>NC_136065.1:545980152-547206798 GCF_964261635.1 Lissotriton helveticus | reverse complement strand
GGTTATCGTCTGCATAGAGGTGGTAGTTGATACCTGCATTCTTTAGAATGAGGGTGAGGTGCTCCATGAAGAGGTTAAATAAAGAAGGAGAGAGAATGGACCCCTGGGGGACACCCAAGAAGACAGGCATGGGTTTAGAGAGGCAATTGCTGATTTTAATTTGCTGTGTTCTGAACTGAAAGAAGGAGGTGAACCATTCGAGGACCGGACCATTGAAGTCGAATCGGTCTTTGAGGGTGTTGAGTAGGGAAGCGTGGCTGACAGTAGTGAAAGCAGCAGAGAGGTCAAGAAGGATGAGAAGGGAAGCCTCCCCTTTGTCTAGGGAATGATGGATATCATCCACAATGTTGAGTATTGCAGTTTCTCTGCTACAGCCCTTTCGGAACCCTGACTGAAGTGCGTCTAAAAGGTTGAATGAGTCAATGTGTTTATCCAGTTGTAGCAAAACATATTTTTCAAGGGCCTTGGAAAGAAGAGGCAGGTTGGAGATAGGACGCAGATCGTTAAGGCCATTGGGGTCAGCAGTGGCATTTTTGATGATGGAGAGATTTGGCCAAGCTCGAGGAAAACGGGACGCAACCAGAGGCCAGGGAGGAGTTGATGATGGTAGTCCAAAAAGGTGTAATGATATGCTTTAATTCTTGAACGAGATTGGCAGGGAGCTGGTCAAAAGTATGTGAAGAGTGTTTAAGCTTAGTGATCAAGTTGCAGACTTCACGCTCGGTAACAGGGCTGAAGTAAGGCCAAGAGGCGTTATTTTTGAGCTGTGGATTGGGGAGGCAGTCTTCCAGGGGTGCGACCTCATGTGGGGGTAGAGCAGGGTGTAGAGGGGGGAAGGATAAAAAGGAGACATTGGAGGGAGGTCATAAAGGGGTGAGGAATTTGATGCGAAGGATAGATCAATTTTGGCAATTTTCTCAGAAAAGAAATTCGCAATTTCTTCACATCGTTTGGTAGTGTCGATCAATTTGGGGGGGGGGGCAGATGCAGTTTTTATTTTTGATGATATTGACAAGCTCCCTAGGTCTATTCTTGGTTCGGTCGAGTTGAGCGCGAAAGAAGGAAGCCTTTTCATTGTGGATGTGTTTTTTGTAATTACCTCTGGTGGTTCTGAGGAGTGCAAGGTTTTGGGGAGTGGGATGTAGTCTCCATGCGCCTTCTGTCATCCTAAGCGCGCGTCTCTCACTGTTGAGATTTGATCTGCATTAAACCAGGATTTGGAGGGGATGCTTCTTTGTGGTTTAAGTTTGGCAGGGGCAATTTGGTCAAGGTCCGTGATGATGGATTTGTTGTAGTGTTCAGTGAGATCATTAGCATTTTATGAGGGAGGAGGGAGTTGAAATTTCGCTTTCAGTTTGGACTCCAATAAGCCTGGAGGGATCAGGTGAAGGTTTCTGGTTATTTCTTTATGTTTGAATTTACTGGGGGGAGGTGTAACGCTGTTGATCGTGAAGAGGATAAGGTGATGGTCCGACCAGTCAATAGGGACAATGTGCAAAAGGGAAGCCACATCTTTGTTAGAGATGATGGCTTCAAGAGTGGATCCTTTATCATGTGTTGAGGAGAGGCAAAGTTGAATCATGTCTGTAACGTCGAGGAGATCATTTAGGATACAAACTGAGGGATCAGTCTAAATGTTCCAGTGAATGTTGAAGTCGCCGAGGAAGATGTTTTTGGGGTTGGACATTGAGGCTAGGGAAAGTAGGTCAGACAGTTCCTCTACAAAGGATAAAGGGTTGCCCGGGGGATAGTAAATGTTGTGTGGTCGAATAGCAGATGCCCCCTGGATTTTAAATTCGGCAACCATGTATTCGCAAATGGTTGGATCGGGATTCTTAACAATGGAGAGTGGGAGTTTGTCTATATATAAATTATGGCTAGGCCCCCACCGATTTTTTATCGAGTCTATCTTTCCTGTATCTTTCCTGAGTATAGAGTAACCCGGGGGTGAGAGCATATCAAGAATAAATGAGGAGTGAGCCTTAAGCCAGGTTTCCGTGAGGAAGGCGATGTCAATGGCTTGACTGAGGATTGTCTCTGCGATTTCTGTTGCATGTCGTACCACCGATCGGCAGTTGACCAGCATGCAGTTGAGGCGTTTGTGGGTGGACTCAGGGGAGGATCGAGAGTGAATAGTAGTGAGTTGTGGGGGTTGCCTGGGTGAGCCGGGGGAGGCAGGAGAGCGGATTATTCCCAGGATCACGGGCATGGTGGAGTGAAGAGTAGGAGGTTGACTAGACGCCATGTTTTGGGGAGGAATTGCAAAAAACACAGTTGATGGACAGAATGTAGAACAATGTCATACATTCACCCCAGTACAAGGATCTGGGCCTAAATCCATCGTTTTTTGCACTCCACACCACCCTGGGTTAGACACTGGCTATATGCAAATCAGCTCTGACCCTGTGCCTCATGGGAACAGTCCAGTCCGAACTACCAAGCCATGTCTTTCCCAGACCAGAATCAAGCATCCAAGGACCGGTTTCTGGCTATCAGCCTTCATCAGCCTGGATAGCTTGACTCCAGTGGTGTGGAGAGCCTGGGACTCACGTCTGAGCATCCCCAGCACACTCAGGGTGAAATTGCAAAAAACACAGTTGATGGACAGAATGTAGAACAATGTCATACATTCACCCCAGTACAAGGATCTGGGCCTAAATCCATCGTTTTTTTGCACTCCACACCACCCTGGGTTAGACACTGGCTATATGCAAATCAGCTCTGACCCTGTGCCTCATGGGAACAGTCCAGTCCGAACTACCAAGCCATGTCTTTCCCAGACCGGAATCAAGCATCCAAGGACCGGTTTCTGGCTATCAGCCTTCATCAGCCTGGATAGCTTGACTCCAGTGGTGTGGAGAGCCTGGTACTCACGTCTGAGCATCCCCAGCACACTCAGGGTGAAATTGCAAAAAACACAGTTGATGGACAGAATGTAGAACAATGTCATACATTCACCCCAGTACAAGGATCTGGGCCTAAATCCATCGCTTTTTTGCACTCCACACCACCCTGGGTTAGACACTGGCTATATGCAAATCAGCTCTGACCCTGTGCCTCATGGGAACAGTCCAGTCCGAACTACCAAGCCATGTCTTTCCCAGACCGGAATCAAGCATCCAAGGACCGGTTTCTGGCTATCAGCCTTCATCAGCCTGGATAGCTTGACTCCAGTGGTGTGGAGAGCCTGGGACTCACGTCTGAGCATCCCCAGCACACTCAGGGTGAAATTGCAAAAAACACAGTTGATGGACAGAATGTAGAACAATGTCATACATTCACCCCAGTACAAGGATCTGGGCCTAAATCCATCGTTTTTTTGCACTCCACACCACCCTGGGTTAGACACTGGCTATATGCAAATCAGCTCTGACCCTGTGCCTCATGGGAACAGTCCAGTCCGAACTACCAAGCCATGTCTTTCCCAGACCGGAATCAAGCATCCAAGGACCGGTTTCTGGCTATCAGCCTTCATCAGCCTGGATAGCTTGACTCCAGTGGTGTGGAGAGCCTGGGACTCACGTCTGAGCATCCCCAGCACACTCAGGGTGAAATTGCAAAAAACACAGTTGATGGACAGAATGTAGAACAATGTCATACATTCACCCCAGTACAAGGATCTGGGCCTAAATCCATCGTTTTTTTGCACTCCACACCACCCTGGGTTAGACACTGGCTATATGCAAATCAGCTCTGACCCTGTGCCTCATGGGAACAGTCCAGTCCGAACTACCAAGCCATGTCTTTCCCAGACCGGAATCAAGCATCCAAGGACCGGTTTCTGGCTATCAGCCTTCATCAGCCTGGATAGCTTGACTCCAGTGGTGTGGAGAGCCTGGGACTCACGTCTGAGCATCCCCAGCACACTCGGGGTGAAATTGCAAAAAACACAGTTGATGGACAGAATGTAGAACAATGTCATACATTCATCCCAGTACAAGGATCTGGGCCTAAATCCATCGTTTTTTTGCACTCCACACCACCCTGGGTTAGGCACTGGCTATATGCAAATCAGCTCTGACCCTGTGCCTCATGGGAACAGTCCAGTCCGAACTACCAAGCCATGTCTTTCCCAGACCGGAATCAAGCATCCAAGGACCGGTTTCTGGCTATCAGCCTTCATCAGCCTGGATAGCTTGACTCCAGTGGTGTGGAGAGCCTGGGACTCACGTCTGAGCATGCCCAGCACACTCAGGGTGAAATTGCAAAAAACACAGTTGATGGACAGAATGTAGAACAATGTCATACATTCACCCCAGTACAAGGATCTGGGCCTAAATCCATCGTTTTTTTGCACTCCACACCACCCTGGGTTAGACACTGGCTATATGCAAATCAGCTCTGACCCTGTGCCTCATGGGAACAGTCCAGTCCGAACTACCAAGCCATGTCTTTCCCAGACCGGAATCAAGCATCCAAGGACCGGTTTCTGGCTATCAGCCTTCATCAGCCTGGATAGCTTGACTCCAGTGGTGTGGAGAGCCTGGGACTCACGTCTGAGCATCCCCAGCACACTCAGGGTGAAATTGCAAAAAACACAGTTGATGGACAGAATGTAGAACAATGTCATACATTCACCCCAGTACAATGATCTGGGCCTAAATCCATCGTTTTTTTGCACTCCACACCACCCTGGGTTAGACACTGGCTATATGCAAATCAGCTCTGACCCTGTGCCTCATGGGTACAGTCCAGTCCGAACTACCAAGCCATGTCTTTCCCAGACCGGAATCAAGCATCCAAGGACCGGTTTCTGGCTATCAGCCTTCATCAGCCTGGATAGCTTGACTCCAGTGGTGTGGAGAGCCTGGGACTCACGTCTGAGCATCCCCAGCACACTCAGGGTGAAATTGCAAAAAACACAGTTGATGGACAGAATGTAGAACAATGTCATACATTCACCCCAGTACAAGGATCTGGGCCTAAATCCATCGTTTTTTTGCACTCCACACCAAAACGATGGATTTGGGCCCAGATCTTTGGACTGGGGTGAATGTGTGACATTGATCCACATTCTGTCTATCACTGTTGTGTTTGCAATTACCGCTCTAAGTGTACTGGGGATGCTCAGACGTGAGTCCCAGGCACTCCACACCACTGGAGTCAAGCTAGCCGGGCTGATGAGAGGTGTTACCTCGAAACCGGGCCGGTCCTCGGATGCTTGATTCCGTTCTGGGAAGGACATGGCTTTTGTAGTTCGGACTGGACTGTTCCCATGGGGCACAGGGTCAGCGCTGATTTGCATATCGCCATTGTCTAACCCAGGGTGGTGTGGAGTGGAAAAACGATGGATTTGGGCCCAGATCTTTGGACTGGGGTGAATGTGTGACATTGATCCACATTCTGTCCATCACTGTTGTGGTTGCAATTACCGCTCTAAGTGTACTGGGGATGCTCAGACGTGAGTCCCAGGCACTCCACACCACTGGAGTCAAGCTAGCCGGGCTGATGAGAGGTGTTACCTCGAAACCGGGCCGGTCCTCGGATGCTTGATTCCGTTCTGGGAAGGACATGGCTTTTGTAGTTCGGACTGGACTGTTCCCATGGGGCACAGGGTCAGCGCTGATTTGCATATCGCCATTGTCTAACCCAGGTTGGTGTGGAGTGGAAAAACGATGGATTTGGGCCCAGATCTTTGGACTGGGGTGAATGTGTGACATTGATCCACATTCTGTCCATCACTGTTGTGTTTGCAATTACCGCTCTAAGTGTACTGGGGATGCTCAGACGTGAGTCCCAGGCACTCCACACCACTGGAGTCAAGCTAGCCGGGCTGATGAGAGGTGTTACCTCGAAACCGGGCCGGTCCTCGGATGCTTGATTCCGTTCTGGGAAGGACATGGCTTTTGTAGTTCGAACTGGACTGTTCCCATGGGGCACAGGGTCAGCGCTGATTTGCATATCGCCATTGTCTAACCCAGGGTGGTGTGGAGTGGAAAAACGATGGATTTGGGCCCAGATCTTTGGACTGGGGTGAATGTGTGACATTGATCCACATTCTGTCCATCACTGTTGTGTTTGCAATTACCGCTCTAAGTGTACTGGGGATGCTCAGACGTGAGTCCCAGGCACTCCACACCACTGGAGTCAAGCTAGCCGGGCTGATGAGAGGTGTTACCTCGAAACCGGGCCGGTCCTCGGATGCTTGATTCCGTTCTGGGAAGGACATGGCTTTTGTAATTCGGACTGGACTGTTCCCATGGGGCACAGGGTCAGCGCTGATTTGCATATCGCCATTGTCTAACCCAGGGTGGTGTGGAGTGGAAAAACGATGGATTTGGGCCCAGATCTTTGGACTGGGGTGAATGTGTGACATTGATCCACATTCTGTCCATCACTGTTGTGTTTGCAATTACCGCTCTAAGTGTACTGGGGATGCTCAGACGTGAGTCCCAGGCACTCCACACCACTGGAGTCAAGCTAGCCGGGCTGATGAGAGGTGTTACCTCGAAACCGGGCCGGTCCTCGGATGCTTGATTCCGTTCTGGGAAGGACATGGCTTTTGTAGTTCGGACTGGACTGTTCCCATGGGGCACAGGGTCAGCGCTGATTTGCATATCGCCATTGTCTAACCCAGGGTGGTGTGGAGTGATAAAACGATGGATTTGGGCCCAGATCTTTGGACTGGGGTGGATGTGTGACATTGATCCACATTCTGTCCATCACTGTTGTGTTTGCAATTACCGCTCTAAGTGTACTGGGGATGCTCAGACGTGAGTCCCAGGCACTCCACACCACTGGAGGCAAGCTAGCCGGGCTGATGAGAGGTGTTACCTCGAAACCGGGCCGGTCCTCGGATGCTTGATTCCGTTCTGGGAAGGACATGGCTTTTGTAGTTCGGACTGGACTGTTCCCATGGGGCACAGGGTCAGCGCTGATTTGCATATCGCCATTGTCTAACCCAGGGTGGTGTGGAGTGGAAAAACTATGGATTTGGGCCCAGATCTATGGACTGGGGTGAATGTGTGACATTGATCCACATTCTGTCCATCACTGTTGTGTTTGCAATGTTTTGGGGAGGAGGCTTGGACGAGCCAGTGTTGTTAGGGCAGGGGTTACTCCCTAGGGTCATCGGGATAGTGGAGGCAGGCATGCGAGAGTCAATAGTCATTGAACTGGGGGAGTCGGGAAAGTCAGGCTCTCCCTGGTCCGGGGTGGCGTGATGGGTCAGAGTTTTGTAAGGGCTAAGAAGGGGATTATCAGGGGGTCCTTCGGATGGGATACCATAAGGGGTGGTATTTTTCTGTGGAGGGAGAGAAGAGTGGGGATGCGCGTCGCTGATTGTGATGGGACAATTGGCAAGTATAATTTGAGGGAGGGCATTAAAGTCTTTCCTGAGAGATGACAGTTCCAATGTCAAGACGGAGAGGTGGAGTTCGATGTTAAGAAGGGATTGGGTTAAGAAAGTGGAGGTAAAGGGGGCAAGGGGGTCCGTGGGGGGAAGGGCATGTTCAAAAGTATTCAGGCCAGGAAGAATGGGAGGTGGACGTGGCGGGAAACCAGGGGGTGGGGGAGAGAGGGATGTTCCAGAAGCTGGGCTTGGGAGGGAAGGCATTGTGGATGCCAACATGCCCAAAGGTCTGAAGGTTGTTATGGGAAGAGGAGGGGGATGGGGCAAATGAAGAGAGGTACATTCATCTATTTGAGGTTGGGGGTCATTGCGACAGGATCGGATTGGTGTCGCAAGAGGGGTGGTAGGTGTGGAGGTGTGAGGGGAATCAGTGTTAGGGGGGTCGGGGTAGGGGGAAGAGATAGCAGGGGGAGGAAGGACTGAGAGATAGGAAAGAGGACATTGGGGTAGGGTGGGAGAGCGTCAATAGGAGTGGAGAGGGATTGGGTGGTCAAGGTGGCTGAAGGACAATCAAGAGAAGGTGGAGAGGCCCGTGAGGAAAGGGGAGAGAGGATTTGGGAGGCTGAATAAGAAGAGGACGAGTTGAGTGAGGGAGAGGATGTTTCAGTGGGATCAGAAGTCTGGGCTTGGGAGACTTCGAGGGAAGGAGAGGAGCCGGGTAGAGGAGGAGTTAGTATAGCAGTAGGGTAGGATTACAGGAAATCCTGTGATTGAGAGGCTGTCGAGATAAGAGCTGGGGAGGTTAGAATGTCAAGTAGGGTGCTGAAGTGGTGCTCAAAGATGGTGAGGTGGGTTTCAGAGGGTTGTATGAGAATGTTTCCGGATTTAAAAATAGAGATGTCTATTTCTCCTGGGAACGAGGGGGACGGTGTGGTGGACAACTTCCAGCCATAAGGGATTTTGCAGGAGTTCATTATGGGGAGGTGTTGGAGGAAGATACTTTTCCATTTGGAGGGACGTCTGGAGAAAAATATGTAGTTGATTTTCATAAGGGATGTGAGGCTTCGGTAGTTGTCCACGAATAAGGTTTCTTAGTGGCAATGCCAATAAGTAATTTATGTTTCAGGTTCCTCCTGGCATTTTTAGAGAGATTAGGAGGGTAAAGGATGGACCAAGAGTTGGAGCCAAACCTAGTGATAAGTGTGTCAGCAGTATAGAGGGGGATGCTGGGTGGAGGCATGGTACTACCACTAGGGTGAACGGATGTGTGAGGCTGGGACAAGGCCTAGAATTGTAGAGTTTTGCGACAGAGAAGTTTTGTAATACAGGGGAAATCCAGAGGTACTGTCCTCAGTATGAGTTAGCATAATAGGGAAGGCGATGGTGATGTAGTGATGCACCGGGTGTGGGGTCTCACACTAGGGATAAATGGGCAGGAGATGTGAGGGATAAGAGGGAGAACAGACTATTGTTAAGGGGCAGAGTGCAGTGTGAAATTATGTGGAAGATAAAATCTCGTCAAGATGCAGCAGATCGATGTTGGGCTTATGAGGAAGGAAAAACCCTGGCAAGTCGGTACACAAATTCCATAAAAACAGTTTAGGCTAGCAACAGGTAGGGTTATATGTTGAGATAAATGGTATCAGGATGAGGTAGAAGAGTTAAGGTGCAAATAGTGCAGGGGATAATAAAAACCAAGGGCATGGTAGCAGGCAACCATATATTGTAGAGGAGGGCGCAACAAGACAAGGAGGTACCGAAATTGGGAAATACAGATTGCCAAAAGCTTAAAAAAGACAGTACAGGTGGGAAAGTTAATACGGAATTGTCAGGCATCAGGTAAGGGGACCATGTAAAACGGAATTGAAACACCACAATGAGGTAAACAAAAAATTAAAATATAAAAGTTCATTAGAAAGAGGGGGAACATTGAACAATCAGTAAAAAACATAATGTAAAACATAAGAGACAACATTGAAGCATCACATTGAGGTAGATAAAAATAAAAAAAATAAAGAAGGGGGGGATATTGCACATTAGGTAGGCAGCATCATGGGAAAATCCGAATAACATAAAATGAAAATAAAAGATACTTTAGCAACAAGAGGAGAACAGTCATCCAATTTAAAGGCAGTAGGTGCGGGGCATAAGGTAGGGAGGAACGTAGGAAGTAATTGGGTTGTTTGAGCACTTAGAAGTGCAGCCCATAAATAAAGTAGCATGAGAAAGATTATGGGGGTGCCTTAGTCGAAGGGAAAGTGTGTAGAACTTACGACCCGCAGAGCTAAAATGAAATGTGACATGTCAGTCTGTGGTGTAGGTTCCAATGGTGGGGGCAGTAACTTTTGAAGAATAAAAGGTTGAGGTAACGAGTCATAGAGTCACAGAGGAGGCAACCTGAAATTAACTTGAGGTGGAAGTGAGCTCCGTTCCAAGAGGCCCCCATGGGAATGAAGAGGGGCAAGTCCTTTTTTACTTTTACCTCAAAAATCAGTTTGGTGATTCAAGGCAGTGAGCATCGTCACAACGCCTGTGTGAAATGAAACAAAATGGCGTTCCAAAGTCCAACAAAGTGGGAGCCTAGCTGAGAGACCCTTGGTCCAGATTGGGCCCAAAGTTACATCACAAAAAGAAAAACACCAGCTGTAACCAACTACACACAGCCCAATACCGAAGTCGCAGGTGAAATGGGTCTCAGTCGATCCCGAGAGCTGCCTTAGCTCAGGGAGTGCAGCGCCAGCCCTTATCGCTATGATGGGGAGCCAGCTCTAACGGGATCCCAGACGGGGCCATGGAGGGCAAGTCCCAACACTAGCAAGACTGGGGGAGGCTGTGCGGAAGATACAAGGCGGCTCCTATGTGAGATGTCAGTGTAGGGTCAGCAGTTCCAGGAAAAACCCAGACAAGACCTGGAGGGAGAGCTAACCAACTGGGGAGGCAGAGAGCGTGAACTGGGTGAGGCTGAAGCTGTCCGGTTCACTCTCAGAGCCCGTATGCAGCAAATCTCCCACCACTAACGCGAGCTCCTCTGGGACGCAAGCGATCGGGCAAACAATGGGTGGGCCAAAAACTGCCGACATACGCGGTCAGCAAGCCCAGCTCCAGTGCCAAGTGACTGCTTCTCCAACACAGACATCTGCGGCTCACAGGCAGCTCGCCGGGGCAGCTCGCAGATCCTAGGTGAGGGCCCTAATCGAGATGATCCCCATCACCCAAACAGACAGCCCGGAACATCAGCAGGCAGGCGACGCCACAATAGAGGAGATCGGCAGCATCCACAACCGGGTGATCATCGAAGCCACATCAACCCACACGACGCTGGGACAAGAGTGGCACCGGGCCCGAGCAGCATCCAGCCGAGGGGAGAAGGGCTCCAGGCGTTCGAGTCAGGCAGCCCGGATCATCAGCGGGGCAGGCAGCGCCACAATGGAGGGGATCGTCAGCATCCACAACCGGGTGACCACCGCAGACACATCAGCCCACACGGCGCTGGGACAAGAGCAGCACGGGGCCCAGACAATGTCCAGCCAAGGGGAGAAGGACTCCAGTTGTCCATGAGGGAAATCCTCCAGGTAAGCTGTATGACTTATTCCTCACCCCGTGAGTAACAGTAGATCCAATTGTAGACCATAGAACAGCTCCTTAAAAGATAACATTGATAGGGGCCGAAGGTGCGGTTTCTGCAGGGATTAAGACCTAATAGGTATTCCCCTAATAGGTATTCCGGCCAAACTGTCTGGTGTTTTAAAGGCTATATTTGGACAATTGACCAGGATGGAGAATGAGATACGTAACCTTGGAGACTGACTATTTTCAAAATAATGATTCCGCCATTTTAGCTACCATACGGGGGAGAGGGTAATCACTGACTACTCTGACGAGGTGGTCCAGGAAACTAACTATCTGAGGAAAGATGCCCAACCTTCAGCTATGGAGAGGGAGACTGCCCGGGTAAAACACTGGCTGGCCTACTCTGCCAACCTCATGCATCCACATATGTGACAGAACTGCTAGACGAAAACTCTACACTCCAAGACACACCCACAGGCATACTGAAAACAATGTCCACATTTTATGGCCTATTATTCATTGCTACTTCTGCACATAATCTGGCAACATTAACAGAATTCTTAGATACTATCCAAATGATTTGGCTTGACAGGGCACACAGAGAATTATTTGTTTCCCCCATCACTGTCTGTCAAAGAAATTGTGCAGAAAACGAATTCACTTCCACTAGATAAAGCACCTGGGCTAGACAGCTTCACTTCCACCTTTTACAAATAATTTGCATCTCTGTTAGCACCACATCTCTTAGCCATGTACGAAGATTCTCTGGAAGCTGCCAAGCTGCTCCCCACAGTCAGAGCACCTATAGTCTCTCTCCTTAAACTGTACAAGACTGTGTCCTAATGTGACTCTTACAGACCATTATCAATGGTTATTATCAACAACAAAGTTCTCGCTAAAATACTGCGGAATCGCTTAATACTCCTGCTAACTGCTATAGTACAGCCGGACAGATTGGGATTATCCCAATCAGATCTACTTCACATAATCTCTGTCCTATTTTTGCAGTCATGCACCACCTGCACCCCCAATCCCTAAAATTGCTACATTTCTGGATGCTACAAAAGCGTTTGATTTGTTGGAGTGGTCATATCTTTTCCATCACATCCAGCAAATGGGACTTGGTGCCACCTTTATCTGATACATCCAGCTTCTTTAAACACTCCCCAAAACATGTATCTGCCTAAATGGACTGAGTTCAGACTCATTTTTAATCACTTGTAACATGCGACGGGCTGTCCGCTGTCGCCATTGCTACTTGCTGTGGCTATGGAGCCCTTAGGAGCCGGACTCAGGCAACATCATGCAAATTAGTGCACAGGGTTTACCTCAAGGGAACTAATAGTGTCAATTTATGCTTATGACATTATACTATAGATCTGCAACCTGCCTTAAAACCTGACACCACTTTAATGAGAGGTAATTCGCTTTGGAGGCCTTTCCGGCATACAAATAAACTGGGCCAAGTTCACACTTTTTCCCCTTACAGACAATACTCACCAGTTTCATACTGAGTATCCTCTGTGGTGGGCAACCTAACCAGTTTGTTATCTGGACACATGGCTTAGCCGTAACCTGACGTAAATTTGGACGGCCATCTACGGCCGCAGAATTGCGTGGCTAGAGGACAGAATCCCCATCTGGTCCAAACTACCGTTATCTCTAGCCTACAGGATATCTATTGGAAAAATGGATGGTCCTACCCAAACTTCTTTATTTATTATTTAATATCCCCCTTCCACTGACTCCTCACTTCATGCTATTTACGCTCTGACTTAATCATTTTGTTCTGGGCTGGCAAGCAGCCCTGAATCTCTTGGGACATACTCACTCTGCCACTCACTAAAGAATGCCTGGCCCTTGGACATGGGTTAAGGTGCTTGTGAGTGGAACCAATGCAGCTTCCCTGCTGAACAATGCTTTCGGAGCAGTAGCAACGCATTTCCTTGGCTGAGCTGTGCATCCTCGAGCAGAACCAGCACATCATAGGTCAATAATATTATAGCAAGACTTCTGTTATGCAGCCATAATGGCATTCCCTTCTCTCCTCTTAGATGCTTATGTAACCCCTGCCCTTCTTTTACTCAGGACAGAGTAAAAACATTATATGGTAACCTCCTTGCTTCAAGGATTGAAAGACTTCTTCAGTGGAAGCTTTTCTATTTTGCACAATATTCCTGATAATTTCATTTTTTTCAATTTGTTTTTCTTTTTTTAAGTCAGAGCGATCAGAACATTACGACAGCATTCTTACATAATTTTTTATCAGATAATTATATAAACATTATCACATCATTAGTAGTTCATTGAATCAACACAATCCAATGAGGGATAGGAAAAAGAAAGTACGTGAGACAAGGAAAAGCTGACAAAACCTAAATGTAAGTGATAGATACTTCAGGTTAGTTAGATTCATGTATCAACAGCCTGGACAACCAATATAAACTGCTTCATACAGAGCAGTTTCGACCAGATCTTCTCCACCTTTTTGACTGCTCTGAGTCCTCGGGCCTTGGCAACAGCCATTTCACCTTCATAAGTCTGCCGGAGTATGGCCCAGAATTCTTTTAACCCAGGGCACTCAATGAACATTAATAATACTAAATAATACCAGCACTTGTGAAGTGCGCACCTACCTCAGGCGAGGTGTCCCGGAGCTGGGGGCCGTCGGGAAGATTAAGCAAGCTATTGCCCAGAGACAACAAGGTGCTAGGCTAACCTGCCGCCAGCAATCAAACCGTGAGTCCCCGTGTTCCGGAGTCAGCTGCCTTGGCCGCTGCACCACACCTCTTCCCTCAACATATGGACTATATCTGCTGCAAATAACTGACATTTGGGACAATATACCCCAGAAGAGTTCCTAGAGGCAGTCCACTTAGAAATACGTTCAGGTGTATGCTTCAATATATACACTGTCCTAAATTGTTGTAATTTGCGATTAACAGATATCACTGTGCCAACTAGTGTTTCCATAGCCTCTTGTAATTCAGCACTAGTTACTATAACCGCTAGCCTTTGACTCCACCTTTGTGCTATTTGTGCATTTTCATCTTCAACATGGGACATTAACTCTCAGTACATTGAACTTATGTTGCATTTTGAAGATTGATATAATAGGACAACAATTTCAGATGTCTCATGATCCTTTTTGTCGTAGATGTGTCACCATGCAATTTGATGACATCCCTGTATTTTGTGCACACCTTTTGGTGCTTGAAAGAAACAAGCTTCCGTGAAGATTAACTTCTCAAAATTTATTCACATTTGTATCATTGGCTTCATGGCACTTTTCAATGTGAATTAAACGAGTCCATTCAATTGATTATACATTTCTTAGGTGGCTCCAATGCATTTCGGGTGCCGAACCCTTCATCGGGGAGCTCCTGAGGACAACATGAAAGAGGATATGGCTCAGGCGGTGTGTAAGATGCTGTGATTAACGTAACATGCGGGAAGGGCTAGTGAGGAAAGTGATCAACTCATTATAAAAGTGATCGACTCATTATAAAAGTGTGTGTGGCATTCAGACATGTGAATTACATCGTGCTCATTGTGTCGGTATAAAGGTGATAGGCTCAAGGTTTAATTGAACTGGGTGCTCGGAGGTGTAGTTATGTGCCTAAACGCGGTGAGGAAACTACATGCGAGAGACTCACGTATATCCTGTAATGCTTGGCGTCTACAAGAGAAGAAATGGTGACGAAATATTACACACGGTGGATCGAGTTAGTTAAAGGATTGCACCTAGCGTGCCTATCCAGCTCTGTTTTGCGGATGTCCATAACAGCACTTACTTTAGTATAGGGTGTGCAGTGATTTCGAGCGGTGTCTGTGGCGGTCTTCTCCACTCCCGGGGAACCAGGAAGTGAGTGATTACGTGGTTCAGAGTGATAGAAATAGAGAAAGGGCTGTGGTGGCGGCCATCTTGCGTGAGTGTTGTTCACATTGAAAAGTGCCATGAAGCCAATGATACAAATGTGAATAAATTTTGAGAAGTTAATCTTCACGGAAGCTTGTTTCTTTCAAGCACCAAAAGGTGTGCACAAAATACAGGGATGTCATCAAATTGCATGGTGACACATCTACGACATTCACTTTAAACGTGTGTCGGACGGACACACCACCTGTTTGTAGCACCCAACCATTTAAAATAACAAATTAGCACACAATAACGACTTGACAACATAAGCTGTGCATCCCCCGCTCACATTACCGAGTCATGATCCTTTTTATAATCCCAGTTGTGAAAAAAGTACTCCCTAACCTGCAAACATTTAAAGAAAGATTGTTGCGGAAGTCCATATGTTTCCTGAAGTAAAGTAAAAGATCGTAGCCCCTGAGTGTCATAAAGTTTGTAGACCCACGTTCCCCCATGTTTGCCCCACGCTATTGTGAAATATACTGGGAAATAACGGGTTACTCCAGAGTGAGGCTAGAGAATGAACAACTGGTAACGAAAACGTACTACAAACTTCCTGCCATACTCAGACTACATCCCTTATCACCTTAAATCTTAACCTCTTAAATCATTAGGGTCAGTTAGATTATGCATTACGCACTTAATATCTAAGCCTAGAGCTAATTGATACCCGACTGCATTTACTCTAGGCTTACCCCCAACTAGTAAGCTTTGGATCTAATCCACAAATGAGGCCAGAAATATAATTTAAAATCCGGCAGCTGAAATCCCCCCTCTAATGAGGCAGTTTCATATACCTAATGGCTCGTCTAGCTTTCCTATACTCCCAAATAAAACTACCAATCGCCCCCTCAAGGCGTCTAAAGAATGAATCGGAAACCTGCAGTGGTATAGAGTGAAAAAAATAAAGGAATTTAGGTAAGATGTTCATTTTGATGATATTGCATCACCCCAAAATACTTAGAGGGAGCCGATACCATTGCCGTTACTTGATAATAACTGTCTTTAACAGAGGCTCATAATTTCAAGTAACAATATTTCCCACCTGACTACTGAGCTGTAGCCCCAGGTAGGTGGCATTGTCCATAATTCCCAATAGCGAAGTGGATGTTTTAAAATTAAGAATTATTTGAGTTTTAAGTAGGCTAAACTTATGTCCTGAGAAAACGCCAAATTTGTCTGCCTCCTTAGATATAACATTGAATGCTTTACATGGGTCAGTAGCATACACTGCTATATCAACCAGCATATGCAGCTATTTTCAATTCAACGCCATTTAATTTTGCTGGCTGGTTGCCATGGTTCAGCATCAGGTGTCTTACATAAGGTTCTATGTAGAGAGCAAACAGCAGCAGGGAGAGTGGACATCCCTGACGCGTGCCCCTATATATGGAGAATAGAGTACAGGACTTTCCACCCGTTAAGATTTTGGCCATTGGATTCTTATAGCCTGCAATAATGCTATGTACCAATCACTGATTCCAAAATTCCCCATGATTGTCCAGAGTGCCTCCTGGGTGACCAGTCAAAGGCCTTCTCAGCGTCCAGCATTATCGTACCCATTCGATCCCTGGTTTGGAACTGTTAGACTTGGCATCTTTTGGCGTGTTTCCCCTCTTTTTGCTTTCTGACCTCCCTGTTTTGACCCTGTTTTTGCTGGTTTAGTATCTTTGCGCACTTTCTCAATACTGTTCAGTGTTAAAGTGCAAGTGCTCCTGTTATAATGGATTGGTGTTTCCAGGAATGGAATATTTAATATACTGGTAAGTCACTAGTAAAGCACACTGAGGGTGCCAGGGCCTGTAAATCAAATGCTACTAGCGGGCCTGCAGCACTGATTGTGCCACCCACATGAGTAGCCCTGAAAATGTAACTCAGGCCTGCCATTGCAGACCCTGGGTGCAGTTTGGAGCTGCTATGTCGACTAATCATGTGCACCCATTTGCAGGCCCTAACCTTGTCTTTTCTTACATGTTAGTCACCCCTAAAGTAGGCCCAAGGTACCCTGTGGGCAGGGTGCAGAGTATGTGAAAGGTAGGACATGCCCTGGTGTGTGTGGCATGGCCTGATACTGAAATACTGCCAATTTTATATTTTTACTATTGCAAGGCTAACTGTTCTCATAGGATAGAATGGGAAGCTTGCTTATAACATTGTATAAATATAACTACTCCTGGGAACAAGGTAGAAAATACAATTCAGTATTCCTGAACGCAGAATGTTAAAATGTATCTTTTAGTGAGGGTGAGTTTAACATTCTGTGTTTGAAAATACCTCTTTTAGAAAGTGGGTATTTTCTTGCTTAGCCCTCTAGTTTGCCTCTGCTAGGATGTGTATTGACTGTCTGGCTTTGGAGTGACAGGGGCTGGGGATGTGCAGTGGCTCCAGAGAGTCTCGCAGAGTATGCAGAAGAGATTTCCTTTCACCTGAATAGGCCTGGTCTGCCTTCCACAATGCTGTCTCCACCTCCTGCAAGGAAGCTGTGCCAGTGAGGGCAGAACTGGTTTGGACTCAGCACAGACACTGTCTGCCTGAGAGAACAAATGGATTTTGAGTATAAATATTGAGGCCCAGACCCCAACATGTTAGAACTCACTGGAATCAAGGAACTGCCAAGGAGAGGATCTGGACGAGCTGCCAGGAGGAGTACTGCCCCTTAGCTGTGTTGTTGCTTTGTTCGGTTGGCCTGTAGTTGCAGCTTCTGCTTTGGGCAGTGAAAGGACTAGACTGAACTTGCTTTCCTTGTGCTGAGTATCTCCAAGGACTTGAAATAGAGATTGCCTCCTGTTCTGAAGTCTCGGGGAATGCAAAGACTTCCCCAAACTCCAGGTACCGCTTCTGGAACCACTGTTTTAGTTGCCACAGAGAGGGGAAAAGCAACCAACTCCGTCTGTGTCTTGACAGCACCGCAGAAGGCACCTCAGAAGAAACCGTCCGCATCTTGCACCGCAACCCTAGTTTCACCAATGATGACGACCAACGCAGCTGCCACCGAGCCGCTGCTTACACTGTTACCTTTGGGCACCACACTCCACATCACCTAGCTTCACTTCGCCGTCCTTGTCTCACCCACGCCATTGCTGCTGCTGACTTCGACACCTGTGACCACATTGTGGCTGGGGGTATTGCTCGTAAGTCTCACGATGCACCGCCTTGTCCCACACAGCAGTCTGGGCCGACCGATGCCAGCTCCCGCTAACCGGCTCTGTCGCTTGCACCTCAACCTGCCAACACCGCATTGAGCACCACCTCACCCTGCACCATAAGCCTTGGTCTCATCGACTCCGCCTGGAGGATCGTCACCGAGCCACTGCCTACACCGCATCGAGAGGACACTGCACCCTGCAACGCAACCGCAACGAGAAAGGTACTGTTACCAAGTCTGTCCACATTTTTGCTAGCCTGTACTGACGTGGTCGGCTGGAACTGTTAGCATTGCGGTTGCCCCGGATGGAGTTACTGACTCATACTAACTGTGTTTTTGAGGTATTTCTGCAATTTTTAAGGATATCTTGTAAAGTATATATTTTTAATGTACTGTATGTTGATTTTTTGTTGTTTTGGTCTTGTTTTGGATATATTTAAATATTGGATATTTTTCTGCACTGGTGTGGTGTCCTTTTGTAGTGCCTTTACTGTATTATTGCGGGTTATGTGCAAATGCTTTACACACTGCTTCTGAGATAGGCCTGACTGCTCGTGCCACGCTACCAAGGGGGCACGCAGGGGTTATTTTAGGAGTGTAACTCCCTTACCCTGACTAGGAAGAACGGTCCCTACTTGGACAAAGGTGCAAACCCTTGCCAACTAGAGCCCCCATTTATAACAGGCATGCAGCATCAAATGCTGCAATTGCAGTACTAATGTGCACAATGGTATCCCTTCCTGGCACAAACCCATGCTTGTGTATGGAAACCAGCTCATGCAAAAGAGGGGCAAGGCGTGTAGCTAACACTATAGAGTAGATCTTAACATCCACATTCATCAAAGATATCGGACGATAAGACCCCATCTCTTCAGATGATTTGCTCTTCTTTAGAAAGATTACAATGTTAGTCACTCCCCATGATGCTGGGGCTTTTACCCCCACTATCGATATAATTTATAAATTCTATACGTTTGGGGGAAAGGATATCCATAAATACTTTTTAGAGTTCTAAGGGGATAATATCCTCTTCCACAGCTTTACCAAATGAAAAAAAGCACAAATAGCCACCTCCACCTCCCCTAGCCCCATCCCTTCTTCTAACATGTAACTCCATAAAGAATGTAACCGGGGCTGCCTACTCTCCTCAAGATAGCTGGCTACAGTCTGCTGGTCCATACTATCAGGTTTACTATAAACCTTTTGATAAAAAATGTTGAATTGCCCAGCTATTGATTGTGGGCAGGTATAGCTACCCCATCATCTCCCAAAATACATTTAATAGCACTGCATGCCTTCTTATCAGCTATATGATGGGCCAGAATACATTCACTTTTTCACCATACTCATATAGGCATGTCCTATTCTTCAATTACCCCCCGATTTACCATTTGCCACCTCTCGATTAACTAATGATGTATAACCTGTTCACAGGGTTGCATCTTAGAATTGCCTGAGCATGTAGCAAATATAGGTCTAGACATTCTTGCTGTGATTGGGCCAGCTCCAGTTGCTTAGACTTATTTTGATTTAAGATAAACTGCAGTGTGACCCCACCTATTATAAGCCTTCATGCAATCCCATTTGATAGCTTTATTGGCAGTACCCTCATTCATCAGAATAAATTCAGCCAATACCGTTTTTATGTATTATCAATATTCCAAATTAGCAAGCAGATGTCGACAGAGGGAAAATAGCTACTGAGGTCTGAGAATATTCCAGTTAATTTCATGAGTTTCTTTTGTGGATGCCTGATTCATAGACAGTGTCTCCTTTATCGTCAAGCGAGGGTGATCTACATAGTTACTTTCAATATTAAGAGATAATTTTACCTTACATAATTAGTAAAAAATAGCCAGTCTGTCGAGCCTGAGTGTAGAGGTAAACTCTGAAGCTAATAACAGATAACAGCAGAGCAATAGGAACAAAGCAAACATATATCAACTTTACCACTCTCTTGTTATTCTCCAGTGCTTTAACGAAATTATACAATTACCTATTTCAGACCACTCATTTTTCTCAACATGAAATTGAAGAAGGCTTACAGGGTAGAGGTGGTTAGAAAAGTTTCAACTTCTGCTTACCTGAGCTTTACAGTTAGCACCCGTCAAATGATGACAAGCAAGTTGTACTGGATCTTGGTATTGCACTGCATTGATTACCAGCTTTCAGATGGTTGAATTTGCTCATATAAAATACTGCAAAAGAGGTTATTTTTGTACTTTTTGCAGTTTTCTATAGGGCAGGCAAGACCTGATGGCATCAAAGGGCTTTACAAAAGTAGCAGGATACATGGGTTACAGCAAGTTCCAGTTACAGTGATTAAACTTGGATGTTTACATCAGTGGATGCATACAGGAGCTACCATATGAGGCAACTGAAGCAGTTGGTCAAATAATGTAAAAAATTAAAGCATCAATTTAGATGGTAGTTTCACATAGCAAATGTAGTTTGAATCCTGGTGGGAAAAGTATGTTTGAGGGTGATTAACTAAGCTTGAGGTCCTTTTTGAAGGTGATTAGGGAGGTGGTTAGGTGGCGGGAGCAAGACAGAGAGTTCCTGATTCTTCTGGCACCACCAGAGAGTCACTGGCTCATGTATCATTCTCGACTGAAGGTGGGGGTGGTTCAAGGAGACAGGATTGGGCATTTCTGAAGCTCCTATTTGCTCCAGAGTTTTTCAGTTTCTTGTTTAGATAGGAGGGTGAAGAGGAGTGCAACAACAACACCCTGTGGGTAATGCATGCATTATTTAATTAGGCCTGCACTTCAATGGGAAGCTATTGGAGGGTTAGAAGGCAGGGAAAATGTGGTTACATTGCATGAGACCTAAAATGAAGCACACTACTGCATGTAGTTGTGTTCTCAGTTGGCCTAGGTGAATGTTGGGAATGCCTGAGAGAAGGGCAATTCCAGAAATTGGTCTGGAGAGAATGAGATACTGCACCACTGTTTTGAGGTCTTGTTCTGGGATAACTTGTCTGATGCCCCAAAGCTGCATAAATTGGTGTTGTGCACTTGGCCATGGCTGCGATGTGGCTGTGAAGACTAAGATGATTTTCAAAGCTGATACCATGTAATTAGCACTTTTTACAATGGCAGGGTAGGCATCCTGGGCGGGAAAGGTAGCCATCCATTACTGGATTGAAGTTTTTGCTTTCAGAGGCAAAATCAAAAGAAATTCTAATTAAATTGGATTGAGTTTTTCATGCTGGTTAGACATCCAGGTTTGAATCTTTAAGAGCATGATTGAAAGCAGGACAACATCTTTAGGGGATGAGATTTTCATGTCTATTTGAGGGTTGTCAGCATAGAGATAAAAGAGAATACCTGAGTTTCTGAGAATCACACATAGTGGTTCTAGGCAGAGGTTTAAGAGGGTTGAGGAGGGGATCGAGGCTTGAGGGACCGCTTGATGTAAGGTCACTGGTCTTGAGAATGAGTTACTCATTTTCTCAATTTCTGAACAGTTGGTTAGGTATAAGGAGAGATCCCATGTGTTGTTCTAGAGTGAAAAGGCTGTGCAGACCATTGACAGTGTTGAATGCAGCAGACAAATCTAGGAGGACCATGGCGCAGGAGTTGCCAGAGTTGAGGATTTTTTAAGAAACATCCACTATTTGAAGGATCTCAGTTTCTGTACTGTGGCCCTGGCAGAAATCTGATTGGAGAGTGTCTAGGAGGTTGTTTGTTTGAATGTGTGAAGCTAGTTGAGACGCTATGCAACTTTCATTGACTTTGCCTAAAAACTGGGAGTGTGGATTGGGTAGTAATTTTTTTATTTTCAAGACTGAGAGACTGTTTTTTTTAGGAGAGGAGAGACTCACCCCACTTTCAGTCATTCTGGAAAATAGCCCTGTTGGAGGGAGGAGTTGGCCATGTTGGTCCATATGGGGAGTAGGTGTGTGACAAGAGCTTTGATGGGGATCCTCTCCATGTGGATGATCCCACTTGCCCTCAGGCCTCCCAGCTAATAAGGTCACTTAGTGGAGATAACCTCACACAACATGTAAATGCCCCCACACACAGAGCTGGCCATACGCTGGACCTTATATTCTCTATCATCCCCACCATGAGAGTTGAGGCCGCTCAATGTCCTTATGGACGGGCCACCATATGGTCCCTTTTACATTCAGCTTGGGGAATCTACAGCATGAGGGAAGCAAGCAGACGGTGCTGAGAACTAATTGGTAAAAGGCTACCACTGATAGCTTGGGCCCTGTGCTTTTATGAAAAGGTCTACAGAGCCCGGGTAATCTGAATGAGGACATGGCCACGTTCAATTTCAGGATTACCTCTGCCCTTGATTCAGTGGCTCCTCCGAGAGCAGTGAGGACAGCAAGGGAGTCACTATCAGCCCCTTTGTTCTCGACGGAACTAAGAACTGAAAAATGCAGGTGTAAAAAACTTGAATGGCGGTGGAGGAATGATTACTCCTTGTAGGCCAAGATAGCATATAAGGAAGCCTTAAAAAAACTTCCAAAAATGATGAGGGCAGCCAGAAGAGAATTCTTCATACGGCGCATTGAAAGTGCAGAGATTACAAGTAAGGAGATCTTTAGGATCGTCAGATCCTTCACCAGTCCCTCAGGTCTCGAGGGAAAGATCCCAGCATCCCTGTCCTTATGTACTGACCTGTCTAATTTCTTTGATGAGAAAATCCGGAAAGTCTATGTCTCCTTCAAGGATCGAGAATGCACTGGGTGTCACGGACCAACGATTCCTCAGGATCGATGAGATGCTATAAAGGGGTCCACCTCCAGCTGTCCCCGTGCTCCAACTCAACAGAGGTACAGAGCACCGTGGTCAGCAGGTGAGGGAAAAAAGAGGCCGGGGCGGGAACCGTCATGGAAGGGTAATCTGTAAAAGCACAAGCGAACAAGCATTAGAGGTGTTCTCGACCTACCCCCCTACTTCTCTACCACCGTAAGACAGTTGCCCACCTGATACGTCTCAGATGCTGCTAGGCCCTTCCCTCTTCTAATCAAGTATATGAGATGTTGTCTCTCACTTCTTAAGGATAGGTGTCTGTAATGATATAAACAAAATAAACAACACTCCAGGAGCTTCGCTGGGACAACACTCAATGTAACACATGATACATACAAGACCACATACATACCATGCGTTCTCGTCCCGTAGCAGAAAGGAAATCCTGGGGTACCCACTTGGAAGATTCAGCGAGTAATCCCAATAGAAAATAAACTATAGCAACCAAGGAATAAACCGTTAAAGCCACAGCGGTTCAGCAGTTTGTAACTGTCAATTATTCTTGTCAGAGGTCTTACTAGCAACCGTGATGCCAGCCGCTTCCGAGAGAGCGTTCCAACATCCACGCACACCTTATGAGTCCTCCGGTTCAGAGAGGGGGAAATCCAGCGTCTCTCTACCGGGGCTAAGGCTGTCTAACTCGAGAGGGGGCAAATCCGGCGTCTCTCCGAGTTAACACAACAAAGCACTTGTACCGCGAGGGGGGGAAATCCAGCGTCCCTAGCGATACAACTAGGCACTCACCATTTGCCAACAGAAGCAGAGGAAACCCGCGTCTCTGATCTGTGCAAGAAGGCGCCCACAAAGTCCAAACAAAAATCCTCCACTGCAGTTGAGCCGGCTCAGGACATCGACCGGCAAGGCACAGCAGCGAGTTAACAGGACGTCAAAATCTGCAATCTTTGACAGGCACCAAGGGAACAAGCTTCCACTGCTTCGCTCTTCAGAACGAACATAGACAAATCACGTGCACCGCCCCCAGCGTCTCACACATATTTGAAGCCTCTCCCTTTCCTGGCGCCCCTAAGGATTCTGGGAGATGTAGTCCACTCCTTCACAACTGGGTAGGCACACGTCAGACCCTGACAGTACGCCCCCCTCCCCGGTGCCTCCTAGCTCCAGGCTTCCCCGGATGCAGCAAAAGAACTTCCGAATAGCCTCCGGAGCATGGACCCCCGTACTCGGCTCCCAGGAATCGTCCTCCGCCTGATACCCTTTCCAGGAGACCAGGAACCACATCTTCCCCTGCCGATACCTGGAATCCAGGATCTTACGAACCTCGTACTCCAGTTGACCGTCACTCATCACCGGAGGCGACGCCACAACCCTGGCCCGGCCAGCTGGTTTCAACAGGCTGCAGTGGAATACCGGATGGATACGCAAAGAGGCCGGCAACTTGAGTTTGTACGCCACCGGATTGACCCGACGTAATACAACATAAGGACCGATGAAGCATGGGTGAAAGATGCTACGGTACCGGAAACGAATGTTCCGAGTGGAGAGCCAGACCCGATCCCCTGTGTTGTACACCGGTCCCACCTGCCGATGGACATCCGCCCATTTCTTGTAGGAGACCTTGGCCTGATCCAATGACTTTCGTACCACACGATGGAGTCTTTGGAGAGTCTTCATGTGAGCTGCCACCGAGGGGTGGTTCTGGATTTCCCCCGGGATCACCACTGGCAGAGTATTGGCGTGGTACCCCGTGTTGGCCCTAAAAGGAGTCTCGTTGATCGAACTATGCCAAGTGTTGTTATATGACAACTCCGCCAACCACAACATAGAAACCCAGGACTGATCCGCTTCCTTCGCATAACACCTTAGATACTTCTTCAAGGTTTGATTCATTCGCTCGGTTTGGCCGTCTGTCTGTGGATGAAAGCTCGTAGAAAGAGCATCCTCCGTGTGCATGGCCTTACACCACATGTGCCAAAACCGGGCCACAAACTGAGGCCCTCGATCGGAAATGATAACTCGAGGTATTCCATGTAATCTCACCACATGGGTTAGAAGCAGCTGGGCGGTCTGACTGGCTGTGGGTAGATTACGGCAGGGAATAAAGTGACCCATTTTCGTGAGGCTGTCTACAACTACCAGGATAGCGTTACAACCCTGGTCTGTTGGTAAACCCACTATGAAATCGATACTGATGGTATGCCATGGATGGGCAGGAGTGGGTAGAGTAATCAGCTTTCCCTTCATCTTGTTTTGTTCACTTTTGGCGCGGGCACACGTGTCACACTGCTGTACCCAGTCGTTCACCTCTTTCGCCATTCCATCCCACCAGAACTGACGCTGTAGCAATAGCAGCGTCTTCCTTCTACCGGGATGGCCGGCCATGACAGCATTGTGACACCAATTGAACGCCTGCAACCTGAGTGAATGCGAAGGGAGATACAGTTTACCCTGACACAGGGGAATCCCATGTTTCAGAGTCCGATTGCCTTCCTGCTCTGCCCACGCCTTCCACTGTTCCGGGCTACGGAAATCCACAACCTGTTGCACGAATCTGTCTGCCGAGACTGCACACAGTACTTTCTCAGGGGATATGATAGCCTGTGGTTTCTCTTGAATGGAAGCGCTGCCTTCCTCCTGTCTCGATAGAGAGTCAGCCTTCCTATTGTCGGACCCCGGACGGAACGTGATGACAAAGTCATACCCTGCAAAGAACTGTGTCCATCTCATCTGTCTTTGTGAGAGATGACGAGCAGTCTTCATATACACCAGGTTCCTGTGATCCGAGTACACCGTTACGGTGTGTCTTGCACCCCACAGATAGTGTCTCCATTCCATGAAGGCCTTTTTTATGGCGAACAGCTCCTTCTCCGCCACCGTATAATTCAGTTCCGCCGAGGAGAGTTTTTGTGACAAGAACGCCACTGGATGCAGCTGCCCTGTTGCCTTGTCCCTCTGAGATAGAATCGCCCCAACCGCTGTATCAGAAGCATCCGCCTCTACTACAAACGGCACATCCATTTGCGGGTGTCGCAGTATGGGAGCTGTGCTAAACAGGGTTTTCAACAGACCGAAAGTGTTGTTTGCTTCCACGGTCCATTGAAACGGAACACCTTTCCTCAGTAAACAAGTGATCGGAGCTGCCACCAAGGAGAACTGGGCTATGAATCTCCTATAATAATTCGCAAAACCGAGAAAGCCCTGCACCTCTTTCACGGTCTTAGGAATAGGCCACTGCTGCACTGCATCCACCTTCCGGTCTGCCATCTGAAAACCCTCGGGACTCAACATAACGCCCAGAAACTCCACTTCACTCACTCCAAACTCACACTTGCTGAGCTTACAGTAAAGACTGTTCTCCAAAAGTCTCTTCAGAACCAAACATACATGACTCGCATGCTGTGACACCGACACCAAATATATCAAGATATCGTCGATATATACGATGACGAACTGATCGATGTATTCTTTTAAGACATCGTTTAAAAAATACTGGAATGCCGCCGGGGCGTTGCACAACCCGAACGGCATCACCAAGTATTCGAAAAGGCCATACCTCGTCTTAAAGGCCGTCTTCCACTCATCCCCACTACGGACTCTCACCAGGTGATAGGCTCCTCTGAGATCCAACCGGGTGTATATGTGGGCCTCTCTCACCTGGTCCAGTAGCACGGGGAACAGTGGAAGAGGGTACCTGTTCCTCACTGTCTGTTTGTTTAACATGCGGTAATCGATGCACGTACGCAGCTCGCCATTCGCTTTCGAAATGAAAAACAGAGGCGATGCCGCAGGGGACCTAGATGGACGGATGTATCCCATGGCACAGAACCGTTTCAAATACCCCTGTAGGTGCTCAGTCTCGGGTTCCGAAAGTGCGTACACTCGACAAGAAGGCATCACTGCCCCGTCAATGAGGTCAATGCGGCAGTCGTATTCACGATGGGGAGGCAGCTCCGCCGCCTTGACCTCACTGAACATCTCACTGTAATCGCTGTAAACCGATGGTAGGGTTACATCTTTTTCTGCTGCCGTAGACACCTGCAACCCTTGCGCCAAAGCAGCCAAAGGACTGTTCGTCTCCCTCAAACATGTCGCCTGACACTCCTCCGAAAGAAACTTAACCGTCCTACGTTTCCAATCCATCGTAGGATTGTGCAACCCTAGCCAGGGCATGCCCAAGATCACCTCGTATTGAGGAGCCTCGATGATGTTCAGTGTAATGGTCTCTACATGGTCCAAGGGGACTCCCGGTAGCCTTAGTTCTACGCTTTCCGTCCTTTCCGTGACCGGACCGGACTTCAACAGAGTGCCGTCCACTGCCAACACTTTTTCGGGTTTCAGCATAGCCACTCGAACCAACCCCAACCGGCTAACCAACCCCAAATCAATGAAATTACCGGTGGCCCCTGAATCGATCATACTGTGGACGGCATGTTGTTCTCCTCTTACCCGTAAGAACATTGAGAGCACTATGTGTGACACCACACCCTCTGACACAGCTCCTGCCAAAGACGGTAATTGCCATCCAGCACCTTCCAGGGCCACAGGTGTTATGTCTGTAGACTCGCTCTCCTCTGTATGTACTGCCGGTAAAGAGTAATTTTTTCCAGCTACAAAAGGGCGCGTTCTTTTTGGTTTCGTCGTGCAATCCTTAACATAATGGCCCTTTTTACCGCAGTACATACAGAGCCCTTGGGAGCGACGTGCTTCCCTTTCTGCCCTAGACAAAGGTGCCCGCACCACCCCAACTTCCATGGGTTCAGACGAACCACCTTTGTCGGCTTGTCCAACAACCTCACTTACTCCCATCCCTCCATGGGTACGATTCCCTCTTCTCCTATCTCCCATTCTGTCTGAGAGACGATGATCCAACCGTAACGTTAAGTTAATCAAGGCCGTACATGTCGTAGGCTGCGGATCGATTTGTGCCAACACATCCTTGATTTCGTCCGACAGCCCCTGATAGTACAATGCCATTCTTTTTTCTTCTGGCCACCCCGTCTCCGCGACCAATCTATTAAATGATGTCATATATGTCACCAAATCATTCCTGCCCTGTTTCAAAGTAAGAAGGTCACGATCCGCACTCAGAGTGGTGGCCCTCCCATCGAATACGCTCTCAAACTCTCTTTTGAACGCGTTCCAATCCGACAAAAGCGGATCGTCGTTCCGAACCAACGGCCCTGCCCAATTCGCCGCAACCCCTGACAAATACGAAATGGCAAAAGCCACTCTAGATAGGTTTGTGGGAAAAGAAGCAGGACGACAGGAAAAATGTAACGACACCTGCGTCAGAAAAGCCTGAATAGCGCGTGGGTCACCCGAGTACCTCTCAGGGCTGGCTAAAGGTATAGGCGGGGGAACAGTGACTTGGATTTGCTGAGCACCTCCCGAGGCATTGAAAGGGTTCCTATTCTGTCTCTCTACCTGTTCCTTTAATGCCGCGGTTTCAGCCCGGGAGGTAGCCAACTCTTGTTGGACTATCACCAGAGCCGCCATCACGTCATCCATAGTAGCCATATCTCACACCGATCAGGAGGAATAATTCTTGGGCACGTGATTCTGTCACGGACCAACGATTCCTCAGGATCGATGAGATGCTATAAAGGGGTCCACCTCCAGCTGTCCCCGTGCTCCAACTCAACAGAGGTACAGAGCACCGTGGTCAGCAGGTGAGGGAAAAAAGAGGCCGGGGCGGGAACCGTCATGGAAGGGTAATCTGTAAAAGCACAAGAGAACAAGCATTAGAGGTGTTCTCGACCTACCCCCCTACTTCTCTACCACCGTAAGACAGTTGCCCACCTGATACGTCTCAGATGCTGCTAGGCCCTTCCCTCTTCTAATCAAGTATATGAGATGTCGTCTCTCACTTCTTAAGGATAGGTGTCTGTAATGATATAAACAAAATAAACAACACTCCAGGAGCTTCGCTGGGACAACACTCAATGTAACACATGATACATACAAGACCACATACATACCATGCGTTCTCGCCCCGTAGCAGAAAGGAAATCCTGGGGTACCCACTTGGAAGATTCAGCGAGTAATCCCAATAGAAAATAAACTATAGCAACCAAGGAATAAACCGTTAAAGCCACAGCGGTTCAGCAGTTTGTAACTGTCAATTATTCTTGTCAGAGGTCTTACCAGCAACCGTGATGCCAGCCGCTTCCGAGAGAGCGTTCCAACATCCACGCACACCTTATGAGTCCTCCGGTTCAGAGAGGGGGAAATCCAGCGTCTCTCTACCGGGGCTAAGGCTGTCTAACTCGAGAGGGGGCAAATCCGGCGTCTCTCCGAGTTAACACAACAAAGCACTTGTACCGCGAGGGGGGGAAATCCAGCGTCCCTAGCGATACAACTAGGCACTCACCATTTGCCAACAGAAGCAGAGGAAACCCGCGTCTCTGATCTGTGCAAGAAGGCGCCCACAAAGTCCAAACAAAAATCCTCCACTGCAGTTGAGCCGGCTCAGGACATCGACCGGCAAGGCACAGCAGCGAGTTAACAGGACGTCAAAATCTGCAATCTTTGACAGGCACCAAGGGAACAAGCTTCCACTGCCTCGCTCTTCAGAACGAACATAGACAAATCACGTGCACCGCCCCCAGCGTCTCACACATATTTGAAGCCTCTCCCTTTCCTGGCGCCCCTAAGGATTCTGGGAGATGTATTCCACTCCTTCACAACTGGGTAGGCACACGTCAGACCCTGACACTGGGCACCTCAGCTAAAGGACAATATCAAATCCGGTGGAACTCTTTCAGTGTTCTGCCCTATATCCCTTCAGGAATCCTTAGCGGAAATCTTAAAGTGCAAGTTAGGATCCCCTTTAGACCTGTGCCCACCCAAGCTATTGGCTCTCTGAATAAATCCAGCCTTAAACCTAATATGGAATACTTCACTATCCTCAGGCATCTTTCCTGATGTTTGGAAGCATGCTTTTTACTTCCATTGTTGAAAAAAACAAATGCATCGCCCAAGGAGCTGGGCAACACCCGCCCTATCTCACTGTTACCTGCACCCGCAATAATGTTAGAGATATTGGTCCGACAATAACTGGCCAATTGTATAAATGATCATGACATCCTACAGGATACTCAGTCCGGCTTTCCATCAGGCTACAGCACTGAGACAGCTCCGTGGAGGTGGTCGAGTCAGTGAGAATGTGAGAGGAAGCAGGGGCAGCAGTGATGCTGATTCTCTTAGATCCGTCGGCGGCCTTCGACACGGTCGCCCACTACATTCTTCTGGAAAGACTCCAGCAGGTAGGGATACAGGATACAGCTCTTGCCTGGATCAGGTCTTATCTTACACATCGATCACTAAGAGTCTTCCTTCAACCGTATCAATCGGACTCTTATCGGAAAAAGCAATTATGGTGCGGCGTGCCACAAGGCTCGGCCCTCAGCCCTTTACTTTTTAACATTTACCTGGTGCCCCTCTTTAATAATATTAATTCCTGGGAATTGAAACCTGTCCCTTATGGTGATGACACCCATCTGGTGTTCTCATTCAAAGACCACTCTGAGGATTAGTTTGCCAGACTCGCAGGGTGTTTAAAGGATATTGCATGCTTGATTAACCTGAACAAACTTAAATTGAATGGGGATAAGACTGAGGTCCTATTTTTCGGCCAGGTTTTACCACTGCCTGCTGGACTTTGTTGGCCAGGGGCACTGGGTTCACCCCCATTCCCAGCAAAATCTGCTAGGAATTTGGGCATTAAGTGGCACTCAGATCTTTTCTTCACAATGCAAGTCCAGAAAATCACGTCATCCTGCTTCAGGAAACAAAAAAAAACATAGGAAATTCCTGTAGTTTCTACCTCTATACTACAGTGATATCTCAGCTGGATTATGCGAACAGTCTATACCTTGGGCTTCCTCAATATCTGATCCATAGACTCCAAATGGTGAAAAATGTGGCAGCAAGACTTATCCATCTGGTACCGTTCTGCCAACATATCTCTGCACATATTAGGAAACTGCACTCGCTCCCAGTTGCAAAAAGGATCAAGTTTAAGTCCTTAACCATAGCCCATCGTGTCCTACATAACAAGGGGCCTAGGTATCACAGTCACAGGTTGCGCCCATACCAAACTAAATGCACTCTAAGATCCAACTCCCAGCACTTGCTTTGTATTCCCCATTTTGCCATGTCCCGAGTGGGAGGCAGATCCTTCACTGTGAAGACTGCAAAGCTATGGAACACCTTGCCAGCACGCATGCATTGGGGTAGACAGGGAACAGGAGTTCAGGCAGATCTTGAAGACCTGTCTCTTTAGCCAGGATTAGCGCCTGGCCAGTCACCCTACCTGATTTCCACTTTAGCACCGGGACACCTCTGTGGAGGTAGCTGTTGCACTGTATAAGTGCCACTATTATTATTATTATTATTATTTGCTAATAGACCCTGGGATGGCATCCTGAAGGTTGTTCAAGGGTTTCACTTTGGAGATTGTTTGTTCTAGGTCTCATTTGGAAATTGGGGAGAAAGATAAGCATGAATGCAGCACCTTGCATAGTAGCTCTTTTACCATTTCTGGGAGTCATTTGTGGGTAGTAACATACAATGTCTCTAAATATTTTATCAAAGAAATCCACAAACTTGTTGCCACAAACCACTGATGATTCAGAAGATGAAGTGGTGGAGGGGGTTGTAATCTGTGCAATAACCTCAAATAGGTGCATCAATCTGATTTTTGCAGAAGGTACAAAAGCTCTAATATAGGAGCATTTGGCCGTCAGGATTTGGTATTTTCATTGCTTTCTTGCTTTAAGAAGCTTCATTATAATCAGGTGAGGGCATGCTAGTCTCCATTATTACTTACATTTTCTCACAAGCTTTCTTCCTTCATACGTTTATTAAAGAACCAAGGGCTAGAGGCTTTTGGTCTGTGTATTTGGTGCCTTAAGGGTGCACATTTGGCAATAAGGGACACTATGTAGGAGTTGTACTTTTTGGTGACCTCATTAATGTCAAGGTGAGGTGTAATTGAAATTAGGTTTTGAAGGGCCAAGATGACCATGGCTTCTATGTCAAGGATGGATGTGTCCTTGAAGCATATTTTCTCTTTCTTGTGTTGCCCGAATGTTTTGGTATAAGAGCCGGATAGGGAGAATGGGATCTGCATGTGGGCCAGCCAGTTGAATGGAAAGTGGTAACATGACTTCAGTTTGAGGAATTGAAGATTATCAGAATGACGCCTTTGTGATGTGTGTGTTTTTATGGCAGTGTTGTTGGAGATATTTTAGATAGGATGTCAAAGTGTCCACATATGTGTTATTTTTGTCTCCCTCTTGGATGTTGAAGACTCCAAGGAAGATAATATTGTCCAAGCTGATAAATTGAGAGGAGACGCGATCCATGCATTCCTCAGTGAAGGTGTTGTTTTGAACCGGTAAATGGTAAATCACATTCAATCTGATGTTGAAGGTAGTGGATGTGGACATTTCTACCGACATTCATTTGTAAAACTAAAAATTAGTCTTTGAGAAGGTCCTGCATCATAGGGAGTTTCTGTGAATGAGTGCAAGACCTCCATCATGTTTATCTTTGTGGTCTCAATGCAAAATGGAAGTGGAAGGTCTGGAGCGTGGGTTGATGAGTCATTGAGCCACGTTTCCGTGAGGATCAGGATATCAAGATTATGGGCCAGGATTGGGTCTGATATCTCTACATAGTATTTGACTGCAGACCGACAATTGTGTAGCATTCAGTTCAGGGAGAAGCTGTTGCCTCTCTGACTTGGCTGTTCAGGGAGAGAGGTTGAGATTTGTATCAAGTTAAGAGGGGATGAACGTATACCAGAATGGCATGTGTGAGTTTGACTGTGGTCTGGCATGATGGTGGAAATCAGGCAGCCCACTGCAGGCGGAGAGGAGGCGGGTAGTGGAATTTGAAGCTCCATAACTCTCTGGGAGATAGAATAGGTCTGAGTTGTCTAGTGGAGATTGGGTCTGTTTGGGTCTGGTTAGTAGGTGGTCTCTCTGTATGCTGGAAGGTTGGAGGGAGAGTCAGCAGTGGGTGATGAGGTTAAGAGGAACGAGAGGACAGAGAGAAGCTTAGATGGGATAGAGTCGATGAGAGGATGTCCACTCTTCAAGAGAGGTGTGAGAATCAGAAAAGGAACTTGTTGAACGGAGGCCAGTTGTGTTCATCAATTATGGTTGAATCTCGAGAATCTCGAGAATTCTTGCCTCCTTAAAACGGAACAAACACTTTATTGATCAATAAATCAATCAATACATTTATAGAGCTCGCTACTCACCCGTGAGGGTCTCAAGGCGCTGAAGGGAGGGGGGTGCTGCTATTGCTCGAAAAGCCAGGTCTTGAGGTGTTTCCTGAAGGTGAGATGATCTTGGGTCATTCGTAGGTTGGTGGGGAGGGAGTTCCATGTCTTGGCGGCCAACTAACGGCATAGCTGCTGCCACTCAGACAATCATCCCTTCCTGGACTGCAATAATCAATGCCTCCTTCCTACAGGGCTCAATTTCTGATTCGCTCAAGACCGGCTAAGTTTTCTCCATTCTAAAACAACACACACTGGACCCTGCCTCCGATGAGAACTATAGACCCATATCTAACATCCCACTCCTTGCCAAAGTTCTGGAAAAATGTGTGCAACAGCAGCTAAGTCTACACATCAACAACTTTCACCTGCTAGATGACTTCCAATCAGGTTTCAGACCTGGGCACAGCATGGAAACCACCCTCCTCAACATTGTGGAGGACGCCCTCCAAGCCCTAGACCTAGGCAAAACCTATCTCCTAATCCTTGTAGACCTTTCCTCTGCCTTTGAGACGGTGAACCACAAAATTCTCCTAGAACACCTCAAACTCAGGATGGGATTGGAGAACATCGTCCTTGAATGGGTTAGATCCTTCCTCCAAAACCGTTCACAGAGAGACATCATCAACGGTGATCTATCCGCCCCCTCGCCGGTTTCTGTTGGAGTACCCCAAGGATCAACCTTCTTCCCCACCCTCTTCAACCTTTACCTTGAACCTCTCACCGAGGTACTTCGTGCCGTCAACATCTCCTACCTTATGTACGCCGACGATACACAGGTCTACATAAAAATCTCTTTCCCAGAGGACATTCTCTCCCTTAACGAGGCCCTCAAGCTGACAGTCCATTGGCTCACTGCCAACCAGCTGAAACTCAACGCAAATAAAACCGAATTTCTTCTGATCTCCCCACCAAAATCCTATTCAGATATCCAGGAATGGACCAAGACCATCACGGCACTAAACTGCCCTCCTACCATTGTTGACTCTGTGAAGGCCCTTGGAATAACCCTTGGCGGCAGCTTGAATATGCAAGGCCATACAAACTCCATGGCCAAAACAGCTAGATTCCACCTGAGCTACCTAAGAAACCTAAAACCTTTCCTCGATGTGTCCGACCTTAAAACGGCAGCCCAGACCCTAGTCATTTCCAGACTTGAATATGGATGCTTTACTCTTGCAGGGCTACCCAAGAACTCTCTGGCCCCATTGAAAGCCTGCCTCAACAGCGCCGCCAGACTCCTAATGGGCTCAAAACAATTTGACTACATCTCTCCCCACCTCAAGGCGCTGAACTGACTTCCCTTTGGGGGCAGAATACAATTTAAACTGGCCTGCATTACTCACAAAGCTCTGTACTTGAATTCCCCTTAATTTCTCGCACAAAAACTTGTGATATCCAGAGGAGTCAGAAACTTCCGATCTGCCAAAGACCTGCTGCTGCAACCAGCATGCTTCCAGGAGAAAAAAACCTACAATCGAGCCTTCTCTGGGGCCGCACCAAGAATCTGGCACTCTCTCCCACTCTCCATCAGAAGACTTCTGTCCTTGGCACACTTTAAAAAGGAGACCAAAACGTTCTTAATGGGAAAATGCCTCATCTAATGAATACCTTTCAATTACTTCATCGACATGTTCCACCCTCCACCTCAGCATTATCCGATGCCTTAACGGATTAAACATTTTCCTGCACTCTGGGGCATCCCCTCAAGAGCGGAGACTGTGTGTATATTATACCTACCTGCTTTCATTTTTAACTACTTTAATATTGATCCCACATGTAGCTTGGACCTTTGACGGCATGCATCTCCTGTTTAATGCAGCCACTTGTATTTTTTAGCTACTTGCTTTAATTTTTCCCACATGTAGCTTGAGCTAAATATGCGTGCTCCTCCCGTACAATATATCCCTAGCTTTAACAAAGTGATCCCTCCCATCATTACGCTTTGTATTACTCCCCCTCAATCCTGTAAAGCGCTCTGATACCCTCACGGTTCTGGTTTGCGCTCTATAAAACAATAATCAAATAATAATAAATAATAAATGGTTGGGGTAGATGTTGGTTGTTGGTATCCGTTGTGTCGGGAGATGTTAGGACAGTGAGCAATAAAGAAGGGGAGGGTGGGGGAGGCTTGTGGGCCAATTGTCGGTTGGAAGAGAGGGGGAAGAGGCGGCCGGAGGGAGAGATAATGGTTTGAGAAGGTTGGAAAGAAATGGTGTGCAGATGGTCTTCAGAGGGGGTTGCAAGGTCTGGTGTTGGCCGTGAGCAATGGGTTGTGTGGGACAAATCAGACTGCAGGAGAATCTTGTGTGAGACGTGTTGTCTGGGTGGACCGGAGGAGGAAGTCAATATTTGAAGGGTGTTCAAGATGAACAGAGAAGGGGAGTGTGGAAGAATGTCAGAGGGCTTGAGAGAGAGATAAAGAAAGGCAATCACGGTCAGAATTGTGTCATTGATTTGGAACATGATTTTCCTGTTGCTGTAGATAGAAATGAAAAGGTTGTCTGAGAGGCCAAAGGGGGAAAAGAATGGGAGTTTGTGTCCAAAGGAAGTTTTAGAAAGAGAGGAGGATGAAAATTGTCTACAGGCCTGATCCACATGTCAGTGTTCTGTGTGAAGACGAGAAGGTCGGTTTTAGAGGTTACTTTTATTTTTATTGTACAGAGTTTTATATGGCGCAAACTTGACCCCAATTGGGTATTCGATCGCTTTACATAGCATCAGTTGCATTACATGAGGACACATTAATTTTTGTTAGACACGGGGAGAATAAGTGATTTGCCCAGAATCACAGGATTTTCAGCGTCATTGCTGAGACTCAAACTCAGTTCCCCAGATTTGAGGTTGACCGCCCTAGCCGTTAGGCCAAGTCCTCTCCCATTGCATTGGCAGTGGTATTGGCCTGTGACGAGGGGTTTTGGGACGTCTATCAAGGTCCTGTGCTTCAGGATTATCATTGCATATTTGTAAAGATTTGGAGAGTATTTGTTCTTGAAAGCATTGGTACCAGATCTGGAAAGGCACAATGGGGAGAGCTGGGGGCAACGAGCGTCACCATCATGTTGGAGGCTGATGCCGGATGGTAAGTTATTGGCATGTCTTACACAACCATTGATAGGGTGAAGATGGGCTTTGCGCAGTTGTCGGCTGCCTTGCCAATCACACTAGGAGTAGAAGGAGACTCATTTTATAGACCTTGCAATAGATGTGGATGGGATAAGGATACAAATGTCATCAATATGTTGAACTGGTGGAATTGGACAGTGTTCTTAAGTTGGTTTAGCTTTGTTGGGTTGGTGTGCCGGTCATTAATGGGCAAGCATATCAGGATGGCCCCCTTAATGTGTAAATCTCCAGAGCCTAAGATCATAACCATATCAATATGGCTGCTACTTGGGGAGGAGTGAAATTTGCTTTCCATTGCAGTGATTTTTTAAGGGGAGTTGCTGGAATGAAATGGACATTACTAAAAGATGAATTTGTCCCATTAAAGATGGCTGCAATATTTAGGAAGATTGCAGTCCTCTTTCTATTTCTGATAGAGGAATGGGAAGGCTGTAATTCTAGTACTCAGATTGGATCTGTCAGGTGTTGCCACTTTAAGGTCAGGCAAACGTGGAGGCGCAGATAGCATTTGTGCTTGGTGAATAAAGATTTAAAGCGGGTGTACCTTGTGCCCTGCAGATTTGCAGCGACCTTCTGGTTCCATCTCCTGAAGGGGTATGCCACACCTCTCTCCCCAGTTGTAACATAGACCATTGGGCCCCATAAGCCAGATGTTCCATCCAGCAACGCAAATTTCATGGGCTTTGTCAGCCAGGCCAGTCGCAGTGCTCTTCCATCCTGTGGGCTGCTTTTAACACTCTGTTTCCCACTGTGTGGTTACTCCTTTGTTGCTCCATCCTAGGTAGTGTCCCGGGCCACCCCTTGATAATGTGGGGGATGCTTGTCATGCAGTGCATGCTTCCGGCCCCAACACTCTCTGAGGTCTGTCTGTTTCTTTTTTTTTTTTTTAAGATTTTTATTGATGTTAACAGGATGACGGAAAAAAACAAAAAGAAAAGAGATCGACAGAGATTCATAAATAATTACAGAAAGAAAACCAGCTGAATTAAATATATTATAAACAAATTAGTTATGATATGTAATCACAGTGGTTAGAGTTACTGTTACAGTTTTAATGCATGAGGGTTTAACATTTAAACAATAAAAATAAAGTTCTAATTTTGGTCTATGAAACTACCCCAAATTCTATCGAATTTAATCAATGAACATGTTCCCCTAAGGTTAGCTAAAGCTAGCTCCATAGCATGTACCTCTGTTACCAATGTCCACCACTTCCAAACCGTCGGGGGATCTGAATCAATCCAAGCCCTAGCTAAAGTTAATTTAGCACATGAGAAAAGTATAGTCATTAGGGGAGATAGTGGAGATGTGGATAGATTAAGATCTATCAAGACCGAGGCGGCCGTGATGGTGGGAAGCGGGATATTTTTTATTCTAAGAACCCTCAGTATGTCATCCCAAAAGCTCTTGAGTTTGGGGCAAGAGTACAAGATATGAACTAAATTAGCTGCTACAGTCGAACATTTAGGACATTTGGTACGACTGCTAAAGGTAGGGTTCGGAGACCATCTAGCAATTCTTTCGGGTGTATAATAGAGCATACAGGTCGTTCTATATTGTTGTAGCCTGAGACTAGATGAGCGTACCAGTTTGTTGATATTAATAAAAGAGTTCTCTATCTGCTTAGGCGTAACATTTAGATTTAGTTGGGCGCTCCATTTCATAGCCAATTTATCATTGTCATTTATTTTGAATGTGCTAAATATTCGGTAGGATTCGCTAATGATTGATTTATTCTTGTTTGTATAAAAACATGTCCATATATCACATTCAGAAACATTTTGTATCTTTTTTTAATTAATCATAGTCTTGTGGGCGGGCCAGTTGCCGTGGTATATTAGGTTACAGTGTTGCCCTTAGGCAGCGAGGCAGTTTTATCCTTGCCCATAGTGACTAATGGACTCCCCCTCTCCACACAATGATGTCACTATTGAGCAGTCTCTTGTCTCCTCAAGGACGAGTTGGAGAGGCCCTGCAATCTTTGTCTTGCCCATTGTGTTGCCCCCAAGGGTTTTCCAGGATGTCCAGTCTCACCTTGTGTGCCAAAAGCCGTTGGTCATGGGAGCCCAATCCAATATGACCTCCTCTGCGCAACTCCAGCAAAACTGGTGAACCTCAGATGTCTACTGGGTGGAGGTCTACTCAACTCTGGTCTTCGGCTAGGACAGCTTGTCCAATGTGATGGCTCTGGTGGCCTCCTTGGATGTCTGGCCCGCCACTCTAGCCGGCAACTTCCAGACAAGGGATACCTTTCAAATATGTCCACCATCGCTTCACACCTGGCCCGGTGCACCCATGCAGCTCAGTCATACTTCAACAATGAAGCATGGGCAACTCTGCTCCCCCTCAGGCTGCAAACAAGAGCACCCAGCTCAATCGCCCTGATCTGTGTGGTGATGTATGGATTCAACATTTGGCAATTGTTTTTAGTTGTCCGAATTTTCAAAAAACACAGACGAGAAGACACTTCCAGGCAAGCCTGCTATATCAAAGTTGTTTGTGTTCAGTAATTTTAATGTTCAGTGCTATGACTGACAGCAACGTATGGTACTGTGATGTCCATTGCTCTCTTACATTTCCAAATTATTGAGGGGTACGGCCTTAGGAACTATTCATTCATTCATGCATGTTAGTTAGATATATAAGCATTTTTATATTTATTTTAAGATATTTCATAAAGAACATAACACACAGTGCCATCTCCATGCAGAAGTCCTGTAGATGCCGCCACAACTACATGACTCTCAATACCATAAATTGGAACTACAGCTGATTAAGGCTGACAACCTTAAACTAGTGCACATCACCCACAACCTGGAACATAAATGGTCGCTACACAGGACACACCCTGAGGATCTTATCTTCCGGATTACCAAATGCCCTTCTGCTGCCGGCCTTATTAATGCAGGAACCAACCATCTCAACTGGAGTTGCAAACCAAATCCTGACTGCTCCTCCTGACCCAAGAGGCTAGTTAGGCAGCTATCAAACAACAGGTAAATAAAGCGAAATTCTCTTGGAGAGGAAAAACAAAAGTGTTCACATCCACATGTTTATACTGCTTGTCTCACCAACAAATTGCAGACATCAGTCACACACGCCCCAGACCCTACTAGTCAATTACAATATATGCAAAATTTCCAACTAGATACAGTAAAAAGCTTTTTCTTTAATTATATAGTCACATATATTCCAAAATAATCAACATACATAAAAACACAATGCAGCAAGAAATAAAAAAAGTTAAAAACACATTAATACACATCAATTCACATAAAATAAGAGACTGAAAAATAGTGTGCAACTGAATAATGGCATCTATTCTGGGTTACTCCCTACGGAATTCCAAATCTTATAGATTTCAATGTCCTCAGTCTTTCATTTTCTATTAGGCATTGATATGTCATCGCGAATAGCATTTTGTTAGGCTTTCAGTGAAAAGATAAATTAGAAAGTTGAAATGTGTGTGAAGAACTATTGGCAGCAGGGTAATGTGGGAATTTCTCTGCGAGTAGTTTTTTCATATTTACCAGTATTTAACATGCACCCTGTTGATAATACTTTCTGTATGAATTACGATGTGTAATGTACATAGATAGAAATGTGACAATCCTTGCCCCTTTATGTTTGGGTTTGGATCGTTATTTGTATAAAAAAAGCAATGCTTAAGCTTATTGAAAAAAGGTTTTTTCAATATGTGGTATTTATTGTTTCTATTCTTGTTTTTTATAGGAAACTATTGTATCAATTTGATAAAGAGGCTGATATATAATATAAGTCTTGAAAAAGGTGGTTTAAACTGCACAACACCACCGAAACGCGTCGACGCTTGTGTTTGTATATGGTTACATCCCAGAAACATATCAATGCCTAATAGAAAATGAAAGACTGTGGACATTGAAATCTATAAGATTTGAAATTCCATAGGGAGTAACCCAGAATAGATGCCATTATTCAGTTGCACACAATTTTTCAGTCTCTTATTTTATGTACAATTGCTGTGTATTAAGGTGTTTTTAACTTTTTTATTTCTTGATGCATTGTGTATATTGATTCTTTTGGAATATAATTGACTATATAATTGAAGAAAAAGCTTTTTACTGTATCTAGTTGGTAATATTGCATATATTGTAATTGCCTAGTAGGGTCTGGGCCACTCTGTATGATTGTGTGTGACTGATGTCTGCAATTTGTTGGTGAGACAAGCAGTACAAAAAATGTGGATGTGATCACTTTTGTATTGCTTCTCTAAGAGAATTTCGCTTTATTCACCTGTGGTACCCCTTCTCTTGGACAGTGCGGTCGCTCCCTTCTTTTTCTAAACAAAAGTTATCAAACAACAACATTCTTTCCTTCCTCACCATACACAACTCTTACAGGCCACGTTATATCGAAGGACAAAATTCACACTATTATAACTTACCCTATCAGAGTATACCAACCGAATTCTAGACACATCAATACTATGAACCTCAAATAAGTACCCATTTCACACCCTGCTAAGATTACCAACAAAACACTCCTTGAATTCTCACTAGTCAAGTGTAGCCAGCAGTGAAATATGCCGCAGACCAACATGATCTTATACTTAATTGTGACCTTGACATCCTTATACCATACGAAAACATGGTTCAACGACTCTTCAGCCTCATTCCTTGATTTACTAATCCTCCCAGTAACAACATCATCAGACTAGATAGTTCACATCACCCCAGAGTTGGCTTTGCCTGTATCCACAGGTCCACACTGTCCCTCAATCAAACACTCTCCTTCACTATCCTCTTGAGAAAAAATTAGAATTAACATCCCTACCAATGACAATTCTACACACTCTCGCCACATGATCTACCACCCTCCTGGCAAGAGCCATTAATTCTTGGAACAGATCATGGAAATCATCTCCTCCAACATTGAGGAGCACAATAACCAGATTTTACTTAGTGACTTCAATAACCTTTGGAATAACCTCAATGCCCCCTGGTGATCAGTTTAAAATCTTTCCTCTAGGACCTACACCTTATCCAAGATAGCAACAGCCCTGCCCATAACTAAGGGCCCACCTTAGATTTAATCATTGCAAAAGAGAACACCATTCACATTGAATCCACCCTTCCCTGCGACTGGATTGATCACCATTACATCACCTTTCACATAGCTGACTGGGTAGTCTTCTCCAATGGTCAACATCTGAAAGCTATGCATTGGGTCAAAGATGCATGTAACATCAACGCAACTGTGCTGTCCGATATGAGCAATGGCAGTTTACCCTCCCCCAACATGTATGATGCTCATGACCTCACGTATCATTAGATCAATTTCATGTCTAAAATTATGGACACTATTTCCCCCAAGCAACTAAAGCGAGCCCCATATAAAAAATGAAACTCTTGGCTTAGCTGCAACCTTAATCAGGAAGGCTGATACCTCAGAGCTGCTGAAAGAGCATGGAGATTTACGCCTTCTCTAACGAACCTCAAACACATTCAACATATACGGAGCACCTTCAATCGGCATAGTACAAATCCCAAAGCTGCATTGTTTCGTAATCTGCTTGACACAGCAACACATCCTAACAACCTTTTGAAATTGACAAAAATCAAACTATCAGGAAAAACAATGTCCCTAACTCAGAAATCATAATCCTACCTAATAGCAAAATCTTTGCCTCCTTCTGTGCCAAGAAAACCAAGCTCACCAACGCTGATCTACAAAACTCTAATAAAACTCTTACCATTTGAACCCCCACATGCCCCATCCCACTTGCTCAAAAATAATGCCCAACATACCCTCTTCATAAACCTAAAAACAATGCTGCCTGGACCCACTTTATACTGGTCGACGAGAGTGACATCTCAAAACTGCTGATCTCTCGGAAACACTCCATCCACTTCACAATCCTCTTCAATTAATCAATCAATCAAGTAGGGGTTTATAAAGCACGCTACTCACCGGTAAGGGTCCCAAGGCGCTGGGGGGGGAATGCAGCTCTGGTTGAGTCGAAGTGCCTGGTCTTAAGGTTCTTTCTGAAGGTGTGGAGGCTGGGGGAGCGTCTGATGTTGACAGGGAGCTTGTTCCTGGCCTTGGCTGTGATGTAGGAAAAGGTTTTTTCCTCCTGCTCTGGTTCTGCAGATGCAGGGGGTTTCTGCGAGGACAAGGTCTGCGGAACGAAGATTCCTCTTGTGTACATGGAAGGATACTCTCTCGTTGAGGTATTTGGGTCCGATGTTGTTGAGTGATTTGTAGGCATGGTCAGCAGTTTGATGGTTACTCTCTGGGAACCAGTGGAGGTCACTTAGGTGTTGGGTCATGTGTTTGTGCTACAGTGTTCCGAGGACGAGTCTGGCTGCGGCATTCTGGATGGTTTGAAGCTTCTGGAGGAGGGTTTTGTGATTCCGGTGTAGAGGGCGTTGCCGTAGTCCAATCTGCTGGTTATGAGACCGTGGGTGACAGTTTTTTGACATTCTGGGGGTATCCATTTGAAGGTCTTGCGGAGGATCTGAAGGCAGTTGAAGCTGGTGGAGGCAATGGAGTTGATCTGGTGGTTAATGGGGAGGGAGGAGTCGAGAATGATGCCGAGGTTCTGTGCGTGGTCTGTCATGGTGGGTGGACTCCCATGGGCGGAGGGCCACCAGGTGTTGTCAAAGGCGGAGGTGGAGGGTCCGCGGATCAGGACCTTGGTCTTCTTCGAGTTGAGCTTCAGGCAGCTGCTTTTCATCCAGGCGGCTATGACCCTCATTCCTTCCTGGAAACAGTGTCTTGTGTCTTCAGGGTTCTTTGTGAGGGAGGGGATGAGCTGGGTGTCGTTGGTGTATGAAAATATGCTGGGCCTGTGTGGTCTGATGATGGCGGCGAGGGGGGCCATGTAAATGTTGAGGAGCTTGTGGCTGACCGATGATCCTTGGGGCACTCCGCGGTTGATCTGTGTGGGTTATGAGACGAACAGAGGGAGTCTGATCTTCTGGGTTCTGCCGGAGAGAAAGGATTGGATCCAGGAGAGGGCTGTTCCCCATATCCCAGTGTCGTGGAATCTGGCTGGGAGGGTGCAATGTGAGACGTGTTAAAGCCTGCGAAGAAGTCTAGTAGGATGAGGGCTGTGGTGTGTCCCTGGTCCAGTAGCATGTTGATGTCGTCAGTGGCAGTGAGGAGGGCCGACTCGGTGCTGTGGTTGCTGCGGAATCCAGCCTGGGAGGCATCTAAGATTGAGTTCTGTTAGATGAAGGCTGTCAATTGGGTATTTACGAGTCTCTCAGTGACTTTGACTGCGAAGGGGAGGAGAGAGAGGGGCCTGTAGTTTTTCAGGTCTGTCAGGTCGGCCGTGGGCTTCTTGAAGAGGGGTTTGACCTCCACCCGCTTCCAGTCATCTGGGAAGATGCTGGATTCGAAAGAGGCATTGATGGTCTGCCCTAGTTCGGGTGCGATGGCGGTGGTGGCCCTGTGGTAGATGTGCGGTGGCCTGGGCAGGGGTCATTGGGGGCACCTGAGTGGGTGTTCTTCATGGTCACAGTGCTATGTTCGACAGTGGCCGGAGTCCAGGTTGTGAAGATTGGCTCTGTGTCGGTGGTGGTGGCGTGAGGGGGGTGTCCAGGTCTGTTCACTGAAGTTGTCGTAGAGGGCCTTGATCTTTAGATGGAAGTAGGAGCTGAGCTGGTTGCAGAGTTCCTGGGATGGTGTGATGTCCGTGGCTTCGCTGGAGGGTTTGGTGAGTTGCTGTATGACGTTAAAGAGTTCTTTAGTGTTAGTTGCTTTGGTGTGGATCTTCTTCTTGATGAAAGTCTGCTTGGTGTCTCTTAGGCACTGGTGGTATTCCTTTAGGTCTTCCGTGATTTTCCGGATTTGCAAAGTTTTCTCTAGTCATCTGCAAGAGCACCTGGCTACTTGGAATTCGGTGGTGAACCAGGTGGCTTTCAGGGGTCGTTGTTTGCCAGGGTGGTGGAGGGGTGAGAGCTTGTTGGCGCAGCTGGAGATCAAGCGGTGAAGTTTCTTGGCTGCGGAGTTGGCGTTGGTCATGGCGCAGGGAGGGTCGAGGAGGAGGGTGGTGCTGAGGTGCTCTTCTGTGATCTTGCTCCAGTTCCTACAAGGTGGGCGTGGGGGGTTTGGGTCTGGTGGAAGTGTTGAAGGTGAAGTGTACACAGTGGTGGTCCATCCCGGGGGTCTGTGAGGTATGGCTGAAGTGGATGTTCATCCCTCCTGCGAAGATGGGGTCGAGGGTATGACCTGCGCTGTGCGTGGCGGTGGTGACTAGCTGCTTCAGTCCGAGGTTAGAGAGGTTGTTGAGGAGGGTGATGGAGTCTGGGTCCCTGCGATTGTCAAGGCGGAAATTTAGGTTTCAGGGAAGAATGTAGTTTGTGGATGTGATGGCGTGGGGTGTACCGAGGTCAGGAGTGGTGGTTGCAGACTGGGTGTGCGGTCCGGGGGGGTCTGTAGGCGAGGGTGCCCCATAGCCTGGTCCTGGTGTTGGTCTGGATCTGGAAGTGGAGGTGTTCTGTGCTGGCGTGGGGGCCGCTCATGTTGGAGGTGGAGAGTCAAAGGGAGGTCTGTGAGCGAGTTCCTCCTCTAGGGCAGTGGGGGCAGTCCCTTCCCTGGATCTTGTATCCGTCGGGGATGGCAGTGGCGATGTCCGGGACCTCTGAGGTGACGTTAGTCCAGGTTTCAGTGAGGAAGGCAACATCAGGCGAGAGGGTGTTGAGCAGGTCCCAGATCTCTAAGGTGTGTCTGTGTAGGGAGTGTGCCTAGAGGATGCATGTCAGGGCTCCGATGGTGCGGGCGTCCTGTGAATTTTCAGCGGTCTTGGGGGCCCAGTCATTGGTGAAGGATTGTCGGCAGTGTCTGCAGGAGAACTGTCCTTGGGTGGTGTTCGGTGTTGCTCTTTGGCAGTCGTTGTGTCCTCCGGGGTTGAGTGCATGGCGGTTGGCGGAGCTGTATCAGAGGGGTCTGGAGATCTAGAGGGCCCGATTCACAGAACTAACTTAAGACAAAATCCTAAACTTACTACCATTTTCGTATTTACAGAAGACACTTACTCATTTTGGTATTCACAGAAGACACTCATTTCGGTATTCACAGAAGTTAGGAGTCCTAACTTTAGGACTCCTAAATGCCTTCTGTGAATACCGAAAGTCTTAAAATTAGGATTTTTCTCAATTTAGTAGTAGTAAAGTTAGGACTCCTAACTTTCGGACACCTACATGCCTTCTGTGAATACCGAAAGTCTTAAAATTAGCGCTGGCCGCTGTCGGGTCGCGGGACGGGTGCAGACAGGCTTGCCGCGCCAGCCTGTTCTCTCACGAAGAGGGCCCTGATGTTACCCTGACCCCGGGGCCCTGTGCTAGGCTACTCTATGACAGTCCATCTCAAATCCTCAGCTGATTGTTCTGCCTCGAGGAAGTGGCACAGGGCCCTGGGGTCAGGGTAACATCAGGGCCCTCTTCGAGAGAGAACAGAAATGGGCATACCGCCTCCGTAGTGATCTACGGGGCCTAAATGATGATATACCATGGCACGCCCTTACAATATAAAATCTAATTGCCTACGAGTAGGGGAAAAATTTTCAGGTCATCTTTGTTTGATTCCAGAGCATAACTACTATTACAGGCCCATAACTGTGTCTAGGGCCTTTATACTTGTGGGGTCTCTGGTTCGCATTAGATTAGAACATGCTCCACATAGAAATGTAGAAATGTAGATATGTAGGGCTGCTGAGTGTCTCCCTTAGCCCCCCATTCAACTGTAATACTCGGATATACCGCTTTAGCGGCACAAACTACAAGTCCCGGCATCCCCGTGCGAATAGAGACGCTTGGACACGGACGCGTCTACACGCTGGCGACCACGTGACTTCACGTAAGCTGAACGCCGTCGAAGGAGGTGCTTTTACTGGCAGAGGGATACATGCACCATTATCTTTGCGGCGGTTCAGTGAGCGGGCACGAGAGGGGTTGGACTTCCCTACGGAACAGTAAGAGGGGTTTGCTGGTTCAGCGTAAGCTTTTGTAGGACGGGGACGAGCCTGATTCTAATACCTTCTGTTGGTGTCTGTTTGCTCGTCCACAGACCCATGTGGGTTGCCGGGTAATCAGACTGTTCTTTGCACTATCTGCAGTTTAAGTTAACATGGAGGTAGAGGGAATGCAGGCTAAGGGTTATTTCAGTATACTTGCCCTGAGTGCTATTGTTTCTTTTTGAACACAGGTTGTGTTCTTTGGGAACCCTCCCGCCTGACGCCAGTACGAGCCTTATGACAAAATAGACTCGGTAAGACTCTTGTACATCTGCACTGCTCAGCGGGCCTTAGGGGGTTACCATAAAGATCACGAGAGATATGTGTGTGAGAACCATGAACGGAATGAGAGGGAAATGACAGCGCATCCCCTATTTGTGTGCACACAGATGTAATCTTTTTAGGTGTTGGTTTGTAACACGCGATGGGTGTTTTTAATGGTCGAGGTACTGACCACAGGGCATGTAACCTCACAGAAAGAATTGAGTATGTGAGTTGCTCCGGTTTCAAGTCTCCCGACTAAGGGTTATGGGGGAAACAGGGGCTAGAGATCCAGGAATGTCTCGGAATACATGATGTGGTATACTCGTCTCAGTATGTGATACTGTAAAGGGCCGATGCATTCTGATAGTGGTTTTCTGTATCCTATTCCCTTCTTTTCACAGTAATATCTTTCCATGCTGGTGGAAGTTCCTCCACATGGGCTGCCTCTAAATATGCTAAATATGCCTAACTGAGGTAAGGGGTGGGCTAGGTTTGGTACAGGTTGACTGTCCTTACGAAGACCGCAGTGACCCACTAAAGAGAGTTCCAAAAAGGGGGTGGTGATGGACAGAGTATCTGAGTTAATCAGAACACTCCTACCCAGTCAACAGATCAGGGCTTGATCCATCACCGTTTTTTAGCTCACTGCACAATCCCAGTTCAGAACCTGGCTATATGCAAATTAGTCTGTCCCTGGCCCAGTGCATCATGGGAGCAGGGTAGACCAAACTACCAAGCCACTTCTTCACTTTTCTGAACCACTAAAGAGAGGGCACTTAAAGACGGTCGAAACATGTTGACTACCGCAGTTTAAAGGAGTATTGTTTTAGGATCTTAATTTCCTGCCCAAACAATGTCCATCCTTCGCCCATTTTTAATCCTGGCCGGGAACCTATCAATAAAGGGTTTCAACAGGTATCCACGAGCCAGTTTTAATGAGCACTTCCTTACTGCACTTTTTGCCTCTCTGTAACCCAGTCCTGAAGGGTAACACTTTCTTTTGTGATCATTGTGAGTCACTTTTGTGTTTGTCCCTATGTGTGTTGTGGTGTGTGTTTAGTGTTTCCCCCTCCCTATGCTCCGCCCCCTGCGTGGCTATGCGGGGGCGTATTGTAAACAGACCCGATGATGAAGCATGTCACACACATTTGTGTGTGAGTGAGGGCAGTTTTTTCAATATTTATTATTTTTTCCAAACTGTCTTTATTTGGCTGTGTCTCTCCTTCCCACCCCTCTTTGTGTTTACACTGTTTTTATTTTTCCCAGGCGCACAAGCACTGTTTTGCTGCCATGTGTTAATGCAGACACTCTTGCAGAACAATGTAAGGGTGAGTGCTTTCCGTCAAGCATAGGTTTGGTATAGGTAGGGTAGACCCTTTCAGAACAAGATATATGATTTACTACTTCCCCCACTTCTATGTGTTCTGTACAGTGCAGCATGCATTTAAAAAGTTTGAACCATTTGGAGAGAACAAAACATTTTCCAAACATTATGCCAGCATCAAGGAGGTACAATTGTTTTGGAGCAAATTCCTGTTTACTAATGCTACTAGATGGGAATTACACTAAAAGCCATGGCTAGTTGCATGGAACGCCCATGGACTACTCGTGCAATGCCCACATAATGCAAAGTAGTCCAAAACAATGCATAGAAACAACTTTAGGTAGCTTTCCTGTCTAAATCAGGATTTGCTTTGGAAAGTACATCCAAATACCTTTTGTGCTGGTTTTGCATCCCTTTTGTGACTCAAACCCAGTGAAGAGTGTTGAAAAATGTCCTTCCAATCTCCAAGCAGCAGTTTACAGGACCTGGAGAGGCGAGCAAGGAGGTATGATCAGGGTCTTCATGCAACGAATGGTACAGCTCAGCTACAGCCTCCTGGGACAGCAAGGGGGCTGGAGAAGCAGGGGAAGAGCAGAGTGAAATCAGATTAGGTTGTGAGATATTGAAAGGAAGAAGAGAATGGTGATGTCCTGAAATGTAAAGACTGTTGAAAGAAGAAAACAGAAAGAAAATATATGGAAAATAGGGTAGCAACGGTACAAAGTGTAGCGAATGGTAGACGTCGAAAATAAAGGGAAAGAGGAGAACATTGCTAAAAAGTGAATAGAGGGAAAATAACAGGGAAACTAAAAACAGTGCAATGAAGAGTGGATTCAAATAAAAGTCGAGGTAAGAGAACAGTGTTGAAAATGAGGTGAAGAATGGTGAAGGCATGAATGGAGGAAAACCTGTTAAAAGGACTGAAAGTGAGAATGGCACAAAAGGCTGTGTGAGAGAGGAAGAAGGAGGATCTAATAGGGGGAACATAGGGAAGAGGAAACTGTAAAGAAATAAGATGGAAATGGAGGGAGTAGATGAAAAGAGAGAATCTTGCTACACTCAACAAAAGGAAGACAGAGGTTGTGAGTTAGGAAAAGGGCTGAGAATATGAAACAAGCATTTGCAATAGGTCTTGCATTTGGTAGAGTTTAAGCTATTGGCATGTGGTAGCAAGCCTCAGCCAGGCCTACTAGTGCAAGGGATTCGCCCTTCTCTGCTTAGAGTTCTTAGACCAATAATAAGAAGTTAGCACAGAAACTGGAATAGAAAAGACAGAGTTTATTAAACCTCATGCGGTGGAACTACATTCACACAACACCCTTCGGTATAGTATGAGGTAGCACACTGACTAGAAGGAGCGTGGTCCTTTTATACCCACACAGGGGCTGAAATGAAGGCGGTACAAGGCACAGAGTGTTGGTTTCAAACACATATAAGGTCATACAGAGAGTGTGCTAGCAACAAGTGGGAAGGGCTGATAGTTAGCTAATTCTGGTGGACACATCTCGACAGTTACAAATTGGAGACAGCTGCATGCTCAACTGAGCATGTGCAAAGCAGAAGAGGATAAATATATCTTGTCTCTAGGCAGATTTCAAGAGCAGTTAACAGGAAGGTAGGAGAGAGCACATGGCAAACAAAATGGCCAACAGAAATACAAAATGGGTTAAGTAAAACGGACAAGATAGTCTCTAAATACAAGATGTCTTCTGCTAATGCTTAACCTAATCATTGCTAATTTACCACATGCATTGTAAATGACTATGCCTTTTACTTATCTGTTTTGCTAACACATAAATAAAAGGAATTGTCAATAGCTCAAACTCTAAATGCCTGACCTATTCAAAGAAGTGGCCGCCGTTGTCCCGGGCTGCTCGGAAAGCAAAAGCGCTCACGTCACGACTGCCAGCACTGCCAAAGAACCACACAGAGGAAGTCGGCGCAGGGTGGTATGGCTGCTCTGGAACACACATGCAAATGATGGAGACAGCAAGCCTTTCAGTACAATCTGGTTAACATTTTTGTCCCAAGTGTTTGGGGCTAAGGGCAAGATGGCCGCTGACAGACTGTAGGGAGAGGACGTGCTCTCTCCTCTCTCCCTGAGGCTGCTTACCGAGTGAAGGGTGATGCTGCTTTAACGGAACTGCAGACGGCATTTTGAAAAGGAACCGAATGCAAGAAAGCGAAGATAATGTTGGCGTTTTCCTCTGCAGGGCACTGAATGTGCGAGAGAGTGGAGACATGGTACAGAGTACAAAGGTTATCTTTGTAAACCTATCTGTAACGGACTACGGACTGAAGGTGAAGGCGTCAACCTCCTCAGCGGTGGGATCAGTGCTGGCGTGGACATTGGCTCGCACGTATCAGCTGATGGTGAAGGTTTCCGTCTGGAGGCAGCAGCGCTATCAGCGGTATCTGAAGTCGGTAGACGCCGCGTCCGGCTTGTGGCGATTGATGGCTCCGAAGGTTCCGAAACCATTGAGGGAAGAGAAAGAGAAGGCTGCCTGGAGTGAGTCGGATGCGCCGGCAGCTAACCTAAGAGCAAAATGGTTGCTGCGGATGCAGGAGGGGCAGGAGGAGCTGCGCAATGCAGAGCAGGGGAAGAGCATCGTGAGAAACAAGGATAATGTGGCAGCTGAAAAAAAAAAGAAAAAGGAAAAGGAAAAGGAAAAGAGCAAGGAGGCATCTACAAAGAAAGGAAAATCACAAGAACAGGCAAGCATGAGGCAGCCCTCGGTGTTCGAGGCATTTTTACCTATGGCCGCTGCTAATGCTAATGCTTTCCGTTCTTGCTGCCCGGTGAGTACCATTACTGGGGTAGTATCTAGACAGGGTCAATCTAAATTGTCTAGAGTACGCAATCACAGTAAGACCTAGCTGGTCAAGTAGATGAATTTCAGACGCCTGTATATGTGTCTCTTGAAGCATTAGAAAATCTAATCTAAGACTTTTGATCATGGCAGCCACCTTCTGCCTTTTTAATCTATCGTTTAATCCGCAGACATTCCATGTCATTATTCGAGTATTCATCCTGGTTTTTTAGGTAACTCAACGTTAATTATACAGATGCACAACTGATTCCTTATACATATTGGGCTAACAGCCATATACAGCTCATACATTTTCTCTTTCTTATTAATCCATGTATTCCAGGTTACTTTTCCTCTACAATAATATCCACTTTTTTGTTGTTGTTCTTTATTGTCCCCCCCCCTTTCCCCCCCTGAACCCCCACCCTGACTGTCCCACCCCCCCTACAGGCAAATAGGTCCATAAGACCTATATGCGACAGCTGTGACCGTGCGGGACCACCGTGCCCCCCCCTCCCCCTTCCCTTTCACCAGAATATAGTATACAAACAAAGTGAAACCGAGTTGCTACATACATATATACAAGTTCCATCCGATACGTTTCACTATTCTTTTATGCCTCTTTATGCTTCTTCACTATTCTTATACATATGTATACACATTCTACCACTATTTTTTATTGACAACCAGAGCTACCACTCGTTCTCTATCAACCTGTGCCTGTGCCTGAGATTGTGATTGGTTCTGTGGATCCCTTTCTTTTAACCATGTCAGAAACTCAGACGCTTTGATTTCGGAATAGAAAATTTTGAACTGACCATCCCCTACCACTTTCAGTCTACTTGGAAACATCAAATATGCCTCACATCCCAACTTTTGAAATGGTAGTATCAGTTCCCGCAATTTCCATCTCCGTTCTACCGATGTATGGCAGAAGTCCGGCCTTGCGAAAAATTCGACGTCCTTATATTTACACTTTGCTTGTGGTTTTGCTTTTGCCATTATCTCCTCCCTCAGCAGATAGTTTCCCACATATATAAGTATCGCTCTAGGCCTATTTGAAACATCCCCCTTTCTCTGTGTGAATGGAAATCTATGGGCCCGCTGAATCTCTGACTCCCAATCCCAGCCCTTTATGTCAGGAAGTGCACCCTTAAGGAGCTCTATAACATAAGATCTCACATCCTGCCCTTCTCTTCCTTCCGCAATACCCAGTAGTCTAATGTTGTTTCTACGTTGCCTGTTCTCAAAATCTTCCAACTTCCATAGCATATCTGTGGTAGTCTTCTCTTGCTCCTGTCTATATTCCTTCCAACCCTTCATTTCATCTTCCAAAACCCCAGTTCTTTCTTCTACCTCCGTGACTCTCCCTACCAAGTCTGCGTATACTTTATTTACTTTACGGAGAGAGCCTTGTATCTTTTTACTTTCCTGCCTGGCTCTGCGACTCTCAACTCTCGCCTCAGTTTGCATTTGCTTCAACACTGAAAACAGCACTTCAAAACCCACTGGAGGCGTTTCCCTCTGAGATTTGCTCGGGCTCTGACTCTGACTCTGGCTTTGGCCCCCAGCCGCCTCATGATGCAACTGTGACGTAACTGAATAATCCCGATCAAGCCTCTTTACAACATCAGTATTTACAGTACTCACATTGCCTTTTGATTTCCTTCGCTTTTTTGTCAAAATTTTCGACTTACGCCTTGCAGACAGCTCTTGAGCTGAGGCCTCTCCAGACTCTGATGTGGCTACAGTCTCTGTTACCAACCCCCACATTGTTTGATCAATACATTGAACAACATCATAACATTACAGTTCGGACAGAAATATTACCTGGAATACTGAGAACAGAAACACAAGAATTTCTCGAGAACGGAACAGACTAGAGTTACTGGATGCACTGCTGAAACAGTACGGAACATACCGGTCCCATAAAGGGACGCATCAAGACCCGTATCCACCTAGGTGAACACTTCGTTTGTGGGCCTGGGTACCACCAACCCACGGACCAGAGTCAATTTAGATTGACCCTGTCTAGATACTACCCCAGTAATGGTACTCACCGGGCAGCAAGAACGGAAAGCTTCGGACTGGACTGGACTGCTACGACGACGGACGACGAACTTCGGACTTCGGTTACGGGTGGGCCTCCGGATACCTCGGACCTTGGACTCTTGGCTTGGGCTCTGGTCGGGACTCGCCGCGTTCCTCCACCGTCTCGTTTGGATGCTGGACCGCCTCCTCCGTCTCCTCCGTGGGCCTGAGGGATACTTGAAGCAGAAATATCTGCACGTGGCCGGTATGGTTCCGTCACGGCTGCAGAGGGTCAGGGGGTCGGCGTGGCTTCACCGACGCGTGGGGAAAGGGCAAGTCCCTATTCGGGCGCCATTATGTGGTAAATAAATAAATAATACCCTATTTTTGACTAGACATATATCATAACAGATAGCTCAATAAATAAGAGTCAAGATTCGAGGTAGTAGGAGTTTTTGCAGGTTTAATACAGCATAAGGACAGGAACAGGACAACCTGCACGGGAATAGGATGGCAGCTGCCGGGGGCCAGGATCTGGGATGAGCGCGCTAGCTTTTTAATAACAATACAAGAGCATATATACATAACGCAAACACATAGCATTACATTGCAGTAGGCGTAGCAGTGGGTGGAGCAGAAGGCGTGACGCGTAGCAGTCACGAAAGATAAGAGTAAAAGTAGGTGTAACTGGGCGTATACATAGACATGTGGTGCAGACGTAACAGAATATGTCATGAATGGGGCGGAAACATAGGAGGGGGCTACCTAAGGAGCCGGGACCTCTAACCTGGTAGTGCGCGCAAACTGGCAATGACGTGTTACGAGGAGAAGCTGGGGGCTATGAACTCTGTGCTAGGAGCAGAGACTAAAGTCTGGAGGGTCGGAGCGACATGTACCTAAACTCTATCTAGTATCTGATGTTTAGAGAACATGTTGATATAAACTAGAAGTCAAGAGGGGAAAGGCTAACTGACTCTAAGACTGGACCATGCATTATTCTACATGTAGTGCGTGATGAAGAATATTAAATGACCATTAAATACAGTATTCTCTAACATGGAGCCCTGAAGGCTAGACAATGACGGAAACTATTGATGCAGTTCAGTAGCTTAGGAATGCAGAGAAGGAGGACTGAACTGATAACTGGAACTATAACATACTTTTGGCAGACTCAGAGGCAGAGCCAAGCTGCACCGGGCACTGCGAGGCAGGAAGTAAGTGAAAGGTCGAGGATACAGGTGGGGGCTGCATTGCTCCTCAGCGAGGCTTCAGGAGACAGGAGCTGAATCTGATGTCCAGGCCCTTTTGAGGCCTAGAAACGGGGACTTTATAATGGAATAACGTGCACACTGAGAAACGTGGCAACATTATTTTACATAGGCCTGATATCCGTAGTATTCACGAGGCCTGGAAACTGGCATACTAGAGGTGGACACAACTGTAATTGCGTCATTAATCAGACATGGGGAATAACATATGCATATTGGTCATGCACACATAACATATGATGGATGACACGTAGGGACACAGAACATGACAAAATTTACTTTTCCACATTCATTATGTGGTAAATAAATAAATAATACCCTATTTTTGACTAGACATATATCATAACAGATAGCTCAATAAATAAGAGTCAAGATTCGAGGTAGTAGGAGTTTTTGCAGGTTTAATACAGCATAAGGACAGGAACAGGACAACCTGCACGGGAATAGGATGGCAGCTGCCGGGGGCCAGGATCTGGGATGAGCGCGCTAGCTTTTTAATAACAATACAAGAGCATATATACATAACGCAAACACATAGCATTACATTGCAGTAGGCGTAGCAGTGGGTGGAGCAGAAGGCGTGACGCGTAGCAGTCACGAAAGATAAGAGTAAAAGTAGGTGTAACTGGGCGTATACATAGACATGTGGTGCAGACGTAACAGAATATGTCATGAATGGGGCGGAAACATAGGAGGGGGCTACCTAAGGAGCCGGGACCTCTAACCTGGTAGTGCGCGCAAACTGGCAATGACGTGTTACGAGGAGAAGCTGGGGGCTATGAACTCTGTGCTAGGAGCAGAGACTAAAGTCTGGAGGGTCGGAGCGACATGTACCTAAACTCTATCTAGTATCTGATGTTTAGAGAACATGTTGATATAAACTAGAAGTCAAGAGGGGAAAGGCTAACTGACTCTAAGACTGGACCATGCATTATTCTACATGTAGTGCGTGATGAAGAATATTAAATGACCATTAAATACAGTATTCTCTAACATGGAGCCCTGAAGGCTAGACAATGACGGAAACTATTGATGCAGTTCAGTAGCTTAGGAATGCAGAGAAGGAGGACTGAACTGATAACTGGAACTATAACATACTTTTGGCAGACTCAGAGGCAGAGCCAAGCTGCACCGGGCACTGCGAGGCAGGAAGTAAGTGAAAGGTCGAGGATACAGGTGGGGGCTGCATCGCTCCTCAGCGAGGCTTCAGGAGACAGGAGCTGAATCTGATGTCCAGGCCCTTTTGAGGCCTAGAAACGGGGACTTTATAATGGAATAACGTGCACACTGAGAAACGTGGCAACATTATTTTACATAGGCCTGATATCCGTAGTATTCACGAGGCCTGGAAACTGGCATACTAGAGGTGGACACAACTGTAATTGCGTCATTAATCAGACATGGGGAATAACATATGCATATTGGTCATGCACACATAACATATGATGGATGACACGTAGGGACACAGAACATGACAAAATTTACTTTTCCACATTCCCTCCTTGTCACTACGTTTCCATCAGGAAACATCAATATTCATGATACCATCTATCATTTCATATAGTATCATTTGCTCGTCTCGAATTATCCTGGAACGGGTTTTAGAACGGGGCTTGGGACTAGGAATACAAGAGGTAGCACACATGCCGCAAATCGCAGGGCCACATTGTATACAGAGGCAGCAGCTGAATATGATCGCTACTGCAATACCTAGGAAGGACAATATTTTCCATCCCCATGCGGAAATTATATTCCAGAACCAACCGGACCATGTCCAGGTGCCTGGATTCTGGTGTAACAGATGGGCAATTTTATGAAGTCTGGTTATAGCTGAATAAACAGACGGCGCGTTATTTGGAATGAAAATGCAACAACTAGATCCGAGGACTCTACAGGCCCGCCCCTATCGGCCAGTATGACGTCAAGGACGAGACGATTCTGGAGCACAACAATTCTCATAAAGGATTGCTCTTCGGTTAAGTTACCTAGAGCGGAGGCAGTCTCATCTACTACTGCTTCAAGGGTTCTTGTTAACCTACGGATTAGCTTACTGTTTACAACTGTACCTAAATAAGGGAACACACCTTTATCAATATCAATGAATTGTTCTGCAGCAGTTTCAGTATAATCGACAATCGGGAGGTTTCTCTTGTGTCTAGTATGTACTAGGAAGGAATTCCTATGGTAGTCAGGTGGGGCTAGAAAAACTGGTGGCAGTAGGAAAGCAATGTAACAGGTTCCCTCCCAATCGAGGGGCAGACGAACATATGCGGTTTGACCACAAACAAAATAAGAATGACGTGAAGCTTTAAAAATAGATTTCCCACTGTCACTATACTTGACAATAGTAGTACAATCACTATGTCCTACGTGTACGGAACCCTTATTTCGGACACATAATTCGCCTTTGACTGGTAGTACTGAAATAGCAGGTGAGTCTGGAGTAGTATCAGACTGAACATTCAGGACCATAAAATTCGACGAATAATTACCTAAATTATATACTTCATTTTCTAGATCTAAACCTGTTCGGTGGGGGAGACCTTGCTTGTCTGGGAAACATGTACTGTTAAGAAAAGACATATCTGTTGAGGATGACGTTAACGTGGACCATGCTCCACACGAACCATTATGTGAGAACGGATAAGGAAAAAGTGGCAGAACTCCCTTCGGTGTCTGGAAAGGGGGGAGTCGACCACACACCCAACAATTAGTGGCATTGCTGGTCTGGTGTGAGTAATGTAACATGCGGATAAATGAGTTATTACGCATAGCGAGGCGGTATGAATATTCGTGAGGAGGCAGATCACTAAACGTGTGCTCTGCTGTAGCATTAGCAGACTTATTTACATGAAGAACTGGGAAATATAGGAAAAAGGCATAACTGGTGCAGGAAATCATAATGCTGATGAATAATATGAAACTTAGAAAAACGATACATTGAATTGAGTTTTTACTAACTCTCTCACTATGGGGGTCTATTTTATACATGTCAGAAACAGTCTAACCGTTTCACCTAGGGGAGGACTTATACAATCAAACTGACTGACTTATTTTACTAGACCGGAGTTTTTGCTTATACTCCTGCTGCGGAGTTTTCTCTACCAAGGGAGGGGTTGTATCAATGTCATTTGCGGGACAGTCCTTAGGAACAATGTTTTGACAAGTCTTGATATCCTGGAAAATGTTTTTAGAGACCGGTTTCAATCCGTAGAATTTCTTGACGTGCGAAAGGTGCACCCAGCCGCGGCGTCCTTCCAATTTCACGGCTGTACGGGTGGTGAGGAGGACCTGACGGGGCTCTTTCCAACGTGGCTCCAGCGGACTTGATCTGTCAAAGTTCCGGACCATCACCATGGAACCTGGAACGATTTCATGCGGTGCCACCTCGGTATTGTCTGGAAATGCGGCAGCAACCTGTGAACGACATGAGTTGAGGGCAGACATCAAGGAAGCTAGGTAATCTGTCAGCATATTACATGAAACATCAGTAATACTTCGGGGTCTAGGAGTACCCCACATGTTAGGGGGGCGGCCGAATACGACCTCATACGGGGACAGACCTGATCTGGAATGTGCGACCATGCGCATATAAAACAAAGCGACTGGCAGAGCTACTAGCCAGTCCACACCCTTATCTTTACATATTTTTGCAATTCGAATTTTCAGAGTCTGATTATGTCTCTCGACTAGACCGGCTGCTTCGGGATGGCGTACACAATGGAACTTCCACTGGTACCCTAACAACAGGGAAACGTGCTTCATCAACTCAGATGAGAATGGCTGACCGTTATCAGAATATACGACTCTAGGGAGTCCATATCGAGGGAAGAACTCACGAACCAACTGCTTAGCAGTGGTCGCGGCTGTGTAATCTGGGACTGGATATGCTTCTGTCCATCTGGACAAAGCGCATACAACTACAAGGACATACTTGAAACCTCGACATCGCTCCATCTGAATATAATCCATCTGGAGGACTTCAAAAGGGTGGTCAGGAGGCTGGAAACCACCTTGTTCCACCGGGACACTTTTACCTGGATTAAACTGACAACATATCATACAGGTACGGACTTTCTGCTTGGCTGCAGCTCGTAAATGTTTGTTGAACCAAATGTTCTGGATACTGTCTAACATAGCTTTTTCTCCTAAATGTGCTGGACTATGTGCGGTATTAATGATGACTTGAACCATAGAGTCGGGGAGAAACCATGTGGCTCTACCCTTCGTTAACCATCCTTGATCTGTCTGGACCCCTCCTTGTTCGGACCATTTCTTGATTTCTTCAGGAGTAGCATGTAACTGGATATCTATGACATCTTCAGTAGGGTCCTTAACTGTCATACATGTAATCGGATCTGGAGTGTGTGTCAGGTTAACTGGAATGTCTAGAGTCTGTGCTGTAAGCTTGGCTGTGCGATCTGCTAGATCATTACCTTGAGAAATAATGTCAGTGACTTTCGTATGTGCTTTGCACTTCATGATAGCGATAGCTGTCGGTAAATGTATTGCATCTAACAGAGCTTGAATAAGGAGACCATGCTGAATCTTGGTTCCATGAGAAGTCATGAAACCTCTCTCCTGCCAGAGCACTCCGAAGTCGTGTACAACTCCAAATGCGTAACGTGAATCTGTGTAAACATTAACTTTCAGGTTCTTGGCGTGTATGCAGGCTTGTGTCAGAGCAACTAGCTCTGCTGCTTGAGCGGACAGAGTGTCAATACGGTGTGTTTCAATAACTTCGGTGTCAGTAGTTACTGCATACGCGGCGACTAGTTCTCCTGTACTAGTTCTCATACATGAACCATCCACATAAAGTGTCAGGTCGGAGTCTGGTAACGGAATGTCTGTCAGGTCCTGTCTTGGCTTTGTCGTAATGTTGACTACTTCCACACAGTCGTGTGTGGCAGAATTTGAACTAACTGATGGTAACAGTGTAGCAGGATTCAGGATGTTGCAGCGTCTAATTACTATGTGTGGCTGGAACAGTGTCAATTCATAACCTGTTAAACGTGCAATTGTCAAGTGCTGAGTTTGTGTTCGGTTTAAAAGAACTTCCACGGAGTGTGGGACTTGTACTGTCAAAGTATGTCCTAAAACTATGGAATCACTTTGTCTGATAGCTAGTGCTGTGGCTGCAACTGACTTGAGGCACGCAGGCAACGCCTGGGCGACTGGATCTAGTGTGCTCGAAAAATAAGCACAGGGCTTGTATTGTCCTGCTTGATCTTGTGTGAGAACAGATAATGCTGTACCTTCACGTTCAGTGACAAAAAGTGTAAAAGGCTTACTGTAGTTCGGTGTAGCTAGAACTGGAGCTTGGCATAGGGCTTTCTTTAATTCGTTGAAACTAAGTGTATGTTCAGATGTCCAAGGGAGAACAGTCGATACGGCTGCCTCCTGTGTCGTTAACTGTATCAGTGGCTTGGCTAGAAATGCATACTGAGGAATCCATTGTCTGCAGTAAGAAGTGAGGCCGATAAAGGCACGTACCTCCTTCTGGGTCCTGGGCTGGGGAAGACTCGCTATCAACTGGATACGGTCTGGTGTCAACTGCCTACCCCTCTTGGACAGTAAGTGTCCTAAGTATACCACTTGCTGGACACAGAATTGAAGCTTCGAAGGTGACACCTTGTGCCCCATCTCGGCTAGGAAATACAAAACCGTGAGTGACGCTCGCTCGCAGTCACGTTCAGAACGGGCTGTGATCAGTAGATCATCGACATACTGGAGCAGGGCAGTGTCAGTTGGCATGTGAATGTTGTCTAGTTGTCTCTTGAGTGCTTGACTGTAAATACTAGGGCTTTCTGTGAAACCTTGAGGAGCTCGTGTGAACATATAGCTCCTTCCATTTAAACAAAATCCGAAAAGAAACTGGCTGTCTGGATGAATAGGAACACTAAAAAATGCATTCTTGAGGTCTATTACTGTGAAGAACGTGGCTTCGGAATCAATGGCTGTCAATAGGGAAGAGATGTCTGGGACAACTGGGTACTGCGGAATAATACATTTGTTAAGTTCTCGTAGGTCAATCACTAATCGATATACTGGGGGTGCATTTGGATCAGTACGTTTCATGACTGGAATGATCGGAGAGTTACATACATTGGAGTCAGTTTCTACAACTACTCCTTGAGCGATGAGCTCGTCTATAATTTTGGATAAGGCTGCTACAGCCTCAGGTGGCAATCTGTACTGTCTGATTCGTGGTAACACTACACCTGGTTTGAGAGTCACACGATAGGGTGTGATTTGCATGTAACCTACATCAGTTGGACCTTGCGCCCATAAATGCTGCGGGACATCAGACAGTCTGGAATCAAAATCTCGTAATACATAGTGACCCTTAAAGTCACGTAGGAACAGACGTATTCCCTCTGGGGAACAACATATAACTGCACCTAACTCTTTCAGTGTTTTAATGCCTAATAGGTTTTCTGGACATGACTTAGTAAGTAACAGATCAGTAGTGCGGGACAATGGACCTACTTCTAGAGTGACTGGCTTTGAAATCTCATTAACGATAGGCTTTCCTGAAAATCCAAGGGAAACATTTCTTGAGCCTGAGAGCGGAGCCCCTGGAACTTCGGCGTGACTAATTGTGGTCCTACTTGCCCCTGTATCAATCAAAAACTTTCTGTCTTTCCCTAATACTTGACTGTGAACATAGGGACCTTCTTGATCTACAGGTATCTCGATGAGAGGCAAGCCTACCTCCCTCTCTAGGCTGTTTCATGAATATGGCTGGTACTCTGGATACTCAGACTGTGCATACTGGTACATCTGCGATGTAACGTGCTGTGTTGCAGCGATAGGCTGCGGTACTGTAACTGTCTGTGGTGCATTCTGTGGCTGAGGAATCTGTGAAACTTGTTCTTGTCTAGGCGGACGTGGTCTTTCTTTAGTCTTACCAGTAGCTATGTTGTGTTTCAGAACTGCACACTCGTTTATAAAATGACCTGGCTTTTTACAATAATTGCAGTTCCCTTTAACGGGAGCTGCAGGATGACTGGCTTGATTCGGACCCCTCTTCTGACTGTCTTGAGGAACAGATTGTGCAACTAGCACTTTCATTTTCGTGTCTTTCATACGTTTTCTTTCGTGTTCTTGCTCTTCCCTGATTCTATTCTGGTGATACTGGAGCATCTGGAGCATCTGGGACGGAGTATTAGCTTGCCAGGTGCTTTCGACTTTCAGAACTCGGTTTTTAATTGGTGGACTTGAATTCTCGACTAATTTAGTAACAAAAAGGTGAGGGTATGACTCACTACTTGTCTTGAGACCACTGTTGATACTGAAACATTTTTCAAATCTAGAATAAAAATCACTAATATCTTCATCTTGTTTCTGTTTACAGGCTGAGATTGCATCCCAGTCTTCTTTTCTCGTTGTTAATAATCTGGGTAAAACTTGAATTAATAATTCTGGTAATTCTTTACATTTCTCTCCTAGACCAGTACCTGGTACGCGTATCTTATCTTCTGCTTCTAGGACTGCCCAATCTATCTTTTTCTCTCCCACCTCCCATTCTTTTTCCTTTAGCTTTTCATACACCCCTGCGGGTAGCAGAACCTTTAACATTTTAATGATATCTGGGTATGTGTATTCTCCCATACGGAGCATGTCTTTTAATTCTCGATGGAACCCTGCTGGATCTTTGTCATGACAGGGAATTAATTTCTTCATTTCAAGGAGTTCCATCTTTGTGATTGGAGTGTATACAAACACTCGCTGCATTTCGCCACCCGTTCCTTTAACTGGGTGGACTTCTCGTAACGGATTCTGTCTGTCTATGTAGAATGATTTACTTTCTGGGGGTGAGACATGAACAAAATGCGGGTTCAAGAATGTTCTATATTTGTGACGCTGTTCTAGAATGACACTAATTAAATCGGTACCTAGACCTCTCCATTTATACTGGAGTAACTCGTTCAGGATATCATGTAACGGACCTGGATCAGAGTGCTGACCCTCATACAGAGTAATGAGGTACTGAATCATATACATACCCACCAGTCGCTGCTCGGCTGGGGGCAATTTCAGAAACATTTGTGCCACTATTTCGTCTGGAAAAGTGGTAGAATCAGTAATCCATCGGACTGCTGATCGCACTAATTCCTGTTCATGCATAGTACTTAACTCACTATAACCGATTCGTGATTTCAGAATGTGATCGGTAGCTTGAAATACTTGTTCTAGGGAACCTTGTTCTGGTGCTGGATGATGGAAAGTAGACTTGGGTTCTAGACGTAAATGGCGATCTGGAAATCTAGGTTTCCCTACATACGCTATTCTGGCAGTATTCTCGTCGTCTTCCTCTTCAGGATCGGAGGTACTTTCTTTCTTGCTTACTTGTGCTGCTTTACGCTGTTCGTGTATCTTCATTATTTCTCTACGGATTTTCTTGTACATACTTTCCATGGCACTAATGGTATTGTGCTTTCCTTCGGCTATATTATCACTCCACTTTGTCAGGATTTTCATTTCGGCTGGATCTTTAGACGGGTAATCTTGTTCTCTTATTAGACAGTTAATTAAGAACTTTAATATCATGCGCTGAATCTCGGCTTTCCTTTGAGACATGGCATTACTAATACTTTCTGGATCATCCCCTGTACGGATGAAACGATATATTCTGTCTAGATCTTCTTTCATATTCGGCAAGGTGACTAGATACTCGGTCACCCTCCTTATGCGTACGGAATATAAAACCATATTAAATTCGCCTGGAACTGGGTCATAGACACATTCGCCAAGGGTTTGCCTGATTTCTGCAACAGACTTATTACTTTTAGGAGTACGCTGTGATGCTTGAGCATGTAATTCGAGTGCTGATAAACGCTTGTATGGCGGCGGGGTTTGAGGAAGACCTCCCCCTGCGGCCCCTAAACTAGAATCATCAACTGATGCTTTTCGTCCTGGCAGGGTCGGTAATTGTAACGTGGGCTGGACTTGTATGGCGGGCTGACCCGGGGGGGCTGTTAAGGGCACCCCGGTGTCTGGAGGAGCAGGAATTACCTAATTTACAGGGACTGGCGGAGCGTGAACAGGATTTGCATATTCGGGGACTGTGTCGTTCAGATAGGACGAAATAAAAATATCAGCTGCGGTCGGTTTGTGACGTAGCTTGGTCGGAACTAATGGTGGCGGGAAATTACTGGATGCCTCTGGGGTCGCTTTTGGCAAGCCCTCAGCAAGAAGAGGATACATACCCTTATTAAGGGCATGCCTCTGTCTGTCTGATTGCTCAGTTCTAACTCGTCCACCTATCTCTATTAATTCTCTTTCTTGGGCTCGTTCTTGGGATTCTCTACTTAGTTCTGACTTTCTGATTTCTTTGCGCCATAACTCGATGGCATCTTTCTGTGACTGTCTGGCTTTCTTTTTCCAAGGGGCTAGGAACAGGGGGGTGGCTGTAATGGCGAGACAAAGAGATATTACCACCAGGAAAAAATGGGAGGATGCTTGGGGAAGATGGGCTCTAATAGAATGTCTGATAGGAGAACGATGGGTAACTCTTGGCTCTATATACGGGTCTACAGGAGATGATTCAGAAATCTTTGAACAGATTGATATTGAGCTGGCGACCTGGGCCCCATATGTAATAATAGGAGGGGATTTCAATATCAACGGTGTGGGTGGACTGGGTCTGGGGTTGGGACCTTCAGTTAAATATAAAGGAAGGAAGAAAAGAGTTTTTCAAGCAGTTTGCTCGTTAGCCAAGAACAATGGGCTATTGGATGTTTGGGATACTCTAAACCCAGGAGTAGATGGGTATACGTATTACTCAGCACCACACAGGGTAATTGCAAGATTAGATTATTTTTTAATCAGCAGTCAAGGCATAGATGGTGCAGGCATTGAGAGATTACCAAGAGTATTAGCGGATCATAATCCCTTAATTGTCATCGTAAAGGGTCTGGCAGTGGTAAGGCGGGTCTCAGAGTGGTCATTTGAAAAAGCTCTGCTGGAGGATGAGGCATATATTCAACATATGAAGAGCTGGATAATTGAATTTATGGTAATAAATAGAGATACAGCGGCGGTAGGGATAGTATGGGATTGTTTTAAGGCAGGGGTGAGGGGGGAGACTATAAGTTTTGGGGCTAGGAGAAGGAAACAGGAGAGAGAGAGAAGCAATGATTTAAAGGTGAAATTATTAGTAGCGGAGGACGAAGTAAGCAACAGACCAGAACAGAATAACAATGGTGGAGTATTAGATCCTGTCTGTATGAAACTCATGAAATTGCGAATGGAAGCAGAAGAATATATAGCACTGAAGGCAGCAAAACAATATGCGATCAATAGAGAGAAGTGCTACGAGATGAGTGAAAGAGTCGGTAAAATGCTAGCAATTAGAGCAAGGCAAAAAGTTTCATTCAGTGAGATTAAAGCAATAAAAGATAGCTCAGGAGGAGTGGTAACAAGCGTGCAACAAATCAGAGAAGTTTTCAGGGAGTTTTATACGAACTTATATCACGAAAATGACGTAAAAGATCCTGAAGACATAATGCAATATCTGAATCAATATGAAGGGGTTGAGCTGGATGAAACAGAGAAACAGAGGATAGACAATGCACTAGATTATGAGGAAATAAGAGGTGCTCTGAAGAATTTGCCGTCTGGGAAAGCTGCCGGGCCAGATAAGATCCCGCTGGAGTTCTATAAGGTGTTCTTGGAGGAGATAGGGGAAGATATGGTACGTACTATGAAACAAGCACAGATAGGAGCGCCAATACCAAATTCATGGTCCGGGGCGGAAATAGTTGTTATTTTAAAGAAAGGAAAATACCTATAGATCCAGGTTCGTACAGACCAATTACGCTTATGAACACTGACACAAAGGTCTACTCAAAAGCACTGGCAATAAGATTCGCCAGTGTAATAACACCCTTAGTTACTGTCAGTCAACATGGATTTATACCTGGACGAGGGACCCCGCACCATATACGTAAATTAATAACCCTAATAGACAAAACGGAGGTCATGGGGGAGCCATTTTCGGTCTTACTATTAGATGCTGAGAAAGCATTCGACCGGGTATCATGGGTATATTTGTGGAGTGCTCTGGAAAGAATGGGGTTTGGAAATGGTTTCCTCACAGCTATAAAGACCTTGTATAGGGATCCAGTAGCTAAGATTAGAATAAACTCGGGAACAACAGAACAAGTGAAAATAAATAGGGGTACTAGGCAGGGATGCCCGTGCTCCCCGCTACTTTTTGCGGTATACTTAGATCCATTAATACGTAGATTAGAAGCAAACGTGAGTATACCTCCAGTCGCCACACCTAGGGGGGATTGTAAGATACTTGCCTATGCCGATGACGTGGCTGTAGTAACATCAACACCCACAGAGGCTATTAGACATGTGGAGTTGGAGGCCAAAACATTTGGGAAAGTTTCGGGATACTCCTTGAACACTGGAAAAACACAAATTATAAAAAATAACAAGGTTATATGCCAGGATTCACGGGTGGTACAGACAGGAACTTATCTGGGTATAATTATAACCGCTGAATTAGGAAAGCTAGTAGAGCTAAACATAGATCCCATTATACGTAAAGTGGGGAAAGAGCTAGATAGACTTAACAACTTGCATCTTACATTGGTTGGCAGAGTAAATATCATAAAAATGCTAATATTGCCAAAATTTCTATACTTATTCAGGACAATCCCATTATGGTTCGATAATCTTTGGTTTAAAAAAATGGAAAAAATTATTAATAGTTTTATTTGGTCTAAAGGTAAGACTAGGAGAGCAGCAAGATTTATGGCACTACCACGGGATAGAGGAGGATGGGCACTACCAGATTTGAAAATGTATTATTGGGCTGCAGCCTTACAATATATGGCCGGACTAATAGGCGGAGCAGAAGTGGAAGGAGAAGATGATCTGGGTTCACTAGCAATATATGGTATACTGATGGGAGAAGAAGTTAAAAATATATTTTTGAAACATTTTGACACAGCTTATTTTAAAAGAACACGATTCAAAACTATTTGGGGTGCACATAACATTTGGAAGGTATTTATTAAGAAATTTGGACTGGGGAAAATAAATAGATACACGAGGATAAATGATAATATAGTATTTCCTGTAGATATATTTTCTGACTCAATATATATAGAATGGTACCGGAAAGGGATAGCGAAAGTTGGGGATTTGATATCCCCACAGGGGATGAAACAATTTGTAAAATACAGGCGGAATATGATTTGCCATCCAGACACTTCTTCAAATATCTACAAATAAGAAGTTTCCTGCAAAATAAGAGGGGTGGATTGAGAGGATTTGAGAAAAATTCTATATTAGAGGCACTACATAATGGAGTAGAGTGTACAATTAAAAGGTTTTATGCAGAGCTAATCGAATCTAAAATAGATGATATGGTCAAGTGGGGGGAAAGCTGGTCGGCAAAGTTAGATATAGAGCAGGACTGCTTTAATATATCATTAGAATTAGGAAAGAATATTCTATGCTCTGCGTCTTTACAGGCTCAGCACTATAAAACCATTTATCGGTTATACTATACTCCAGCGAAACTCGCACAATGGGGGGCGACCACGGGTATAAATTGCCCCAGATGCAGAAGTTTAGATGCAGATATTATCCATATTTTTGCAACATGCCCATGCTTAAAGACAACACTGAATGAGATAGAAATGTTTCTTCAAAGGGCATTGAAATTATCTATCAATTTAACACCTGCGATTATACTATTGGGTGTAGACTCGGGAAATGATTATGAAAAGGGTAACTATTTTATCTTTGTCGCCATGGCAGTTTTTAGATTATGTATCGCCTCAGCGTGGTTAGAACAATCTGCACCAGTATTCCAGCAATGGTTAGCCAAGGTTTTAAGTATATATAGTCTGGAAAAGGCCATATATGCAAGAAGAGGAAAGAATGCGAGGAAACTAGGCTTGGAAGTATGGGGGCCAATAATGAAATGGAAGGAAGAAGAGTAATGTATATAAAAAGTATACAAGGGGTGTAAAGATATTTGGGATAAAAGGGAGGGGTTCCGGTATCAATAAGTGATGAAGTGATGTATAAATTGTTTATATGTAAATATGTAAATACTAGAAGTACAAAGGATATGTAGTTTCTGTGGTAAATAAGTGTTGTGTAAATACTAAGGCATGAGGGAGGAGTTTCAGGTGGGTTATAAGATATAATGTGTCATATGTTGTGCATACTTCAAGAAGTAATATTGTTTCTATACTTCCAGGGTGGAAGCATTATTGATGTACTTTAGTAAATTGTTCCTCACCCCCTCTCGGCTTTGAGGGGGGGGAAATAAACTGTTAAAAGTTGTTAATAAAAAGATTAAAAAAAAAAAAGAAAAGACAGAGTTTATTAAACCTCATGAGGTGGAACTACATTCACACAACACACTTCGGTATAGTATGAGTTAGCACACTGACTAGAAGGAGCTTGGTCCTTTTATACCCATACAGGGACTGAAATGAAGGCGGTACAAGGCGCAGGGTGTTGGTTGCAAATACATATAAGGTCATACAGAGAGTGTGCTAGCAACAAGTGGGAAGGGCTGATAGTTAGCTAATTCTGGTGGACACATCTTGACAGTTACAAATTGGAGACACATTGGAGACAGCTGCATGCTCAACTGAGCATGTGCAAAGCAGAAGAGGATAAATATAGCTTGTCTCTAGGCAGATTTAAAGAGCAGTTAACAGGAAGGTAGGATAGAGCACATGGCAAACAAAATGGCCGACAGAAATACAAAATGGATTCCGTAAAACGGACAAGATAGTCTCTAAATACAAGATGTCTTCTGCTAATGCTTAACCTAATCATTGCTAAATTACCACAGTTGACGCTTTCAGCATTTGCTAAAGACATTCGTCTGTGTAGGGTAATCTGGATCTGCATCCTGTACATTGATGTTCATCATCTCAGTAACTTCACTATTTAGCATTTGTTGTTTTTTTTTAATATTTCTTTTGGCAGGTTTACAAGTAGTGATGCACATGGAGCAAATCATGGGACCACATTGTATACAAGTACAGCATGTAAATAGTATCACCAGTAGTATGCATAGAATAGTCAGTAGCTTCCAGCCACAAGTAACAAAAAGTGTCCATATCCAGTTTGAAAATGTCCATGTACCAGTCTCTGGGTGAATGTCTGCAGCAATCTTATGCAGCTTAGAGATTGCGTCATAAATTGAAGGTGAGTGGTCAGGTATAAAGATGCAGCAACTGCTACCGATGATACGGCATGCACCACCTCGATCAGCCAAAATCACGTCAAGCACCATCCTATTTTGAAGTGCTACAATTCTTGCAATTTGCAGTTCTTCTGTAATGTTCCCAAGTGACATAGCTGTCTGATTGGTGACAGCTTCCACTACATGAGTCAATTGTCTGATCTTTCTGCTATTCAATGCAGCACCCAGAAAGAAAAAACCCAAATGGAAATCGACATATTGTTGTAGAGCGGTGTCTGTCTGGTCAATCTCATCAGTACTTGTTGTCCGTTTATATCTATTTTTAGAAATATCATTCTACAGCTTCAGGTCAAGATGATATGATGCAGGTGCTAAAAACACAGGTGGTAACGAAAATGATATGTAGCATACTCCTGACAATCCAACAGGTAATTGATAATATCCTTTACTACCACACACAATACATAAATCTGCCTTTGCTCTGGTTACAGAAATCACAAAGGGTCCAATGTTCTTCATATTCCTCATATTTGTGAAGACATACGGTGTCAAAATATTGTCCGGTTGGTATTCATCCCATTCCCATTTAGTCCCTTTAGCTTGAGGATAACCATTTTCATCTTGGTAAAATTCTTTATTTAATTGAAAAATTATTCCACCTACTGAAGGCTTTCCATAAGCAAACAAAAGGGCATACCAAGCTTGACATGAACCATTATGGGAAAATGGTAGAGGAATAAAAGGTGTTCCTCCTTTCTTCTGGTGTGCAGGTATCATCCCACATACCCAACAATTGGTAGTATTTGTAGCATTATGGGTATGATGCAACATCTGAATGAATGTGTTATTCAGATAGGACTGTCAATGTTTCTGCTCATGATAAGGAAGAGTGTAGTAGTGATGCTCCAGTGGAGCTGGAGTAGTTGCAACAAAAAGCTATCGAGCAGGAACTGCTTTCTCAATGAACCAAGTGGTTATTGCCACAACCACCAGGGCAACAACAAACCCTACAGCACAAATCATTTTCCTAATTATTTCAATGACAACGATGCTTGATCTTTCTAAGAACCTAATGAAAACAATAGTTGGAGCTCTCATCCCTTGGGTAGCCATTGATTTTTTTACCACGGGCCAAGACGGGTGTCACTGCACTAATGCAGGGCTGATCCCCCCCATTGCCTCATTGGCTCTCCATTTCACAAACCCCGGGCGGTAGCTCAACCAGTCTCGTTCAAAACTGCAGATTCTTTTCTCGGTCTCAAATTGTATCGCGATGTTCCAGGAATCGTGTGGTCCGGGAAGACTTCCGTAGACTCGTCAGATTTGATAGCTTGACCCTTCCCCGTCTCTAGAATCTCTCGATGATCGGTCAGCACAGCAGGTTCCACCAAGGCGGGCGATACGCGCATGCAGTGCGTGGTATGGAGCCAGTTCTTTCTGTTCGTCACTTGAACTGCTGTCCTTGTAGCCAACAGCACCTGCTCTGGAACTCGCCACCTCGGCCCCAAGATGTTCGATCTGTTGAAGACCTTGACCACCACGTGGTCACCGGGACGGAGATCATGGGCCTCACCTGTAGATCCATCAGGTAGTGCTTCTCGAACCTGTTGATGAATAGAGGCCAAACTGTCGGTTAACTGTGCCAAATAATCATTCAACAGAACACAAGGTACATCATGTATGGGGCGTGGCTTAGGAACTCCCCAAATGTTCATCGGTCTTCCAAATACTACCTCATATGGTGTAAGACCTGATTGTGAGTGTGGCACAGATCTTATGGATAACAATGCCAAAGGCAGTGCATCTGGATACTTTAGGGACGTGGAAGCCAGTATTTTCGCCAGCTTCAATTTTAAGGTAGCATTATACCTTTCCAACAATCCTGCTGATTGTGGGTGGAAGACTGTATGAAATTTCTGTTTGATCCCTAAACATTTCAGGACATACACAACAACTTGCCCAATAAAATGAGGTCCGTTGTCACTCTACAAAATTTTAAAAACACCATACCTAAGAAGAAATTTCTTCAGAAGCACCTTTGCTTTGGTAAGAGCAGTATTATCCTTTGTAGGATATGCCTCTATCCTTTTACTGAAGGCACATACCACCAGTAGGACATATTTTAGATTATGGCAGCGTTCAAGTTGGATGTAATCCATCTGGAAAACTTCAAAAGGTGGGGTTGGTGTAGCAAACCCTCCTGTAGGAGTTTGTGTCCCTTTTCCAGGATTGTACTGCCAACATATCAAACAGGACTGTACCACTCTTTTAGCTGTGCTGGCAATTTCAGGATGCTCCCGGACTTGTGTAAGCAGTTTAGTTATTGCTAGAGCTCCAACATGTGCCAGCCCATGTGCCATTTGAACCATAGGTTGTAAACAGGCTGCAGGCAATTTCCATTTATTAATTTCTTTGTTACGCCAACAACCCTCATCGTCTAACATTCATTCCTTTGACCACTGCTCAAGTTCTTCCACAGAGGCAGATCTCTGTATATCCAATACTTCCTCTCTAGCATGATGCCAATGCTCAGCTTGTGATTTTACTACGTACATAGGTGTAGTGCTTCGCTGTATTGCAGTTTCACGAGCTACACGATCTGCAAAGCTATTTCCTTGTCCTATTTTGTCAGTGATCTTCTTGTGTGCGCTACAATTCATAATGGCAACTTTCTTCAGATATGAAGTGCAGTCACGAGATTATGTACTAATTCTCCGTGCATTATCTGAATCCCGTGGGATGTAAGAAAGCCTCTTTCCTTCCAGAGTAGGCCAAAATCATGAACCACTCCAAAAGCATAGCGGTTATCCATGTAAATGTTCACACATAAATCAGTACTAAGCTCACACGCTCGTGTCATAGCTATTAGTTCAGCTGCTTGAGCCAACTTCTGTGGTATGCGAGCTGTTTCCACTACTGTTTCAAGTGTGGTGATTGCATATGCAGCTGAGGTTGTGCCATCCTGTAACTTCAAACAGGACCCATCAACCCACAGCTCCCCATCAACATCTGGAAGGGGCATATCTTGCAAATCAATGCGACTCTTTGTCTGTTCCTCAGTAAGGAATATACAATCATGAAGCTCCTTTGATTGAGACTGAGTCGCAGGATATGGCAACAAAGTGGCTGGGTTTAGTGTAGCACACCTTATCAATGTAATATGAGGTGCTAACAGTGTCAATTCGTATCCTGTCAAGCGAGCACTAGTTAAATGCTGAGTTTTAGTCTGATTCAAAAGGGCATCTACTGCATAGGCTACTAGGACCAACAGTTTGTGTGACAAAACTATCCCTTCACTCTGACGTATGGACACAGCTGTTGCTGTAACTGAACGAAAACATCCAGGCAACGCATGAGCAACAGGATCAAGATCTGCAGAAAAATATGCACAGGGACGCTGCTTGTCAACGTGTGTCTGCACTAAAACTGACAATGCACATCCATCTTTCTTGTGTACATAGAGTGTGAAGGCCTTCTTATAATCTGGTGTGCCTAACACTGGTGCAGAGCAAAGAGCTTGTTTCAACTGGTGAAAGGCATTTTGACATTCATCCGTCCAAGGAAGAGGAATCAGAGTGTTCTTAGTCAAAAGTGCTAGCAATGGTTTAACAATGTGTGAAAAACACAATATCCATTGCCTACAAAATGAAGTTAAACTAATAAATGCACGGACATCTTTCTGTGCGGAAGGTACTGGAGTGTCTAGAATTGTTTGAATGCGATTTGATGTCAGTGCACGGCCCTCCTTAGACAGAAAGTGTCCTAAATAGGTCACCTTCGGTCTACAATATTGCAATTTCTTCCGTGATACTTTATGGTGATGTGTCGCAAGAAAAGAAAGTAAGGACAAAGTACATTTTTCACACTGCTCAGGTGTATCAGCTGCCAACAAGATGTCATCGACATATCGTATGAGAGCCGCTCCTTCAGGCAAAATAAAGGAATCGAGTTGTCTTTTTAAGGCTTGACTATAGATACTCGGACTCTCAGTGTACCCTTGAGGAACTCTACAAAATCTGTATGATCTGTTATTTAAAGTGAAACCGAACAAATATCGGCTATCAGGATGAATAGGAATCGAGAAGAAAGCGTTCTTCAAATCCACTACTGAAAATGTAGTTGCCGTTGGAGGGACCAGGGTAAGCAATGTCGTTATGTCAGACACTACAGGGTACTGTGGTACTACAATCCTATTTACTTCTCTCAAATCAATGATAGGATCAAGGAGCCCTTGCTTTGCCCTGCAGCCCCGCCCACCTCGGCCCGCTTTCGCGCCCGGAAGGCGCTAAAAACATCAATGCTCCTCCCGCGTCGCGGGACCGCGCACGGGAGCGTCCCGGGAGAAGCCCGGGACAATGGCGGGGCTGTCTGCGGCCGTCCTAGGCAGGACAAGGCAGGGCAGGGCCACCTCCCTAACGTGTGAAGTACAGGACTAACATCTCATTCAAGGTACTGTGTAAACTCGGATGGGGTAGTTGCCGCTTGATATTAACTGTGGGTTACGTCAGACCTGTGGGACAATATTCTTATAGAGTTTGGAGGGCCCGTGGAAAGTAATGGGCAAGAGGAAGGCAATGGAGGGGGGTGGAGCTTCTGCTACCACAAAAAAAAGGAAAGAAGGCAAAAAAGTCCCAACATGCTGCAGCTAATTGTGTTTTAACCAGTATTTAATCCATTGTTGAGAATTGTGAAGATATTTTATTGGGGGCCCCAAGTACAAAAGAGGTGGGAAATGTCGATCCCTTGCTTGATAGCCTGATACTGAAAAGAAGTAAAGTGATCCCTGCAATTTTTTCCAAGAAGCCAAAGAATACACATCCTGCCGATGATTTGCATTCTATTTCTGTTAATCCCATTGAGGCAAATATTATAGAGATTTCAAGAGGGGACAAACTGAGTAGTAAGGTTGACCTTCCGGGTAAATTAATAGAAAATGCAGACCGACCAATTCAGGAGAGATCATGTGAAAAGGGTATTATCTGTTCTAATCAATTTTCTGTGTTGGAAGGGGAATCTAGGGAACTAAGCGAGGTATTATCACAAGGACCTGGGGGAGCTGTGGAGGCTAAGAATGTTATAGGTGAATGCCCGAGATGTATGAACGTTAACAGGACAATCTTGAAGAAAATGGAAAGTTTGGAAGGGGACATAGATTTCATCAAAAAACGAATGATGGAATTATTGAAGCAGGGGGAATCCCATGCGAGGAAGAGTCCTCAAACAAGAATAGTGTCCAAACTGGCAAAAGCCCCTAATACAAGAGCAATACCATCGAACGCTCTTAAAATAGCAGGAGGGCCATTACCCAAGATTTCAGTGCAAACCTCTCTAGTTAGTACGCCTGCCGGGCAGAATACCACCAGTTCCTACGCTGTAGTGGCAAAACCGTGGGGTCCACCACTAAAGCATAAGGACTCATATGGGAGTAAAAAACATTCTAACGACTCTGTAGAGGCAACTAAACAAGTAAGTACTGAGGGAAATTGGAGTAATAAACGGATTAACAAACCATTCAGTTTCCCAAATGCCACTGTCTATATGACTGGGGTCACTAAGCTTGGTGCTGCCAACACCTATGAGAGCAGCAAATCAATCCGCAATAAAACTATACACTGGCTGCGCCCTGTGAGAGGGTGCAGATCGGTAATCAGGGAAGATTTGATCCAAGTAAAAAGACGGTCTTTGTTTAGTTCGCTAACAGACTGCATTGAAATACAGTTTGATAATGCAGTAATTGCGGAGAATTTAATAGCCCTAGAGTACAGAACATGCCCCCCCAGGAATTCTAATATACAAATTAGACATGCCCCGTTATGGTCCAAAGCTATGCCGAGGCATGACTCGGATTTTAATAAAATAGATTGACCATCAAAAGATAATCCTTTGAATAATGCAGCACAAGTAAATAATATGTGTATGCCCGAGCATCAGATCAATTCCACAACAAGGCAGATAGATGGGGAGGCAACGGCGTATAATGCCGAGGTGGCCCCGGCCGGTGAAGAAAGTACTAATGACCTTACTAAAGTGCAACTCCCTCTAAGGTTAGTAGTAGAGACAACAGCTCCCGAACCTACAACTAGACGGATAGCCGTAAATACCAACGTGATCAAACTGCTTTCATGGAACATAGCAGGTCTCCAAAAAAAATGGAAAATCCTGAATGGAATGAATTTATCGATACTTTTGAGATCTGCATGTTCCAGGAAACCTGGAGTATTATCCCCCTGTATAAAAATGGGTATTCTACCAATTTTATCCCGGCAATTAATACAGGGAGAGGCCGCCCATCGGGAGGACTTCATGTATGGATTAGTGTGGCTCTGAATTGGACACTCACCGTGCACAATTCGTTCACTGATGATATATTACATATTTCCATTAAGGACCCTAGTATTGGAAGATCTATGGAGTTGTTTGATGTGTATGCCCAGAGGTACCCCGGGAGGCCAAACCTCACCTACTATAGCATTACTCGAGGTGGCATTAGCGGGAATCCCCCCCTCATCTAGTGGTATTGTGGGGGGAGATTTTAAATGTACATATGAACCACTAAGTGAAGAAGATCATTTGGGATGTAGCGAAGAGGATTCAAGACTTTCTATCCTTCCCCTGACTTTGGCGCCAATTAGGAAATGGACTCCTAGAGCGATCCAACTAAATGCACTAACATTAGAACATAATTTACGCGCCCTGAATGGTAGGACCACTTCAGACTTAAATGGTGTGCTGACCTATAATAGACTTAGTTGCCCCTCCTGCATCAATTATATTTTACTTGATACCCGATCTTGGGGCAGATTAGTGGATATGGAAGTCAGACAATCGCAGGACAGTGACCATAATCCTCTCTGCATGAAAATAAGATGGGGGAATGGGAGGGATGCACCAAAGGGTCTTTTACTGTCTGCAAAAGAGGTGGTTCCATCCAATTGTAATTGCAAATTAAAATGGAATATGGTGATGTGCCAAGAAGACAAACTAATCAATATTAAAGAACTAGTTGAAGCTGAGACAAGAGAACTTATACCCTTTAATTCCGTTCAGCTCACTGAACAAAGTTCTAAATTCACAGATTCTTATAGGAATACCTTATAGAAAATTGGTTTATTTTTTACCATTGGGGATACCCCCATGAAGAATAATTAACCAAAACGGGTACCCCAAGGTATACGGCTGAATGTAGGAAAAAGAGAAATACTGTAGTGAATTCTATTAAAGGTAAGGATGCCTTAGCAGTTAGGGTAGCCAGAAAGGAATACAATAATTGCATCAGAAGGGCAAAGAGGGATTGGGAGGAAGAGCATTGGCAACAACTTAAGATTGCTGCCTGCTCGAAGGACTCTACCCTGTTTTGGAATTTGATTAATAACCTTGACAGAAGAGGAGTAGAGCCCCTCCCTAACCATATAACCGAGCAGCAATGGTACTCCCATTTCTCAAATTTGTATTGTGGTGAGGATGAAACAGGGCAAACTTTGGGGGCACTAAATTATTCAACAGTAGACAGGCATGCACCTGTAGAACCCTTTGTAACCTGGGAAGTTCATGATGCCATTATGAGTATAACCCCGTCTAAAGCAGCAGGTCCGGACGGGTTACCGGGTGATTTATTTATACATGACCCTAAGTTATGGACTGACTTCATTGCCCTACTAATGAACCTAATTCTTCGTGGACATTCTGTCCCAGATTCATGGAAGGGTGCTGAAGTAGTGACCATCTATAAGAAAGGTAATAGGGAGGACCGTGCCAACTACAGGCCGATTAGTTTAATCGATGCTATCCAGAAAGTAGTTGGCAGGGTCATTGTTAATAGAATAGGAACTTGGCTTGAAGAAGAGAATATACTGACTCACTTTCAGGCGGGTTTCCGACAAAATGTGGGAACGATGGACCAGGTCTTCAGGTTTTGCGCTATATATTGGAAATCTGTGACCATCATGAAGGGGAATTTATATTTGGCCTTCATAGATCTGAAGAGTGCTTTCGATCTGGTGCCCCGTGATAGACTGTGGAGGGTGCTGCTGGACATGGGGTTCCCCGCAGTACCTCCTGGAGTTTATTGTCAAACTTCTTCAGGACAATTACATCAGAATTAGATGGGGGAGTCAGGGTCAACTAACAGAGAGGGTGCCTGTGAACAGGGTGGTGCGCCAGGGCTGTGTAATGGCCCCGACATTGTTCTCCCTCTTTATTAATGGGGTGGTAGACCATTTGAGGGAGGACTCTGCCGATGCCCCGGTCCTGGCGGGGGAGAAAACACCCACCCTCCTCTTTGCAGACGACACCATCCTGATGTCTAAAACTCCCTCGGGTCTCCAGAAATTGCTGGAACGATTTAGCTTGTTTTGCGATGAACGTGGATTGACCATCAATAACACTAAAACAAAGCTGATGGTATTGTCCCCATCAAAAAAAAGTAAAGAGAATTTACATCACTCTTAATGGGTCGCCGCTTGAGGTTGTGGAGGCATTTGACTACCTGGGAGTCAGGATTAATAACAAAATGAAATGGGACTCCCACGTCGCTAAACTGTTCCTGAACCGTAAAAGAGTATCTGGAGTAATTCTGAGAAACCAGAGAATGTCCATCAGTAGGCCTATAGTTCCGGCTCTTGCTGTCTATGAAGGGAAGGCGTTAGCCTCTGCAGTCTACGGTTCTGAATTATGGGGCAGTGAGAACACAGTTGAAGTGGTTAGAGCCGAGAATACGTTTCTGAGGGACTTAGCTTCCCTCCCCATCTCGACTCCATTGAAGCCCCTTTTTCACGACATGGGCAAATGCTCAATCTCAGATATAGTTCGCCTTCGCCCCTTGCTGTTCTGGGTGCGCCTGAGAAGGACCCCAGAACTGGCAAATTATGCCTTGGTGTTGGATGAGCTGATCATTCTGAATAATGCTAAAAAGATACAGTGGCTTAACAAATTGAAACAGTTGGTTATGAACCTGGGATTGGCAGAATTGTGGATCTCTCAGTCCCCACCTCCCAAGCAAGTTGTTAAGAAAATTTATTGGGAGTGGGTTCAAGCCGAGGAACTGAGGAGCACAAAGTGGGGAACACTAACTACCCAATTTTTGGAACATAAGCCCACTAGGAAGCTCGAACTATTCCTAGATTTCATTCAAGTTCCAAAAGACAGATCACTCTTTCTGAAAATGAGGTATGGGACACTCCCTCTTAATAAGTTCACGGAGGGTTGGAAAGGAACTCACGCGCCACATTCTATCTTCCCAAGCTGCTTATGTGCAACCGAATCCTTACCTCACTTCCTGTTCGCCTGTAAAGCATACCAAAGAGCTAGATCACGATGGTTAAAACCAGTATGTAGGGAGCTGGGAGTCAGTAACCATAGGGTCGCCCTACGCATCCTAATATCAGATACAACCTCTCTGTTCATTGTATGCGGGGTCGCAAAGTATCTATCAAGTGCTTGGCTGACTCACACTAGGTTGATAAACACAAACAAAGCCGAGAACTTGCCTGTGTAGAATGTCCATATGTATATCATTGCCTCGTACTTTATTTCCCCTTATCAGGTTTTTTAAAAATTGCACATAGAATTTTTATTGTCTTTTATATTTGTGAATTAGATATACTATGTTTTAAGTGATCATATGACTGGAATGTATGTACTGTTATGATATGCAATATATCGAATAAAGTAATCAATCATCATCATAAATCTTATCTATGTACTTCTCGCTGTTATGGTTTTTAACCGATAATAAAGCTTTTTTGACTGACTGACTATAAATCTTAGTGTCAGTACCTTTTTTCAAAATGGGAAGAATCGGACTTTTGCAGACATTATAAGGAACTTCTTCCACCACCCCCACTTCAATCAGGTCTTGTACAATACGTGTAAGTGCTTCTTCTCCTTCTCGAGAAATTTTATACTGAGGCAATCTCGGCAGTATAGCACTCTCCTTGACACTAATATGTACTGGTGGAATAACCATTTTCCTACATCGGTATCTGAAGTAGCCCACAAAGTACTAGGCAGTAAAGCTAGGGCAATGTCCTATTTAACAATACAAGATCTCTCAATCATGGGGTTGTTGTCATTTAAAATAACTCGTACTCCTTCCGGAGAACATCGTATCGTGGCACTGAAATATTTAAGCATGTCAAGACCCACAATGTTGTCTGGTGAATTTGGAGAAAGCAAAAATGAACACGGAGCATTAAACTTATCAACATGGAGTGCAAGTGGTTGTAACAATGGGCTAAGGGTAGATGTTCCATCGAAACCTATCGATGTAATTGTTAAGCCAGACAGGGGAGCCCTTGGAATCAAGTCTTTAGACAAGGCGCTATGAGTAGCTCCTATATCAACCAGAAACTGATCAGTAGTACCCAAAACATGTGCTGTAACATAGGGACCCTTCTGATCTACTGGAACTTCAACTGATTCCTTACCCCATCCTAGGCAATCCTCTGCATAAGCAGAATCTTGCAAATTAGCCGGCTAATAGTCGGACATTTGATATTGATTCCGTCTGTCAAAAGTATTAGCCCCCTCTTGTCCACGTGTATTAGCATCAAACCTAGAACAATCATTTGTATTTCCTCTAGGCCCTGAATATCCTGAACGATTTCTCATTTGTCCCCGACCACGTGAACCCTGCTGAGCACGTAGCACTGGACAATTAGAAATCCAATGTCCGAATTGTCTGCAGTACGCACACTGATCAACAGTCAAATCTACACGAGGATAGGGAGGAAAAGACGAACCATAAGATCCACGTCCACCTCTATTATTACCTCTAGAAGGTGGGCCATAAGCTTGAGCCATCATAACCTTTGTTTTTAACTCTTTAGATTTTTTATCCTCCTTACTTTTCACTTCCAATTCTTGTCGTTCATAATACTGAGCTATAGTTAAGAGAGAAACCGGAGAGGAGGTAGTCCATGAACTTTCACTCGCCTTTAGGCGACTAGCTATTTCTGACAAAAGGTTTGTGCCTTATTTATTGACAAACAGATGCCTACCCGTGTCATCTGTCAATGACTGACCACTAAAATCGTGGAATGCTTCTTCAAAGCATGTGAAGAAGTCTGGAACTGATTCATCTGTCTTTTGCTCACAAGAAGCTAACATAGTCCAATCTATCTTTTTAGGGGGAATAATTGTCTTTAATTTAACCAAGATAGCTGCTGGAAGATCTAAAATTAGCTGACAAGGTTTTTGTGCAGGTTCTCTATCTTTATCTAATTGTTCTATATCTGACCACAATGCCCCAAATACCACACGATCGTTAACTTTACGCACAGTTCTCCACATATCAGGCGGTAATATTAATCCAAAAAACAAATCAATGTCAGACAGGGTCATAGTACAAGAACTAAAGGCACCCTCAATTTCTTCATAAAAGGCTGTCAGATTCTTTCGCAGATCAGGCAATGCATTTTTAAGATCCATGACACCTGCTCTATTCCAAGGAGTGTAAACCCAATTATAAATAAAATACCCTTTCACGTCAACAGAAGTCTTATCATCACTTGTGCCTGTTCCTTTAGGAGGAACATATAAAGGTGCGGCTTCCCACATAGGTTTCACATTTACAACATTCTTATCTGTTTCGAGCGTCGGAGCTCATGCCATATTGATTCGAGATGTTTGTGCAGCTGCATCTGCTGCCTTTTTCTCCTCCCGCAAACGGACTGCTTCATCACGTAGTTTAACCACACGTCTGATCATGTCAGCCACCTGAGAGAAGACAAAAGAACCTTCACGTAATTGCTTACAATCAGCTGCTATATCATCTGGCTCTACTTCCACCGAATATTTCCTAAATCGCTCAAGAACCTCTCCAGCAAATATCTCGGTGAAATATTTTTGTTCCCTTTCCGACCAATTCTGAATAGTATCTAAGATTTCAGAAGCAGTATTAGTACTACGATTGGCTTTACGCGCCGCAGATCTAATCTGAGAAGAACATTCGGTATTTAACATTGAGCGAATGTCTCTGGCTTTATCCTGCTCCGTAGGAGAGTCCTCATCTGACTCATCAGGAGCAGAGGGAAGAGTATACGGAGGTGGACAACGATCTAATAAGAGAGAATCATCTTGGGTTTTATTAAGAATAGGATAAAGAGGCTTACGAATAGCGTATTGGCCATTTACCTGTAACTGACGCTCCCTATTTTCCCTTTCTTTAATTTCTTTAATTTCTTTACTTTTCATTTCTACTGCTTTCGCATGCACACTTTTACGCTGTTCTTTTTCAATCAAGGCCTGTTCACGCTTCATTCGCTCACGCACTTCTTTCTCCCACGTTCGCACACAGTCAAACATGTCTTGCCTAGCCTTTCGCTTGAACATCCGTTGCTCTACATACTGAATCTTTCGCAAATAAAATGACCCATGCATAGGCCAACGCAACTCAGGATCCTTGGGGGTGCATTTATTCCACAATGTGCTGTACATTATGGACGAAATACCATATTTAATATCCATGTCCCTATTAGGCGTCCCCGGGGGGGGGGGCCGGTTGTGCTTCATCGATTCTCAAATTGGTACCACTACAAAAGCAACACATCTTACGAAGTGTGCTGGAAACAGGCATGCCAAAAATAGTGCAAAATATGCAGTATTATAATCAAAAGTAGCGCTTAAAGTACTCTACGTACGTTACGCCGTTCAAATATCCTTAGAAGTAGAGAAAAATATCCTCATTACCTGCCTATATGTATTGCAACACATATATATACATATTCATAGGACGAGTTCAATATTTGGCCAATTCCATATACAAATGCCACAGTAAGCGTTTCTAAACTACCTTACCAATCCAAGGCGTCAAATTTACAGCAAGTGCCGCAAAACGTCTCTTACCAATCAAATGGTGTCCAGGTTCCTACTGCCAAGTTCTCAAATCGATCAAACGGTCACAGCACGGCGAATCAACAGAAGAGATCTCAGTCAAGGACCGGCGCCACCTGGATGGTCAGATCAGAAACAAAGGGAAAACGCTGTGAATGCCAAGGCCCCGTGTCTCCTCCGGCAGTGATCACGTCCAAAGCGGGATTCCAATCCTTCATCTCGACCAGTCCTTCGGGCATCCGAGTCGCCGATGAGTCCCACGTTCGAAGCGCCAATTTGTGGTAGCAAGCCTCAGCCAGGCCTACTAGTGCAAGGGATTCGCCCTTCTCTGCTTAGAGTCCTTAGACCAATAATAAGAAGTTGGCACAGAAACTGGAATAGAAAAGACAGAGTTTATTAAACCTCATGCGGTGGAACTACATTCACACAACACCCTTCGGTATAGTATGAGGTAGCACACTGACTAGAAGGAGCTTGGTCCTTTTATACCCACACAGGGGCTGAAATGAAGGCGGTACAAGGCACAGAGTGTTGGTTTCAAACACATATAAGGTCATACAGAGAGTGTGCTAGCAACAAGTGGGAAGGGCTGATAGTTAGCTAATTCTGGTGGACACATCTCGACAGTTACAAATTGGAGACAGCTGCATGCTCAACTGAGCATGTGCAAAGCAGAAGAGGATAAATATATCTTGTCTCTAGGCAGATTTCAAGAGCAGTTAACAGGAAGGTAGGAGAGAGCACATGGCAAACAAAATAGCCAACAGAAATACAAAATGGGTTAAGTAAAACGGACAAGATAGTCTCTAAATACAAGATGTCTTCTGCTAATGCTTAACCTAATCATTGCTAATTTACCACATGCATTGTAAATGACTATGCCTTTTACTTATCTGTTTTGCTAACACATAAATAAAAGGAATTGTCAATAGCTCAAACTCTAAATGCCTGACCTATTCAAAGAAGTGGCCGCCGTTGTCCCGGGCTGCTCGGAAAGCAAAAGCGCTCACGTCACGACTGCCAGCACTGCCAAAGAACCACACAGAGGAAGTCGGCGCAGGGTGGTATGGCTGCTCTGGAACACACATGCAAATGATGGAGACAGCAAGCCTTTCAGTACAATCTGCTTAAGTGGAACCAATAGCCAAGGCGAAGCAAGGGCACCTTGGGCCCTAATGCAAGCAAGACAAATATAGCCCGCTATCCAGTGCTTAATTTGAGCCAGTGGTTTCCAATGCTCGGCACCAGCACTTATTTTCAACACCAAACGTATGACAGTCTGCCACATGGGGGAGCTGCTCATCTAATTTGGAAAGGGGCAGAATAATGGTTGTTTATGAATACAATATACATTAAGAATTACTAATAACTTATTCCCCAGCCATTCCTTTAGTTTTGAGGACCTTGAATAATATGAAGTGTTTCACTTGCAGGTAAGAGAGATGTTTTCATCCTGTCATTGACAGCGATGATGGGCAATGGGTGGTGCAAGCTGCAGTGGCCTGGGTTCTGGCGCTTATAATTTTACAAATTGAGCACTGCCACTACCACAAGTTGGGTTGTGAAAAACCGATATAATTGTGGAGTGGTGGGCCCCTAATATCTTGGCCTGGTGTCACTGCACCTGCTGTGCTTAAACTATCTCTCCGGCCCCCACACAGACCAATTCAGCTTCAGGCTCTATACGCCTGAGACTTGCGCGGTAAGTTTTGGAGATTGCACCCTCAAAATAAAAATAAGAAATAATATCAGCAAATAAGACAACCAGTCATAATAATTCGGAAGATTGCTTAAAATGTTTTTAACTGGTGACTGCTCTAGTTATGGAGCTAGCTGGGAAGCAATGGAGCGCTGTACTCTGTGTGTATAAGTGCTTAAACAGTGTGTGCATCTTTTCAAGACATTATAGCACTGTTTATTGATGTTGGAAGGGACGAGAAAGCATGGTTGGGATAGACAACACTGTTTGGCAGATGATACATAGATATATGCTGCAGGTGCTTTAACCAACTGTGCTACCATAGTAGGGTTGGCGCCTTTGCCCTTTAAATTGCGCAGGGATCTCTCTTTCGGGCACGTTAACACAATACCTTAATGGGATTGGAACCTTTAAACCTACTTATTACACATCGATTTTAGAGGCAGCTGAATTAAACAATTTAGATGCAGTGTCAGCTAAGTGCCCATGTGCCCCAAAATGGCGTACCTGACCCCAACTAGGGCGTCATCCCCAGCCCTGTTCCTTCTCCTACTTCGAGTCCCGTTTCAGCGAAGCCGTGAATTTAGGATGGGGTGCCATTCCAACTTGCTCACAGATTTCTGTTTTTAAGTCAAGCTGTGCAAATGCCTCTAAAGCCTCTTCGGCACACAACGGCCTTTATCATGCAAATACCAATAGTAAATGGGCAAATTCCCTGGTCAGCACTTGAGCGAAATGCAGAGCTGCCTGGAGGGGTTAAAAGGGAGGGGGCAAGGGATGGAATTATTTGGAGGTCTACGATCTAATTTAACTGAAATGGCTGTTAGGAGAGACACAAGGGACCGGCACACATCCCCTGATCTGTCTTCTGCTCAGCAGAGAAGGACAGGGAGCCACCGGTAGAAGTGGGCGGGGATGGAAGGGCACGGTGTGCCCCTACTTCTAAAAATTATTTCAGTCCATTCCCCTACTTCTTTCTTTCGAAAAAGCATCTTAAAACGAGAACTTGAGCTCGCACAGACTGAGGGCAAGCCCATTGTCATTCCGATTGAGGCTGATTATCCCCTTTGGAATGACAATGCGCCCGCCCCGCTGCCTGCCGTTAGCATATGCCAGTGAGATCTGCATGAGGTTCCTCTGGTATCTGGGTGCAGGCCGTGGCTCGTTGTGCAACAAATATACCAATGTACACTCAACTGTGATTGGAACCAAAATAAGGGATGTTTTCCAGTGCCTTTGTAAGCAGGCAAGAGATTGAGTGCGAAAAGGGGAATAAATCAACTCATAGCCAAGAACAAATATTGGGAATTTCTGCTGTGTGTATATGTGCTATGGTGTGTATGCTGCTGCTGTGTGTGCTTGCTGTATCTGTGTGCTGTGTGCCTTTGTATGTGTGTGTGTTTTTATTTTGTGTAACATGATTGCGTGTGTTGTGTTTATATGTGTGCACATTCTTGTTTTTATTGTGGGTGTATTTTCGTTGTTTATGTTGTGCTTTGTGTGTGAGTGGGGATTGTGTGCATTTGTGTGTGTGCGTAGCCCATTATACAGCGGTAAAAAATGATGTGGGGCTCCTTCTGCCCCCACCTTCCTCTTCACCAGCATCAAGCTATGAGTAATTAACATCGACCAACTTTTGCTCCTTCTGCTCCCAGGGCCCCACTGCTGCCTTACCTTTTGTGTGGGCACGGCTCAACCTTAAATGTCCCTTTCACGCAGCATGAATGAACTTCATTTTCCCAAAAATAACTTTGTATTGATGGGGAGAAAAAAGGCACGTTGTTTGGCAAGGAAGGACAGACAATTAGGACAAAATGAAGAGGTTTCTGTTTTCATTATGAGCATATCGCTCCTTTATTCTCAGTTTTTTATACATTCCCAGCACAATGATGCCTCTTTGCAGTAATATGCTTTCCCTTTTACACTAGGAGCATTCTCATGCTCTCACATCATGACCATGGCAATAAAATACTAAATGTGGGTATAATGTCGATTTGCATTCGGTGAAAACGCTCAAGGTACACATATACAGGCAAAAAGAATATTAGTCTAATACGCATTTGTCATTCGCATGAGGAAAACCAGAGTATACCTGTGAAAGGAAAAAACGAGAAGCAGACGATAATAATGATGAAAGCAGACGCAGCGCTAGCCCTAAACTATAAAGTGCAGCGCCCGTGCATTTTTTAGATATGTGCATGGCGGCCCATGAAGGGGGCGACATGTTGATAGATAAAAAAAAAAAGAAAATAACATGAAACCGGGTTCAGTGCTTGGAGCTGTTGTGATAAAATCCTGCAAGCACAAAACAGAATAAATAGTCCCAAACGAAAGACCTAGACACTGTACTGCGTAACAACACCGTAGTTGGTCGGTGCTGCTTCCGATACAATGGAAGTGATGTATCAGAACAGCCAACCTATTCAGAGCCAAGAAAGAAGAGCATCGGAGGAGTTAGCCAACGGCAAGCGGTAGGCGGGATTCCACACCAGTATACTGCTTACTCCATGTCTTGCGGAATGAAGGAAAAAGGTCCTAAGACTGAGTACAAAAATTATCGCACAACTATTCAATTACATTAGTTTAAATCAAATTAAAGAAGCAGAGCTATTCAATGCAAAAGAATTTAATTCAAATTTTGCATATATATCCTTCTCAATGGATTACAACTTATATGACATTAGACACATTTGTAAACATGTTTGTGCCCACAAACACAACAGGGACGGGTGAAGTGAGAGGAGTGTTAGGAAAAGGGTAAACGTGATCTGAGTCATTCAGTGACAAATCTTATTTACAATCAAAACAATACATATAGGTGGTCCCTTGAGACAAAGGCCACATTACAAGGCTCGCACAGAGTCCAAATTTGTTCAAGTAGAACGAGCCTAACTCCCTTGTAGCGATCAGTGTCTGTATGGGGACGGGAGTTGGTCACTGGTGTGTAGTTGTCTACGTTTCGACCCGAAAGAACAGTAGGGGTTTCTTCCTTACAATTGGGTCTTCATCAGGACAAAAGAAGTTGTGGGCGGGCAACCTCCTAGGGAAAATAAAAAAACTTGTTTGAATTTCTTCGTTAGAGACCACTACATCCAGTTATATTTTCAATGGATGATGGGAATAACATTAAAATATGAACCCGTGTCGTCTGATAGTGTCTGATTTGCACACTATTACGTCTAAACCTATGTACACAACTAGTTCTCACCTATCGCCAAAGGCGAGCGAAGTTGGAACTACTTCAAGGTGGATTATCTAATCCTAAATCCAATCCTTATTGGTCGTGACGTTGGCAGTAAATAAGTTTGTGCAGCGTACTTGGAAATGTCTAAAGAAAAAAGGAAATTCGAACTCAGTAAAACCAGTTCATTCTAGACCACAGAAAAAATGGCACAACATTGGGAACATTTACGCACACGTTGGAGAATAACGTCTTATTTTATTACCTAATAGCCTCTAAAAAGTCAGCTTTAGGGGACTTATGACAAATATTCTTTCGCAGCGAGTTTGCACCCTACAGAAATAGATAAAAGGAAGTTGGTCACCATGTTGTAGACGTGATGGTATTCTACCACAATACAATTAGACCACAGAAAAACTTCCAAATCATTATGAGCGTTACACCACATTTTTAAGAATAACACCAAGATGTATTACCTAATAGCCTCTAAGAAGTAAGCTTTAAGGAGACTTATGGCAAAATTTTCTTTCTTTCGCAATATGTTTGGCAACCTACAGGAATAAGTAAACGACAGTCGGTTACCATGTTGTGGCCTTGATTGTATTTTACCACAATACATATTGCGTGTCCATACCTCAAAGCGTTTTCAAAAGCCAACTCCGGATTAATCTGGTAGTGCTAATGCGTTCAGCATCAAGTGAATGTTATACGTGAACTCTTATTTAGTATTCATATCCGCGTTAGGGATCCATGAAACCTTATTTGAAAAATGACAAGTAAAACCATACATTGATTAAGTCAGCGCTATTCGGGGCTGGTGCTGGACCTTCGGGGGAGCCTTTGGAGGGCTTTCGTTTGCTGTCTCTGCTGCAACCGAGCTTCTGGGGGCGGAGGGAGACCCACGAACTCTGCCAATTCCTCCCGCCCCAGCGCTTTGACGGTAGGCGCTTTCAAAACTACACTGACCAGGATTCCCAGTGTCCACGCTCACCTGGCTGACTGACACGCCCACAGCCTAGGCGCACAAAGACTGCTCGCCGCACACGCTGTCGCGGGTGCCGCAGCGCTATTCGGGGCTGGTGCTGGACCTTCGGGGGAGCCTTTGGAGGGCTTTCGTTTGCTGTCTCTGCTGCAACCGAGCTTCTGGGGGCGGAGGGAGACCCACGAACTCTGCCAATTCCTCCCGCCCCAGCGCTTTGACGGTAGGCGCTTTCAAAACTACACTGACCAGGATTCCCAGTGTCCACGCTCACCTGGCTGACTGACACGCCCACAGCCTAGGCGCACAAAGACTGCTCGCCGCACCCGCTGTTGCGGGTGCCGCAGCGCTATTCGGGGATGGTGCAGGACCTTCGGGGGAGCCTTTGGAGGGCTTTCGTTTGCTGTCTCTGCTGCAACCGAGCTTCTGGGGGCGGAGGGAGTCCCACGAACTCTGCCAATTCCTCCCGCCCCAGCGCTTTGACGGTAGGCGCTTTCAAAACTACACTGACCAGGATTCCCAGTGTCCACGCTCACCTGGCTGACTGACACGCCCATAGCCTAGGCGTGTTTTAACCCGCCCATAATCCCCGCTGCGCGGGAGTGCGCCGGGCTAAGCCCGGGCAAAGGGCGGGCCCTCTGTGGCCCTCCGAGGCCTGAGGAGGCCGGGACGGGCCACCCCACTTGGTTCCATCACTGAGGGAGGTATCGTGCTTTAACATTATTTGTTATTTTTCTTGGCATTCCTCTAAACTATTATAATCACGATGCCCATATGGGAGGAACTCAATGCCCTGTGCGGTACTAAGTACGCTCCTGATCTTATAACCTCCCCAGCTGTGGATTCTTTTTGCCTTAAAGTAAATGGCCCCGCAGATAAAGCTCATAACCAAGTAAATGCCGCGCCCCTGGGTTCCTACAATAGATGGAAGCATGACATAGAAACTAACTTTGGGAACAATACAAGTATACCATCACTTGCTAACCCAATTGCATTCATCGAGGACCCGGCCGCGGACAAACCTGAGGACCCTCTTTTGTCTTTCAATACGACTTTATTGGCCAAAATCGAGCAACTGCTGGTTGCTACTATCTCCCCCTTGGTCATAAAAATAAATGATCTAGGGGAAAGGTTGACCAATATTGAGTCAGTAATAAGAAAGCACTCGCTTCCAGCTACCACTATGGCCACATGCGTCTGTCCTAACCCTATCACCGCCCGCCCCGAAATGTATAAATCGGGAAACGAGGCCACCCAAATACAGCCACCACGCACACCTATTCTAAAAGGCCCCAAAGTATCTGTCAAACCTACTCCAAAAACCCACAGAGTGGCTAGACCCGCCTTGACAAGAATGCCACACATTAACCTGCCCCCTGAGGCCGCCCCGTATGTGTCTGTCCTCTCTGGGGTCCCTGCCCTCACCCAAGGAACACGTGAATCCCAGCAGGAGTTGCTAAACAAGGCCACCTATTGGCTAGAAAAGAATAGACCGTTGCCGCCGGGGCTAGACGGGGGCATTTTGAGTGTCAGGAGAGTGGGATGGCTAGGGTCGCTGCCCAAACGCATTGCTGGGGATCTGGTACTAATTAAATTTAAAAACACCGATGTTGTCCCCTTTTTACGAGCTTGTACCCCCAATGAAAGACAAGGCACAATTCGCGTTTGGGATCTGTATGATTTTTACCCGAGCCCCCCGCACATTACATAGGACAAATACTTAGAGTTTTTTAATGGTAACTGAACCTTGCATTATAATTGTTGAATGATGTTTTTTTTTTATTGTGTTTATTGTGTTTATTGTGTCTATGAAATGAAATGTCTATGGTGTTCTTCGTTATTTCGTAGAAGTATGGAATGCCCTTAATTTATTTTGTACTCTTTATGATCATTTATCTCCTTTTAATAGTTGGAAATATATGAAATATATGATTTGTTACTTGTTCTCATATGTACTGTATAAACATCTATTGCACTTAAGGTACTGTAATTCTGAATATGCTGAACTGTATTTTATGATTGTACTTTTATGGATTTTTGTGTAATCCGAATAAAGATTTTGAATCTGAATCTGAATCTGATTAAGTCAGTCTACGCAATAGCTTCCAAAGGATGGAAGGTATAATTGCTAATATTATCACACTTTACCATTACCGCTTTCTCTTAGCGGGGCTTCTAACAAGTGGGAGAAGTGAGGAGTCAAGCCTGAAAATCGGAAAGAAACATATTACCATTGTATATATGAACCAAAATGCGCAATTTCAAACGATCCTCAAAGCTATTGAATCATACCGTCACCGGCGATGGCTGTCAACGGTGAGAGACAGAATCTTGTGGTCTATTGACAGCTATCTGTTGAACAATAAATCGGACACCCACGTTTTAAAAAAGGTGTCATGAAATCACTCCAGCGATTCTATATACAAAAACCATCAACAAGGAGCTGTTGTTTAAATACCTTGGGACGTCTTAAAATATTTCAATAGATCGTCAGGATATATGGTTGTTCAAAGGTTGCTCTAGAGTATTGGGAGGAAACAAAACACGTTTTAAAAAAACGTTTTAAACAAAGGGGTCTCGTGTGTAGCGCGCGATTGATATCGACGGAAGCTGGACTCGCATTAAATACCTTAGGACTGCATCTGTCATCCGAAAGCGATTCTCGGGTGTTCCTCCCCCATGTCATTACTCCAGGACGCCAAACCTGAGCTACACTAACATCATCCGCCGTGGGCTTCTACTCCAAATAAACTAGGTTACACCACTTCCTGGTTGTCCGGTGAGTGGGCGGGACTACTACATAAGAATGGAAGAGAGACTATCCCTGGTAAAAGAATCGTAGTTCCAAAGCCATTTAGTATATCCGGACTACAAACTTCTCATAGATCGTAATGGCTGTTGGCAGGCCTGGCCCCATAATTATGTATGATTAATTATTGGTAACGCGAAATCCATCCCTATGGGCATATAAGATGACCATTTATTTTCATAGTATATTCCCAGTATTCAGTGCATTACCGACGCAAGTTGGTAAGAGTACATGTCAGAAAAATCAAAAAATGTCGCGTGTAAATTAACATACATCCATATTACACAGAAAAGTGAAACGAGTGCACTTAACTCGCAGGTTAGTGAAAACTCATCACTCCAATGAGCATTGCGAAAAGATTCTACATTAGTTCCTACGTACTCCCCAGAGAAAAAAAGGGGGGGGGTTTCACAGCAATGGGCTGTGGCTGATCCCGTTATTGCATATCTGTTAAGATGTTGGTTTTAAAATGTAAACAGGTGCAAAGATGCAAGGCGTCAAACATTTAAATCACATGATTCTGCTATTAGGCCCTTGATAAAACTGAAAGACAATCACCACCATTTTACCATATTGTACTCTGTAGTTCACAATTGGAAATTACTTATTGGAGGAGTGCACTTATCACATAGGATAGTGAAGACTCTACCAGTTGTTGTATTAATAATGGGACGAAAAAATGTACATACAGGCTCTCAGTTACCTAACACAAACAGATTACAACGTATATGCTTAGATATTCGCTAATTGAGCAAAGCTAGTTTCTGATTCATTGAGACCTTCAGCCACAGAGTTGAAAATATGCATCCACTTTAGCTCTCTAATGTTCAGAATATTGGACAGATCGCCGCCCCTAGGGCCAAGTGTGATGTGTTCCAAAATTACCCATTTCAATGACTCAGGTAAATGGTTATGTTTCGTGCAATGCTCAACTAGAGGTGCCCCAGGTACCTTGCATCTGATCCTGCTGCAGTGTGAAAAACTTTGAACAAATTTGGACTCCGTGCGAGCCTTGTAAGGTGCCCTTTGTCTCAAGGGACCACCTATATGTATTGTTTTGATTGTAAATAAGATTTGTCACTGAATGACTCAGATCACGTTTACCCTTTTCCTAACACTCCTCTCACTTCACCCCTCCCTGTTGTGTTTGTGGGCACAAACATGTTTACAAATGTGTCTAATGTCATATAAGTTGTAATCCATTGAGAAGGATATATATGCAAAATTTGAATTAAATTCTTTTGCATTGAATAGCTCTGCTTCTTTAATTTGATTTAAACTAATGTAATTGAATAGTTGTGCGATAATTTTTGTACTCAGTCTTAGGACCTTTTTCCTTCATTCCTACTGTTACCCAGGTCCTTTTTGACTTTATAGGGTCCAACCCATTGTTTATAAGCACGTACTCCATGTCTTGCAGCAGCGCATGTGCTGTCTAGTCTCGACCTAAAAAAGTACCTGTACGTTGCCGAACATAAGTGGCAGCCCTCGCATATGTCTAACTCATAGTCATCGGCATGGACTCAGTGCTGCTCCCAAGGCTGTTCCTGCTAGAAGGTTACCTGCGGAAAGTCAAAAATGTAAAGTCCAAATGCAAAAACAATCTACGAAGTAGGACTCAACCCTACCACACCACTGTTCAAAGACAAGGCACATGGGAGCCACAATGTCAAGTCAGTCTACCTTAAGGAATTGGTCGTGAAGCCAATTCCCCAGCTGATTCCGATGCGCCCCGAGTTTTCTGGGCTATCGATAATGCCTCAACAAATTGATGTCTTAAGGAAGGCTATGCTGCAGATTTTTGGCACCTTCTGTTTGGCATTCATTCAGACCCCAAGGAACATCAGGAGCCTCCAGTTGGGTTTCTGTCAGCAGATTTGTCTTCAGCAGCAACTGACATTTTGGGAGCCACGTCAGGCCACGTACTCACTTTATTAACAAGCATTTACAATGCAATAGGTCTCGCATTATTAAAGTTGGAGCAATTGGCATTGCAAATGACAATGTCTTTTATTCATTGTTTTTAAAACCTGCAATCGGTGCATAAACACGCACTTTGAACGTATATTCCTTGCTTACAATGAGCAAAGCTGCCAGTAAAAGAGACTTACAGCCTTGCTTCTCATAAGCATGGACTATAAGTGCAAAGTGCTTCTTTACGCAACGATGCAAATGAAGAAAAGGCATTGTCATTTACAATGCCAATAGCTCAAACTTTAATAATGCGAGACCTATTGCATTGTAAATGCTTGTTTATTTTATCACCCATCCCGTTTACAGGTGCATCATGGTTTTTAAAGAAGAAAACAAACATACAAGGCTGGCTGCACAATTTTGTAGACATGCATTCCAAGCATGCGAGAACCCACAAAATGAACTGAGTACTTTTTTCTGTTCGTCAAGTTGGATCAATAGGGAAAAAAGTAGCAAATGTAGGAAAGGTGGAGAGAAGCGAAATGGGTAGGCGGAAACAATGAGGAGGATGGAACACACAGCGTGAAGGAAAGCAATGCAAGGGAAGAAACAGTAGGGCTAAGAGCGAAACAATGCTGAGGCCAAGGGGAGGCAGCAAGGGTAAAGAAGGGGGACTGAACAGATGGAGGTTCATGGGTGGGGAAGGAACATAAAGGAATCATGAAAGGTACACAGAGGGGTGCAAATGGAGAAGCAGGTTCGTGGAGGGAGCAAACCAACAAGAGTGCAAGACAGAGGTGGGGGCAAATGCAGTCGAAAAAGCAGCGTGGGGGGTTGGATAAACACGTGAAGGCGAAAGGAAAGCACATGGGTAGCAACAACAGCAAACGGAGGAGACATGTACAAAGGATGTGTACGAAGGAGACAACATAAGAAAAACAAGGACACATGTAATGGGTCCTTGCTGCAGGGAAGGGACAAACCCAAGAAGAAAAAGTCAAGCTTACACGTGCTAACGAATTAAAAGCAAACTAATGACAATGAAGTCAGCCAATGGGTCTGCTCTAAGCCCACAATAAGTTAACAAAATGTCTCACAACAGACTGCGTATACACTATCCGAGGTGAGACTTAAGCTAAATTCACAAAACTGTTAGCATGCAAAAGGCAAGCAGAGTGGGCGTCCTCCATAAACAATAGGTGTACGGCACGATAACCAGTCAAACAAACTGAAAATATTACATTCAGAAAGTCTCAATCTCTCTTCACAATTAAGAAACAAAAGTTACATATACAGGTACAGTGATGAGCAAAAAAGAACACATTGAAATAAAATGTGACAAATTTTAATGTTTTCCCATGCAAGATCAGTATAGGAAACGTGTTCATGTCAAAATATATACATTAATGGTTATGAGTAAAATGACAAACTATCTTGCGCGTCAACCCACTGGAAGGTAAGTGCTCAGAGACAGTACCTATGGCACTTGTTCGATAAAGATTTTGTTTTGGGCTGCTGGAGACCACACTCAACACTCGGCTTTTGTTTTCCTTGGTAGTTTAGCAACGTTTTGGTCATCGCCTCCCTAGTATCACCAGGAAAGGTAAGTAATATCAGTAGTATTTATTTATTTGAGAAGTTTTATATAGTATGGAATATACACACATTTTATTGCTTTCTTGTACTTCAGTGTGAGTGAAGGTGTTCAATTTGAATGCCTCCGTAGGTACCACTAGTGTACAGATTAAATAAATCTCAGTAGGACCCCTAATAAACTGAGCACAATCAGTAGCAAAGTCCTTTCAGTCGATTTTCAACAAATATGGGCAAATGTTTGGACTCATTGGCAGATGGAGCTCAGCTTCGACACCGTACATTCCTCTGTGAACAGCACGTTCCAAGTGACGCACAAAACATTCTTTCGGTCAGATTATATAAACTGTGCTGGCCCGCGCAATTTTCTACAGGTATAGGGACATTGTTCAACAATGCCTAGACGTTTTAACACCGCTGCTTGAAAATATCGCACTAGTGTCTGGAAACTTTTCCCACACTGTTAGTGCAAAATCAACACTGCACCGGCCGCAATGATTGGCACCCGGCTCCTTAAATATGTGACAGGATATTTACACAACTCGACAAAGGAACTGGACCGAGAGGCATCCGAAATGGCCAAGTGTCATCCCTTGAAAGAGAGGTTCACAAAGACATTTCCTCGGGCAAAAATAGCATGAAAAGGCAGAGTGCTTTCATTCCAAACTATAACAAGCTGAAGAACGTTCCACTTTAGAACACACCAATACCAATTATCCAAAACACTGGAATTCCTAATAAGTATAATACATCTCCCCCCTTTCCATCAAACAAAAACAGAAAAACATAAGTAAACAAGTAATATCCCCGGGTGTGAAAAAAATAAAAATGAATGTGTCCTTTTAACGTACCTGGTGCTCGTGTAAAGCGTTCCAATGGCATTAGGTCGATGGCGAAATGGGGGAGAAGATGGAAAAAGTCCCCGCCGGGCCGCCGCGCTGCCTGCGAAGTCTCCGCATTCAGTCCCGGTCCCGAGATGGGGGACCGGGTGAAGAGCAGCCGGGAAGCGCTACCGCCGCCCGCCCGAGAGGCAGAACCGCCGCCGAGCACCGCCAGAACAGGTAAGTGTGTTGAGGGAGAGGAGGGGTGAGTGGGGGTGGGGTGTACGCATGTGTGTCTGTTTGAGTGTGTCTGTGCGTGCGTGTGTCTGTCTGTGTGCGCGTGTGTTTGTTTAAGGGAGGGTGCGTGTGTGTATGCAGTGTGTGTATGTGCGCATGCGTGAGTGTAGAGTGTTTGCGCAAGGGAATGAGGCAGGAGAGGGGCACGGCGCCGTGCGCGCTCACGAGCTCAAAACTGAGCAGCTCTGCGCTCGTGCACCCTCTCCTGTCCACATTCCCGAAAACGGGCGACATAAGGTCTTTCGCTGACGCGAGACCTAAAAACATCAAATCCTTCTCCAAAACCTGCACCGGGCTATCATGAACGACTCTGGTGCCTTTGTGGCCAGCGTCGCAAGAGAATCTGGTGCTATTTCTGATGTCAAACACTGTACTGATTCCAGTTCGATTCAGCCGATGTCACGCAACAGCAGAGGCTTCATTATCTTTTTTGGCTCTCATTCAGTGCCCCAAGAGGGAGATGACGATGGGGATGTTTTGGATAGGCACTTGGTCAAAGCCCTGTTTCTGCTCACAGGTAGATAGGGAGGTGTCCAGGCATCACAGACCAGTTCCTGACAAGCCTTATTTTTTTTTTCCACTAAACATACTACTCCAGAGGAGAGGCTTCAGTCAGCAAGAAGAATTGTATTTCATTCCCTACAACTCCTCTGGACTGGGTGAATTGGGAATCTGAGATGAAAACAGCTCTCCGAAAACATATGTTATTTTCTGCTAGCCAGGCATTGATATCAGTCAATGTTGTTTGTTTATAAGGTCGCTACACGCATGTTCTCTGGGACATGGCCACTGGAATCTTACTGGGGGTCCTGGAAAACCTTAGGACCTCTCTTGCTCAGACGAATCATTGCTGACGAGACGCAGGCAAGTATGTGATTCCTGCCGTCCTAGATACTTCTGATAACTGACGCTCTTGAAATGTTTTCTTGTAACTGATGTAATTTGTAACTGATGTAATTTTGTGGAACCTTATGTAAAGTGCTCTGATACTTCCGGGTCTAGCCAGCGCTATATAAAACTCAAAATAATAAAAAGAAATAAAATCATAGTTAGTGATTACAGAACTTTCCCCAAGCAGACTACTGTGGGGAACTTGCCACCTTGTGTAATTTGTCAATGTTGTACACAGAGTGAACTGGGCAGGAGCAGTGATGGGAAAGAAGAGGTGACTGGGCAGGAGAGTTGACTGGGCAGGAGAGGTGACTGGGCAGGAGAGGTGATTGGGCAGGAGAGGTGACTGGGCAGGAGAGGCAACAGTCAGGAGAGGCGACTGGGCAGGAGAGGTGACTGGGCAGGAGAGGTGACCGGGCAGGAGAGGTGACCGGGCAGGAGCAGTGATGGGTCAGGAGCAGTGACGGGACAGGAGAGGCGACAGGAAAGGAGAGGTGAACGGGCAGGAGCAGTGAACTGGTAGGAGCAGTGAATGAGCAGGAGCAGTGAACGGGCAGGAGCAGTGACGGGGCAGGGGAAGTGATGGGGCAGGAGAAATGACAGGGAAGGAGCGGTGACAGGGTAGGAGAAGTGACCGGGCAGGAGAAAGTGACAGGGCAGGAGAAGTGACTTGTACTTATGTTCCTTGCCTCTTTATTTATATACTATTGCATGACATCTACTGATGTGTCTGCAAAGCATACCTGTTGCCCCAAATGTTTGTCCTGAATTTTGACCCCTTGTCCTGAACTCTTACACTCACCATCCTGAATTTGCACCCATGCCAGTTGGCCACCCTAGTCTGGAGTGCCCACAACCTCCTCCCCCTTCCATTCTATCTACAGGCACACAAACTAGTTTATTTTAACAAACTGACTACACTGAAACTGTACCTGTGCGCCCTAAACTTGAAACACATTGAATAACACAAGAGACTTGGGATTAGACAGTGCCGCCAAATCTGGGCCTAGTAGAAAGGCCGTGAAGAGGCAGAACACACGGCTCCTATTCGAAAGAGCTGGGTGATCCTCTGCCTTGACAAAGCACCATCTGGGTCACGCTGCTTCCAATCCACTTATGTCCAGCGTGTCTCTGAACCAGCAAGAGGAGAGCATAGCCTCTGGCACAACACAGGAGTCTCTGCCTCAGCAAGGGTTCGGCTGGGAGTTTCCCCGGCCTGGACCCAAACCCTCTCTGCACAATACAACTTCTCTTCAACTCAAAGTCACAGGACTGCAGATGCCATGAATGCCTTCTGCCTTTACTTCTGTTATGTTCTGCATGGCCCTAAAAATTTACAAAATTGGCTAGAAGTTAAAAAAACATTATATTGCTTAGAAAGATTATGTTAAAGGTGCAAACTTTAAAACATCTGCCAAAAGAGTATGCATAGTTAAGCACAGGCAGGAATTGTACAGGAAGATCTAAAGTGTAAGTGGTCCTGTGTGAGGGCCATTATGAATACCATTAATGTGCTTACCTCAGAGGTCTACCCAGATACCTTCTTTTGTGTACCAAACATGCTCATGTGTGTCATTCAAGCAGGAACCCAATTCAAGGGATATTCAGGAAGAATCTGTATCTTACACTAACAGTGATCCATGACGTTTATATCTAATAAGTATACATATCTGCAGTATTGCATTGAAAAAGGTAACTATGCCGGACTGGCCGTTCCGGGCATCAGGCATTTCCCAGGGCTACTGGAAGGGTAGGGGCCAGCTTAGTTTGGAGGGACCGGTTTTGTACAAGTGCAGGAGTTTTAAAAAACACAGCAAAGTTCTTTGTATATTCAGCAGCTTTTGGTCAACAATACAAGTGCCAAGATAACTTTGGTGGTTAATTTACCTGCTGGAGAGAGATAGGAGCATGTTTTGTCTAGTGGCTGTTTTACTCATCTAAGGTAGCGCAGAGGGGTAGTATGCCTGCTGCAAAGAACGTGTACCATGCATATCAAAGAGCAATATTTTATGTGCATAGTTCAGTGGTTATTGCTTTGTTTTCACTTCTCGAATTAAAGGACACTTGAATACACATGACCTGGCAGTTTGGGCTGGACTGGTCCCATTGGGTGCAGGATCAAGACTGATTTGCATATGGCTGGGTCCAAACTGGAATGGCATGGTGAGCAAAAAGCAATGGATTTAGGTCCAGATCTCTGTACTGGGGTGAATGTATGACATTGTTCTGCATTCTGTCCATCAGTTGTTCTTTTTGCTTTTGTCACCCCAAGTGGGACGGGTATGCCCAGACGTGGGTCTCGTGCTCTCCATGCCACTGGAATCAAGCTATCCAGGCTGATGAGGGCTGAAAGCCCGAAACCGGTCCCAAGATGCTTGTTTCCAGTGTAGTGTAGCTCCTATTTTCCCAATAGGCTCTGCGCATTGGAATAGTACCTACAGCAGTAAAGGCCTAGGCCAGACGTTAACTAGGTCTACTACTGTCGATACTAGACTTAATTTTTGGGTTTGCCAGCTAAGCTCAGAGTTCGCTAGAAACTTTCTCGAATGTTCAAGGAAGGATTAACTTCCCTGATTAGACAAAAAGGGATTTAGTTTCTGACAACCATAGAACATGACAACTTTGCTCTCCCCTATTCAAGAGTCAATCTCAAGAGTCGTGTGAGCACAAGGCAAGTATTTTACTCAGTCAGTATGTGCATTCTTAGTCTCATCAGAATGTAGAGAAAAGGAAGAGACGGGCGTGTTCAATAAAAGGTGTTATTTATTGATCAGTCTCTTTTCTCATACATGAGAAATGGATCGATATTATTGCAATACTTATAGTTAAGTAAAGTGCATACATTAAAAGCAATAGTATAAAATAATACTGTAAAAACATTGATATGGTTTCTGAGCCATATGATGTTTAAAATGATTAAAATATATTTACATACACATATACATTTGACTAAACGTACTCAACTGGTGTTTCTAAATACGCCTACCCCGTGTACCTGACCTAAGTCTAATACGTGGGCGGGAATAGAAAGTTACAGTTTAAGTTAAGTTTGTTTTTGCCAAGTGAATAACTAAAGAATTCTCTGTGAGGGGTTATTCAGTTCTGTACCTGGAAGTTAGGATGAATGAGGAATGGTATCTCTTTCTCTGCTCTCGATATTCCAGGCTGCCTGCCAGGGCTACCCGGAAGCGCCGGTGCTGGGTCTCTCGGCTTGAGATAGCAGCGCGTCTCTCAGCGCGTCAGGAAGGCGGGGCTGCTGCCAGCGGGGTCTGCTTCTGCTCTCGGCTTCGGCAAGTATGGCTGCTCCGTCTTGTCACCACGCGTGTGTTTGCATAGGGCAAGGTCGGCAATATTTATACCTTAAAGGTGCCGAGATTGACGTAAGGATGGACATAGATACGTCAATAAAGATGTCATACGACTTGCTCGTTAGCACATTCTTTACTAAAGTTCTCTGTGAAATCAAAACAATGGCCGCACGGATTATCCAGGTTGTCATAGGTTTGATTTGTTATGAGAACGTCGTATGCCTTATCAGGGGCTGGAGGAATGTCGCTTGTCTAATTAGATCTCAAGCGTTATGACCTAATCAGATAACACGTTCCTGTGCCGTAGTGTGACTGCGTCAGATAACGGTATCTGCATCATGGGGGATTTCTTGCCTCATGGGCTGACTGTTAGTTAACTAGCTAGTTAGTTTAACCAGAATAGGGTCAGGAATAGGGGGATCGATTCAGAACCTATAGAAATACACGACACCCACTCCACGCTAACTATGGTCATATCTACTAATCTATGCATAGTATAACATAGTACAACATACTATAGAGTATAGTGTATACCTTACCACCCCAAAATACATAAATGCATTTTGAAATTTTCAAATATACTGAAAAATTGCAGTCATATATATTGTATGCACTTCAGCTATGAATTAAATGCAAAAGTAAACACGCATTTTTTATGCATTATTGCTTTTTGGTATATGAGAAATACACATGAAATGGCTCTTAATATGGCTATACAGAAAGGAAGTTCGAGACCATTTCTTCACATAATAAAATATTTGTGAACATACCAGCGGGCAGCTAAAGTCTATAAAGTCTATAAAGTATCTAAAAATAGAAATCTTAGTTCTCTAGGAATAGTTTCTTACTTTAAGCAGAAGATCAGTGTCCCGGGAAAAAAATATATAGAAAAATATTTTAGGGGCTTGCTGAAAAAATTGCTGTCCGTGAACTGGATGGTAATTGTTCATGTGACTTTATTTTTAAAGTTGAAGGCCGAATTCAGGGAACGCCGTGTGCGAGTTTACTCAAAAGTCTCTATTTCTGTTCCGGAGAGAACATCATATCATTCAGGCTTTCGAAAAAACTGTCAACAGCTTCATGGGAAAGTTCCATTAAGTCGGAAATAGGGGTAACCATGCATTCGTGCGCATGATTGTCTCCATTGACATTCTGATTCGCATTGCTGACAGAAGGTCGTACCTGTTCGATGTTGCTTTCATCTTGAACTTCACTACCCTTCAATCGTAGTGGTGAAGATTCCAGGAATGCCGTCATCAGGATTGGCAGCCTTTGAGGGCAGCACAAAGCGTGAACCTTGGTAGGAACCAACAGTGTATCTGCATCCACCGGCGCATCCGATTGTAGCGTCAGACAGGTGTCTAACACGCATTCTTCTCCGCATAGCAGACACCTTAGTACAGGTAAAACACACCTTTGCCACATTGGTCGAAATGATAGAAACCAAGTCATGTTTAGGTCTCTAAGCCGGGAGAGTCCCAGGATTTTTGATATCCGGTCCCGGTATCCAATGGCTAGGATCGTATCTTCCATTGTCGCGAGAGTTTGATCTGTGACATGGGTTGCCATAACGAAAAATAAGGACTAGGAATAGGATTCCTGCAATTAGTCCCAGGATCAGGGGAAGTCCGCCAAAAATCGAATGGACGAAATCTGGAAAAATACCCAGTATGGCTTTGAATGGTGTTAAATACCTTTGAGACCCCTGTGGTATCAGAAATATTTAAGATTTCGCTCAGGATTTCCGCGAAATGTACGGGGGAATTGGTTGATAATAATGTATGTATCTCTGCAGTCGTCCTTGCGACTTGTAGATCATACGTTTCTTTAGATGACGTGAGCCTTGTAGGCGTCTGAAGAAGCACTGTTTTCATTCTGCTTAAAGTGTCTATTCGAATAGAAGTAATTTTCAAACTGGGCCATGCCCTCGCCTCCCTGTCTGGAAAGGAGCTGGGGAACAAAGAACGTCCACAGCACTTGACCTTCCCCGTCGTAGTGACGAGATAAGGAGTCCCGGGCATAAGACTACAACATCTGCGGTCTCCAATAAGATTGTAACTCCCATTATAGAGTCTTTGAAAGAATGGTTCTATTTCAGTTGCAGGTGCGCCTTGCTGGTGACATGAAAGGTTGTATGAATTCCCTTCACAGGCTCCGTGCAAACTAATACCGTTACACAGAAGCGTGCCGCTTAGTGACATAGCACAATTGTTGCCACTAAGAAACACTTTCTGTCCTTTATTACTGACACATGCAAGTGAATAGGGCAGGTTCCAAGTTGTTTTAAGGTACCCCTTTCCCAATTTCTCGTACATGCCAGCCTGTATATATTTTTGGCAGTATTGAAACCTGAAGGTTGAGATTGGAATATTTATTATTCCGTGGATTATCCATTCACTGACAGGTCGTTCTGACATTGTCATTGGTAATCTTTCTAGTTTTTCAATGCTCAAGATTGTATAATCAGCACCCTTCTGCGCCATACCGATTTGTCTATCAGTAAGGTTAAAGATTTGGAATAGTGACGTTGTGTTGATTAAACGCCAAGGCACATAGCCTGAACGCAGATTTTGTAACGTCCAGCCAAGCTGTACAATAGAGCGCAATTGTGACTGACCATGTTGTAATAACAGTAAGTCTTGCGATAATATATCGATTGCTGAAGACACAATGCTGTCCAATGAAAATATTCTGGAGGACAGAGTCATTAACCCATTGTCCACTACAGAAAGTGATTTTTCCAAATTAATACGATCAATTTCACGTATTCTCTCTGCTGTTTCAATTTGAGTAACCTTCCAGGCCTCATTGTATGCTGCATATACAGAGGCTGCTATGAAACGCTTTTGACGCTGTTTGCGTGGTCCCATTATGAAATCACGCAAGTCAGCACCATCAGTAAGTAAAGTTAGGTGTTGCTTAATTTCAGGCAGTGTGGAAGTTTGTAGCCATTGAAGGCATAATTTGCCCACACTGTAGGTGGTTATTATCCCTGGGTGATGTCTTTGAGGATATCTAGGGTCTGGCCTGGTCATTTTGAAACCCTGTGTTTTATTCAGGAATCTATCTTGACAGTTATTTGTATCTGTGGGCCAGATCAACCATTGTTTCCAATCAGGATGTGTTCTGTTTTGGTTAAGTATATTGTTTACGTCTATTTCTTCATCTGTATCAGAGTTATTGCTAAACATTGTTGGCTTTGGAATAGACGGGTTATTTAAATCTTTGATTTTGGCTAAGCCAAGACAGGTGGTTTGTTGAACAGTGTCATTTAAAAATATCATTTGTTCTGGGATCATGCAGGCTCTAAACAAAGCTTCTAAACCCTGTACTTGCCATTCTTTTGTACCCCAAACACTTTTCCAATCAACATTTTTGTCCCAATAATCAAATCCAAAAGTATTCATTTTTTCAAAGAATGAATCCGAATATATCAATTTTGTGTTGGTTATCATGGTTTTCATCCCTGTCTTGTTTGACAATTTATAATAAAATGTTTCAGCATTACTTGTGTTAAAACCTTGAAAGTATGAATATTTGTCATAAACGGTTCTTGAACTCCCTTTTGGAGGTGTTGCACAATGTTCCCATTGATTATAATTTAAAACATTTCTAGGTTGTGCAGATTTATGCAAGAAATGGTTACCATAATGGTTATAGCAATACATACTATCATAATTTGTAGAACCTTGCAAATAATCATGTTTTGTAAATTTAGCAGACATTACTAAGTCAGACATCATGTTGTTAATACTTTCAAAGTCCCAATCATCAGCAAATGAGTTTTGTTTTGCAAAGTCACTCAAGGAGATCTTGATTTGGTGTGGATATTTCAGGATCTCGACCGGACCATAAATTTCATAGTCAGTGTTGTCCCAGGCTACCCCACCAGGTATCTGAATTGCTGTGAAGTTGGCTGAAGAAAGTTCTGGAGAAAGTTCTCTTTTCTCGACGTGTGAAGATGTGTGTGGTTTGAGGACCAAGTTGATGTTCTGACTTGCTGTGTCCATTTTAGCATATTTTCCCTCAATGAAGCGTCCCAAAGTAAATACCATGATGAGCCAAAGTATGAGGATAAATGCACCAAAACCCACCCAAAATTCAATCCATGGAGAAACCAGATATGTTTCTTTCAGTTGTTTCAAAAGTTCCTTAGCTTTGTCTTTAAAGGATTTTGATGATGGCTGTGTCTTTGATTCACTGAAGCCTTCAGAGGAATCATCGAAGTTGATGAAGTACCCGGATGTAGTTCTGTCAATTGTTCCAATTGCTTCAGGATTTTTGTTTCTTGCATTGTCACTTGGTACTTCATTGTAGATTGGTGTGTCTCTGCTAAATGTCTTTATTTGGGTTTTCAGAGGTCTGAGTTCTATTGCATTGTTGCATAGTCCTTGTTGTTCTTCTGTAGGCGTTTCGAATGTGATGAGCCTCTTTGTTAGGACCTCTGTACTGGTAGCAAACCTTGGTGTTCTGCTACTTATTGGGAGTCCACTTGGCCTACTGTTTGTTATCGGCCACATGTTGTGGTTTTACCAGGTCGATGGATACAACTCGGTTCTCCTTTTTTCCAGCAAGTGGCGGTAGTACAACTGATCTTGTCCCGTTGACAGACAAGACAGGAAAAGCTTTTCTGTAAGAAGGCCCAAATTCCTTCTTTACCGCGATCTTCTCCCTGACTAGATCCCCGACTTTTGGAATCCAGACAGGTCTTGCTGGGACAGGTGGTGATTCTTCAGTGGTTGTTGGCTGTTGTTTCAACTGTATGTTGCTCAGGTCTTTTCTTGTTTTGTTTAAGTCCTGCAAAATAGCCAAACGGTCTTTGACATCAAAGGTTTTTTCTATTACCACTGAAGTCTGACTATCAAGGTCAGAGATCAACATCCTAGTTCCGAATAATAATTTGTACGGACTGAATCCCTTCAGAGAATTTCTTGGCAAGTTATTTAGACTACGTTGGACACTTATTAGATGTTTGACCCACCCAGCTCCCGAACCTAATATCCTTTCTATTATAGATTGCTTTCTGCCTTGGTTTTTTCTTTACACCATCCCATACCCTCAGGAAGGAATTGAGAAGATTCCCGCTGGGCTGTGCTCATTTGGCCATGTTTCCCCCCCAGGCTGGATTGCCTGAGTGAAAGAAATGGTCGAACGTAGCATGCTCTTAGCGTATATGCCATTTAGACTTGCAAATCTTGTATAACAGTCCGGACGTCAGCCGAGTGCTGAGGATCTACATTATAAGTGGAAACTAGCCTGTATATGTTAATCGCAAGCTATTCTTTTTAGTGGTGATGTTATCTGCAGTCAGATTCCACCGTATTTTATTTTTTCTCTCCCCACTGCGATTTCTGTTGCAGTTTGGGCAGTTTTTTACAAACATGGTATGATGTAGGCTCATGCCTGGCCACCAGTACCGTGATTGTAAATCTTCCAGAGAATCTTTTAGTTTGAGGTGTCCAAGACCCTCACCCATATGTGCGTCTGCGATTAACAAGTGTCTCTTGTCCATGTTTGGAATCACTCTATCCCCCACTCCAGGGATTCGAGCAAAAGGGACGGAGTTTGCATCGATTATGTATGTATAATTGAGTGGATAGTTGATCGGTAACGCTGAGCAGTCGCCTTTTGATGAAGTTTTCACCGCCAGCAATGTTTCACCGTCAATGTATTTTAATGTACGCTTTTTTCGATCTACGGGAGCCGGTTTAGTGGCTGCCGCTGCGGCTGCTTCAGCCAATGAATTCCCTACAACGTGAACGCCATCACGCTGATGACTCAGTGAGTGAGTCACGTGAGTCTTTGGTAGTTCTTTTTTCAAAAGAGCTACTTGTTCCCAGAGCAGTTTCTGCTTTATTGGTGCATCTGTGTCATCTTTGTAACCGTTCTGAATCCATGTCTGCAAATCGCTGTTATATGATTTGACGCAGTAATATGAATCTGACACTATAAGTGTCGGGAATTCGCGATCCGCATTATCTAGCGCCATTTTCAATGCGATTATTTCAGTTTGTTGTTCTGAATTAGTTTCTACTGAGTGTGATTTTGTTAATAGAGGTTTTAATATACCTCCGCGCCACACTTCTTTTGTAATCTCACATGTGGGGTTGTATGCATGTTTTCCCCAAACGGACGGTTGAGCATGTCCGTCTGTGTAGATTACACAGGCGTAACGTCGTAGAGGCAGAATGTCGATTGGCAGAGGATACGTCTTTTCATATTTTAGATTTTTTAATTCTTCTAGTTCTTAGAAGACTGTCAACCAGGCTATACTTGATAATTCATATCCTCCGTACTGGATTTTCAGATGGGCAATTCTGGATTTTTTAAAATTGAACTTGTAACCCTCTGCAGCGAACCCAAGTATTATGGTGTTCACTCTTTTCAAGTGAGTATCCAAGTCATCATCTGTTAAGTAAATGTCATCGACATAAGATAATGCTTCATCATCATATAGTTGTAGTAATTCTGTTACTCTCGCTGAGAATACCCCCGGGCTGTTCTTGTACCCCTGGGCTAACCGACAGAATTGTTTTTGAGTGCCATTTACTGAGAATGCAGTTAAATATCTGCTCTCTGGTGCTATGTTTTGACAAAAGAATCCATTGGAGATGTCCAAGGTTGTTTTGTATTTTTTGCGCACTATGTTATTCATTAGTGCAGCACTGTGTGAGTTTTGCACTGCAAAGGTTTTGCAACATGTGTTAAGGTGTCGGTAATCCAAAACTAGACGGTACGAATTGTCTGGTTTGGAGACCGGAAACAAAGGATTGTTCATTTGTGAGGTGCAAGTTTCAATCACCCCCTGGTATTCTAGCTGATCTAGTATTTCATTTACTTGTTTTTTAGCTTCTTGCTTAATTGGGTACTGCCTTTGTGCAGTAGGTTGTGATTTTAACTGGATTTTGTGAGGAGGAGAATCCTCATCCCATCCTACATGATTTTTATATAAAGCAGGTGCTAAGGCCACTGCCCACTTTCTAGCAAGTGTATATTTTTTATGAATCGGGATTTGATTCGAGAAGGCAGGCATAATTACTTCTTCGCCATGAGGGCACTCCCTGACAAACTCTGGTGGCCAGTCTTTTTCAGCTAGAAGGATGTCATAGCCTTTGGATAGGTTATCCCAAAATAGTCCCCTTATTTTCCTAGTCTTATCTCCCTCTATACGTAATGTTATCTCGTATATCTTGTGGGGCTTGCTAACTCTGGTATCTGCAGTTTCCACTTGAAGGTATTCATTCGTGTCCACTGTCTCCAGATGATTCATAAGGACTTTGCGAGCTATGCTCACCTCTGCTGCGCTGTCTAGCATTGTCTGAGCCCACTCTCCGTTTTTCAGTTGTGTCCTCAGTATTCTCGGCATTGTTAACTACCTTGATACTGGCTACCTTCTTTTTTGGAAATTGTAATTTCTTTTTCAGTTGAGCAGGTTCCTTGTCTTTGGACTTGGCGTGCTCTTCTGATCGTCCTCTTCTTTCCGATTTCTGCGAGGAATTCTGAAAAGATTGAGAGGGACGTGTATCAATGTCTTGATATCTATCAGGTTTTTTAATATTATCCCTATTTCTAAGGTTATATCTATTCCCCGAGGGGTCACTCTGCGGTGACCTCTGTCTTTGGTTTGGAGATTTCTCTCTTCGCCTAGGAGACCTTCCTCGGGACTGGAATTTCTTTTCTTTGGGATTGGATTGTTTGTTTCCATCCCAGTTCTTTTTTGGTGAATTATTATTATTAAAAAATATTTTTTCTGGACTTGTAGTCAGTTGCGGTTTTACTGGTATTCCACCTAGACTATCTCTGCCTAGTTCTTCAAAGGATTTTTCTATGATTCTGGCAATTTCAGCTGGTTGGTCTGCTATATCTGTCTCTTTTAACCTCTGGCGGATCGCCACGTTTGCTGCTTCACCTTTTATGTTGGCTAGTAATATAGCCGAGACCTGCTTGAAGTCTTTCAGTAATTTCATACCAAGAGTTAAAGCAGGTTCTGGATCGTATTCATCTTGAATTTGTTTTTAGCACATCTGGTATTACCGAAATGGATGGAACACCGTGCGTTTTTGTGTAGATGGAAGCAAAGACTGTACCCCAAGTGTCACAGTCCTCAATGTGTGGTGCGATTCCCATTGGGAGACATATAGTCAGAATCCTGTGTTTTCCTAGCGGGGTGGTGTCAGGAAACACCGCCTCTATTTGGGTGATTTTCTGTGCCAACCAGAATGGTATTTGTTCCCGTTTAGCTGGAACTTTACCTAGGCAGGATTGGATGTTCTGTGGTGTAATTTTATTTGTGTTCCCCTGGTGAGGGGTCAGCTGTGGAAGTTTAATCGCTGGCTGTATTGTTGAAGTCCGCATTACATACTGAACTAATTGTCTGTGAATTTTTAGTAGTTGTTTTAGCTGTATTAACAGCTCTGCTGCAGGCATTCTATCGATGTCTGGATGTGGTGTGTATCCGGCTAAGACCGGCCACGTTGCTCCTGGTCTTCCTAAAGGACCGAGCCTTGTTATGTGATTGTTATGTATTAGGGCGCCATCAAATAAGAGCAAATGCTCTTGGAATTTGAGTGGTACTTCCACCTCCTCGAAAGGAGTGTACTCATTAGGAGGTTCCTCTACTTTGTAATAGTGGAAGTACTTTGTTACAGCATTTGCTGCTGGAAAATGTATCCATGAATAGTATACCTCTGTCTGCCGATATTCGTGTGCCTCGATTACGAATATGACTGTACCACCTCTAGGTGTGAGTCCATTTTCTATAAGTTTTAGAGTTATAGATCTTCTTTTGGCGACCTGGATGAGTATTATATCCGAGTCTGCATCGAGTGCTGTAGTATCAGCTGCTGCTATTTCAGCTGCTAATCTAGTAGCCTCTCTTTCTTCATCGCTGTCCATTTTACTGACAGAATGGTATTATGTTTATTTGCAGATCAGGTTTCTTTATGGAAACAGAGATTAGATGCACAATATTTTGGAACTGTTTTTATCCTTCAATGTTGACTTGACCAAAAACCATACATAGGAGTTCCCTCCTGTGAGGTTTTGGAGGATATAACCTTTCACCCACTCCAGACGTCTTTGGAGTATTTGGGAAAAGGGGTCTGAGTGAGAAAGCACGACTGAGTTACTCTAAATGTCTTACGTTAGTTTTATCGCCCTTTCCAAACGCGTTGGGCGCCATGTAGTGTAGCTCCTATTTTCCCAATAGGCTCTGCGCATTGGAATAGTACCTACAGCAGTAAAGGCCTAGGCCAGACGTTAACTAGGTCTACTACTGTTGATACTAGACTTAATTTTTGGGTTTGCCAGCTAAGCTCAGAGTTCGCTAGAAACTTTCTCGAATGTTCAAGGAAGGATTAACTTTCCTGATTAGACAAGAAGGGATTTAGTTTCTGACAACCATAGAACATGACAACTTTGCTCTCCCCTAATCAAGAGTCGTGTGAGCACAAGGCAAGTATTTTACTCAGTCAGTACGTGCATTCTTAGTCTCATCAGAATGTAGAGAAAAGGAAGAGACGGGCGTGTTCAATAAAAGGTGTTATTTATTGATCAGTCTCTTTTCTCATACATGAGAAATGGATCGATATTATTGCAATACTTATAGTTAAGTAAAGTGCATACATTAAAAGCAATAGTATAAAATAATACTGTAAAAACATTGATATGGTTTCTGAGCCATATGATGTTTAAAATGATTAAAATATATTTACATACACATATACATTTGACTAAACGTACTCAACTGGTGTTTCTAAATACGCCTACCCCGTGTACCTGACCTAAGTCTAATACGTGGGCGGGAATAGAAAGTTACAGTTTAAGTTAAGTTTGTTTTTGCCAAGTGAATAACTAAAGAATTCTCTGTGAGGGGTTATTCAGTTCTGTACCTGGAAGTTAGGATGAATGAGGAATGGTATCTCTTTCTCTGCTCTCGATATTCCAGGCTGCCTGCGAGGGCTACCCGGAAGCGCCGGTGCTGGGTCTCTCGGCTTGAGATAGCAGCGCGTCTCTCAGCGCGTCAGGAAGGCGGGGCTGCTGCCAGCGGGGTCTGCTTCTGCTCTCGGCTTCGGCAAGTATGGCTGCTCCGTCTTGTCACCACGCGTGTGTTTGCATAGGGCAAGGTCGGCAATATTTATACCTTAAAGGTGCCGAGATTGACGTAAGGATGGACATAGATACGTCAATAAAGATGTCATACGACTTGCTCGTTAGCACATTCTTTACTAAATTTCTCTGTGAAATCAAAACAATGGCCGCACGGATTATCCAGGTTGTCATAGGTTTGATTTGTTATGAGAACGTCGTATGCCTTATCAGGGGCTGGAGGAATGTCGCTTGTCTAATTAGATCTCAAGCGTTATGACCTAATCAGATAACACGTTCCTGTGCCGTAGTGTGACTGCGTCAGATAACGGTATCTGCATCATGGGGGATTTCTTGCCTCATGGGCTGACTGTTAGTTAACTAGCTAGTTAGTTTAACCAGAATAGGGTCAGGAATAGGGGGATCGATTCAGAACCTATAGAAATACACGACACCAGTCCAGGGAGGACCTGGTATGGCAGTTTGGGCTGGACTGTTCCCATTGGGCGCAGGATCAAGACTGATTTGCATATGTTGCACGCTTTACATAAACCTGCATTCTCTATGAGTGTTTGCTTTTTCCTGAATTAAACCTAAAATAAACATGTTTATTTATTGTTTGACTTAAATAACGTATAAGCTGTAACTGGTCAGTGAAATGCTAAACGCACTAAAAATTGGAATGTTTTGCTATTTCTAGCCACACCCCTGACTACGCCCACTGATCCAATTTTCGGTTATTCCCGCCCCCTGATTCTCCACCCACAGTTCCCCTACTTATTTTTCCCCACTTCGACCACTGCAGGGAGCGGGGAGAAAGAGGGAGACAAAATATGGAAAAGGGAAAAGGGTATAAAACAGGCAGGGAGAAAAACCGAAAGAGAGAGAAGTGTAGAGATGAAGAAAAATAGAGAGGTAGTACGAGTAAGAGAAGAAAAATGGCTGGAGAGGTATAAAACAAACAGATAAAAGGAGACAGAAAGAAAAAGAGCAAGAAGGAAAAAAATGGTGGTGGGCAGGCAGGGTGAACTGAAAGCGGGGGAAAAATGTGGTGTGCCTCCCTTATCAAAGTGAAAGCGACCTGAAAGTACAGCATAGCATGGGGGTGAAAAATGCAGTGTGCATAAGAGGCGCCTGTCGCCTGTATCAAAGTGAAAGTGTGGCATGGCGAGGGAGATAAAATGAACAAACAAGGAGCTCTTTCAGCCCGGCATAGTGGGTGGAGAAAACAAAGAAACAATTACAGCGCAGAGCTTATGATGAGCGCCGTGCTGAATATGTTCATGCTGAATATGTAAAATTAACAGCGCGGCGCTCGTGATGAGCTCCGTGCTCATTATGTATGGAAGTAAGTATGTAAAAGAAAGTTCCTCTCAAACACGCATAACACACAAAAGCGGACGAAAACAGTAGTTAGGCGCCGCTGCTTCCGAACTAAACGGACGTCAGTATCTGAACAATAGCCATTAAAAAGCCACCTAACAGGAGCTATGCCAACGTTAAACTAATGGCAAGCAGCAGGAGAAATTACCTGGCAATAGGCTGAGATTCAGGTAACATACAGATTACTTAATGTTTTGGAGAGGCAGCGCATGCGCTGCCTATCCGAGACCTAAAAAAGGATGAAGAGTGGAGGAGGCTATATGGACAGAAGAGAGAAGGATGAGTAAGAGTGGAAGATATGATGGTCTGAGAGGACTGAGAGGTGAAAGTGGCAGTAGGTCTGGATAAAGAATTTCATTTACCATGTTTCACCATAGATTACCCAGTACTAATCAAGAAATGGTCTGCGGTAATTCACGATTCACATATGAGCACCAATGTATTTAGGGTGTCTAGCCCTATTTGTGGTCCCAGTCTCTCCCTGCAGCACTACGTACCGTGTACGACATTGTCATTTCAAATATATCACATGCATTTGCAAACACGTCTGATCCTTAAGCACTTATAGGTTCATGAAATACATTAATGCATAAAATACAATAATGACTCAGGGGTTTAATCTATGTAAAAAAGTAAAAAATGACATGTTTATTTGTTATATGTATTCTATTTTTATGGATGAAAATTCCTCCCAATAAAGTGTGTAAACTGAAACTGACTCAAAGGTTCACTATTGAAAGGTTATTTTTTATATATAAAAAACTAACTTTGATAGATATCTGAGTGGACCAAATGTCACCTACAGACATTTCTATGCAACCTGCTGGGCCTGCTTTGAATCTACCAGTATATAAACAAAAGCTGACTTTAAATCTGTATAGAGAATCACATTTTGGTGCTTCCGGTAGCCTTCAAATGTAATGAAAAAGTGGTCACCTGAAGAACACTTACAGAACTCCTGACATTTGTAGGTATTCCTGTCCTCCATTGACGAAGTGGGCAAGAATGATTGAAGGTGAGATAAAAAGGAAAAAGCTTGCTGGGGTGAAATGTTTCTCCTCATAATTTGGCATTACATATTCAGTGTTTAGAAGCAGAACCTCAATGATAGTTAGCAGCCACCATAATATTTCAAAACATTATTAATTAGCTTTGAAAAGTGCAAAGCAGCCTACATTTGTAAGCAATATCTGCATCCTTTGGTTGCAGTGGGAAACACTTAACACTTGCAATGGCTGCATAGGGAACTGAATGGCACTCTACCCTGTTCCTGAGCCCTCACCCCACTCTGTCTATCATGACCCAAGTGTGAACAATATTGAGGGGCGATGCTTGCACGGCACATTATCCTTCATACTCCTCCACAATAGCTGGTGCCCTCAACGCTGAATCCGCAGTCCCCAGCTCCGGAATCAAAGCGGATCCGACGGGTGCGCTCGCTGGCTTCCCTGGGGCACTGAAACATGCTTATGTGCAGCTGTGGGGCCTGGGTGCGGCCTAGCCGGCCTACCTCCACCTCTGATAACTTGCAGTGCAGGTGCAGCAGCTTTGGAGTGCAGGAGCCTTTCCTGGAGTGCCAAGGTGAGCATTAAGACCCTGCCTGCCCACTTTCCCTAGGGCGGGGCAGAGAGAAGACGGCTGTCTGAATCAGGCACTATGGTACTGCATTGTCGGCAGACACTGCCTTGTTGTGGCCTGTGCCAGGACGGCTGCCTGCGCTGCTCCCAGGTGGACTCTATCTGCGCCCGGAGCGACAATCGGACTCTGGGCCGGCCTGAGGCCTAGTGGACGGTGGAGAGCGGCATCCGGTGTGCTGTTGTGCTGCAATCTCTGACGTGACTGATGTGGCTGTCCGCGGTGGTACTTAGCTGACTGTGGCGGGGGAAGGCCGGGGCAGCTCTGATACTGGGTTCTCCCATGTTGGGGGCTTGACCACAGAGCTAAAAGTGTACCGGCATTCGAAGCAGACACGACAAATGCCCCGGTCCCCCCCATTAAAGAAGGTCGCGTTGGGAAGAGGGGACGTTCCTTCTGCTTGGACTCCATCTGGTGTACTGCAGCCTGGTCTTAGACATAGAGGCTGGGAGAATGCTTGTGTGGATGTTGCAATTTCAAGTGCCTTTAACAGACTTGCCGGGGCCTCGACAGAAGCATCCATCTATGCTCTACAGCAGAGGTAAGTGCTACATCAAGGACACTTGCGGTGCTGGAGTAGGGGTGCTCAGCAACTCGCCTGCCTTCAGCCACGCAATATCCTGGGTGCCAGCTTCGGTGGGCCGTCTGTGCTGGTTTTGCCTCTCCTGAGCGCTAATAGTACCGCACCATGTATTCCTCTCGCCCAAAAGTGGCGCAAGTGGTAAAGGGTGCTCGCTGTGACACTACAACATGGGGAAGACAGACAAGTCACAGTGAAGGCTACCATTTGTACCACAGAAATTGCAAAGGCAGCAGGAACAGGATAAGAACCCCTCAGAATTGGGCTCTGAGGCTGGTGACACTGCCTCTGATCCAGACATCAAACAGCTCCTTGCTATTATACAACGCAGCTTAAATAAGATAGATGGTAAGATAGATCACCTATCTTTAATAATAGAAAGGATGTCTGAAAGACTGGACAAGCAAGCAGGCAGGCTGGACAGTTTTGAACAACATATATCTGAAGCAGAAGACTCTATAAATTTAACAACCAGATTACAGGCAGCCATGGAAAAACAACTGCAGGCAGTGCAAGCCAGGGCGGAGGTCTTGGAGGCCCACTCCTGACACAATAATCTTCGCATCGTTGGAATCGCAGAGACCACTGACATCCCTAATATGGAGTTTGTGGAGTGCCTACTTACCAGTATCACACTGCTGCGCTCGGACTGCTTTTCTGCAATGTTTGTGTTGGAGAGGGCACACCGTTCACTGGCCCCTAGGCCGATCCCTAGCGAGACTACTCAACTACAGGTACCACGACACTGCACTTCGGATATCCAGAGAACTGCAAGAGTTGCGCTATGAGGGGATGGCGGTATCTATATACCTGGATTTTACATCTCAGGTCCAGGAGGCACGCAGACGGTTTGCACTTTCCAAAAGGAAATTGTGTGAACTCAACTTAGAGTATAGCATGCTGTACCCGGCAAAGATATGAGTCTGGGCGGATGGCAAAATGAATATTTGTATAGATCTGTTCCAAGTAATGCAATTCTTCAAATGCAGAAAAATTGATGCATCCAAAAATGTCTCTGAGGCTGGTAGTGAATACGAGACTCACTACTATATGCAGCTTCTAAAATTGGAACCGAGAGGTCCAGCGGGTATCTGCTCTGGTCAGGGGTGGACATTGAGTGGGGCGGCTGCAGCGGCGGCCAGACTGCAGTGCCAGCCCAGGGATGTTTGATGATCGTTCTCCGGCCCTGGGCTAATGTGGTCCGTGGGGTGATACCTGAAGATACCTGCCTCTGGAGAGTTGAGCTGCACTACTTGCTTTTGGTCCCTACTCGATAGGGAGGGAGGGCTCTTATCTCTCCTTCTGCTTAAAAACTTTGCTGTGCACTAGCAGGATATGTGGAGATGTCTGGACTTCATCGACGGGGACATGAATCATAGACTGAACAATCTAATCCTTACAGAATGCCGGTTGGCACAATTGTTTTTGGTTTGGAGCTGGGCGACATCTGCCCTGCAGTGTGAACCACATTAGGGTTTTCCCTTTTCCTTGTTTAATCTATTGGGCTTTAACTGGTTAATAGGGTACGGTTGGGGGGGAGTACAGGAGGGGGATTCGTTTATGCACTTTTGGGGGTTGCGTAGTGTGGGTGGGGAGATGGGCAGGGTGGTCCGAGACATACACTGGAATTGCAGAGGACTACAAGGTGCATATGAGTATATTGTCACAAATAATGCCGAACACATTGCAGGGAGAGCTATGACATACAACATTGCTGCCACTCCCGCTGATCATGGATAGCCCGGATCACCTCCTAACTTGGAACATCAGTGGGCTCAATGATTATAGAAAACGTAGGAAGTAGTTGCATACATGAAGTGGCGCCACCTAGATATTGTCTTGCTGCAAGAATCTCACTTGTCCCCACATTGCAGCATGCTAGCCCACAAGATGCTTCAGGGAAGGGCTTCTGCGGCAGGTTTCACGTCACATTTTAGGGGAGTCCTGACATGGGTGAACCCGGCGTTGGGTATTGCCCGAGACGGGCCCCAATGGCAGGTATGTCATTGTGAGATGCCAGAAAGAAGGTCTTGATGTCACAGTTGTAAAAATCTATGGGCCTAATTATGATGACCCACCGTTCTATATTAGCTTGGGTAGCTGCCTACTTCGCTATAAGGTCTCCTCAATAGTAATAGGCGGGGACTTCAATTGTATCCTGGATCCCCAAAGGGACCGCTCTAAGGGTCCACCATTTCACCACGTTCACTGCGGCCGATGTGATCCTAGATATAATAGAGGGCTTAGAATTGAGGGACATTTGGAGGCTCCTCTCCCCTGACGTCACTGGCTTCACTCACTACTCTGTACCGCAAGACACCGACACAAGATTAGACTACTGGCTTGCGTCCATGGGCCTCATTGGCCAGATCACAAACTGCTTTCTCCACCCTTGCACTCTCTCAGACCATTCCCCTTTCCAACGAGATTTACACTGCCCAGTTAGTCAGGCACCAGGTTTCCTTTGGAGGTTTCCGCCTTACTCTCTTACTCTCTTCTTGATCCAGTATTTGTGTCAGAAATCTCCCCAGACATTGAAACATACTTTGTGAAAAATATAGGGTCAGTTGACAGTTTAACTACCATTTGGGAGGCTTTTAAGGTGTATATCCATGGTATGGTTATAGATAAACACTCTGGGGTGCTTAGATCTTTGTGGAACCGACTGACTGAGCAGGACATTTCATCTTTGGAGCAAATGTTTCAGGGGACACAGGACAACAACATATTGGGTGACATTAAGGCCGCTCTAAAAGAATACCAGGATAAAGCAGATAGGAAGGTTAAACACCTTGGCAAGTATGCCACGGCCAGGGTTTTTGGCAAGGGACACTGTCTATGCCCTACACTGGCAGCACTGATGCCCCCAAGCATGAAGTAGACACTATCTCTGAAATATTGGATGAGGGAGGACAACCATTGCGGTGCAGTCAAGACATAGTAAGTCAATTTCACAGATAGAACTCGCAACTGTACACCTCCGAGACTCACCCTGATGCAGCTGCTATACGTGACTATCAGGAACACATACAGATGACCTGGTTAACAAATGCGCACAGAGATTACCTTATGTCCCCCTTCTCCACAAGGGATGTCAAGATGGCCATCAACTCCATGCAAATCGGCGACGGGCTTACTGTCTCCTTCTATAAGACATTCCAAGACTTTTTGGTCCTGCACCTCATGACCTTGTACGAACATACGGCCCAAGACAACATTATGTCCTGCTCCATGAAAGAAGCACTGATCATCATGCTATTGAAGCCCGCGAAAATATCAGAGGCTTGCTCCTTGTACAGACCATTGTCCCTTATAAATGTAGATACCAAGATATATGCCAACATTTTAGCTAATCGATTGGCCCCACTGCTGCCATTGGTAGTTTGTCAAGAACAGTCGGGGTTTGTCCCAGGGGGCAGCCTTACATCCAATTTACGCACCGTCTTCGGCACAAACCAGAGGCTTGAACCAAAGGTCAAGGAGGCAGCGGTCTTTTTAGATGACGAGAAGGCTTTTGACTCGGTATAATGGGCCTTCATGAAGGGAGTATTACAAAGAATTGGGGTTGGAGATATCTTTCATCAATTAGTCCTCATGACTCGGTATGCACAGCCTACTGCTCATGTCTGGCTAGGCAGGGAAGTTACAGCCAATATGCACATAACTAGAGAGACCGGACAGGGCTGCTCACTGTCCCCGCTCCTGTATGCTCTGGTTGCGGAGCCACTTGCCTGTGCGCTGCGAGAATATCATTCACACAGGGGATTTGGATTCCCAGGATATTGGTTAATAATTTCTGCCTATGCAGATGATACCCTGCTGTATGTCCGTGATCGGTTGAACAACCACAACCCAGTTCTGGCGGAGGTGCTTCAATTCAGGAGTATGTCAGGATTTCGCATTAACTGGTCCAAATTGCTGGTGTTTCCTCCAACTCCAGTGGCTACCCCAACTGCGTTAGAATTCCCCATGCAATGGACTACAGACCCAATTCATTAATTGGAGTACAAATACATGCTGACCCAGCTGTTGTCATAGTGGAGAACAGCAGGAAGGCCATTTCTAAATTAGAGGACAACATTAACAGGTGGGTCAAACTCCTTTTTTCTCTGATAGGTCGCATCTCCTTCATGAAGATGGTTATCCTGCCTAGGTTCCTCGTCCTATTCCTCAATATCCCATTATTGCTCCCGTGCTCTCTCTTTGGGCTCCTCTGTAAACTACTGATTAGATTGGCCTGGGTCGGGAAACAGCCAAGAGTCAAATGGGATACATTGACGCTTCCATACATGGCTGACGGATTTGGCGCGCCGGATTTAGAACTTTATTACAGGGTTGCACAGGCTTTGCATGTGTATGGTTGGCTACGCGGCCCTTGCGACCTCCCACATCTAGGGCCAGATGTAGGTAATCAGATTTTACCGATTCTTAAATACCAAATTTTACCGATTCGGTATTCAAAAATCGGTAAATGAGATGTAGGTAAAAAATCTGTATTTTTTACCGATTCGGTAAAAGTCAGTATCGGACTTTCGGAATTTACCGCATCGGTATTTACCGAATCAGTATTTACAGATTCGGTATTTCCCATTCATCCCTATGGGCCTAAAGGCCCATAGGAATGCATTGAAAATACTGAATCGGTAAATACCGAATCGGTAAATACCGAATCGGTAAATTCCGAATCGGGAAGCAAGCAAAAGTGAAACTAATGAAAACAGCCAATCAGGTGCTACCACCCTCCCCCTCCCTGCCAGGAAGTGGCTACCCAGGCAGCTGCAACTCATTAGAAGGTTCTGGAGAGGCAGTCAGAGCTGAGCAGAGACACAGAGCAGCAGGGAGTGATTTTTGGGAGTTTACCTCAGTGAAAATGGCTAGCAGCAGTGAGAGTCAGAAGGCAGAGAGGAAAAGGAAAGTAAAGTTCAGCAGCATGGAGCTGCAAGTACTAGTGGAGGAGGTGGTGAGAGTCCACAAACAACTGTTTGGCAGGCACTCCCTCACTGTAGCAGAGTCAACAAAACGCAAGATGTGGCTTGATATTGGAGAAAGGGTCAATGCTGTGGGAGTTACAAGCAGGAGCATTGATGACCTCAAGAAACGCTTCTACGACATCAGGAGCCTCACCAAAAAAAAGATGGCTGAGCTACATAAGCAGGCTGGTGTCACCGGTGGAGGCAGGAGCCCAGCGCCCCCCCCTGACTGACCTGGAGGAGTCGGTGGCGTCAACCATCGAGCCAGACAGTGTTGTGGGACTGGGAGATGTGGACAGCTCAGCCAGAGCCAAAGGAAAAGGTAAGACGCATACGCAGCATGACACCCCATACCAACCTGCTTCCCTTAACCCTTTGTGAACAGGCCAACCCCAGTCCAGTACTGCTAGCACTATACAGGAGCAATGCATTATTGGAAATGCAGTCAGCTAATATAAGACCATGTGTAACTGCACAGACATCAGCAAGGCAGTGAAAGTAATGCTGAATATTGACAGTAAAATGTGTAAAGCATTTATTTTAGTTACTGTGACACAGTAGCACTCAGTTGACATACACTTATTTATACCTAGGGGCAACATCAGTCAGTCGAGCCACAGCAACAGCAGGGACTGCACCAGCGAGGGAGGAGAGTGACGAGGCAGGGCCAAGCCATGTCCATGCCTCGCAGGAGGAAGAACACACAACTGCCATCTCCCAGGGAGAGGAGACAGTCCAGACCCCCGAGTTTCCCCACTCCCCACACCTCTCACAATCCCCTCCATTGCTTCTCTCTCCTGAGACCTCCCCATCACTGTTACTGCCTGCACCTGCAACCTCACCAGCCAGGAGGCGAGTCGTGGCCCCACTGCCAGTGATGGAGGCAGCAGAGGGAGAGGCTCAAGCCACTGCACCTGAGAGTCCTGCTGCACTGCAGCCCACCACAGAGTCTTTCACCTCGCACAGACGGAAACGCAGGCCCAGCAGTGCAGGTGTTCCTGGAGATGACACTGTGTTCCGTGAGCTGGAGGGGAGCATGGTGCGCATCCAACACATGCAGGGGAAATCAATACAGGCCTGCCACCGCCAATTTCGTGTCCTAAACGAACAAATTGGAGAAATTGGGAAGGGCATCAGAGACATGGTAGAAATCAACAGGGAGATATCAAAAACCAATGCTGACCTAGCTGCAGGAATACAGCAAATGAGCACTTCAATCACCCAGCTGTGCTCAAAACTGGACAGCCTGGAGCACACAAGGCGCAGGGACGCCCGTGTAAACAATAGGGCCATGAATCGTCTGGCCACTGCCACATCACAGCTATGCCGTAGAGGCATTAACATGCAGGAAAGCCTCACTCAGAACACGGCCGAGGTCACCAGGGGCATGGCCAGGATCACCAGTGCCCTCGAGGCAATGATAATATCACACACTGCACTGAATCCTGCCCTGGATGTGGCTGAGGGAAACGACGGCAGTAGCCCCAGCAGCTTGGCAAGCGCTGTGGTTCAGCCACGTAGGAGCAGCAGGCGCCCAGCTGAGCCTGCAGGCCATGAGGAAAGCAGTGAGCAACATCCCAGTGGCTCTGGGAAGCGCGGACGCAAATGACTTTGCCGGTGTGGGTGATGTAACCCAGGACATGTAGTCCCCACCTTTCTTTTGTTTAATTTGTTGCACTTCAGTGCATGAACGTTGTGGCAACATTAAATGACGTTCTTCTCTTTCACAACCTGTCTGTGTCTCATTACTTACTCAGAAATAGTTGCGTGTAATCTCCTCACGTCTGTATCTGCCATCACTTGGTGTTGTCACTCCAGCAGGTGGTGTGCCAGGCACAGCAATGTCGTCGTCATGATCCTCGTAGTCAGACAACTCCACCTCAGTACCCTTCTTAACAGCAAGGTTGTGCAACATGGCACAGGCAGCAATTATCTTACAGCAGGTGATGGGGGTATACTGCCTTGCACCTCCACTCTTGTGTAAGCATCTGAATCTGCTTTTCCAGATACCAAAGGTCCTTTCAACAACATTCCGTGTGCTTTTGTGGGCCCGGTTATATCTCCTTTGGCTGGGTGTTGAGGGGTTGAGGTAGGGGGTGAGTATAAAAGAGCGGAGGGCATATGCACTGTCTCCTAAAAGGAAAAGGTAATACATTACTCACATGCATACATTTACTTCTTACTGCTATAGGTATTATGGGGGTCAGACACTGTGTCTTACCTAGGAGGTATCCTTCACCAAATTCCCCTGCAGTCAGCCGTGCATAGATGCCGCTGTTTTGAAAAATATAGGAGTCGTGGGTACTCCCAGGGAATTTTGCCACAATGTCAGTGATGGTGCACTTTGCTTTGCAAATCACCTGCACATTGATGGTGTGGGTTGACTTCCTATTCCTGTAGATATATTCTGTGTCAGCAGGGGGACAAATGGGAATGTGTGTGCCATCTATGCAGCCAATAATATTTGGAAATCGAGCCATCTGGTAAAAGTCAGATTTTGTTTGCACCAGTTCAGCATGGGTAGCAGGAAAATAAATGTAATGCTCCATCCTGTGTAACATGGCGTCAAGGAATTTGTGGAAAAACCTTGACAGGCTGCTCTGTGTCACCCCACCTACCGCAGCAACCACGCTCTGGTAGCTCCCAGACGCAAGCAGGTGGAGGCTGCACAGCACCTGCACATGGGGTGGAATTGCATGTGCCCTTGGGGTAGTGTGCTGCAACAGTGGTTGGAGGTCCCTGATGAACTCCAAGATGGTGTCTGGGGCCAGCCTGTACCTCTGCAGTATCTCTGCCTCTGTGAGCATGAACAAGGTGACCCTCTGCCTGTAGACTTGCTCCTCTCTCTGCCATTCCCTCTCTCCTTCCTCCTGTAGCCGTAGCCGTATTGCAATGACATAAAATGCCGCCATTGTGCAAACAGAATTGCATTTTGGGTCCTTTTTAGGTCTCGCGTCAGCGAAAGACCTTATGTCACCCGTTTTCGGGAATGTGGACAGGAGAGGGTGCACGAGCGCAGAGCTGCTCAGTTTTCACCTCGTGAGCGCGCACGGCGCCGTGCCCCTCTCCTGTCCACATTCCCTTGCGCAAACACTCACTCATGCATGCGCACATACACACACACTGCATACACTCATGCATGCGCACATACACACACTGCATACACTCACTCACGCATGCGCACATACACACACTGCATACACACACAAACGGCAGCCCCAGGCTTCCTTGTTTGTTGAAGGGATTCGCATTGTCACTTATGAAAGTCATGGTACACCTCTGCAAAGATGTGGATATTGTTCACACTGGACAAATAAAAAACAACTTTTGAAAACGGTAATGCAAACCATCAGTAATAAGAAACGTTTAATTATATGTCCACCTGACTGTGACTAATTATTGTCGGTACAGGGGCTTTCCTCTAAAAAGATAGTTAAGGAAAACTTTGATTTTCGGGGTTTCTCGTTGTTTTTTCCCTCTTGCGATGTCCGTTCCATCATGGCGAATTTCCTTGAGTCAAGCCATGCTGTGTTAAGCGCATGTTTGGTGCTGCAGGTCAGGTGCGGTTCCCCTAGCGCCGAGGCTCTCAGACACTACAATCCACTCACCGCCTCTTCAGGAAGCGGCGCGCAGAGCAGGAAGGGAGCGGCTGATAGGTACCTTCAGGCGGGAGAAACAATGTCGGGCCGCACAAGAAGAGCGAGAAAGGAAGAACAGCCTCCTTCGGCTGGTGAGTGTTTTCGGGAGAAACAGGGCTGGCCTGGCATTCCACCCAAAGACGTCTTCTATAGGAGTAAGAGAGGGAGGAGGATACGTGTTCAAAAAACTGGTCCAGGGTGGTCCCATTCATAGATGATAGGGATAACCACTGACAGCATTAGAGCTAATAGGGAGAGTCGAGCAGAGGAAGTCGGTATGTCTTGGCTCTAAGAGCCCATGTATAAGATTTCATAATATTTACCTTATTACATCATGTAAATATGACCAAAGAGCCTCAGAATTGTAATACAAAAGTGTATTTAACAGTCAGAAGCGTTTCGTAATAATGCTTCAAATAGAATGACCGATTTGAGAGGCACTGGCGGCCCTCAACATTTTGAACAGGTGCAGCACCGAGAATGGGAGTGCACACAGCCTGATGTATGCGCATTCAAATCCTTTCCCAAGAGATTGACACCTGTTTTCACGTATAAAGCGTAATTACTTCGTCTGTGGCTAGACGGTTCCAAATAACAATGACGTACCCGTTATTGTAATTTCTGAATACGTGTAAAAACAAAGCATCAATTAAACCAGATCCCGGAGACAGCAGCAGAATTTTTTATGGTGCTGACTTGGAATAAATATCTCCTGCGTGAGTGCTAAGAAGGTCTGATCTGCTTTGGAATTAGAGAAATGAGCATAGTAGTGGCACCTGTGTGAATTTTTAGTGTTATTTCAAACCATGAAAAGGTACTGTAAGCAGTATTATTGATTACACTCCACCTTCATGGTTCAAGGTGTGAAATAGGGATAGGACGTTAAGGCACAGACGAATCCCAGGAAATAGGCTATTTAAATGTGTTTAATCTGGATTATTTGAGTGAAAAAGAGAGAGATGACCCTACTAGTTCCAGGGAACAGGGTACTTAAGACACATTAAGCCTATAGGGAAATCCCTGGAAAAGGGATTTCCCTATAGGCCAAATTAATCTGGATTATTTCCTTCATCATTGCACGATCAACATTATGACTGGTAAGTAGCCCTTTCATTATTCACGGAATCGGATTATAAAACCTCGATTGATGGGAGCTGGTTGCATCTTATATTACTGTGGATGGGTTTCTGCCTTCAGTTCTGAGGAACTTCAGAGTAGTGTACCATAGTGTAATGATAAGCAGTGTGACAATTAGTATTGTGAATGGCAAAGTAGGGCATAGTTCCTGGTGCTGGCTGCCTTGAGTGGTTGAGAGTGACTGGTATCAGTCATTCGTTCTTCAACCGCGCAGTTTTCCTTTATACATTTTTGTCCTATGTTTGGTGTGTAGGAAAATGGTCATGCAGTTAGGTGAATGTTGAATAGAGTTTCAAGTTTTGTTGTGTGAAAGATTCTTTTGTCTGATTTTATGTTGTGCATTTAGGGGTGAAGTGAAACAGGTTGAGTGATGGTGTGTGCATGTTGTGTTGTATTTTTTCTGTGAAGAGTTTTTTGGGTTATTCAATTGTGCTTTGTAAGGCGTGATACAGCAGCGCTATAAAAAACATAATTTAATAATGTGTTCATCCTAATTATCATGGTAGCATTTCTCTGTGGCGAGTTATTCCTGGTTATGTTTTGCTAAGAGCTCTCTCTATGTAAATATGCTTGGTCACTTAGGCAAATGGTATCCCTTCCATCTTCTCTTTACACCGATTATGTGGTGACTCTGGCCACCAAGTGGAATAAGATAGATCATTTGTAGATGAACATGCTGTCCTGTATGTTACACTTGGGAGGTGAGTGTGGGGTATTGAGCTGTATACGAACAGGGGAATGCAGCTTGACTACTATTGTTTAGCAGTTTGTGGTCCTTTTGATTTCTTACACGAGGCAACGCCAAGCACACTACTTTGCCCATTTCTTTTTTTAATCTGGTTTTTGAGCTTTCAACTTTTCATTCCCATAATGATCAAAATAAAACACATCAACAATCGCGTATTCAGTATAATTACAATCGATGCCAATCACAGCCAAAGGCCTATTCGTCATACAGTCGAGAAATCAGCCTAGAACCACCTTCTCCATTTCTTGTTTGCCACGCATAGACCTTGCACATTCCTACTGCCCCTTATTATTACACTTTTGTTGTCTACATGTTTTAGTAAACTTCATCATAAACCGCAAGTCAATACTACAGAACTACATTTCATAAACAAGTTTTTTTTAAAACACTTTTTTGGGGGTATTTTCACATACACATTGTCATTGATAACACTGTACAATATCATTTCTGTTAACAGTCATTGAGCGTAAATTGTTCCAATCATATTTACCAATATAAATGTTATTTTCTACCCTAAACTGTTCCCCCTTCCCCTGTGTCCTAGTGTACGATGCAATAAATTATCTATTCACTGTATACCATTTCTGGAATCCTATCGGTTATTTATTCACTTAGTCATCCTTCAGATTTCCTGCTCTGGGGCATTCTGTGAAACACTCCCTTCCTCCTCAGTGGTTTCTTCTACTATTTTAACATCTGCTATCATTGCAGACCATGCCCGAGTATCCTCCTCAAGTCATGCATCATGTCTAATGTGCTTCATTCTGATTGCCAATTTCCTCAAATCCTGTACCCATTTATGTATTAGTGGGGTTTTGGGGCTAAGCCATGAAATTGCCACTCTCCTTTTTGCGAGTACTAGTCCCAATAACACAACATTTCTACTCCGTTTTTTCCCTTTTGGGGCAGGCAGCAGGTTCAGGAGGACCACGCGGACCGTGCCTGGGGCAACCCATCCTGTTTCCACTTGGAGTATATCTATTATATCTATCCCTTCCTGCCAGAATGTACGCATTTCCATACCATATGTACAAAACGTGCAGCAGTCATTCCACACCTCTGGCACTCATCCGATCTATCCGGATAGATTTTATTCAGTATATGTTGGGTCATGTATAATTAGTGAACTATATTATATTAAATTAGCTTTAATCTAGAGTTAGAGCTCACTGCTCGGACTCCCTTGTGAATTTTCATCCAGTCTCTCTCTGTCTGAGGCCCCTCGGAATCTTCTTCCCACCTTGCCTGTATGGGCAGAGCACTAATCGGACTATCAGCCCTAAGGGCCTTATAAATATGTGAAATCAGGCGCCTCCCTCCAGCCATTAGTAGAGCTGTGAGCGTCTCGGACTGTGGGGGTTCCTCTGTAAACGATGGCCATAGTTCCCTAGCTTCAGCCACTGTCTTGTTATGCTGCAGGAATTGACCCAATCCTAATTCAAACGTAGTCATCGCCTCCTCTCGAGTTATATACAGATTATTGCTATATAAATCCCCCATGTTGAGGCAACCACCATCTTTCCATCTCTGTATGGTCATAGCTTCTGCTATTTTGTTAAAAGGTCGCACCACCAACAGTGGCATGTCGTATGCATATGGTGCTTTCCGTATCAGCTTTTTCACGGTATCTTCCTAGAGTCTTGCCCCTCTTTTAACTAAGTAAGGAGAGTCCCTGGGAGTTGCAGACCCCATCATAAGCAATTCAAGTAGTGTGCTTCCCTCGAACGTGCCCGCTAATAGAGATATCTCCCAATTATTACCGGCCTCCAACCAATGAACTGCATGCTGAAGATGTGCCGCCAGGCAATAAAGATATAACACTTTCTTTGGAGAGTTTCCAGTTTAATCCATTTACGCTTATTCCCCCCCATAACAGCTCCACCAATGAGCTAACCAGTGTCTTGAAGAAGGGTATTGGTATGTTGCATCGCATATAGACAACTGGGCAAAACAACCATTTTTAGGTCTCGCTGGAGTTAGCATCCGAAGGATGCGTCCAGCTAGAGACGTATAGCTGCCCGTCTCGGGGGAAATAGGGACAGGAGGGTGTTACGAGCTTTACGTGTGGATTTGGGTGCGCGAACACGCACGTCCAGCACGGCGCCGTGCACACTGTCTTAAACACGGGCACCCGCAGGGAGGGAAAGCACACGGGGGGCGCGGCCACCGGCAATGTGCCCGACGCCCCCCTCTGCTACCACAACACCGGCCCCACTTACCGGTAGGCTGCCGGTGTGCTCTGGAGCTCCCGTTCTTAGGGGCTCCTGCGGCGGCATCTCCTCATGTAGCGCGGGGCTCGCTCCATCATACAGGAGCCCCGCGCAGCTCCACCGGCTTCCCCTTCACCCGGGCCCCCTCCTGGGACCTGGGGCTTTCTGCAGCAACTCCGGTCTCCCTCCACCGCATGGGAGACCGGCAACGACAGCTAAAGTTTCCCCCAGGCAGGGGGAAGCGGAAACCTTGATCAGGCCCCGGCCACGTCTCCTCCGTGTTTTCCTGTCTTCCTGCCTCGGCGGCCGCCATGACAGCGCGGCCCCGAGCAGGGAGGCGGGCACAGCGTCTCCCGTCCACAGTACAGCGAGGTAGGCTCTCGCTTAGAGAAATCCATTGTTTGGAAGGCATTGCACCCGGGGATCTTGCTCCATAACAAAGCGCTGCATTTCAGCTGCTCTCCTGGCAGGGGTCACAGGAGACAGCCAAGCTTCTTCCCGCCTTGGCACCAACACAGCTGGGGAAGATGATCACATTAGCATATCTATAGAATCTGGGGAGCAACCCCGCCCCCCATCAAGTCTCCCCTCCCATTCTCCCCCAAGAGACAAACTTTAAGAAGCTGAGAGGGTTTGGGGGTCACAATCCTACAATCCTGAGCGAAAGCAAAGCAAGATGGCAAGCCTTCTGACTCTGGCAGGTGGAACCAGCGAGGAGAGGGGGGTCCGCAGGGACCCCGGCGCCAGCGCAGAGCCCGAGGTATGGCAGATCTTCATTCCGGTGCTCTCCCTCTCGCCCACCGTGCTGGGCCTCCAGAGACACCAGGGTGCACCGGGGCCAAGGAGCGCACCCAAGAGCCGGCCTTTAGGAGCCAGAGGTTGGCACAGAGGTGAGAACCGATGACTGTACACTACAGGGCAGCCCCGTTCACCACTGACGTCTGGGCAAGTGGGCAGGCCAAGAGGTGCACACTCAGTGCCACATAATTATATGCCACACAATTACGCTCTACTGAATACAACATACTCACACAATACCACTCAGTGCCACGTAATTATATGCTACATAATTACACTGCGCTCAACGCAACATACACTCCAAATACCACTCAATGCCACATCAGTACACACCACATAATTACACTCTACTGAATGCAGCACACACGCCACACAATACCACTCAATGCCACATAATTATATGCTACATAATTACAATGCAACATACACTCCAAACAATACCACTCAGTGCCACATAATTACACGCCACACAATTTCTTTACTGAATACAACATGCACTCCTCATAATACCACTCAGTGCCACATAATTATATGCTACATAATTACTGCGCTCACGCAACATACACTCCAAATACCACTCAATGCCATATAATTACACGCCACATAATTACACTGCACTCAATGCAACATACACTCCAAATACCACTTAGTGCCACATAATTACACGCCACATAATTACACTGCTCTCAATGCAACATACACTCCAAATACCACTCAATGCCACATAATTACACTGCACTCAATGCAACATACACTCCAAATACCACTCAGTGCCATATAATTGCGAGCCACATAATTACACTGTACTCAATGCAACACACTCCACACAATACCACTCAGTGCCACATAATTATGTTACATAATTACACTGCACTCAATGCAACATACACTCCAAATACCACTCAGTGCCACATAATTACACTGCTCTCAATGCAACATACACTCCAAATACCACTCAATGCCACATAATTACACTGCACTCAATGCCACATACACTCCAAATACTACTCAGTGCACATAATTACACAACACATAATTACACTGCACTCAATGCAACATACACTCCAAATACCACTCAGTGCCACATAATTACACGCCACATAATTACACTGCACTCATGCAACATACACTCCAAATACCACTCAGTGCCACATAATTACACGCCACATAATTACACTGCACGCAATGCAACATACACTCCAAATATCACTCAGTGCCACATAATTGCACACCACATGATTACACTGCACTCAATGCAACAATACACTCCAAATACCACTCAGTGCCACACAGTTACACGCCACATAATTACACTGCACTCAATGCAACATACACTCCAAATACAACTCAGTGCCACATAATTACACGCCACATAATTACACTGCACTCAATGCTACATACACTCCAAATACCACTCAGTGCCACATAATTACACCCCACATAATTACACTGCACTCAATGCAACATACACTCCAAATACCACTCAGTGCCACATAATTACACGCCACATAATTACACTGCACTCAATGCAACATACACTCCAAATACCACTCAGTGCCACATAATTACACGCCACATAATTACACTGCACGCAATGCAACATACACTCCAAATAGCACTCAGTGCCACATAATTACACGCCGCATAATTACGCTGCACTCAATGCAACAATACACTTCAAATACCACTCAGTGCCACACACTTACACGCCACATAATTACACTGCACTCAATGCAACATACACTCCAAATACAACTCAGTGCCACATAATTACACGCCACATAATTACACTGCACTCAATGCTACATACACTCCAAATACCACTCAGTGCCACATAATTACACGCCACATAATTACACTGCACTCAATGCAACATACACTCCAAATACCACTCAGTGCCACATAATTACACGGCACATAATTACACTGCACGCAATGCAACATACACTCCAAATATCACTCAGTGCCACATAATTACACGCCACATAATTACACTGCACTCGATGCAACAATACACTCCAAATACCACTCAGTGTCACATAGTTACACACCACATAATTACACTGCACTCAATGCAACATACACTCCAAATAGCCACATAATTACACTTCACTCAATGCAACATACACTCCAAATACCACTCGGTGCTACATAATTACACGCCCCATAATTACACTCTACTGAATGCAACACACACACTCCACACAATACCACTCAGTGCCACATAATTATATCTATCTATCGCCCTCACTCTATCTATCGTCCTCACTCTATCAATCTATCTATCTATCTATCTGTCTATCTATCTATCACCCTCACTCTATTTATCTATTGCCCCCACTTTATCCATCGCCCCCACTCTATTGCCCTTTCTCTATCTATCTATCGCCCTCACTCTATGTATCACATCACCACAACATCACTCAGCACCACCACAGCATCACTCAGGGGCACCACAACATCACTCTGCGCCACCACAGCATCAATCTGTGCAACAATTCAACAACAACTAGTTCAAATATGTTCTCTCAATGTTTCAAGCTTTATTATAAATGTCACAAAAAAGATGTTAATATTTCACATCTATTCTTGGATTTTCGTCACAATAAAATACACTGAACATAATCTTCACAAAAGTTATTTACAAAACTTTAAGCTATTGCCATTATAAATTACAATAACTTTTATTTAAGTATTAATTATTAAAAAATATATAAAAGCCATGTATTTGTAATATCAATACATGTAAGTCACGTAAATAAAACATATTGCATTACAAATGCTATAGGCGTCACATTTGCGAAAGCTATACCTATTAGCATTGTAAATGACAAAGCTATTAATTTTGCTATTTTCAAAACCAACACATAAATACAAAATTTGTCATTTACAATACCAATAGCTCAAACTTTCCTAATGCGAGACCTATTGCATTGCAAATGCTTGTTTATAGGTTGCACCTGGTTACCACCTGATTCCAATCCATGGTAAATACCGACTCTTAAATACCGAATTTGAAGCAAATTCGGTATTTAAGAGCTTCCCTACATCTCAATATCCATTTTTACCACTTCTTATTTACCGATTCGGAAAAGTTACCGATTCGGTAAATTTACCGATTCGGTAAATTTACTGAATCGCAAACTGTTGCGAATCGGTAAAATTACCGATTCGGTAAAATTTCCGATTTGGTATTTTACCGATTCGGTAACTTTTCCGATTCGGTAAATTTACCGATTCGGGCTATTTTCGGTCTCCTACATCCCGAAAGCTCAATACCGGTCGGTAACGGCCGAAAATACAGATTTTCGCCCGTTACCGACCGGTATTGGGCTCCCTACATCTAGCCCCTAGTTATGGAATGGAACGCAGCAGGCCCCCTGACTCTTCCACAGTTCCTCTTTACCACCCCCAGTCCGTAGAAACGTTGTAATGGATTCCCTAAATTTTATAGTACACACATAGGCAGACTGTTAGACTCACAGGCGGGAGCGCTCATGTACTCTCCGACCTCGCCTTTAGATTGGTGCAGTTGGCCTCCAACATGTAAAGAGCGAGCTGTCCTTAAAGCTATGGCACATATAGGCAAACACAAGTTGAGCGACTTTTACCAGGATGGGACTCTGCGCAGCTGGGAAATCTGCACTGACGGCTCGCAAGGACTCTCGTCATTGGATACATTCCAATATCTTAGAGTTCGAAATGCATGGCGACAGCAGCTTGGGGAAGATATGCAGGAACCGGTGGAGTTCCCAGCTCTCACTTACATTATAAATTCGAATTCTCCAGCAAAATTAATCACTGTACTCTATTTCCTAGCCCAGGAGCCTCGGAAAATACAGGCCTACAAAGCCAGGGCGGAATGGCAAGGCTATCTAGACATAATTATTTATGGTAGGTGCTGGTCGTATTGCTGCGAAGCCACAAAGCGTGTGTCCCTGAATGGTTGGAACCGTCTGATGCATTTCAAATATCTTAATAAAGTGTAATATACCCCCTGCAGTCTAGCGCGATATGGACTGAAGGAGAATGCTAAATGCGACGGATGCGCAGATCTGGATTCTGGATTCCTCCATGTGGTGTGGGCATGTCCTAAGATCTTGCCTTTTTGGGAGGAAGTAGTTTCGGTACTGAGCAAGATTGTGGGACAACGTCTAAAGCCCAGTCCTTTAGTTACGCTACTGGGATACGACATGGATATCCATGCCGACTGCAGGAAATTGGTCACTATGGGATTGCTATTGGCCAAGCACTGGGTTCCAATGCGGTGGGCTAAATGTCCCATACCACTCATTCACCATTGGAGTTCAGATATGCTATACTGTAACACACAATCTGATGCATATAACAAACTTCTTCCCCCGCAGTGTTGCCCCAAAGGCTTCTGGGGCCTATATTAGCAATACTTAGTTGGGAAAGAGTCAGGCGAGCCAGATGGGAGGGACAAACAGATTGCCTCCTGAATTGTACTGTCTCGTTACTTTCACTGTCATTGAGGCCACTGTTGTCCAGCCACAGGGAGATTGCTATGCATGTTGCTCTCTCGACTCGCCCTAGGTTCCTTGTGGGGCAGCGCATGCATGTTCAATTGTGCACTTATTGTCAGGTCTTTGACGATGTATATTGTTACAAGTACTTCCGCAATGATAAGTGGATGTCTCACCTTGTTGGGGGGGTGGGAGGGCAGGGGGAACCTGTTTGACTGTTCAAATGCAATTGTTATAAGTCATAACAGCTGCGATAGAATATTCGATGTTTTCTGCACAATGTTTTAAAATGCAATAACTATATATATATTTTTAAATGTGAACAATATTAACTCCCTCCTGTCCTCGTAGTCTGACTATGCCTCCTCCACAAACCCCCTTCCTGGCCTCACCCTGGGCAGATAATCGATGAAGTGTGCATCCCAATGACTTCGCTCATGCTCTTGCTATCAAGGGATGTTCTTCGTCACAAAACCTTCTTGACATACTCGACCTCCACATATAGAAAACCACCATCCTACTAGATACATTTGTCCCCCTCATCAACAAAAAGACTATAAGCCATATTATCAAGAACAGGTGATAAAATTATCGCAGCTTTATCGGCAGGAAACTGCCGCTAAAGCGGCGATAATGGGCTTGATAATATGCCCTTGTGAATTCCCATAGCAGCCCAGGTTAACACCAGAACCTGGGCTGCTATGGGAATTCACAAGGACATATTATCAAGCCCATTATCGCCGATTTAGCGGCAGATTCCTGCCGATAAAGCGGCGATAATTGTATCGCCTGTTCTTGATAATATGGCCCTAAATTCTAAAAAGTAATATCCCAAAAATTATTCTTTGGTTAGCTCCACCTCCTAAATAAGCAGATTGCTAAAAAGGTGGTAGAAAAGGTTTGGCTTACCCATCTTACAGAAACACCCGCTACATCTATGACTAGAGAAATAAAGCAAAAACCATTACAGCAAAAAACGCCTTCATTGAGCCTTGTATCGCCAATGAGAACAATTTCACAATGCACTCTTCCAGGTTATCCAAAAAGGATCGCTGTCCCCTCACACAAACCTTTGTAAATCCTTGATCCTTTTTCCAGATTAAAGCCTTCACAGAAGCAAAAACGTTTTGCACTTAATGTGCCTTAACAACTGAGGATTCACCAACAACATCTCAATAATTTCAAACCTGCTGCCTCCTGTTAAGATGCTTGTGATGCAAAAATAATCAAACTTGGGTTATCTGCCCTGGAGCCAATCATTACAGAATTTGTCAGTGCCTTATTGTTAGGAGGAGATATTGAAAACAAACTTATTCCGACACCCAACTCCACTTTTCAAGAAACCAACTATTGATCCAAAGGTCTTAGTCAAATACAGATGATTCCAGGTCTCCCTAAAATGGCAAATATTCTGGATGTGGTAGTCACAAGGAAACTTTCAGCCTATTGTGAATCACACAGAAACTTCTCTATGGAGTTCAAAGAAGAATTCTTCCATGTGAAGGCAATAGCCAGTGCTAGCCTTAGATTCTGTGGACCTGTTCACAGCCATCAATTTGGTTGATGTTCTAATATCTCAAATGAAGTTTGTGTTTGGTCTGAGAGGTGTTTTTCTTGAATGATTCAATATTTCTTTGCGAAACGCACCCATCAAGTATTACCTCATAAGTGACTCAAGTCACCTGTGGAGTACTTAAATGATCAACCTTCTGGTTACATATGACTCTCCGTGCCGCAACCCTCAACAGTTACAATGTCTGCTTCAAGACATACACTAACAAAACCAAATACATATTGCGAAACTTGAAGGAACAGGATGCAGAAAAGAATGTATGACGACTTCCAGCATGTACACAAAGTATGATGAACAATTGACTCACCTTACAAAGCATTAAAACTGAAATTTGAATTTGTGGTCATTTATATGAAACTTTCGCAAATGCAAGACCTATTGCCTTGCAAAGGCTTGTTACATTCACCAGCCCTCACTGGTTTACAAGCAGAAAGGGCAGTAGTGGGCCTTTAGCTATATGTAGCACATGAAGAACCATTGTCTTGCCCTACTGGCGTTTCAAGAATTGACTTATCAGGACCCAATGGTCTCTCCAAACATCTGAATCAAAGACTGTGATGTGTGAGGCGTGCATTCCATTAGTGAGAGGTGATGATATATTAGGAAATCCACCAATTTTATAGACCAATCTTATAGCAAGACGAACTGAAGACTTCTTGTTCGTACCCCTCTACATATTCTATAACACTTTCACACACACACCATCTGACTGGAGTTGTTTCCTACCATTATGGGTCCGTATACCAGAACTTCTTACTTACTTACTTACTTGCTTAGAGCATGTTTGTGAATGCTTCTGACCCTATTAGCAAGTGACTCACACAGGGAAGATCAAATGTCAGAGTGCACTGGCAGAATTAACGGAAATCACAATTTGAAGTGCACTGCTCAGTGCATTCCAATATTATGGCGGGAAACACGGCACCTTCAAACTAATATATTGTTCACACCGGGTCCTCCTTTTACCATATGGTAGCTATACAATTTCGCTTAAGCAAGAACAAAGTCTACTGATCCAATGGTACACTGTACTTGATCATATCAATACAGAGATGGGTGCTGAGTACAAATTCCAATTCAATGTATTATTTTAATTTGAAGGTTTTTTTTCGACAAAATGTTTTCTTTAGGATACACATCCAGTGGATTTATTTATTGGATTGTTTGACATCACGAGAAGTATAACGAAGGCTTTGTTGTTGTAAAGCTTTCAGATTTAGGAGCGTTGCATTTCCTGACCTTTGTGGTCTTGACATTTAGAATGTATAAAGTTCATGCACTAACAAACTTGTCTTATCCTATTACAGGCGTGTCTGCACAGCCAGAGGCGAGAGAGCAAAACATGCCACTCATTGATTCAGCTAGAATGCTCCTTTGTCTTTGTTCAGCATCTTCCTTTGTTTGTGAGCTTCGTCGAAGGCTGAAAAAATGTAAAAAAGCATGAAATAAATATGTTGCATTTCACACAACTGAATGCTGTACATACTGAAGCTTAGACATCTTTTCACCCTGGAAGAATTCCAACAATAATAACTGAGGGGTTCACCTTTCAAGGCATGTTCTTTGCTTGCAATAAAACGATTTGACATATAAATCTCAATGTACCAAATGGCCACAGTGGATATCACAGTGTAACCTGCTGGTCTCAGATTCACCTTCATCAGGACTTTGTTATTCACATTTATGATGCTAGACTATGTCGTTGAACCAAAAGAAGAACTTGCAGTGCATTACCCACTGAGTAGAAATAGCAATTTCAGGAAAGAGTACATCACTTACAGTTTGGACAGAACTGGACATCCTCCAGTGCCAGTATCCAAAGAAAACTCTAAATATGGAACATCTGTAATGCAGCAGATGAATCATTTATGTCCACTACATTACCTCCTTAATGCAGTGGATGTGAATGATTAATCTATCAAGCAAGGAAAAAAACCAAATGGATTTTGTTATAAAAAAAAATAGGGCCTCATTTCAATGTCTGGATAAAAACCTACTCCTGACAGTCAGATTACCCTAGACCATGTTGGAAGCCTTCCGACCCACTCAGTCGGTTTACAATCCACCTGACTGAGTACAATGTTCACAGTTGGATTGTAAACCACATGGTCTTTCCGAATCGGTTCCAACTGGCTAAGGGAAAATACGTGGCGTACAGCTCTACGAACAGCGTTTCTGACCAAGTGATTACGATGTCGGTTTCCAACAGTCTTTCCGAGTCGGCCTGTCTTACACAAAAAGGTTGTCGGAAACTGACTTTTGGGGCCCCTGGCAGTGCCCCCTTCATCCTGAGGCCTCTAGTTGGGGCCCGAGGGGGTACCTAAGGGACCCACTGTAAAACGCTGCACTGTGTGGCAGGCACCATGGGGTACCCATGACAGGGTGCAGTGTTTTCTGCACACCCCTCATTTCCCCACAGGATCCTGTGTTGTCAGGCGGAATGCAGAAGTGAATGGGAATCCAACCGAACAGTGTTCGGTTACATCACAACAGGTCTGGCGGATCCGCCGACCGCAAGCAGGTCGGTTCCAATTTCGAGACGGAGTCAGGCGGAAAGTTTCTGACCAACATCGTAATGAGGACCTTAGTTGTGACATTGAGAAAGAGCTTCCTTCTTATCATAAGTTATTTTCATTCTTTGAGTGACCCTCAATGCACTACATAATTGAAACCAAAAACAATCGGCACTGATACTCATTAACTGCCTTCAGTCTGAGCGGTGCTCGGGCACAAATCTGCCCCATGAGCATGGATCAATTTGGGAGAGGTAGTGTTAGAAAGGGGACCATGTGCCCTTTCCTGTGGTACCTTTCTTTAGTGGATTCCTGCTTGCAAAATGTCCAGGGATTGTGATCCACATGAAGGACTAGTACACAAGGCCTCAGGTATTTGTTTTGTTGAGATAAGTGTCTTCTTTGACAAAGACACGTGCTACCCCTCCCCTCTGAGATGGTGATATGCAGTGTGACCCACACATGTCTCCCGCTGAGGAAGACAATACCTACTATACCACTAGGGATTGACTTCCAATTTTAAATAAAAGAAGGGGTAGAGGTGCCCCATAGTGGCATCAAGTCAGGAACCCCTTGGAGGCAAATTAGGGGTGAAAAAGTCATGTACACACCTGATATTTGTTTAGGAAAAATGGGGTTTGGGCTGTCCATCTTGGTATTGGTCCATGCCCCCACTCAAAACAGCCCCAAACTTTTTTGTACCCCCCCCCCTCTGGGGTAGCTTGGGGGTTATCCCTAACCTATACCCTCGGGGGAAGCTTGGCCATTAGACAACAGAAAAAATAAGGGGTGGGGTGGCATTCTGCTGTCCGACCATTTCAAATTGGATCCCACAGTCTTTCGCCCTATGAGGGGAGATTGGTTAAACAAGCCACAATATGACCACCATAGGGAGCAAAAAGCCCACTAAACACAAATGATAATATAAAAAGGGTCTGGTGGCACAATCTGACCTCAGGACATGTTGCCACACCATAACACAGTAGGGAATATCGGGATATTTTATTCCCAATCTGCCACTAAAGTGGGCATAAAACCCACCAGACACCAGGGAGTGTCTGTAAAACAAAAAAAAAGAAGTAGTAGGCACATCTGCCCAGGCATCGGGCCTGACCCTCACTTCTGAAATAACCTAGAGTCTTTCAGCAGCCCAGGGAAGATTGTTGAGTTTACACTAAATCTGCTCCCCTGGAGCAGTAAGCCCACTAGAACTCACAGATAATGTCTGTCAGAACCAAACTATGGGGCTGGGATTTCCCACTCAGGCATCAACACCAACCTCCACTTTTAAAGCTCCATGAGCCATATTGCCCTCAGAAGAAAGTTGGCGAGTTTATTCCCAAATCTGCACCCCAGGTGTCAGAATGCCCACTATACCCAGGAATGTCTTTTAACAAAAACAAAATTAGGATATGGGATGGCGTGCATTTGGTTGTACCTTCCGCCGAACACTTAAAGCCAGAACAGGGATAATGAGAAGACCTCATTTTTCATCTGTCCCTGTTATGGGAGATAAATTCACAAATACCTTTTTATTAGGAGACGTGTGGGAATGGTTGTTGGTGGGAATTCTTTGGATCCACATTGATCACACAACTTTCCCTCTCAGAAATGAGAATGAGATGTGTGATTTTAGCCAAGGTTTGAGGTTTGCAGGATATTCTGGGTAAGAAATCTTTGTGGGATCCATGCAATTCACATCACCGTGTACTATCCTGAGCATCCCGTTTTGAGGAATATCTAGGTTTGGAGGTTTCCCTGTGTTGTGACCAAGCCTATTCCCAAGTACTGTAGCTGCCCAAATCAGCAAAATTGGTAATTTTTTGGGGTGAAAATGTAATGCCTCCACATTGGGTTTTGAGGTCAGTTCAATTGTGGGATATAAACCTAGCCACCCAGGTGGGGCCGTGGGGTAGTCTCCGTATTTGGAGAAGTATGGGAACACTGGGTAGTATGAATTTTGTGGATTGACAAATATTTGGTCATTTTCATTAAAGAAATGTAAAGAAAATATGTGACTTCAACCAAATTTTGGGATTTGCAGGGCAATGCCAGTCAATGGAGGTACATGGAATCAGTGTGAGAAATATTTCAAGAGCACAATGGAAACACTCTCTGCTGGGTAGCCATGGCTCAATCATGGGGGAACTCTGAAAGGATGGGGCCCTTGGGCTCCGTGCATATTTGCACATGCCTGACAAACTCCAAATGCACTGGACCTGGGAAGTGAAGGGCAACCAATAGAACACCCAAGTGCATATGTAGGTAATGGGTAAGTGCAACTTAGGAAAGCAAACACAACACTAACGGCATGTGACACACATCTAGATAAAGTAGCTGTAAGGTACAGATTGCTAAATTGACATGGGTCCATGCAGAACTACACAAAGGAATGACAAGTTGACACCCTCCATGTGTGCAGAAACAAATATCTAACTTCAACACATCAAACACACATCCAACCTACATCATAGGGAGAAGTGTAACCTCAATGATCTGGACAGTTGCTAGGCCAAGCTGAAATACTTACCACTTAACATGTCACCCAATGCAATGTCTGTCCCAACAGAATGTCAACCCAAATAGACATCCATCCTACATTCCCCCTTGTCATGTCTAACTTCATCAATGGCTCCAAGGGCACATCATACTAACCACAACACCTAGCTCATCAATCAGGGATCAAACAAACACATCTGTACTCACACATCACTAACTAAACAAGACCATCAACTAGAAATGTAATGGCAGGACCAATGTCCTGCAATTACTTTGAGGAGAGAATGTGGCCTAACATCTAGGGCGGTTGACCTCGAAACCGGGTTCGAGTCTCGGCAGGGACGATCAACATTCTGTGAAAATCACTTACTTTCCCCGTGCCTAGAAAAAATTAATGTGTCCGTCTGTAACGTAACTGATGCTCATGTAAAGCGCTCTGATACCTCCAGGTCTAGTTCGCGCTATATAAAATTGCACAAAAAAAAGTCTTCCAAAAGAGTATAAATTTTATTCTAACGAGCAACTTATCAAGGAAAACAAAGGCCAATGGGCAGTCCATATAAACAAGATGTGCAGCTATGAGATGTAACTTGCGCTTACCGACACTGCCAGGGAACCACCTCACAAAGGTGCATCCGTTGGGCACAGCAGGCACCTTGAAGATGGTACTTGGGAAGGGGGGGCAGAGATTTAGTGAGAAATTGGTTATTTGTTGGGAGGGAATACCTGGGTTTGGGGGTTTGGGGCTTTTTGGGCTAGGTTTAGGAGATTTTTTTATTCTTTTTTTTCTCTTTAGGGTTACGTTTCGTGGGTGGGGAGGCTATTCTTCAGGGGTGGAGTGGGAAGTGGAAGGGATGGGTTTGGGTGGGGAGGGGTTTTTGGGATTTTGTGGGAGCAGGTTTCCAAGGGTTAAGAGCAAGGGCAAACAAGAGAGATTTACGGGAAAAACAGATAGGGGGTTGAGGATGGAGTTTAGATTGGGAGGAAGTGAGTGTTGGGTCTGCTGTTTGCACTGTGTGTTATGATGGTGGCTGTTGTGTGGGTGACTGTGAGCGTATGCATTTTTTGGGTAAGAGTGTTGTGGATGTGCTGGGTGTTGTGGAGGGGTCTGTGGATCTTTCTGTGATGTCTGAATGTGTGGGTGTCTCTGTGGAGGGGCTGTGTGTGTTGCTGTGATGTCTACAGTTATGGGTGTGTCTGTGGAGGGGCAGTGTTTGTTGCTGTGAAGGATGCAGGTATGGGTGTGTGTATGTGGAGGGGCTGTGTGTGTTGGTGAGGTGTCCGCATGTATGGGTGTTTTTGTGGAGGGCAGTGTATGTTGCTGTGGTGGCTGCAGGTATGGGTGTCTCTGGAGGAGTCTGTGGCTTTTGCTGTGATGGATGCAGGTATGTGTCTGTCTGTGGAGGGGCAGTGTGTGTTGGTGTGGTGCCTGGGGGATATGCTGGAGTGGTGGGGGGGTGAGGGATGTGAGTGTCAGCAGTGTGTGTGCATGTGTGAGTGTCTTAGAAGTCTTGGGTTTGTGTGTGGTGATTGGGTCTGTTGACATGTGTACATGCTTAGATGTTCAGGTGCTTTGGATAGGATTGGGAAGAGTGAATATGGATGGGGAAGGGCCAGGAATAGGTGGAAGGTTGGGATGGGTGTAGGGCTGTTGTGCTTTGAGGGAGAAGGCCAGAGCCTGAAAATATCTCTGCAGAATAGACATACCAGTGTGAATACCTTCCAAGAAGGCAACCATCTGGGCCATCTGGGTGCTTAGCCCCTGAATGGCATTCAGCACTGCAGCTCAATCCACAGAGATGCTCCTCAGGAGGTCAATAGTCTCCTCCCTCAGGGCAGCAGGGATAATAGCTGCAGCAAAGGAGAGCAATCCACTATTAGGGGAACCGGAACGTCCAACTGGGGGGGGCAACATCGAGGGTGGTGATGGAACTGGCAGTGATGAACAAGGATGAAGGTGGAACTGATCCTGTTGGGTCTGCCATCACATCTGAGTGTCCACCGGAGGATGACTCAGATGATGATGAGATGTAGATGTTGTGCTCTTTGGCACGCCTCACACCCTCCTGGTCACTAGGTCCCTCTGTGTCTGACGTCTCACATCCAGAACCACTGTGACCAGGTATATCCCCACTGACATTGCCATGTGCACATGCATGCATACTACATAACCTGCAAACAGTTGGGGCCACTCATGACAGAACCGCAGACTGCATGGATGGAATTCTTTAGATCCCATCCTTATGTCCTCACTAGGATAGTTTAAAAAAAAAATCTTTTTATTGAGTGAAGACCAACAGTGGCCAACATGGTCACACATGAGGCTACAAAGGTGTACAGTAGATCCCACAAGGCCGCAGTGTTACAGCAGTGTCATGACAATAGGACCATAGTGCATATAAACATTCAAACTTTTACCTCAAGTACCGCTCGTCTAGGCTGGGGGGTTCACATATGCCGCCTCTGTAGTCGTTCCATTTGTCCCAGACCTCCCCCCATTTCTTGGGGCACCCCCGGGCTAGATATACTGTCCTCTCTTGCAACATGCACTAGTCCATGTCTCGTTTCCATTCAGCGAGTCGTGGAGGCGTGATTGCCCCCTAGAGTCTTGCAATGTTGCGCTTAGCTATCATCTGGCCGAGCGTGGCCCAGAGCCTGCCTTTAGCTGGTAAGTCCGTTGGCTTCCAAATTTTCAGTATACATCGTTTCGCTTCTGGGCGCAGCTCCAACCCCCAAACAACTTGCATACATCGCACCACCTTCATCCAGTATGCCTGCAGCAGTGGGCACTCCCAGAGCATGTGAAAGAAGGAGCCTACCATTCCGCATCCCCTCCTACACATTGTCACCCTCACTCCTACCCATCCTTTTCAACCTGGTGTTAGAAATGTAGACTCTGTGTAATATTTTAAGTTGGATGAGCCGCAGCCTGGATGAGATAGCCAGCTCCTTCGGGGAGGCCAGCGCACACCTCCATTCCTCCTCATCAATTTCCAAACCGTCTGCCTCCCACCTCCCTCTAAGGCCCAGGAGCAAATTGGGAAGATAGTTTATCAGTTTTTTGTAGATGAGTGAGATTGCGTATTCCGGTATATGACCATCCAACAGTCTATCCTCCAGGGGGATGACTGGAGGGGCACCGTTCCCTGTGGGATGTTGTTTCGCAACGAATGACGAACTTGGAGGTACCTGTAGTATTCAGTGTCCGCTAGCTCATAGGTTGATTGTAGGGATGGGAAGGACTTGACCCCGCCAGAGTCCCATAAATCCCTAATCCGGGAGATACCTATAAGGTCCCAGTTCCGGAACCCCTTGGTACGACCCTGGAGGCCATGTCGTTCAGAAACCCAGAGCGGGGTGGCCATGGTAAGTGTGTCGTGCCAGCCCATTTTGCGTTGGACAATGTGCCACACTTGAACTGTGTGGCGGGTAGGCCCCGTTAGTGCATGTTTGCCTGGCCTTGAATACAACAATGCTTCATAATTCCCCCCTGGTAAGAGCCACCTCTCCATGCCATAACCTGGGTCATTCCCGTCGCAGTAGGTACCTTGATTAATGGCCGAAAGATGCGCTGCCCAGTAGTACCTACGGATTTCAGGTAAGCTATCCCTCCATCGTACCACCCCAGAGTCAGTTTTTGAAGAGCTATCCTGGGAGCACAGGACCACAGGAGGTTGCTCTGCACCACCTCAATAGCCGTGAAGTACGAAGATGGGACTAAATCCGGATAGTTCTGCAGGGCATAGAGGAATCGGGGCAGCGCCATCATTTTAAATCGCGCTTGAGCCTTTGAAGGGGCGGGAGCAGATTCCTATCATACATGGTGTTCTTGTCCTTAGACATGAAAATGCCCAGATATGTGAAGCCCTCGGTGACCACCCTAATGGGACAGTTGCGAGGATGTATGGGGGTGGTTCCGTGAAGGACATACAGTAGAGATTTACTCCAATTGATACTGTACCCCGAGTCCTTGCCAAAATTTGTAAAAATGTCCAGGGCTACAATCAGCGATTTCTGGGGCCGCGAAAGATAAATGAAGATGTCATCGGCGTACAAGGAGATCCTGTCCTCCCAACCGTCGGCCCACCAAAGCCCTTTCAGGGATACGTCTTTTCTGATCCAAGTGGCCAGCGGCTCCTGGGAAAGGGCAAACAAAAGGGGCGAAAGTGAGCACCCCTGGCGTGTCCCTCTTTTCAGGGTGAAGGCCTCTGAGACCTTATTGTTTACGACCACCTGGGCAAGCGGGTCCGAGTAGAGGAGTCGTACCCAGGAGATAAAGCTAGGACCGAAACCCAGTTTACGAAGGACCGCCATCATATAAGGCCATTCAAGGGTGTCAAAGGCCATTGTGGCATCGAGCGATACCACTACTGCATCTTCGTGTATCGTGTGGCATCTTCCCAACACCCCGTTCAGTCGACGAAGATTGAGCGCAGTATTACGGTGGGGCAGGAAACCAGATTGGTCCGGGTGGACCAGTGTGGTGAGAACTAAGTATGGGCGAAATTTGCGAATTCGCGTACCGTAAATTAGTGCGAAATCGAATTCGCAATCCGCAAAATCCGCGAATCTGTGCGAATTTGCGGATTTTTGTTTTTTTGCGTATTCGCCAGTTTTTTTGCGTGTTCGCGGGTTTTTTGCATGTTCGCGGGGCTTTTTGCGTGTTCGCGGCCGGCTTGCATGGCGAAGTTACCCATGCGGTCGTGTATGGACACAGCACCCTCTGGTTCACCACTGCCACCCTCTGGTTCATCACTGCCACCCTCTGGTTCACCACTGCCACCCTCTGGTTCACCCCTGCCACCCTCTGGTTCACCACTGCCACCCTCTGGTTCAGCACTGCCACTCTCTGGTTCACCCCTGCCACCCTCTGGTTCAGCACTGTCACCCTCTGGTTCACCACTGCCACCCTCTGGTTCACGACTGCCACCCTCTGGTTCATCTCAGCACCTCTGGTTCACCACTGCCACCCTCTGGTTAACCACTGTCACCCTCTGGTTCAGCATTGCCACCCTCTGGTTCACCACTGCCACCCTCTAGTTCACCCCTGCCACCCTCTGGTTCACCACTGCCACCCTCTGGTTCATCACAGCACCCTCTGGTTCAGCACTGTCACCCTCTGGTTCACCACTGCCACCCTCTGGTTCACCACTGCCACCCACTGGTTCATCACAGCACCTCTGGTTCACCACTGCCACCCTCTGGTTCACCATTGCCACTCTCTGGTTCACCACTGCCACCCTCTGGTTCACCCATGCCACACTCTGGTTCACCACTGCCACCCTCTGGTTCACCCCTGCCACCATCTGGTTCATCACTGCCACCCTCTGGTTCACTCCTGCCACCCTCTGGTTCACACCTGCCACCCTCTGGTTAAGCACTGCCACCCTCTGGTTCAGCACTGTCATCCTCTGGTTCACCCCTGCCACCCTCTGGTTCATCACTGTCACCCTCTGGTTCATCACTGCCACCCGGTGGTTCACCACTGCCACCCTCTATCGAGACCTTTTGTGACGCAGCGGGAGCACAAAAGATGCGCCATGGTGCTGGGTATTAACAACGTGACACATCTGAGAGATGCGTCACGTTGTAAAGCCCTGCGCCATCAGAAGGCGTTCCGGCGCAGGGGAGGGCGTTCCTGCGCAGGAACGCCTCCTAAAAGTGGCTGAGTGAAATCTACAAGATTTCACTCAGTCACTTTTAGGCCAATGCTGCGTCAAAACCCTGCGCCTGCTTGAAGCAGGCGCAAGGCTTCATGCAGCATTGGGGAGATAGGGCTCCCCAGAGCATTGCTGGAGCTGCGGTCCAGTGGACCATTCCTTACATAACATCGGTGGGTGCTATTTGCTCTTTCATTTTCTACTTTACATAATGATATAGGGCACTATGCCATTGATGTTTTTTCCTTTTTCCCTTTGCTTCCTTATAGATATGATCCACTAATCTCACTCAGACAGTTTTTGTTTCTAAGTGGAATAGTGGAATTGCCCTGGTAGTTAAAGTAAATTGTCATAAACATACATTTAATACCAAATTTACGCTTTAGGCCTGCTAGGAATTCACATAGGAATTCCTGATAAACGTAGATAGTTTTATGACGGCAGATTTCTTTGCCAGAAGTGTGTGGCATTCGGCACTCATAAAACCCACTCCAGGAGTGGGAAGGTGGTATTACAAGGAAAGCTTTATCTCAGGAGCTTTGCAAGTGCAAACAGAGTTATGTTTATGGCCATTCCAAACTCCAACCCTTCCCCTTTTACTCTAGGAATGGTCAGAATGTTAACTTCCTTTCTGCCTGAGAAGGGAAAGAGATCATCACCAAATCTGGGAGGTGTAGAGGAAAGGCTTTATTTATCGTAAAAAAAGTATTTTTTTTGAAGAACAAAAATAGTGTTTATTTTTTTACGGAAGGCTCTTTACCACATCTGCAGGGATCTCTGCTTTGGGGAACTTGAACCAGGATAAATGTCACTTGATGTCTACAGTAGTTCATGTGGAATGTTGTTCCTGGTGCAGCTTTCCAGTTGGTTACCAGTGATGTTAGTGGAAAGCAAATACATGAAAAATGTACTCAAGCAAAGGCATGCATATCCGCTCCTTCTTCTGTTTATTTTCATGAAATGTTCCCATAGATTGGGAGTCTTAATCAGACATATTAAGGTTCTGGCACAGTGAGAAAGCCTTCAAAAAGTCAAAAGATTTATCATTTGTACAGGGAATGCCAAGAGAAGCCCAGGAAACTGTCTTAATATGGTGTTTCATAAAGTGGATGCACACAGAGATGAACTTCACAACAGAGGGCATGCACACATTGAGCCTACATAGAAATACACAGACCAATTCAGACACCACCTCCAATTTTCACACAGTAAAACAAAGCTAAGGGCACTCATTCACATAGATCAACATCATGAAAACCTCACAGCACACTGAACAATATATAGCCTCGTATATTGGGGAACCGACGTGATATGCAAGAGCAGAATAAACACGATGATTTACAGCTAATGATAAAAAGTGGTGGAAACCAAGTGTTAAGGTAGATTTACAGCATGGGATCTTAATAGGTGGTCACTAGTGACGTCCAGAATAGAAACAGTGGGTGGTGAACCTCAGCACTGAGAGAAGTGACTCAAGCAAACGCTGGGTGGTATGTCTCACAAGTGCCCTCAATATTGTGCTTCTTTGGATGAATAATTTTGCACATCAAAGAGGACCATGAGCCACATGCAAGAAGCATTTTTGCCACTACAAACTGCCTGATTCCCAAAATTTGGCTGTTTGAGATGACAAATGCATACTGTTATTCTCCATAATCGCAGTTTGGGTGTATGTTGGAAAACGAGGCAGCATCTGTGAGGCCTGCACAAATAACATGACTGCATTTGTCCTTCACTGGGAACCAAACACCCAATTGTAGCGCCTAACTCTCAGAGGGTAGCGTTGCAGAACAGTCTGAGGCTTACTCATGGGAGGTAGGGTGGGCTAGTAATCACCATATGCAGGTGCACAGAAATAACACACAATAATTGATTGTCCAGTCTGTACTTTGCTTTTTAAAAGTAAGAGTACATTTATTAAACACACACACTACTCAATACTATGCACCAATTTACTAATATACATAAGCTGTTGGAATTACTTTGTGACATTGCATAACATCTCCACCCCTCCCGTGAGGGGTGGGGTCTAGTACCACCACTCCCAAGTATGCACATCATCTTGCCCCCAATGCAAATATTTTAACATAACCTGGGGTGTGGGCCCTGCACACTGGCACCATCCCAGTGGCGACCCACCCCATTACCTCAACAAGTATTAAACATGGGTACACCTGCCTTGGTGATACATGACCCTGACTGAGCATCTCCTACTGACCATAAAGTATGCACCTCTATATCTTAAGGGCTGGCAGTCTGGGGTCTTCACCTAAATGCAGCAGCAATAATACATGTTTAGGCACACTTTAGAATGACAGTAGTCAGCACATTTGTGGATATGATATGATATGATAAATGGTATTTATTGAGCGCGCGTACACCAGCGGATTCTTGGCGCTTAGTGGAAAATGCGTGAACATGTGCAGCGGGAAAGTCATTAATCGAAAGCCAGGGAGAAAAGCCATGTCATGAGGGATTTCCTGAATAGGGAGTAGGAATAGATTTGCCATAGTTCGGGGGGTAGAGTGTTCCAGAACTGGGGTGCCAGGAACGCGAATCGAAGTCCACCATGTTTTATCCGTTTAAAAGAATGCGGGGTCAGGAGATTGGAGCTAGCAGAGCATAGGGCACGGGGGGAACATAGCGCTGAATTCTATTGACAATGAAAGCTGGCCCGTGGGATGACAGGGATCTATGGATCAAACAGTCCAATTTGAAGAGACAGCGCTGGGCAACCGGAAGCCAATGAAGGCTCTTAAGCAGAGGTTTCACATGGTGCGATTTATGTTGTCCATACACAAGTCTGGCTGCTTGATTCTGCACTAGTTGAAGCCGCTGTAGCTGATATGCGGGAATTCCGCATAGAGTGAATTAGCATAATCAATGCGTGACATAACTAAGGCCAGTGTGACCTGAATAAGGGCCTCAAACAAAAGAATTCTGCTAATTTTCTGGATCCTGCTAAATGGAAAAAGCAGGAAGAGACCACTGAATTAATCTGAGTCTTCAGGGTAAGATCGCTGCTTATTGTAACACCAAGGCTTTTGACCACGCTAACTGGGGAGGGTGGAAGACCCATGGAACGGGGCCAAGGGTTGGCTGAGGTCCTTGTGAGGACAAGCTCCATTTTGTCCGGATTTAATTTTAACTGGTTTAGGTTCATCCAGTTTCTGATGAAGGTCATGGTAGACCGAAAGGTCTCCATTGCAGAGGGTGATGAGTCGATGGTAAAAACAAGTTGGAGGTCATCAGCGTAGTTGAAAATGGTTACTTCTCTCCTCCGTAGATCTAAAATCAGTGGCAGAATATACAGATTAAAGAGGAGTGGGGAGAGAGAAGAGTCCTGGGGGACCCCAAAAGTGAGACTTTTGTTCTCCGAGGAGAAACCAGAGAGGCGAAAAGCTTGATAGCTTTTGTTAAGGAAGGAGGAGATCCATTTAAGTGGGAGGTCCCGGATGCCAGCGCTCTCGACCCGCTCAACCAATAAGTTATGGTCGATGGTGTCGAAGGCCGCCGACATATCCAGGAGCACTAGTGCCTGCGAGATGTTTTGGTCCGCCCCCTTCCTGAGTTCATCGTGGATTGCCAAAATGATGGACTCGGTGGAATGTTTGGGTCTAAATCCCGCTTGGTGTGGGTCTAGGTAATGTGAGTGTTCCATAAATGTGCTCAAGCAGCTTACAACATGAGCCTCCAGAATTGTACCCAGAAAGGGTAATAACGAAATTGGTCGGAAGTTGCTGAGTACAAGGGGATCTGCACCTACTTTTTTTAAGATAGGTGTAACTTCCGCGGTCTTAAAGAGATTGGGGACGATGCCCGTGGCAAGGAAATTGTTAGGGAGGGATAAGGGGGGTTCGGGAAGTTGGAAGAAGATCTCCAGGGCAATGTGGGGGGGACAGCTGTCTGTCGGGGAACCCGAACGGACCCTTTTAAGGAGGGAAAAGAAGGTCTGCTGAGTGATTGGTGGAAAAAGGTTGAAAAAAAGAGAGCTACGGTGCACATGGGCAGGGTCTGGTGGGGAGGTGTTCCTGGGGACACTAGCTTTGATATTGGTGATTTTGTCAGTAAAATAAGTGTTAAGGGAGTCACAGAGGAGTTGTGAAGGGACAAGTCTGGTGGTGATACGGTCAAGTTTGACAAGTTCGTCCACGATGTAGAAAATGTCTTTGGCTTTATTAGTGGAATTAAGGACTTTCAGTGAGAAGTAGTCTGATTTAGCTTTTAGGATGGCACCTTTGTAATCTTTAAGGGCCAGCGTAAAGGTGGATTTTTTCATGAGGCAATAGTCCTGTCTCCACTTACGCTCAGTTTGGCCCAAGGCTAGTTTCATTTCCTTGAGGTTATTAGTAAACCAGCGCTGAGCGTCATGTGGCCTCTTACATTTGATCTTTCTAAGGGGAGCCTGTCTGTCTCTAGCCACTGCAAGCCAGGCATTGATCTTTTCTGCCTGGACATGGGGGGAGGCCAGATAGCCGGTGGGCAGGGAGGCGGAAGGCTTAGAAGTGGCTAAAAGGGAGCAGAGCTTAGAGATGTCAACCGGGTTCCAATTTCTGGCCAGGCCGGCGCCTGGGGGGGGGGACTTTAATGGTAGAGGTAGTCGGGATGGGGAATGAAATAAAATGGTGATCCGACCAAGTGCAGGGAGTGGCCTGTATGTCTGTGATCTCCAGATTGGAAGTCCAGTCCTGGTCCAGAATATGCCCTTTGATGTGAGTGGCTACCTTGATGTGCTGAGCAAAGTTCATCCCGATCAGTAGCTCAGAAAAAGCTACTGAGCAGGGGCTTTCATGTGCATCATGCGCCAATAATCAGTACCCTAGCATGATTTATGGCTAGTTCGGCGATAGCGTTTCCAAAGATTTGCGGGAAGGTAGGCATGTAACTGGGGGGGTCTGTAAACTAAAGCACAAGCAAAGGAGGAAGAGATTAAATCAAACTTTAAAAGAAGGCAATCTACAGAGGGGATTTGTAAGGTAGATAGGGAAATAAATGTGTGTGATTCTGATATTATGGCCGCAACCCCTCCCCCTGCCTTGGTTCCCGGTCTATTAGCCTGAAGGGCATAGTAGTTGTCGAGAATGGCTGCCAGCATATCTGGAGTAGATTCGGCTGTCAGCCAGGTTTCTGATTAGAGTAAGATGTCAGGCTTGAAGGTGTCTAGGAGGTAAAAGAGCTCTAATGTGTGCTTGACCATTGAACGAGTGTTGAGATACCAAATGGACAGGCTGTTGTGGGTTGGACTGGTCAGGGGGGTGGGAAATGAGGGGGGAATATCCCTCAGACCAGAGAGTGGTGGAACATCAAGGGAGGTGGGATTAGCATTCCCAGCCGTGTTCCTGGGGGACAGCAGCCAAAGTACCTCCAAACTTATGCTAATGTCAGGAGAGATGGCCTGATCCCCCTGAAGGGAATGTAATTCAGCTGAGGAGTAACAGAGGGGAAAACAGGCAGAGTGCGTGGCCCCTGGCCCCGGCCAGCCGTGGACGGGCGCAGACAGGCTTGCCCTTGGCGTGCCAGCGTCGTGCCCGCTGCGCGCATCCGCTGCGTGACAAAGCACATAAGGAGATATAGGCTGCAAGCCCGGCGCTAGTCGCGGTGCTCCGCCCCCAACTGCCACTGAAGAAATACCGTGTCTGCCTGTGTCAGCCTGCACCCTCCACAACAATCGGGATAACCCGTGGTGGACCAGGAGCAGGCACCAGGACAAGGCAGCAAGTGCAGGTAGGCAAAATACGTTTTATTGAAAAATCCAGAAGTAATGTGCAAAATAAGCAAGTACATTTTTAAGAACAGGTATTAAAATTCAAAAGAGCAAGCGGTCTGTACAACTACAGCTTGGTAGGAAGTCACACCGAGACTTACATAATTATTGTCAGTGCCGCTGCAGTCTATAAGCGCGTATCCACGTGGATCACTAGAATGCATTGCAATTAAAGCCCCTGAAGGCATCACAGATGAAATCACAGGATTACGCATACACAGCCAGACACCCTAGCAGGAATGTCTGGCAACATAACTCCACTTTGCTTATGACATCATCTTACACATGGGACCTTCAGTCCCTCTGAAAGAAATAACGTTAGTAAAAGCATTCTGGTGCAATTACACCTATTCACTTCCAGGGTATGCCCTTCTCCAGACATCCCCAACTCAGCCCTTCACTCCTGGACACACTTCTCAATGCACCCTCAGCTGTAGAACAAAAGTTCCAGCCCAGAAAGTGTTAAATGCAGACTGAGCCCTTGTTGGATTATTCCTTTCATGTCCCCCTGAGACTGAGGGAGGTACTCCTCTTCATGCTGGGGGGGGGAGATGCCGCTTCTCCAGCAGCTCCCCCAGCACCTTTGCACACATATGGTGGTGACCACAATCTCCTGGGGCCACAACAAGCCATGAAAACGCTGTGTTGCCCTTGCAGGTCAGTCCTGGCCTGCAAGACATTATTGGCTTTGCTGCATATTAGAGCAGCAGCTCTCATGCTGCTTCAGGGAGAGCTGCGACGTGGGCCTCTGGCCTTGTCTGCCGTCGTTGGAGGGTCTGGTCACACCCGGACACCCAGGTGAGTTAGACGGATCGGGGGGCCCACCCCCGGCAGCTTAGGCAGTTTCTCGGGGCCCGGTCCCACCCAGGCCCCTGCCACTCCTCCTGCCACTCCTCCTCTGCTTCGGGGCACCCCACGCAGATTTGCAGGGCTGAGGGCAGCCCAGGGAGCCCACCCCTGGCTGCTCCTGCCAGCTCCCCGCTCGGTCCGCACCTCCGGTTGCGGCTGCAGGAGCTGATGCGGAGATCTCCACAGCCTCGCCGGACCTGGGGGGAGTGCGGCCGCACTCCTCCGGCTTCCTTCTGTATTTTGGGGCCTGGGGATGGGGACCCGGGCCACCGGACTCCTTTGGCGGCACGGAGGCGCTCCCCACCATCCTGCCCCCATGGGGCCCGGAGATGGGGTCCTGGGCCCCTCCTACTCATAATGGGGAGCGCAACGGTGCTCCCCGGTGGCTCTTCATCAGCGGGGGCCAGGGCGGGCTCCTAGCCCCCCGTGGGGGGGATATCTTCACAGAGAGCGTGATGGTGCTCCCCGACTTTGCTTTGGGGCCCGGGGATGGGGTCCTGGGCTCTCCTCTTCCTCATCACGGGGGGCGCGACGGCGCTCCCCGTCAATTTTTCTTCGGCGGGGGCCAGGGTGGACTCCTAGCCAACCAGGGGGATCTCTTCACGGGGGGCGCAATGGCGCTCCCCCATCTTGACTTTGGTGGGGCCAGGGTAGACTCCTGGCCCCCGTGCAGGGCAATTTCACAGGGAGCGCAATGGTGCTCCCCAGTTTCCCTTCTGGTTGCAGCCCCCGGGGAGCTGACCCACCCCGGGGGCATCTCTGAGACCTGCGGCGGAGCCCCACGCACTTTGTTGTTGATCTACTTAGGGGTCAAATGTCGCCTATCTTCCAGGGGCTATATCTCAGCCCCTGGGGGTCCGATCTGCCCCTTTTTGGCATCTTCTTGCTCCTTGTGATGCCCCTCAGCCACTAGGAGCACTCTCCTTTGCCCTACGGGTCTCCAAGAAGGTGCATTCTGCAGGGAGCGGTCTTTACTTCCTCCCTGCGCCAGCCTTTCACTGGCTCTCTTCCTGGGCCTCTCTTCTCCCTGCGCAGAGGCCCCTGTTTCTGTGCACCGGTCCTGGGCTATTCTTCTGGCCATGTTAGGGCCCTGGGGGGCTGTCAGGGGGATCCTCCTTCTAACTGCCCCTTGCCAGGTTCCAGCACCTTCTGCCTCAGCAGATCACACCCCAGAGAGAGCTTCTCTTCCTGTGCAGGTACTTTTTAAAAGTTAAGTAGAGGGCTGACAGGAAGTCTCTGTTGGTCCTATCAAACAGCGACACATCACTTCCCTGCCCCTGCTCCCTCCTTCTTATACAGCCTCTGGGTTTGTTCAAAATGCAGTTGCCCAGTGTCTCTGGCCACATGGTCTCCGAAATAAACCCCCTTTCCCCCTCGCTGCCTTCCCTCCTTGGTGCAGCCTGGTGCCTGGCACCCAGTGATAGCTGCTGATGGATGAGCCTGTAGCCCCACCCACCTTCTCTTCAAGGAAAGGAGGCCTTAGCTTGTGGAGGAAAGGTTATCAATCCATCCAGCTGAGGTCAGCCCCCAGCATGGCCCTGGGTATGACTGACTCAAAGAAATGTGACATTTCTGGATGACCCAAAAGCAGTACAAACATCACTTTGGACTCTGTAGAACACTCCTTTTCACATCCGCTACAGTGGACTTTAGTGCATGTCTGGAATCTGTGGGCCTTATGAAAGTTAATCTAGCCCATGGGCTCCACATCCCCATAGGGGAATAATGAAGTGAAAAACAGTAAAACACACTGAATTTCCCTGGCATGTTCCTTCCCAGTGTATAAAGCCTATTCCATGTCACCACCCAATTCTGCACAAGTCCTGCCGCACCCGTCATCTTGTAGCTGCTCCCGGACCGCACACGCTAGGAATATCCCCTGCGCAGCCCCTAACGTGTGCACATGCATGTACACATGTGTCTGCATGTAACCAGCCCAGTGTCCCTTACTCCAGCTGCTGCGCAGTGGCCTGGTCAAGCCAGGGGGATACCAGTAAAATCCCCATGTAGTCTCTTACATCCTGAGTTCAGTGTGGGTGAGTGCCAACTTATGAGGCTCCCCCACGGTAAAAGCTCAACAATTAAGTGCTCAAAAAGCAAAATCTGGGCAGCCAACAGTGTCAGAACCACCTTCTAACAGTGTAGAAATTGCTATTTGGAAGGGGTGTTTTTAGGGCATCCCTTCCAAATATCGATTTCTTGTGTTACATATCAATGTGGTCACAAAACCTTGATATTTTACCACCAACCCAAAGTTGGGGCAATGCATTCACACATTGGAATGGATCCCCATGGCATATCTTTGCCTGTGTGAATGCTGGGAAAACATTCTTTAAGAGCAAACAGTGGTCCCAGGGACCACTGCTTGCTCTTAAGAAATTAAAACAAGACGTTTCAAATTTATTGCTGAAACGCGTCTCATTTTCCTTTAAGAAAAATGTGTTGCATTTCAACAAAAAATAAACTTTATTCAAAGGCAATCATAGACATAAATAAGGGTCTGCTGGCTTCAGCAGACCACCATCCCCATGATGGCAGACATTGCAAACTGTGCAGCAGTCAGTAACCCTACTGACTTACACCTTTTGTAAAATCTATGCTCAATTGTGGGGAGCCTTACCTACCTATAAATACATAGGGCCTCATAATGAGTTTGGCGGTCTTCGTCTGGAACTGCCATCATGGAGGTTACAGGAAGACCACCAAGACCATGGTTTACCCGCCTGCCAGATTCCAAGTTGAATTCAGGGCAGGCAGGTGTTGCAGAGGAACTGTCACAGCAGTGGTCTTTTAGACTCATAGGAGAGCCTTACAAGCAGAGCACCACTCTGACAGCTCCTAATGCACATTGGTGCATGGTGTGGCATGAACCATGTTGTGCATGCCACACCATGCATAAACGAAGATCACATGTGCCCCCCTGCACACACCCCAATGGCCATGGCTAATTTATCACTTAATAAATATGAGAAGTTCACAATTAACATAATTATCAATTAAATAATTAATAATACATTAATAATTCATGATCAATACATTATTTCCTAAATTAACTTTCCACCCTGTAACTCTAAAAACACAACAACCTGCAATTACCATATAATTTAAAATATATCTTAATTACACAATTTAACTAATTAATTGTCATTTAAATATTTGATAACTTAAATAAAATATGAATTACTTTACTTCCCCCACTCATTTTATTTATTTATTTGAAAGGTTTTATATAGCGCTGGCAAGACCCAGGGGTATCAGAGCTCTTTTCAAGAGTATCAGACCATAGTTGCAAGTTACATCGTTACAACGGTTACACAGTTTTAGAGCATAGCTATATAGTTACATGTTCAGTCGAGACAAACAATAAGGACATAGCCGTGAGGGAAAAATCATGTAAGGAGAGAGATTCAGGGGAGAGGGGGTAGGAGCAGGGGAAGTAGACAGAGAATGAAGGAGGGAAAGAGGAGGGGGAGGAAGCAAGACAGCATGAAAGAGGAGGGGCAGAGTTTCAGAGGCAAAACCCGGTAGACAAGTAATAGCTGCGTCCAAAGTCCAGTAAGCTGTGATCTCAGGGGAAGTGGTATCATTCCCCAATCTTCATAGCGAGAGGCAGTGAGAGGCAGTGGACTCTCTCAGAGGGGTCTCTGAGACTCCAAGGCCTACCTACTGGATACTTCCCCAAAAAGGGGAGAGGGAGTGCTTTGGCAAGGGGCACCATACCATACCTCAACTGTGAGTGGCTCCCTTGGTGCTGTGGACTCTCTCAGAGAGATCACTGAGACTCCATAGTATACATATTGGATCTTTCCCCAACAAGGGGAGAAGGAGTGCTTAGTCAAAGGGCACAAAGGACAGGGGGCTAGGCGGCGAAGCAGGCAGGGGGAGAGATTCAAGGGAGATGGGATAGGAGCAGAGGAAGTAGACAAAGAATGAAAGAGAGAAAGCGGTGGGAGAGGGTGAGGGACAGAGCATAAAAGAGGAGGGGGAGGGTGAAGGGGGTACAAACCGGTAGACAAGAAAAAGCCGCGTCCAGGGTCCAGTAAGCTGTGCTCCCAGGGGAAGTGGTAGCATTCCCACATCTCCGCAGCTTGAGGTTCCCTTTACGCAGTTGAATCTCTTAGAGGGGTCTCTGAGACTCCAAGGCCAACCTACTGGCTCCTTCCCCAACAATTATATCCCTATAATCCCCACAACCTACCTATAAAACATAACTCAAAAAGTAAATTAATTACATAACTTACATAATTAATTATCAATTAAACAATAACAATTAAAATTAAATTAGCAATTAATTTAAATTAATTTACTTCCCACCCTGTATCCCTACAAGCCGCAAAACGTGCATTTACTACACAATTTATATGATAAATGATCAATTAAATAATTAATAAATTATAATTGTTAATTAATCAGAATTAAATTACTTCCAACCTTATACCCTTACTAATTTTATAACACTAAAATTTACAATAAACAATTACATTATTTAAAAAACAACTACAAATTTACAAACTATGTTAAAAAATATTAGCAATATTTATACAAACAATTTAAAACATGCAATTTAAACATATATTAAAATACATTAAAATAATAAAAATCAATACTAATAACAATATTTTTGTAAATGATATTAACAGCAAAGATAGTTTTTTTAACATCAGTATTAACAACATAGATATTTTTGTGAATAATATTAAAAGAGATATTTTTGACATCGATATTGCTTACCTCAGAAAATCGGTATTCTTGTCAAAAATATTCCTTCATCACAATATTAACCCCTTCTGTGCTCTTGATGGAATGGTTCAGTCATAAGCACAAGTGCAAGTGTGCTCATGATGGAACCATTCCAGCATGAGCACACTTGCAAAAAATCCCTCTGATGTAAACAGGATAGGGATTGTCCATTTTTGTTTGTCTTGGGAGGTGGGAAACCTCCAAAGGCATGGTTATTGTTTTCCTTGCAATGGCGATCGTGCGCCTGGTGCGCTGTGATCATTACAATGAAACTGAAACTGAAACTTAGTCTTAGTTTCACAGTTTCAGTGCTCTTGGGGCTATCTCAGCCCCCGAGCACCGAAACACATGGGAGAGGTATTGTTGGAAATGGGAGAATCAGTATTTCTGCCACCCCAGGGGGCAGATGGAGGCAATAGCCCATTATCTGCTCCCTCAGGGCCAGAAAGTCTACTAGGCATGAGGGATAAAAAAAATCAAAGTTCAAGGGTGGGGGCTGCCCAGAAGGGGGTATGCTAATAAACCAAACCCCCAAAAAGATGCCATAGTCTTTCTTCCCTCCCCCAGGAGGCAGATGGGGGCAGTAGTCCTGGATCTGCCACCCCGGAGGCAGAGAGCCCGGTAGGCACCGGCAATTATGCTGGCTTTTTGATATGTAGGGGTAGGGCCTGCCCAGAATGGGTACCCTAATGCACCCTCATATCCCAAAAAAAAGCCACAGTTGTTCTGACCCCCTTGGGGGCATATCGGGTCAATAGCCCCTGATTTCCCACTCCCCAGGGTGGCAGAAATCCCACTCTGCACTGACTCTTTTAAAACAATGTAGAGGTTTGCTAGGTTTCCCTAGGTGCCGGCTGCTCTAGGGCCCAAAACCCACAGCTAGGCACATTGAGAAGAAAGGTCAGTGCCTAGTGGCCTTCTGCCACCCTGGGGGGCAGATTGGGGGCTGTTTTCCCAGATAGGCCCCTAAGGGGGGGGGCAGAAAGACTGTAGCTATTTTTTGGGGGGTAGGGGCATTGTTATTTCGATTCTGGGCAGCCCCCACCCCTATGTACAAAAAAGCCAGCATAACCCCTGGCACCTAGTGGGCCCTCTACCACAGATGCTTTTTCCCCAACTGCCTCATGGGGGGACAGAAGTCTGTGGCATTTTTTGTAGTGGGGGCATTGGCATGCCCAATCTGGGCAGCCCACAACCCTCACAAAATATATTCCCTAGTGCCTAGTTGGCTTTCAGACCCCGGGGTGGCAGATCAGGGGTGAATGTCCCAGTCTGCCTCCTGTGGGGGCAGAAAGACTGTGGCTTTTCTTTGGGGGTGGTGGGCATTGACATGTCTGTTCAGAGCAGTCCCCATCCCAAACTTTGGGGAAACAAATCATTGGTTTCTAGTGGGCTTTTTGCCCCCGGGGGGCAGATAAGGGGCTATTGCCTGTCCAATTATGAATACCATGCAATTTGTGTTATGGCCAGTACGGCCTTTCTTAGAGAGACTCATCGATATTTAAAAAGACAGTGTAGATCTGTCAAAAGGGGTTACATTTTATCAAATGTGCAGCTAGGTTCACATGTTAGGCCAGCAGTCATTTTACTACTGTTACTGTAGTGTATGGCACAATGGATGCTGCAGTCCACTTGCGACATTTACTTTACAAGTCATGGATACGCTTATGTGCCATATTCTAGGGACTTATAGACCTCTACAAGAGGGTGGTAATCCATTCTCAAATGGGAAGGGGTCCCCAAGGAATCCCTTCCCATTTGTGAATGGGTGCGCAAACATTTTTTAAGGGCAGGCAGTGGTCTCAGGGACAACTACCTGCCCTTAAGTACTGAAAAAAAACGTTTCATTTTTAATATTTTTTAAGTGCATTCCGTTTTCTTTTAAGGAAAACGGGCTGCATTTTTTAAAAATACTGCTTTATTGACAAAGCTGTCCCAGACATGGTGGTCTGCTGACCCCAGCAGGCCACCATCCCTGGGAGTGCCAGCCATTCCAAATCAGGTCGCAATTTATGACAGCCTAATTAATATGCATGAGGCGTACAATTTGTGACTCCATTGGGAATCGCAAACAGTGTCTCTGACACTGTTGTACATTGATGTTTGCAAGTTGCAAATTGCGACTCGCAATTTAATGCAGTTTGCGAGTCGCAAACATCAATGGTCGCACATCTGGCCCTGAGTCTTCAAATAAAAATCTTACATGTGAGTTAGGTTTGAGTTTACAGGAGTGTCATTTAATGAACAAGGTGTCACAATGGAACCACAGTCGAAAATTATTACGGTTGGGCATAACTCGCATTACCTAAAAATCTGTAAGATTACTCAGAATTATGCAACAAAAGTAATTTTGCACCTAGTTCTATTTTCTTAGGGCAATTATGTCTCCATGTGTCCAAAATGGACATGAAGATGTATTTTGCGCTAAGAAAATAGCTCTGAATGCAAAATGACACAAACCAATGCTTTAAATGGAATAAAATAAGTGCATTTACTCATCAAATTGAGATGTGGACTAGGGGGCGGGGCTTTGGGTGTGGCTAGGGGGCGGAGTTATGGTCAGCGCAAAGTGATCCGGCCCAGGGCACTCATTTAAGCATTCATGCAGGCAGACAGGGCATTCAGTACATGTATTTTAGAAACGCTTACATTCGTTGTTGCCCTCATTACTAAACCTTGATGGCATGTGCTGCGCTACAGCATCACTATCGCCACAGGCGTCCTCATTCTGGTTGCAAACAAGTGCTGCTGTACTCTGCTAAATACCAGCAGGTAGCCAGATCTGAATGAATGCCTTCTGAAGGCCGCTCAATTGGTACATTGTACGGGAAGATTAGCGCTCGAGCAGAGTGTTTCACAAAGACGGATCCACTTGTTCTCAGCTGTGTTGCGCTTTTTTGTAAATGCTAATTTCACTGAGCTTGGCTTACAACCCCATGAGTACCAGTACTTTCTTTGGGCAAAGAGTAGCTCCGGTACTCAAGCGCCGAAAATTTAGAAGTGCCGGTACTCAGTACCGGTGAGTACCGGGCCATTTAATGCACTGGCACAAACAGCAAACCGCTCATGTACGTAAAGTTGTAGTTTCTGCGCAAATTTTCCCCCGCAATTTACTCCTAACTACGCGAGCGGGAATAACCGTGTAATTAGCAGAATTACCTTAATTAAAATTACTCCTAGACCCAAAAATCATGGTACAACTCTCTCAGTGGCTTTACGCTATTTACCAGCTATTCAAGGTAGGCGACAAAAGCTCCATGTGTTGTAGTACATATAATTGCAATTGAAACAGAAGGAATGTCGTCTTCTGCCATCAAATCCGTATTCTATGCTGAGAAACGAAAAGAGAATGCATTTGGCAAAAGCATGTCTTTCTTTAATCAAATCATTGACTGCCACGCATCAATGTAGAAACAGAACTTTCAACTTTACTTGCTCTGTTTTTCCAGAAAGAAATGTTGCATACGGATGATATCCTTAGAAATAACAGAAATGAATATGTCGTTGCACTTTAAAGACTAACGAATTAATGTGTTCTCAAGGTTAACATTATTGCGAGATGTATGTAACCAAAAAACATATATGTAGCTATATTTTTAAGCAGAACATTTCTCGGTGCATGATAAGTCTGAATATCATAGAAACATTGCAATGGCTGTCAGAACCCTGCGCAGATTAATCGTGGACGCCTCACAGTAAGCACACTTGTTATTATTGAAACGTCTTTAGACTACTAAGTGCTCTATTAGTACATGCAGTGAACACCGCCAACATGCAGAAGGCTGCAAATGCAAGTTCGAAAATAACTGCCATGACACAAAGCACTTTGAAACGAGGCACTGATGTATGAAAAGCTTTTTCCCATCTCTATGTCGATGTGACAAAGCCTTGATACATAGGGGCCTATTTTACGTTTCAAGTTTATTACATAGAAAAACACTAGGAAATGAAATGTCTATATTTGTAAGGCTTTTGACCTTCCAATGTAGTATTTTTAAAGGGTGACAAAATGCTGTGTTCAATCTCTTTCTCCATTTTTTCTATTCCCCTTGATATGCGATTTGGATGATGCAGCCTAAATGGGACTTAAACATTCGGGAGGGACGGATGGATAGATGAATGAATAGACTGATGTTTTCTTAGAAATTCTGACAAAGTGATGTCTAAGTTTTGTAGTGCCATGCGTGTGTGTATGAGGAGCATGAATTGTATTGGGAGCCAGAGTAGTTCCCTGCTGTGATTTGAGTTCTGTGTGGGAGGTTGAGGATGAGTCTGGCTGCAGAAATCTGGATTGTTTGTAGTCTCCTAATGAGTTACTTGGTGATCCCAGAGTCGTGGGTGTTCCATTATTCCAACTTTCTGGTGCTAGGGTGTGAGTGACAATTGTTCTAGTGTTGCTTGTGAGCCATTTGAATATCTTCATCTGCATCCTCAGGGTGTGGAAGCTGGATGCAGTGACGGCATTCACTTGTGCCGTCTTGTTCAGTTTGCTTTTGATGATTATTCAGAGGTTCCTGGCAATAATTCTGGGTATGGGTGTAGGTCTGAGTTTGGCCAGCCTCCAGTTGGAGTCCCATAGTGAGGTGTTCTTGGTAAAGATCCTTACTTGTGACTTGTCTGTGTTGAGCTTGAGACAATTGTCTTTCATGTAGGTAGCGACTTCGGTCATGCATGCCGTGAACTTCTTTCTTGTGTTGGGCGTCTTGCCCAAGAAGGAGAGTTGCTTGGCATCTGCATAGGAGAGGCTGTTGATGTCATGTCCGCAGATCACATTCACCAAAGGGATCATGTATGTGTTGAAGAGGGTGGTGTTGAATGATTAACCTTGAGGCACTACGCAGATGAGTTTGCTGGCTTCCAGGAGTAAGGTGTCAGGGTGACAGCTTGTGTTCTTGCCGTTATGAATGAGCAGATTCAGCAGAGAGTGGGTTCTTGCATGTCAATCTCGTGCATGTGACTGATGAGGATGAGATGTGAGACCGTGTCAAATGCTGCAGAGAGTTCCAGTGGAATGAAGGCTGCTGTGTCTCCTAAGTCAAGGAATATGGAGATGTCTTCTGTGGCAGTGATGAGTGCTGTTTCTGTACTGTGGGTGGACCTGAATGTATGGAGTTGAGCAGCTGGTGGTTGCTAATGTGGTCAGTGAAGCATTGGTTGATTAGTTTCTCTAAATCCTTTGCTAGGTATGGTAGGAGGGTGATGGGTCTGTAGTTGCAAAGCATGGCTGGGTCAGTGCATGGTTTCTTGAGCAGGAGCATGACACTGACATGTTTCTAGGCGTTCAGAAATGAGTCGATGGAGGCAGTAAGGATGGGTGTTAGTGCTTCATCGAAGTGCAGGAGGCCTTTGGTGAAGGTGTGGTGGGGCAAGGATCAGATGGAAGCTCAGAGTGGATGATCTTTATGGTAGCAGCGATTTTTACTGTGGTGACAGCAGTCCACAGAGTCAGGGTTTGTTTGACTGTTATGGGAAGTTGAGTTGAGAGGGTAAGGTGGCCACTTTAGGGTCAAAGTTGCTGTATATGGAGGTGATTCTATTACAGAAGAATTGAGAGAGCTTGTTGCGAAGGTCTTTTTGAAGGAGTGATTTTACTGGAAGTTGAGGAGGTACACTGAAATCTTTGATTAGTGGTCAATATGTCCTTGCTGCTGTTAGTGCTGGCATCAATGCAAGTGCAAGAGCTGTACGCCTGAAGTTGTGTATCTGCTGACAGTAGCATCTTAGGGCTGATATCTTTATCTGTTGGGTCTTCACTTGTTCTCTATTTATGCTCCAGCTGCTTACAGTGATGTTTCATCAGCCTGAATTCCTCAGTGTATTAGCCGGCCAGTGGTCAGGCTTCTGCTATTGAGTTGTGCTTGAGGGGAGTCAGGGTGCCGGCGCATGCAGTGATCCCGCTATTGAGGTTTTCGATAACTTTCAGCTAGTTGCTTGTGTCATCGGGACACTGCTCAAAGAGGTCGGAAGGCTACTCCTCTTTTGATATGCTTTTCCAGCTGTAACAGGTGATTCGGATGGTGGTAGGTCACTGATAGTGTGGAATGGGTATGCTGAAACTGACGAGTGCATGGTCTGCCCAGGACAGAGTTGCTGGCTTGTCAACGGTGATGTTTCTGATTAGGAGAAATAGATGAAAATCGGTGTGGGTATGATTGGTAACGTGCTGGGTGAGACCAAGGTTTAAAGAAGGGCTGTGGAGTTTGGTTCAGTTTGGTTTTGTAAGTGAAAGTTATTATTAACTACTAAAAATAATATGTAAAATAATGAAAATTAATTTAATAGTTTCATGAATTTATAATTATATTAAAAGTTATTACATACATATTGTTATTTTCATCACAACATAAATATGTTCTATTTTTAGATTTGTTTAACAATGAATTATATTTATTCACATTTTAATTGTTTTAAATCATTTTATTTAATTTACCATCATTTTCTGTGTGGTTCATTTTAAGTCCCAACCTCCATTAAAAATGTATTAATTATTTATTCATGTTTAATTAATTAAAATCATTACATGTTTTTAACCATACAGTGTAATTACGCATAGAGAAAATGGCAGATGAATATTGTTAAGAACTTTTTAGGAAATGTAAAATACAGACAGTGAATTTTCTTAAAAAAGAGCACAACGTCCTATATACTTCGTTAAACCTTCTTTATTTTTCCTTCCTAGTGGTTAGCCATGTGTGGTGTTGAACTTACAATCCTCAATTTGGTTCCACGCTATCTTTCAGGGGAGGGAGATGTGTAAGTCTATACTATTAAGAAACCTTACTCCCAGATATTTTGAAGAGGCAAATGTAGTAAAGTTACACAAAAGTATGAGAGCAAATTACACATTGATCACTCACAAGTGTAACCTTCTTAAATAGCCCCATGTGTATCTATGCTCAGTTTTCCGATCAATAATTTAATTGCAAAAATTGCAGTAATGTTATCAATGATGTTATGGAATTTGTCATTGATGATGTACTGTCAGGGGTAAGTAGCAGTGCATGGCAAGGTTATGAGTTATAGTTACCTTAGTGCATGCGTTATGTTAACTTGAGATACCTATACTGGTGATTTTCAGTGGTTTTGTACATTATGAATGGCATGTTTCAACTGACAAGTTCACCTACCTATAGCATCAGTGTAAACTTTTTTTTCTGTTAATTTCAAACATAAGGCAATATTTTATTACCATATGTAAAACCCATCCCTTGCTGGCAGCCATCCCCACACCGCGCATGGCCTTTTGGCATGCGCAGGTCCTGGCTGCACTCAGGTAGACTTAATGGCTTTGCCAAAGAATCACAACACCAAAATCAAAAAGTGACTCTATTATCATCTTTCTCCAACAATTGGCAATAATCTAGTGTACATTTCAGTAAATCACAAAATAGTATGTTTAATATTAGTGATTATTAAAAAAATAAAGATGTCTGTGAGCATATCTTTTAACAGTGTTTTTGCAACTTGTGGGCTGATAAATGTAAAAAGAAAACCTCACTTCCTGCAGCTCCCTGACAACATGAAAACATGTTTGGTGGTGCCCCTCCCTCTTCTAGGGGCACCACCTAGCTTAAAAGATTAATCAAGAAAGCCTTTGTAGGTCAAAATGGGGCGCTCCATGCTGGAGCTGTGAATAATAATGGCATACATTATGGCCAAAAAAACACAATTTGCAGCCCAAAACCTAAAATTTGCAGTATCTTTATGGTAAGCAGAAAATGTAAACGCCACTGAAATAATGCATGCCCTGTGCTGTGTCCCTGCAAAAGACTGTGCTATGTCACTTCTGTACCCTCGCAAAGTCTCAAGTAGCACAGTGCCTCAAACTGCTGGATACCTGATGCCCCAGAGACAGTAGAGCTTAAAGCAGGTTCCCAGGCAGCCAGTGGTTTCGATTAAACCCGCTTTTAATCTAACCTCATAACTCTATGATCCCCACTGTGTTACCCAGTGGATATGTAATCAGCCTTTTTAAGATTCTATGGCAACAAAATATTGTACAGAGTATGGCACCTCTTGCCCATTTAGTTTTCCCTACACCCTTGAAAACAGTGCTGCAAATTGGGGTGAAATGTATCGGCAGTGAGCACTTCACACGCCTTGTGTCAGTCAGGAAGTTGATTACATGTACAATGTCACATACACCTGTTTCTCTAGTGTAACAGACATATTCCAGGAGGGACTTTTTACCTTTTGAAACATTCTTGCTCCAGGCCACTGTAGACACACATTCAGTGAAATTCCATGCATCAGTGCTGCCTAGCACCTGTGCACGCATGGAAACCTTACAGTCACATTAAGAACAGAGAGACATGCGCATTGTATGTGATAGAGCGCATATAGCACTCTAATTGTAGGGGTACAATATACTCATGATTTAACGCATCTGCATATACTTTAGCATCATTCTATAGTCTGTTCGAAATGCATTTATTCTACACATTAATCCCGCAATGTAATATGCACGTTATACAGAAGTAACATGTAATAAAAGGCATCAGTAAGTCTATATCCATCTGTGTAAGGAGACCTTATATTCATATGAATGTACTCGTATGTGTTAAGGTTGCCTGCACTCTAGGCCCAAAGTAGGAATCTGTTTACTGTTTTGATTCCTCAGCTACTGAAAAAAATAATTAAATGTATCTTTGAATGTGCCAGAACAGTATGTTTTCATCCCATTGTAGGTAAAAGAAAAGCTTCCTCATTATTTTTAGTTTTGGGGAGATAACTGGAATGCCTTTGAACAGTCTGAGAAGCAAGAAGGGAGGATATCATCTGTGCCTGGCCTATCTACACTCCAAGGTCACAAAGGAGCAGAGAAGATTAAATTAAAGAAATTGTGGAAAGTTACAGGAGAGCTAAAGTGAAATCATTGTCACATGATACATTTGGGAGGGAGGCTGAATTTATCCTTTTTGTATTGTGCGCAGGGACAGAAAATCAGACTTCTAGATTTTCAGAGAAGAGAGAGCACCTTAAGAACAAGGTCCATCGCCTTAAGCTATTTGACCCCTTTGACATGAGTACTTCTAAGGAAGTCTACCCGTGCTGACACCTTTTGAGAACTGAGATAGGGGAGCCAACTAGAATCAGCATTTACCAGGGTAATGTAGGGAAAGATATTTCATGCTTTCTTTCCTAATGAAAAGGAATTTGGACTCATCCTCCATTTTGGGTTGTGTATTAATCTTGAAGTTTATAGTTTTGTGTCTCTTTTGTTGAATCAATTATATGCGCAGATTTGGCTCAGTATTGATTTTCCTGTATCTATACTCACTGATTTTGCGGTGTGTCCTTATCCAATTGTTTTTGGCGTTATAAAAAAATCCATAAAGAGAATTCGGAGTTTGTGGTCTTTACAGCATGACTACTTTGTAAGTATAATTTTTATGTGTTTCTTCCGCTCGACAAATTTTAGCAGGCAAATAAAAGACCATCATAACTGAACTTGGATAGTAAGACAAGGTCCAAGTTTGGCGTAGCCATATGTGCCAATGCTTAATTTGAGCCAGTGGTTTTCAGTGCTTGGCAGCTCCGGCACTTATGACGGTCTGCCACATGGTGGGCTGTTTGTCTGAGATTTAGAGTAAGCACAACAGTAGTTGTTTACATGTTCAATATATGTTACAAATGACTAATACCTGCCACTCTTATAGCTTTGGGCACCTGGAATAGTCTGAATTGTCACACTTGTAGGGTGTGATGGTTAGTAGCTGGTTTGGTAGTGTGATTTGTAGTGCTAAGAAGGGCAATGGGTGTTGTGGGTGGCAGTGGCCTCCTGATGAGGGCCCTGGAACTTAATACTTAAAAATTAAGCCCTGGGATATGCCGTTATGATCAATGTTATTCATTTTCTGTTTCTGTTTTATGGTCATTGTAAAACATGAATATTTTCTGTGCCATTATTTGTTCATTGTGAAATACACATGTTCTGTGACAGTTTATTGTTCATTGTAAAATAACTGTGCCAATTAACTCACTTTGTGAGAATTGAGCATGTTTGTGCTATTTTATTTTAGCAAGAAGCATGTTCTCTGACAGATTGTGTTCATTGTAAAATATTCATGTTCTGTGCCACTTTATGGGCAATGTGAAATATGCATGTCCTGTGCCACTAGGGAGTGAAGGTGGCAGAGGAGAAGATTTGTGGCCTAATTCCCTTGGGCAAAGTTTGCTGTATAAAAAAATCAAAATAAAAAATGTAGAAACTAAAATGGCCTTACTGGGCATCTGGCGTTTCCCTGGGAAGCTGGGAGGGTGGAGGCTGGTTTTGCAGTTGTGGGGGCCAGTTTTGTTACTAGGAGCCGGTTTTGCAGCAGTGTCGAAATATCGGCCCCCAATAACAAAAGCAGAAAGCAAGCCTTCCCACCCTCCCGGGTCCAGGCAGTGATTCAGCAGGGGCAGGTTTGAGTAGATTGTCAGGGCTTCTTTGGGTTCACAGTCCATCCCTGGTCATCAGATCAGGTTAGGGGTGAATCGGAGTAAGGCCCAAGCGTCTGCAGAGCAGGGGATAGGCCATAGGCTAATTACACATGATTTCAGAGAAAGGCGACAGAGGAAGATAATACCTCTGCTGCCTGTTAGCCAGTTGCTCATCTTCTTTTTACTGGCTTAGCCGAAGCGCAGAGCAGTAAAGAGGGGCATCACACAAGGTAAGGGGGAGAAGGAATATGCCTTACTTTACCCTCCTCAAAGTCAAGATACACACAAACAAAAGTAAGGTAACTTCAAGTCACAATTTTGATCAAGTTGCAATCCATTCAACAGTGTAGCTAAAGCACCTTCACTTTGTAAAAATGGCCCTCACCCACAACGTGCTGTGGCATGCTTCATCATTGGGCTGCTGCAAAACACCTCAGCGCAGACCAATGCTAGAGGAAGAGCAATAGGGTGGGGGTAGACAATGCAAACAAATAAGGAAGGAAAAGAAAAGGATCCAAAAAAGGTGCAGACAGTGAATTTTAAAATTAACTGAGGGATATTCTGATAACAATTTTATTGCTGCATTCCCTTGTCAGGATTAAAAAAAGGTAATTAATACCCTCGGATTGCGGTAAAGTGAGTGTATTTTGCACTCTACACCCCTCCGTTCTGTAGAGAGGTCAACATGTTTCTGCCGGAATCCGGGTCTCTACCGGCATTCATCAGGACAATCGGATCCCTATGCTAACTTTCCTTTCTGTCAATATACCCCTAATATCTCAATATACTAAGTATTACTCCATCTATTGAATGTGGTGCAGTCCAGTACACTTACTCTTATTTGAGATCAGTAAATTAAGAGAATAAAAAAACAACAAGTGAAGAAGGTCTGTGCATTAATAATCAGACGAACAACAATAGTGGTATAAGAGTTGTGCTATAAATGCTACCTTATATAATGAACCAAACTGGTGCGACAAAGGCATTCTTTTTAATTAAATCATAGCCACCTCTTGTGGGGGAACAATTACCTTTATCCTCTTTTATGTACAGTAAATGCAAGTGTCATTTATTCAAGCATTATGTGTCTACATCCAAAAGAAGATGAACACACCTGTATAAAAAAGATTATGCTGGTAATCATGCCCCAACAGTACTCTTAACCAAAAATATATCAATTAATGTGCTTAGGACCACACATAACCCAAATGTTAGATTTGGGGGTCTCTAGTTTGCATAGCTAGGTACCTGTGTCAAATAGGGACCATTGCGTCTAGTCAGGGTAAGGGGGGTACACTCCTAAAATAACCCCTGCTCACCCCCTTGTTAGCTTGGCAATACAGTGAGTCATACCATTGCTGTGAGCCCTGCTTGTTACAAAACTTACCTGATGGCAATTTCTCTTGACAGTGTGTGACTACAGGGGTCGCCCTCTACTCCTGTGCCATTTCTAGCAATCAAATCAATAAACTTGGTAAGATTTGTCGAGTGTTGTGTTATATGTGGTCCTAAGCACATTAATTGATATATTTTTGGTTAAGAGTACTGTTGGGGCATGATTACCAGCATAATCTTTTGTATACAGATGTGTTCATCTCCTTTTGGACGTAGGCACATAATGCTTAAATAAATGAGACTTGCATTTAGTGTTCATAAAAGAGAATGAGGGCAATTGTTCCCCCACGAGAGGTGGCGTATAATTAAATTAAAAAGAACAGCTGTGTCACACCAATTTGGTTCATTAGATAAGGTAGCATATATAGCACAACACTTTTTCACTTGTACCACTATTGTTGTTCATCTGTTTGTTAATGCACAGACCTTCTTCACTTTTGTGTTTTTTTTCTCTTCATTTACAGATCTCAAATAAGAGTAAGTGTAATACTTAGTATATTGAGATATTAGGGGTATATTGAGAGAAAGGTCAAGTTAGCATAGGGATCTGATTGTCCTGATGAAGGCCAGTAGAGACACAGATTCTGGCAGAAACATGTTGACCTCTTTGCAGAACAGCAGGGTGTAGAGTGCATAATACACTCATTTCACCACCATCCGGGGGTATTAATTACCCTTTTTTAATCCTGACAAGGGATTGCAAAAATAACATTGTTATTAGGATATCCCTTAGTTAGTTTTAAAATTCACTGTCCAAACCTTTTTTGGATCCTTTTCTTTTTCTTATTTATTTATTTGTATTGTCTACCCCACCCTATTGCTCCGCTCTAGCATTGGTCAGAGCTGAGGCGTTTTGCAGCAGCTCTATGATGAAGCATGCCATACCACGTTGTGGGTGAGAGCAATTTTGACAAAGTGAAGGTGCTTGTGCTACACTGTTAAATGGATTGCAACTTGACAAAAATTGCGACATGAATTTACCAGTAAAGAGGGGATCAGCTTTCAGTCTCCAATTTTGCTGGCACTTTTATAAAAATTATTGGATTTTAACAAAAGTGCCGATTTCACAATTTCTTTGCAAATCACAAAGTCATGAAATCCTTGGGGGCTGTCCAATAAAATCAAACTATCAATATACATCGCCCTTAACAAATGAACTCCATCTATCGTTGGGGTAAATATAATATTTTATGAAAGCTGGAAGATCAGCAGTGTTCAGTGAAGACTCCTGGTGCCATAATATCCTTGCTTATATACTTTTAGGGCTGCAAGTTTATCTGTTACTCCATTACTTGGACCAATATAATTTGTATCCAGTTATCTGAATGCAATCTTCGTTTAGTTTTTAAAAGATATCCATGGATGTTTATTTGCTCAAGCTTTTTTCCAAGAGACCCATGGTCAACATGGTCAGAAGCATTAGGAAAGTCCACAGAAGTGGCATATACTTTCTCATGCTTTCCTGTTACAAATTTTTAATGAAGCTACTTCAGACAAACAAAATTGTCTCCCATTTAGTAAGAAGGACAAAGCCTACTTGCTACAGTAGTAACAAATGTTATCCACATTTCCAGATATTGCAACAGAAACTTTGGGTATAGTTTTTCTTGCAAGTCCAAGAAAGACAATAGTTTGATGAAAAAGATCTATCTCCCATTTTTTCTTTATTAATAAAACAATGTGACACCCCAGCCGTGCATTAGGGATTTAGGAGCACATGCATCAAGCTTTTTACCAGTCACAAACAGGCCGCTTCTGCAAATTGGCCCATTTGCGGCGGGTAAAAAGCCATTTCTGATGGGTCAACCCAAAAAGCATTCGCAAAATAGATAATAACAATTTTTGTGATTACCTATTTTGCTAATGCATTTAGGGAATCACAGTTTGCTATTATTTATGTGACCCATACACGCATAAGGAATTGCGACTCCTAATTAGCAATTCCCTAAAAATCACTATTAAGGAATCTCAATTCCTTATCTTGATGCATGTGCCCCTTGATCATTCATTACATCAATAATGAAATTAAACATGAAAAATTGTGGCCCAACAAGTTGAATTTGCTACCAAAGTTATCAGGACCCCTTGAGTACTTGAAGCTCTCAATGCATTTATAGCATTGAAAAACATAACTATATGTGAATATGTAATTTACTCTATATCATGGAGTAAAATGTCCACAAGAGGTTCTCCATTCATTTTTACTTGTTATTATTTTTCATCCACCTTTATTGCAAACCTTTGTTTGTCATAGCACTAAGTGAAATGTGAGCATCAGGTTAAGTCATCAATAGGTGCAGGTTTCTTATATATGTCCTTTCCTGTTAACCTTGTTACAGTGGTCTACAAATCCCTAAAGTTAATGTTCTTGAGAGAATGCCGAAGCGATAAACATCTTCTTGCTTCCGGATGTTTGTTGCTCCTTTTTAAGGCAGCTTTATGAATATAGGCCTGTTCTTACTTATCTCTTCCCCAATCCATGTGCATTACTCATAGATAAGGGGTGTTGTTGTCAGATACTGACCAACATCATCCCTTATTAGCTCATTACAGCAGCACCATTAAAACTGGGGTGTTGCCACTAGGAATCATATTTACAAGGAAAGTGGTGATACGTGTTGTTAAGCCAAGAAGGCTAACGACACGCTGCGTCACTTTAGAAATGCAGGGCTGCATCACATTTACAAGAATATGGTGCAGCCCTGGTTTGGTTATATTATATATGGTTTCCCCCTATGCTGAAGCTAAATTTAGATGCATAGAGCCAACACAGGCACCCTTGCACCATAGTGCAAGGGGGTCTACGTTGCAGAGGAGTGATTGTTCATGTGCAGAAAGGTGTCCCTAAACAATCCAAAATGGCAATTTGAAACTTCTATGTGTGCTACTGAATGCAGCACACGTAGAAGTTACAGTAAGTAATTTTTCACAATTATTGTTTATATGCAATAAGGGACACCTTCCTGCACATAAGCAATCAAAGGTGTTTTGCTGTTTCCGTGTGTGCTGCACAACACAGCACACCTGGAAACAGCAAAAACGGGGAGAAATAAACATTTCTCTTCATTGCGCTAGAGAAAGACCGGGTTTTCCCTGGTCTTAATTTTGACGCTGCCCCCTATTTACGCCACCCTTGTAAATATGGGGCAGCGTCAAAATTAATGGGTGTTGAGGTAGTTCGCCCACAACAACACCCATTCCCCCCCCTTTCACGCTAAGTATAGCATGAAAGGGAGCCTTATTTACAAGGCAGCGTTAAGCCATATTAAGTGGCTTAACTCTGCCTTGGAAATAGGGCAAAGCCCATATCACCACCACGTCTTTAAAAGTGACATTGTTGTGGCGATAGGGGCTTGCAGATATGCCCCTAGGCAGATGTATCAATGGGAAATGTAGTCGCAAACGCTGCGATTCGCAAAAAAGCAGCGTTTGCGACTAAAAAACAGGTAAATGGGATGTATGAAGGAAATGGCATCGCAAAATTAAGGAATCGCAAAATTTGCCATTCCTTAACTTTGCGCAAGAATTTAAGGAATCACAAAAAGCGATTTCTTAAATGTATTGTAAGAAACACTTAAGTTTAGCGAATTCACCTTAAAAAATCGCAAATTACCACCAACTTCAAGTTGGTGTTAAAATGTGATTTCTGTCACAAATGCACTTTTTGGCATTTGTGAAGGTGCCATGTGGTGCTCATACATGCCCTTAGGGCATGTATGTGCGCCAAATGCGCACACATGTAAAATTCAGGGGTGCAGCAGGGTGTCCTCAAGACACCCTTGCACCCTTGAAATTATTCTCATTTTGCAATTCTCAAATTGCGAATCACAAATTGAGAATCACTTCCTAATCATTCCTGTGGGCCTCCTGGCCTATAGAAATGAATGGGAAATGATTCCTTAATTGTGATTTCGCAATTTGCAAATAGCAATTTAGGAATAATAATACATTGCTAAAAAATTGTGATTTTCTACATACATCCCAAATTGCAATTCTCAAATAGCGATTTCTAAAAAATCGTTATTTGAGTATCGCAAATGATGATGATGATACATATGCCCCATAATGATTAAACTTAGCACTTGTTTCAACCTTCAGACATTGTACAAGTAAACATCCCATATATGAAATAAAAGCCAGTCAGTCAAATAAGCTTTATCCGCCAATACAATTCACAAAAGCATTACAAATAAAAAGTTTTTTAAGAGTACCAGAATTTTTTTCTAAGTTAAAATCTAGGATAAAACGTTTTTGTAAAAATAGGGCAATGAGGCAATCGGGCTATCACTATATGATACATTACATGACTTGATAAGATTAAAAAACATAAATTACAAACAGTCTGATAAGCCTTTACAATTGTGTTGACCCCCACAAGTCATGTTATGCCTACATGAACCTAGGCGATGGTAAAGGATGTTTTCATGTTTATTTTCCAAACATAATTTGTTTGGAACGAATGTGCCACATGCAACTCAAGAGTTTAGCCACCATGACTGCATACCTAGATGATGGGGCAGAGCAAAGGATTCGCAGGGCTATGCTCTGTGACCTTGTACCCATGAAATAAAGCATAATCTATAAGAGAAGCCACCTTAACCCCAGGTCGGCTTCTCAGGAATATCACTTTTAAAATGAATATTTTCCAGTACCAGGCTCATTTCTAGAGTGTAGACCATTCATCTGCTTTCTTGTTTTATTTAATTTGTAATTAAAAGAGCCAGGAACTTTCAATTTCTAATATGAGTCCAGATCAGGAAACCCTGATGCCTGCAAGAGATGCGTGTGTTGAAACCAGATTGGGAACCCCCGATGCGGGGAAGAGATGCGTGGGGTAAAACTATAAACAAATCTTAATGCTCATCTTGAAGGGCAAGAATTACATTAGGTAAGATGAACTACACCAATACAGTCATTACAAACTAATAAATGTAGATGACAGTTATTTGCATTTACTTATTCTTTTTTTGGAAATTGCATAAGTATTGGGACCGTTTGAACGTAACCTGTTTTGTCAGATCTTAAAATGTGAAGGAGCCTGTCCCATAAATTCTGGACCTGTTCTAGAGACACAATCCAATGGTTATTTTTAGCAGCATGGAAGCATAGAGGGGATAAAATGTATTATATATGTCAATCAATTAAACAAGATCTATTTGGACACATAGTAACCACAGACAACTATGTAAGGTGAGTTAGTTTATTAAAAAGGCAAAATGATTGAACATAAAGGCACCTCAAGATGAGAGTGTAAAAATATATCGGAAATAGCATGAAGCCAAATCTGCGTATCCAATTGAGACGATATAACATAAACAAAACAATTAATGCCAGAAACAGAATGCAGAGTATCTGAAAGCATGAGTCCAAGTCTCCCTGCATAGAGGGTTGATAAGTAAAAAGCATTAATCTATCCCTACACTAAAACTAAAGTAACATCCATGCAAGCATCTTCAGAAAAGAGGAATAAAAGATGTTAAACCAGTGGATTCGTCCTAGGAAGTCTTTCTACAGTCAATAGGTCTGGTAGCATAAAGCTACAGAGACAGACCTTGTTCTAAGATGCTCTCTCCCCGAAGGCAGAATAAGAAGTGCGGCTCTTTCCCTACTTACAATAGCACATTATTGCAAGTATCTTTCTCAAGATTCATTTCGGGTCACACCATCTTCTCTGGGTACAATCCTAAAGGTAGTTTTTCATAGGATAACGGTGTTCTTCACTTGCAACAATTTGTCCTTGCTTCCCATGCCTTCTCCTGTGTGAGATACAACGACCCTCCTTTATCTATTCAAGCGACATCATTGGAACTTCTTCTCTTCTTGCCTGACCAATAAAACAAAGACTTCTTCTAGCTACTGAAAACGCTTCTTTCACCTGCAATACAAAACGTGAGAGAGAACAAATTCCACAGCTCACATGAATTTCAGAATGTTAGTTCTAAAGAGAGAGTTTCCAGAGAATTGTATTTCAGGCCTACAGGAGTCAGTTAACATAAGAAATCATCACATGAGCTTTTACGAATGGCATGAAAAAATAAGGTATATTCCATTAATGCACTTACCAACATTTAAAATGACACAACCAAATAATCACGTTTAATAATTGTCAGTTCACAACATGAGTTATTCACGTTAATGTTTCTTGCTGGTTACATTAATCTTCTATTTTAAATCTCCATGTTACTTTTTAAAGATCTAAGCACATCACGTTTTGAGTAAATACACTTCAAAATTCTAATAACCTATGTAATGCAACAAGAGATTACATGCAGGTACACTCTACACGAGTGATTATAATGCACCCTTACAAATAAAAAGCTATTTCTGCTACGTCAAACGTATTTCTAGTCTCCTTTTACACGCCCCTGGAAACCTCAAGTGTTATCCCAAAGAACATCAAGAAACTATTAAAGTCAAAGACAGAGCTTGACCTAGTCTTAGAGTTATAGAATTATAATGTATAGTCCTCACGATCCAAAAGGCGTTCCAGACAAGCTAGGTTCCAACTAGACTGTTACATTAGCTTCTAAGAGAATAACGATCACAATGCTGTTTCTCCCTTCACCCAGATTTCTCTTGTCCTCTGCAATAAGCTGTCATTAATCCATCTGTTCCATAAAATAATAATTGACCGTTTAATGAGTATAATACAGTGTATCTTACCAGGGACCAGTAACAAATCTAGAGCCTGCCACAGCTACAAGAATTTATAATGAAACCTTTCCTACAATTGCAGCAGCTCCTAATTTACTTTTTTGTTCCTCACTGTCTTTTCATATAAAGTTCCATTTAATTACCTTGTAGTGGTTTTTGCCATGACACCCATACCAATATTGTCTCACTCTTTTTTGTTCTTTTAGATTCATAGTTGTTCTTCTTTGCTATGTGTTACTTTACAGCTCGCAGAGTTTGAATGATGTCTGGACTCTACATGTACTATGCTCCTGTCACATAGATCTCTTTCTCTACTTAAATAGTGATGCTTGTGTGTTTAAGGCCACCGCATTTGTGAACTTGCGTAGACTCATGGAGATTAAATCACTCTGCACTACTTAGGACTAATGATGGGTGAAAGGCATATTTTTCTCAGTTTTCAACATATATTTCACACTGCAAGGAAGAATTAGAAACGGAAGCAACATCTTCATTCACATTTTGGTTTCACAGTTAAGATCTCTGTCCCTTGGAACCAAAAAAAGGTGTTCCCTCAGGTATAGCTAATAGATTACTAAATGTCTATGGTATGGAAAAAAGTAGTCTTGATCAGAAAAACACCACAACCAACAAAACCCAGGAATGTTTCTGTGTCACTAAAAGTTTGCTTGCTGCATCCGACCCAAATTTGACCTAGGTGATACCGGAAGTTCAAAATGACTTTTACCTCCTCTACCTTGTCTTTCTTATAGAGTCCAGACCCTCCAGCAGTGCAAGCCTAAAGCTGTATCTGTCTCTTTGAAATCAGACATCTTTGCCGGAAGGTCCTGCTGATGCTCCAGAGGTCTTGGAAGTCCCACGTTTTCACAGTTTCTGAAGCAGATTCTCGTGGTTGTGTATAAGGGCCTCAGGGAACAGCACTTAGGGATCAGGACCCTCAATATTCTAGCAGAGGCCACCAACAGGGCTTAATCCATTTCCAGTTGCTAGTGGTCAGCCCACCACTTCAGGAAAACGGCCTCTTAGAGCTTATTGTGTCTTTGTAGCCATACAGGAGTTCAGTCTACTGACCATTGGAGTCATGTTTTACTTCTGGGTAAAGTGGGAGCAGGTCCAGCCCTTCAGCTCTCCACACAGGTCCAAACCAGAATGTCCAGTCCTCTTCTGTTCTTCCACCGGTCCAGAATATGATCTGAAGAGCTGTAGGGGTGGTGTCACTGGGTGGAGGTTACTCTTGAGCATTGCCTAACCAATGAAGAAAAAGTTCCAAAAAGTTCTGTTCCAATTGCAGCACATCCTGTTTGCCTTACTGAAAATGATTAACAGTCCACTGTTCCGAGGCAGCTCCCTCTAGGCAGAACCTTTCTGCCCCAGAGAGGAGCTTGAGTGGCAGGCAGGTGTGTGTTTAGGGAAATTAGCAGTCCCTTCCTCCTCAGATACACCAAAATGGTTTTAGTTTAAGCTTTCCCTTCCACTGGGCTGATTCCATCCTGGCTACAGAGGACCTAGAGAACAAAGGGTTTCTATTTCCCAGACGTCACTTTACACTTCACTCTGAACATATGGGCTTCACTCTGGTCCTTTTCAAGGTAATGAATTACCTAAGTCCTCCCCAGCTGCCTTTCCTGAGCCGACATCTGTCACATATCTCACACCCAGATATTCCTGGGAAAAAGTCTAAGCCACTGTTTCTTCTTTGGGAAAAGTTTTCACTCCTCATTAAGAAGAAGCACTGGAAGGGCCATCTTTCAGCAGGTTAATGCTAATTACTACTGGAGCTTCAAACAGGTAAAGTGTGACTTTTTAAAAGTCACTTTCATAAATATTTAATAAACGTCTTTCTGCATCAATTAATTGCATTGAATACATATTTTTTTAATGTTTTATTTTACTCCTTAGCTTATCGCAAACCAAAGTTAGCAGACATGATTTTATTCTGAATGTTAGTTTTTCTCATAGAACAGCTACAGACCTTTGCAGTAAACACTGCTTTTGGAGGTTAGTAAGTGTACGTACTTGCCAACGTTAAATTGCTGTATGTACCACTTTTAAATACTGGGCACCCTACCTTGTGGGTTGCAAGGCCCACTGAGGGGTGACCTGATAAATATATTTAAAAGTAGGGCCCTTTTCTGTCAAAAACTGTTATTCTGACAAGTTCATCTGCAGGCTCAAAAGCTGCAGGAGTCAGTCTACACAGGTAGGCCTGAACCACAAAAAGTCACTAATTTAGCTTGAGTTTAACCTTGGGTAGCTTAGTACAAGTGGCAATCAGATTTAACTTAGAGGCCTCCCCTCATTCAGAGAGGGTCATCCCTCGGTTCTCAGTGCAGTTTTTTGTCAAATATTTTCCATGTACCAAGTTTTGGATTTTGGCTATCTGGGCACATTTAGTCCAAGTGTCCAAGTCTGGAGAGGCACGATTTGGGGGGTTAGGGCTCACTCAGGCTGAGTCCCGGTACAGGTACAAGATGGCAGGAGCCTGCTATATTCCTGTGGCACTGAACAGGCAGCCAGCTAAATCGCCCATAAAGTCACTCTAGTAATCCTGGGTTCCGTTGAAGAAGGAGGTCTCAAATAGCAGGACAGGCCTTGGAGGGCTCTAGGCAGGATCCAGGCAGCAAAGCAGCCCTTCCAGGTGCAACATAAAACACAATAGTTTTGTGGAGTACAGAGCAGGCTACAGCTGCAGGCAGTCCTTTGAAAGTCTTTATGCAGTTACAGAAAGTGAACTGAAGAGTGGATCTAGGGGCCCTATTTTTATACCTAGTGCCTTCTTTGAAGTTGGGACAAGTTTCTAGAGGTTTCTCCATGAAGTGCATAGAATTTCCTGAATCCCCTGCCCTGAATACAGGTTTGATGCAGAGACACCATAGAGATGACAAGCCCTTTGTGTGAAGGCAGAGCATTGCCTATTCAGTTGCAAGTGGGGCTGTGCCCAGCTCTTCCCCTCAATCCTGACAGCAAATAACCCCTTCAGGCATGACTAATCCTCTATTCTATGTCTTTCTGGGAGGAATTCACAAAGTCTAACTGTCAGTTACACCCAGTCATGTGACCCACGGGAGGCTGCAGGTACCAAATGGCTGAGGCAACAAAATGCCAACTTTCTAAAAGTATACAAAAGAGTGAGAGATGGAATGCTTGAATTAATCTCAGCCACTGGTAATCTTAATCCATCGTTACTTTGCACAACATGTTACCTCAGTTTGGACTGAGCTATATGCACCGGGTATGCCCAGACATGGGTCCCGCGCTCACTGTACCACTGGAACCAATCTATGCCTGAAGAGCCCTAACTAGGGCAAAGCCAGTCCTAGGTTGCTTGTGTTCCAATTCAGAGAGGACCAGGCCTGTACCAATTGGGCTGACAGTTCCTATTAGGATCAGTGTCAAAACTGAATGCCATATGGCTGGGTTCAAAGTGAGGTGTCATGGTGGGCAAAAAAAGGATGGATTGGGATGTGGCCCCAAGCGATTGCCATTGGCTGAGATTGATTTAGGCATTCCATTCATCACCTTGTTGTTTTTGCATTTGCTGCCCTATGTGCACTAGATATTCTCAGACATTGGCCCCGGGCTCATTGTGCCACTTGAACTAAGCTATACTTTGCTGAAGAGCCCTAACTAGGGTGAAACTGGCCCTAGGTTGAATGTGTTTTGCTTCCGGGAGGACCTGGCCAGGTTGGTCAGGCTGGACAGTTCCTATGACGAGCATGGTCAAGACTGATTTGCGTGAGGCTTGGTTCAAACTCAGGTGGCATGGTGAGCAAAAACGGATGGATTGGGATGTATCCCTGAGTGATTGCCAGTGGCTGTGTATAACCCAAGAATTCCATCCATCACTTTGTTGTTTTTACATGTGCTGCCCTAAGTGCACAGGGTATGCCTAGAAGGGGTTCCCAGTCTCACCGTGCCGTTGGAACCAAGCTATACATGGCTGAAAAGCCCCAATTAGGGTGACCGCAGGAGAGGAAAGTGTATTGTAGAATGCATACACTGAATTTTTCAAAAATACTAGAACAAAAATTATTAAAGCAATTTGCGATTGGTAATTTGATTTATTACCCAATGTTTAGTGATTGCCAATGGCAAAATTAATCACATCAGTTTATAAATTACAAGCCCCAAGGGGGAAGAAGAAAGGGAGGGGAAGTGGTGCTCAAGGGAGTGTTAGAACAAAGAAGATTAACACAGTATCAAAACAGTAACCGATATATTACCAAATTGCAGACATTTATCAAAACAATTATAATACAAAAGCCCAAATACAAGGCAAAATTTGAAAATTGTTCATTGGATAAAATTTAACGGTCACATCTGAATATTAGATGAATCGGGGGTGTGCCGGAAATTCAACGGAAAATAAACCAGTCGACGTTTCGACCCCTATCAGCAGGCCAATTAAAGTCCTTTTACGGGGTCTTCATCAGGATGTCACAAAGGGAGAAGGGGAGGGTGGGGCAATTCTGTGTAAAAAGATTTAGGGTAATTAAACATTAGTACATAACCGGAAGATAATCATCCTATCTAACATTTTAGACAAGGAAAATAAAACTAAATCACAAAATTACCATGGAGTACGGCCCAGCCAGGCTCTGTACATGGAGAGACACGCCACGCTGGAAGTCGTGGTCAATCTCGTAAGGTGGAAACCTCAAATGAAGAGGAGAACAAACAATCGATAAGGTTCTGATGAATCAAAAAGTTGTAAAAGCTAAATGTAACTCCATTTACACACTACAGGTGTGGAGACTAATGTTTCCATAATTCTACACCGATGTTGGAGTGGAGTTACATTTAGCTTTTACAACTTTTTGATTCATCAGAACCTTATCGATTGTTTGTTCTCCTCTTCATTTGAGGTTTCCACCTTACGAGATTGACCACGACTTCCAGCGTGGCGTGTCTCTCCATGTACAGAGCCCGGCTGGGCCGTACTCCATGGTAATTTTGTGATTTAGTTTTATTTTCCTTGTCTAAAATGTTAGATAGGATGATTATCTTCCGGTTATGTACTAAAGTTTAATTACCCTAAATCTTTTTACACAGAATTGCCCCACCCTCCCCTTCTCCCTTTGTGACGTCCTGATGAAGACCCCGTAAAAGGACTTTAATTGGCCTGCTGATAGGGGTCGAAACGTCGACTGGTTTCTTTTCCGTTGAATTTCCGGCACCCCCCCGATTCATCTAATATTCAGATGTGACCGTTGAATTTTATCCAATGAACAATTTTCAAATTTTGCCTTGTATTTGGGCTTTTGTATTATAATTGTTTTGATAAATGTCTGCAATTTGGTAATATATCGGTTACTGTTTTGATACTGTGTTAATCTTCTTTGTTCTAACACTCCCTTGAGCACCACTTCCTCTCCCTTTCTTCTTCCCCCTTGGGGCTTGTAATTTATAAACTGATGTGATTAATTTTGCCATTGGCAATCACAGAACATTGGGTAATAAATCAAATTACCAATCGCAAATTGCTTTAATAATTTTTGTTCTAGTATTTTTGAAAAATTCAGTGTATGCATTCTACAATACACTTTCCTCTCCTGCGGGGACCCCTCTCATATATGTATCATATAGCGCCCAGGTCCCCGTGACTGCATGGGTTCAACCCCCTTTTTGTAACGCCAATTAGGGTGAAACTGCTCCTAAGTTACTAGTGTTCCGGTTCAGGGAGGACCTGGCCTGACAGCTTGGGCTGGGTTGTTACTGTGAGGAGCAGGGCCAAAACTGAATTCCATAAGGCTGGGTTCAAACTGACGTTGCATGGTGGGCATAAAAAGGATGGATTGGGATGCGGCCCGAGTGATTGCCAGTGGCTGAGATTATTTCAAGTATTCTATCCATCACCTTGCTGTTTTTTTTTACTTTCTAAAAGTGGCATATACAAAATTGTAATTTAAAATCTGACTTTACCATTAAAGATCAATTTTAATTATGATTTCATAGACACCAAACATGAAATGTTTACCTGTCCCAATCAAATGTAAACAATTTTTAAATGTAATGAGGCAGCCTAATGCTATCCTGTGGGGAAGGTAGGCCTCACAGTACTGAAAAATGAGTTTAGGAGTTTTTCACTACAGTACATGCATTCTGCTCTATGGGCCGCCTAGTGCCTAACCTAGGAGTGACTTATATGCAACAAAAGAGGAGTTGAATTAGCAGCTTCAAACTGCATTCAGGCATGTTTTAGTGGGCCACTTAGATGGCTGGCACAATAAGTGCTGCAGGCTCAGTAACAGCATTTAACTTACTGACCCTGGGTAAATGGTATACCACCCTACAATGAACGTACTAGCAAATTAAATAGGCCAAACAGGTGTAAGCCAATCTTACCATGTTTAAAGGAGAAAGCATACGCTCTTTAGCACTGGTTAGCAGTGGTAAATTGCACTGAGTCCTAAAGTCAACAAAAATGTCTTAAGTTAAAATTAGGAGGAAGTAAGGCAAAACGTTTAAGTTGACACTGCAGAGAGGACCTGGTTCAACAACATAAAAACTATCAACTGTAAAATGGCCTGGTTTCACTTCAAAGGGGACAGGAAAGCCTGAACTGCTATGCCATCTCCCCTCTTAATGGCAGCACGCACATTTCATAAATGTTTCATCCCTATAAGACATCATTGCTCAGGTACATAATGTGCCCATTAGGTGCAGATCATAATGGATCCTGTCTGACGATGCCTTTACTACTAAAGGTTGCTCGCTGAAAAAGAAACTGAAGTGGTATATAGATACTGCTGGGTGGAGGTCTGGTGTTTTGACTCATTCTTGGAGGCAAGATAAAACAGCCCTTTCTTGAAGCGCGCTGCCTCAGGCATACCATGAGATACAGGAAGGATGTCTTTGGCGAAAAATGTTACCTAGCACAAGAAGGTAAAAGTCAAAGGGCACAAAATGTCAAGCAGATATTTTCCAAATGCCTGAAATCCTGCATGGCTGATTTTTTGAATAAGGATAAGGCCAACACTAGCAGTATATTTATGTCTGGGGTTACTTCACTCTTGCATCACGCAATAGGAAAATGCTTCTCTGGATTGTTTTTGTGCAGGAACGTGACCCTTCCTGCACAAAAAAATAATCCTGCATGCAAAGCAAACACCTTTGCACCATGGGGCAAGGGTGCATGTGGGGTGGATAGACAGCAAATTGTGCACCAGCACAGTGGGAAAAGTCAAGAATACACAATGTTTCATAAATACGTACATTCCCACCCTTTCACGTTTCCGTAGGGCAGCGCAGCAAGAAGACATGCAGCACTGCCTTATGCCAATTCCCCATAAATGAGGCCCACAGTGACATTTCAGATGAAATGCACAACACAAATGGGAGGCTTTTCAATGAATTTACGTTGTTTCAAGTCACGTTACCTATCTTTACTGAAACATGAATTTATAATGCACGGTAGAAGTCTAGCCTATGTGAACTAATTGTATTAAATGTATTGTGATTTGTAATAATATTTTCCATATTGAAATTATAGAAGAAGCATGTCTGGTTTAACATGAATTCATCTTTGTAATTTATCTGGTATACAGTCAAGTGATACATTAATGCCTTTATGTTCTTTCTCCTACTGCAAAGGGTCAGTTTTTTGTAAAGTGAACTATGTAAGAATCTTGCTGGTGAGAAATGAAATGATGAATGACACTGTCTTCTTCTAAAATATAAAAGTAAATACTTATAAAGGAACTATACAAAGATGCAAAATATTTCAGTAGCATGGAAAGCACAAATGAGGCACATTTTTAATATTGAAGTGTGATGGAAACAAAGAGTTTAACACATCAAATAAATACACTCTGTGATGCACAAAGAAATTATTAGCTGAAACTCAATTCCACACATAATCGTTTGTGCACTATATAGTTTTATCAGTACATCTGTATCTTTGTGCAAATGTATATGCCATTTCAAATGAAAATATACTGTCTGTAAGCTCTCGCAAGTTCTTTGAAGAAGCGGAAAAATGTTGTGCTGATATATTTTGAAATAGTCAAACCGCTCATAACCTGAAATTTGACCTCTGACAATTGAAGCAAAGCACATGGGACAAAATAAACATAATATGTAAAGGCATCTTTACCGGTCAGTCAATTTTTGCGCTCAGCATGGTTGCATCGATTTGGAGGTGATGCAGGATCCCCTCCCTCTGGCCGCCCTGCTTCCAGCACCCGTGCAGGGCACTCTCGCATGCTATAAATAGTTCATTAGCATTTATGAGAGCATCTTGATATGAGAGCTCAGGGTGTGCGCTGGTCAATAGGTTTCCTTTTGTACAGCACCCATTCTGAGCTCATGTATCACAAGGCGCTCTCATATGTGCTAATGGCATTTTGAAGTATATGAGCTGAGTATGTGATGGCATGCAGGATGTGGGTACTCTAGTCAGGTCCCTAGCTGACCTGACAGTGGTAGTTCCTACTGCTTATGAAAGTGATTGCACGGATTGCTATAGGGTTTGCCAGTCAGGTGCCAACCTTTGATGTAACTCCATCAGTGCTCCTGGAATGCATTAGTCCCTGTGTGAGTGGAAGAGCTGTGGCGCAGCAGCCAGGGGGACTGACTCCAGAACCCGCGAGCTCACGGTTCGATCCCCGACAGCAGATTAGCCCAGTACAATGTGACTCCTGGCAATAGCTTGCTTTATCTTCCCGACGGCGCCTAGAGACGCTTAGGTGTGACTGTTCGCGCTTTACAACTGTGGATTATTATTATGAAGAGAATACGCTGTAAATACATACTCTACAAGTGCTACAGCATGTGCAGAGTCGCTGCACGTGACATGATGTCACACGTCAGTTCACATGCCCATCAATCATTCATAGCAGCTCGTTCTAACCCCACACTTTTCCCAACTCATCACCCTGTGACGATTTGGAAAAAGGTGTTACAAGGTGGATGTTTTACCCGCCCCGGGGCTGCTTGGAAATGTGAAGCTTCTTTGCGTCAAAAACGGGTGGTCTCGAGATACCCTCGAGAACAGCAGGAGGCCCATTGGAATGAATGGGAAGTTATTCTCAATTTGCGATTCACAATTTGAGAATCGCAAATTGAGAATAATTTCAAGGGTGCAGGGGTGCCCAAAGGACACCCTGTTTCACCCCTGAAATCAGCATGGGTGAACATGTGGCGCACATACATGCCCTAAGGGCAGGTCTAGGGGCGGGCCTAAGGGCAAGACATAATGATACGTAACGACTTCTATAATAGTTGCAGCACACAGCAAAACACAGGATAGATGTTTTTATATAAACAAAGCAGTTTAACTCATTACACAAAACGAAAGAGAAATGCGATAATATGTTAACAGTTCCTTTTTTTAGAAATAGTTGCACCTTCTTAATGCCATACTGTTAATTGCTGTTGTTTGGCACAATACTATGTATTTTTGAGCATGTGACTAGGAAGAAACTGAAAATACCCCCACTTGGAACCAAAGCTCTTATGGCACCAATCAAATGAAGCAAATCACCATGACCCTCCCCACAAAATATCTCTTGTCTCTTACTTCGGTCTATCCATTCATTCTTTCATCCTACCATTTACCTGCTGATGTCCACCATTTACCCTTTACATTCTGTCATCTATTCAGTTTTCAATCGATCATTCAGTTTTTCACCATTCCGTCTGTCCACCCTTCATATCCAAACCTATCCATCTATCCATGTTTAAACCTATCCATTCATCCTTTCACCCATCCGTCTTTTTATCCACCCTTTCACTCATCCATCAATCAATCAATCAATCATGCCATTTGTATAGCGCACTACTCACCCGGGAGGGTCTCAAGGCGCTTGGGGGGAGGGGTATGCTACTGCTCGAACAGCCAGGTCTTGAGTTGTTTCCTGAAGGCGAGATGGTCCTGGGTCAGCCGAAGGTGGATGGGGAGGGAGTTCCAAGTCTTGGCAGCCAAGTAAGAGAAGGATCTTCCTCCGGCGGTGGCTCTTCGGATGCGTGGTACGGCTGCGAGGGCGAGGCTGATGGACCGTAGCTGGCGGGTGGGCGTGTAGAAGGTCAGGCGGTCGTTGAGGTACTTGGGGCCCAGGTCGTGGAGAGACTTGTGTGCGTGGGTGAGGAGCCGGACCGTGATCCTCTTGTCGACGGGGAGCCAGTGCAGGTTCCTCAGGTGGCTGGAGATGTGGCTGCGTCGGGGGACATCCAGGATGAGTCGGGCGGAGGCGTTCTGGATGCGCTGGAGTCTTTTCTGTAGCTTGGCTGTGGTTCCGGCATAGAGGGCGTTTCCGTAGTCCAGTCGGCTGGTGACAAGTGCCTGGGTGACAGTCTTCCTGGTATCGGTCGGGATCCAGCGGAAGATCTTGCGAAGCATACGCAGGGTGTTAAAGCACGATGAGGAGACGGCGTTGACTTGTCTGGTCATCGAGAGGGAGGGGTCCAGGATGAAGCCCAGGTTGCGTGCGTGGTCGGTTGGCTTGGGTGCGGTGCCCAGGGCTGAGGGCCACCAGGAGTCGTTCCAGGCGGAGGGCGAAGATCCCAGGATGAGGACTTCCGTCTTGTCCGAGTTCAGTTTCAGGCGGCTGTCCTTCATCCACTCGGCGACGTCTTTCATCCCTTTGTGTAGGCAGGTTCTGGCGGTGTCGGGGTCTCTGGTGAGGGAGAGGATCAGCTGGGTGTCGTCGGCGTAAGAGATGATGTTGAGGTTGTGCTGGCGTGCGATGGCTGCGAGAGGTTTAATGTAGATGTTGAAGAGGGTGGGGCTGAGTGAAGATCCTTGCGGGACGCCGCAGATGACTTCGGTGGCCTCGGAGCGAAACGGGGGGAGGCGGACTCTTTGTGTTCTTCCGGCGAGGAACGAGATGATCCACTCCCGTGCCTTCTCATGTATACCGATGTTGCTGAGGCGCTGGACTAGGGTGCGGTGGCAGACCGTGTCGAACGCAGCGGAGAGGTCCAGGAGGATGAGGGCCACTGTTTCCCCCTTGTCGAGCAGGGTCCGGATGTCGTCGGTGGCTGCGATGAGGGCGGTCTCGGTGCTGTGGTTGGCTCTGAAGCCGGACTGCGAGGGGTCGAGGGATCCGTTCGTCTCGAGGAAGGCGGTCAGCTGTCTGTTGACGATCTTCTCGATGACTTTAGCAGGAAAAGGGAGGAGCGAGATGGGGCGGAAGTTTTTGAGATCGGTGGGGTCCGCTGTAGGTTTCTTCAGGAGGGCGCTGATCTCGGCGTGCTTCCAGCTCTCCGGGAAGGTGGCGGTGTTGAAGGAGGCGTTGATGATGTTCCGGAGTTGGGGTGCGATGGTGGAGTCGGCCTTGTTGAAGACGTGGTGTGGGCAGGGGTCGGTCGGTGATCCGGAGTGGATGGTGTTCATCGTGCGGGCTGTGTCTTCGGTGGTCACCGTGGTCCAGGTGCGAAGGGTGGCGGTGGGGGGCATTGGTTTGACGGTTGGGTGCGTGGGTGGGGTGCCGAAGCTGTTGTGGATGTCAGCGATCTTGCGGTGGAAGAACGAGGCGAGGGAGTCGCAGAGGTCTTGTGACGGAGTGATGTCGTTGGTGCCGGTGCTGGGGTTGGAGAACTCCTTGACGATAGTGAAGAGCTCTTTGCTGTCGTGGGCGTTGTTGTCCAGTCGTTCCTTCAGGGATTTCTTCTTGGTGGTGCGGATGAGCTGGTGGTGCTTGCGGGTAGCATGTTTGAGGTCGGCCATGTTGTTGGTGGTCCGGTCGAGGAGCCAGGCTTTCTCGAGGGTGCGGCAGGTCTTCTTGGAGTCCTTGAGGTCATCGGTGAACCAGGATGCCTTCTTGCTTCTGGGTCTGCTGGGAGGGTTCTTTAGTGGCGCAAGGTCGTCGGCGCAGGCGGTCAGCCACTGTGTGAAGTTGCGGGCTGCTTCGTTGGGGTCCGTTGTGTTGGCGGGTGGGCTCTGGCTGAGGGAGGTGGTGAGCTGGTCTGCTGTGATCTTGCTCCAATTCCTGTGAGGTACCTGTTGCGGGTGGTGGTGGGTCGTGGATCTTTTGAAGCTGAAGTGGACGCAGCTGTGGTCGGTCCAGTGGAGTCCGGTGGCGTGGCTGAAGGTGATGTACTTGCTGGAAGAGAAGACGGGATCAAGCGTGTGGCCGGCGTAGTGGGTGGGGGTGTTGACCAGTTGCTTGAGTCTGACTTGACTCTGTTCGCCTAGCCGAGCCTCAGCCACGCCACGCCACGCCCCGCCAGACCTAGTGCAGCGATCACCGAGCAGGAGTAAGGAGCAGGAGCGGGAAGGACTCGGAGTAAGCCCACGACCGCCGGACGACCGCTGGACGAGGACGCGGTCAATCACCAGCGACAAACAGGCATACCGCTGCCACAGCCTCGGAAAACAGCGGAGCCCTCGGGGGAGAGGAACCGTGAGCCGGAGGGATGTCGAGTGCCACGAGATACGTGTGCATGCATCAGAGCGGAGAACGCCAACGTCCGCCAGTCCCCACCCAGCCCCCAGTCAGCCCCATTCAGCAGACTCGGACATTCAGCTGGATCAGCGATTCAGCAGAGTCTGCAAAGGGGAAACTGTGCTAAAACAACGGAGGCCCCTAAAAGTGCAAGTTGGCACTAAAGGAGAGCTTTGTAATTTAAATACTAGTCCAAAGAAGTCTAAGCTCCACAGAGAAGTCGGAGCCTTATCAAACACGACAGAAAGTGTAATCGTGGCAAGGCAAGCAGGCGGAAGGCAACTAAGGCAGAACAGAGGTAAGCGAATAATTATAAATAAAGTAAAAATTGTTAATTAAGAGTTCTCACCCATAATTGGACAACAGTTTCGTACCTAGAAATGGTACCTAAAAAAGGGACTAAATTACGTACAGGGGACGAACAAGGGAGGAGTAAATCAATGGAGGGCTCAAAATCTCTTGAAGAGAGCCAGGAAAGTCATGCATCATCTTTGGATAATAGTAAGGGGAAAAGAAAGAAAAGAAAAGTCAAAAGAGGTGGCAACCAAACAACTAATAAACAGAAAGAGAACACGGTAGCGACAAAGTCCATAAAGGAGTTTGTGGGTAAACATTATAAATCATTAAACCCAGCGATAACATCGGAGATAGATGGAGAAATAGTGGAAATTGACGGAGAAATCGGTGAAAACTTAGGCAAACCGGACGAAAGTCAAAGACGGTTAGATAAGGGAGATCATCATGAAGAAGTCAATCTTGACACCGAAGATGAAGGGGTGAACCACAAATCTTTAAATCTGACTCTGCAGAGCCAAAATCACCAAATTTCGGCACCTCGATTATCATCATCACCTAAGATGTTCTCACTGTTGTCACCAGGGAACGAAGGTAACAGGGGAAATGAAGGCCAGAACCAGAGCGTTATCTGGGGAGGTGCGCCAGATCAATTCCAGCAGTCCCATCCACAGCAAAAAAAAACAATACATCAAGACAGCATAAGGGCAAGTTACCCAGTAAATCCTGTCAGAAACACTATACAGGATTCGGTGCTCTCTGAAACTCCTACATCTTCGTTGATGGATTTAATCTTGTTACTTCAGAAGGCATTACAAGGAATCCTGGAAGTAAGTCTCTCAAACAACGGTCTGATGAAAGCTCAGATACAACATTTAAAGAAAATTGAAGAAGAGCTAGGAGAAATAAAGAGCAAAATGCCAAGTAGGATAATGCCAACGGATATAGCCCCACCAATTGAGAAAAGTGACATGATAGTACCAGAAGAAGAAAGTATGGTAACTTTGGAAAGAGCTCCCCAACCCATAGAACAAACAGCAAATGATGAAGAAGAGTCTGTAGACAATGTATATATATCAAAAAGACCTATGCTGATAAAAAGGCGCAGGGTGTATGTCACTCTTGGGGCCATGAACAGGACAGGAAAAATAAGGCAATTGAAACAAGCAGGAAAGAGAAAAGGGAAGGAAACAACGACGGGGGGGGGTACAGTCAGGATTAAATGCCTCAGCTCCGACTTTTATAACTCATAGACCCACATACGAAGAGGCAAAAACTGCAAAGTCCCCAAAGACCCCAACGACCCCGAGAGAACTAAGGAAAAAGCAGAGATGTAAGGAGGCAATTGAGATTCCCCCCTCCACCCGTACGACGAAACAGAAAGTAAGGCTAATGGATGAACGAGTTACAGAACAATGGTCAGTAAGACCTCAGGTACACGAAGAACCCAATAGGAGAAAGAATGGACGGCAAACAGGGAGAACAATCGCCAGTCAACAGGCGCATGTAATAAACACGAATCTATATGAGAGAGACAATAACAAATGGTTATTTCTGGACCTGGTACCAGCTGGGAGGAAAGAGAAGCCGACAAGAAAGTCCAGACCACTAAATAGGGCACTGATTTTGACTGCATTTGAAAAATGCGGCAGTTTGAGGGGGATCGGCACTAAAGACCTCCAGCAGGTTGGTTTTGTAGAAAATAGGTATGGAAAGGAAATAACAAAAATCACCCTTCACTCAGACCTGGTAAAAAGGGCAATTCAGAAAGCCTCAAATGAGATAATTCAACAGGGAATAAGGATTATCCCAGAGAGAGAAATAAAAACCTCTAAAGATAACAACTTCTTAAAACAGCATGCCGGGCTACAAAAGAGACAAGTGAATCTCTATAGAGGAACAGAAGAGGATCTAAGCTGCCTGAATGTCGTAATAGATAATACAGGAAACGACTCCTCATGGGGCAACTGGTCGTTGCATAGTAATCCCATGGGAGAATGTAATGAAAGTAATTCGTTGGATACGGAAGAAGAAGGTGGTTTGAGTGATGTTGAATAGGATGGAGGGGGGGTCGCAAGAACTAGGTCTCTTAACTTGGAACGTAAATGGGCTAGGCAATGAGCAAAAACGGGAATATATAAAGGAAGTTATAAATAAAGTGGACATTGCCTGCCTACAAGAGACCTGGCTATGCGACGACACCCCAACCTTTGATGGATACGTCCAGATACATCAGCCAGCCATAAAGAAAAATTATGGACGGCCCTCGGGGGGGGCTGCTGACATTGGTATCAACAAAAGTAATGAGGGAAATAAAACTGTTGAATACAAAATGTAAATGGGTACAATTATGTAGAATTGAACTTATGACGGTGGAACTGAATTATAAAATGATGATTTTAATGAATGTATACATGCAGTGGGATACCGGGGAGGAGTATGAAAGGGAAATGAGGCATTTTAAAGATGATGTAGACAGTACTCTAGAAAAATACCCTGCAGATATAATAATAATAATGGGGGATTTTAATCATAAACTAAACCCAAAAAAGGCAGACCTTTGGAATTGTGAACTGTTAGAGGTGTACGGAATAAACCCGGCTAAGTTCCCAACTGGGGAAATTTCAAAACAAGACCAAGGTCTAGTATACACCTTAGGAGGAAGGGGCTTTCACTGCGTAAATGGGAGAATAGAGACAGACTCACCAGCAGGAAAGACGTTCACCCAAGGGCAACAGAACTGCCCAATTGATTATATATTCTTGCAGGCCTGGAATTTCACCCAGATTAGGGACTTTAGGTTAGAACTAAAAGAAGTGAGTGATCACAAACTCCTACACATAATAATATCGGGGGGAAGGGAATTACAGAGAGAAACGGTGATTACCCAGGAGGTCGAGTACCCCAAACGGGTGACGACACGGCTAACTGAGGAATATATGGAAAAACTGAAGGCCATGCAAATAAAAATGGCACCCGAAAACTGCGAGAATAAAAAATTGGAATGGTTTATAGGGAAATTAGAAGAAGTGGTTCAATGTCTAAAGATAAAATTAAAATGGGTTAAACCCACAAGGGTAAAACAAATAAACCGAGGTAAAGGGTTCTCTGTGGCGTGCCAAAATAAGAAAAAGGAGATACGAGCAGTACAAAGAAGACAAAAAAAGAACTTTACTCAAGAGAGACAGGACCAGCTAGTTAAGCAGAAAAACGAATTCAAGTTAATGGTAACCAATGCTAAAAGAATATATAAAGAAAAATGCTGGATAGAACTATTAGAAGCCATAGAGAATAAAAATCTAAGGCAATTTTGGAAACTAGTAAAGGCTGTAGCGGGAACATCAGATGGAGAATTAAACTGTGTGGTGAGTGAGGCCGCATGGGAAGGGTACATAAGGGAACTGTACGGGGTAAGGACTCCCAGAGAGGAGGTGGAGACCAAAATATGGCAAGAAATCTCAGATGACCTATTTATTAAATTTAATGAAGAACAAGTTGAGCTCACAATAAAAGAACTTAAGCTAACCCGGGCAGCAGGACCAGATAATCTCCCTGCTATAATTTTGAAATCCGAGGTTAAATGGTGGGCAAGATTTCTTGCCAAGATGTTCCAGGTAGTTCTAAGAGAAGGTGTAATGCCACCAACCTGGAAGGGGGCCATAATTAGGCCAATCCACAAGAAAGGGAGCAAAGAGGTGCCACAAAACTACCGGCTGATTAATCTACTAGATATAGGTGAGAAAGTGTTTTCTAAAATTGTACTGAAACAATTGAATGCATGGGTAGACGAGTTTCAAATAATACCCACAGAACAGGGTGGATTTAGAGCAGGCCACTCTACAATAGATCATGGATTTGCTCTATGGGCGATGGCGAGGAAGTCGACGGAACAGAACGGCAAGTTGTGCTGCTGTTTCGTCGACTTCAGAGCAGCCTTTGACTCTGTGGATCGGGTCTGCCTATGGGAGTTACTAAAGAGGTTAAATATTCCTAAAGATCTCCTCACAATAATAAAAGAACTACACAGGGAAAACTGGGGGCAAGTAATTAAGGATACGGTGGGTTCTCTGACCCCAAAAATACCCATTGCCAATGGAATAAGACAGGGTTGTGTGCTGGCCCCACAGCTATTTTCGATCTTCTTGTCAGATCTCCCGGCACATTTAGAGGTGGAGGGTAGTGCCAGTCCGAAAATGGATGGCAATAAGATACCCTGCCTATTGTACGCGGATGATCTGGTAATAGTAGATCAGACTGAGAGGGGCCTCCAAAGAAAGCTTAATGCTTTCAATACATACTGTGCCAGTAAATTCTTAACTATTAATATGGATAAAACTAAAACCCTGTGCTTCGGGAAAAAGATAAGCAGATTCAGTTGGTATATAGGGGATCTCAAATTGGAGACAGTTAATGAGTACCGATATCTGGGTATATGGTTCGATAGGGCTTTAAATTGGAATACCCACCTGGAAACTCAAAAAGCAAAGGCACTCTCTTCCATATGTGGCCTAAAAAGATTTAATGGGGACTATGGAGAGATGTCACACCGACCTCTGCTGAGAGCTTTTGAAGCAATGATCCCCTCTCAAGTTTTATATGGTGCTGAGATCCTTTATTTGAGCGGTAAGGGATCCTGGGACGTGATAGAGGGGAATTGCATAAAAAGGCTCCTATCACTTCCTCAGTCTGCTATGATACAAGCCATCAGAACTGAAATAGGCACAAAGTCCTGGGCGATACAAACCCAGATGGCTGTGATTAGATTCTGGAAGAGATTGGAAGACCCTGAAAGCCAAAAAGTAGCACACTGGTGCCGCAAAGAAATTCTGAGAAGTGAGCTAAAATGGGCAAAGGTCAGTAGGGAAAAATTGAAGGGAATCTGTAACTCATTAGAGATCGACTGGGACCAGGAAACGTTTCAAGTTCTAAGTACCAAAGGTGAGCTGAAGCAAAGGGGGAAAGAATCTTCTAAATCGCTTGATATAGGTTATCTAGCAAAGAAAAAATCTGTGGCGCATATGCTAAATGCTTGGTCCTATGAAAATTGGTTCCCCTACCTTGATAGATTACCCAACCGCGGGTTCAGGCAAGAGATCCTGAGGTTTCGAATTGGGATTAACCCGTGGTTAATAAACAAAGATCTTAAAACAAAAATGATAGATCAAGAAGGTCGTTGCAGGTGTAAGTTGGGAACTAAGGGAGATCTGCTACATATTTTGTTGGATTGTCTGTCACTCCTAGAGCAGAGAAAACTGTGGCTGCGCCCGGTCTTTCTAAAATATGATATAAAAACAAGGTCGCAGGCAGCCAGCCTTTTAACAGAAATCCCCTTTATTGACATTGCAATTGCCCTCGGGAAATTTATAAAGGTGGCCCTGAGTGCACTGAGAACCAAGGAATAACATGTAGTACTGTATGAATTTTAGCCGACTGAAATAGCTGTGGTGGTAAGAAAGTGAATAGGTTTTAATTTTACAATTATAAGTTTTAAGGTAACTGGAATTTTTATTGGGATTTTGTATTTTGTACTTTGAATTTTGTATTTGTGATAATGGTGTGTAGGATTGTTTTTAACGGCCTAACTTTTAAAAATAGGTTTATGAATTTATTGTACATACTCCATATTGCGTTATGCTCACTGCATTGTTTAAAGACCAATGGTCACAATAAACATACATTTGACTTGACTTGACTTGACTTGACAGTTGCTTGAGTCCGAGGTTGGCGAGGTTTTCCAGCAGGGCGGTGGTGTTGCGGTCCTTGTTGTTCTCCAGGTGGAAGTTGAGGTCCCCGAGGAGGATGTAGTCAGTGGAGGGGAGGGCGTGCGGGCTGATGAAGTCTGTGATGTCTTCACTGAATTGTGTGCGTGGTCCCGGGGGTCTGTAGATGAGGGTGCCTCTGAGGGTCGTCTTAGGGTCGGTGTGAATCTGGAAGTGGAGATGTTCGGCTGCGGCGAAGGAGTCGTTGACGTCGGTCGTGATGCGGATGGTGTTCCTGTGGACGATGGCGATGCCACCTCCGGTCTGGTTGATGCGGTCCCTCCTGATGATCTTGTACCCGTCCGGGATGGCGATGGCGATGTCGGGTGCAGAGGAGGCATTCATCTAGGTTTCCGCGAGGAAGGCGACGTCCGGTGATGTAGCGTCGAGGAGGTTCCAGAGTTCCACGGCGTGTCTGTGGACGGAGCGGGTGTTGATCAGGATGCACTTGAGGTGGTTGCTGCTGGTGTTTGTCTTGGCGGGTGCGGGGCAGGTTCGGAGGCAGGTGAACTTGCAGGTGCAGCAGGTGAAGGGTCCGTGGGTGCGTCTCGGTGTGGCTTGGCAGCAGGCGTGGGTCCGGCCGGCATTGAGTGCGTTGAGAGTGGCGGCGTCGTAGGTCAGTCGGGTCGTCTTGCCTCGGCGGGGAGGGCCAGGGGTCCTGGCGCTGGGCGCGGACCAGGCGCGGACGGGCGCAGACGGGCTTACCTTTGGCGCACCTTCGGCGCTCAATCGGTGCTCCCGCTGCGTGCGTCCGCTGCGCGGTCGCTCTGGGGGCGTCATAAGTAAGGAGCCAGGAGGGAGGAGCAGCTGGGTGGCGGGAGCGGGGCGGCGAATGGAATCACAGGGGGCGGGGCCGCAGGGAGGCAGCGGCGGAAAATTCCAAGAAGCAGCGGGCAGCGGAAAATTCCCAGGAGCAGCGGGAAATTCCCAGGAGCAGCGGGCAGCGAGCGAAGGAATCTGCAGGCCGGAGGCGGCAAAGGCAGGCAGGAGCGGCAGCAGGGAGTGGGGCGACCAAGCCCTGTGGAGGGCTGAGCGGTCCATCAATCCTTTTGCGCATCTATCCATCAACCCTTTCCCTCCTTTATACCATCCACCCTTTCATTCCATCCACCCTTTCACTCAATCCCTCCTTTCACTCATCCATCATCCACTTTCATCCATCCTCACTCGCTCCCTTTCATTCATCCATCCAATCTTTCACTTATCCACCCATCATCCGCCCTTTTATCCAATCATCCACCCTCTTTCACCCATTCATCCATTTACTCATCCATCCATTCACTCATCCATCCATCCATTCATCTATACATCCACCCTTGCTCAGTCATCCATCCTCTCACTCACCCACAATCCTCCCTACTAAAGTCTAACTGTGCTGAGAAAATAAAGGGTGCTGCTTCGTAATGTCACTGTCAAGCAAGGATGTTAAACACTTTGCACTACTAATAAATCAGCAAAACTGCTAGTTTAGACAAAACATGGCGCCTTTTCAGCATAAACAAGCAACTCTAGTGTGCCCATTTGCAAGGCCCTATGCCCTGCTGCAGCCCCCTAATCATTTCTGTAACACACATTTTAAATGTCAGCAGCAGATTATTAAATTAATATCTGACTTACCTGAATCGCTTTACAGCTGTCAGAACGATCAAGAGGAACTGCTGGCCTATCTCTCCTTTAGAGAGCCATTCAGTGTGTCAATGTGGGACCTAACGTGACCCGGGGAACAGTAACATCAAGCTGGGTTGGCGGCGCTAGTTTTGAGATTATTGGGCATATCAGAAAGCATTCTATGCACAGACCGGGTAATTTAGGCATTTGGCATTAGAAAGGTAGGTGCCTCAGTACTGAAAGCAGTTACATTAGCGCTCCAGGGGCCTCTTCAATCGCATTTTCTGAGCATTAACCCTCCGATCGAGAAAAAGTACGGGAAGTGAGACAGTCCACCGCCTTTGCCCCTGATAAAATTTCTATGATCAAAGTGTTACCATGCACTGACTTTTCACTACCTGAGATTGCGCTTTGAAAATCACACGCGCACACAGAAGGTAAAATGACTCTGGACCCAGCTCTTTCAAGCACAGCGTGACAGTGAGCACCGAATATTATTCAAATGGCCCTGCTGAATATCTCAGCAGGGGCTCAGATAAGGGCTGCAGAACTCGGCACCTTCCCTGCCAGAGACTCGTTCCACTCCTGCTGATTAGCGCTCACAGCCAATGAGCCTACCCTGTCATGAGTACCGGTACTCTCCACGGCAGTAGAGAAGTGCCGGTACTCAGAGCGATACATTTAAGAAGTGCCGGAACTCAGTACCTGTGAGTACCGGTCCATTTAAAGCACTGATCAATCTATCTTACTGCCCAGGCTACTTTATGTGTGACTATTTGTGTACAATCTTTGAATGTGGGTCTATCTATAGTGATGTCTATCACTATATGTGTGTGTTCAGTATGTACCTACTGTCCAAATGTTTGCTCCGATGGGCTGATGGTGTAAGCACTAGACCGTCTGGCAGATTTTCAGCAGTGCTTATTGTGAGCCAGTGGTTTCTGGTGCTCAGCACCGACCCTAAATTGTCACACTGGGACTTATGAATGACTGATTGAATGAATGAATAAAAGCTTTATAAAGCGTAAACTTAGCCAAGGGGCATCAAGCTGCCACTTGATAGCGCTCTTTGTGCAATTAACAGATGAGTAGAACAATAGTTTTTTAATAATTCAATATACATTTAAAAAACTAATATCAGCCACTCAAGCCATTCTAATAATTTTGGGGGACTCTAACTTTTTGAAATGTCACACTTGTAGCATTGTGATTGCTTGTAGTTGTGTAGGTTCTGTCATCGGCAGTGCCGCCAATGGCAATGAGTAGATTAAGATGTGGTGGCCACCTGGCGAGGGCCCTGGCATTTATTTATTTTACAAATGAAGCACTGATTTACATCAATTAGTGTGATGTGTTCTTTTTCTGTCTGTCACCTCCAGGAAAACCCTGGTAGTACCCGGCAGGAAACAAATAAAATTAACCCCGATGCCCTGGGAGAAAACTCTCAGGCTATTGTGGCCATCACTTTTTTTTCCAAAAATTTAACTCCCACTTTGGGAGTTTGTATTCTAAAAAACAAAAAAAAGGTTTGGTGCACACCACCTGAAAGATGGTGACTGTGCATCAAGCTTACAGTGCCTTCAGAGGAACTGCCATGCCAGTGGCCCCTCTGAAGGCACAGAACGCAACACAGGTCTGGCAATGAACTCTAAATAAAGGTGGAAGTCTGTCAGTGTGGCAGACATTATTGGCCTCATTTATGAAAAGCGACGCATCGCTGCGTGAAAACAGCGATGCGTCACTTTTCACTGCGCTCTCACTGCGACATGATTGATGCGTCATATTTATAATATGACGCATCATGTCGCAAGGTGTTACAGATACGTCAGTATTTCTGACGTATCTGTAGGCGCAAAAGTCACGCATTGCTGGAGTGTGTCATAAAAGTGACGCAACTCCAGCAATGCTTCCTTTCACATGGGGAAAGCCCCATGTGAAAGGGCTTACGTCATTCTTACACCTGCTGTGAGGCAGGCGCAAGATTTTGACGCAACAGCGTCCTAAAAGTGACGGAGCGATATCTCACAGATTTCACTGCGACACTATTACGAGGCTTTTTGCGGGTGAACGCCCACTCTGCATACATTATACTTGTTGCAGGTATAATGTAGCGCAGGGGTTTACAAAGTGACGCATCTGCTTAGATGCGTCACTTTGTAAATAGTGCGCATCAGAAGGCATGTTTTACGCCGCCGATGCGTCACAAAAAGTGATGCATCGGATGCGCAAAACTCACGCAAGGCCTCATAAATGAGGCTCTATGTCTTCTTCCAGCCTAACGGATGATGAGGCAACTGCTAAACTTTAAATCAGACCCTATGCTTGTTGTCTGTGTATATTCGTTAATTTATGTTCAATGTCATTTTACCCTGAGATACATTTAGTGGGCCCTGTTCAAGGAGCCTGTACATCAGTTTATCTGAGTTGTGTTATCTAAGTTTTTGTTTGCATATGTGCATAAAAGCCTTTGTGTTTCTAATTTCTGTGCATGGGGTCCAAAGGTCTCTTGTTCTGTGGTATCCATTCTGGATATATTTTGGTTTGGGTGGATGTGTACATTTGTGCGCGTTGGCAGTCAGTAGAAGAGATTTCTCCAGAAGAGACAATCCAGAGATTCATGAAGTTGTAGTAGTCCACTCTGTTTTCTACAAACAATATAGGTTGTTTTGGAAAGGAAATGAAGATTAAACCTCACGTCCGGACCTACCAAGCAGGCCTTTGTCTGTCATGATGTTATTAGCACTCGGAGAAACACTGGTTCTACAACAAAGAAACAAATATGTGGGAAATGGGAAACCAGCAAAAAGGAAAATGTGAAAATAACTGGGCACCACAATTTTAAATAAATATTGTCTACTCACACAGAAATAGATCAGGGACATGCATAGGGAGGATTTGGATTTGCACTAGGCCAAGTTGGCACAGTGATACTGTGCTGAATTGGTGCACCTGACCTGTTCAGCCACCTATGCTCTGAAATGGCTACCTACATCAGTTCAGACGCTGTCATTAAATGGTTGAAGTTCATTCGTCAATTAGCTCTGCAATGGAGAGCCTGGGAAAGCTCCTTTAGTGAGAGGAGAAGGCATTCTCTCACAAGCCCCACATTTCAGCCAGAGACAACACCTCTCTCTCCACTGCACTCTTCACCGGATTCCAAACCAGCCTTCACAAATCTCACCAAATGAACAGCCCACGTGGCATGACTGTTTGGGCCTGATAGTGAGTGGGATATCAAAAAGAATTTGATGCTAGACAATTAGGACAAATCAGTGTTGCTGTTAGTTATTAAAGTAAAACTTTCAGTAAGGAGAGCTTTATGCACTGTATTATTTACCAGAAAAAATGTGAAATTATTCCATGTATAATATCAGAAGCAATTCATACTATTTTCATAAAGTAGTTGGAAAATAGGTTGTGCCCTTGTGTTATAATATTCAAAGTTGCAATAAAGAATTAAGTATTAAAATCCATGTCATCATGTAAGATGTGATAATTTAATATTCATGTGATCATCCATTTTAATGCACTGCGTTACATATGAATTACAGCCAACACATCTTTCGCCCTTTATGGTGGGCACGCCTGGGCTCGCATCTGTATGAAAGTGGGTCTTCAATGTATAGTCTCCCTGATACAAAATATCAATGGAGCAAAGGCCCGGTTTGCTTTACCGACCAACCCGCTGCAACCAATCCTGGCACTTCTCTCATACTAGTTCATATAATCAGCAGATTTAGAGCAATGTCTTGATTGTTAGCGGAGTCGACTCTGGGGCCCTGAACCACAGACTGCCAGGACAGGAGAACACTGAGGCAGTGGGCAAGTAAACTTTTAAAAATGCTTTTGACCCACTTTTAAAGGCATTGTGAGAAACTCACACTGCCTTCAGCCTCAACTCCAGAGTTCTCAATTGTGGCCTTTTATAAACATTGTTTACAACGGTCCACGATTGAGAGCTTTGGCTTTGAGCCTAAAGGCATTGCCGGTTTCTCAAAGTGCCTGTACAAGAGTCAAATATTTGCCACACAACTTTCAAATGTAGACAGCAGTCCCTGGTAAAAAACACTGGCGCAACTGCTAGAATCGTTAACTCTTGTCAGGTGGTAAAGGGTGCAGTTCCCATGCACGTGCCCAATCATGTATAATAAGAAAATAATACACTTCCAAACAATTGTAACAAATTAATGATTACATTTTCTTTCTGCTTCATTGACCATGAAAAAAAGGTTAGGAGAAAAGGCAATTTTCACTTTGTTAGAATTTCAGAAGGCTTCTAACAAACACAAGTAATGCTCATGCATAATTCTAAAATCAGTTTTTGTCTGTGAAATAGAAAGTTCTCTGTTTCTCCGACTTCAAAGACATGTTTCTACTTGTAAAACAAAGGGTTATAAATAATTTAAATGAGATAACTGAAAAAGTATGTTTGAAAGAAGCGTTAAAATATTCTGTCAAATTAATACATGTTCTGTGTACCAAAAGGCGTTTCTTTTGAAACAATATTCATCAACAAAGTTCATAAAGGAAATCGACTTCACAGGAAAGAACGTTTCAGTACAAAAGGTAACAAAAGAACATGAAATAACAGTACAAAAAGTTTTATTGTGATAAAAAAACATTATCTGCTGAATAGAGTGAATGTATTCTACTTCACAAACAAATGGTTTATAATAGTTAATTAGAATATCATTAATTTGAATCTCAGTCTTTTTAATCCCTGTCACTTATTCAACACATAGCTTGAATAATTACGTATTGAAACTAGTTTTATTTTAACTCTCCCATTCTCCTCCCAATACCTTTTTTTCTTGTACCTTCACGATCCTTGAAATTGAGCTTGTGTCTAATGTGTACAAGAGGTATATTCATTTTTACCCCTTGTTTCACAATGTACCACTAAACACTACAACGTCAATGAAATGCACAGTGCTTGTGTTGTCTCGTCCATCCCTTTTAGTCCCTCTAACGATTGTTTTAAATTCTACTGACTTGTATCAAGTACTCACCGTTGCCGACACTCTGCAGGGGTGCCTCTTACCCATGCAGATGCCACATAATGTACTTAAGCAATAATTGATAACAAGCACATACGAAAATCCCTAGTTGCCTACTGACTTACACTCCTTGACAGGATTGGTCTTTCAGATGTAGCACGACCAAGGATGATAATTTATGAAAGCTTTTCAAGTGGAGGAGGTGAGAGCACCCATCAGTGTACCACATTTGAACAATGCACCAAGGTCAAGTTTTATACAAGCTCATCTTTTTCTGTGTGAAGCTTTTGTGAATGTTACCAAATAAATAGTTTCATTTGCAGAATACTGGCAGGAAATGGATCAAGGAGAAATATCTCTCTGATGAGGTTGAAGTAATTGTATGCTCAGGCCAGCCAAATTAGGTCAATTTCTTTCTTTTGCGAACTGTTCTGAAATGGCTCAATATATTCATAATGTGAAATTTGCAACTGTTGTGTGACTTTACAGCTAAAAAAAAACATTTCAACCAGCCATATTGAGCAGAGGGAGAGACAACAGTGATTGCGGAACTGAAAATGACAACTATGTTGAATCCCATGTGTGAGAAATTGGGGCACTGGCTGAGGGGGGTATGAGCCCTTCTTAAGTAACAGCCACAATCCTTTTCAGGGTGAACCACAGTCACTAAATTAACCTATGCTTAACTCTTAGGTATTTTGGCACAAAATCAGTCAGACTTAACTTAGGTGCAATGTGTAAAGCATTTATGTCGCACACAATCAGTGATAAAGTGAAAACATTGCAAAAAAATCCCACACAAATTTTGAAAAATTGAGGAAAATATAATACATTATTTTCCAACAAAACAAAAAAATCAATCAGTAGAAACGAAAATAGGCAATTTCAAAGAGTTAAGGTAAGTATAGCACCTAAAAGCACAAAGCGCCAATTGTGGGTATCTGGTCATACGAGACCGCATGAAAGTTACAAGTTCACGCTGACCACAAAAGAGAGCCGGACTGATACAGAGACCAGGTTTTGAAAATGGCCCTCTCTGAAAGGTCACCCCAAACCTTTTACCTTCATCGTCTTTTTCTGAATTGCTTTTGTTGGCCTTAGGACTCTGTGTACTTTACCACTGCTGACCAGTGCTTAAGTGAATGTGCTTCTCCCCTAAACATGGTAACGTTGGTGTATATATAATTGACATATTTAGTTTACTTGTAAGTCCCTTGTAAATTGTTATAGCATATACCCAGGGCCTGTAATCTAAATGCTACTAGAGGGCCTGCAGCACTGATTGTGCTTCCTACACAAATAGCCTTTCAAACCTATCTTAGGCCAGAAAGTGCAGTGCTTCTGTGTGGGCAGATTTCTGCCTTTTCGGTTGGCATCTAAAGCTACTTGCCAAGCCTTAAACTCCCGTTTTATTATTTATGTCACCCCTATGGCAGGCCCAAAGTAACCGTAAGGGCAGGGTGCCATGTAGGTAAAAGGTAGGGCATGCTTGTTTAACCTTCACATGTCCTGGTAGTGACAAACCCCCAAATTTGTCACTACTGTGAGGCCTACCCTTCTCATAGGGTAGCATTGGGAATTCCGTAACACACTTTTAAGCTGTAATTCCTGATCAGAGAGGAGTAGCTTTTTCATGTTCCATATCTTTGGAATACTAATGATAAATCCTCCTTACTGATGAAGCTGGACGTTACTGTGTAGAAATGCCACTTATTGAAAGTGGAAATTTCTCTGCACTTACCGCTTTGTGTGCCTGACAGCATGTATCCAATACATATCTGGGGTAAATGACAGCCACACTTTGTGCATTACCTCTAGACAGCCACAACACAGGAAGGCTAGGTGTGCTTAGTACCCATCTGAATACATCTGCAATCTGATGGCCTTGCCTAGGTTGGATGAATGAGAAGGGCTAACACTTCACTTGAATAAGTTGTGTCCTGTCCACAAAGGACTGATTTCCCCCCTCCTACTGATAGCATGTCAGACAGGACTGGGTTGAAGTCATACTCTTGCACTTCAGAGAGCTGCTTTGAAGTCAACCTCACATCAAAGATACTTTTGGTATAAGTACATGGTCTCTGAGCATTTAAAATCAGACACTTCTGGATCTTGAGCTGAACATCTGTCAGAGTGACTGCTGTGCCGCTTAAAGGACTCAACTAAACTACTTTTCTGGAAGGACTGTTCTTCTACATGTTGCTCCCTGCTGCTCCCAGCCTCTCCTGAAGGAGAACTGGATTCTGCCTTCCCTCCAAATGTTCTCCAAGGGCTTGCTGGCCTGCCTCCTGTTTTCTGATCCAAATGTTCTCCAAGGGCTTGCTGGCCTGCCTCCTGTTTTCTGAAGTCTCAGGGATACAAAAGACTTCCTTCAATTCTGCTGGTGCTGCTGGACTCCGCCATCTCTGAGTCCTACCCTTGCCTGAGGTGCCCTCTCGAGCTCTGGGCCTCAGACATGGGTTCTGTAGTTGCTCTGCAACAAAACCGATGCATTGCCATCTTTGCACAGATTGGAACTGACGCATCACCCTTCAATACCAACACAGAGGCTGTTCAACAACAGTGGTTCTACAGCCTGTGCAGCTGGGTGACCACGCTCTGTGAGGCTCAACGATTATGCATTGCCTCTTTCTTAGTGAAGCTGGGTGATGATGCAGGGACATGAAAGCGGAGAAAAGATTAAGTCGTCATGTCCCCAGCATCGCTGCTTAGCTCCATCCTAGGTACTTTTCTCAGGGGGCCCTGCATCGGTCCTGTAATCAGCCTGCCCTCCATAGTGGTCAGCTTGAATGTTGGATTTTCACCTGTCCCTCACACCGTCAAGAAACCTTCAGATCGCTAGTGACTTCTAAGCACTGTTTTTGCATTTAATCTTTAAAATTTCAAATCTTGACTTCTACTGATTGGATTTTTGTTGTTTTGGTCTTGTTTTACTCAGATAAATAACCTCGAACATTCTAAACCTGTATGGAGTCTTTTTGTGATGTATTCATTATGTTACTGTGTGTGTGTTGCACAAATACTTTACACATTGCCTCTTTAGATAAACCTGACTGCTCTGTGCCAAGCTACCAGAGGGTGAGCAAATGTTATATTTTAGTGTGCGTCTGGCTTACCTTGATTAGAGTAGTGGTGTCTGCCTGGACTGCATGCATACCTGAGTCAACTAGGATCCATATTTCTAACACCAGGTTAGTCCCGCTGAAAAAGTTACCTTCCAAAGTCAAGCCTGAAGAGTTCTGTTTGTGATGACGGAGGCCATGAGGAATAGGGAGAGCATCGCGGATGGGCATTTCAGTAGCATGAAGAGCAGGCCTGAGGTCACATTTTGGTCATCCTGTAGCAGGAAGATCCTGTTTGGCCTCATGGATGGTTGTTGTTGGAGTTTCATATTGGCAGTCACCACGCACTGTCAAAGCTGTAACGCGAAGTGCAGATCTTGTGATGTGGCTGCCGCTGGAAGTTGCTGTAGTTCAGGCATGTTCAGTTGCAGCTCCAGGTAGGTTCAGTACAGAATGTCATTTGTGCAGTTTCAGGGAGGCCTCTGGAGCTTGTTGTGTCACTGTAGCTCAGAAGACGAGGTCTGTCAGCCAACTCTTGGAGTCACTTCAGCCTGGGATAAAGGGTGCATGTCCAGTATTCCTTCTCAGACAGCAAGGCAGGTCTCAAGCAGCAGGCTAGTCCTCTAGCAGCAGGGTAACCCTTCTTCTCTCGTATCTACAGATCCAAGAGTGTAAAGAAGAGTGGGTCTCAGTGACCTATTTCTTTTACCTGGTGCCCCCTTTGAAGAGGAATAAACAACTGAAGTTTTCCCCTACAGAGGTGTTTGGAATTTCCACATCCCTTTCCTCGTCTGTCTGCAGGCACAATAGGCTAGTATGAAGTCATGTGTGTGTGAGCTGAGGCAGTGTCTTTAAGTACAATTGTGACAGGCAACAGTTCTGCTCCTCTCATCAAGTCAGAATGGCCCATCCTGCCAACACCAGACCATCTATTGTGTGGCTGTCTGGGAGCTACAAATTATACCTAGTCATATGACTCAGGAAACAGGCTGCAGGCAACAATTGGTTAGGAAAATGTCAACTTTCAAAACGTGGCATTTTCAGAGCTTTGACCTAATACCTGACTTTAACATCAAAGAGTGTTTTACATAACAATTCCTCAGACACCAAGCATGGCATTCCTACTTGCTCCTATACAAACTTATCACTCATTAAATGTAACATGGTAACCCCACGCTAGCTTTTGGGAGAGGTAGGCTTCACAGTAGTGAAAATCGAAGTTGTGAGCTTTTCACTGCCAGGACATGTAACACTTAAAAGTACATGTCCAACATTTAAAATACAATGTGCCCTTCGCTACAGAGTGTTTAGGAGCTAGGTTTTGTATATAAAAGGGAGTTTTAGGCTTGGTAAAAGATTTATTTTGCCAACTCAAATTGTCAGGTTAAACCTGCATGCAGGCTGCCATGGCAGACCTGAGACATGTTTAGAAAGGCTACTTAGGTGGGTGACACAATAAGTGCTATAGGCCCACTAGTAGCATTTCATTTAGAGGCCCATATAAAGTACCAACTTACTAGGGGTATGTAAGTAAATTTAATGTGCTAATTAGATGTAAGCAATTGGGTGAGAGTGCGGCACACCCTTTGAATGAGTTCAACAAGGATCAACTAGATCTGAAAGTGGTAAGAATTTTCGGGTGCCAAGGAATGAGTCCGTCCTGGCCTGTCAGGACTCCGAATTTGAACAGAAAAATTGCCTTCTACACTACTTCCAGAGGCACTCCAGGTAGAGAAAACATCTCCTAAAAAAGTTCAAGAATTGTAGCCAACAAAGTGTATGAAACAATCACTATTCATCAATTGTCCATGGTAATGTATTTATTTGAAGAGTCACGTATTATAATCATTGCGACTTCATTCGAAGGGACATGTGATCTCATGATTTTCCAAAATATCCAATTGCAATAACAGTATCCCTATGCATTTCGGGACTAAGGCCCTTCTTCAGGGGCTAGTTAGCAATCTGTAAGTGAAAATACAACGAATCAGGAAATGGAAGAACCTCCATGGGGAAAAGTACGTAAACACAGGTGGTGACATTGAAAACGGCGGAAATCTACGGCGTATCGAACTGTGCGGTGGTATGAGAAATAACCTAGGGGTCAACGAAGGTGAACAATCTATGGCAGCGAAAATAAAGTGGGACAACGATGTTAGACAGTGGGTCAACGAAGGTGAACGAACTATGGCAGCAAAAATAAAGTGAAACAACGATATTAGACATTGGGTGCATGCGAGGAAAGAGTGACAAAAGAGGCGGGTGACTGCGGGAATGGAATAATGACGTAAAGTGCTTAATGAAACGTGCAGGGGTCCCAGAAAGAAAGACAACGCTCAAGAAGACGTGAATGTCGGTCAACTAAAATGATCAGGGTGACAAAACAATACGAAGTGGGCTGGTGAGGCATCTATAGCAAACAGTGCAAACCGCAAAGTGCGAGAATCAATCCCCTTAACGTGCCTGTGATAGGGCTGTGAGCAAAGCAATCTTACCGGCGTGTTCTGAAAAGGTGTATCTCATACTGTCAGGAGTGTAAACGTTCCGAGTTAAAGACGCAGAAGTAAATAGATGGAGTGAACGATACGACGTATAAGTTAGAAACAAACAAGGGACTCACGTTGGTGAAAGAACGGCGAGAAAAAAAACAAAGGAACAAAAAATGCACAGACTGTTAAAATAAAATATAAATCACAGAAGTTTACGTGAACATATTTGAGGTAAAAGAATTAATGTACAAAAAATCAATATAAAGATGCGAAAGGCAAAGAATAAAAGTGGAGGACAGACACATAAGGGCAGCCATCTTAGGTGAGGAAAAAAACAGGTCAAACGAATAAGCTGAGAAAAAGTAAAAGAATGAATGGCAATATATGGTGCTTAATATCAGGAATGAGCAACAAAAGTGAAAAGCAAAGGGTAGGAGGATACGAGACGGAAAAGAAAGTGAAGTAAGTCAGAATGGATCTATGAAGAGTAGGAACAGCAAGGGAGACAGGAAAGCGAACAGTGTGCAAGTAAGGACATATGTATCAAAGAAAACAGCTATATTCGATTCGGTCATTAAGGCCTTTCGGCTGACAGGTATCCAGTCTTTTCATCCAGACAGTTTCTCTTTGTAAGAGTCTTTTTTTGTTGTCAACGCCTAGTCTCAATGGTACAATCTCCAAGACAAGGAACCGTAGTTGGCTGACATTATGGTGATGTGCGGTAAAGTGGGCCGCAAGGGGTGCTTTCGTGGTCTTATTCCGTATGGTGCTCTTATGTTCAGTCAAACGGACTTTTATTTTTCTCTCAGTTTTCCCTACAAAAGGGAGGCCGCATGGTCATTTAAGTAGATAAACCATATTTTTAGAGTCACATGTGGCGTTGGTCATGAGTTTGATGATTTTGCCAGATGATGGATGACTCAAGGTGTTTCCTTTGATGATATTATGGCAGTGACTGCAGTTTTGACAGGGTCTGGTGCCCATGAAACAGGTAGATGTATCCGTGGGTCGAGACTCCAACATATTTTTTATGTTTTTGGCCCTTTGGTATGCAAAGAGTGGTCTATGGTTGAAAATGCCCTGAAAATCAGGTTCATATTGGATCATGTCCCAATTTTTCAAAATGATATTTTTAATAGTCATGCTTCTGGTAGAGTACTTTGACACAAAGACCGATATCTGATTGCTGGTTTGTTGAATGTGTGGAGTCAAAAGATCATGACGATTCTTGGACAAAATGCGTGTTTTGGCTGTCAGTAAGGTAAATTCAGGATATTTTCGGTCTCTATTTCTGAAGGATCTTTTGCTCGGAGATTTCATAAGATTCAGGATCAGAACAGATTCTTTTGGCCCTTAGTTACTGAGAGTAGGGTAAGTATCTCTTCAGAGATGTAGGATGACAGCTGGTGAAGAATAAAGCATTGTTTCTATCTGTTGCTTTTACGAACAAGTCTGTCACAAGTGTGTTGTCCTGCAGGGTAACTTGAACATCCAAGAAAGGTAAGCTTGTGGAACTTACAGTGTGAGTGAATTTTATGTGGTCATCAAGATTATTGATGTGAGAAAGAAACTCTTCAATCTAATCTGGTTGACCAATCCAAATTAAAAAAATATCATCGATGTATCGCCACATCGTGTGGATGTTTTTCGTCCATTTGTTGTTGTTCAGCATGTGATTCAGTTCCATGTGGTGCATAAAGAGGTTGGTCGTAGCTGGGCGCTGCGCAATTACCTATTGAGGTACCAACTAGCTGTAAAAAGTAATCGTTGTTCCAGTAAAAATAGCTGTGATATAGTGTGAAGTGTATCAACTCTAGTGGTAGAACTTTCAAGTCATCGTCGATGGGGTGAGTCAGCTGGAAGAATTATATTGCTTCAATGCCTCTGTTGTGGGGTATTGATGTGTACAAAGCACAGACGTCGATAGTGACCAGAGTGTACGTGATATTGGGTTCTAGGGTCACTTGTTGAAGTCGATTTAAAAAGTCTGTGGTGTCACGTACATAAGTTGACATGCTTTTGACGATGGTTTGGAGGTACAAATCAATGAATTTCCCGGTTGGCTCGTGTATAGAATTCTTGGTAGATACGATAGGGCGAAATGGAGGCTGGTGCAAGTTTTTGTGAATCTTCGGTAGCATGTGTATACTTGGACATTTCGGATGAAGTTGAGTTAGGTATTTGCGATCTTTTACAGTGATGGTTCCCATCGTAACAGCTTTATCCAAAATGATTTTCAAAATTGCGGAAAAAGTGTCAGTCGGATCTGGAGTTAACTTCATATTCAGATTGACACCTTGCACGTGTTCAGCCACGCTCTTTTGATAGTAGTCACTGTCCAAAATAACTAGTGCTCCCCCCTTATCTGCTTTGCAACAGACGATGTCTCGATTGCGAGAAATTTGATTAAACGCTCTGGCTTCCCTGCGATTAAAGTTATTGCGTTATGGGGCTGGTTTTCTGAAACAATCCTTTATAGCATTCATGGTGATGGTTTCATATGAATCAAAGATCTTGTGGCTGACAGGAGCTTGAAAGGTGCTTCTACTTCTCAACTCTTTGCATGTGTGTACCTCGGGGGGGCCCGTGGGAGGGCTGACATTGGTGAAAAAGTGGCGTAATCTCAAATTTCGCAAGAATTTATACAGGCTCACTTCGGTTTCCAATTCAGTAGCATTGTAGGTAGGAACAAATGAAGTACCTCGTTCGAGTATGGTCATTTGGGAGTTGGTTTAAGTCACTTTAGAAATGTTGATGACTAAGGTTTTTTGCTCCTGGTTGCCTGAGCTATGGATGTGACTGGTTCTTTTGTGACTTCTGCTCCTCCGGGTTCGACAACGATAACGGGGCCTTTCTCTAAAAAAGAGACACCAGATGAAGAAGCGGTGGTTAGAGAAACGTTTTCGGTTGTATGGTGGTGGAAAGTTTCTGGGGGTCTTCCATGGGATGTGCCCCCTCTTTGAGATGTTGATCCATTGGTTGAACTCCCTTCATCTGATGAGGGATTGTTGTAAGGTCTTTGTTGTCTACGTTGAACGTAGACCTCAGCCCAACTAAAGACCTCTCCTAACTTATAGTCCAGAGTGTCGCGTTTGTACTTCCTTATCTTTCTATCGTTTATTTCCTTTGTGTATTTATCCAATTGGATGTTAATATCATCCAAAGCTTTTCCCAGTTCTTCTTTGGACATGTTCTTACCAAGTTTTGTTGGATTTGTGTAATTTCTTTTTCCAGATCGTCGATGACTTTCGAGAGTTCTTCTACTATCAGTAGAATCAAATCAAGTGAGGATGGCGTACCATCGTTCCGTGAATTTCGGATTGTTCCTGCAGAGAGTAGGCTTTAGGGCGATGCGCAAGCCTCTCGGGATGCGTTGATCTTTATGGTATCTTATGAGGGTACCGGCGTGTAAGCGTTGGTTGATGACTCTTTTAGAAGTGCACAATAGCTGTCTTAACATGCTAGGATTAGAAAAAGTGCTCCTGGAGGAAGGATCTACTTCCTGGATCAGAGAGTATATATGACTGGTTGCTTCTGGAGTGAAGAATGAAGTCGCTATGATTATATTACGTGACTCTTCAAATAAATACATTACCATGGACAATTGATGAATAGTGATTGTTTCATACACTTTGTTGGCTACAATTCTTGAACTTTTTTAGGAGATGTTTTCTCTACCTGGAGTGCCTCTGGAAGTAGTGTAGGAGATTCCTACACTCCCCCAATTTTTCTAATTAGATGTAAGCCATTGTATCATGTATAGAGGAGAAAGCACAAGCACTTTAGCACCGATTGCAGTTGTAAAGTGCATGGGGTCCCAAGGTCAACAAAAATAAAATTTAGCAAAACAGACGGCATTCAGGTCGAACACCATGGTATAAATGCAAGGTTTTCGTTTGACCTCACTTCCTATGATTGATTCATATGTGGGCCTCCATATTTATTTATTTATTTTACATTTATTTTTCTACTACAATAAAACTTAAAATGATTTATTTTCACATATAAGCCACTAACATATTTTTCATTAAATGAACCCTAAATGGATATTTTCTCTTGTTTCAATACCTAAGCAAGATTTCATACCCACCAATAGATGGTATTTACTAGATTTGAGTGGAATTTTCCATTCTGCTCACAGAATTGGTGCAATTTTAATAATAAGGAGTTCAGGCCAAAGTCTGTCAGTCACTGAGTGACTTTTCTATAGCAAAGCTCTAGAACAGAGTTCTTTAAAATTTTGTCGGCCGAGCCCCCCATCTAAACATTTTTACACGTCGAGCCCCCTCACCGCCACCACCACCTGACAAACAACTTCTGGAAGCCGGCACTCTGCATCATTGATGGCCATTCCCTCCTGCAGAGCCGAGGTGGTATAGGACAAATCATATAAAGGTAGAGTGTTTAGTAAACTGAAGTTTTGGTAGTGCATGTGCTTATTCTAAAGTTCAAATGTAAAGTCTCCAAGAAAAAAATTGGCACAAAAAATTACATTGGTGCTTTATTTTTCACATAAAATACAAAATTTAGGATAGATTAGCAAAAAGACCCCCAAAACAAAGGTGTGGGAGTGCATGTTTTTCTCCATAGAGACAATGTGTGGATGGATTCTTGCTTCTGCCATTCTTAGGTTGAGCTCCACTTCCAGTCTTGAGCAGTGCCTGGAAACGGGAATGCTCAAAACATTTTTTAATATATTTTTTGCAGTTTTATATAGCGCGAATATGACCCAAAGGTATTGGAGCGCTTTACAAGAGCATCTTTTACATTACACAGACACACATTCATTTTTTGTAAGCACAGGGAAATTAAGTCATTTGCCCAGAATCACAAGATGTTGACCAGACATCAAGAATTGAACCTGGTTTACCAGCTCTACAGTCATCACCTTTGGCTGTTGTGGCACATCCTTGCCCCTAAACAAGATATCAGAAAAAGAAGTTCCACAGAACATGCTTTTTGACACAGTTGAAAAATCCATGATAATGTGGAGTACGCCAGGTGTTGCCATGCTTCCGGTTTTAATCGTCACATGGCTCGAGGAGAGCTCCAGTGGACAGTCTCCCCTGTGAGCTGTCCCCTTTCACTCTCTGCCCTCCCTGCATGTTTCAGCAGCAGCTAGGTCCATAGGGTCTGATTGCATTGCTAAACACTGATAATCTGTAGTCCCCCCTTGTCACTCACCTCCAAGCAGACATGGCTGAAGAGCATGGGTGCGTGAGGCAGGACACAACAGTGAGATATGTTATGGACACGATTTTATCATCCTGTGAGAATTGACAGTAGCTGAATCGGTGGCGGCAGGCATGTCAAAGGTCTTAAAAAACATACAGGACCTCCTGTCTGACCAGTTTCGACTTGCACGGCGCAAAGGGTCGCAGTTCAGACACACCCTGTGGGTGCAGGAGGATCCCCAAAGTGTGGCTCAGAGATAAGAGAAATCCAGAACAAAGGCATACTCTTTTGACAAGTTTCAGTCACAAAGACCACAGGGATGAGTTAGCTGCTGGGCCCAGTGGTGTATTTTGACCAGACAAGGGTGCCGCCCATAAAGGGGCTTCTGACTAAGACCTGGGGGATAAAAACGCCTTCACATCAGGTGTGCAACGCCCATAGCGCTCAAAGGGCTTTGTCATATGTGTCAACCCAGGATGAGACAGCTTCCCGGGCACACACAATGACAGTTTTGGAGCTGCCAGCCCTACCCTACTTCACAGGTCTTTAAAAGACCATTTACACGTTAACGAGGCTTTGTTGTTTTTACCCCCTTCTTAGAGCCCCTGCATATCTACTCTTCCTATTGTTGGAAGAATTAACCCCCCTCCCCCTAAACTGTTCAGCCTCTGGCCTCTGACCCGTGACTCCAGACACTCTCAGCCAAGCCCCCAGCAGCTGGAGATGCAGCAGCCCGGGCTGAGACACACGGCTCACGCCTGGAAGCAACAATGGAAGGTGAAGTGGTGGGGTGATGTGCGGCCCCCCTGAAGGGATGCTGCACCCCCCCAGGGGGGCGCGCCCCAGAGTTTTAAGACCTATGCTCTAGAATATGTAAGCTGGCAAGTGTGACCGAAATTTGGCCTTTCCTACCACAATTATCACCAGCATTCACGAGTGGTTGGGTCTGAGGGCTGCTTGCACTTACAGTGCTAAATTAAGGAGTGAGCGGCATATTTTCTACCATTGGCAGAATTCTGCAGAATCTCACTAAGTTTTTATGTAATTGCACGGAATTCCACGGAGTGAAACTACATGAGTTACACCGACCCCTAGTACTGATCTCTTGGCCCTCTAAATAATGAGCAAAGCAAATCCAGAAAAATGTATTGGCTGTTCTGCTGATGTTCACTTTTCATGGAACCTAGTTTCATCAGCAAAACATTGGTTAATTTCTCATTTATAACCCTTGTAGTAGTGTGCCCAATTTGTAAAACCTGCTTATATTTCGTGGATGAGATTCTGTTTTATTCATTTTTTGTTTAGTTTCAGCAATTTATCTCACTTTGATAATTGCAAGTTCTGTGTTTGTAGGTTGAATGAGAATTTGTATTCATCTTGTTGGAGGATTACATGGGACCTGTTACTTTCAGTGGTGCAGATACCCTTGGTCCACCCCTCCTGTCTGTCCCTTAGGATAGGGTAATCACCATCTATTCTGGATGATATTTCTAGACCAGGTTCCCCACTTTCTAATTGTTAAAAAGGAGAGAACGCTGTTCACCCATCTATCTCTACCTATCTCTCGGTAAAGGAAAGGTGAGAGAAAGTGAGAAAAAGTGAGGAAGGGAGTGGTGTCGCCTCACGGGAGTAACACCATGGAGGCTCTGCAGGAAGGTACTCGCCTGCCGCCTAGGTTCTCATCATTAGCATACACCACTCTAACATAAATTGTGAAGGTGAAAAAAGAAGAAAAGAATAGGTGAAGGTGCTTGGGTAACAGTGCCTGCGTGCGCCCCAAGAATTGTGTGCAGCAAGCCTGTGCCCCACAGGACAAAGGTTAAAAGTGAGCTACTACTCGCTGGCCTGCTCTATTTTATTCTAGGCTGCTAGTGAGCTCATGTTAAAATGCCGACATGTTTCGTTGCCTATGAGAAAACCTACGGCAACTTCTTCAGGGCTTGTGTGTGTCACTTCACCCTACACCCATTCACTGGTATTCCTGTAAATGTGAAGAAAAAGAAGAAACAGCATTCTCTATGTCAGTGATATTGTATGTACAAGGCTGACTCGTTCTACAGCAAAACGGGCACATTTAAAATGTTTAAAAATAAATTCTGGCTGCATCGTTAAATATTTACCGTTTCACCTGTGTCAGAGGGCATACCTATACCTCTCTTATAGTGATGTCTGTATCGCCAGTTCGTGAACTATTCCTCAAAACTGCTCCCGTAAGTCTCTGCAAAACGTATACAACCCAAATTAGTGATTCTGTCTTGGAGCACTCTAGTTCATTGCCTATATCTGCCAGATTAGCATTGTAATTTCGACCCTTTCAGGCCTGTTGGCCACTGTGACTGATATTCATATCCCTCTCCACCTTGGGTGCACTTCCATTACAATTACGTTAAAATTGCCCCTTTCGAGTTGCTGTCTCATTGATGTCCTATAAAAAGTGTTCCCAAACGATTTCATTTTACGGGTACCACAATGATCGATTTCTATATCTTCTCTCAGTCCGATTTCATTCATATGTCTATACTTCGTGTGGGGGACTGGAGAGTGGGTTCGCTTACTGCTTACAGGTCACTCCGCCCTGCTTGGTCATCTTTGCAAAGTATCATTCTGCTCACAGTACCGATTACAAATTTCTATCAATGTGCCAATTTAAAAGCATTGCTGTCGCTTTCTATATGAGAACCTATTTTGTACAAAGCCTTTCTTGTCAGTACAGTCATCTTACCAGGAACGGCTGGCCCCGGGCGTTGTCTCGGCAGCACCCGGCTCCTAAAGCAGCTCCCTTATAAATGTTTGTAGGCGTGAACGCCGTGTTGCTTCCGTGACTCCTCCCCGCTTGGGCCTCTACTGTGGCCACCATCTTGTAAGGTGTTTTAAGTCTAATTTAGTGTATCGTAATTCCCGTTTTTGTGTGGAGTAATATCACTACTCTTATCACTGTTGACCCATTTGGTGTATACATCAGTTCTAATTATAGTGTCGTGTTGTTAAGTAATCTTTCTACAATTTTGCGCTATTTACCTCGAAAACGGAAAGAAAAACTCTCCCTTCCTATTCAGTGCCAATTGTTGACAGAATTACCCGGCTATGGGGACATTGATGGATGTCACTATTCTCAGTTTTTACAGATCAATCTACCCTGTTTATGCGCCTAGTGGTTAATATTATGTGATGCAAAAGTGATCACGTGTAGGCTTTTTGTTACGTCTCAGTAATATTAATATTAACCCAATATATGCGGACTCAGCGAAGAACTCCTAAAAGAAATCCTTGATATAGAAGCAACCCTGAAGGCAGTCCAGACTATTACGGATATAAAAGAACAGCTTAGCAAAATCCAAAGCGACCTAGGCGACTACCAGGCTTATATGGTAAATCAAAAAATCAAAGGATTGAAACGCAATCTGGACAGATTCAGCCACGAGTGGGCTTACCCATATACAGAGGACCAACACTACCAACAGGGGCAAGAGCAGAATACAGCACCTCAGGGCCAGAGAGGGGGGAGACGTGAAGGTAGAAGGGCGCCAAACAACTGGTCCTTTGAGAATACCAGTAGTGAGGAGGAGGACCTGAGCACACACCCAAATCCATCTAATCAAAGGGTCAGATTTGACACTACTGAAAGAACCAACGAAGATCTAGGAGCACTGTTCAGGGCTTTTTTAGGTCAACAGAATCAGCACGCCCACAATACAAGAGGGGCAAGCAACAAGGGCAAGGGGCGAGGCCGAGGGCAACAGAACTCCAATACAACATGGCAAATGTTCTCACCACGACAAACACGCAGTCGAGGCAGGGGCACACTACAACTATAAGACCAGAGACCATAGTGGTAAACCTATCAGAACATCAACTGAGCCCAGACGAACTAAATGTCCTGAATAAAGGATTAGGATTCGTACCTACTCCCAAACATGATAGCTTCCAACTCAGAGGAGAGATCCATGGTATGATGAGAAGGATCAAATTAAAGAAATTCTTCCAGGGGAAGGAACAAGATGAATGTAGTCAACAATCCTTGTTCTCTACAAACTTGAGATGCCCGTCCACCTTCTGCCCCACTAATAACACAGTAGGTCCAGAAGTACAAGTTTTCGAACAGAAAATATTACAAGACAATAACATATTAGTACAAACGACTTCAAAATTCCCCCATACAAATATGAATAAAAAGGAATGGGAAGCCCTGAGAGACTTGGAAAACAACATGGCCATCACCATCAAACCGGCGGACAAGGGCGGGGCGGTGGTGGTCATGGACACGAAGAATTACAACATGGAAGTCCAGCGACTGCTAAGTGACCGCCATAACTACAAACCCCTAGCTAGGGATCCAACCAAAGAGCTACAGGATATGATCATGAAATTGGCAGCAGATGCCAAGGAGAAAAAATGGGTGACCCATAAAGAAGCTGAGTTCTTGGTTAATACAACACCAAGGATGCCGGCGTTCTATATAGTGCCAAAAATCCACAAGCCACAGAGGCCCCCCCCGGGGAGGCCCATTGTTTCGGGGATACAATCATTACTTGAACCCCTATCCCAGTTTTCCGATTTTTTCCTCAGGGAATGTGTCGTGACACAACGGTCCTTTGTTAAAGACACCACAGACATGTTAAAAATCTTACAAGAAGTTGCTTTTGACCCACACGAAGACTGGCTAGTAACCATAGACATAGAATCTCTATACACCAGCATCCCCCAGGAGGCGACGCTGGTGGCAGCAGCGCGCTCCCTGGGGGCATGCGAATGGTTCTATGACACACCACAATCGTTTGTTTTGCAATGCATAGTGATTGCTCTCACTAACAACTTTTTTGCATTTCAAGATCAGATCTACCTTCAAGTGTCTGGGACCTCAATGGGGGCCACATTTGCCCCGAGCCTGGTGTGTATATACGTCGGCCAATTTGAGATGCACTACATCAACCACGAAACCAATCTCTTCCAGAGGAACATCATCCTCTCGAAGAGATATATCGATGACGTCTTATGCATCTGGCATGGCACAGAGGACCGACTGATGGAGTTCCTCCACTGTTTAAACAATCTAGATCTAAGTCTAAAATTTACATGGACCATAAGCCAAACATCGGCGACATACCTCGACCTTGACATCCATGCAATAGACAACAAACTAGTCACAGGAGTTCTCCAAAAACCAACAGACAAGAACTCGCTATTGCACTATAAATCTTACCACCCTCGAGCTTTGCGCGACAATTTACCTGTGGGCCAATTTTTAAGGTATCGCAGAAATTGTTCAACTACGGAAGACTACACAGAACAAGCACAACAACTGGCTGTCAAATTGAGGGAACGAGAATACCCCAAGAAAATCATTCGCCACACGCAGAAGCGAGCACTCAATACTCCACGAACTGCATTATTGGAGCGAACAGTCAAAGACAGTGCGGAATGTAATCCAGTGCTAACCACATTTGGACCCCTATCAACCCAGGTGCGCCAGATCATTAGACGACATTGGCACCTCCTGAGTACCAAGAACATGACTATGCCGCAACCCAGATTTGCGTTCAAACGCTCCATGAGTTTCCGTGATCGGTTAGTTCACACACGCCCTAAATCCACACCAAAGGAGTCCAACCTCCCCCAGGGACATCATCCCTGCGGGGGCTGTTCAGTGTGTGAACTCACACAAACTACCAAAACTGTAACCTTGCAGAACAACCAGATTTGGTACATAAACAAATTTAGTAACTGTAACTCAACACACGTGATATATAGAATAACTTGTCCGTGTGATTTACATTACATAGGTTTAACATCGCGCAAGGTGAAGATCCGAATGCAAGAACATTTGAGCACTATACGAACTGGCAAACTGACTACCAAACTAGTTCAGCATTTTAAAACAATGCAACATAGCCCGAGACAACTGCGATGGATTGTACTTGAAAAAGTACAAGGAGACCAGTTCAACATTGAACGCAAACTCTGCACTAGAGAAGCAAGATGGATATATCGGGAGGGTGCGGACCAAATTGGCCTGAATGATTACATTGAATGGGAAAAAAACATCTAACCCATACAATTACCCATACTATTATAGTTAAGGAGTTGATCAAAAGATGGCTCGAAGATCTATCACCTCAGGTATGAGACGCACATCGACTCGAAGCGACATAGCGTCTATACCAACTATAGATGGGCACACAGCAGTGCGCCGCATATATTGGGTTAATATTAATATTACTGAGACGTATAAACAAAAAGCCTACACGTGATCACTTTTGCATCACATAATATTAACCACTAGGCGCATAAACAGGGTAGATTGATCTGTAAAAACTGAGAATAGTGACATCTATCAATGTCCCCATAGCCGGGTAATTCTGTCATACAACGGCACTGAATAGGAAGGGAGAGTTTTTCTTTCCGTTTTCGAGGTAAATAGCGCAAAATTGTAGAAAGATTACTTAACAACACAACACTATATTTAGAACTGATGTATACACCAAATGGGTCAACAGTGATAGGAGTAGTGATATTACTCCACACAAAAACGGGAATTACGATACACTAAATTAGACTTAAAACAACTTACAAGATGGCGGCCACAGTAGAGGCCCAAGCGGGGAGGAGTCACGGAAGCAACACGGCGTTCACGCCTACAAACATTTATAAGCGAGCTGCTTTAGGAGCCGGGTGCTGCCGAGACAACGCCCGGGGCCAGCCGTTCCTGGTAAGATGACTGTACTGACAAGAAAGGCTTTGTACAAAATAGGTTCTCATATAGAAAGCGACAGCAATGCATTTAAATTGGCACATTAATAGAAATTTGTAATCGGTACTGTGAGCAGAATGATACTTTGCAAAGATGACCAAGCAGGGCGGAGTGACCTGTAAGCAGTAAGCGAACCCAATATCTCTCCAGTCCCCCACACGAAGTATAGACATATGAATGAAATCGGACTGAGCGAAGATATAGAAATCGATCATTGTGGTACCCGTAAAATGAAATCGTTTGGGAACACTTTTTATAGGACATCAATGAGACAGCAACTCGAAGGGGGCAATTTTAACGTAATTGTAACGGAAGTGCACCCAAGGTGGAGAGGGATATGAATATCAGTCACAGTGGCCAACAGGCCTGAAAGGGTCGAGATTACAATGCTAATCTGGCAGATATAGGCAATGAACTAGAGTGCTCCAAGACAGAATCACTAATTTGGGTTGTATACGTTTTGCAGAGACTGACGGGAGCAGTTTTGAGGAATAGTTCACGAACTGGCGATACAGACATCACTATAAGAGAGGTATAGGTATGCCCTCTGACACAGGTGAAACGGTAAATATTTAACGATGCAGCCAGAATTTATTTTTAAACATTTTAAATGTGCCCGTTTTGCTGTAGAACGAGTCAGCCTTGTACATACAATATCACTGACATAGAGAATGCTGTTTCTTCTTTTTCTTCACATTTACAGGAATACCAGTGAATGGGTGTAGGGTGAAGTGACACACACAAGCCCTGAAGAAGTTGCCGTAAGTTTTCTAATAGGCAACGAAACATGTCGGCATTTTAACATGAGCTCACTAGCAGCCTAGAATAAAATAGAGCAGGCCAGCGAGTAGTAGCTCACTTTTAACCTTTGTCCTGTGGGGCACAGGCTTGCTGCACACAATTCTTGGTGCACACGCAGGCACTGTTACCCAAGCACCTTCACCTATTCTTTTCTTCTTTTTTCACCTTCACAATTTATGTTAGAGTGGTGTATGCTAATGATGAGAACCTAGGCGGCAGGCGAGTACCTTCCTGCAGAGCCTCCATGGTGTTACTCCCGTGAGGCGACACCACTCCCTTCCTCACTTTTTCTCACTTTCTCTCACCTTTCCTTTACCGAGAGATAGGTAGAGATAGATGGGTGAACAGCGTTCTCTCCTTTTTAACAATTAGAAAGTGGGGAACCTGGTCTAGAAAAATTAACCAGAATAGATGGTGATTACCCTATCCTAAGGGACAGACAGGAGGGGTGGACCAAGGGTTTCTGCACTAAGAATGGGCGTAAAATCCGTTCCGCTCGCGGAATTTGCGGATTTTCGGCAAATTTGCAATCCGCTAACTCTAGCGAATTTGCCGAAAATCTGTAAATTCGCACGCAGCGGATTTTTTTTTCTTGGTGATTCAATTTTGCGGCGAGCAGCGTTCACTTACCATCATTCAGCGTTTGCAGAGTTGTTTTTCTCGATATTTTGCGAGTGCTGCGCCATTTTGGATTTTGCTGCGGGATCCCGCGGGAGTTTGTCGACCGCGATTACGTCATCGCGCCTTGCCACCTTGCACAGCACGCATCGCGAGAGTTCGCAATTGGGAACACGTAGGTGCACTCGCGAAATACTGATTTTGCAATTCTGCACAAGAAATCCACCAGCAAACAGCATAAACCTTCAGAAAATGATGATTTTTATCAGAATCACTCCTCAGATTGACATTTGCCTGCACTTTTTTTTAGCAAGGAGTCCATTTTGGGGGGGGGGGAGGAAGGAAGTGCCCCACAGTCTCCAACTTCCTGTTCCTGTCCAGCAGGCTCCTCCCAGTGCTTTCTTCATGTGCTGGTCACTTTCATTTGGACCTTGACCTGGAAGGATTACTCTTTGTGGATGCTGCTGGATATTTGGATTTGAGGCCTTTTTGACTTTCTTTGGATCACTTTTGGATTAGAAATCAACTTTCACAAGTAAGTTTGTGTGGGGCATTACAGTTGCTGCAACTACAATTTTGGAACTTTTTCAGAACATTAAATAAAATATATTGTGGGTAGCCACAGTATCCAGTAGGACCAGGGTTAGTTATGGGTGCATGATACAACTGTTTTGTTGAATTTAAACATCATTGAGGCCATGGATGGGCTGGGATTGTGCTGAATTTTGTGTTTTTTGTCGATTTTTTTGGGGCTGCTGTTGTGACCTTTTGCCCAGGGGTAGTGAGTGGTGCATGGACTGAGTCTGCCTGTGGGGTCTCTTTAATGTAAACATCCTGGATGGCATTGGATTGTGGTGATTTTTGTGTGTTTTTCGTGTTTTTTGGGGTGTACTGTTGCTGTGGACTGGCCATGTGGGTGGTGGGGGCCATTTTGAGTGCTTGTACAGGCAGGCCCTCCACATGTGCTTGGGGTGCAAGGGGCCATTTTGAAGACAGGCAGTGTCTGAGGCCTGCACCCATTTTTCCTAGCTTTCATCCATTATGCCCAGGGGTAGTGAGTGGTGCATGGGCCTAGTCTTTCTGTGGGGTGTCTTCTTGAATTTAAACATCATTGAGGCCATGGGTGGGCTGGGATTGTGCTTAATTTTGTGGTTTTTGTAGATTTTTTGGGGCTGCTGGTGGGGCCTTTTGCCCAGGGGTAGTGAGTGGTGCATGGATTGAGTCTGCCTGTGGGCTCTCACTCTCTTTAATGTAAACATCCTGGATGGCATTGGATTGTGGTGATTTTTGCGTGTTTTTCGTTTTTTTTGGGGTGTACTGTTGATGTGGACTGGCCATGTGGATGGTGGTGGCCATCTTGAGTGCTGGTACAGGCAACATGTGATTGGGGTGCACCCATTTTGCATAGCTTTCATCCATTATGCCCAGGGGTAGTGAGTGGTGCATGGGCCTAGTCTTTCTGTGGGGTGTCTTCTTGAATTTAAACATCATTGAGGGCATGGATGGGCTGGGATTGTGCTGAATTTTGTGGTTTTTGTCGATTTTTTGGGGTGTATAACTGATGTTCCTCTGTCTTCCATTGCTTTTAGGTGCACAAGAGAACCACCAGTGCCAGGAAGAAGTCCTGCTGCGGTGTGTGCAGCACAACGTCACCTGTGGCCACAGACAACTCTGCAACTTGTGCAACTGCGGCCTGCTGTTCTGAGTGACATCTGAAGAAGATGGCCCCAAAAAAAGTTCCCCGTAGCTCCTCTAGCAAGAAAGATGCCAGAAAGGAGCAGAAGAAGCAAGTTACCAAGCAGACTGGTGTGCCGCCCGCCACAGTTTTTGGGAATAAAAAAAAAGTACGCCTGCAGCAGCAGCGGGATCTGCTGGGGACCGAGCTGGGCGCAGCACCCCCGCTCCATTGGGCTCAGTGCCACCACCCCCACGCCAACTTAAGTCCAAGCCCTTGAGTGCTGCAGAGGCAGCCAGTCTACTTGTTCAATCACCATCGACCAGTGATGTTGGCTCATCGCAAGAAAGTAGCAGCAATGTCCCTCAATCAACACAGGTTGTTGTAACTCATCTGACGAGTGTTGAACAACCACAGTCGCAACAACAACCACATGTGCAAGTACAAGCCCAAGTACATGTGGAAGGAGAGGCGGCGCAAGGAGAGGAGCAAGCAGAGGTGCATGGAGGGGCACAACAAGTGCCCACAATAGTTTTTCCTCCAGAAGTAGGGGCACATCTGGAAATCGACAATCAAGCCGAGGTATCATTCGAGGAAGCCACTCCTCCTGATGATCATTTATTGTCTTCCACATCCCGAGCAAGGAAAAGATCAAGGGTGGTGGTGTCTACATCTTCTTCAAGCCCACCTCCTTCTGATGATATGGATCTTACTTGGGAACCAGCACCACTGCCGTCTGAGAGTGAGGCTGAGGCACACCATGATCTGACAAAGGTAGCTAAGCGTAAAAGGAAGGTAGTCGAAACTCTCATAGTTATGGAGTGTGATGATGCTCAACAAGAAGTGGCGTATACTCCTGCTGCTGAACACTCTCACGACGACGACGCAGTCATCACTAACGTTACTGAAGCCCCAGCGGGCATGCAGCAAACAGACATTTTGACCCTAGCCCGACAAGCTGCTGAGCGTGATGATGAAGTCGACGAGGAGGCAATGGGAACACCACAATCATTGTAGTTAACTAGTACACCACCACCTACCGCTTCCATATTTCTTCCTCGCCAGAAGGGACCTCCATCCACCTCGACCTCAATTAGTGGTGGGCAAAGTGCACAACGTAGTAAAGTTCAGCAATACACATCCTCCACTTCATCTGGCATTAGCAGCATGACCACCACCAGTATCGCCTCCTCCGGCCCCCACAGACATTTCAAGTCCGCAGTTTGGGACTTCATTAGTGTTTGCACAAAAAAGGAAAACCGAGCCATTTGTAGCATTTGTAAGCTTGCAGTTAGTCGTGGTAAGCTTGGTACCAACTATGGGACTGGAGGCCAGAGAGGTCATCTTGAGAGACAGCACAATGTCCAATGGTTTGTGCACCTAAAGGAGATCAAGGAAGCCCGAATTGCAAGTCGAGAAAACGTTGATGTTCCATATGATGATGACGAGGAGGAAGAAGCGTCACATGCTTCACTTACACCCAGTACCCCTGTCAGCACACCCCCTGTGAGCCACACTAAGAGTGTGGGACAGAGTGAGACACCAATGCGAAAAAGTTCATCAGCGAGCGTAACTGGGTCGAAGAAGTCATCATCATCATCCCGTAAAATGGTCCTGGGCAACATTAGAACCATGTTGTTTTCAGACGCGCCATATGAACGCAACCACCCAACGGCGCGTCTGTATAACACTAAGCTGGCTAAAATGCTAGCGCTGGATCTTCTCCCTTTTTCTTTTGTAGAAGGGGTTGGTTTTCTAGAATTAGTGGCAGCGCTCTGCCCTAAATGGAAGGTTCCTAGCCGGTTCTATTTTGCCCGAGTTGCGGTTCCAGCACTACATGAAGATGTGCTGGCGGTGATTGGGGCAGCTTTGCAGAAGAGTGCTGTTCACACTATACATCTGACAACAGACATGTGGAGCAGTGGCGCAGGCACTGATTACATGTGCATCACTGCACACTGGGTCTCTTTTTCAGGGGTTAAAGCAAAGCTAAACGCAGGTGTTGACCTGGACCAAGGTTTTAAAGCTGCTCGGAAACATGAAACACTAGCTATGTTTGGCTTGGAGAAACGTCATACAGCAGAAAACATTTTGAATGAGTTTAACACAAAGGTCTTTCACTGGCTGTCCCCAAAAAAACGCGAGATTGGTTATGTTTCCACGGATTTTGGCGCCAATGTAGTTAAGGCCATGGATGGATGGATAGGTTTTTATATAGCGCAATATCACCGCCAGGTCTCAAAGCGCTTTGCATTGGGAACCCGTCCTGGTTTTTCCCTGTGATATAGCCCCTACTGGGTACCCCCAAGGTGAAAGCCAGGCATCCTGCCGCAGGGGGCCGTAGTGGAGATTAAGCAAGCTATTGCCCAGAGTTGCAGAGTGTGAACCTGTGATTCGAGTTGGCACCGAAGCGAGAATTACCGAGTCCGTGGACATTTTGGGCTCAAGACCCTGCCGCGTTGGGAATTGAACCCTGGTCCCGGGTCTGATCTCAGCGTCCGGGTCTGCCTCCTCTAACCAGTGAGCCACACTTCTCCACATGGATCTGGGTAACTGTTTCAGAGTGCCGTGTTTGGCGCACTGTATGAACCTGGTTGTTAAAAAATTCTTGGATAAAGACAGTCCAGCATGCGAGTTAGTGGTCACCTGCCGAAAAATGTGCAACCATTTCAGCCATTCTTTAAAGGCCCGGAAGCATCTGAGGCGCCTGCTACATGAACGTCGAATGCCAGTGAAAGCACTCATCCAGGAGGTGCCAACACGTTGGAACTCAACCTTCTACATGCTTGAGCGTTTGTATGAGCAGTTTACGGTACTCGATCAGTATTTCTTAACACTGGGTACAGCTCAGAAGGACCTGAGGCTAGATGCGGCGGAATGGGAGCTAGTTAAAAGCCTGACAGACATGCTTCGTCCTTTTGAGGTCTTCACGCGTGCAGTCAGCAGGGAGGACTGTAATTTGGGAAAAGCTATCCCATTGTTGCGCATGCTGGAGCACAAACTGAAGGCGGTGTCTTCTAAGTTTCAAAAAGATGAAGAAAAGCAAGAAGCTTTTGTTTTGGCGGAGAAATTATTAGAGCGCCTACTTGGCGATGAACGTCTTCAAAAGATCCACTCAGAACAGCATTACATTTGTGCTACTATTCTGCATCCATGCTACAAAAAGGCGCTGGCAGGCAGTGCATTATTTCCTTTTGGTGATGAAGATGTTACAAAGTACAAACATTGGCTAGCCTTGTCAGCCATGAGGTTTGAAAGAGAACGGCAGCAAATTCAAGGAAAAGGCAGTACATCAGCATCAGCAGGCCATCCCCAGTCAAAAGACTCCACTTCTGCACCTGTGGCTGTGGCAGAAGTGACCTCTCAGCCGTTAAAGACACCAGGAACCGGATCATTTGCACCAGACACAACAGAAATATCGGGTGATCATAGTAAAGAGGTTTGGCTAGCTGAGCTTGGGTTTGGTTCTCAAAAGGTCTGAGCAAAAAGTAAGCAAAGTGGAGGAACCGTGGAGAACCTTGAGTCGATGGTGCAGGACTATCTGAATGACTCAACAGAGGTCTATGTTAATGCTGACCCATTGGCGTATTGGCATGGGAAAAAAGAATTGTGACCAGAGATCACCAACCTGGCTATACATTACTTGTCTTGCCCACTCGCAAGCGTGTCTTCTGAACGTGTTTTCAGTGCTGCTGGTGGCATTGTAACTTGCAAACGGACCCGCCTCTCGCCCAAAAATGTGGAGAGGTTAACAATGATCAAGATGAATGAGCACCTCATACCACCAGATTACAAAGTACCAGATTGCACGACGGAAGAAGACGAGGAGGACAGCAACTTAGATGAGGGAATTTCTTCTGTGTTAGGTGACACTGACCTACTCCTGCCTGAATTCGCAGAGTATGAGGACAAACTCTTCTTCCCTGACACGAGCCCTGAAAATGAGCCAATGAATCAAAAATGTTCTTTTTCGTACTTATTCACTTTTATTCCTGTGTTTCTGTCTTTCTTTGTTTTGCACAGTTAATATAATTAAAACTTTAATCACCTGTACTTTTGCTTTTTGGCTGTTTGGGGGTCTTCTACTTGTTTTCGCCTGGGTTGACGGCTCTGGGGCCATTGCTGGGAAGGTCTAATACCGGATAAAACTGGTTTGGACAACATCCATGAGGAAAAAGTTTTTGCATTTTCTGACATTTCGCTCAATGTACCGTTTTCGGGGGCCTGTTTGGGGGGCTTCCTGGTGTTTGTGGGTGCGTTTCGGGGTCTGGGACCACTGCTGAGTATGGATAGTTTTGATAGCAAGAGGTTTGAAGGAAATCCATGGAGGCAGAGGAGAGTTAGGGCCTAGCTGCAGAGTGCGCACTGAGTGATTTTGGAAATTTTCAGAAAAGTGACAAAGTCCCCATTTTTGTACTTTTGCTTTTTGGCTGTTTGGGGGTCTTCTACTTGTTTTCGCCTGGGTTGACGGCTCTGGGGCCATTGCTGGGAAGGTCTAATACCGGATAAAACTGGTTTGGACAACATCCATGTGAAAAAAGTTTTTGGCACTTTTTGTAACTTAGGGTTCGTTAGAGTTAGCCCTAGCAGCAGCATTGCATGTGTTTTGGGGTTTTCCTAATTTTTGCAACTGAGTTCTGGGGTCTTAGAGCACTCGTGGGAATGTGTAATTTTTGTTGCAAGTGATTTGAAGAAAATCCATGGTGGGAAAGGGGGGATCACTTACTCTGTGAGAGGCACTTAGTGTTGAAAACAATTTGGCCATTTACACTTAAAGGAAGAAAATGACACAGACTTAAGTTTCAGGAAAACCACCTTACTGTTAAACACCCACCCACCAGACTCAAAAGCAGTAAAAAACAGGTATGCTCAGATAAAGTTTCAAAAAGTATATTTGTGTAGCCCTAACAAAATAATCTCCCGCAAGACCCTCCCTAACCCCAACGATTGTCCTTCAAAAGTCCCAAAAACAACCCAACTCCCAATTCCCACCCCCCAAAAGTCTCTAAAAAAGGGGCAAGGGACACTACGGCAGGATGCTGTTAACTTTAGCGGCCAGGGCATCATACTCCTTGCGGAGGGTGGCATGGTCGGAGCGGAGGCCCTCCACCAAGTTCTTATAAGTTAAGACCTCCTGCTCCAGGGAGGACACTCTGAGGCATAAGCGGCGCTGGCGTGCCTTGCAACTCCTGTGGGGGGCAGCTGCTGTCTTTGCTGCTCGGCGGTGGCGGTTGGCTTTGGTAGCCCGGCTCCGTACCGCTGGAGCACTGCGCTGGCTGGCAGCCCGTGTGGGCCCGGAGGAGGATGCAGCTGTCGCAGTGGATGTACTTGTAGACTGCGTGTCCTCCTCCTCCAGGGCCAGCAGCCGCCGATATTCTGCGACAGTGGCATCCAGCCTCCGTTGCCGGGCCATTCGAGCCTGCTCCTTCCTTGATGGTTTTTTTTGATTTGGAAGGAGCAACTATATGAAGAAAGAAAGACATAGTCTGTAACCAATGCTCCTTAAGATTAACACAAAATGATTGAGCAGAAAGTTGTGTCACAGTACAACTAGCAACTTGAAAGCACAGTACATAACTATTGAGGCCAGTATCTATCTAACCTCCCACTTCTTCATCCTTGCTCTAACATTAGTGGGAGTTTAAGGAACAAATTCTACGAGCACTATGGACTTCCATTACAGTCGACTATGACAGTGCACCAGTCTTATTCTTCTTCTTCTCTCTTATTTAGGAAAATTGGTACGTTATCTTCTGCAAGCCGGCATAATGCCAGCGCAGTAAACTTGCACCCGAGAAAAACAGACGCACACCATGATGAGTGAGACAGACTTGCGTTACTGTACCGGTCCAGTACATGCAGGTGGTGAAGATCTTACTTTTCTATTTCGGGTGGCACTGAGAATACTCTGTTAAAAGAGCTACTGCTTAATTAATTTAACTTTCACCCTACAGTGCAAATGAGTACTAGAAAAGGAAAATGAAGAAGCTAAATAATCTGATTATCTATCACTTCACATGGAATGTATTTGATTACATATGGGATGACTTTAGGTGCTTTGCTTTTTATTGAGTGAACAGTGATACACCCACACATGAATGACGTACTACTACTAAACTAAACTTATTAAGAGAGGTAGGGAGTGTCCATCCACCGTAATAACCGGATATATGCTGTGTTTGCAGTTGCAATACAAACTACTGCTACTATTCATGGTAGTATTTGGACAAAATTACAACTTCTTTTCCTTGCCTTTCCTACACTGGAACGGACGTGCGGGTGCGGTGTTACATGCTCTTCAAAGTAACACTTAGTTCATCCAGTGACCGTCTACTCTCCCTAGATACACATATGCTATCTAAGAGTCAGATAGCACCATGATCCAGGCATCCATCCATTCAAAGTATATGCACACATACAGTTTCTTTTTCACCCACCCAGGCTGTTCTCCTTCCACCCATCCTTGCTTCATCATTCATCCAGCCATGCACCATACCATATTCTTTCCTTCCCAGCCACCTCGGGGACCAAGCAAACACATATCATTCTTCTTTGCCAGTCATCATTAAATTTCTCGTCCTTCCACACTTACTTACACCCTTCTTTCGCTTTTCGTTCATCCCATCCATCAAGTTCATCTCAGATCTGATTGGCATTCTTCCCGCCAAAAACTTCACAGCTAAGTCGAAGTACATTTAGAGGAGGCTACTACCTGGTTGATTTATAATACACCCGTGCAGAAAGCACACTCTGCAGTATTCAATCTCAATAAGTAAGGAATATATAGCTTACTTCTGCCCGCCACCACCGTGTGAACCCTCACAGGCACATTGGTGTCATACGGCACTTGCACCGCCTCCTCCCCAGAAGTGTTGTCCTCCTCATCCAGTACCACCACCTCCGCGCTGGCCCCGCCACCAGATGTTCCACCTACAAAGTACATTTAAGAATGTTAGAATACACCACTCACTACTATATAATATTTGGTCTAGGAATAAAGAAATGTGAAAAAAAACAGAAAACAATGTCTTAATTTGTGACTGTCTAATCTAAAGTAAAAATGTCCCTTTCTCCAGGGAAGGCTCAGTGCATAGAGCTATTGCTGTCTAGAATGGGAGTCCAATGGAATTGCCAAATGTGCAATCTTAGTTAGCTACATAGACAGACTAATAAAAATAATCTAGTAATACCACAGGGAGTCATAGTCGAGGCAGGATAAGAATTTAGATACAGTCTACAAGAAGATCAAAGACGATTTAGAAAAAATCGAATGAGGAACGCTAGGAAAAAATAGGTACTCTATATTAAAATGAAAACTTACTGGGGCCAGCAAAGGAGCCCTCGCCTGGCCGATCCTGGCCTTCTACAGCAGCAGCAACCACCTCCTCCTCTGTCCTCTTGCCCCTGGGGGGAGCTGATGTACAACATGAAAGAAAGAAAGACCCAAAAACATGGATGATTGTTGTCAACCAAATCAAACATTTCAAAAGAACAATAACAAAATATTTTGGCGAAATAGCAAATATACAACTATTCCACGGGATATATTGACCGATCTCATGTGGTCTACTACGTTATTAGTATTGCTTGATTTGCAGACCGTCGACTTGGAAAGTTCTTATGTAACTCACTAAACAAACTACTAAAAAGGTTCGCCTAGGACTGGCAGGCAGCAGTCCGCAGCACGCAAAGTGACAGACAAAGTCCATCGTGATTGCAGATCAGCGACAACACTAAAAAGTTTCCTACTACATTAACCAGTCATTAAAATACTCAAACTATCAATCCATCACCACTATTTCTTCTTATCGCCATGTGTACAAAGGAAGGACTGGACTTGAGTCTGTAGGGGCTGATTTAGAAGCCCCTAGCGGCTCTTTTGCTCCATTGTTGCATGACTTTTGTGACGCAGCGGCAGAACAAAAGAGGCGCCATGGTGCGGCGTATATTAACAACGTGACGCATATGGGAGATGCATCACATTGTAAAGCCCTGCGCCATCAGGGGCGTTCCGGTGCAAGGGAGGGCGTTCCTGCGCAGGAACGCATCCTAAAAGTGGCTGAGGGACATCTACAAGATTTTAATCGGTCACTTTGAGGACAATGATGCGTGACTCAAACCCTGCGCCTGCTTGAAGCAGACATACGGCTTGACGCAGCATTGGGGAGATAGAGCACCCCAGAGCATTGCTGGAGCTGCACCATCGTTGCGACGTAACTCCAGCAATGCGCCGCCTTTACGGCACAGAAGCGTAACGCTTCGGTGACGTTTTGGGCACATGGTGCGCCGCATTGTAAATACGGCGCACCATGGGTGGTGCTGGCGTGGCGCACAATTACTGCTGCATCCCTGCTACTTTGCAGGGATGCGCCGGTAATTAAATATCTCACCCTTAGTGTCTAGCATTACACAGTTCTTTAAACTACACTCATGCATAATTTCACAGGCCAATGAAATGACACAAAATCGAAAACAAATAAGCATAGTAGCAGCGCTACTGAGAAGGAGAGCAGTGCACCTGAAATGCACAGAAGATTTTGAAATATAATTTACCTACACTGTAATCAGCAGCATTATTGCTCTTGGTAAAAAACAAAAATTTGCAAGATAATAACACACAGAGCAGGAGAAAACAGAGTAGTAAAGAAATAGCTACTACTACTCACCAAGCCCGGGGATCTCAAGGCCGAGCAGGTCCAGCAGATAGCGTTCCCGGTCCAGGATATCCGTCCAACGGTGGGTGACTTGGTTGTAGGTGCGCCGGACCCGAGATTGTTGGTACATGGCCCGGCACACCTTCTCCCACAGCTTCCGGCGCTCCCGGAGTCCGTAGCCGCTAGCGATCTTGCTGCCTGCCATGATGGTCCTGGGGAGGCGGCGCTGAACATAAAAAAATAGTGCGGCCACCTCCTCCGCGCTGAAGATCTCCCGGGGCGTGTTATTCTCCCCCCTCAAACGCCCGCACGGGAGCCGGGCACGGGGTGAGGGACCCTTCCCCTTCTCAGGATGCTTCCCGGCTCCCTTTACCATGGTCTGGGCAGAAAGGAAGCTAAATAATAAAGAAGAAATTGAATAGGGAAGAAGAAAAGAAAAGAGTTTAAAAAAGTAGTTTAAAATTAACCAAAAGTAGCAGAAAACACAAAAATATAGAGCTAGAAAAATAGAGGGATAGATAATAAGTAAAATAGATCAAAAAAACTTCAAACAAGCAAAGGATGGCAGAGATTCAGAGAGGATACAGAAAGCATGCCCAGAACCATAGCAATGAATGAGAAACAAGATGGCCGCGCCCGTTCACGACCGCGTGGGTAAGTTCGCGCGAGATTTTCCTCGCGACCACATGCAAAATTGTACTAGCAAGCCGCACACTTTGCGAGATTACACATAGCGCCCGGAAACGGAATTACGTCACGCAAACAAGATGGCCGCACCCATGTACGACCGCTAGGGTAACTTCGCAAACCTGTGATGATGAACCAGACGTAGAAACAACATAGTCGCGGCTGTTGCGAGCCGACAAGTAAGTTCGCAATTGCGAATTGGTAAACAAACCTGGCGAACTGGAAGAAACCCTTGCGAACAAAAAAAAAAAATCCGCAAATTCGCGGGAGTTCGCGGATTTTGCGGATTGCGAATCCGTAAATACGCAAGTTCGCGGATTGCCAATCCGCAAAATCCGCCCATGCTTAATCTGCACCACTGAAAGTAACAGGTCCCGTGTTGTTATAAGTACATAGAGAGGGGGACGACCTGTTCCTTGTGTCCCCTGAGCTCCTATATGGAATAGAGGAGGATTACATGGCTCAGCAATAAAGTATAACACATTCAAAATTCATCATCTTGCTGCTTATCCATAGATTGCTTTGAACTACCTAACAAAGTAAAGAAGAAAAATCTTTCCAGGTTTATTTCTGAGGCTATTAGCTACACTAAATAGAACAAGCAACAGCTTGCATCCTCATTCTCTTCATCTACTCCTCTGAAATATTGCATACAAAAAGAATGAAGGGTGCTAAACCTGACATCCATGGTATTGTGTTCCCCAACCTTCTGCCTTCCATCCTCCTGTTTGTTCTAACAATTTTGTTCGCTATAGAACTCTGCACTCTTTACCACTGATAACCAGTGCAAATTTGCTTGCTCTCTTGCCCTTACACATGATAGCATTGGCTTATACTCAATTGATGTATTTATTTCACTTGTACATCCCTAGTAAATTGGCACTACACATACCCAGGACCTGTAAATTAAATGTTACTAGTGTACCTGCAGCACTAGTGCCACCGACCTAAGTAGCCTTGTAAACAAGATAACGATCTGCCATTGCAGCTTGTGTTTGCAGTTTTATACTGCCATTTTGACTTGCCAAAATAAACCTTTTACCAGGCCTACACCTTCCGTTTTTAATATATTTGTCATCCCTAAGGTAGTCCCTGAATAGCCCATAGGACAGGGTGCAGTGTGCTTAAATAATTGGACATGTACTTTAAAATTTTACATGTTCTACTGTGAGGTGTACCTCTTCTGTAGGATAATATTGGGTTACCTTATTACATTTAATAAGTAAAAAGCACATAGGAAAGCTTCCCCTAGATACTAGAAATGTCGTCTTTTGCGTTGTTAATAAGATGAAACATGTTGGTTAATACATTACTTATTATTTTAAGAGGGTTGAGTCCAAGCAAGTAGCTTTACGTGCAAAACCTTGCTCCATCAATCCCCTCTTTGATGATATTTTATATCATAACAAATTAACAGATGCCAACTTTTCAACATTTACTCATTTCTATTTCTTCAAATAATCTTTTATGTTTTTCACCATTATTCAAGTGGAAGCTTTTCATTCTTTTATACAAATCCCCGTTTTATTCTTCAAGCTCAATTTCACTGAAGTTTCTTTTCTTCCCTTTCTGATTTACTTTATATGTCTTTTTATGTTTGCGACATTTGCAACAAATTATTATCCCTAAAATCAGTTGTGGCATCAGTATTTTACCTACAAAACTCTTTCCTACGTTAGTGAACCAATTACCTATTGAGGAGAGACCACTAATTAGTCTCTTCCATGCACTGTCAACCTCCAGTGATTTCCATGCTTCTATTAAATTGGTAATATTTCTCATGTACCTTTTAATTTCTACACTTTCGTCTGGAATGTAAGTGCAACAATGTTGCATCTTAAGCATTCTACAGACTCCGCCCTCTTTTTCCAATATTATGTCAAGAGCAAGTCGATTTTGTAAAACCTTTGATCTTACCACAACTAATTCGGTATTGATCATCAAAAATCCACTAGCAGTGTCAGTCGATAAGCAATCCAACACTGTTGACAATTTACAGATTCTTTGAGTGTTCAGAACCACTCCCACTGAAGGTATTATTGCACTAAATATGTCACCTACTGTTTCAGCAAATGATGCTTTTACTACGAGTTAATCCATTTGTTTCTTTATTGCTTATAGTGATTTTCTCCACATGGTACACCTTTGGGAATACTATTCTAAAATAGCAACTCCCATACCAATACTGTGTAAAATACTGTGTTTTTATCTACCTGCACTCAACTTGGGCTTTAATCTCCTGACCTCCCGAACAGCCGATTTGGACGCTGTCACGGGGGAATCCTTACTTTCACCGCCATCACCAGCGAGTGAGTTAGCCCCGCCCACCTGCGCTGGCCACACCCCCCCCCTCATTAGGTTAAAAAGCACGCGCTGATCACAAGCGCCGCATAGTCAAAGAACCTCCTGAGGCGGAAGCCGGGAGTCGTAAGAACTGATAGAATTGTTTTTTAACGTGTAAAATACTGTGTTTTTATCTACCTGCACTCAACTTGGGCTTTAATCTCCTGACCTCCCGAACAGCCGATTTGGACGCTGTCACGGGGGAATCCTTACTTCTGCCGCCATCACCAGCGAGTGAGTTAGCCCCGCCCACCTGCGCTGGCCACGCCCCCCCCTCATTAGGTTAAAAAGCGCGCGCTGATCACAAGCGCCGCATAGTCAAAGAACCTCCTGAGGCGGAAGCCGGGAGTCATAAGAACTGATAGAATTGTTTTTTAATGTGTAAAATACTGTGTTTTTATCTACCTGCACTCAACTTGGGCTTTAATCTCCTGACTTCCCGAACAGCCGATTTGGACGCTGTCACAGGGGAATCCTTACTTCTGCCGCCATCACCAGCGAGTGAGTTAGCCCCGCCCACCTGCGCTGGCCACGCCCCCTTCCCCCTCCCTATCGCCTCAGACGCTCCTATAAAACCATGTGCCTTAGCCGGAGGCGCAGCGGACGGGCACGACGATGGCGCGCCGAAGGCGCGCCTAAGGCAAGCGGCGCGCCTAAGGCAAGCCCGTCTGCACCCGTCCGCGCCAGACCGGGCCTCAGGGCACTGCACTCCGACCCTCCTATTACATACTCGGCCCAATCCCTTCGGGATCTTCAATACCCCGTACCCATGACCTCTCCCACTGCCATCCGACGTATATCCGCCCTTGGCATCTCGCGCCATGATCAATCTCACCTAGACGGGCACCCTCCCTCAGTCACGCCTAGCAGGAACTTCACCTCGCTCAGGGTATTATACCTAAATACCCGTTCGTTGGTGAAACACTCCGAGGACATTTTTGTCCTCTTGTCCAATTCAAACCCTGATTTGCTCCTGCTTACAGAGACCTGGCTAACCTCTGAATCCCTCCCTGATATCCTGGCAGCCATCCCCCCTGATTACTACATCCTGCATGCCGACTGCCCAGACGACCGGCCCGGAGGTGGGGTGGCAGCCATTATTTCGAAACACCTGACCTCTATCTCCTCTAATCCCCTTGCCCTCCCGGGGGTTGAGAATTTACTCTTTAGCGTACAAACTGACATTGGTTCCTTTACCCTTCTCCTTCTATACCGGCCACCCCACTCTATGCCCTCCTTCTCTTCCATTCTGAGTGAACAACTGTCCACCTTGCTTACAGTGCATTCCAGCTTCGCCATTTTCGGTGATCTAAATTATTGGTTTAACAACCCCAATGCCGGTCCGCATGCCACAGAGCTCTTCGAGACCCTTGAAAATCTGAACCTCACTCAGCATGTTTCCCAACCCACTCATACCAAGGGTCATATCTTGGACCAGATCTGGTCCAGCAATCTGGCCTTGTCCTTACCAAACATTCTCCCTTGTACCTGGTCTGACCACCATCTGGTGGGCACTACCATCACAGTCGCCGGCCAGACTCCCATCCCTCTAATGGCCGGGGGTCAGTCACGGAAATGGAACACTTACGATGCCCAGGGCTGTCTCACCACCCTTGCCGATTCTCGCCCAGACCTTCACCCTTCCAGCGACATTGACCAAGTAGAACAAGACATAGATTCCTGGTTAGAATCGGCTAGTAACCAGTTTGCGCCTCTAGTCACTTTTCCCTGTACTAGGCATCGGAACTCCCACAGGTGGTTCTCGGACGATCTCAAGACCCTTAAATTAAAAACGCGCCAGTCAGAACGCACCTGGAGACGTGACTATTCCGACTCTGCCAGACAGGCCTACCTGGCCATACGTAAGGATTATAAATCTGCCATTAGGACAGCTAAAATGGAAATTTTTTCCAACAGGATCGCACTGGCAGCAGATAAATCCAAGGAAGTGTTCAGAGTTCTGAATGAACTGACCACTGATGAAAGAACCCTCCCAGCCCAGACCCCTACTCAGGCCACCTGTGACACCTTGAACTCCTTTTTCTTGGAAAAAGTTATCAAAATCAAAAAATCTCTCCCTCCCCCTCCCCAGTCTCCTTCCCCTGACAGTCCCTCTAACAACCCTCTGAACTTCACCACTTTCCCCGCTTTAGACACTATCTCTCTAGAGGAACTTGCTATCCGTGTGAAATATGGATCCCCTAATGATTGTTGCCCACCCTCTGTCTTGCGGAGCATCTGTCTCAACCTGCCAGACAGCATTTTACATTTACTTAACAGCTCGCTCAGCAGTGGCAGCGTCCCCACTCCTTTCAAGGAGGCCATCCTAGTGCCCCTTCTTAAGAAGTCAGGTGCTGATCCTGCTGAGCCATCGAATTATCGCCCCATCTCCCTCCTCCCGTTCTTTTCCAAAATCTTAGAGGCCCATGTCACTCGCTGCCTGTAAAACTTTATTGAATCCTCCCACCACCTTGAGCCCAATCAGGCTGGATTCCGACCTGCCCACTCTACCGAGGCGGTCATTTTAGCAGTCATGGATACACTCAGGAGCAATGCTGACGCTGGGACTCCTCAAGCCCTCGTCCTCCTGGATCTATCTGCCGCGTTCGACACGGTGGACCATAACATCCTCCTCCACCGTGTTGAGCAGGCAGGCGTCCAGGGCCTCGCTCTTGAGTGGGTTAGATCTTTCCTTACTGGAAGAACACAGGCAGTCCGACTGGGCCCCTACACGGCCAAAAACTCTTTCACGCCCTGCGGAGTCCCCCAGGGCTCCTCTCTCTCTCCCCTTCTATTTAATTTGTATCTCCGGCCTCTGATCCAATCACTTCTTAAATGGGACATTACTATCTTAAATTACGCCGATGATCTACAGCTTGTTTTCTCACTCAACTCCCCATCGGCTACCAACAAGTTCCACGCAGTCATGATACACATCCAACTCTGGATGGACCAGAACCAACTCAAACTGAACCCCGGTAAAACTGAGCTCCTTCTCCCTGGCCTTAGCCATTCTCATTGGGGCCCTCAGTTCTGGCCTCCGGAGCTCGGTTCCCCTCCTACCCCAGCTAAAACAATAAAAAGTCTGGGCATAATCATTGACGTCGAACTTTCCCTCAAAGCCCAAATCGGAGCGGTAATCTCATCATGCATGTTTCAACTTCGGAGGATCCGGAAAGTTCGTCACCTTCTTCCCCCTGCTTCACTTACCCATACTGTCACCTCACTCGTGCTTTCCCGCCTGGACTTTTCTAACTCTATCTATCACGGTCTTCCTCTTTTCCTGCTAAACCGCCTTCAGGTCGTCCAAAATCAGGCAGCCCGCCTGATTCATGGCTCGCCTAGATGGCAATCTGCCAAGCCTCTGCTTCATAGCCTTCATTGGCTCCCAATGAATCAAAGGGTCGCCTTTAAGGTGGCATGCCTCACCTTCAAAGCTCTCCACTGTGCTAGTCCAGGGTTTCTCAAATCCCTTATCTGTCCCTACCGCTCTACACGCAACCTACGATCCGCCCATTGTAACTTACTTATCACTCCTAAAAATAAAACTAAGAAATTTGGCGGACGACGCTTCTCTTATCTAGCCCCAACCCTCTGGAACATTCTCCCTCTGTCTATTAAATCCTCCCCCTCTCTCCTCTCCTTTAGAAAACATTTAAAAACCCATCTCTTCCCATCCCTTAGTTAGGCTGTTCTGTTCTGTTCTTCCTCTTACTTTGTCTAGCAGCGCGAGGAAGCTTCGGCGTTAGTGCGCTTTACAAATGGCACCTAACATAACATAACATAACCAATGATCAGGCAATTTAAATTAGGATTTGTTCCCACAAATGTAATACATTCCATGATAAGATGGTTTGGTTCCATCTTTGAAACCCCAACCCCCAAATAACTTTGAAATTATGTTCACATTCACTGGAATCAATGAATATATTGCTATAATAATCTGTTTTCTCCCTATGGAGACATGGTTTCCCTTTCTTTCGAAATCCAGCAACATAGCAGCTTGGGTCTTGCCATTAGAGGTAAACTCTTTATTTTCAGCCCATTTAGGAATCTTTTGTTTATGATCAGTGGCTTTTCAATGGAAATCCTGTCTCCTTTTCTTGACTAAATCTAAAAACATATTTTCTTTCTCTTGTAATATGCATGTTAGATTTTCTTTGTGAGCCTTGGCTATAACTATTGATCCTACTGTTAGAAAATAATCTGCCATAAAGTGTGAAGAGTCTCTAGTACTAGAAATACGATTTAAATTTCTACGTAAAGGAACCTCAGAAAAGACTAAATGAAAATTAGAATAATATTATTGCAATTTTCCAGTTCTATAAAACAGACTAGCTAAAATGCTACATAAAATACCATAGGTCAGTGGTAAATGATGGTAAGTGACCCCTTCAGCTACTGATGTGGGCAACTTCATGCCCACGTAGCTGTCACTGATTTCCATAGCTTCTACATAATGTACTAACAAATTAGCAAATACATTTAAATGAGTTCTATTTCTAGCTCTTCTATAATGTAAGTCTCCCTCATCTGGTGCTTCTAAATCTACACCAGGTTGCTTAAAACTAACTGCGTTCTCATGTGTATGTGTATCTATTGTCTTAGGTGAACCTACTTGCTCAGGTATATTAGGGTTTTAAACAATTTCTTTTCGGTCTTCTATTAAGATTATAATCAGCCATTTCTGACTAAGGAGATTGTTTCCCCTCTTTGTAACTTTTCCACAGACTTTAACCTGTGATTCTTTTCTCAAGTTGGTCTCACTTTTTCGTCAGCCTGATCAACAATCAGTTCATCATCACTCAATTCTAGATTTTTGAAATCTTCAAGTATGACGTACGTCCACTCAGGTCCTTTAAACTTGTTATTCAGTCTTTTTAAACGTGGACTTCTCCTTCTGGGTTGCTCTGTGGATGATTCAGCTTGGCAAGATATTTTGTTTACTTGCTTTGGTTCTTCATTTATTGTTTTAAGGCGAAATTTCAGTCTTTTGACAAAACCAGCCCACTTATCTCCCTTTCTGAGTCTTTTAGCTGGCACTGTGCTTTGACTTTCTTCAGATGCTCTTTTATTTTCTTTCAGTTGTGGCACTACTTGTTCATTGTCAACTTCTGAATTCCTCACTAGCTGATTTGGTCCAGGTCTTATTTTTCTTTCTTCTGCCTGGATACTAATCTGTCCTTGTTCAGGAGTTTGCTGTATTTGACTTTGACTTTGTTCGCCCTCTTCATCCTGAACACACTGTTCTACCCCTATCTGGTCTTGCTCAGGTCTTTGGATTTCTTGATTGTCTTCTGCCTGAGCTTTCACCCTAATACCTATCTTTCCCTCCTCAGACTCTGGAGTACTGGCTGGAGATTCAAATATCTGAGTACACCGATCTTTCCTTATCTGGTCCTCCTCAGAATTACTTTTGACTTGGATTTCTGTAATCTGAGTGCATTCTTCTATTCCTGACTCATCCTCACTATCACTCTGTCTCTCTGGATAGGTTTGACTTCTGGTTCTCACAAAGTCTGCAGGTATGTTGACTACTGGAATCCATTCATCCTAACAGGTGCTCGGTTGTTCTTCATCAACTACTTTGGGATCAACTTCTTGAGACCCCTCAGCTGCGCAACCTTCAGCCTCTATTTCATCAGGTTCGGTCACCCTCTTAGTGTGATTCGCGTGGATCCAGTTTGGAATTCCCCTGCACTTTACAGCTGTGGTAGTAACCAATATCACTTGATGTGGCTCTCCCTACCTTGGTGCTAGGCAAGATTCTCAAGTATGTTCCTTTATCACTACCCAGTCACCTGTATTCAGGTCATGTGCTGGAGTTAATTGTCTGGTGGCAGCGTCTTCTCCAACCTGGTGAGAGATAGAACGCACTTGGTCAGCGAGTTCTTTGCAGTACTCAAGCACTAAATCATCAGATATATTTATCAGCTTGTGTCCTGGTACCCACGCCTGCCTCATTGCTCTTCTCATGAGTATTTAATGGGGACTCAAGCCTGTGCTTCTGTCTGGAATACTTCTGAGTCCCATCAGAACAAGAGGTAAAGCACCAGGCCTCTCAAATTGGGTAGATTCATACATCTTTACCAATCGTGACTTGATTGTGCAATTCAGTTGTTCTAACACTCCAGAAGCCTCTGGGCAGGATGCACAGTGCAACTTTTGCTCAATTTGAAATGCTTCACAGATCAGACAAATTATTTCATTATTAAAATGAGACCCTCAGTCTGATTCAATCGTTACTGGAAAACCAAAACGTGGTATGAGTTCCCTCAGTAGTAACTTAGCTACAGTGATGCTATCATTCCTGCGGGTAGGGTAGGCTTCCACCCATTTTGAAAACAGGCAGACAATGACTAGGACGTACTTCAGTCCTCGACAAGTGGGTAATTGGATGAAATCAATCTGGAGTCGTATGAAGGGACCTTCTGCCTTTCCAATCTTTCCTGGCAACAATACAGTTCTCTTACCAGGATTCATTCTTTGGCATGTTATACACCTCTGGCAATGACTCTCTGCTACATTCCTGAACCTCGCATTGAACCAACTCTGTCTGAACTGTCTAATCATCGCGTCTCTACCTGTGTGTGAACTTCCATGATACATCCTAGCCATAGGAGAAAGCATAAAATCTGGCAACACAGGTTTCCCATCAAGGTAAACAATAACACCATCCTCAGCCCTTCTCCGACATCCTATTTTCTCCCACTCTTCCTTTTCCTTCATTTCTGCCTCATTTTGCAAATCTCTCATTTCTTCCCATGTTTTCACTCTTTCAAGCAACATAAGTTGGCAGCTGTTTCCACGTGCATCAATTTTCCTATTCATTGCCATCTTATGTTTGGCACAATACTGGCTAGTTGGTCAGCATATCGGTTACCTGCTGTCACTTTGTCATTTTCAGATTGGTGAGCAGCACACTTGACCACAGCCACTTCTTTTGGTAATTGAATTGCTTCTAGTAAGTCTTTTACATAATGTCAATTCTTAATAGGAGTACCTGAAGAAGTCAGAAACTCCCTTTGCATCCAAAGTTGGCCAAAGTCATGCACAACTCTGTAACCATACTGACTGTCAGTGTATATGGTTACTTTCAAATGTTTCCCAAATTTGCAGGCTCTTGTCAATGCAACTAATTTGGCTCCTTGTGCAGACTTGATTCCAAGTAAATAGGTTGCTGTTTAAACCCACTGGGACCCCTACCTGCTGGACACGCTGTGGGCCTCTCTCTTTGGCATTGTTGGGTCTGTGTTCGCCCCCCTCTCGCCGCCGCTTTCACCATCCTCGCGGCTACCGAGCAGAGGGGGGCACCGGACAGAATAAGAACTATATTTCCCGCCTGCCCTAGCGGCGGGAATCCCGGCGTCAGAGCGCGCCAGGCGGCGCTTGAAAAGAGGTGTCACCCCGGTGGAGCGGGTGACGCTGTTTAAACCCACTGGGACCCCTACCTGCTGGACACGCTGTGGGCCTCTCTCTTTGGCGTTGTTGGGTCTGTGTTCATCCCCCTCTCGCCGCCGCTTTCACCATCCTCGCGGCTACCGAGCAGAGGGGGGCACCGGAGAGAATAAGAACTACATTTCCCGTCTGCCCTAGCGGCGGGAATCCCGGCGTCAGAGCGCGCCAGGCGGCGCTTGAAAAGAGGTGTCACCCCCGTGTCGCGAGAGCGCGCGGGAGCGCCCGGGGCGAGGCCCGGGCAAAGGGCGGGCCCTCTACGGCCTTCTAAGGTCTGAAGAGGCAGGGCTGGGCCACCCCCCCAACTGCTGAATACAACCAACGAAGGTACATTCCTATTATAATACTACTGGAAACCCAGATATTGTTACTCTCACGCGTGTGGACGGGCTGTTGCTAGCTCTACCTGTCCATATCTACAACCCTTAGGAGGTACTTATCCCCTCTCTGTGCAACATGAGAAAGACCACCAAATCGACCAGGATGCCCACCTTAAGGTCAAGTACTAAGCAGAAGGTGGTCGCCCCCCAACCAGTCCCTACACTTACAGCGATTGACAAAATGTTGCAACAGACTATAGGGGTGGTATCAACTGCTATTGCCAACACTGAAAGAAGGTTTTCGCTACCACCTACTATTTTTGCACATGACACACAAAATACTACTACAGATCCCTTGGCAATCACGATAGATCCTATTGATGATCTCGAATTAAGTTTTGGTGTTACCTCCTCATTTGCAGATCTTCCGTGTGCTCAAGCTACAACAGAGACACTAAGGGATATAGAACCCCCCCAGATCAACCGGAGCAATCCTCGAGATGGAGGAAAGTCATCTTTAGGCAATATAGAGTCAAACAAAGCTAGTGATCCCCTAATACATAGGAAGAAGAAAAAGGGTCAGAGCAGCACGCAAAATCACAACCTTGTTGCCCCTACCCCCGATTTCACACCGAGAATACCTAGCTGGGTAACAAATATGGTAGCTGACCTTAAGGCTGATCTCGAAGATACCATCATTGCCCATATTAAACCACTCATGTCAAAAATTGACAGGCTGACGTCCCTAATAAACAACAAAGGGACGAGCCTGACCAGGCAAACTGCAAAGGCCATGTCACCAACTAAAGGGGGGGCAAAAGTGGGTATTGCTAATAATTCCTTGAACGCTAATGTTATTACAACCAAACAACCCTTACCCATACAAAAGGACACAATTCAAAGTAAAGTTTTGCCTGGGAAGGAAGCTCACGTATTGTTGAAACCTAATGCACCTACTTCCATCCCTAAAGTTCCAACAAAGCAAGGGTGTGGATTGGGTAATGTTTCATCTTTGGCTGATAAAACTGGTCAACAATTAGAAAAGGGAACAAATAAAGGTGCTACCCAGCCAAAAGATCAAGTAGAGAAGTCAAGGCTGACACGTTTCAGGACAATTAATCTCCCACCTGAAGCCCTTCCTTTTGTGGTCGTGCTAACAGGGGTACCACCGATAAAGGAGGGTAAAAGGGAAACGCAAATCGAACTAAAGAACAAATGTGCACAATGGCTGCACCTCAATAGACCCTTACCCCCTAACATCTCAGGAGAAATACTAGCAGTTAGACGAGGGGAATGGATAGGTAGAAGTATTAAAACAATAGCGGGGGACATTATAACTATTAACTTTAGAAACATGGCTGTGGTGGACTATATATGTAATGTACCAACTTGTGGCACCACCACACAGATCCATCCCCTACCCCTTTCATATTTCTACCCGTTAATGCACTATGGGCAAATCCCAGGAAACAGAATTCCTATGAACAGGGTATATCAACAAGTCCCCCAGCAAAGACTCTTGCAAAGACAATCTCCCTGGCAAGGTGTCCCTAATTTTGGTCCATTTTTATCACAGTACGCACATTGGAATAGGTTTTGCACACTGGATGAAGTGGATTGACTTAATACTGAGAAAACTAATATTTTGCCTTTAGATCTGGGTTTAAACACGGAAGGGAATATCCCAAGGGAAACTACAATCTCTAGTCCTAGCCCCACTTATGCATCAACGACTAGTGATGCTGAGTTAACATCTACATTAGTGGCTGTGCCCCTTAATAAAGCTTTGGGTCCTGAAAAAAGTGACGGTCATGATCAAAAGGGTGCACTGACATTCCTTAGTTGGAACTTAGCAGGTATCCACCGTAAATTGGCATCGCCCGAATGAAACTCTCTAGTGGAAGCGCACAAGATCTGCCTGTTCCAGGAGACCTGGAGCTTAGAACCACTCCATCGAGCTGGCTATGTTACATATTTTGTGCCTGCGGAGAGACGTATCATTGGGAAGGGACGCCCCTCAGGTGGTCTGCTTATCTGGATAAGCATTTCTCTTAATTGTCGGATAAAAATCAAGCAGATTAATAGCCCAGACATACTAGGACTCTCCTTAATTGGTCCTCGTAGGGGGCTTATATTGGACCTGTTCAACATTTATGTCAGAGGTACGAAGCATGGGTCTATGTCCCCCATTGTAACCGCCCTTGAAGCGGAACTAAGAGAAAAAACTGTGGGTTCCAAAATTATAGTTGCGGGTGACTTTAATTGCACCTATGAGCCACTTTCTTTAGAGACATTTTGGACTTGGGTGAGGATGATACTAGTAGGGGCATTCCGCCCCTAAATATTCCCCCGATCAAAAGATGGTCTCATAGGGCGATTCAACTAAATGCCCTGACAATGGAGTTTGGCTTAAGAGCTGCGAACGCCCGAACTCCATCTGATCCCCTGGGTGCTGCTACATTTAATAGAGTCAACCATACTTCGAGGATTGACTATATCTTGATAGATGTCACACTATGGGGATTGGTCCAGGATATGGCAGTCTTATCTACGGTAGAAAGCGACCATAACCCGCTTTCTCTCTCCTTATTAAACCCCTGGCCCAACAAATCAACTGAGAAACCCCCCAAACTTGCCCACAGATTGTCTGTAGCCACTTGCGGGAGACGCTTAAAGTGGAGTCAAGTTTCTTCCGATGACACAAAACTTAAAACAATTGGAGAATTACTTGTGACTTCACAGTTGAAATTTGATTCCGCTAATATAGCCCAGGCAATAGGTGGGGTGACACCTATTTTTGAAGACACACTTAGGTCCATAGGGGAATTATTCTGGAAAAAGGGATGTGTGGAGAGAAATACGACATCCCGGTTGCCTATGGGTAAACATGATTGGTATACTCCTGCATGTAGACATGCTAAATCCTTCTTAAATAAAGCTGTTAAAGGTAAAATACAATCCCAGATACAGGAAGCTAGGCAAGGGTATAGATTAACACTGGCGAAAGCAAAAAAGGAGTGGGATGAGGACTTCTGGTGCACTTTAAAAGAGGCAAGTGCTAGGAAAGACTCAAGGTGTTTCTGGGACGCCATTAGACTAAGAAATAGACCAGATAGTGACCTCATAACCTGCAATATTACCAGCCAAGAGTGGGTTAACCACTTTTCTAAATTATATACTCGACAATCTGATCATAACACCCTAGTTACAATCGAGGAAGACCAGGTACAGGAAGTGTCCCTAACCTCAATGCAAAGAGACTGGGAAGCAGACCCAATACGCACAGACTTCTCTATAAAAGAGGTAGAATATGCCATCAGCACTATTATGCCCCGGAAGGCACCCGGCCCTGATGGCATTCCTGGGGATTTATTGCGTTCTGACATCACGACATGGGGAAATTCATCCACAGTCTACTTATTGCCATCTGTAGGGGTGCACCTGTTCCCACATCCTGGAAAATGGCTGAGGTCGTCCCTATTTTTAAAAAAGGTGCCAGGGGCGACCCGTCAAATTATAGGCCAATTTGTTTGCTGGATATAAGCCAAAAGGTAGTCGGTAAGGTATTGTTGACCAGAATACTGGAATGGATTTATGACAATAAGGTTCTTTCCGACTTCCAGGCAGGTTTTAGAACAGGCACTGGCACAATAGAACAAGCGTTTAGATTGATGCTAGTGTACTGGAAGGTGGTGGTCATAGGCAAAGGCAGTCTTTATCTCGCATTCATCGATTTAAAGACTGCCTTTGACCTTGTACCCAGGGAGACCCTCTGGTGAGTCCTTGGTGTTATGGGGATACCGCACTATATTTTATCACTACTTGTAAGGCTCCATGACAATAGTTTTGCCAACATTAGATGGGGCACAGGGGGAGAAAAAACCACCAGTATTCCAGTAGAGAGAGGGGTCCGCCAGGGCTGTGTCCTGGCTCCCACCCTTTTCTCTTTATACATCAATGGAGTGGTTGAGCACCTGTTGAAAGACCCTTCAGATGAACCATCCCTGGCGGGGGAGCGCGTCCCTACCCTTCTCTTTGCTGATGATACGCTCCTCCTGTCCAAATCCCCAATGGGTCTCCAAAAACTCCTTAACAACTTCCCGAGTTTTTGTGGGGAACGGGGCCTGGTAATCAATACCGATAAAACAAAATATCTTGTAATGAATCCCCGAAAAAACCTGTACGCCCCCTAAGCTAAAGGGCGTACCTTTAGGGAGGGTTGAGGTATTTGATTACCTAGGCATCCGCTTGTCGCACAACATGCAGTGGGCCCCCATCTAGATAAAATGCTGTTGGCCCACAAGAGGGTAACTGGGGCCCTTCTGAAGGAACAGCGTTCTTGTGCCATAAGACCTATAGCTCCTGTCATTGACATCTATATAGCAAAGGGAGTTAGTTCTGCTCTGTATGGGGCCGAACTATGGGGTTTCAGCAAAATGAATGAATTGGCAAGTTCTGAAAGGAAGTTTTGTAGGGCTATTATGTCACTTCCCCAAGGTACTCCCACAACTCCATTAATGCTTGATTTAGGTTGTCGACCCATTGAAGACCTAGCAAGGTTTAGACCCCTACTTCTATGGGCCCGGTTGTGGCGTGTTCCGGAGCTCGCGAACTATGCAAAAGGGCTCTCTGAAATAATGTCCTTACCAGGATGGTATAAAATTAAATGGTTAAAAGACATGAAATCCCTTTTGTGTGACCTGGGCATAAGTGTGGCCTGGACCAACAAGTCATCTCCGTCAAAGGCAGTTCTCAAGAGCTTGTATTGGAGCTGGATGTTGAATAATAGGAGCACTGCCTGCACATTGGGCAGACTGACAGAGGATTTCTTGAGATTCAAGGACTTACCAATTCGGGAACTCTACCTAGACATTATTGAAAAACCATTTGATAGGTCCCTATATTTTAAATTTAGAATTGGAACATTACCTCTGTATACTTTCACATCCTGGTGGAACCAGTCAACCCAGACCACAGATCTCTGCCCTTCGTGCTTTCGCAAACAGGAGTCAGTGGCGCACTTCATGTTTGAGTGCCAGGAGTATGCCCAACCAAGAAGAAAATGGCTCAAGAATCTGTGTTGTATGTTGGGGACTAGGCACCATGGCAACGCATTACGTATTTTAATGTCAGACTCACGCTCATTATATGTTTGCACTCTCTCAAAATTTCTATGGTGGGCCTGGCGCATCAGGAGCAAAAGGCTTAAAGAAAATGTTTAATTCTCTTTTAACTCAAACTATTATGAAATGCTTCTTTTAATGAAAAAGAAAGGTTCTTTTTCTTTTTCTTTTTAAGTAATGAAATCAATTTGCTGTACTCTTTTCACTAATGAATTTGTGTATATTCTTTTTAATGTGAAGCTTTTATGATAACTTTTATCGAAATAAAGCCTTTTTGACTTGAATAGGTTGCTTCCACTGGACCCCACAGCGTACAAACAGCATAAGCAGCACTTAATCCTCCTTCCTCATGTCTCATGCATGAGCCATCTACAAACAGCTCTTACTCAAATGTCAACAATGGCTCTTCTTTAATGTCTGGTCGGGGCTTAGTACTGTATTCTGTGAGATTGATGCAATCATGCTCAACTTCCCCTTTCACTTCTGCGAAGTGTGAATCAGGTAACAGTGTAGCCGGATTTAAGACAGTGCATCTAGCAATGGTCACATTCCCTGCACCTAGAAGAATTCGCTCATACTTAGTCAGCCGACTAGGAGTCAAATACTGAGTATGTGTTCTGGTTAACAGAATCACTACTGAGTGTGGAACATACATGGTTACAGGGTGTCCCATAATGATGGATTCACTTTGCTCAAGACTCATGCAGGTTGCAGCTACTGCTTTCAGACATCCTGGCAATGCAGATGCTACTGGAATTAGTGCGGATGAAAAATACGCCACAGGACGTCTCATCAAACCATGAGTTTGAGTCAGAACAGACAATGCACAATTGTCACGTGCATCACAGAATAATGCAAATTCTTTTGAATAATCAGGCATCCCTAAGGCTGGAGCTGAACAAAGACAGTCTTGCAGCTTCAAGAAAGCAGTCATGCTTTCGTCATCCCACTCTACTGGGTCTTTTGCTCTTTTCGTTGTCATCTGTATCAGAGGTTTAGCTAGGACTGCGAATCCTGCAATCCACTGCCTGCATTAACCTACAACTCCAAGAAACATTCTGATTTCTTTACGTGTCTGAGGTAGATTCATGTTCCTAATTATTTTGATTCTTTCAGAGGTAACTCTTCTGACACCCCTTTCTATCTGGTGGCCCATATACTTTACTGATGTGGTGCAGAATTGCAACTTCACAGGTGACACTTTATGACCTCCTTCTGCCAAATGATTCAGCAATGCAATGGTGTCGACAACAAAGTCATTTCGAGTCTTAGACGCCACCAACAATTCATCTATATATTACACCAGGACAGACTGTCCGGGCAAGACCAGAGATTCAAGACATTTTTTCAATATCTGATTGAAAATCGATGGACTCTCTATGTATCCCTGAGGAACACGGTTCCAAACATAGACATGGTCGTCGAATTTGAACGAAAAAAGATATTTGCTATCTGGATGTCATGGTATTGAGAAAAATGCATGGCACAGATCTATTACCGTGAACCATCTGGCTCCCCACGGTATCTGATACAGAATCACTGCAGGATTTAGCACAACTGGACAACATGGGACGACAATTTTATTTATTTTGTAGAGGTCTTGTACGACCCTATATTTCCCGCTTGGTTTCTTTATACCAATTATCGGTGAATTACATGGACTGCTCATTATTTCCTGTAGAATGCCTTGATCAACCAAACGCTTTATTTCTGCTGCAACACCTGCTTTTATTTCTGGGCTCATTTTGTAATGTTGAATGTTTGGGTACACTGCACCTTCTTTTACAGTTACTTTTACTGGGTCAACATTTCCATTAATCCTTTCCAGTGAAATCCCACACTTCAGGATTCACTGTATGCTGCAATTCTTTTGGGAGGACTTCCACTAACATCTTTTTATTCTCAGTTTCTTGTTTGGCCAACATTAATTTATAAACTCCATCTTCGTCTGGGGTTTGAATTTCAACACCACTTTGGGTGAAAAAGATTGTGCAATTCATTTTACACAGCAAGTCCCTAACTAATAGGTTCACTGGGCTGGAGTCGCACACCACTAATGTGTGCATTTCTTTGAAACTACCTATTCTGATTTCCATGGGTTCTGTAACGGGGGTACTAATTTGTTTATTAGAAACGCCCACTACTTGGATCGCTTCTCCCGAGAGGGGTAGGTTTGGAATGTCTGCTGTTCTCACAGCAGAACCAGTAGCACCAGTATTCAACATAAAGGTAACATCATTTCCCTCAACATTTCCCTCAATGTATGGACCTGACTGATCTACCGGCAAGGATGCGCCAAGCACGCACTCCTCGTCCTCCCCTCTCAGGCACCATCAGTAACTATCTTCCTCGAAAAATACGTCACTCAAAAGAAATTGTGATGTCACTGTGTCTCTCCTTCCACTTCCCTCCCAATTTGTGGTATCCACTTTGCAATTTGCTTGGCTCCCAGAATCTGGCATAGGTGCATGTGGTAACTGGTTCTGTATTAGCTGTCGCTGTGGCTTCCTTGACACCCCATTCTGTGTCTGGTCTGTGGATTCAAATTATCATTTTGCACATTGGTACTCAATACAGCCTTACACTCGTTTCTCTAACACCCCATTTTTCCGCACCCAAGACAAGGAAATGTTTTCTTGGCCTCCTCTCTGTTCATTCTACCTCTTGATTTACCCCCACTCCCATCACCTTGATTCTGATTATTTTTCAATTGATTCAACTGGAGATCCTGTTGCTCTGCTAATTTTACTTGTGCCCACATTACCTTTTCTTCTAAATTCTTTCGTTTATTGTCAATTTCATCCCCACAATATTTTGCATACTTAAGTATCGCATCTACCGGCTTGGCCTGCCAGCAGATTTTATGATCTTTAATCATTTGCGAAATTTCTGGTTTTAACCCAGACACAAATCGATAAATAAAATGTGTCATGTCTTTCGTGTCAATGTTTTCCAAACCACTGTACTGCTTGAATACCTGTAAAAGGCGTTCATAATATGCATGCACTGATTCATCTTTCTTTTGAGTAGTTCTGTCTATTCTTGTCCAATCTGTTTCTTTCGGGGGTACTATTAAGCATGGGCGGATTTTGCGGATCCACGATTTGCGGATTTGCGGATTTGCGGATTTCCGGATCGTGGGTCCGCAAAATCGGCGGATTTTGCGGGTTTGCGGATCCGCGGATTTGGGGCGGGGCTTCCATGCGAGTGCACATGCCTCTTGTGTGGTTAAAGGGTCCGATTGTTTTTTGGGCTGATGAATGAGTCACTGCATTTGAGCTTCAACTAGTTGCAGCGACCATGTGTGTGTTACTATGCAATCGCCCCGAAGGGCGCAGGGGTCCCTTAGTTGAGCTGTCCATCATAGTGGGTCAATGGCGGGAAGACGTGCACACCGCGAGTGTGAGGGCGGGGCTTCCATGCGAGTGCACATGCCTCTTGTGTGGGTAAAAGGGCTGAGGCCGATCAGAGCAGTAGGTGAAGAGACAGAAGCTCCTGGTCACAGGAACAGCAAAGGGATTGCGCTCCTGAAAGTCAAGGATGCAAAGGCCTCTGTCCAGCATCACAGCTGATTTTCGACGGTACATTTGGGAAGAAGGCACACCTGCCTCGACGACGCTCACGATTTTTTTTGGGCAGATGAATGAGTCACTACATTTGAGCTTCAACTAGTTTCAGCGACCATGTGTGTGTTACTATGCAATCGCCCCGAGGGGTGCAGTAGTCCCTTCAGCTTCCTGGCCACAGGAACAGCACGAGGATTGCGCTCGTGAAAGTCAAGGATGCAAAGGCTGCTATCCAGCATCACAGCTGATTTTCGAGGGTAGATTTGGGAAGAAGGCATACCTGCCTCGAGGACGCTCACGATTTTTTTTGGGCAGATGAATGAGTCACTGCTTTTGAGCTTCAACTAGTTTCAGCGGCCATGTGTGTGTTACTATGCAATCGCCCGAGGGGTGCAGTGGTCCCTTCAGCTTCCTGGCCACAGGAACAGCACGAGGATTGCGCTCGTGAAAGTCAAGGATGCAAAGGCCGCTATCCAGCATCACAGCTGATTTTCGAGGGTAGATTTGGGAAAAAGGCCCACCTGCCTCGACGACGCTCACGATTTTTTTTGGGCAGATGAATGAGTCACTGCATTTGAGCTTCAACTAGTTTCAGCGACCATGTGTGTGTTACTATGCAATCTCCCCGAGGGGTGCAGGGGTCCCTTCAGCTTCCTGGCCACAGGAACAGCACGAGGATTGCGCTCGTGAAAGTCAAGGATGCACAGGCCGCTATCTAGCATCACAGCTGATTTTCGAGGGTAGATTTGGGAAGAAGGCACACCTGACAGAAGCTCCTGGTCACAGGAAGGCCATGTTATAAATATTTTACGATGGCGCCGGCAAGCTGCCAGCGCCATCCTAAAATAGTTACTAAATTAGCTTCAACAGGAAGCTCTAATAGATAAAATAAAGCAGGTGCTTGAGCACCTGCTTTATTTTATCTATTAGAGCTTCCTGTTGAAGCTAACTTAGTAACTATTTTAGGATGGCGCTGGCAGCTTGCCGGCGCCATCGTAAAATAGTTACAACAGGCCAGCAAGGCTTCAACTTTTGCCCCTGGAATCCGCCGCTCGCGGATTTGCGAATTTGCGGTAAATTCGCGGTTTTCGCGGATCGCGAATTTACCGAAAATTCGCAAAATCCACGAGCGGAACGGATTTTGCGCCCATGCTTAGGTACTATCCCTTTCAGAAATGTTATGACTTGATGATACTTTTTCATCACTTCATTTGATGGTGTTCCTGTCTTTGTGTCTCTTGGGTACTCATCATTAGGCCAATCAATAGTGATCTTACATTCTGTCCATAACTCTGCGGGTACTACAATGTCAAACAACCCATCTAAATCTTTTAACAGTACTTTTGAAACCTTTACAAATCTCTCGACTTGTCTATACCACTCTACAGGTTTCTCTCTGAGGTTCGGGAAATCATTTGTAAATGACAAAATATCCTGTCAGGACCATGGAACATGCACATAACCTCCTCCTGGCACTTCTCTCATCGGGCACAACCTTTCCACTTTTTCTGGTTCTTTTAATAAATATTCATTTGCAGTATTTTTCGCTTGGGTCTCCTTTTTTTTGCCCATCTGGCTTTCCATTTGTCTAAATCACCCCATTTCTGCAACAATGATAGTAACTCCTTGATCTGTACTTTACGTCCTGACACATTCATGTTTTCTAAATCTTTGTCAGAAAATTCAGCTCGGTAAGGTTTCTGTAAAACTTTAGATTTTCCAATATCAATTCCCATTTCAGAAGCCAAACTCATTAACTTTTCATTAAATGTTTTAGTATTTTGAGTGATACTTCGACATATAAGCAATAATTCGTCCTCACTGAGAGTGTTTAACCTTTCCAATCCCACATTTCCAGCCATCACTTCTTCTAATTAAACTCTTAATTTAAAAAACATCCAACACCTTTGGCTGTGATTCTGTTTTTTCTATTTCTCAGGACCATCTCTTTATTTCTTCTGGGGATACTACAGTAGCACTTCCTGTACCCCAGGATGTTTCCATCCGTACCTCTCTAGAACTTCTAGGAGTGTTTTTCCTGATCGAATCACCCACGTGTTCCCTTAAAGGTAAATCCATCAGGGAAATTACTGACTCGCATTCACTGGTTTGATCATCAACTATCAAGGGTTCTTTTCTAGATTGCACTACAGGTGTAGTCAGAACAGGAGGTTTAGGACAGGACTGTTTCTCTCCATATAATGGAACAATGGGACCTACGGTCACCGGAATGGTCAAGGCTTCAGGACTCATATTTAACTGTGACATTTTCTGAATTAATTCACTTCTCTGTTTATTTATGGCTTCTCTTTCCCTCTCCTGTAGCACTTTTTTGAACGAAGTTTCATGCACTACTTGTGGAACCAAAGGTGGTTTTAAGAACGGGGCGCTAGGGTTAACTCTATTTGCTTCTTCATGGTGAGGTGGCAGACTTTTCATTAACAAATCCTCCAAATAGTCATCATCTGATTCACCACTAGTCATTAAATGTTTTGTTTTCTCTGTGCATTTCCTTCCTGACGGTTCCTCTAAAGTCCGTACAGGATATAAACATTCTACTAACATAGACTGTCTCCATTTCCACCCACAGCTAAAGTGCAACGCCAATTCAAATAACTTTTAACCAATGATTGCGCAACTTTTCTCGTGAGACGAGTTCTCACGCTCCTGAACTCACCCCTCCTTTACAATTACACACCCGCTGTCTCAACCAATACTAGCGCGGCTCTAGGTGACGTTTGTGCAGCACGGCAACTGACTCCCTCCTTTGCAAGGTAATACAAGAACGTATTTCTTTTCACTTTTAAATGCAATATTAATTAATTAACAACGTAAAACATTTGCCACTGTGCCTAAGTGACTAAATTCAAAGGAAAGATAATTTGCACCTACTGCGAGTAAAACCTTTCTACTTACTCTTCATATACTGCGAGTAGATCCCTTCCGCCTACTCTTCATACAAGCCTTAGAGAACCTGTTACTTCCTCGAGCTTACCCTTTCTAGGTGATATAAGGCCAAAGTTTCACCAAGGAACTCCTTTGCTATCATTTATCCACACGTTTATAAAGAAAATCCCTAATCAGTGCTTCCAGTTTTAACTAACCATGTCCTTATTTTCTTAGGCAAGTGACCTCACTGCAAAGTGGCTTCCATTTACCACCCGCTATTCTGCCCCTGGCGATTCCAAACAAACATAGAACAATACAAACGGGTTTTGGTTAATACATAAAATCAATACCATTTCAAAAATAATCAGTACATGACTAACTACCTATCTTAACTAAACCCTAACTATCTAACTGCTACCAAAAGAATACTGATAGAGCGCGGGTTCACCTGCTCAAGATTTTACCCTACTCAGCTGGTCCCATAAACACATACTCACTTTGAACAGGTAAACCTACGCTATAAACAGTAATTGAATTTTAACTTTTTTAGGACCTAAAACTTTGACTTACCAATCCTAGTCACCGGTACCTAGAGTCCTAAGGGATCAAGGGAGTTAGTAAGAAAATAGGAAGTAGATAATCATTTGCACTCACAAAAATAACCACAGACTCGGGAAAGATTCTAACGCTTTATCTAAATATTTTCTTTAAATGTCAGAGTCCATACTAAATTAATCAGAGCTTGATCAATTAAAAAGAATAAAATCAAAGCAAGATGATGTGAAAATATCATGAAACGTTCTTTAAGCATTGAAACATAGGAAGGGTAAGAAGTGGGAAACAGCACAATGATATACCCACACAACTTTATATTTACATAGAACAGTGTGAAGACCAACCCTGGCCACGGGCTGGGATAAAGGACAGGACCCCCGATAGTGCAGGTGCCAACAAGATAGAACAGGTGCAGACCAGAATCAGGATAAGTACGGACCAAATTGGATCTGGACAAGACCACCGCATGTCAGGACCGGCACCCACAGCTAAAGTGCAATCCCAGCATCACACCCCTCTCTGCAGCTAACAGTCGGACCCCAATTGGGTTAGCAAATCTTCTCCCTCTGGAACCCCGATTGGGTTATCGAACTCCTCCCCAGAACCCCGATTGGGTTATCGATTCTTCTGACAGAGTGCTCCACCAGGACCTCTGCTCCTGATCGCCTATTGAGTGCGTTGGGTCATTGACAGGTCAGCTATTTGGACAAGTCGGACAATCTAACTAGCTAAGCCTACCTTAGTTATACCATTTTCCAGGGCAGTGTACCACTCCCCAATGTTGCAAATGTGTGTATTCCCTCAATTTGATTGGTCAAAAGACGAGGAGAGGTCATCACACCATACCAGTTATGAGATCATGTCCTTCAATATTCAGATCAATGTTCCCGCCCAATACTTTATTTCCCATGCGCTTTTATTCCACCCATCAATGAATGTTCCAATAGTAAATACAATGTATAATTTAACATCCTCTTGGAAGTTCAGGAGGTCGGGTTCCCATGAACATCTTCTAGCAAGTTAGGAGTTGGGATGAATTAACTGCCATGGCTTGTAGACTCGGGTGAATTTGACGCATGCTCAGTTTCAGGACCCAAGATGGAGCAACATTGTACTTGATTAGTCCCAACACGAGCTAGTAGCAAAGTCAAAGAAGAACAGTTTTAGAACAAAGAATAAATGAATGCGCTGTATACCACTTAACTCGACTCTATTACCATTACTTTATTTTAACTACAGCTTTAGGATTTAGGCAGAACAATTTAGTAAAAGCAGCAATACAAGCGTTAGCGCATGAGAACGTAGAGCAGCCATCTTTAGTTCTAGTGTGCAGAAGCAAAGATTTCCCACCAAGCTTAAGAATATGTCATGTCACGTGAGTATGACAGACGCATGCGCAGAAAAGTTCCCGCGCTGCGGCGGCCATTTTAAGACACTCGAGTTATGGTTAGTAAAAAGCACATAGGAAAGCTTCCCCTAGATACTAGAAATGTCGTGTTTTGCATTGTTAATAAGCGAAACATGTTGGTTAATACATTACTTATTATTTTAAGAGGGTTGAGTCCAAGCAAGTCGCTTTATGTGCGAAACCTTGCTCCATCAGGGGGCCTTCCAGTTGTTGGCTGCAGGTTTGATTTAGGAACTTCTGGAGGTTCAGGGGTCACTGGGATACAGACCAGAATTGCTGGGAGGGACACCTTAGGATATTGGGTAACTCTGGCTCGGGCACCGGGAGCGGAATGGTGGAGACTCATGGAGTCAGCCAGAGTCCGAGTTGGTTACCTCTGAGCAAGTCTAGTGCTCACGGGTGACAAAGACATTTTTTGTCGCAAAGGCAGGGCAGGTTCTTTGAGTTTTAAGGGCTGTTGGCTGCAGGATACACAGAGGTTCTGTTGGAGGAGTCTGAGGTTGGGACAGGCCGGTAGGAATGGGCCAAGTCAGTTGGTGTCCTCCTCTTCTTCTCTCCGCACAGCTGCTCTGTCCTTCTTCTTCTTGCTTCTTTTTTTCAACTCTGGTCTGAGGAGGCAAGGTTCAGGGTTGCCCCTAAATACCACATTCAGGGGTGTTACAGGTAGGTACAGGTGAGAAATATTGGGTCCCTTCCTTGGGGCGGGTACACCCCCTATTATGCCACTATCCAGTGGGAGTGGGCATGAGCCTCACTCTGGTTGGCTGGATCCCCCCACGTGCAAGATGGTAGGGGCTGGGAGCTGTGCTTCCCCTCACCTTCCCCACCTGAGGGGTGAGGTTGTCAAATGTGGGCATACTTCTTTACCTATCTTGGTTTTCTCACCGATTCTCCCACCCAAAGTGGGGACCAAAACCGGTAGGGGCCAGATACTAGGAGCAGCAAATGGCTGGGGCAGCTCACAAAGGCAGCAGGACTGTGAAGCTTTTTCTTCGTGGACCCTGCCCATCCAGGGGGACAAGGCTTGGCACCTTGCCCCAGTATGTGCTTTGTTTCAGGACCCAGAGAGTAGCAGCTAGCTCTTAACATAAGGGTCCAGAAATATGTATTGTGGTGGCAGCTGGTGAGCAGCCACTGAGCCTGGACACTAGAGTTAGGTAATTTTTCAGGGGGCATCTTTAAGATTCCCTCTGAGTGCATTTTTCATTACATCCCACACTGACATCAGTGTGGGTTTGATGTGCTGAGAAGTTTGATACCAAACTTCCCAGTTTTCAGTAAATCCATTATGGTGCTGGGAGTTCATAATGACCAACTCCTAGACCAAATACTCTTTATGGCATTACTGCACTTAAAATGTCTAAGAATGGACTTAGACACTCTAGAGGTGCAAGGCTCATGCACCTCTACACTCACCACTGGTATAGTGCACCCAGCTACTGGGTGCTTACCTATGCCAGGGCAATTGGCTGTAGGCATGGTAGACAGGGATTTTTGCCATGTCAAATCTTCTCTTTGGTCTGCACCAGAACATGCAGCCTACGATGGCAGTGTGTGTGTGTGTGTGTGTGTGTGTTTGTGTGTGTGTGTGTGTGTGTGTGTGTGTGTGTGTGTGTGTGTAAAGGTACAGGGCATCTAGGGGTAGCAGTATTTAGAGGTCCTCCATGGTCACAGTGCCCTTGGTACCTATGGTACCTTTTACAAGGGACTTACATAAGGCCAGAGAGTTGACAATTGGGCTTTGCAACAGTGTTAGTGTAAGAACATAGGCCCTGGGTACCTGGTTGGCAGGAACCCAGGGCACACTCAGTCAAAGTACCTCAACATTAGGCAAAAAGTGGGGGCAACCATGCTACAAGAGGGCACTTTGTTTACACATGGGCATTAGCTATGGAGTAACAGCTAGAAACGAGTACCTGGAGAAGGCCCTCAGCTCCTATGAGAAAGAGAAACTAGAGAGTCAGGGTCATTATTCAGAGGAAGACCCTGGGAAGGGTGAAGATAATGAAGAATAAGGTGAAAACCAAAACTCTTCAACCTTTCCCAGATCCCCTTAACCAGCAGGGTCAGGTCGGATAGTCAGTTGGTAGTAATCCTTGAGGAAGAGCGTGATCTTCTCTCACTAGAGGAGAAAAAGATTGAACTCGCGGAAAGAAGTCTAGCTCTTGAAGAATAAAGGGTCAAGATGGGCTTGAAGCCCTAAGATAATGATGGCAGCAACTTTCATAGGAAAAAAGAGGAAACCTTCGAACCTAAAATCCCCATAGGGATTGTCCCCAAGTTTAGTGATTGTGATGATATTGAGAAATGCTTACTTCTTTTGAGAGGGCATGCAAAATGTGAAGGATAGGACACCAGTGCTGGAGCTTTCAACTGTGGGAGTTATTCTCTGTGAAGGTCAGAGATACGCTTCTGACCCTTAATGAGAATGTGGCTGTGTCCGATCAGCATATGAAGGACATTTTGATAGAAGAATTTGGACTCACCACAGAGCAATACAGTTTGACATTTAGGGACACCCATAAAGGTCAAAACCAGACATGGGTGGACTTTGTGGACTCTTCAGTCAAAACACTAGAAGGCAGGATACAAGGCAATGAGGTGGACACTTATGATGGGCAATATAATATAATTATGAATCTGTGGCAACCCTCCAGAGACTGCTCGACTGTGACTCCTAGAGATTCCTTAAATTACGATTTTTGCATTTGGGATGATGCATCCCAAATGAAAAAATACCGGGAGCAAAGGTGCAGATTCTGAGAATCTGCACATAAATGCCTTCTGTGAATACCGAAAGTCTTAAAGTTAGGATTTTTCTCAGTTTAGGAGTAGTAAAGTTAGGACGGCTAACTTTAGGACTCCTAAATGCCTTCTGTGAATACCGAAAGTCTTGAAGTTAGGATTTTTCTCAGTTTCGGATTCCTAAATTTAGGAGTCCTAAATTTACTGCTCCTAAACTGAGAAAAATCCTAACTTTAAGACTTTCGGTATTCACAGAAGGCATTTAGGAGTCCTAAAGTTGGGGGCCCTAACTTTACTACTCCTAAACTGAGAAATATCCTAACTTTAAGACTTTTGGTATTCACAGAAGGCATTTAGGATTCCTAAAGTTAGCAGTCCTAACTTTAATACTCCTAAACTGAGAAAAATCCTAACTTTAAGACTTACAGTATTCACAGAAGGCATTTAGGAGTCCTAAAGTTAGGAGTCCTAACTTTACTACTCCTAAACTGAGAAAAATTCTAACTTTAAGACTTTCGGTATTCACAGAAGGCATTTAGGAGTCCTAAAGTTAGGACTCCTAACTTCTGTGAATACCGAAATGAGTAAGTGCCTTCTGTGAATACCAAAAGGAGTATGTGCCGGCTGTGAATACCAAAATGGTAGTAAGTTTAGGATTTTGTCTTAAGTTAGTTCTGAGAATGGGGCCCTAGCACTATTTCATGAGAGTGCCTGCAGTGCTAATTTGGTGAGCTTCATCCCTGAATTCATTTTATCCAATTTTATTGTTAATCTATTACAGATTTCCACCAACATTTGACTCACTTGCTGTGCCCATTTCAATTCACTATTTACCTTGCCTTTACAGAAAGTGGGTATTTTTAAGCCTCATTCCTTGGCTAACCCTGACCGGCTGTGTACGTTAGGTAACTCCAAGCCGTAAGCTGTGTTTCCATCTTTAGAGCCTAAATCATAGATGATGGGGACAACACAAGCTGTCTTTTCACACATTTAACTTTCTCATAATTTCAGTCCAAATGACCACACAAACTTAAGGGTTCTACTCCATACTGCAACTGAGGACGGACCATGGCGTTATAGGCTGACAGGATTTGTCATACGGAGAGACCCCCATATTTTAATTAAATTACTTTAGACCCTCATACTGAGGACAATGCTGTAGCTTTTAATGATTCTATATATTCTTTACATGGTATCTTTACGTCAAACCACAGTCCTGGGTATTTATACTATTCCACTGCATTCAATTTATTGCCGCCAAGGACCAGTTGTACTTTACCTTTCCATTCCCTAGCACCATAATCTATGGCCTAGCAAAGTTTACTGTGAGCTTCTTCCTTAAACAATACTCATAAAATACATCCAGTTTGCTTTTAAGCCTACTTCTGTCATGTCCATTACCACTGGGGTCATCAGCAAATACCAAACACAAGACAAACAAACCACTCATTGGACTTTTACTTCTTTCAAAGTGTTCAGCAGATCTGCTAACAATAAGAAAAAAAATAATGGGGCTAACACACAGCCCTGGCGCAGGCCGTTTTAAATTTGTATCTTCCAGGTTAGCATACCTGCAGTATCTATTATCACCCACACCCAGTTCTGGTTATGTAAATCCTGGAGAATTGAAAGTAAGTCTTTGTGAATTCCTAGGCAAATCAAAATTTCCGACAATAAGTTGTGGTCCACCGAAACAAAACAGCACAAAAATCAACAAAACATCAGATCAGTTTCCCTGTAGCATCTAACAATTTCCTTGCCATTGCCCACAAACTAAAACAGTGGTCTAGAGTTGAGTGACCTTTTTTGAACCCCAATGTTCAATTGGGATTATATTGTTTTCTTCCACCCAGTCTCTTCGCAGGTATAACATAATTTTGAAAACACTTTCTCTCCACATCCAGTAGGCTGATCAAATGATAATTCCTTGGAGCAATAGCATCATCCTTTTTATAAATAGGTCCTATAATTGCTCCTTTCCAGCTATCAGGAAAGCACCTAGTAGCCAAAACCTTTTGGATTTCTGCATGATAAAAGCCTGCCCACCAGTGTACATTATTTTATATTAGGACTGCTGGTAGATTGTCAGGACCAATCTACTTTGTTAGCTTTAGGGATAGGATGGTGTCCTTGATCCTCTTAGCTGAGAAATACAGTGCAATCTCATTACTCACTACAAATGTCTCCTTCCGACACACTTCATTATTGTCATTACCATATACTTTTTCAAAGTAATTAACCTAATCCTCTTCTACTAAAAATCTCATGTTTCCTAAACCTATTCCTTCATGTACTCACTGGCAATATTTTCCAATATTCTTTGTTTCAATTACCTCAATCATATTTTGTCCGTTTTTACTAATATACACATTTATAGCCCATTCTTATATTCAAGTGTTACAATGCGCATATTACTACCTAACTCTTGATCATACTTTTTCTTGAGCGATCTTTCCAATTTTCTTTTTTTTTTGTAATCACCCACTCTACCTGTCAAACCAACCATTCCTCTTGGTCTGTGCAACCAGCTCCCTTTTCTCTTTCCACACTTTGACATGGAGAGTCACCCTCAAACAGTTAACAACCTGAGCCAGTATCCCATTGTGCCAAAATATAAAGTAATTGGGAACATCCTTCACATTAGGCAACTATTGAATTGCTGATCCAAAATTCAAGTAGTAAGAAGTCTGGTGTATTCCACATCCATCAGGATGTTGTTTCCCCTTATCTCCCTTAACACTAGATGTAAACGCCAGTAATCACTTCCCTCTGAGTGCAGCACATTATATGGAGTGAAAATACTATGCATTAATGAAGTCATAGGCAATTGGGCATTCCTGATTTCCATATCGAAAGGTTTGATTAGCTGGGTAATCCATAATTAACAAACCATGTACACAAAACAGCCCCATTGACCATAGGAACTTCACTAATGCTACATCACGAGCTGAGCATCAGGTATTTGGGAAGTGTGCTAGGGGTATCTGGGAAGCGGATAACACATCTTTGTAGGTTGTAAAACTGAATTTTGAGTTTAATTTATGGTTAAAGTTCCCTAAAAGAGCTATCAGCTAAGTCGGGCATTCTGTACTTAAACTTTCTAAACCTTCTTCTAACAACCTAACTGGATTCCATAATCTGCTGCATTTAGTGACTGAATATATATGTTAATAATTATTATACATGCCTTTTTTCCTATTATTATTACTATTTAGCGCTACAGGTGCAGTGTGGATAGCCTACCAAGATGGCGGACGCACTCTAGAGAGGCTGTGCATCCCGGCCCCATTATCCGCCGAAACAGATTAGCTTACGGCACCAACCAGGTGCCCAACGGACCCATACGCATGTCAAATAGCAGCAGGCCCCTGTTTGGTCGAATATTGGTCGAACAAATGTCGAGTCCCTGACTGCGAGGCAGCTAGCACCTGTACCCCATGGAAGACCGGTCTCAGCGCTGCTGAAGGCTGCAAGAAACAAATGCCTAGCCAACCGGACATGGAGTCTCCAAGGTAACAATCGGCACCTCCTGCGCCGTGGAAAATGAGAGTGCAGTTCCTGGTGCAGGCCCTGGAAATGTGGAGCCTGCACCACAACGGATATGGAGACTCAAGAGTGAAGCCCTGACTCGTGGGGTCTGGGCTCGCGCAGCAAGCCTGCAACACATCATGAGACCCTTTGCTGCCTGATTCCTACTGCCAGTGGGGACGCTTACCTGCCTTTTGTTTGGACCTGTCATCGGACTGCTGCTGCTTCTCTATCCGACCTCTGCCCCTTGGAAAAGCCGCAGCGCGTCTAACATCAGCGGGAGCTGCTGCTGGGAGAGGGGCGGTCTCCTGTGCCAGGATTTGGGGCGTGTAGTTGCTGGCAGGGCTGCAAGCACGTTAGCAGGGACTCCATCACCCAGGAGTCCCTGCGAGCCCAATCTGCTTCACCTGGGCTGCTCTCCCTGCTGGCCCTGCCCCCCCCGCCCACGGAGTAAAAACAGGTTGCAGGACTTTGCTCGTGGGACGCTTACCTGCCTTTTGATTGGACCTGTCATCGGACTGCTGCTGCTTCTCTATCCGACCTCTGCCCCTTGGAAAACCCTCAGCAACTCGCCAGACCCGCTCCGCGGGTCCCGCAGCGCGTCTAACATCAGCGGGAGCTGCTGCTGGGAGAGGGGCGGTCTCCTGTGCCAGGACTTGGGGCGTGTAGTTGCTGGCAGGGCTGCGAGCACGTTAGCAGGGACTCCATCACCCAGGAGTCCCTGCGAGCCCAATCTGCTTCACCTGGGCTGCTCTCCCTGCTGGCCCCACCCCCCCGCCCACGGAGTAAAAACAGGTTGCAGGACTTTGCTCATGGGACGCTTACCTGCCTTTTGATTGGACCTGTCATCGGACTGCGGCTGCTTCTCTATCCGACCTCTGCCCCTTGGAAAACCCTCAGCAACTCGCCGGACCCGCTCCGCGGGTCCCGCAGCGCGTCTAACATCAGCGGGAGCTGCTGCTGGGAGAGGGGCGGTCTCCTGTGCCAGGAGTTGGGGCGTGTAGTTGCTGGCAGGGCTGCGAGCACGTTAGCAGGGACTCCATCACCCAGGAGTCCCTGCGAGCCCAATCTGCTTCACCTAGGCTGCTCTCCCTGCTGGCCCCGCCCCCCCCGCCCAACACTCCTTTCCTCTGTTATTTTAGAAGGTTGCACAGCCGCTGCGCGGGACGTGCGCGGGAGCGCCCAGGGCTAAGCCCGGGCAAAGGGCGGGCCGTTTGAGGCCGTTCGAGGACCGGAGAGACTGGACTGGGCCACCTCCCTTTGCTTTTATTTCGCTTACTTTTTCGTCACCTTTTAGGTAACATGGTATTGACTAGAGGAAATAAATCTAAGGCCCCGGGTAGTGTGGGTAAATTGCTAGGTCCTATGGATGACTTCATTACAAAGGCCAATACATTCATAGAAAGGGGCTGTAACACCTATAATAACGAATACTAAGAGTACATTGAATCCAACTACCAATGTAGCCACTACCCCATCGCAGGGAAATGCCCTGTCAACAACAACACCTGTATTGAAGACAGTGCCAACAAACAAAGTAACATCTAAAACTCCGGTGACTCAAACTCTGGCCCCTAATCCTCCGGTTCCAATAGTTAATAGAAATGCTTCTAGAGGACCCGGGGAGGCTAGACTCCCTTTTGACTTGCCACCGGACTCATCACCCTACGTAGTGGTAATGACTGGTGTCCCGGAGCTAGCGGACCACAACGTGGAACCTATGTGGTCCTTGAAAAATAAGGCACAACACTGGCTACATACTAATCGTCCCATGCCTCCAACTTGGCATGGAAGGATCCTGACAGTACGTAGGACTCCATGGGTGGGTAAAGGTAGAAAAACGATTCCAGGGGACTGTATTGTGATTACTTTAGAAGACCCCCGTGTAGCAGATTACATCTTCTCCTGGGACCATACGAACGCAAATGGAGGTATAGGTATTAAACCACTCTCTTTTTTCCTACCCCTCAAGACAACCCAATGGCCCTTATCACGATTATGATTCATCCTGGGCTGCACCACCTCCCCGTCAGATCAACTTTTCTAACACTAGACAATATGGAGGCTCCCGTCATCATGAGTACGATAACCCTTGGCATCTTGTGGGATCACGTTACCAGGGGGGAGGTTGGGAAGAATGGGGTCCACATACACACAGGACGGCTCACAGAGAACCACCCCGCTGGGACCCTTGGTATAACATCCCGTTGAGTAACAGATTTAGCAGACTCGAAATGGTCGATTGACCATCAACGAAAACTGAATCTACTAACTCTAATTCACCCCAGCCGACCCCCAAAATAGGAACGACCCCCAGAATAAGAACACCCCCGGTAACTATTGAAGCCGTAGCACTAAAAGCTGATACTTTGCCTATACCCACCCTCTTTTGGAATGTGGCGGGTTTACGCCCGAAAATCGAGGATGGGACGGCCTTGCATTTTTTGGAACCATGTAAAATAATCTGTCTCCAAGAGACGTGGTCCACAACAGAGCTTCATCTCTTGGGCTTTAAAACTTACTTTATTCCAGCCATGCGTAGCCCAATTGGTAGGCCTAAAGGAGGGTTAATAACGTACATAGCAAATACATTGAACCATTTAAAAGTGTCCATGGTTTATTCCGACTCAAATTGTCAAATTCTCTCTCTTTTATTTGCGAATAAGGAGTCTATCCTTTTGGTCAACTCTTATAACAACTTAGAGGATGATCAATTTTTGACTCTTTTGCGTAACGTTCAGGAGAGATTAATGCAAGTCTATCAGTTGAAGGACGGACACGGGCCATTTCATCTTTTATGCGGAGGGGATTTTAACCTCCATCCATGCCCACAATTATAATTAAATGTTTGGATCTCTCGGCCAACTATGAAGAAGTCCTAAATAATTTTAGACAAATCTTAGATAAAATCAAGGGACTACTTACTGCAAAATCATCGTCCAAGAATCCAACTAAAAAAGGGTGGTTCAACCATAGCTGCACCGTAGCCCTTTCTAAATTAAAACTCGCCCTACATAATAAACCCAGAGACGCGGGGCAGATTCAACTTCTTAGGCACCAATACACCAGGGAACGCAGGCTAAGAACCCAAGAACTGAAACAGAAACTCTGGGAAGACACCATACGAGCGCTCTCTCAAAAAATAGCGAGGCTTTCTGGAGAACTGTTAGATCTCCCTATCTTACTGATAACAACAGCCCTAAGATTGAGGTGGCCATAGACGAAGAAACATGGGTGGCCCACTTCACTAATATTTTTAAAAACAATGTAACCATAGGTGAGACTGCTAACATACTTCCAAAAGTACAATACCCAATTCCGCTGCTTTTTGATATACCCGATTTAATAGTGGCCCTGGAAGTAAGCAAGACTGGGAAAGCCCCAGGTCCAGACGGGGTCCCGGTGGACCTATTTAAACACAACTTGGACCTCTGGGCCCCGATTCTTACCAGAGTGTGTACAGCCGCTGCAAATGTGGGAGTGCTAAATTCCTGGACTAAGTCTATCATGGTCCCCATTTTTAAAAAAGGGGATCGCCAGGACGTGAAATGCTATTGCCCCATCTCATTGCTGGACTCACTCGGCAAGGTCGTTGGGAGAGTAATCCTTGAGCGACTTCAGCAATGGAGTGAGGAGAGGGGCATTATCTCTGATCTCCAGTTTGGTTTCCGAGAGGGGTTCGGAACGGTTGAGCAGGCCCTTAACCTCAGCTTAATTATGGGTAAATATATACAGGCAAAGAAGACCATGGTCTATATGGTCTACGTAGACTTGTCCACAGCTTTTGACTGCGTTTCGCATTCAAAACTGTGGACGGTCTTAAGGCTAATGGGAGTGGATTCCTCCCTTTTAGATTTTCTGAGGGAACTCTACTCTAGTGCCTCGGGAAGAGTGCGCTTTGGCCTGAATGGAGAGCTGACGGCATCTTTTGGAGTAGAGCGTGGAGTCAGGCAGGGTGTGTCCTGGCCCCTTTCTTTTCTCATTATATACCAACGGCCTGGAGCCAGAGATGTTGAGGGGGGCCCAGGACCTCCCACGTGTAAAACAGCGCCTGATTCCCGCTCTGCTCTATGCGGACGATGCTGTCATTCTCTCGCGCACACCGCGCGAACTTCAGAAATCTTTGAATAGATATACGACTTTCATGGGCGGTCTGGACCTACAAGTGAATGTCAACAAAACGTTTTGTCATGATCTCAGGCAAAGGGAGAAAAGGAGCAAAAGACATCTATCTCGACAACCAAAAACTCGAGGTAACTGCCCAGTACCCATATCTTGGAATCATGATAGACGATAGATTGACATGGAAGCCAGCAGTAGAGACTAGATGCCATCTGTTCAGAAGATCCATGGCGGCACTGATGAGTTTCTCCCAGAGATTGGGGAGGAGGGCACCAGTGGAGCTACTGAAAATTTATAGTGCCAAGTGCCAGGCCATTGCCCTGTATGGAGCGGGAGTCTGGGGACACACTGACACCAGCGCCCTCCAGGTAGCAGAAAACACTTTCTTAAGATTTCTTTTAGCTACCCCGAGAGGCTCTTCAACCTATGCCTCACATTTGGAACTAGGAATTCCTTACTTAGAGGATTTGCTCAAGATTCAACCATTGATGCTGTGGCGGCGCATTTGGACTTCTGTCAAAAATGCACTGATGCAGGCAATTGTAGCTGATACAATGGTTCTTGACCAGTCCTCAAAAGTAAAGTGGCTCTGCTACATTAGAAACTTTCTTAAAGACCTTGGCCTCGAGAAATATTATTTCCACCCGGAGTCAATAGTTGACCTCCCGAAGAAAGCTTTAAAGCAACAAGCCCTCTGTCATTTAGAGACATTGAGATTGACTTACGAGGCGACAAAATCTTCGGTCCTTCACGCGAATATGGTTCAGTTAACTTACGGCATCCAGCCGTATTTAACCCTTCAGGTCACAACCTATGAGAGAATGTTGTTGACAAGATTCAGAATGGATTCTTTTTTTAGACTGGTTGCTTTCCCTGTGACTAATAGCTGGGACCTAAGCTTTCCCTCATGTACCTGCGATGGGGAATCAAACCAGTCAAACTTACATGTTATCATGCTTTGTAAATTCTATCACCCACATAGGAAAATTTGGCTATTACCAATACTGAAGCGTTGGGGCCTTAGACATTGCTGGCCTGTTTTCCTTCGCCTCCAAATGTTGGAATCTGAATCAGTTTGTTACATTGTTCTTAATTTCCTAAAATGTATTATGAAGCATAGGAAAAACCTGTAAAAAGCCCTCTGGAACTTCATCTCTATGAATCGAAATGTTTTGATATTCTCTTTTAATACTTGTAAAATTGTCTTTGTATGAATTTCTTCGGAACCTATTTTAGCAATTTGTATATTTGTGAAAACATGTAAAATGTACTTTTTAATGCTCCTTTTATGGTTTTCCTTTGCGAAAAACCGAATAAAGAAATTTATATATACTGCCAGTGACATGTCTATGGGGCACGGCCTGTGAGCCTGGATCTGTTTAGGAGGGCGTCGAGACCAGAGCAGCGTTGAGTGACACTTGATGTGGAGAGGTCTGTGCAGCAAATGTTGACACTGCTGCAAGCTGGAGCTAGAGGACACACAGGAGAAGTCTAGCTGCTCTCCATGAGCCAGTGGACCCTGCATCGTGACCAGAACCTGCCCAGCGGCCTAGTTGAGGTGTGGGGTAAGTGTGTCTAGCTGGTGCTTGGTGGTCATGTTGGGGCCAGGCCTTCAATCTCAGCCCTGCGCTGGTAACGACTGAAGGGAAGGCGGCATTGCGCGATCCTTGTGGGAGGCCTGTATGAGCCTTCTGCAACAGGCACAAAGGCACAAAGGCACAAAGTCAAATTAAGGGGGCCTTATAGCTGTTCGGCGGTCTAGGTCCTATACCTTGAAAGGGACGACTGTATTGGGTGCCACCTGGGACATCCCCCCTCCCTTCTCATGATAATGCAGTAAAACTATGCAGTGAAACTGGATAGTCCATACACAAGAGAGGGTCCTGGATTATGATAGGTTCGCCCACAGGGGCAGAGGAACAGACTCCAACAGGCTCAGAAAACGAATGTTGCACTTGATACTGCTCTCACCTCTGGAAATCCAAGCAGAAGTCTGGGTGCCTTATCGGGCCTAGGCCTAGCATCTCAGTGGTGAATGCACAAAATGAATAGCAGATTGATAATGCCCCACAAGCTGTCATAGCGTGCAATTCATTCTCTGAGGACTGTCTCACAGACCCCTCCCATTAATGCTGGCAAAATTGAAGTAGTAAAACAGAAAACCAGAAGCCCTGGCTCGGATTAAACATGTTCTCACCCTAATAGACCCTAGTCTCTTCTCACCCACAGAGTCATGACCATTGGAGACATGCAGCATCTCCCTCCCTCCTTGCAATCCAATAAGTAAGCAACTGCAGTGACATCTAGCGACACTAAAGTTCATATATCCTTTGGCAACACATACTACCTATCCCCTGAGGCTCTCTAGCGATGGGTCAGCAGTGCACTGGGACAGGGCCTGCATTCACAATTAGCCACTAATGTCAAACAACCTAAACAAGAGCAAGTGATGCTGGACACCTCAACAGCTTTCACATTAGAATCTAACTAGACTCAGTCCAACAGTCAGTAGAGAAGTTGGGAACATCCTTAGCACAGACAAGTACATCTCTTGAGGGATGAAAAAAATCACATCGGACTTCACTCTGTTACATGTTGATCATCAGAAGTAAGCTGAAAAGGTGCAAGATGTGGAACTTGAAATAATGGAGTTCCGTCCTGACACCAAAGACTCAACAACAGACGTACGGGACCTGACAACGCAAATGCAGGCACTAGAGCACAAAGTAGGGGATCCAGAAGGGTGCTTCCACCATAACAACATCCATGTAGTAGGACTGCCAGAAGGCACGGAGAGAACAGATGTGGTGCCATAAACTGAAAAATTATTGAGGACTTTTCTACCGTCCAGACCGCTTTCTCCTTTCTTCATGGTTGAAAGGGCTCACCAGGTGCTGTCGGGCTGGCCCCTACAAGGAGCATGACCCCAGCCTTCCCCCTTTCTCCTCCTCAACTTTAAAGACTGTGATGCTGTGTTCCGTGATATTTTAAAAATGGAGGAGGTGAAGGTTAACAATGCCACAGTAATCTTTTTCCTGGACTATGCCACGCAGAGACAATGAGGATCTTTCTTAGCAGTGAAAAGACAGTAGCGAGAACTGAGCATAGGATACTTCCTTCCTGCCCGGTAAGCCACTGGGTTGTCTCAGGCAACAGCATCCACCTTGTCAACACAGCAGATGAGACCTGGACCTGGTTGGAGTCTACCGGATGCTTACCAGATCTCTTCAAATAGGTGAGAAGAGCATATGCAACCCAGTACTGAGAATCAGAGGCACAGCAGAGGGAGACGTAAGCAGAGCAGTCAACCGTCTTACTATTATGAGCTGTCCCCAACCTGGAACATGGTTCTGCAGGAGAGGAAGGAAGCCCTGCAAACATCTGCAATGATGCAAGATCAAGGTAGTGGACAAGAACCGGACACCCGTCCGAACAATCCTGTAGGAAAGACAGCTCCTCAGCTGTGTGGCCATCTGAGCATAAATCTAGGCGCCTACCAAATGTGACACCTCAAATGGCAGATGAATTACTCTGACTCACGAACATTGCAGTTGTGTATGACCAAAATGTTACAGCACACACATTTTGCAGATGCATTGCGAGGAATAAGGAGGGAGGGAGACACTAATTAGAAGCACTGGGAAGCACATAGCTAATCAATTCTACCACTTTCTGACAGATCAAGTTGCAAGTGTAGTGGTGCAGAACACTCACTACTGAGTTATTTTGAGGGCCTTCACATAGAACGGCCTCACACCCCTCAATGGAATTCACATCCCAGAAACCCGATGTGGTTGGTTGGTAGTTGCCATTAGGCAAGTTTAGTCATTTTGGCAGATACACATCGTTCCTCTGCACTCACCTGGCTCTACATCACAACATTTTCACTTCCTTTCAGATATGTTAGTTCATATGGTCACACAACATGTGGTCGAGCAGGTGCAGCCACCACCTGCTGTTTATGGACAAGAAACGTCCCAAAACGCAATGTGGACACACCACATTTTCACAGTGAATACGGACCCTTTTTTTGCAAAGTGCCTAGCTCTAGACTTTGAACCCTAACTTAGCCAGCACCAATGGAAATCTAGCAAACCTATCCATGTTCCACAACTAGACACCTAGGGGAATCCAGGAAGGGGTGACTTGACTGGCTCTCACCATGTCTTGTTACCCTGAATCCCTTGCAAACCTAAAAATGTGTCAAAAAAACACATTTTCCTCACATTTCTATGTTGAAAAGTTCTGGAATATGTGTGGATCCACAATAATCCACCCATTCTGCATTCCCCAATGTCTTCCAAGAAGATTTGTACCTCACTTGTATGGGTAGGCCTAGGGTCACAACAGAAAATGGCCCAAAATGCAACGTGGACACACCACATTTTCACAGTGAATACGGACCCCTTTTTTTGCAAAGTGCCTAGCTCTAGATTTTGAACCCTAACTCTGCCAGCACCAAAGGAAACCTAGCAAACCTATCCATTTTCCACAACTAGACACCAAGGGGAATCTAGGAAGGTGTGACTTGACTGGCTTTCACAATGTTTTGTTACCCAGAATCCCTTGCAAACCTAAAAATGTGTCAAAAAACACATTTTCCTCACATTTCTGTGGTGGAAAGTTCTGGAATCTGTGTGTGAATCCACAAAAATCCACCCATTCTGCATTCCCCAAAGTCTTCCAAGAAGAATTGTACCTCACTTGTATGGGTAGGCCTAGGGCCACAACAGAAAATGGCCCAAAACGCAAAGTGGACACACCACATTTTCACAGTGAATACGGACCCTTTTTTGCAAAGTGCCTAGCTCTAGATTTTGAGCGCTAACTCTGCCAGCACCAATGGAAACCTAGCAAACCTATCCATTTTCTACAACTAGACACCAAGGGGAATCCAGAAAGGGGTGACTTGACTGGCTCTCCCCATGTTTTGTTACCCAGAATCCCTTGCAAACCTAATAATTTGTAAAAAAAAAAACATTTTCCTCACATTTCTGTGGTGGAAAGTTCTGGAATCTGTGTGAAGCCACAAAAATCAACCCATTCTGCATTCCCCAAAGTCTTCCAAGAAGAATTGTACCTCACTTGTATGGGTAGGCCTAGGGCCACAACAGAAAATGGCCCAAAACGCAACGTGGACACACCACATTTTCACAGTGAAAACAGACCCTTTTTTAAAAAGTGCCTAGCTCTAGATTTTGAACCGTAACTCGGCCAGCACCTAGGGAAACCTAGCAAACCTACATATTTTTTTTTAAAATAGCCTTGCAGGGGTATCCAGGATGGGGTAACTTGACTGGCTCTCACACAGGTTCTGTTACCCAGAATCCCTTGCAACCCTAAAGATTGGTAAAAAAACACATTTTCCTCATATTTCTGTGGTGGAAAGTTCTGGTATCTGCATGAATCCACAAAATTCCACCCACCCCGCATTCCCCAAGGTTTTCTGAGAAAAATGGTACCTCACTTGTGTGAATAGGCCTAGTGCCCACAAGAGGAAATGACCCAAAACGCAACATGGACACACCGCATTTTCACTGTGTGAACAGACCCTTTTTTGCAAAGTGCCTAGCTGTAGATTTTAAACCCTAGCTCTGTCATCACCTAAGGAAACATTGCAAACCTATACATTTATGAAAACCAGACACCCAGGGAAAATCGGGATGGGGTGACTTGTCTGGCTCTCACTAGGTTCTATTACCCAGAATCCCTTGCAATCCACAAATTTATCAAAAGAAAACATTTTCCTCACATTTCTGTGGTGGAAAGTACTGGAATCTGTGTGGATCCACAAAATGCCACCCACCCTGTGCTCTCCTTAAGTCTTCTGAGAAAAATTGTACCTCACTTGTGTGGGTAGACCTAGTCCCTGCGACAGGAAACGGCCTAAAACACAACGTGGACACATCACATTTTACAGTGAAAACTGACACTATTTTGCAAAATGCCTAGCTGTAGATGTTGAACCCTAGCTCTGCAGGCATTTAGGCAGCCCCCAATCATAAAAAAAGCCAGGGTAATCGCTGGAGCCTAGTATGCTTCGGGGGGGAGGAAAAACTGTGGCACATTTTGAGGGAGGTGTGGGCATTGGCATGCTCGCAATCGTTATTGCAATGAAATCACAAAATATACCTGGGAAGGTTGGGGAAGCTCCCCAGGCAATAAAAAAGGGCAATCCCCCTGCTGTCTGCAGCAGAGGAATTGGTTCCGTCATGAGCACACTAGAACTTCTGTTCATGACGGAACCATTCCGTCATGAGCATAGAAGGGGTTTAAAGGTGGTGGTGAGGAAATGCATGGTGGAGGTGGTCACCACCTCCACCAGGGATGGGGGAGCACAAACAAACAGTGTTGCACTGGGCACCACCAGCTTTAAAGCCTGCCCTGTGTCCACCTCTACATCTAATCCATCAAGGGACAACAATTACATATATGTTCGATGTATGACCCCGGGACAAATACCCTAAAATCTGTCATAAAATGAAACAGGTTGTGAGGGTGAGAGACAAAGTAAGTTTAGAAGGTAGTTCAATAGTACCGACTGGACTTGTAGCACATAGGTTAGTAAATAGCATACTGTAGTAAGTGAGTAATAGTACAGTAGTACTGCTTTATGTACTACAAAATGCAGCTTGTAAATTGGGTCTGTTATGTTTATTTGTGACCAATAAAATTAGCACTCATAGTAATGAAGAATACTCATAAGCATTTTTCAGATACTGGGTGTTATGATAAAGTCTATGTAACGTAATCTCCCACAAAATGTATACATTATGCGGAATATTTACGGGAATGATGGTGCAAGTCAGTGCGGCAAGTTACCTTGCTGTGCTGCCCTACACCACAGGGAAAAGGCTGGAATGCACAATATCAATCAAATTCGGTGTTTTCCTGTCCTTTCCCCATGCGCTGAAGCCATTTTAGCAGCCTAGTGGCCATGCACCCTTGCACCATAGTGCTAGGGTGCCTGTGTTGTAGGCAGGGTTGGTTTTGTACAGGAAGGGGTACCTTGTTCCACACAAACAATCCATAGAGGTGTTTTCCTCATTCTATCTGTGCCATGGAAAGCGGTAAAAACAAGGAGAAATAAAGATATTTCTCCTCGTTACGCTTGACCTGGTGAGGCATACGATTTTGACACATTCCTTGGTTTGCAATTCCTCGTGAATCGGGGAATATTTCAAAAACATGGGAGTTATGGTGGAACACCCACAGCAACGCCAATGGAATGCCTCCCTTGCCCAGAGTGCTGCATTGCATTTCTCCATATTTTTGGACCAAATCAAAGCCACGCAAAGTGGCTTTGTGTGGCTTCATAAATATGACTGAGAGTTTTGCGTTGTGCACGTACCATGTTGCAAACATGATGCAAAGCCCTATGGCCCTAAATCCATCACTACGAGTGCCATGGGTAAATCAAGGGTTGAGAAGCATTAAAGGGGGTAACATGTTTTTTGGAATAACATAAGTTAATCAGAGCTACCATACCTGATACAGATTCTTTAGCTCGATATTCCACCAGAAAAGTTTGCCTTTCTTCATTTTGCTGGATAATTCAGTGGTTGGAGTAGTCTAGAGCAGCGATATTCCAGCTAAACTGTACCCCAGTGTATAGCAATAACATATTCAGAATACATATGCTAATATATTCAATCCAATCCATGCTGCTAAATGTCTTATATATTTTGCTATCATAGTGCTTTTGAAGAAATACTTTATTTTCACTCATTCCTGACTACCTTGAAATTCGAACGGGGCATTAGACCATGATATTTGTATAGCTCTTTCCTAATCATTATGGTAGGTTTATTTGTTTATTGTTTTATTTGTAACTTACACTTCACTGGTTGCTGTTGAAGACATAAACACCGCGAGATTTGAGCCTCTGCTTATTTGCATTTCTGATATGTGTAGTGTTCTACTTGTCATTTCATCATCTACATTTCAGCCGCCAATGTGCGCAAAGTATGGGCAAACACTGTTCTTCAAACCAACAAAGAGAATTTCATGGTTCTGAGGCAAATTGTGCATATAAATTCTGGTAAATTGCAGTGTTCATTTGTATTTTCCTTTTTTTTATTCCGTTCAATTATTCTAAGCGTGTGCATGCAACCAGGGGCCATATTAGCAAGGGCGTTATGGCCGCTTTAGCAGCACTTTTTGCCACTTTTTTTATCGTCCATTTACCAAGCTGTTGCTAACAGCAGTTAGCGACATTTTTCAGGTGATAGCGACTGGTTCGGGCCCTCTTTGCATGTCAGTGATATGTATCGCAAATGACACGCAATAAAAGAACGCGTGCTAACCGCGATTAGCGCCAGGATTTTACACCTGGTAAAAACCTGACTTAGCCATATTAGTCAATAGGAGGTGGATTCTAAGGCTAAGTCCCCACCTGCTTATTAGTGAGATTATCCTTAGCGATAGTATTTTTATCGCTGGAAATCTCACGTTATAGATGGGATTCGCTGAGGAGATAAATGTTGGTAATACTGCGTTATCTCAGCGATAAATTCCAGCGATAGGAGGCAATAAAATGGTGCTAAGCGTGGTTTGCGATAATTTTCGCAAGTTGTTGCTAATATGCCCAAAAGTTTGGAAATCACTAAGAGCCAGATGTAGGTCGCCAATTACCGGTCGGTAACGGCTGATTTCGGCCGTTACCGACCGGTAATTGGTTTTCGAGATGTAGGGGCCAATATTTTACAGATTCGGTAAATTTACCGAAACTGTAAATTTACCGAATCTGTAAAATACCGAATCAGTAATTTTACCGATTCGGTAAAACCCAGATGTAGGTAGCACTGTTTACAGTGCAACAGGCCTTCAGAATTCGGTATTTTACCACCCAATCCAATTGGGTGGTAAAATACCGAATTCAGGTGTGCATGCACATCTGTGCATGCACACCTGTGCCATGTGACACACAGACATGCCCTTAGGGCATGTCTGTGTGCCACATGGCACACATGCCTGTATTTGGGGTGCTAGAGGGTGTCAAAGTGACACCCCCTGCACCCTTGCTGAAATTGGTATTTACCGATTCTGTAAATACCGATTCGGTAATGCCCATTGATTCCTATGGGCTTCAATGCCCATAGGAATCAATGGGCATTACCGAATCGGTATTTACAGAATCGGTAAATACCGAATCTTAACGATTCGGTATTTACCGAATCTGAAATACCTACATATCCCCCCCTCTATTTTACCACTTCTTAAATACCGAATCGGTATGATTCGGTATTTAAGAAGTGGTAAAATAAAATTACCTACATCTGGCCCTAAGTGAGTCTGGCTGGCTTTTTGATCCATGCCTAGTGGATAATGCTTTAAATGGCCTTGGTTTTCGATCAGATCGTGCTGTGTGAAAACACAACTGTGGACATACCTTGCTTAAAATGAGTGCCCTCCTATTATATCTTTTTGACAAAGAATATAATGATAACATACTTTTAGGTGACAAAAACAGCATAAGAAATTTGAAACAGTGCTACAAATTCAGGGGCATAATTATGATTTCTGTGGTACAGAGCAGCGCAGCAAGACAACTTGCTGCACTGCCCTGCCTCACAGGGAAAGGACAGGAATGCACTGTATTTATCCAACACAGCACATTCCTGTCCTTTTCACTGGTGCCGTTTTGGCAGCCTAGCCCCAATGCAGGCACCCTTGCACCATGGTGTAAGGATGCTTGTGTTGTATGCAGGATTTTGTTTTGTGCAGGCACGACCACTTTCCCTCACAAAAAAAATCCTAGGAGGCTTTTTACTTTTTCTATCTGTGCTGCAGAAAGAGGAGAAAGCAAGGGAAAATAAATATATTTGTTCTCGTTATGCTTCTCCTACAGAGGCATATCTTTTTGGCACATTCCCATGTTTAAATGGTCTTGTAAATCTGGGAATCCATCAAAAACCATGGGAGTTGCGTGGGAACACCCCCGCAACCCCTATGAAATGCATACCTAGGACAGAGTAACACAACGATTTGCGCGGCACTGAACTGCATTACTCCAAATCTTTTGGCCCACACAAAGCCATACAAAGTGGCTATGCATGGATTAAAAAATATGACTTAAGGTTTGCATTGCTCTTGCACCACATTGCACCGCAAACATGGTCACAAATAAGGCTTTCTGGGAGGCACTCAACAGACTTTGCTCCAGCACAAGAGCGAGAAAAACACAAACGGGGACAGGGGAAGGAAGAACAAGCATTGGCATAGTCAATAGGTCTCGCCTTTGGGACCTCATAAGTGTTTAGCCATGCAATAGTTGTTGTTGCACCAAGGATATTGTGCTGCATAACTAAATACTTATACGGTCCCAAAAGCGAGACCTATTGGCAATGCCAATGCTTGTTGAACAGTTAATATGCTTAGGCAAATTGAGCAGGCCTACTATGTCACAGCTGGGCAAACTATGCGTTGTATTGATATGAAACGTAGTTCGCTTGGAACATCACGCCTGTCACCGTTCTGTCAAAATTCTCTTGGTGAGTATCCCACAATAGTGCTCAAGAAGGGAGCGCGTCTCCTGTGTTTCAGTATTTTTACACACTATTCAAAGAGGGAGACAATATAACAATGCAGATAGCTAAGCATTCTGCACCATTGCTCAGAAAAAAAGAGTTACTGCTCTAATGCAGTGTGGGGACATTCAACGAAACTCCAGAAAAGCAACAAGACTGCAGTGCTGGGCATTTATTACAGTGCTCGTGCTTTCCATGTCACAGCTCGCCAAGCATTCTGCCACGTCACAGCTCACCAAGCATGATGCGATGTCACAGCTCACCAAGCATTCTGCCATATCACAACTCGCGAAGCATTCTACCACGTCACTGCTCACCAAGTATTCTGCCATGTCACAGCACACCAAACATTCTGCCACGTCACAACTCGCCAATCATTCTACCACGTCACAGCTCGCCAAGCATTCTGCCACGTCACAACTCACCAAGCATTTTGCCACGTCACAACTCACCAAGCATTCTGCCACATCACAGCTCGCTAAGCATTCTGCCACATCACAGCTCACTAAACCTAGTCTGAGGATCACTTCTGAGCTTATAGGGCTGAAGCATCCATTGGAGAGCCACAGGGAAATACAGATCATAGAAGCCTACTCGTGAACTTCTACTAACGCAGGTATGGATAATCTACGTCATACATCCGGGAAGTCAAAGTGGAGACCACGAGTAAACCCGGAATCCTGCAGGTTTTTAATCCCACTTAAAGCCCTGGTTCTAACTTTTACCCTGGAGACTTCTGAACCAGTTCACCTAGTTTTGAGCACCTGCTTCACCACACTGTGTGATTCAGAGTAAATAATAGATTTTACTTTGCTTTGGTACCACAATGTACCAAAAACGCAGCGTCTTGAAGCCACTGAGTTGCAAGTGAGTGCTAGTCATGATCACGCATTCATTCGATAAGCAGATGGAGGGATTGTGAATTCAATCACTGCTTGTCGAAGGTGTTCACGGAAGGCGTGCAGTGATTAGTGCGTTCTCCATAGCGGGCACAAGCCTTCTGTCAGTGCTTACAGAGGCTTTAAGGTTCTCTTCGAATTAATTCCCATGCCCAGATACAGAGACTGAGGGAATGTAAAGGTCAAGCATCTGGTAATGGAGGGGTGGCAGAGGTGGGTGGATGGAGTGTGGCAGGTACTTGTGTTAAGCACTGTGCTGTTTGGGATTGGCAGTTTGGGGGTTTTCTAAGGACAGTGTCCACTCATACTTACCTCCTCGAACCTCGAGTTGCTGCCCCTGAAGCTACCTAACAGGAGGCCTGGTGAAATGGAACTGTGGGAGCAAGTGCTTTGAATCTACCTGGCACTAAAGAGATCTGCTTTTAGAATGCACAAGGCGGTGCAATGCTTTAGTCTGGAGACCTTTCTTTTTCAAGGAGTCTTGGTGGTCGCTAGAGCTCGTGCCCTCGGGCTGTTGCTCCACTGCGCGCGACGCTGCCATTAGCATGCAAAGCTCTGATTGGCAATAATTCAGGCTCAAGGGAGCTTCTCGTTAGTCTGGAGACCCAAAGGGGAGGCTGAATCACAACCTACCTGCATATACTATCTATTTATGTTAAGGTGAATGTCTGTCCAGCGCCTAATTTGTCCTAAAGGAAGCATCAAAGCACCGAGAACAAATAGTATTAGAAGCACGAGAGGCTATAGGGTGGTGGGTTTGGCTGCCATGAGATGAGACTGGAGACCCTACCAATGAGGCTGTTGATAGCATGGTATGATGCATCACCGAAGATCACTTCAAAGCATCGAGGCGAATGGACAACATGAGAGGCAAGACGGAGGCGGGTGGAAAAATGGAGGTTCTCCAAAGTATGCGGCAGGCTCGACTAAATTATGCAGCAAGAAAAGGCAAATTATGCTGAAGAATGTAGAGTATTTTGTGGTAGTATTACTTGATTATCTTGAAATGCTTACACATATTAACATTTTCAGAGTGAAGGTTTGACCCAATTAGTATACACCCAAATACAACAATGAGCAACAGAAGGGTGACCACTCACCAGTAAACATTTACAAACGGCCTTTGTTAGAATTGGGGGGTCTCTGGTTGGTGCAAGTATTCACTTGTGACAAGCAGGGACCCTCTCCTCTAAGTCAGGGCGAAGGATGACCCCTTAGAAGTACCCTTGCTCACCCTCTAGGTGCATGGCATGAGCAGCCAAGGCTATTCTCCAGGCGTTATTTAGTTAATAAGCATTTGTAATAACACACACAGTAAAAGGTACCAATCCCCCCACAAATGAACACCAGGCTGTGGATATATAAAAATACGTTTCTCTTTATGTAAAAATAAATATATATATATATATATGCAGATCAGACTTATCACACGACCAAATAAAGTTTTTTTGGGTTTAGGCCACAGGTTGTAAAAGGACAAGCTTTTCTTCTTAGTTCTAGTTCAAAACAATGGTTCTTCTTGGTCCAATTTACTTTAAAATAGTTATTTTAAGGTTTCCAGGTACTTTAGGCCAATCTTAGGCTAGCTGGGCGCTTCGTAGTGCTTCTGTGCGCTCTGCACCGGAGAAAGCCACTAGCCCTATCAATGCTCACGCAACGGGCGTGAGCCGGGTACGCGGCGTACAGCTCTGACTAAGAAAATGAAGCGTCCAGCTTAGAGCAGGCAGTGCGAGGCGCACCGATCCCAGCGTACAGCCCAGAAAGGAGAGCCGAGGTGCACAGTTCACAGTGTGCCCAGTCTCTATAGGTGCGAGCACAAAGGGGGAACGCTGTCCTGGATACGCGCCGCACTCCGCCAGTGATCTTGGTGGCAGATAGGCGTACCGGCCACAATAAAGGCGCACACTGGATCAAGGGGAAAACAAACGTTGCGGGCCCCTAGCCCAGTGTACGGTCCTCGGGAATGCTTCCTTTCTTTCGGGGTTGGGCCGAGTCGTGCACGAGCAGCGTGACTCGGTCCGGTCAGCGCCTTGGGGACTCTTCACGAGGCGGAGGATCTCCGGGAGGCGGGGCACAGCATGGGAGCCCTCAGTACAGACGGTACCGAGAGGGGGTCCCTTCACAATGCGGCACGGCCTCTCCGGGGGTACTAGAGCAAAGCGGGGCGGCCGGATCCAATGGAATGCACGGGCGGCCGTCCAGGCTGCAGGCTGCTCGCGTCCCCGGGATTCCGGCGGGAGGGGCTGAAATCGCACGCAGGCACTCCAATAAGCAGGCGGAGGTAGTGGAGCGGCCGGCCTTAACCCTGGGGCAGAGAGCGACTCCGAACGGAGCCAGGCTCTCAAGGGCAAGAGGGCTGGCTGACTCCCGGGTACCATGGCACTAGGAGGGGGCGAGAGGGGGCAGACTTCACCTCCGGCGGGAGGAAATACTCGGCCTCAGAGTGTAGACAAGCCAAAGCACAAGAGAACCCACTGGTCCTGGGATTCAGTTCAGGGGGCAAGCTCAATCAAGCCCTTGGAGAATGTTTCAAAGCACAAGTCAGCAAAGTCTTTTCATCAAGTCTTTTCCTCTCCTTCCTCAGCAAGGCAAGCAGCAAGCCAGTCCTTCCAGCATCTTCTTCTCTTTCTAGTTGGGCAGAGGTTCTTTGTGGGAAACAGGATTCTAATTTACAAGGAGGAGGGCTCCTACTTTTATACAGAGTTTTCTTTGTTCTCCCAGGCCAGGGGGGCCTTTGCATAACTTCATTCAGTCTCTGAGCACTTGTTGGGTGTACTCTGGTTTCTGCTTTCAGTGTGAGGGGCAGGCACATCAGACGCTCCACAGGAGGTGGAGCCAGCATTGTGTGGACAGGGGCAGCCAGGAGTACCTTGTTGACAGTGCTTCGCCCTTCCTGGGCCAGGTGCCGACTGAGTCATTAGTCGCTCCCCAGGGGGCGGAGCCAGCATTGTGGTGGCAGAGCACAGCCCTATTCAGAGTCCAGGGGCACTCCCACCTCCCACTAAGGTGTAATCCTTGCATTCACCACCTGTCATCCCCCAGCCCTGTCACTCACATATCCCAGACAGCCAGATACACATCCAAGCAGAGACAGGCTGAAATGGTTAGGCAAGCAAATCCTAACTTTTTAAAAGTAGCATTTGCAAACACAGGATATTAAAATAAACTTTACTAAAAGAAGTATTTTATTATTCTGAGTTCAGGCATACTAAACTTTATTTTCTACCATGTTCCCTGAGCCTGTTGGGATTATAGAGTGTAATAATTCCAGCAGCTCATCTTGGCCTAAGAGAACAGGTAGCCTTACAATAGGGAAACACGAATTTGGCAGTAATTCACTACTAGGACATGCCACACTCATCAGAGCATGTCCTACCTTACACTTACAATGCACCCTGCCCTTGGGCCTACCATAGGGGTGACTAATTTGAAGTTAAGGGAAGGTTTAGAGGCTGGCAAGTGTGTGCACTTGCCCAGCCAGCATGACAGTACCAGACTGCACACAGGTTCTGCAGTGGCAGACCCTAGACACATTTTAAAAGGCTGCTTCTGTGGGTGGCGCAACCAGCGCTGCAGGCCTACTAGCAGTATTGGCATTTACAAGCCCTGGCACTCCTGGCAGTCCCCAGACAGTAAATCCAATGAACCAATCATGATCATCAATCACAGTTACACTTTACATTGGGAGAGCATATGCACTTTAGCACTGGTCAGCAGAGGTAAAGTGCCCAGAGTCATTAAACCAACAAAAACAGGTCAGAGAGAGTATTGGAGGAAGGCAAAAAGTTCAGGGATGACCCTGCCAAGAGGGCCAAGTCCAACAGCCTTCCACTGTGCTGCAACAAATCACCCCGTTTTATACTAATGTTTATTCCATTTCAGCTATTAACAAACTCTTTCTTGCAAAAATATGCAGATTATGCTGCAGCTGATGGATTAAGTGGTAAATGCGTCAAATCATTAGTTATGTGAAAAAAGCCCACCTACAAAATCACTTAAGTCCAATGGCCTTGCTTTTAACTCTTAACCCAGGGTCTCATTTCCGTCCTCGATATATAGTCGCCTGAGCATCATCCTATCCTTCTCTGCCGCATAACCTGGGTAGTCCTGGATAAAAGTCTTGCAAACGATTGGCTGTGTGAGATCAGAAAGACTAACAGGAGACGATAGATAGCACGTAAAGAGGCGGTGTGTGCACTTCACGCTCTCAGCAGTGGGGGGAGAGTTGTGAGTGACCACCTGGGCCCCATGCGAGGTCGACCCGCCCAGAAGTTTAAACTACACAATGAGACTCATGCAGGCCGTGGTTTGAATAACAATTGAGTACTTTTTTTTTGGGGGGGGGGCAACCTGAAAATTATGGAGTGTCCAGGCACATTACCTTGATCTTACCCTTGCTGGGAAGCTGCCACTCTTCCATGTGCATGCAATGCCAGGTGCAGCGGCGTGTGTAGCAGTCACCGCAAAGTGTGTGGAAAGTGTGTTTCCTGGTGCGCGCCTCCTCCCGGTAACGTGCAGCCTGGAGCCTGATGGAAGTCACACCACACTGATGCAGCTCGCCGTGCCCCCGCTGCTGGTGAGTCAAAGGGCTCCTCTAACCCCCGATTAGGCAATGCGGGCGAGGTGGCACTACCGGGCCAGGAGAGGGACCACCAGGATGCCATTTCCTGCCCAGCATTGGCGGAAGTCGGTGGGTACATGGGCCGGGCGAGAGACAGAGGGGCATCTGGTTCAAATGCAGGGCTGCTCTGAGCTCGCTGGCGCGCCTTAGTGCTGCACTTTTACCGCTGCAGGCACTGGGGCATCTGCTTTGTACTCGAGGGGCGCAGGGCTTTCATCTGGCAGTGCCCGAGCTGCACAAAGCAAAAGGAGATGCTGTAACAAGTGAACAGCCGAGCTGCCTTTCTCTGAGTAAAACTGTGAGGACGGCTGCGTGCTGCCTCAGTGCTGACCTGTCTGCATGTTCGGCACCCCTCCCGGAAACAGGTGGTTCACAGCCTTGCTGACCTGGGCGTCGCTGGAGGTGTTGACAGGAACCGTAACGGCGACGTGCACTACAATTTCTAGTTGTGACTCTTCTCAATAGTGGCGGACTGGTCAAGGCAAGCTGCAAATGCAAAGCAGCATTTTCGTTGCTATGACAACGAAAGCATCGCAAGATGGCGTCAGACTGTCCAAAGTCCCATGGACACGCGCATGCTGTTTGCTTTGGGCAAATGGCGAGACCAGCCATCTTTGTCCATGCAAACGTGTGCATGAAAGCCCTCGGAAGAATTGATTCCAAAAGGTACTCAAAATGGCAAGAGCAGTGCATGTGCTGCTTTTGCAAAGCGGAAGGACATGCTCTAACAAGTGAACAGCCGAGCGGACTTTCTCTCAGTAAAACTGTGAGGACGGCTGCGCGCTGCCTCAGTGCTGACCTGTCTGCATGTTCTGCGCCCCCGCAGGTCCTGAAAATGCACCCGCTGCAGAGAGCAGGGGTTGAGTGTCTGTGCGGAAACAGGTGGCTTACAGCCTTGCTGACCTGGGTGTCGCTGGCGGTGTTAATAGAAACTGTAACGGCAACGTGCACTACAATTTCTATTTGTGACGCTTCTCGATGGCGGCAGACTGTCCACGGCAAGCTGCATATGCGATGCGGCATTTTCGATGCTATGACAATGAAAGCATTGCAAGATGGCGTCGGACTGTCCAAAGTCCAAGGGACACGCGCTTGCTGTTTGCTTTGGAAAAATGGCGAGAGCAGCTATCTTTGTCCATGCAAACGCCTGCATGAAAGCCCTCAGCAGAACTGATTCCAAAAGGTACTTGCAATGGCAAGTGTAGCGCATGCGCTGCTTTCACCAGGCGAGACCTAAAAAGATGGAAAAATAGTGACAAAGGGAGAAAGCATGGATGAAAAGCAACCAGAGAGCGACCTCTGACCCTGTCACCAGGCAGGTCGCTCCCCTCACCGCCACCCAGCCCCCTGTGTGACCTGTGATTCTGCTACTGCCACCCGTGGCTCAGCCCGCCTGCGTATCTGCGTCTCTGCATCTCTGTTAAGTACTGTATTGTTGCCTATGTACCCCTCGTCTATTTGACCTTTTGTACCCCTTGTCCCCATTTTGCCTTTTTGTACTTCTTGTCCGTTTTTCCCCCTTGTGCCCCCTTTCCTCTTGTCCCCTTGTGTCTGTGTCCCCCGCCGTGTTGCCCGCCGCTGCGTCCCTGCGGCCCCGCCCCCTTGTCACCCATTGGCCGCCCACTCCCACCTCCCAGCTGCTTCTCCCTTCCTCTGCCCCTCATATGGAGGCCGCGCAGCGGTAGAGAGAGCTACCTCTCACCCTGTCACCAGGCAGGTCGCTCCCCTCACTGCCACGCAGCCCCCTGTGTGACCTGTGACTCTGCTACTGCCGCCCATGGCTCAGCCCGCCTGCGTATCTGCGTCTAAGCATCTCTGTTAAGTACTGTATTGTTGCCTCTGTATACCCCTCGTCCATTTTACCTTTTGTACCCCTTGTCCCCATTTTGCCTTTTAGGACCTCTTGTCCGTTTTTCCCCCTTGTGCCCCCTTTCCTCTTGTCCCCTGGTGTCTGTGTCCCCCGTCGTGTTTCCCGCTGCTGCGTCCCTGCGACCCCGCCCCCTTGTCACCCATTGGCGGCCCCTCCCCTTGTCACTCATTGGCCGCCCTGCTCCCACCTCCCAGCTGCTCCTCCCTCCCTCTGCCCCTCATATGGAGGACGCGCAGTGGCCGTGCAGCGGATGCGCGCAGTGGGCGTGCCACTAGCACGCCAAAGGCAAGCCCGTCTGCGCCCGTCCGCGCCCAGCGCCAGAACCCCTGGACCCCGTGCCCGCCATAACGTCAGACTGCACTACGACTCAAGCACCCTCCACGCACTCAGCACCAGACGAGACCACCCCTGCTACCAGGCCATTCCGAAGCACACCCAAGGGCCCTTCACCTGCCGGAACTGCAGCTTCACCAGCACCCAGCCCGCCAAAGCACCAACCAGAGAACCCAACCACCTCAGATGCATCCTCATCAACACCCGCTCCGCTCGCAAGCACGCCATCGAACTCTGGGACCTCCTAGATTCTACCGCCCCCAACGTCGCCTTCCTAACTGAGACCTGGCTGAACGCCACCTCAGCACCCGACATCGCCATAGCCATCCCACAAGGCTACAAGATATCCCGCAGCGACCGCACAAACGGAGTTGGAGGGGGGATTACCATCGTCCACAAAGACACTCTCAGAGTCTCGACCAACACCAACGACACCCTCACCAATGCCGAACACATGCACTTCCAGATCCACACCGACCCCAACACGACCCTCAGAGGAACACTCGTCTACAGACCACCCGGACAACGACCACAGTTCAACGACACCATCGCCGACCTCATCAGCACACACGCCCTCACCTCCACGTACTACATCCTCCTCGGGGACCTCAACTTCCACCTCGACAACAACAAGGACGCCAACTTCACCGCTCTCATCGACAACCTCGCCAACCTCGGACTCAAACAGATCGTAACGACCCCCACCCACGCCGCTGGACACACACTGGACCCCATCTTCTCCGTAAGCCCCCATGACTCCTTCAACCACACCACCGAACCCCACTGGACCGACCACAGATGCGTCCACTTCACCTTCAAGAAACCCACCACACACTGCCGCACCCAACAGCTGCAACGCCGCTGCTGGGGCAAGGTCACCGAGGACCAACTGACAACCACCCTCGCCCTGAGACCACCCACCGACCCCTTTGACCCCGACACCACCATGACCAACCTCAAACAGTGGATCAACGACTGCGCCAACACACTCGCCCCTCTCAAGACCTCCACAACCAACCACACCAACAAGAAAGCCACCTGGTTCACCGAAGACCTCCGGACATCCAAGTGCACCTGCCGGAAGCTGGAGAAGAAATGGCTCCACGACTGAACACCAGACAGCCACACAGCCCACAAGAACGCCACCCGCAGACTCCACCAACTCATCAGGACCACCAAGAGGAATGCCTTCAAGGACCGCCTAGACAGCAATGCACACAACACCAAAGAGCTCTTCAGCATCGTGAAAGAACTCTCCAACCCCAGCTCCAACGCCAACGACATTCCACCATCACAGGACCTGTGCGACTCCCTGGCCAACTTCTTTCACCGCAAGATCACCGACATCCACGACAGCTTCAACTCCGACACCCCCTCACCCACCACCGAGACCACCACCCCCGTGACCTCCACCTGCACCAGCCGCCTGACTGCCTGGTCCACCGTCAGCGACGAAGACACCATCAAGACCATGAACTCCATTCACTCCGGGTCCCCATCCGACCCCTGCCCCTACCACATCCTCAACAAAGCCAGCACAACCATCGCACCCCACCTCCGGAAAACAATCAATATCTCCTTCGAAACAGCAACCTTCCCAGAAAGTTGGAAACATGCAGAGATCAACACCCTACTGAAGAAACCCAAGGCAGACCCCAAGGACCTCAAGAACTTCCAGCCCATCTCCCTGCTCCCGTTCCCAGCAAAAGTGACAGAGAAGATTGTCAACAAACAGCTAACCCGCTACCTCGAAGAAAACAACATCCTGGACCCTTCCCAATCTGGTTTTCACAGCAACCACAGCACCGAGACCGCCCTCATCAATGCCACCGACGACATCAGGATCCTGATGGACAAAGGAGAAACAGCCGCCCTCATCCTCTTGGACCTGTCAGCTGCCTTCGACACGGTCTGCCACTGCACCCTATCAGCACGCCTCCACGATGCAGGAATCCAAGAGAAGGCCCTGGACTGGACCACATCCTTCCTCTCCGGCAGAACCCCGAGCGCCCGCCTCCCCCCCTTCCGCTCAAAAACCACCGAGAACATCTGCGGCGTCCCTCAGGGATCCTCCCTCAGCCCGATGCTGTTCAATATCTACATGGCACCTCTCGCCCACGTAGCCCGACAACATAGTGTCAACATCAACTCCTAGGCAGACAACACCCAGCTGATCATCTCCCTCACCGAAGACTCCCACACCGCCAAAGCCAATCTCCACAGAGGAATGAAGGCCGTCGCCGACTGGATGAAGGACAGCAGGCTGAAGCTGAATTCAGACAAGATGGAGGTCCTCATCCTCGGACCCACCCCATCAGCCTGGGACAATTTCTGGTGGCCCACATTGCTAGGCACCACCCCGGAACCCACCGACCACAGACGCAACCTGGGGGTCATCCTCGACTCTGCCCTCTCCATGACCAAGCAAGTCAACATAGTCTCCGCGTCCTGCTTCAACACCCTCCGAATGCTCCGCAGGATCTTCAAATGGATCCCCCCCGACACGAGAAAAAGCATCACCCAGGCCCTCATCACCAGCAGACTCGACTACGGGAACGCCCTCTACTCCGGAAAAACATCCAAGCTCCTGAGATAACTACAATGAATTCAGAACGCCTCGGCACGACTGATCCTCGACGTCCCCCGATGCAGCCACATCACACCCCATCTGAGAAGTCTACACTGGCTCCCGGTCAACAAAAGGATCACCTTCAAACTCCTCATCCACGCACACAAAGCGCTACACAACACCGGGCCTGCATACCTCAACAACCGACTCAGCTTCCACACCCCCACCCGCAGCCTCCGCTCGGCCAGCCTCGCCCTCACCTCAGTTCCTCGTATCTGGAAAACCACCACCGGCATCAGATCCTTCTCCTACCTTGCCGCCAAGACCTGGAACGCCCTCCCTACCAGCCTACGACAGACCCAGGACCTGCTGGCATTCAGAAGACTTCTTGAGACCTGGCTCTCTGATCAGAAGCAGCCTCACGGGTATGTAGCGCGCTTTAGAAATGCAGTGAATGATTGATTGATTGAACCAGCAAGAATGAATTAAAGAGGCAGTAAGTGTCTTGCGGTGAAAGATGTGTATATCTGGTAACTTCTTGGGGTATCAGCACTTATTAGTTTATTAGTTTACAAATCAACCACTGTACACATTTATTTAGAAGTTGGTATTTGAAAAGAAAGTTCATTTCAGTAAGAAATATTGGCATCCAAACTAAATGTTTCACTGTGATGAATAGAGAGCAAAGAAGCAGTCATAGGGAATATTGTATTGTTAACACCAGACAAAATACATAGCAGGCGATTTCTTAAGCAACAATCAAAATAGGCAGATTAACTTGGAAAATAATGAATCATTACAGGGTTCTTGCAGTGTTCTTTGACTTATGGAAGTGAAGAGACGCCATCGACTCACGCATCATCATGCCTGCACATTTGCTGTGATGAAGGAAGGTCTTTTGGTATAATAATATAGTCATTATTTTACTAAGGGCATTTGTGAAGTCTTTTAGTGGTGAACCTTTGTACCCCTTTTATGTGCAGCCTATGCAATTAATTGGTATAATGGCTCAAAAATCCTCTTAATAAAAGAAAATAATTTATGTTTTCCAGTCTAAACAAATTCATTCATATAAGAATGTACTGCATGGAATATGTTATCACATTCAAGTTTCTAAATCCGCTTTAATATGTATAAAGGTCTCTTTCACTTTCAAACCTCATTTTGAATTGCTACAGATATTGCTGGTCTGAAAAGAGGCATTCAAGCTCTACACAATGTGCGATGGTGAGACTGTTGCGTTGTGGAAATTAAGGGCCATATGTAGGTAATTTGTGTTTTGCAATTCTCAAATTGTGATTTTTAGGGAATCGCAATTAAAGAATTGCAAAACGCAATGTAGGTAGGATTAGCAAAATTTTTTGCGAATACCACTTATTCCTTATTTACGAATTGCAAATTGAGATTCGCAAATAAGGAATACCTTCTCATTCATTCCTATGGGCTAATTTGCGATTCTCAATTAGAGAATTGTAAATTGAGAATGCAATTTCAGGGTTGCAAGGGTGCCAATAAGACACCCTTTTGCACCCCTGAAATTAACATGTGTGCACATGTGGCCCACATACATGCCCTTAGGGCATGTATGTGGGCCACATGTGCACACATAGCACTGTGACCCACATAGCACTTTGAAAAATGCCGAAAAGTTGGTGGTATTTTGCGATTCCTTAAGCCAAAATTTGCACAACTTGGGTGCTTCCTACATTGCATTAAAGGAATCTCAATTTGCGATTCCTTAAATGCAATTGCAAAATAAGGAATCGCAAATTTTGCGATTCCTTATTTTGCATGTGGGTTTTTATGTGCTACATAGCACACTGCCCTAATTGCGATCGCAAATGCTGAAATTCTGCGAATTTCACCATATGTAGGTAATTTGTGTTTTGCAATTCTCAAATTGTGATTTTTAGGGAATCGCAATGAAAGAATTGCAAAACGCAATGTAGGGAGGGTTAAAAAATTTTTTTGCGAATACCACTTATTCCTTATTTACGAATTTCAAATTGAGATTCGCAAATAAGGAATACCTTCTCATTCATTCCTATGGGCTAATTTGCGATTCTCAATTAGAGAATTGTAAATTGAGAATGCAATTTCAGGGTTGCAAGGGTGCCAATAAGACACCCTTTTGCACCCCTGAAATTAACATGTGTGCACATGTGGCCCACATACATGCCCTTAGGGCATGTATGTGGGCCACATGTGCACACATAGGACTGTGACCCACATAGCACTTTGAAAAATGCCGAAAAGTTGGTGGTATTTTGCGATTCCTTAAGCCAAAATTTGCACAACTTGGGTGCTTCCTACATTGCATTAAAGGAATCTCAATTTGCGATTCCTTAAATGCAATTGCAAAATAAGGAATCGCAAATTTTGCGATTCCTTATTTTGCATGTAGGTTTTTATGTGCTACATAGCACACTGCCCTAATTGCGATCGCAAATGCTGAAATTCTGCGAATTTCAGCATTTGCGAGTGCAATTAGGCTTCCTACATATGGCCCTATGTAGGGTAGAGTACAATCGCTATTCACAAAAGGAGAAAAGGGACACGCTTGGGAGGAGATTCGAGCTACGAGCCCGCCTGTTGTGATCACGGTGATCACCAAGGCCTAGGACACGGAGCGGGGCCAGAGAGCAGCAGCCTCGACGGAGAAAAGCGCGGCGGCCTGCCGTAGGATCTCGGCTGTCTGCGCGAGCTGGAAGGGAGGCCGGGAACAAAGGTGCATTGAGAGACCCGCCTCGATCCGGCCGTGGGCAGCGAAAGCCCCTCGGAGCGTGGTAGGCCGCTGCGGTAAGAGTTGTGGAGTCAGGCCCCCCCACGGCGATACCAACCCACGCCACGTGACTCAGCAAGGAACTGAGCCGCTCATGCCCGGAGAGGCGAGCCGCACACGGTGGTTCTGAGGAGGCAGACCACCGAGAGCAAGACGCCAAGGGGGGGTGGAGGTACTGGGGTCCGTTGAGGGCCTCTTGCGGATACGAGTGCCCTTGGGCCCAGACGGCACCTGAGAATCACGAGACAGTGCTGTGCTGGGGGCGGGGGGGCATCCCCTCGACAGACGCGGTCGCTGCGGGCCTGCTTATCCCTAGTGCAGCAGGGACTGAGGGGACGGAGGCGTACAGGACAGCAAGCGGAGGTGTGGCGGCCGCCATATTGGGCTCGGAGCGGGACTGAAAAATACTTGAATTCCAGCAGGGAGACAGTGGGTGTTACTTGTGGACGATGAGAAGAGGCCCTGCCGCTTTCACCTTCGATCTGGTCGGCGGAGTGGGTGGGCAGGGATCGTCCTGCCCCCCCCCCAACCCCTGGATTGGGCAATAACTTTTAGTGCTGTTGGAGAGTCCCTGAAAGATCGCAGGGTCCCACGCTGATCACTTGCGCTCATTCTTTGTGAATATGCTGTGGGATGAAGATTCCTCCTGAACAAGCGCTACACCCCGGGTAGAGAAAGTTTCAGCGACAGTGAGTAGACAGTGGCAAGAGGAGGGAGCCCGGGCAACTCGTGATTGCGCCGATGTGGTGAGTTGTCACTGAGGGGCTCCGAAAGGGATTGAAGCCACAATTTACGCCACGTAATAAACTACTGCTGAGATCTCGGCCTGCGACTACGCTGTCCCCCTCCGCTGTGGAGGTGCACCTGACCACTTAGCCATGGGGCGCACAGACAGGTCACAACCTAAATTATCGTTTGACCCGAAGGGAACAAGGACAGGCGACACCACAGCAGGGAAAGAAGCAGGAGAACGCGACCCGCTGGAAGATACCTCACAACAGGATATCCAAGGCTTATTGCTAGCCATGGAGAAGAGCCTGCAAGGAGGAATAGCCTCGTTAGGCACCAAGATGGATGCACTTTCCTACCGAATGAACCGTATGGCGGAGAGGCTCGATAAACAGGTAGAGAGGATGGACATGGCGGAGCGCAGCGTTACTGAGGTAGAGGAAGTGCAGACTAACTTGGATACAGATAACAAGCAGATGAATAGAGCCATGCAGTCACTACTACACAAGACAGAGGATTTAGAAGTTCGTTCTCGGCGGTGCAACCTACGAATCACGGGCCTGCCCGAGACAACACAGACTGGAAATATGGAAGTCTTTGTTGAAAACTTGCTTAAGAAGCTCATTGGTGACTCTGCCTTCTCTGCTATGTTTGTAGTGGAAAGAGCTCACCGCTCTTTAGGCCCAAGACCGAAACCAGGAGCTCCACCGAGGCCAATAATCACCAAGCTACTAAACTACAGAGACCGTGACGTAGCACTGAGACTTGCAAGAGATAAACAGCCTCTGCAATTTGAGGGATCAACACTTTTGCTGTTTCCGGACTTTACCGCTAAAGTGCAAGAGGCTAGGAGGCAATTCACACCGATGAAACGGCAGCTCCGCGAAATGGGAGCGGATTATGCGATGCTATACCCTGCGAAACTCAGGATCAACCGGCAAGGGAAATCTTTGATTTTTACGGACCCTAGGGCACTGCAGAGAGCCGTCAAGGACTGGCGAAAAGAAGACCGGCCCTCCTCGAGTGGAGAGTCTGGCGCAACAGGGGGCTCCATGGGCGAACAGGACTAAGGTTGCTCCACACAGATAAGTTGCAGTGTCTACGCCTCTGTTGTAAGAAGACATGAGTGGAGGGAGGTATTAGGGTTTGTTGGATGTAGAGACTATGATGCGCCCCTTGTTATTGGGTGGCTAGAAGTAGTTTGGAGGGCGGTCTATAGACGGGGGCACCCCCCTGAAGAAAACAGATACAGGCACTCTATAGGGGTTCGCTCCAAGTATATTGGTCCATAATGTACAGCTTTAGAAAAGGGACTCCCCTCTTATATATGTAGTTGTCACAAGCAGGTGTCATGGCTTATTGCTGAGGGGATGGTATTTTTGGATTTACATGTTAATTAATAGTAAGTTGCTGATGTGAGTGCCAGAATTCGCCGGAGTTAAGGAGCCTTAGGATACAGGTGATGGTCCTGCACATTACACTTGGATATTGAGACGGTGGAGGGGCAGGTGGCGATATGAAGAAGTTTCACATTGAAATTGAGTACTGCTTGCTACCTTCGCCCACGTGTGGCTCCCACTGAATTTGGACTACGGAATCTGTTTTGTTTTTCTTTTTGATATGGGTTTGGAAATGCTACTGTTGGGAGGGGAGATCGGGGTGGGTTGGCTGGGGAAGAGGGTTGCGTCGAGTTGGGATTGAGAGCAGAATGTTCTAAATCTGGTGTTGTTGTTTGCAAGTTTTCACACATGGCAGTAACAGGGTATTTTGACCATAGGAAGGTTTGAAAGGTCCTACAATACTTGGCGTGATATAAAGTGGATATAGCACTCTTACAGGAGACACACTTACCCACGGACAGTCACATATTGTGTTACAGGGGCTTCTTGGGCAATATACATTCAGCAGGGTTCACAACACACGCAAGAGGAGTACTTACGTGAGTTAATCTGAAGGCACAACTGACGATGACACCATTGGTGACAGACAGGGATGGACGATACACAATAACGAAGTGCTGTGGTAAGGGCATGGAGCTCTGCATAGTTAATACACACGGACCAAATTATGACCACCCGGACTTCTATTCAGAGATAGCTGACAGGATTATGACTCATTCGGGAGGAGAGATACTTTGGGGGGCGACTTTAATATGACTAGACAACCACACATTGACAGGTCGGATGGCCCTGTCTGTCGCCTCCGCCAGGGTTCTTGAGACGCAAATATCCCAACTGGACCTGTGTGACTTATGGAGACACAGGTACCCCACAAAAGGGGGCTACACACATTACTCGGCCCAGTTTAATATACATACTAGGATAGATTACTGGCTCTCGTTACTCGTTATTGAATGCCTCCTTTAGGGAGGAACTGGCGATAGCCATTGAGACATTTTTCGATGTCAATGAGGGGTCCGTGACGTCGTTCCAGAGTGTCTGGGAAGCATTTAAGTTGTATATTAGGGGAATATATATTAGGAGAAATGCGCATGCGCGGGTGGCCGCGCATGCGCATTAGTATCCAAGACGGCGGCGCCGGCGGCGCGATGACAAGAGGGAGCCCCGGGGACGCAGCGGACAAGGTAAGTGGTTTTATAATTCATTTTTAAGGTAATTTAAGCATTTAGGCAGGGCGGCAGGGGGGCGGGAGGGAGGCGGGTGGCGCGTAGTGGGGCTACGCGAAGTTTTTTGCCCACTTCACGTAGCTTCGCGAAGCCCCACTATGCCCACTACGCCCAGGGTTATTCTTGATCAGTAACATCCCAATAGTGCTATCGACTAATTTCTTCAGGCAATTAAGAGGATTGATGGTCCGGCTGGCATGGGCTGGGAAACTACCGATAGTGGCGTGGAACATTCTCACTCGCCCATATGCGGCAGGAGGCCTGAACACCCCCGATCTGGAATTATACTACCGCGCAGCGCAGTGTGCTCCTGCATATTACTGTATCCATGGCCCAATGAACATTCCATACATACGCATTGAAACGATTATAGCAGATCCGACGCCCCTACCAGCACTATTGGCAAAACCCCGAGTCCGACCGACGGGCGTCCTAGATTCTTTGAATGTGGTCACGCATGCTTGGCATCACATGATGGATACACAGGCGTGTAGCTTACTCTATGCCCCGAAAGCCGCTGTCCAGTGGTGCGCTTGGCTTCCCCATGCTTGGATAAAGCGGTGTTGCTAGCACTGAAAGGGTTGAATATTCATAAGATGGGGGATTTGTTCACAAGGGGCACCGCCCGCACCTGGGGGGAGATCGAAACTGAAGATATAGGCAGCCCACTGATATGGCGTTTTCAGTTCCATAGGGTGCGACATGCACTCAGAGGCCTATTAGGGGAAGACATGGAGGAACCGCAGACGGTCACAGCTATTGACTATGTGGTTAACGCCAAGACCCCAGCATAATTAATAACAAAACTGTATGGCATAGCCCTTTCAGAGAGAAAAGTGAAATACGCCAAGCCAAGACTAGCGTGGCAAACCGATCTTCAAACGGAACTTAGCGAGGAGATATGGCAGTATTGCTGCACAAGTTCCAAACGAATATCTCTTAATGGCCGGCATAGGTTACTGCACTTTAAATATTTGAACAGGACTTATTATACCCCTGAAAGACTGCATAGATTCGGGATTGCCCTAACTGCGAGAGATGTGGGGCTCAAATTGTCGATTTCCTACATGTAGCGTGGTCTTGCCCGGGAGTACAAGCATTTTGGTGTGCAGTGTACAAGGAGATTAACGTCATTACACAATTAACATTGACTCCTGACCCCTTATTAGCTATATTAGGTTACTCTAAGCCCCTATGGCCAACGCACAGGAGACTAGTAGATATGGCTTTCCTACTGGCTAAACGGTGCGTAGCACTCACATGGATGAGGGGTCCAACCCCCACGTTGGCGCATTGGTCCAGGGAGATGACATACTGTTGTACACAGACGGAACTATATAGCGAATTGCTTCCCCCTCGTAATAGACCCAAAAACATTTGGTCTGGTTTTTTAGAGAAGAGACAGGTACGGGACAATACAGAGGACGTGGACATAGGTAACCAACCAGAGGGTGCAACTAGACTAGCGACAGACGCCACACCGTGTAATAGCACACCCTGATACACCGTAGACTGGACGACGAGTATACTCATAGTAGGACAGATAGTAGAAGTCCACGGAAGGAGTGTAATTATCAGTGTATTTGCATAGAGGGGCCTTTCAACATGCCATCGAATGGGTTACTTGGTTTGTTACGTGGAAAAGACACATTGCTGCAACAGAAACCTCCCTATGAGTGTATGTAATTTCCTGTATCTCTGATGTCATCGACTTCTGCCAATACATGTGTTGGTTGTGGTTTTCTTTTTTGTAAAATGCCAATAATAAAAAAAAACACAAAATACAATTGGATAATGTCGGCAGAGTGCTTTCTGTTTTCATAACATGAATGTCATAACCATTTTCTAAAGATATTGAAACATATTTATTGACCTTATTCTTGGACCTGTTCATGTTCGAGATCATCTAAAGAAATGCTTGTTAAACAAAATCTGGCTTTTTTGGCAATTAAGTGACAATAAATGTCATCCAGAGTCCTCTGAAGCCCCACATCCCTGAGATCTAGTAGAAGGACATTCATGGCGTAAAACAGCCCATTATGCCCCGGTGTTGTCAATTTAAGCTGCTTTTCCTTAAATATTGACAAAAATTAACATCAAAGATAATAACAGATATTAAATTAAAGGAGAACAAAAATACTACCCTGGATGTACTACAACATACCCTATTGTGAGCTCTGCTACATGAGCCTACTTCAAAGACAGAACACATTTTGACCCAGTGGTGTCTTGTTCACAAATGATCAATATTACACTATGTTCTTGCCCCTCCTTGGGTCCAGAGTTCTGTGGTGGATAGCTGTCGTTTATGAGTGTTCCTAGGCCAGGGCGTGCATTGGAAGGATCATATCTAGGAGTTTTAATATCAAAAGGGGCACCAGGCAAGGTTGTCCCCTGTCCCTCCTGCTGATCGCCATAGCCATGGAGACCTTGGCTTGCTTGTTGCACGCTCGCGATCATCAGTGGGGTATATGTCTGTCTTGGGACACACTCATATGGCATCAATGTATGGCAATGACACCTTGATATATCCTCCCGGACGTTATGATGGTCCTTGATGATTCTGGGCACATTTCTGGGCTCCGTATCAGCTGGAGATAGTCATATTTGTTCCCTCTCTTGCAGACATCAGAAATACTGCTTGGCTGTCTCTTTGCAATGAACGTATGACACCATTGAGTACTTAGGGCTTCAGACATATTGCACAGAACAAATATGATTCTGGATAATCAGGGTAATGCACTGTTGTCGATCCAACAGGCACTACCGTTTTGGAGGCAGCTGCCCCTATCACTAATGGGTAGGGTATTGATTGCTAAAATATTGATTCTCCCTGGACTTCTTTATCTCCTTGCAGCCATACAAGTAATCCTGAAGAAGCCTTTCTTCTTAGACCTGCAATGACTGCTCGCTTCCCTGGTATGGGAGAACAAGAGACATAGGGTGGCGATCTCCACTTAATATGCTGCACTGGAGTATGGGGGCCTGAAGGTACCCAACTATGAGCTCTACTACACAGCTTCCTTGTCTTATAGTTCATATCAAAGGTATACAGGATCTGCACATTCACACAGCATGCATTGTAGGATTGGTGCCAGACTGATTCTGAACACTCCCACTGGTTATGTTGGTCTTTTATACCAGCTAGCTCACAATGCCACTAAAATCTCCTCTTACCAAGGGGAGAATAGTTCTTGGCAACCATCGAACATGACAACCCTGGTCCCTCAGAACCATGGAAACAATATACCACTTTTGCTCTGTCACTCGTGCTTACTTAGTCTGTCTTAGAGAGATACACAGAATAAACAGGCTGGGTGTTTTCAATAAGTATTTATTGAACAGTTGTTATTCTGGTGTAAAATAGATGAACTGCGACAACCATTAGACAGTAGCAGATATATAAAATCAGAAGCACTATGAAAGTAAACAGATGGTATAGCTCTACCATCTTGCAGTAGTCATGAATACATACAAGTATATAAAATAAATGATAATACATGGATAAGTACTCCTACGATGCTTCCCTAACTAGATGTACCTAAGTTACACAAATTAACTAACTGCAATACCACAGGGGTTGTGCACTTGATCACATGCACATGTAGCCTACATTATGTGGGTATGACCACCAGAAAGGTTAGCACCAGGATAGGAGAACACTGCAGCAAAATCATGTGCCACCGGGTTACCACATTTCAATGAAGTGAAACACACCTCTAACGATCTACACTGGGTAGTGTTAGAACATCTCAAACACATTGACAATCTGATTACTAGAGAAAGAGCAGTGGTGGGTGTATAAATTGCACACGGACCCTGAAGGATTGAATGATGATATCCCATGGGGGCTGTTCGTTAACTGAATCAGGAATACACCTTCTGCCAGACTTAGTAGATTGTTTGAGTATAACTCTCTACTCACAATGTAACAGAAGTAAAGGTCTAACCACACGTGATACACTAATGTAAATCATAACGCCAATAACACATGGGTACCACTTCATCTAGAATGCCCTAAAACGTAGGAAGGGCTCATCACCATTCCACTAGCCGCGGCTCTTTTGTGAACACCAGACTGCCTATTGGTGGCATTCAGACTCCAAATGACAACTAAAATAATAATAATACTTAGCTTATAAAGCGCCTGGTTACACTAGCCAGTGTGTCCCCGCGCTGTGCCGCTGAGGAACCCGTCCTGGCCTGTTCCTGTGAGGTGCCCACTCCTGGGCACCCCAAGGTGAAGCCAGGCATCCTAGCAGTAGGGCCGGTGTGGAGATTAAGCAAGCTATTGCCCAGAGTTGCAGAGTGGGACCCATGATTAGAGTAGGCACCGAGGCGAGAGAATTATCGGGTCTGAGGACATTGAGCCCAAGACCCTGCCGCGACCGGAATTGAACCCTGGTCTGGGCCAGACCTCTGCATCAGAGTCTGCCGCTCTAACCAGTGAGCCACACTTCTCCCAACTACAAGTCTTCTATTCCATACGTGATATCTAGCATTATCCAGTAATCAGGCATTATTTATGACTTCCACCTAACAAGACATGAGGTTCAGTCATTACATGATGTACATACAAGCTATTCTGAGAAGAGCGCAGTAAAGTGTAAGGGTCAAGTGCATCATTCTGATGTACCGCATTATCCAGGAATCTGGCATTTTACTTGACTTTCCCTAACACAACATGAAGTTTAGTCATTTCATTATGTACATACAAGCTATTCTGAAAAGAGCACAGTCGAGCTGTTATATCTAAGGGTCTTGCGCATCAATCAGATATTCCTTTGTGCTCGCAACATACTGCACGAATCACTACTCTACATCGTACTTGATTGTCTAAATGTATCCCCTTTGTAAATGTATACCCCTTGTTAGTTTTATTTTATTTTCAGCTTTTTGTCCACCATACCCGACACTTTGGTCATTTGCCTAAGAAGGCCTTGCTCCATTGCCAGCCTGTGGTAAATAAAGGGCATCCAGAATAAATTTAGAGGAGTTTATTTATGGGTTGCATGGATTAGGAGCCAGTTTAAAGTCAACCAGCTCCAACGAACATAGACTCAAGAATAACATATAAACATTCCAACGTATCTAGGCAGTGCAATACTGTACTTAAAGGAACACAGCACCAGAATTAACAGATCTGAATACATCAGATTACTACATTACCTTCCCTTCTTATAAATAAAAAATAAATGAACACAAAACAAAACAGAAAAAAACATAAGATAACAAAACCTAACTTCATTCCCTGAACCTTGCTGGTTTAACCCCTTCCATGCTCATGACGAGCTCAGCTCATCATGCAGTACACTGCTCGTGTGCTGATGACGAGCTGAGCTTGTCACGAACAATGGATTTACATAGTATTCAGCACAGGAGGGGAAAAGTCATAGCACCCAAGGTGTTAATGATGGTATGGGAACTTTTCCTGGAAACACCAGGTACTCTTTCCAAATTGGAATTTGAATCATTATTAATCTTTATAGGTGAACATTGGTTTGCATCGTGAATTTTAGCCACTTTGCTCAAGTTCCACCAACAACCACCCTCCACTTGAACAGCATTACCAACTATTTTAACAACAGTGACAGGTGGACCAAACTTACTTTCACCTTTGTTGAAATGTACAGATTTCCTTATTTTAACTGTGTCTCCAACATTCAGGATGGAAAATGTTGACCCCCTTTTTGTGTCGTAACTCAACTTTTACTTGGCCTGAGTGAGGGACGAGTTCTCTTTTACAAAATACATTAATTTATTGACATCTGACTCAGAGTTAAGCCATTAGGACATCCACCCTGGACGGAAAGAGGTATTAGGTGTCCTTCCCCTCATCAATTCTAAGGGAGGCACTTTTGTTGAAGAATGTGGGGTTGTTCTATAAAACCATATCATGCTGTTTTTACAACATCATGATTACTAGCTTTAGCCCACTTTACACAATCACCAACCACCCGGTTCATTCTCTCAACAAGTCCATTTCCTTGAGGGTGATACAGAGAACTCTTAATGTGCTTTACAGCAGAGATAGACAAGAATGAATCAAACTCTTTACTAACAAAATGCTTACCATTGTCTGAAACAAGAATCGCTGGAAAGCCTTCTCTAGACCACACTTCACCTAAAAAGTTTATGATAGTCTTAGTATCAGCTTCTTTAACTAGCTTGTATTCAGGCCATTTTGATGCATAGTCAATTAAAACTAAAATGAATCTTGAGCTCCCACTGAGAGAAACATAGGGTCCCATGACATTGACACCAACTTTCTCCCAGGGATGGTTGGGACATTCAACCGGAAAGAGAGGAGGAACAGACGTTTTAAGCAACTTGTCAGATAATTTACAAATGACACAATCCATAACAAACTTGTCAATTTCTGAGTCCATTCCAGGCCACCAAAACGTGTCACGGATGCGACGCTTAGTGAACAAAGCACCCAAATGTCCTTCATGGCCCCTAACAATGATCCCCTTCCTGAATGAATGTGGAGGAATGAGTTTGTCATTTCACAGTAAAATTTCATCCTCCACAGATAAATCTTCTTCAATTTTAGAAAAAGGTTAAAGGGAAGAAGACAAAACCTTCTCCCTAGGCCACCCACAACTAACAAATTCACAAACTTCTTGCAGTGCACAATCATTTGAAAAAGCTAACTTCCATTCGTTCTCAGAGCAAAACTTTAACTCCGGGATGTCCACACCAGTCTTCACAATCTTCATCAATGAGGTCTGAGAAAGAAACATCATCTTCATGGGAGTCTACAGAAGGAAAACGAGACAGGAAATCTGCTAGCCCATTTTTTCCTCCAGAGATATGTCTGACATCAAAATGATACTGTAATAATTTACTAACCATTCTCCTTATCCTGGGAGTAGTGCATTTAGTGAGAGTTCCACCTCAAAATATTTACTAAAGGTTTATGATCTGTTTGGAGCAAAAATCGTTTTCCCCACACATACGATCGAAATTTCTCAATAGCCCTTGCACAAGCTAGTAATTCCTTTTCAATGACTGAGAACTGTAACTCAGGAGATCTCAAAACCCTAGAAGCAAACCCTACTTTTCTTTGGACACCATCCTCAACTTGAGTTAGAGTTGCACCCAAACCAACTTGACTAGCGTCAATGGTTAAACAACATGGCAGGCTCAGATCAAAGGGTTTGAGTACAGAACTCTCACTTAAAAGACGCTTAACCTCTTGAAAAGCCGAAACACAATCATCACTCCACTCAAACTTGGTTCCCTTTTTTAAAAGATTGCTAATGGGACAAACTATTGTGGCGTAATGAGGAAAAAACCTCGAATAGTATTCGCAAAGCCCCAAAAGAGATTTGACCCCTGTGTTGTCAGTAGGATTAGTGGCATTGGAAATAGCTTCTAAAAGACCAGGTCTTGGTTTGATACCATCTTGAATGATTATATGGCCTAAATATTCCACTTCTGTGCAAAGAAACTTACACTTTTTTAATTTTGTGGAGTGGTGTGGCTCACTGGTTAGAGGCGGCAGACCCGTAAGCAGAGAACGGCCCGGGACCAGGGTTCAATTCCCGACGCGGCAGGGTCGTGGACCAGGGTCAAAACGGACTCGATAATTCTCGCCTCGGTGCCTACTCTAACCAGGGAACGCACTCGGCAACTCTGGGCATTAAGCTTGTCTCATCTCTACAATGGCCCCCCACAGACGCTGGGGATGCCTGGTTTCACATTGCAGATACCCAGAAAGGGACCATCTCACAGGGAAAACCAGGATGGGTTTCCCAGCGGTCTTCAGCGCCAGGATACTCCATGGAGTCGCAGTACGCTTTACAAGTACACCCACATTTACATTTTAGAACCACTCCATGTTCTTGAAATAGGCTCAACACTTTGTTTAGAATAAGGTCTTGTGAAGTAGTCTTTAGCAAAAATGAGTACGTCATCCTGAAAAGCCAACACTCCATCAACCCCTCTGAGAATGTTATTCATCACCTTTTGAAATACTGACGCGGCGGATGCCAACCCGAGGGGCATGCGCCGATAATGAAACGTCCCCAGAGGAGAGCCGAAAGCAGACAGGTGACGTGACTCAGGGTGCAACTCAACCTAGTGATAGGCCTTGGCCCGGTCAAGTTTCGCAAAGAATTTAGCACCCTTGGTTGATGCAAACAAATCGTGGATTTTAGGAAGAGGGTGTGAATCAACCCAGATCTCCTTATTTAGTGACCTCGAGTCAACACAGACCCTGAGTTTCCCACACCTCTTCCTAGCTACGACTAAAGGTGAAAGCCAAAGAGAAGATTCAGCTGGCTCAATGACTCCGTTCTCACATAACTGCTTTATTTCATTTTCTAAATCTTCCCTGAAACTAAAAGGTACCCCTCTGAGTTCGTGTTTTACGAGCAAAGATCCATCTTTAACTATAATTCTAACTGAATGGTCACTTCTTGTACATATGGAAACCTCTTTAGTAAAGATTACTCACTGTATACAATCAGCTATGGTTTCATGTTTCACTTGGGGATACACCTCACAAAGTAAACTGCGTTTTTTGAATTTCTAAGAAAAGTGATTTATAACAATTTTTGTGTATATTACTATAAAAAATTAGATAAACAAACCGTGCAGAGAGTTCTCTTTTTTTACAGACATTACCTAATGCCTTACAAATGTATAGCCATTGTGCAAGTGTATTATTTATGTTGTTGTTCTAATTTTCCACTGGAGCCATTGTTTCTCAGTATAAAATGATGACCCTGGTTTCCTGCGAGTAGGGTTCCCCTGTAGTCGACAGTGTCTATCAGAAGAAAGGCTTAGGGTGAGATTCAACAGCAGCGCGGAAAAGGGCGAGCAATATAGGAAATTAAAATGCCCTTCCGTGTAAGTTGTCCTCAGAACCGCACTCGCAGCGAAGTCTTGGTTGTGGCAGTTGCGATCTCGATCTTGTGCAAAAAAAAATGCAGAAAGAGTTTGTGAGATCTCCAACTTGACTCAAAGTAAAATGAAGCTTCAAGCGGTGAAGAGAATTATTTTTAGATAGTGCCAGATGCAATGCTTGAGTCTGATGCGATGCTTTAGTCTTGATAGAAGAAAAAAAAATTCAACACACTTGCACGCTGGGTGTTCCATGCAACCCACGATCGTTGCCAATAAAATGTGGTAAATAAACCGGATCCAAAATACGTTTAGAGGATTTTATTTATGGGTTACATGGATTAGGAGCCAGTTTAAAGTCAACCAGAACATAGACTCAAGAATAACATATAAAAATTCCAATGTATCTAGGCAGTGCAAAACTGTACTTAAAGGAACACAACACCAGAATTAACAGATCTGAATACACCAGATTACTACACAGTCACAGCAGCTATTTTGTGCTAGACACGGTCTAGTTTTTGATGTAAGCATGACTAGGCTGATCCAGGTCTATCTCATTCGCCCAAGATGGCCCTCCTCCATTGCCAGTCATAGCGGCCATTTTGAGAGAGATGGTCTAGTTTTTTCTAGTTTTTTTAAGTAAGCATGTCTAAGCTGATCCAAGGCTATTTAATGGCCACCGGGAGCCAGATGCTCTCCTTTTTCCAAGGAAATAATAAGGTTTCTATTTTCCTTCCAGGATAAGCCAATGCACAGGGAATTCTCCCTGGTTCCTATCTCATATACCGTTAGGAAACTCTAATGACTATCTCTATGTCCCCATTACCATTTTAGGGTTTGACTACAAGCCCCTCCACCCTTGCAGACAATGAGGCATATTTCTGCCTAAACAAAAGTATGTGTCATTGATATGTAATACTATTATTTTGTTATATTTTGTATGTCACTTGGTGTCTTTTTTACGAGTGCTTTTCAACTGCAATTTGTAAACTAAGTGCTCCTACTTAGTTCGCAAGTCGCAGCATGCCTCAATTCACAGTGGATTGAGAGGACCCCAATATTGAAGCTTGCCACCTAGGGGTAACCCTTCTGGGTGAGGGGACTTTAGAAAATAGTTTTTCTTTCTGGAAAAAGGGGTTTTCACACATGGTAAGTGGAATCCCTGCTCTTTATATGGTTAGGTTTCTAATTCCGGTATTCCAGATGTAGTGGAACTGCATTCAGTAAGGAGGGGGAACCTAACCTTAACCTCTACCTCCCCCTGTTTTTTGAACGCCCAGTGAATATATCCTGGAAGTTAACGTAGTCATACCATTGTCAATTATGGCTAAAGCATTCTCTTAGTTAATCCTATCTATTTCTCTTAACATCTCCGCTGCTTCTTGTTGGGAGATTTTCCAGATTTCATTAAAGACAGCATTTAAGAAACGTTTTTGACTTGTCTTTCTGGGACCCAATAAAACATCCTGTAGGTCCACATCCTCTGTAAGTAAAGATAAGTGAAGTGAAGTGGGGGTGTTCACAATAAAAATTAATGGGGGTACCACTGTGAAGGGTTACTTAGTTTATCGCCCGCCGGGCCCTCTGGCAAGGTTTAAGGGCACTCTCATAGAATGTGTCACGGAGATAGCGCTGCGGAGAGACAAGTTTCTGCTACTTGGAGATCTTAACATGCATCTCGAAGATCTATCAGACACAGGAGCGAGGGAGTTCTTGCAGGATCTTTAATCACTTCAATTAGAGTTAAAAAGCCAACTCCCTACACACCAACATGGCCACCTACTCGATCCAGTATTCGCAAACTGGGAGGAAGTAAGTGTGGCGCCCCCAGTGCCGCTCCCGTGGACTGATCATTTTTTGGTACCTTTTGACATCCACCTTCCCAAGCAAAAGGTGACCGATCCCACTCCTCTCAATTATCCTAGACGCAAATGGGCTAGGTTCTCCCTGCCGAAATTCCATGAAGCTCTCACTGCTGAGGGCCCCCCAGGAGGCGACGATGCGGATTCGGCAAATAAGTTGCTCAATGACCGCATCACGGCTGCACTGGACCGCACCGCCCCACTGGGTCATTCTAAGGAGGGAGGGCGTAAACAGAGATCGGCACCCTGGTTCAATGAGGAGCTGCGCAGTGCAAGCGAGCGGAAAGGCAGTGGAGGGAAGCCTATGATAGTCAGGCGAGAGAGAGATATCTCGTCACCAGACGAGTATATCACAATTTGATCAGGAGAATTAAAACCGCCCACTATACCAGTAGAATAATGGATGCAGAGAACTCAGCGAAAGAACTGTTCAGTGTATACAAGTCTCTGGCTGTCCCCAACTTATCAGCGGGACCAGAGGACTGCTCTGCGGCCACCTGCAATCGCATTGCCGAGTATTTCGGCGACAAAGTGTCCGAAATTTACTCCGCCTTTCCCGCCCAACCTATGGTCGGAGGAGAGTTCGAAGCCCCTGATAGGGAGGTGAATGGACAAAACTTGCTGCTCAACTTTTCTACCCCGTCAGCAGAAGACCTGATCAAAATATGCAGGTCAGTGAAGTCAGGCTCCCCACGGGACCCAGCGTCTCCTAAACGGCTGGGCGACAGCCTGACGACACTAGAACCATATATCAGGCATTTGTTGGACATCTCCTTCAGGTCCAGCACCCTGCCTCGGGAGTGGAAACAGGCAGTTGTGCTCCCCCTCCGTAAAAAGCCCAACATCAGCTTCGAAAAGCTGGAGAATCTACGACCCATATCCCTCCTACCCTACTTCTCGAAAGTGGCGGAGAAGGTGGCAAATTTGCAGCTAATGCAGTTTGTGGAAGAGACAAATCTTCTCCACCCCACCCAGTTTGGATTCAGACCTCGACACTCGACTGAGTCGGCGCTCCTCATGGCATCTGAATCCATCAGACAGGGGGCCGACGAGGGCCATACCATGGCTCTGATCCTGTTGGATCTCAGCGCTGCGTTCGACACTGTAGCACATTCCATCCTGCTACAGTGTCTGAACATAGCAGGGGTAGGCAACGCAGCGCTAAAATGGATTCAGTCGTTTCTGTCGGGCCGAGGTTTTCAAGTCAGGCAGGGCGACTGCTACTCCAGGAGAGTGGCACTGGACCAGGGGGTACCTCAGGGCTCGTCCCTAAGCCCAACGCTTTTTAACCTTTATGTTGCCCCGGTCGCCTCCATAGTTGAGAGGCACGGCCTGCGCATGGTGTCTTACGCTGACGACACGCAGGTAGTCATCTCCCTATTGCGCGCACCCGGTCTTGCGGCGGACATCTTCAGAGCATGCATGCAAGAACTTGCTGCCTGGATGTCTGCCAACTGCCTTAAACTCAACGGCGACAAGACTGAGGTGCTGGTGGTAGGGGGTGATCGGGCGGCATGGACATCAGCGTGGTGGCCGCCTTGCTTGGGACCTGCACCTACTCCCTGCCGGGAGGCGAGGAATTTAGGTATCTGGTTCGATTGCGATCTGACCTTTGGTCCCCAGGTAAACAGGGTGGTCGGCACCTGTTTTGGGATCCTTAAGACCATCAGGAAGGTATTGGAGCTCCTTCCCACCGAAGCCCGCAGGACACTAGTGCACGCTTTAGTCACGTCCAAAATGGACTACGGCAACCTGCTCTATTTTGGAACCCTTGAGAAAAACCTGAGCCGTCTACAGGTTTTGCAAAATGCCGCTGCCCGGCTGGTGCTCAAACTGCCGAGAAGATCAGCCTCCAAAGCCGCTCTCCAGGCCTTACACTGGCTCCCGGTCAGAAGCAGGGTAGAATTCAAGGCCCTCTGCACCTGTCATCGGATTATTAACGGCAGGGCACCCTTTCCACTTCAGGGTCTCCTGACTCATTACGAACCGACACGCGCACTCAGATCCTCTGGATCAGGGCGCCTTACCATTCCCAAAGTGACCAGAGCTAGGATTGGCGGCAGGTCCTTCAGGTATCTTGCCGCATCCAGCTGGAACAAACTTCCGGTTGCGCTGCGTTTGGAACCTACAGAGTCTATATTTAGAGCAAAGCTAAAAACACTCCTATATGTGAGATAACGGCCTCCCCTCAGCACCGCCTCTAACCACGCTCGTATCGGAGCGCGGGGATACGCCGTTGTGCGTCACCATGCGCTTTACAAGACCCCCTATTATTATTATTATTATTATTATAAGTGTTGTTTCACCTGTGTGAGTGTTGAGGTTTTTAGCCAATCGAGGCATAACTTCCCAACAGTATATGATGTCACTACCCCTGGATGTTCTCTTTGTACATTGCATGGTACTGGCTGGTGAATACTAAACTCTTCGGTTGAAACCTTTAAATATTTCCTGACATCTATTACTGTCTGTGGGCCAAACCAACCCTTCCTTCCAATTGCGGTAAGGTCTATTGTATTGCAGGATGTCCTCTAGCGTAATCCCTTCCTGTGATGTATTGTTATCCTCCGTGTGTGATGGTGTTGGCAACAGAAGTGAGTTCAAATCCTTATTCCTGGCTATTCCAAGACAGGTAGTTTGTTGCACAGTTTCGTTCAAAAGCATGATTTGCTGAGGAATGACGCATGCTCTAAATAGCGCTTCTGTTCTATAGCGTCCTTCCGTAAGTCAAAACCTTGTTCAGACAACTTGGCAGTAAAAGAAGCAGAGTAAATCTGTTTGGTGTTTGTCTACATATTTTTCTGTGCTAGTGTTGGTGCAACCTTATAATACCCCGGAAAATATGGAACTGCTTTTAGGCGGTGTTTGGAAATGTTCCCATTGGTGGTAGGCAAAAACATTTCTGGGATTAGCAGATTTATGCAGAAAATGATGACCATAATGTTGATAGCAATACATTGTTTCAAAACGTGATGTGTTATCCAACCTATCACTATTCGAAAAGGCAGCAGATTTTTCTAAACCAGACAACATATTATTTACAGTTTCATAATTCCACCCGTTGGAAGATGCACTGGAGGTAATGATATAATTTAAGGATATTTTAAATAAATGTGGTATTTTTAAAATTTAGGTCGGACCAAATATATTGTAATCAACTTTGTCCCACACTATACCATCAGGTATAGGAACTGCTGTAATGTTTACTGATGAAAAGTCTATTTGTTCTCTATGTGATGATAGGTGAGGATTTAGAATCAGATTCACTTTTTGAGCTGCAGAGCCTTGTCGAAGATAAGTTCCATTTACAAGTATGCTAAAAACAGTTACTAAGCCTATCCAGAAAAGAAAGAAAAGTATCCTGGTAATTACCCAGAGTTCTATCCAAGGTGATACCAGGTAGGTCTTATGAAGAAAGTTCAGAAAGTCTTTAATTTGCTGGTTGCTTGTTTTTTGGGCTGGCATCATCTCAGGTTTACTTGGATCCAAAGAAAACGTATCAAAGTCTATGAAGTAGCCAGATGCTGTTAGATCAATTTTGGGTATTTCCGCAGGTCCTGTGGAAACTGTAGTTTGCTCTTGTTGAGGCATGTTGATGTAGATATCTGTGTTTGGTCGAATTGAAATGTGTCTTTCATTTGAATTTTGATTCTGATTATGAACTTCAGTTTCGGGAGGAACAAGCTCCATGGCATTATTGCTTAGTCCATCATCCCGTGCAGGGGACTCTTCAAACGTGATGATTCTTTCTGGTTGAACTTCTTGTATGGTAGCAAGAGGAGGGCGTCAGCTACTCAGGAGTAAACGAGGCCTAATATTCAGTATTGGCCACATAGTGTGGTTTGATTAGGTCAATTCACACAAATTGTTTCTCCTTTTTTCCGGCATGAGGTAGCAGATGTACCGTTCTTGTTCCTGCAAAGGAAAGGACAGAGACAGGCTTTCTGTATGATGGCCCAACTTCTTTTTTCGTTCGCTATATTCTTTCTGATCAGATCCCCTACTTAAGGAAGTGACTTGACTCCCCCAGTGGCGGTCCTTTTTACTTGGACATTGCTTTGTAGCGCTCTGGATTCATTTAGCTCCTGTAAAACAACCAAACGTTTATGAATGTCAAAAGGTTTTTCATCCGCCACTGTGTCTTCACAAACAAGATCAGGTACCCACATTCTCGTCCCAAATAGGACCTCATAAGGATTGACACCCCCAGAGAACTTCTTGGCATATTATTTAATGCTCATTAAACTCCATATAAATGTTTTACTCAATTCTCAGCCGAGCCTAATACTCTAGCTGTTGAACACTGCTTTAAGCCCCAGTTTTTCCTTTCCACTACCGATATTCCCTCTGGATCGTACGGAGAGGAATACCACAATGCTACATCCAAACCTCCCATGGCTTCCTTGTAAGCCCTAGAGCTAAATGTGGAGCCACCGTCAGAATGTAATGTGCCAATTGCATATGGCCCTATAAAGACTCGCAAATCTTTTATAACAGTTTGAGCATCAGCCGAGTGCTAGGGCCACACCCATAAGAATCTACAGTAACCCTGGGTGGTGAACTCCGTTCTGCTTGCAGAGTTTGCAGAGTTTTTGGCACTCCACGTTACACGGAGCTCGCAGAGTATTTTTCCTTGCTCGTGTTCGTCAAAGTCAATTGGCGAGCACGAGCGAGGAAAATCAACCTCCCTGCGAGATTTTTCCTCATTTGTGATCGTCAACATCAAGTTGGCCTGCATGGAAAATCAACCTCCCGGCGAGATTTTTCAATGCAGGGGGATCAGATTTCTCATTGCGAGTGGTCGTGAATGCTCGCGGGGACTTGCGTTGAGAAACTGCCAGTTCATGTTGACAAAGCTGCAGCACAAGTAAAAATCTACTAAAGCAGCAGAAAAGGAAAGCAGGGACCGCTTGCACTGTGCAAGGTGCTGTTTGCAATGATTGCATAGTGCGGAAAAGCATCCGGCCGGGTGCAATCACCGCAAACTGCATTTTTCGATCGGACTCTGCCGCTTACGGACCTCCGTGTAGTGCGACTGGGTTGGTTTTGCACTTCGCGGGGTTCTGCATAGGGCAACTCTGTGAACCCGGCCCAGGGTTAATCTAGAGCAGGAATCCACAGCAACCATGATATACTGTAAGCCCCATCTGTTTGTAAGGGGCCGCAGTGGTCCAAAAAAAACATGCAGCAAGTGGTTTGTCCGATATTAGCAATGGTGTCTGCGCTGGACGTGTTACGGTGGAGCATTTCATCTTCATCCGGTGACAGATGTCGCATTTCAAGATATAGTCTTTATTCTGCTTTGTAAATCCTGGCCACCAGTAGCGTTATTTCGTAAGGAAACAGTTGCTGTAACTCCTGTATGTGAAGAACCTATACCCTCGTGTGCTGCTAGAAATAAACCTGACCGGCGATCCATATTTGGTATTACTCTATCCCCCGCTCCAGGAATCTGAGCAAATGGAATTTTGTTGGTATCTAACTTGTCGGTGTACTTGAGTGGAAACCTTTTCAGTAGTGTCGATTTATTGCAAGTAACAATAATTGCAACAATAATCTCACCGGCCCGATTCACAAAAATAATCTGAGAAAAATCCTAACTTTACAAATTTCGCTATTCACAAAAGGCATTAAGTAATAGTAAAGTTAGGATCCCTAACTTTACTATTTCTAAACTGAGAAAAATCCTAACTTTACGACTTTTGGTATTCACAAAAGGTACTTAGTAGTAGTAAAGTTAGGATTCCTAACTTTACTACTACTAATTGCCTTTTGTGAATACCGACAGTGGTAATGTTAAGATTTTGTCTCAGTTTAGTATTAGTAAAGTTAGGAATCCTAACTTTACTACTACTATATGTCTTTTGTGAACTCCGAAAGTCGTAAAGTTAGGATTTCATTTCAGATTACTTTTGTGAATCGGGGCCACCGTCTATTGTTGTTTTTTGAACAAGTTATTGCAGCTACCGAAGCCATGCTTACAGCTCCCTTCACGGCTTCTTCAGCCAATGAATTCCCTTCAACGTGAACGCCATCACGTTGATGACTCAGTGTGTGTATCATGTGAGCCCTTGGTAGTTTGTTTTTCAACTCCACTGCCTGTTCCCATAGCGTTTTGTGCTTAATTGTGCCACCTTTCTCATCTCTGAACCCATTTTATCCCCAGTGGTGCAAATACTCATTGTTTGGCTGTACACAGTAAAAAGAATCACGCAAAATTAGTGTGGGGAATTCTCGATCCGTATTCACTAGTGCCAGTAACAGTGCTTTAAACTCTGCCATCTGTGCCGTGCAGTCTCTTAGAGACCGGGTTTTTGTAAAACTTGGATGAAATTTTCCATCCTGCGCTGTATTGCTGTTTACGTCCAATGGCCGGCTGAACAGATCCGTCAGTGTAAATTGTATATTCATACTGATCTAGAGGCATTTTTTCAATCGGAAGAGGATATCCTTGTTCGTATTGCATGAATGCTTGTATTTTTAGACTTGGGTCGTACCAGTATTCTACGCCTGTTGCAGTGAGAGAATTAGCCCATTTTAACCATCTCAGATGTAAGACTTTAGCGTTTGGGATGCTTGCATTTGTCGCAGCCTCTAAGGCTGATGCTCGAGTAAAGGCAATTATCCGTTTCCTCAGAGCTAGTGCTCTTTCTCTCACTACCGCAGTCCGTACCGCTGTCAGAATTGTTTCTGTTGATGCGAAATACATCTTAGCATTTGTGTACAAATGTGATTTCTATGCTTTTGGTACTGTTTCACCTTCATTGCATGTTAGGTAGGTGTATCCTGATTGACCCGCAACTATACGGATCACCACGTTGTGTACATTTACGTGTGTCTGTAAGTGTTTTGATGCTATCATATCAGCTTGTAGGGAACGAAGAATATCTGTGTGTTCCTGTGTCCATTGTCTAACTGAGAAGTCAGGTTTTATCAAACCGCAGAAATGTTTAACCCTTTCTGCGTAATCCAAAAAGTTTGTTCTGCCAAAGTTCAGGAATCCCAGTATTGTTTGTAAATTTTTCAACGCTTTTGGAGGCTGGAGCAGCGCGCACTTTTCTAAAAAGTTAGCAGCTGAGGTTTTCTCTTCACTTGAGAGCTCATGTCCCAAAAATAGGACATTAAGGTGGGCTATCTTTGATTTTTTAAAGTTGAATTTGTAGTCCTCACTGGTGAATCCCAATATTATGGGTCATCATCCATTAGATAAATATCATTTACATAGGACAACGCCTCTTCATCCAGATTCTGAAGTAATTAAATTACTGTGGCCGAAAACAACCCGGGCTATTCTACCACTGGGGGAGTTGACAAAATTGACGCTGGGACCCTAACATGGAAAATGTGGTTCAATTCTGCTTTCAAGCACTATATTTTGTCAAAAAAATCAATTCAAGGTATCTAATGTCATTTTGTATTTTTCCTGCACAATGTTATTCATTAGTGCGGCACTGTGTGCTTTGGCCGCCATAAGTGGGGCAGGGTATGCTTAGACGTGAGTCCCTTGCTCACTTTGCCACTGGATTCAAGCAAGCCGGGCTGAAGACGGCTGGCATGCCAGAAACCGTCCTCGGAAGCTTGTTTCCGGTCCAGGGAAGGCATGGCTTGGCAGTTCGGGCTGGACTGTTCCCATGAGGCACAGGGTCAGACTGATTTGCATATAGCCATGTCTGAACTGGGGTGGCAAAGTGGGCTAAAGAACGGTGATGGATCAAACCCAGATCTTTTGACTGGGTGTGAGTGTTTGATTGGTTCAGATGCTCCGTCCATCACTACCCCTTTTGTACCGCTTTGGCCGCCACAAGTGTGGCAGGGTATGCACAGACGTGAGTCCCTTGCTCACTTTGCTATTGGATTCAAGCAAGCCGGGCCGAAGACAGCTGGAATGCCAGAAACCGGTCCTCGGAAGCTTGTTTCCGGTCCAGGGAAGGCATGGCTTGGCAGTTCGGGCTGGACTGTTCCCATGAGGCACAGGGTCAGACTGATTTGCATATAGCCATGTCTGAACTGGGGTGGCAGAGTGGGCTAAAGAACGGTGATGGATCAAACCCAGATCTTTTGACTGGGTGTGAGTGTTTGATTGGTTCAGATGCTCCGTCCATCACCACCCCCTTTTGTACCGCTTTGGCCACCATAAGTGTGGCAGGGTTTGCTCAGACGTGAGTCCCTTGCTCACTTTGCCACTGGATTCAAGCAAGCCGGGCTGAAGACGGCTGCAATGCCAGAAACCGGTCCTCGGAAGCTTGTTTCCGGTCCAGGGAAGGCATGGCTTGGCAGTTCGGGCTGGACTGTTCCCATGAGGCACAGGGTCAGACTGATTTGCATATATCCATGTCTGAACTGGGGTGGCAGAGTGGGCTAAAGAACGGTGATGGATCAAACCCAGATCTTTTGACTGGGTGTGAGTGTTTGATTGGTTCAGATGCTCGCTCCGTCCTTCACCACCCCCTTTTGTACCACTGTGTGCATTTGGTACAGCAAATTCCTTTGTGCAAGTGTATAAATGTCTATAATCTAAAACTCGACAAAGTGAGTTGTCAGGTTTCATTTCGGGAAACAAAGGATTGTTCATTTGAGAAGTGCAAGTTTCAATCACCCCTTGGTATTCAAGTTGATCTAAGATCTCCCTGACCTGTTTTGTAGCTTTGTGCTTTATTGGATACCGCCTCTGTGGAGTCAGAGTATTTTTTTTATGGAATTATGTGGTGGTTTGAATTCTCATCCCATTCAACACGGTTTTTATATAATGCCGGAGCAAGGACTACAGCCCACTCCTGTGCATATGTGTATTTTAGGTATTAGGGAACAGGGTCGGAAAAGGCTGGTAAGAATACTGATTCTCCCCTAGGGCAGAGTATGACAAATGCTGGTGGCCAATCTTGTTCAGCTCATAGAATATCACAACCAAACGTCAGGTTCTGCCAAAAGAGACCTCTAACTTTCCTGGTCTTGTCCCCCCATCCATTTGGAGTATTATTGATACCTGTCAGGTTTTCTAATATTGTCCCTATTCCTAAGGTTATACCTCCTTTTGGAAGGTTCCTGTGGAGGTGATCTACCTCTGGATTGAGGTCTATTTTCTTTATTCTTTTGTTTTTTGTTTTTGTCCCACTTCGTCTTTGAAGGAGCAGGTGCCTGCTTAAAGATGCCCTTTTCGGGACTACCCATCAGTTGTGGTTTTAATGCTTTCCCAGCTAAACTGTCTCTGCTTAATGCTGCATACACAGTCTGAATTATTTTAGGCAATTCATGTTCCTGTTGTAATGGACTGAACTCCCTTAGGCGTTGACGGATTGCCACTGATGCTGCCTCCCTTTAATATTTGCTAATATTATAGTTGATACCTCGGCAAAATTGCCTAGTAATTTCATTCTTAAATTAAGAGCAGGTTCTCCTCCATACTCATTTTGTATTTGTCTTAATATATCTGGAATTATTGCTAATGACGGGATGCCATGTGTTCTGGTATATATGGCAGTAAAAAATTTACCCCAAGAGGCACAATCCTCTATGTGTGGTGTTATCCCCATGGGCAAGCAGATTGTTAGCATTCCGTGTTTTTCATAAGGGCTGGTATTTTGGAATACTGCTTCTAGCTGTGTTATTTTCTGAGCTATCCAGAATGGCATTTGTTCATGTTTTGTGGACATTGAGCCATCACGGCGTGTAAGGTTAGTGGTGTGATTTTAGTTGCTGTATTTTGAATTGTAAAGTTTTATCAATTCTTCATGAAGTGTAAGTAAGTCTCCTCCTGGCATTGCTTCAATGTCAGGATGTGGTGTATAGGCAGCTAATACTGGCCATGTCACTCCTTCTTTTCCGAGCGAACTGAGTCTTACTTTATTTCTTGTATGGGGAGGGTACCTTTAAACCAGTACAGATGTTCCTCGTAAGTTACTGGAAGATCAATGTCCTCATTGGAAAAAACTCATCCAGTATTCCACTTTCTGTGTAAAAATTAAATGTTTTTGTTCTTGAATCTACAACTGGGAATGTAACACATGACTAGAATACCTCTGTTCTATAAGATTTGTGTGCCTCAATCGTGAGAAGTACCGGTCCACCCCTGGATGTTAGATCGTGTTCACCTAGTTTTATGGTGATGGCATTTCTAAAATTTTCTGCAATGTGAATTGCATTTTCATCTTCCTCATCTGCTGAGAGATTTATTTCTTGCACAACTCTATCCTTTTCCTCAGTCATTGTTTTAATAAGAAAGAAGAGCCTTTCAAGGGGACTAAGATAAGGTGTTTTGCACAATTTTAGGAACAATGTGTCCTTAAAGCTTGATTAATCAACAGCCATAATATAGAATGTTTGCCTACTTAGCTGTGGCAGAGTTTTTGCCCACCCACCCCAGACCTCTCTAGGGAATTGTGAGTCGGGGTCTCTGAGACTAGCACTACTGAACTGCTCTGATTCTACTGTTAAATAAGTACCCAACCAATGTTGGTGGCGCCATGTCATGTAGTTCCTTTAAATACCTATATGTAGGATTGGTGTCAGACTGATTCTGAACACCCCCACCGGGTATGTTGTTTTTTTGTACCAGCTAGCTCACCTAAATTCTCCTCAACCATCGAACATGACAATCCTGATCCCTCAGGACCGTGGAAACAATAAACTCCTTTTTGCTCAGTCACTCATGCTTACTTAGAGGTCCATTAGGATGGCGGACGGATCGCCACCGCCATGCAGGTGGTGGCGATCTGTCCGCCATTCCTGCCCGTCCGCCTCCTTTCTTCCCCCCCGATGGCGGGGGGCACCGTGGCGGAGGGGAAGACCGTCAGCCGCTTTTCCACCACGGTCGGCTTGAGACCACGGCGGAAAAGGCCTGATTTGGTGGCGGTGTCTATTAGACACCGCCAGCCATATTAGGATGGCCGGTGAGGAATGCCTTTCCGTGGCGGCAATGCCGCCACGGAAAGGCATACGGTCTTTGCTTTGGGGGGCCCGTTGCGGGCCCCCAGGGTGAAGGGGGGTGGGGGGTGCACATGGGGGGTAACTTATGGTACCCTCCAGCATTTCAATGTACACCATGACAGGCACCACGTGGTGCCTGTCATGTTGTGCATTGAAATGTACAACGTGCATGTTTTGCATTGTGGCGGCCGATGCTTTAAGCACCGTCCGCCGCAATGTAAAAAATGTGGGATGCACCCGCCACTGTGGCGGATGCATCCTAATTGGGGACACGGTTCCTCCGCCCTTGTGGCGGACGGTACCGGCCCCCGACAGGATGCTCCGCCATCCTAGTGGACCTCATAGTCTGTCTTACAGAGATACACATAAATAGAAGTATTTATTGAACAGTTGTTATTCTGGTGTAAAATAGATGAGCTGCAAGAACCATTAGACAGAAGCAGAGATATGGGATCAGAAGCACTATGAAAGTAAACAGATGGTAAACCTCTGCCATCTTGCATTAATCATGAATACATACATGTATATAAAATACATGATAAAAAAGGATGCGTACTCCTACGATGCTTCCCTAAATAGATGTACCTAAGTTGCCTAGCATGTATGTAGATGTTAAGCCAAGAATCCCTCTAGGATAAAATCAACCCAATTACCTGAATTGAGAGACTGTGGGACCCCGTCTTGGTCTTGGGTTGGACACCCCACGAGGGTTGTTAGACCACTGCGAGCTGGAGTGTCTGCATGCAGGAAACTCAGCGTCTCGCATCAGTGTTTCGGCCGGGAAGTCCTGGTCTCCTCTCGCTATCTTCACAAGATGTGATGTATATATGCCCATTGGTCTCCCCAGGGGTTCTACCTCACTGTATGACTTTGTCGGACTTAGGATGACCTTGAGAATGAACTTTGTAAATAGATATAATACAGGAGGTGTTAGTCCTGCTGTGCTTCCTAGAATCCACTTGCATAATGTACAATGTTTTTTACCATGGAAACTCCTGCGTTCTGAATGCAGTGTTGTATCTAGGTGAAAGGTCAGTCCCTAAAAAACATTTTTTATTTAATGTAGGGAAGAATATAGGTGAAGGGTTACATTGTTATCTGAGCCTATATTAGGGTACCTATATGGAATATAACAGCCCAGCTCCAGTGATCACTAAGTTGGATAAGGGGCACTCTGAGTTCCGAATGTGATTTTAGGGGTAGACCACTGTGGGTCGGATGGGCGAAACACAAATCTAGAAGGCCTGATACACTTCTCTGTTTTCGCGTTTATTTCCCTTTAGCAGAACAAAACAAAAAAATGCAAGGAGTATGTCTCAGGAGGAAATCATAATAGTCCTGTGGTTGTTGTTATTTTCTCTGGATTCTTCCTTTTCCTATGGTAATCATCTTCACAGTTTTTTTTCCTTGTTCTTTAGGTACAGGCTTCCATGGTACGTCGAAGATAGGGAGAGTAAGGTAAGTAAATGTCTGGAGGATTTAATTTGTGAAGGGATTGAGGCCATCACCACACCCATGGGCGTTGTGAATTAAACTGTCTTCTAGTGTGAATTGTAAATCCTCAAATTGCCCCCCCCCCCTTTGCAAGTTCTAGTCTGGTTCTCTCATTTTCTCTACTGGATAGTGAGGATGGGGACGTGCACAAGAAGATCATGCGAATACGTGTTTTACCCTTCAGTCAACTCTTTATATTCTGACATCAACTATACCCCTCTTTGTTACGGGTCCTTTAAATGCTTTTATTATCCTTTTATAGGATAGTCTGTCTTCTATCTCTTCTGTTCTGGCGCCCCTCTCAAACACAAAATAACAAAAAGACATTTAACCAGAACCGGTGAGAAAAGAGAGATAGAGAAAAAAAAGGAAAGCAAAAGTGTGGTTGAAAAAGAATTACTGGACATGCTGCCTTTTTCCAGATACCCCCATTACAGCAATTAGGACAGTGCCTTAATCTGTCCTCTTGCTCCCCACCCATCAAAATCTGTCCCCACTCTTAACTCCAGGCTTCTGGAGTGTCGTTGTCTTCGGGGGCTGGTCTTCTTTCTTCGTTTCCTTGCTCGGCACCTTTGTCACCTTCCACCAATCAGGTTCGGTTCCTCTTCCTCTCAACGCTGTTCGACTCCACGCTGCTCTTCTCGGCGTCTTCCGGAATGCTTTCTCATTTTCTCCTCTGCCAATCCGTTTGTACTCCACGGCTCCCTGCTCTTCTCTGTGATTGGTCCTAGGTGTCCAAAGCCCCGCCCTCTTCTTTTGTCAGCGGTTTCTCACCGTAGACATTAACCCGTTCTTCATATTTTTCCACTGAGAAGGGGTTCCTGCTGTTGTCTGTCATGCTAGAGTAAAAGAGGTAGGTGAGGATTGATTCTAGTTGTAGGGTTAGGACTTTCTAGGGTTAACTGGTTGGGTTCTGGGTCTCTCAACCTGTTAGAGTGGTTTTTAGATGTCCCCTAGTCTGGGCCGCACTGAATATGTTACTTATGGCGGTGGATTTTTGGTGCTGGCGGGAATACATACACTGGGGTAGGAGTCTTAAGCTCTGGGCCTTCCATTGTGAGTACCGCCACTCTGCAGGCACATGGCAATGACTTATCAGACCGGGAGTTGGACAGCAGTTGGTTTTATGAGGTGGGGAGATGTGGTGTTGGAGGGGAACCTACGCACATTATAGGATCTGTTTGCCATGGGTAACCTAGATCGTGGACAATTTATTTTTTTCTTGGCTCTGAACGTGGTGGTGGGTAAGATGTAGAGTACTGATAGTGACTATCTCCCACAGTAGTCCCACTGGAAACAATGTTGACCTCAGGTGGAATGAGGCATGTTGTCTCCGGCATTTATGGAGCGCTACTCAGAGATTCCATTAACCCAGGCATTCAGGCTCTTGAGGGGTGGTGGGCGGTCCAACTAGTAAAAAAACTCACAGAGCCTCGATGGTAGCAAAGTCTAGTATGAATTTGGAGAATCTCCAGACATTCCTGCTTCCAATTGACTCAATTCAACTACATACACATCTCTCATAGACAGGATAGAGAGGATGTAGGCGGGCACCAGGGCAACTTACCCTAGATGTCAGTTAGAGAATGCAGATTTCCTCCATATGGTGTGGGCATGGCTGGTGACTATTGGCTATTGGAGGGTGGTGACCCAGTGGCATATCAGAGGTAAAGGCCCCTATTCTAACACAGGACCCCACAGGCTGGCTTCTTAATTGGAATGGTGACTAAGAGAAGGAAGCATCTCGTTGGTTTCCAGAACTTGGCCTTGGTCCTGGGTAAACACCGCATTGGCATTTCTTGGAAGGCAGCTGCTTCCCCCTTTGTCTGCTAGGGAAGGTAGATGCCACCTCATGGATCGATAGGAATATTATTTGGATTGATTGAATAGATTACTTCACCCATGATAAGGGTGGTTAAGCCCCCTGCCAGGTGTAGCTGCTGAGCAGAGGGGATGCAACCCCTTAATCTTGATTGAGACTCTGATTACAGGAGAAGCAGGTGTACTGGCTTGACCTGACGGTTTGAAGACTTTCAGGGTGTGCTGTTTACATCTATATGGGAGCGTGGCTAGGAGCGCTTCATGTTGCTGGTGTTGATGAGCGGATGACACACATATAAATTTGTTTCATGTGGGAGGTGCAGTTGGGGGTCAAGTGGCAGGAACTAGTTGTGTTGTATAGTTTGTCTTTTGAATGTGATTAGACAATTTTGCCTTTTTAGCGTGACAGTTCACCTGGTTATTTTGAAATGTTCCTTTACATCTTCTTCTCACTTCTTTTAGAATTTGCCGTGCTAGGTGTCTGGGCCACTTATGCATAATTTCTAATGCCACTGTTATCATACTTACAAGGCAACTTTTATGATAAACTTCCCCTACAACAGTGCCCTAGGTACCCTATTTTCTTAAAAAATGCAATAATTACATATTGCAAAGGTGTTCCCCGTATATCATACAACAGCCAGTCATCAAAGCTAAGCCCACAGTATCGATACTGTGGGGTTACTCTGCACCATGTGGAAGGCGAGTCCTTACATCAAAACCGTGTCAGGACATATGATTCATCTTAAAAAACATATGGACAATTGTAAAATAGTAATATAGGTATTCTGTTGAAGAAACAAGGACATGGAGAGTTGGACTTACATGCAAGTAGAGACTATTTGTTTGTATGGACAAAACATGTTGGCTGTGTCCTTGGCTGTGTTTACGTCCCTGTTTCTATGTGCAAGAAAATAGAAGATGGCATTTTTACAAAGTACTATACATTTTGTGAGGCCTGTCTTTAGTGCTATGTTGTTATAGCTTCTTCATGTATCCCTATTTTGTGAGAAACATTTCTGATAGTATATAAGAAATATTATTGTGTATATGTGCTCCTCCTCCTCTTTTTTGCAATTGTTAATATTGGGACTTTTTTTGAATGATTGGCCTTGGGAGTGAGCATATCCTCATTTAAGGGAACAACATTGAGTGCTGTAAAACTCTATCATAATCGTTGTGTTTTACAAATCAAAGGTAAGCCCATTGCAATGTTCCAAATCTAGGGGCCGATTATGATTGTGGATAATCCGCATCCCCCGGGCCGGCGGAAGCCACCGCCGGGCCGGAGGATGCGGATTATCCGCTGCGGACTGAAGAAATACCCCCCGTCAGATTAGGATGACGGGGGGATATTTTTTCTGTCCGCAGCTTTTCCGCCGCGGTCGCCTTCCAACCGCGGCGGAAAAGCTCTAACATGGCTGGCGGTGTCTATCAGACACCGCCAGACATATTAGGATGGCTGCGGTTCTATGCCTTTCCACGGCGGCATTTCCGCCGTGGAAAGGCATACGGTCTTTTGTTTGGGGGCCCGTTGCGGGCCCCCAGGGGTGAAGGGGGGGTGGGGGTTGCACATGGGGGTACCTATGGTACTCCCCTGTCTTTGCGTGCATGAAGCGGCGGGCACCACGCGGTGCCTGCCGCTTCGTGCATGCAAAGGTCAACATGCACTTTTTAACCTTGCGGCGGGTGCTGTTAAATGTAGGGGATGTGACCGCCAGGGTGGCGGTCACATCCTAATTGCCATGGAGGGACCGCCGCTGCCCATGCGGACGGTCCCTCTTCCTCGGGGATAGCGGACGGACGCAGGTACGTCCGCCATCCTAATAGGGCCCTAAGTCACAATACAGCAATAGCAGCTTTTCTTTTTTGCCCACATCAAGTCCAAGAATTTTGCAACTGCACAAACATACATAGGGGCTGGGTCTATTCTTAATATCCTTATTGTTACTCCAATACTTGGCATGCCCAACTGCGTACACACTGGTACAATCCAAAAAATTGAAACTTAGTATGAGTAGGACATCAAAAACACACTTTTGAAATGGTCTCTTTTTGGCCTTCGCAATACAGGCAGTCCTCATAAGCTGTGCTTGGCCACCTTGCAGTAAACACCTTCATGGGGAGTGTACCTACTCTGAACTGGTGATATAACTTCCTGTCAAACGGGACAGTACTACTCTTCCCCGTATGAGGGCTTCAAGTCTAGGAAGTCCCCAGTCAACATAGCACCCCTTACTTTAAGCTCCTCACTCTGTAGGGTGTAGGCCCAATGCAGTTTTTTAACACACCCTTTGAGGGTATTTTAGGTACCTTGGGATGAGGCCTAAGGTCTCAAAAAGCAAGCACCTTCAGTAGCTGCTTGATTGAAGACAGCTGTGGAACTTTGTTAGCTTTATCCATCTTAATTATCTAATTTAGAGCAGCTGTATAATGTGGCAGCTCTGGTGTAACCCAAATTTTTCAAAAATGAAGGAGAGAGCGCAGAGGGGTTTTGGGGGCTACTCTTTTCAGCCCCAAATCTATTGTTAAGGGGCACAATGAGGCACTGGATGGAGGTGAAACCAATGCTCTTAAAAATATATTCTCTGGTTTCACCATATCCAAGAAGTAGCTGTAACCCTTAGAGCTCCATGCCATATAAGGCTGATCCTAGAGCTTTAGCTTTAGCTGCATAGACTTTCAGAGTAGATGCAACAGGCCTGGTGTGGGAGACACTCTAAATGCGTAACCTAATTAGTCAAGAAAGTTGAAGGTCCAAATCTTCGTACATTAACTAATTTAAATTTTTTAAGTTCAAATAGTTTTTATTAAAAGAAAAACAAGGTGTCAAAGCAAGTTAAATACACAAAATGTAGCAGTGGGTCAAACAGATAACATGAACTAACTACGTGTCTCCGAACAAGAACTAGACTCCATATAGACTGATATGCATGGATGCTGTGAAGATGTGGCCCTCCTTCTTTGTGAAAAATTACCCATCAGTTGTCGATTGGTACCGCCCTGTTCATCATTTGGGAGCCTTCACATCCAGAAGGTATGAGTTGTTATTTTATCCACTGGGGATAGGAAAGATGTAGATACCTATCCAACCAATGAGGCCCAGTGTGTACCATGGTATACCTCGGTATAGAGTGACAACTGTAGAGCAGTGCATAAGAGTGGTAATGTGAAAAAGTGCTGAGTGTGACTAAAATTGGATCGTAAAGAGGGAAAAGAACACTTTAATGAGACACCTCTTTACTCCCAAATAAAGATAAAAAGAGAGTAACAAGGCAGTAGTTTTAACAAATAACTACTGCTTAATTCATAAGGTCGACATGTTTCTGCAGACTATGTGGATCACAAGAGGTATCCTGCTGCTTCATCAGGACCATTGTCACTACTGCTTCCCCCTTCTTTTTAAAATAGAGAATAAAATGTGGGTAGACGTCAATGGGTATCAATTAAATGCTAACAAAAGGGTTTTCACTGTAAGAGAGTGTACGTGATTGAGATAAAAGACAGTGGAGTACTGATGAAATATCTCAATATATCTCCTTTGATTGGCGCATGAATAAAGAGGAAACACCTCGAGTCTTTGCCTTTTCCTAAATAAGGACATGGTTCTTTTGGACGAAGGATGCGGCACACCGAATGGTATATGCTTATTTCTTTAACAAGCTCTCCCCCACCAACGCGTTTCGGCCACCAAGGCTTTGCTCACGGTTAGTAAGTCCTTCTTCCATGTCTATGGAAATGGAAGAAGGACTTACTGACCGTGAGAAAAGCCTTGGTGGCTGAAACGCGTTGGTGGGGGAGAGCTTGTTAAAGAAATAAGCAAATACCATTCGGTGTGCCGCATCCTTTGTCCAAAAGAATAAAAAATCGGACCTGGACCCGGTCCCTATGCAGAGCACTGGCTGTGGAGCACCCTATGAGCAAAGGGTCACTTTGGAGAAAAAGTTAAGTGACTGGGAGCGCCCGAGCCTTGGCAAACACGCACTGAAGTGAGAACGAACAAGTAAACTCACCCTCGCAGTACGAGGTCCGGGGACGACGTGGCGCTGCTGCTGGCGTTGATCCGAAACAGAGACTGCATTACGAGGTGAGCACCATCGTGGGAGGTAAAAAGCCAAGACGCGAAGTCCTTTTGTGTAACTTGTTTAAATCACAGTGCACGTTAACAATATGGACAGTATTAAGTAGAACATTACGAATGGGATTGCTGCAAATATTAATGGCAATATAAGTATACTCACCCCCAAAAATAAAAGCGCTTTTGAAAGAGTAAACACAATAAATGGAAGCTCGAATTGCAAAGCGAGTTTCAAAGGCATCTACGATATTCCAGTCTGGGGGATGTCAACAAAGTGTCACACAGGCGAGCGGAGCTTCCAAAGAATCAGGAAACACACTGAAACAACCAATGAATCAGCTAGAAAGGCTGTACAAAAAGAAGATCAACAAGAGCTGGGAAGTGATCGCTCTCGAAAATTACATTGAAGTCAAACGGATTCCACGAGGGTTAAGAATATTCACCATGCCCACACACCCAGATACCAAAGAGGAACTCTTGGATGATTGGGTTGAGAATAATACAGAATGTTCCATGAACATGATGCGCATCCTGATAAAACACGCTAAAATTGACATAAGTGACATACACAAAAAATCAAGGATATGGAAGCGAGTTTAATTCAGGAAAAAAATCAAGAGGAACTTGTAAAATTGTGGTAAGAAATGGAGGCAAGAGTGGAAGTATACGAACAAGAGATTCAGGAACGGAAGGAACGAAAGTTCATGCGAGACGAACACGATTACCTGCGTGGAAGGATATTAACCTTCGCAAGACGTTATGACACATTGAAAAAGAACTACCCTATGCAAATGAGTAATACAGTGTCAAGTACAAGCGAATCAGATATCAGTGACAGTGAACTCGCAAGGGAAAGAGTCAAGAGGTTGACTTTTTTAGAGGAAATCAGACTGATGAATTTAGAAAAATCGATGGGAAGGGGGGGCGGCCGAGGAAGAGCGGCAGGTCGAGGGAGGGGACATCCATTACCAACTCCCTCAGAAACACAAGGAAAACCAGAAGGTCAAACGAAAAAAGACAATACCCCCTGCGGAACAGGAAGCAGCGATATCAAATCTAATTGTCAATCTCTCAAAATATGACTTATGCAAAGAAGAAGAAATAGTAAAGGACTGTCATTTTGCCCAGAAGCGCACTTTGATTATACTCAGGTACGCATCGATTTCTATAAATACATCAGAAAGTTAAAATTGGCAAAAATCCATGCAAATAAAATTCAGTCTGAGACACCAATGGATGTAGATTTAAATATGGAGAGCAATGTACAACTATCGATAGACCAAATGCCAGACCTTAAAAATATGTTTGACATTATGTATGAAATGGAAGATGATGCAATGACGGAACAATAAATTTTGGAATCATTGGGAATTGAAACTAATAAAAGAACGTACACTGGATTAAAAAAGAAATCTAGATATTGCCCCGCTCTGTCACCAGGCAATACAATTGATGTATTCTCTGACGGAATGATAGAGGAACTCGAAAGACTGCCCAGACAACGAAGCATTAATCAAAGGGAAAATTTAACAACAAAAGAAAGAGCGGTAGTCAAGAAATTGATGGAAAATTAACATATTATGATAAAACCCGCCGACAAAGGGGGAAATATCGTAATAATGGATACGAGTGATTATGTCAGAGAAACTTTAAGACAACTAAATGATGTGAACAACTATTGTAGATTGAAAACAAATCCAATGGAGAAAATTACCAAAAACTTAAAAGAGAAAATACAGGGTTGGTATGAAGAACAACTAATCAATGATGATGAATGTAAAATTTTGACAGCCGAATTTCCAGTCACATCCTGTATTTATTTTCTCCTGAAAATACATAAGACCATGATTAATCCACCGGGGAGACCCATAGTATCTTCCTGCAATTCTTTGTATGAAAATCTATCAAAATATGTGGATAAATTTTTAGCTCCAATTGCTCAAAGTATGAGCTCATACCTGAAAGACACAGGAGATTTTCTAAGGATACTAACGGGTATAGCATGGAATCCGGACTTTCTCCTGGTTACTATCGATGTTGTATCGTTATACACATCTATCAGACATGACATTGGAATGACAGCATGCAAATATTTCTTGAAACAACGGAGTATCACATTACTGAATCACACCAAAATGCTTCTCAACATGATTAATATCTGTCTTACAAACAATATCTTCTTATTCAACACAGAATTGTTTACACAGCTGTGCGGAACAGCTATGGGAATTTCATTTTCCCCTAACTATGCCAACATCACCATGGGGTGGTGGGAACGAACCATTGCTTGGGACACCAAGCATCAATTAGAGATGGACAAGGTAATTTTATGGGTATGTTATATTGACGACCTATTCCTTATCTGGAATGGAACAGAAAAAGAATTCCAAACATATTTTGCTAAACTAAACCGAAATGATGTGGGTTTACAGTTTACATGTACTACCAGCAAGAAACAGATTGATTTTCTGGATATTAAGATCTATATAGATAATGGCAAAATGGAATCTACCTTGTTCAGAAAGAAAACTGCGACAAATAGTATCCTACATGGGACAAGTTTCCACCCCAAGAAACTAGTGAACAGTATCCCCTATGTGGAGTTCATTCGAATGAAGAGGAACTGTTCAAAAGCAACGGATGCGGAAGACAAGATTCAAGAAAGCAAAAATAGATTCAAAGTACGAGGATACAATGAACGAACACTCAATAAATGCAAGAAAAGAGCTGATCAAAAAACCAGAACTGAAATCCTAATGGAAAAACCGAAGGGCACGGCAGAAACAAATCCTCCACGATTCATAACAAATTACAGTAAAGAGAGTGGAAGCATTGTAAATAAGATGAGGAAATATTGGCATCTCATCTCAGGGGACCCTAATATTGGAGAACTTGTAGGCAACAAACCAACGGTAACCTACCGAAAGAACACTTCCTTAAAGGATATGCTAGTGAAAAGCCATTTTCAAACTAAACCAAAGACAGACTGGCTAACGAACCACCAAAAGGGATTCAAAGCATGCAAATCAGTAAGGCCTGCAAAATAGGCAAGAATATGGCAAATATTCAGGAACCAAATGGTAAAACTATGATATTTGAAGACAACATAACCTGTACATCAAAATTGGTCAATTACATGATAGAATGCAAGTGCGGTAAGAAATATATTGGAAGCACAACATGCATGCTAAAAAAACATATACTTGAACATATACGTACAGTGAAGAATGCGAACATGGCATATGCAACAGCCAAACATATCCTTACATGCCAAAAAGGCGATTGGAGAGCGATGTGCTTCTACGGGATCAAAATTGTACCAGAAGGTAATTGAGGAGGCGACCGTTTCCGTAGGCTACGCCAAGCTGAATCAAGACTCATCATAAAATTCAGGACTAAACAGCATTAATAATGACGAGGAACTTTATGTTCATTTGGAATAATTGCTCTTATAACCTGAACTGCAACCTATCAGAATGGAACTTCAGTATGGGTACTACACCATTACAGAAGTATAGAAATCATATAATGGAAGTATGATGCTGGGTACTAACCCTGAATACTCCTAAGAATGAAGGTTATTTAACTCATCAAAAAGTGCAATTGTCTTTCTGTTTATGTGTAAAGTTTTCAAAAAATGCAATCACAAAACTTCATATCCCACAATGCCACTTAAGGGCAGAAGTGGGTATATAAGTAGAAATGGAAGAAGGACTTACTGACCGTGAGCAAAGCCTTGGTGGCTGAAACGCGTTGGTGGGGGAGAGCTTGTTAATAAAATAAGCAAATACCATTCGGTGTGCCGCATCCTTTGTCCAAAAGAATTATAAATCGGACCTTGACCCTGTCCCTATGCAGAGCACCGGCTGTGGAGCGCCCTATGAGCAAAGGGTCACTTTGGAGAAAAAATAATATATATATATATATATATATATATATATATATATTTATAGCATTCTGCATTGAAGAATGAGTGGATATATAAATATAAATATTTGGATGGAGGATTTAGTAGCAGTGTGATTGACTGTTCACTTGACTCATTTATAGTATCTTACTAAATATATTGGATATTGACTAAACTATGTGAATATCTGTATCACTTTGTCAGTTGTTGTGTAAACTGCTGCACCAGTTAGTTACTCGCTACGTGAAGTCTATATTAGTTATTGGTTAGTTAACTGATTATTTGTATGGGAGAGTGAATGTATGTGTGGTTCGGTGAGGTGTGTGTGACTGCCCAAAGATGTGTGAATAGTTGATTCAGTAAGTATATGAGGTGAAAACTGCATGTGGAAACAGTTGTTTGAGTGAGTGAATATCTTTATGGGTGTGGTGATGAGCAAATATATCTCTCAACCGTACATGTCCAACAAACTGGAAAAATAAAAGGCAGTGTATGTGACAGTTGTTGTAGATAAATAAGTATATATAAAACTCATTGATTGCATAAGTGACTGTACAGATAACTGTATACTTTTAATAGAGATTTCATAACACACTAAGTATGAGTTGCTATCTATATGAATAAATGTAGTGCTATTTTTGTATAAGTGTGTAGCTGAGTAAATGTAAATGTGATACATTGTTTGCAAAGTGAGTAGGATAACTGCATAAGGGAATAGGATGTATGCTGGTGTGTTCTGTCGATATAGGTGTATAAGTATATTTGATACTGTTCTATTGATCTTTGTTAGCATGTATAAGTAAATGTATAGGTAATTGATTAGATGTGTGTGTAGATCAAAGAATCACTGAGTGGGTTTTTAGATACTTGTATTGCTGTGTCAAAGGATTCAAATATGGTACTCTTTATTTTACAGTGAGTGATGAAAGGTTATACTAGTGTATGATGAGGTGTATCTGATTATCACGTGGATGATGTCATCAGTGATGTCATCAGTGATGGCATTTGAGATGTCATCAGTGATGTCACTGACCATGTCATGAATGATGTAATATGTGACATCATCAGCAGTAGATTGCGGGCGCGCGAGTTATAGTTAGCAGAACTAACTATAACGGAGGAATTTCAATGGTTTTGTACAAGTGTAATGTCCAGCTAACTATAAGACCCCTAAAACCTATACTTTTTTCAGTGAATTTCTAAGGTTTTTAAATGCTAATTCCTAACTATAACATGTCTGAAACCTATGTTTTTTCGGGGAATTTCAAAGGTTTTGTAAATGACCATTTTTAAATGTATTAATTGTTATAGTTATTTTTTTATACTGATTTACAACACTTTTATAAACTATTCATTTTTAGATATTTAATTTTTAAATTACATTATAATTACATTATACATTACATTACAAAATATACTTTCTCAGAATGAATTACTTTAGTTTAAATACTTTGCAAATAGGGAATAGACTTTTAAGTACAGTAGTTACAGTTGTTGCAATAGGCAACACAATTTCAAACACAATGCAACATTGAGTCATTGGGAATTTCTAGTTAAATGCAATTAGTTACTTTATGGATTACTTTTGTAACAACAGGACTGGATCCTAGATTCAGTCCTAGGACATCTCCTGGAAACAGTTGAGTAAAATAATTTTGGTTACAATAGTGATTTTTAAGGAATATTATTGTATTTTAAAAGTTGACACTTTGAAACATTTTCACATAGAATCACCAATGTTATCCTCTGAGAGGAAATTCACTTAGCAAGTAAGTACTGTTATCATTACTTTTTCTTACTCAGCGGTGGATATCCTGGATCTAGCACTGGTGCATCTCCTGTAAACAGTTAAAGAATGCGTTTAAGTTATACAGGCGATTTTTAAGGAATATTTGGAGTTTGTGAAAATCGACACTTGGAAACTTTTCTTGTGAAAACCAGACAATGGATTCCTGTGGAAAGAAATACAAGCTACTGGTAAGTACGCTTAGAATTACTTTTCAGGGTCAGTGCTGGGCTAAAAGATGCAGCACTGGGTACTCTCCTGATAACAGGTGATCAAATTGGAATTAGTTGTTCGAATGATTTCAGGCGAATATTTTAAAGTTCGAAAACTCCACACTTAGAAGAATTTCCAAGTGAAACCAGTCAATGTTAGCCTTTGGAAGGAAATTCAAGTTCCTGGTAAGTACGGTTAGAATTACTTTTCAGGATCAGTACTGGGCTCAAAGATGCAGCACTGAGGTATCTCCTGATAACAGGTGAGTAAATCAGAATTCGTAGTTCGGCTGATTTTAGACAGTCCGTAGGGTCAAACTAGCCCACTAGGTACCTCCAATAAGCGCCACAGAGCTGTCTTGCAGAGAGGTGGCCTCTGAACACCTGTCTGCAACGCAGCTCCCTGGTGCATACTGGAGATACCTGTTGGGCTATTTGGCTTCAGGGACCCACAGTATTGAAAGAGAATTAATTCCCCAACTTAAAACCCACAACGGGGCACAGTGGTGAAGGACGGGGACGTGGCCTGAGGTGACATGTCTGCAAACACGCCCTGCGGCTCATTTTAAGTTGGAGAATTAATTCTTCCACAATCCTGTGGGCCCCTGGGGGCCAACTAACCCACCAATTACCTCCAGATTTTCAGAGATGTGGCAATCAACTGTGTATAAGGCAAGGAACTCACACATCAACAATAAAGTATTCATTTTAATACTAGAATAAATAAAAAAGCAAATAGCACCCTTTTAAAAAATAAGGATAATAGGAGTTTTCGATGGAGGAGTGTATAAAAATTGGAGACAGCAACTGTAAACAGTAACCAATAAATATACTTGTTTTAAAAAATAAATACAAAGGTATTTATTTTAGTACTCGTATAATAAAAGAGAGAAAGAATTAAAAGAAAAAGGAAAGAGTGAAAACATATGAGGATATAAAACGAAACTAAAACTGTTTAACAAGTTTCACTTTTACAAAAACACTTGCGCAAGTTAAACAGTGGAAATGTGAGCAAGTGTCAACTGAAAAACGTGACAAAAATGGGAGGAGCACTAAATTGGTTCCATAGTGACTGCAATACCCAAAACGTATATAAACCACACCCGTAGGATAATTACTTTAATTTCTGTGATTTAATTACTGATGACCAAACTACAAGCAAGATAAAGTTTATGATTGTCGGATTCATTTTCAGTTTATCGTCCATTTAATTAATGTATCTATTGTAATATATAAAACATTATGTCCCCTCCAGAGGAGTTGGATGGTTGTCGATGGAAGGAGGAAAGAATTTTAAAGAGAGGTAAATTAATAGTATAAGTTTATGCTTTAAATATTTTTCAAATGCAAGTATATTAATGTTATTTCTAAATGTTGTGTCTAAAAGTATATTTGTACTTTAGAAACGAAATGACGTAAGAACAGTATATGTATTATCGTCGTGAATTGAAAATACTACGAAGACGCAGAAACAAGAAGGTTTTAAATATGTAATTCTCTTTTTCTTCTAGAGTGAAAATGGGTTTATCTGTATGTATATTGTGTAGTACTGTGACATATTTTCACTCATGAAGAACTGGAGGTTTATCATTGCAAGCAGTAAACATGAAAAAAAATATTAATGTCAACTATCAAATAATAAAATAATCCTTTTTAACAGTCATAATATTTTCATAAAGAGTAATTTAAAAGAAATGTACAAAAAACAAAAAAAGAAAGATGAAGTAGTGAGGGAGTGTTTGTAGTAGCATGCCCTCTTATATTAATAAGAATTTGGGGCAGCACTTTAAAAAAGATTTGCATAGAAAATAGTGTTTGCATAGAAAAAGGGGAGTGTGTGCATATTTATATAGCGCGTAGTCGACCCAAAACGATATCAACAATTAACATGAGCACTGTATTTACAGTACATTTTCAGGCATGCATAGATTACGTCATTACTCTACAATAACAGGATGTGGACGCAACTCAGAGGATTGAAGACTGTTTTCCAGCACCAAGTTCGACAGTGTACCTGAATGACCATATACGTATATATATTAGCTGCCCTTCATGTGCTAAAAACTGCATCCTAAAACTTTCATAGCCCTGTATTACTACAGCTACAACACTCCCCTGAATGTACAAGAAACATTCATTTTCGCAGAAAAACATCATGTCCACCATCTTTTATGTGTGCAACTATGGATGCATATAGGGTCAGTGATACCCTGTACCTTCCATCTTGGCCATGCTGTGGTATAATGACACATTTGCATGTAAGACCCGGGTGACGTCAGCACTACACACAGACATCAGTTAATTTCTCATATGGCTCACGACGGAACAACGCCCATAGCTCTGGAGTCATGGTTCACAGCCTCGTGCAACACTGGCATACGTCAGTCAAGCCCACTCGGCTTACACTTCCAGGAAACCACAACAAATTTTACAACACTTTCCTAACACTAAAGTGACAATAGTTTTATCGCTGTCCTTGTAAATATGCCCCCAATATCGTGAGAAATACAGCGAAAATTCATGTTCGCAAGTGAAAACCTTGTTAATAAGACTGTGCACTTAACGTATCATTCCACCTTGCATATTAAACATGTTTAAGTCTACTTCAGAACAGGTGTTAGGATTTGACATAAACCGCAATGAGTTTTCCTATCGGTCCTCAAATCCAGGGTCTCCTTGTAAATACAATGTTGTTGTCATACCTCCCGCTTCCTTTTTATATTCTCATATTCTCGTAGAAACACCTACCTTCCTACTGAGAACACCCACATTGCAACTAATTGGAGATACGAGACGCAACCCCTTAGCAAACCGGCTGCTAACATGCATTAATGCATCTTAGCGTCACCTAGAAAATAGGGCGATATAATTTTCGCAGCATTTTTGACTTTATTTTAAAAAATTGCGGCGAAATGTCACTTGTTAATATGCCCTCAAGTTTGCTATGACACAGCAGGAACCTCAACTCCCCCCTGCCATAGCAAACAGCAGTGTCCCGGGGGTAGACACCCTGAGACACAGCAGGAGCCGCTCTTGGGGGGTGGTGTTCCCCAGGCTTTCGACTGCTCCAGAATGGAGACCACGCGGCCCCCCTCCCAAAATATAAAAAGCCCGGGAGGGTGGTAATCCCCGGAGCTTAGACGGACCTTTGAGCTCCCTCCCCCAGTTATTTTGTAGCACCGAGGAATGATGGTCCCCAGGCTTCAGCGCCCCTCTTGACCACCATCAAATGTAATATTTTACAACCCCGGGATTTGGCACTCCCAGGTAGCTAATGCTTAAACAAGTACAGGAGCCCCCGCTTCGTTTTTATTTTTATTACGGCCGATCCATACACCCAACGCACATTTCTGTGTTTTTCCCCCCAAAAAATAAAAATTTGAGGGGGACGCTAGGGGTCCTTGTGGGACCCCATAAGCTGGTCTAGGTGATCAAAATATTTCTTACCTGCCCCTTTATACCTTTTGAACACTTGTCCCACTATTTTCTAGATCCTCGAATCAACGGAGGCACAAAATGGCTGCCAACAATTCCTAGTTTCTAATGTTAACAACCACTTGACAGCCAATTAGAATTCAGCGCGTAATCGGAACGGTGCGCTTACAGTGCGCGCATATCCACCGAGGTCATAGATATTTATGTATCTTTAATTGTAATTTTCTCAGGAACTACTGAACGGATTTACACCATTTAGGCAAAAGGCACTAGTCCGAACCAAGGACTACCACTTTGTCAAATTTGGTGTAATTCCGTTCAGCCGTTCAGGCTGTAGCCGTGATGTAAGGTTCCTATGGAAAATTGCATGGGAAAAACACGTTTTGGGACCCCCTTTTTTCTCGGCCCCCGCTTCAAATGCAATATTTTAGACCCCGGGATTTCTCCTTCCCATGTAGCTCATTTTTAAACAAGCACAGGAGCCCGTGCTTCGTTTTTATTTTATTTTACGGTAGATCCATGCACCCACCGCACATTTCTCCAGTTTTTTCAACAACAAAAAAATCTTTTTTTAGCCCTACGGGTCCTTGGACCACCTAAGCAGGTCTAGAGGGTCAACATATTTCTTACCTGCCCCCTTTATACCTTTTGAACACTTGTCCCACTATTTTCTTGATCCTCGCTTCTACCAAGGCACAAAATGGCTGCCAACACTTCCTGGTTTCGAATGTTGACAACCACTTGACAGCCAATCAGCATTCTGCGCGTGATCGGGACGATGCGCTTATAATCCGCGCATCCACCGAGGCCATAGATATATATGTACTTTTAATTGTAATTTTCTGAGGAACTACTGAACAGATTTACACCATATAAGCAAAAGGCATGAGTCTGAACCAAGGTCTACAACTTTGCCAAATTTGGTGTAATTCTGTTCAGCCGTTCGGGCTGAGGCCGTGATGAACGGTACCTATGGAAAATTGCATGGGGAAATTACGTTTTGGGACCCCCTTATTTCACGAATCACCCCAAGACTTTCAGGATAGGAGCGGACCGGAGCGCCCCACCAGTTTTGAAAATTCCGCGAGGATTCGTCAACCGGCGACAACGTTATTCCAAATAGAATGTTGGGGTTTTCCTATGGAAAATAGGTTCTAACTATTACTACCTACTGGCGACCGCCAGTAGGTAATGGTGGAAAATCTTTTGCATAATGAAGCTGGCGTAAATAAAAGTCGGTTATAAACAAAGAACAGTGTTTGCGTAGTATTTGCTGCCCTGGAGGATTTACATATTTTGGTCCATATGTCTTTCCACAATGATAATGGCCAAGAAGTATGAAAGTCGCGTTCCCTTGCCTCTTCAGTTTTAGTCTTCTGTCTATCAATATCAGCGCCTTGCAAATGGTTATAAATAGTAGAGGCTTTGGGTTTGGTCATTGATAAGGTATAAAGTCTTGAGGAAGGTTCTGGATTACTATAGACAGCTTGTGTGATGAGGAGGTGGGATAGAGATTCCAACACCGTTTTCTTGAGTATGTTGTATTTATAGCAAAAGGAGGTCGGTAGAGTGAAAGCCTGCTTAAGTGTAACCAAGGGTAAGAATTCTGAATCTGAAAATAACTGATGGATCCCTACTAAGCCTTTATTTCTCCAAGTCTTCCAATATAAAGGTTTGTTATTGATCAATAAGTTCTTGTTATGCCAAATTGTAAATTTTAGAAAGGAGTCTTCAGTGACGTAGGTGAAGTGAGAAGGTGTATCAAGTAATTTGGAAGTATGTTTTATTATAGGAGTAGAAAATAGATTGTGGTTTACGAGAATAAGAGAGATATTCTTGGAAAGAGTAAGGGGATATAAAAAGGCGCTCTGTTAAAGTCAAGAGAGGACAATAAGCAACCAAAAAGAAGCCTGGTGTAATAAGAAAGCTTTCTGATAAGCCTGGAAATCAGAAATGTAACTTGACCTTCAGATTTAGGGTGGGCTAGCTTTAGTATAGAGATTCAAGGTTTCTTCTTACTCCACAGGAAAGAGGATAAAATAGAATTAACATTCTTAAATAAATTAGTTGTAATTGGGACCGGGATGTGGGAAATAGTATATAGAACACTGGGTGATAGCATCATCTTTATGATGTCTAAGCGGCCCCACCAAGACAGGAACGGGATGCCATTTAGAGGTCAAATCTGAGATCTTTTGAATACATTTGTTCATACATAATGCTACCGTATCTGAGATTGAGGATGTAAAATATAGACCTAGATATTTAATATAGTTTGGGCTCCATTTAAATTGAGAGGCTTGGAATTCTGAGCTAAAAGTATGCGTTGTTAACGGTAGTATTTCGCATCTATCATTATTTAATTTGTATCCAGATAAAAGGGAGTAAGACTTCACTTTTGTAAAAAAAAGCTGGGATTGAGTCATCTGGTCTAGATAAAAAGAGTAAGATGCCGTCAGCAGAGGCTGCAAGTTTGATATGAACATTTGAAGTGTGAAAACCATATATGTTTGGGTTTTGACGTAATTTTGACAAAAATCGTTCTAGGGCTTGATTGAATAAGAAGGGGGAAAGAGGACAGCCTTGACGCACACCTCTGCATACATTTAAAAAATGGGAAATTAGGCCATTGGCGCAAACCGGGGCACGAGGGTTGGAGTAGAGGGGAGATAATAGGGTTATAAAGTTGTGGCCGAAACCAAACCATTTAAGAGTGTAGAAAAGATATTTCCACTCAACTCTATCAAAAGCCTTTTCAGCATCTAGGGCAATTGCTGCCAGAGAGTGGTTAAAATGTGAGGATTTGGATAGAAAATCAGAAAAGAGTCACGTGTTGTCTGTAATGACACGTCCCTAGACAAAGCCAGATTGTTCTTTTTCCAGCAAGTTAGGTAGATAAGAATCTAGACGTATGGCTAAAGCTTTAGAAAAAATGTTGTAGTCAATATTGACCAAGGAAATAGGTCTGTCATTTTTACAGTACTTGGGGTCTTTACCTTCTTTGGGGATGAGCCATATATGGGGTTCCGAAAAAGAACCAAAGGAACTATTGGAGGACTAGAAAGAATTTATAAGTGAATGTAATTTGGATATCAAAAATGTATAGAAATGGACATAAAATTCGACGGTAAAGCCATCCGGGCCAGGTGCCTTATATTTTTTAAGCTTTTTGAGATCAGACTCTAAGGGAGATAGATCTAGAAGGGTCTGTTGTGGCTTTTGGATGGTTGAGAAGAATTGTAATAAAGAATGGTCCGTAGGTTGGGTTTCTGATGAATATAGAGATTTATATAAAAGAATGAATTCATTTAAGATTTTGGCGCCTTTGAATTTTAAGGCCGAATGTTCATCCAAGACAGACTCAATATTTAATTTGTTGTGGCAAATCTTTAAGTAGCTGGCTAAGATTTTCCCTGCTTTATTTTTACCACCATAGCATTTCGCACTAGATTTCAACAAGTAAAGTGAAGCATCATCTGTGGACTTTTTATTAAATTGCATCTTGGCACTAATAAGGGTTTTTAAGCATTCTTCCCATTTAGAAGTGTAATATGAGTGTTCCAAATCCTTAATGTGTTGGAGGAGGTCGGTGATAGTCTTACGTGCGAGTTTTTGTTTCTTTGCAACATAACGGATAATAAAATGCCTTGCTGAAGCTTTGAAAGCATCCCAAATAGTCGAGAGAGATATGGACTGTGTGGTTTCTATCAAAGAAATCAATAAAGAAGGAGATAAAGGATGCAGTAAACTTTGGATCTAAAAGAAGTGCATTTTTGAGGCGCCATCTTATGAGAGCATTGTTTCTCGGCAATACATCAAAGCCGATTGAGACGGGCGCATGATCCGAAAGGAGAATAGGACCAATTTCTGCTTGTGTGAGGGATTGTGAAATGTTGTTGGAGACAAAGATATAGTCAATTCTTGCAAGAGTATGATGGGATGGGGATTAGAAGAAGTATTCTCTAGTGGTTGGGTTACAAAGGCGCCAGGCATCTAGCAATTTATGTTGAGTAATGGTGTGAGTGAAAGATTTTTGTGTTTTACTGGGGACAAAAGGCACTATAAAAGTCCTATCTATAAAGGGGTCAGACACCTGGCTGCAATCTTCTGCCAATATAAAAGTGTCTTCAATGCAACTAGAGATTTGCTTGGCTAAAGCAGGCCAGAAGGAAACATTTCCACCAGTAGGTGCATAAACATTAAGAGGAGACACTGGAACATCTTTTAGTAACAATTTAATAATGAGCATTCTCCCCTCAGTATCATATTCCTGTGATAACAACGTAATTGGGAGATTTGCAGCAAAATATCACAACACAATTTTGTTTACCATCCCCAGGAGAAAAATAAACCTCACCCACCCAACCTATTTTCAATTTCAATGATTCAGTATCAGTGAGGTGTGATTCTTGTAAAAAGACAATATCAGCATTTAACTTGGCCAAGTGGGTCAATACTCCTTGTCTCTTTATAGGAGAGTTTAAACCCCTAATATTCCATGAAACTAATTGAAGTCACATGGATTATCAAAAATAGTAAAGAAATCAATATGAAATGATAGTCTAGATCAATGAGTTTAAAAAATGTAAGTATGAAAATCGATAGGATAGATAGAAACAGGTAATTTAAGTCAGAGCAAAAGAAAAGAAGAAATAGCAAAAGACAACTGCCAGAAATAAAACTCCACTTAATTAGAACCGTGGAAAAAGCCAAAATGTGAGTAATACAGAGATCGAAAGAAGGAGAAGAGTAAATATGTGGTAGTAGAAAAAGAAGGAGAAATAGGAATGAAGAAAAAAGAAGAGATGGTATAAACACCTTGAGAAAAAGAGTAAGTAAAAGGAACAAGTGAGTAAAGAGGAATAGATAACTCCCTGAAGGTTTTGAGAGGAAATGAGAAAGCACTGTAAAGATATTGAAGAGATAGAAAGAAAAAAGCACTGAAATGTGTTGGGATAAAGAGATTTATAGTAAAAAGGAGTAGCAAAAGAATATTATTAATGAAGACACCTGAAGGTACATAAACGAGGATAGACAGAATAGAACAAAGACAAAAAGAAAAAACAATTAACATACCTACATAAAGGGAACATGGATGTGGGGTTGGGTAGAACCACATGTAGCAGACGAACCGTCTAAAGGAGACTGGACTGGACCAGAGGGGAATGACACCATGACAAGGACAAAACTGTGGAAGCAAAGAAGTACAGAGTTAGCACATTTCTGAATAATGAACACGTTTTTGAAAAACAACTAACTTGAGCTCAAACAACATGACCAGTACTCAATTGTGTAGCTATTGACAGTGAATTAAGGAAACCAAAACTACAATGAAAAAGAAAGGTAAAAAACACTTTGAAAGTATTAGCAGTTTCCTATACTTAAAGGATCATCATGAAAACAGATGTAAAGGTCAAGAACATCATGTAATATGTGAAGAGGAAGGTCTCGACGAATCCATAAGATCAGTCTTGTGTGAATTGATGAAGCTTTGAAGACGTAGTGGTTCTTCATAGGAAGTTGTGTTGTTGTTGTAAATAACTTTAAATAGACATGGGTGGTAGAGCCTATATCTAGCTCCCACAGAGCGCAAATCGGATCTCATGTTGAGGAAGGCTTAACGTCTGCCAGCTGTAGCCCTTGAATAATCCTGTGCGAAAAACAGAGTTGAACCAGACCAGGAAATCTTCTAGATGGCTTTAGCAGCTGATAGAACTTTCAGTAGATCAGTATATTCAAGAAAATAAAGGATGATCCCTCTTGGGCGTTACGAATATGTGCTGTTAGTGGAAATTCATCCTAGCCGGTGGGCACGTTCATTGTTCAGCTCAATGGCGCCTGGTAAGTGAAGGATCTTAGGGAGAAAACTCTTGAAAAAACAATGGGATCCGTACCTTCTGTTCCTTCCACTAGGTCGTATATACGTAGGTTGTTCCTCCTGTTGGGGTTTTCAAGATCTTCAATCTGCTTGTGAAGTGAAGATATTTGTGATCGCATGGATGTAATACTCTTGGTGGTGTCAGCGAAAGATGACACACTTTGTTCCACTGTATTAAGCTGTGTATCCAGTTGTGACCATTTGTCTGATAAGACTTGTAGTTTGGAGTTTGTTTCTTCAACAAAGGGCCTGAGAGCCCTCATCTCTTGCAGCAATAGCTCCATTGAGACTGCGAAGAAGGTGTGGGCGGCGAAGGGGGGTCTTTTTTCAAAAGCTTTACATTAGTCTTCCCTGAAACTGCTGGCGTGGGGTCCATTGTTGTGCTATAATCTTCTGATGGCAATAAAACAGAATCTTCCAGTTTAGAGCGTTCCGAGAAGAGCTTCAAATTGTTTAATGAAAGAGTGTTTTGGCTTAGCTATAGTATAGAGAGAGTCCTTCGTCCTACCCATCAAATGTTGAGTAAGACGAGTAAGGTATTGAGCAGTCAGGTCAGAGAGCAATTATTCAGTCAGAAGTAAAAGAAGTACTAGTTGAAGAAATGATCAATCAAAAGGGCTTGAAATTTGAGGAGGAACTTCAGTAGAAGAAGTTTACAGGTTGCAGGGAGAGTTTGGTTGTTGCGCAATTGGAGTGGTTGAATGTATAAACAAACACAATCTATTATTATGTTACGCTTCACAAATGTATATAGCTTTTGATGCTCCTTCTGCAAAAGTTCAGTTAGGTCATCAAAGTGAGTAAGTAATAAGTCCATGTGGGAGAGGTAAATTGTGGAGAATGCCTAAGTAAGTGATGAGACCATGTCAGGGAGTATATGTCGTTCAAGAAGTTAGGCTCCAAAAAATGGCAATTGCATTCCAAACATTATAGAGTATTATCTAACTGACGTGAGAAATGAGGCGTATGGTTGCAGAAGGACTTTGCTTGAAGAAGAGAAGTTTGTAATGAGCTCATGTAGGCATAAAACAGAGAGATGCGGCTGTTCATCTTGTCAGGAGGAAGGCTAGCGGCTCTGATGCAGACTGCGTGTACAAAATGTATGCCGCGATAGAAATGGGACCGAAATGGGCATTCATCAGCAAAATAAACCTCCTCACTGTCACTAATTGAGGCACTCAAGGTCTCCATATAATGGAAAGCAGAGAGGGCAAATAGGACTTCATAAATCCGTCTGTATAACTGCTTACAGCAGAATTCGGCAGTTCAGTTTGTTAGGGGTAAAGCGGCATTCATAACGCGGTGGACGCACCTAAAATGCTGGCCGCGGTGAAAATGGCTCCCTGGCGTAGCGTTTATCTGCGGAAAAGACCTTCTTATTGTAAAGTAGAGCAGCGCTCGAGGTCTCCTGGTGATGGACATCAGTTCATGGTGGCATTTCCCTGGTCGTCTTTGCGCTGGTAATTTAAGTGACGCGTTGTTTCCCAACCGGTCCTCTGAGCCTCACGAAGACGCAGCCATGCTCGTTGGGCGCTAAGCCACGCCCCAAATAATTATAATTTTTCAAGAAATTGAATAAAGGTGTGTGTCTTTTTTGTCAAATGTCATAAGGAAGCCTAATTTGTGTGCTCCTTGACGGAGAATGTTATAAATTATATTTTGTTAACCATGACTTCTACCCGAAATTCATATTATCCTTACAGTTTAAATTGTTGGGTGAAATACCTCTTTAAATAAACTCTGATTCATTCTTTAACTGTTGTGAGACTGTGAGGCTTTTGAGATATTACGAAGAATGTACAATTCTCCTTGGTATAAGTATTGCTAGGATCAACTCACAGAAACTTTGCAAACATTATTTATATGCAAAGAAGCTTTCAGCATTCTTTCAGGCAAAACATCTATTGCAAGGAAAAGCCAACAAGATGCCCCTTTTCTGTGATTGATTGTAAATAATACCCTGTATGCCACTGCATAGAGTGATTAATGCAAGTGTTTTATGTGAGAAACTAACTAATACAGTGAGTATACACTTTTTTCCAAAAAACGCTCAAAACAGTTGTCAGTTACAGGGGCATGTTTCAAAATAAGTGTAATAGTTTTTTTTATCATGGAACGAGGATAGCTCCATGGCCTTTCTAGTGGCAAAATAAAGGCCTAGCAACTCTTACATAACATTGTGAGAATGCTTACAACATAACAAATATTTGATTTTTCCCGATATTTTTAAAAGTTACCATGAATTGAAATTTAATTTTAAATACCTTACTTACTGATGGCACATGCGTTCTTAGAGATAAACAGAATTGCCCTGTTGGATTTCAGACTGGCGAGACCTCCCACGAGCACTGGATCAGTCATTGGTGGCCTTTCTCTTGTTGAATACTTCATCGTCATCTATGGGATCAGGAACCCAGGTTGGGAGATGTGTGATGGGATCTGCAACTATACACCCTATGCAGGCATACCCTGGAGCATGGCCTCCTGTCACGTGGAGTCTGTCAGTACTCCCGCAGAAAACCATAAATGGCTTGTTCTATCAATTGATGGACCGTCTGGGCTATGCAGATTACCTTGGTGAGGGTTTGCATTAACCTCTCCACTTTGCCATTTGCCTGGGGCCATCTTGGAGTCAATTTGTAATGATGCATATTCCATGACCTCAGATTGTCCGTGACTTCTTGTACATGAAATGGAGGTCTGTTGTCAACCTTTATGATCTTTATGATTCTGTGAATGGCAATGACTTTCTCTAATTTGGTAATGACTTCTGTTACAGTCTAAGAGTTAACAATATCCACTTCTGGGTATTTGGAATAGTAATCATTGATGACTTGCATGTCGTCCGCTAGGCAGATGACCGAAATCCAAACTGGCCTGGTCCCAGGAGGTTTCCAGACCTTCTTCCATGATGACTGGGGAGGGTTGATCTCGAGCTCCGGTACCTGGCACCAGTGGCATGACTTGACAGCGTTTTCCACCATTTCATCCATTCCCAGGAACCAAATCTTGGCTCTAAGTCTATGCTTGGTTTTGACCATGCCTTGACTGCCATTATGTGCCAGATGCACTATCTGAGGAGAGAGGCTCAATGGTGTCACCAAACATGGTCCATGGAGGAGGCACCCTCGATCATGCATTGACAGTTCATGGCAGACATGCAACAAAGAATCAAACATCCTTTGTGTCTGCGGCGTTCTTCAAGACCAGTGCTTTACAAACTGCTCCAGACATTGGAGAGAACAGCAGCAATTGTGAATTGCAACCCTCCACCTTCCCATGTGGCTGTTATCTGAGTTTCCAAAGACAGTGGAAGTGGGCAAGATAGTTATGCAACATACCTCACATATACTTTCATCGCCTCAGCTTCCTTAGCCTCTTCTGAAGTGGCGTCCCTGGGATGGCAGGAGAGGTAGTCCGAAGGGTTTGAGGAACCTCAGCAGTATTCTACCGGATAGCTACCTGCAGCTTTAGCGGCCATTTTTTTAAATACAGGGGGGTGACTGCAATGCTGATCCTCTAAATAAAGGCAAAAGCGGTTTATGGTCTGTGGAAACAATGACAGGGTGTCCATACACATATCTATGGAAATGTTGACAGGTTCAATGTATTGCGATCGCCTCATGCTCAACTTGGGAGACACATTCTTCCGTTTCTGTTAAGGACCAACTGGCATAGGCCACCGGAGTCCAATTGTCATTCTTTTGTCATGGCAGTAGTACAGATCCAAGACACTGAGGGCTCGCATTCACAGCAATCTTGGTGTCTTTCTGGGATCAAAATAGGACAGGGTGGGATCTGTCGACAATGCTTCTTTGATTCACTAGAATGCTCTCTCTTGTTCGGTCCCCATTGCCACAGAGTGGTTATTTTGATCTGTTCCCTAAGAGGTCACATAAGACCAGTGAGATCTGGGGTGAATCCCAAAGAAGTTGACCATGCTAAGAAAACTTCTCACCTCTGAAGTGTTCAGGGTGCCATAGCTGCTTGCACATCTGGATTCCGCAGCAACCACAGCACCAAGACTGCCCTCCTAGCAGCCACGGACAACATCCGCACCCTCCTGGACCAGGGCCACAAGGCAGCCCTCATCCTACTAGAGCTCTCAGCAGCCTTCAGACCCATTTGCCACCACACACTAACTGCCAGTCTCCATGACACCAGCATCCCGGCATTGCCCTCGACTGGATTAGCTTCTTCCTCATCGGTCGAACCCAAAGAATCAGACTCCCACCCTTACTCTCCAAACCCTCAGAATTACGCTGCAGAGTACCCCAAGGATTCTCACTCAGCCCTATGCTCCTCAACATTTACATGGCCCCTCTCGCCACCATCGTCATAAAACATGGACTCAGCATATTATCCTATGCTGACGACACCCAGCTCATCCTCTCCTTCACCAACGAACCCAACGTCACCAGACACAGCTTCGAGGAAGGCATAAAATACGTCAGCTCCTGGATGAGCAACAGCTGCCTAAAGCAAAAACAAAATTGAAGTCCTTATCCTCTGATCCTCCCCCTCAGCATGGAACAATACCTGGTGACCCACCACCCTCTGCAAATCTCCCACACTCACAGACCAAGCCTGCAACCTCAGCATCTTTATCGACTCCTCCCTCACCAAGCACCAACAGATCAATGTCGCATCCTCCACATGCTTCAACACCCTCCGTATCCTCTGCATGACCTTCAAATGGATCCCCCTGAATCCAGAAGGATCGCCAACCATACACTCATAACCAGCAGACTGGACTACGGGAACACCCTCTATGCTAGAATAAACAAATCCCTATTCCTCAATCTCCAGACGATCCAGAACCTTGCAGCTAGACTGGTCCTCTGCATACCACAACAACACCACATCACCCAACACCTACAAGAACTCTACTGGCTCCCCGTTGAAAAGAGAGTAACCTTCAATCTCCTCACTCACGCCTACAAATCCCTCCACAACATCGGACCCATAATACCTCAATGAAAGAATCTCCTTCTACGCACCCAAGAGAAGCCTCCAATCTGACGATCTTGCCCTAGCCAACATCCCACACATCTGCAGTCTTTCCCATCACTCCAATAATCAATGTGGTTGAATGGACACGTGTAACTACATAACCATTGGCTGTAGTGGAACACCATCATAAACGGTATGTTTTTCGAATGCGGTGTATATCTATTTTCCGCCCCACATTAGCGTTGTTGGCATTGTCATTGGGTGTCCATTTGTGCTATATGCCAGCCTCATCCAGAGGCAAACTCTGGTTTGGTAGCAGTGTCCAGAGAGAGAGGGGTGCACCCCCAGAATACGAAGTGAAAATAATAAATGGAAAACTTAAGAAACAGAGTTTATCTAGGTTCCACTTTAATATAAAAAAGGTAAAACTCTGTTATTAAAATAAAGGTGGGTATAATATATGGATCAAGTTACTGAGTCCAGTTATACCACTTAGCTTATGTCAACATGTTTCTGCTCCTTGTTGCCCAGCCGGGTCTCTAGAGCATTCGTCAGGACAAACAAACACATATAGAATCACTTACACAACTTGTGCAGTATTCATCAATGTTTTTTCTAAAATACTCAATCTTTAGCTCGCTCTCAATTCCTGGAATAGAAAAAGAAGAAGGGAGGCAAAACAAAAAAAAATGTATTTGCAATTTTGGGGGTATAATTATTAGCACTGTTTTTTCTCCATTCGAGAAATTAAGTAAAAGGCGTTCCTCTTTTGAAAACTGTATTCAAGTGGTGGTTTCTAGGGGACTGACATGGGCCGAACTACACTGTATGTGATAGACTATCGTATGTAATATATTTCTATTATTCTTATTTCAGAACATGCAAAGTGAATATCGCTTTTGCGAAGTGGGGTTGGATTACTAACAAAAGGATATTGACATTGCGACTGAAATCATTTACGTGGGACTAAACATTGATATTTAAGCTATAATTCTCTTGAATCTTAAAAATGATTCTCGTGTTGTTAAAAGAGCGTTAAACAGAACAAACAGGCAAACAGGCAGAAGGCCAAGATTAATGACCGGAATGTCGGTGTCTAAGTCGGGGCATTGTACCTTTGATTGAAAGGGCCTTCGCTTCTACAGGGAGCAAGGTTTCTGTTATGAAACAGAGCTGAAATACAAACAAACAATACCATAGTTTACGCGGTCTTATTAATGCGGTCTTATACCTTACCTACACAGTTCTCGGAGGAGAAACGCGCAAGATGCCATTCTTACCCGCGTGTGGCGTAGGTTGCCGAACTTGTGCTGACTCTGCCCCTGGACGTTGGGAGCGCGTTGTTGTTTCCTATTTGTAAGAAAATAACAGTAGAGAGAGGACTCCTCATGGCTCGTTCAGAACTCGTTACGAACTGAACGCGATATACAGAACAATTATCAAGGGGGGGAGTGTTTTTTTGATATGTATTGTGGAAGTGATTCTAAATTTATACTTATACGATTATGAACAAGTGGGGGGATGTGGTATATAGTATTGGTGAGATATTGCTCACAGGTGGGACAATTCAATATTTTAATATTTTATTATTCAATATTTTGTCATCGCATATTGTAAATAAGAAAGAGATGGAGAATATATGAAAGAGATGGAAAATATATATATGTCAACTTAATGTGTCATTAATCTTTTAAGTTCTTACAGCTTGATACAGATGTAGGGTAAAAGGAAGTGGTTGGACACTTAGGCGAATTGATGCCAAGGGATATTTTCGTTTAGTCCTGTTATCTGGGTTTTTAAACGATTAACCCATCTCTGTTCTTTTTCAAATAGTCTTTTTTCTGCATTTGACATTTTGTCCGTCAACATCTCAATGACTGTCCATCGTAATTCTTCACAATCATGGCCCACCTCAATGAAATGGGAACATAATTTTGGTGTGTTTTTCTTGAGTCTTATATTGCTCTTATGTTCTCCAATTCTGATTTTAACTTTTCTACAAGTCATGCCGATATACTTCTTCTGGCATGGACAACATATCATATAAATTACGTGTGCTGAATTACAATTGGTATGTTGTCGTTGTGTCCAGTTGAAGGTTTCAGTGAGTTGTAATGACTTGGATGTTGTTGTCAATTTACATACTAGGCACGTGCCACAAGGGTAGTGGCCAGTGACGGGCATCATATTGGTGTCTCTTGGATGCAAAAACCTCTGGGCGCATATGTACCAGTACATCTTTCAAGTTCTTTGTTCGTCTATTTGCATACCTTGGTTTAGGCCAATTATATTTTCCAGAGGTTAGTATCCGCCAGTTTTTATTAATCAATTTCTGTACTTCATATGTTGCCGGACAATAGGTTGTTACACATGTGACTAGGTCCGGAATAGGTTCCTTGGCATAGTTTTGTAAAAGGTACTCTCTCTCCCATCACATCTTCCCCGCATCCACACTGATCGTGGCACAAAACCTGCGATTGAAGGTTGGCAAACGTCTTACACTGACTCTTCAGATCTTGTCCTTTATAAAAGCTTTTTATCTGAAATCTTAGAGCCATATGGAAAATCCCTCGATTTCTAGCCAGCCAGAGCCATCAATCTGCTCTTAAAGCTCTGGCTGTGAGAAGACTGGATTAGGTAAATATTTCTTATTCAAGTGCATTGATGGGTGTTCTTTTGCCAAGTAAATTATTCAGAATTCCATTACAAGGATGTATTTGCTGCTAATAGATCATCTGTTGAGATCACTGACTTAAAACTACACTGGTTGGCTATTGATACTGGATTTGCAGTCAAGACTATTTAATTTGTACTTCAAACAATGTATGGTTTATCTCATATTTTTTTATGGAAAAAGCACCAACATTCTAACACCCTACAAGTTTGACGTGCTCTAAAAATATAATACTTCGCAAAATCTTAGAATGCAACAGAAAGAATGCAAGGCCATGTGTGTTATGGGCTATTCACTAGGAATGGGCACACTATGTCTGGCTATGGTAATCTTTCACAATCACATACGGTTCAGATACAAATGTAAAACATAGCTCTTAAAGCAACATCTTTAATGGTTGAGGGATTACTTTTTCACAACTGGGCTAGATGTATGAGGGCCAAGTCTCAAAGCAGTTGGGCACTTCTGCACTCCAACTGCTTTGTGTCTCAACTTACATTTTACACTTTAAATGATGCACAAATCTGTTGCACTGGCAAATTGATAAGCGTCTCTGGTGTTACGGGGGCCCCTATTATTATTATTATTATTATGGAGATTTCTAAAGTGCCTGGTTATGCCCACCGGCGTGTCCCCGCGCTGTGGTGAGAGGCAGTGAGCAGAACAGTAAGCCATTAATCTAGTGTAGAACAAAATAAATGGGTTTTTAAAGCTCTCCGGAACTTAGCCTCCGAAGGTTCAAGACGCAGTTCCATAGGGAGCCTGTTCCAGCTCTTAGCTGCAAGATGTCTGAAGGATCTGCCTCCCATTCGCGCTTTCTTGATTTTGTGAACAGCTACTAGGCCAACACTGGTGGATCTAAGTACCCGACTAGGTTTGTACGGTGTGATGAGGCTCAGAAAGGGGGCGGGCGCCTTGCCCCCAATAATGCGATGACATATGCATAGCGCCTTAAAAGCAATCCTCTCCCTGACAGGAAGCCAGTGGAGAGCCTTTAAGGCGGCTTTGGAGGCTGCTCTTTTTGGGAGCCTCAGTACCATCCGTGCTGCGGCATTCTGTAACACCTGCAGGCGACTTAGACCTTTAACCGTGGTCCCCAGATAGAGAAGGTTGGCATAGTCTAGCCGTGAGGTCACCAGTGCGTGCACTAGCGTACGTCTCGCATCAACCGGAAGCAAATCAAGAGTCTTCCGCAGGTTTTTGAGAACGCCAACGCATGTCCCAACCACACGACCAATCTGGGGAGTGAATGAAAGGTCCGAGTCAAACATTACCCCAAGATTTTTGGCCTGCTGGCAGGGTACAGGAGTGTTGTCAAGGCATGCCGGCCACCACGCCGATGACCACACAGACGGGTCGCCTCCCACCACGAGCACCTCAGTTTTGGCACCATTCAACTTCAGGCAGTTGTTAGACATCCAGGAAGCAAGCTCCTTCATGCAAGCACTGAAGTTAGATGCCGCCACCTCTGGCGCTCGCGACAGCGAGACGACCAGCTGAGTGTCATTGGCGTATGACACAAATTGCAGGCCATGACTCTCCACGATGTTTGCTACAGGGGCCACATAAAGGTTGAACAGGGTTGGACTTAAGGCAGAGCCCTGCGGCACTCCTTGATCCAAGTTGATCATACGGGAGTAATACTCCCCCTGTCTAACCTGAAAGCCCCTATTAGACAAAAAACGATTGGATCCACTTCAGCGCAGTCCCCATGAATCCACCCTTGTTCAGACACTGTAGCAGAGTGGAATGGGCTAGAGTGTCGAACGCTGCACTCAGGTCGAGTAAAATAAGGGCCATCGTGTGCCCCTCATCTACTCCTTGTCTGATGGATTCCATGGCCATCAGCAGTGCTGACTCAGTGGAGTGACGGGCGCGAAAGCCAAACTGAGCTGGATGAAGCAGGCTAGTCTTCTCCACATGAGCCATCAACTGAAGATTAGCCACCTTCTCTGTCACTTTGGCCAGATAGGGTAAAAGAGAGATAGGGCGAAGGTTATCCAATTTTTCCCAGCTCACGTTTGTTTTTTTTTTTAAGTGGAAGTACCACTGCTTGCTTCCATCTGTCAGGTACAGAATGAGTACTAAACAAAAGATAAAGTACATCTCTGATATAGGGCTCCAGGATCTCAATACTCCCCGCGAGCAGCTTGGGTGAAGCCGGATCTAGGGGGATCCTGATTTGATGGATCGGCATATCTGTATAAGGCTTTCATACGGTGGCGTAAGAAAGCTCATGAGCCTATTTTCCTCCACAACATCCAGTTCTGTCTCTCTGAAATCAGAGCCCCTTCTATCACCACCCGAGAAGATGGAGTATATAGCAGCCACCTTATCGGAAAAAAAGGTGGCGATGCGATTACCTACCTGGAACTTTTTGCAACCACCTTGCCCCACAGCTCTCATCTTGGGTTCCCTTCGCCGCTGCAGCTTCCAAGACCAGAGCGTGGCCGCCGAGTAGGGGAGGACCACAATACCAGGATCCTCGGCTCCAGGAAGCCGGCCGAGGACACGCCCACAACGCGCCTGGTTTCGCTGAAAAGCCCGTAAGCCTTCCCGCGTCGCGGGAGCGCGCGGGTGAAGCGCGGGAGAAGCCCGGGCAAAGGGCGGGCCGTCTGTGTCCGTCCGGGGCAGACCGAGGCAGGGCTGGGCCATAGACTTTGGTGTTGGATTTAGAGGTGACCTCTCTAATTTACTCCCTATAAACACTGTGAGACCCCATATTATACCTGGCTTCAGTTTAAATACTGAGATAAGTCTAATTAAGAGCATCTTTATAGTGACGAGTGTGGAAATTGCATACACTGTGTTATATATCTGACTTGCATTGTGGTTTCCCCCATTGTAGCTTGCAGCATGTCGAAACATAGTGTTCCATCTGTTTCTGGTACCTTGTATAACTACCTGGTCAAGGTGGTTAATAAAATAAATAGTGACAGATGACAATCTTTAGGCTTAAGCTGCGACCCTTTACCACCTACCGTGTGTACTTCTCCGGTTGCAGTGGGATTGGGTGACTGCAGCAACCCCATTATTCCCGAGGATTCTGCTAGGGACACATCTGAACATGTTGAGCTGGACGTCTCATTAGATACAGCAGTACAGCTTCCGCCGACCCCTGCCCCGAGAGTGGTTAGAGCATGCCGAAAAACACAGTCGAAACGCATGGGCTCCTGCTCCATTAGAAAAAAAGCTGCTACACCTATCAAAAATCTAAATAAGGAGGATGATGTAGCAGTGGGTTCTAGCATTTTAAAATTGGATGATGAACAGCTCAACCAGTTAGCTAGCCTCATTGACTTAAAGATTAAGGGTTTTATTAAACCTTTAGTAGCAAAACTTGATCGGATGTCTGCTGAGGTAAACAGATTAGGTGGACTCTTGGTCAAGTACATGGACGCAGCAGAGGGAGCTACTGTTTCCACTAAGGACAGCAATACAAATTTAGTTGCGCCTCCTATATGTGTTGCTAGTCCCACAGAGAATCTGGTCCCCTCAGTAATACCACAAAGCTTGGTACCAAGTATCTCCATTTCGGTGCCAAAAGTTACTGGAGCCATGTGTGAGAAACAGGGTCCTCGGGGGCCAGTAGGGAGTTTAAATTCACAAACACAGCCCCATAACACGAGGGAGTTATCACTGAATTTACCAGTTGAGGCTTGTCCCTACACGATAATTCTCGCAAATGTCCCGATAATCAAGGCGGGTCAAAACAAACACTGGACCTCACTAAAAAATAAAACCCTTTATTATTTGACAAACAAAACAGACCTGGGTAATTATCTGGAAAATAATATTAAGATGGTCAGAAGGGTTCCTTGGGTGGGTAAGACTAAAAAGAGCTTAGAGGGTGACTGTGTCATCATCAGCTTTAGATCCCCCAGGCTGGTTGACGACATATTGAGACAGGCAGGGTCAGCCAGAATTCAAAATGATTACGTGAACTTACTCCCACTGGGCTTTTTTTATCCACCACACCAGAACAGACAATTGAACAGAGATACATATAAAGGGAGATTGCCATATGATTTTTCCGTCCCCGTTCTAAACAGATTTGATAATCTTTCTAGTTTGGGTGAAAACGAGTGACTAGGGAGCCAAACTACTATTACCACCCCTGTCGCTGCAGTTAGTGCCCCCATCACAGCGATAACGGCTAATGCTAAAGGTCCATGGGACACCGTGTTAAAGCTGGTAACTTGGAATGTTGCTGGCCTTAAAAATAAAATAGACGATCCAGCTTGGAGGGAGTTCACTAGCATGGGCGATATTATTGGACTACAGGAAACTTGGGATACAGGTAATATACTGAGTCTGGATGGTTATTCTTGTTATTCCATCCCCGCAGTTCAATCTAACATGGGGAGGGAAAAGGGCGGCTTGGTCACCTTAATCTCGGCTGCCATCCCTGGCACTCACACTCAACTAGATACTGGTTCACGAAACTGCTTGGCAGTACAAATCTGCCTGAGTGGGGTGGGAATGATTTTAATTGTTAATTTTTATAACTCTTTTGATAGAGTCACCACGACCCATCACTTGGCCACATTAAATTTGTTCTTAGCTGATTATAAGGAGGTTAATAAAACTCATTGCTTCCTTATAATCATGGGAGACTTTAATATTCATGGATGTCCGGACGAGTGTCTGTCCTTAGATCAATTAGGACCCGTAGAACTAGGGGACACTCATTTCGAACATTCTGCACAGGGGGGTCTTCTTGAGACAATCCTGGCAGATAATGGCTTGATACTCCCGATAACGTTGGACAAGGAGATACCAACCTTTAAGGGGAATGGTTGTAATTCTGTTATCGATTATATCTTCATTAGTTCAACATTAGGGGATAGGATACAGGGTTATCTGCCCGTGTGGTCACATTTTAGTGACCATAATCCAGTGATCCTCAGTGTTTCGGATCTGATTGTGAAATCCAAGATAGATCAAATTGGATATTCGTCCGACAGATCAGGCCCGTAGACTTAGATGGAGCAGAATTATACCTGGAGATTTCCATGCTAAGTTAGTATCTAAAGTAGGACCTGATTTGGAAACATGTTCGAACCCGGAAGCAGGGAATGATGAGGTTTTAGAGGCATATTTAACAATCTGTACCCAGGTCTCTGCAGACCTCACACAAATGGGGAAAGCTAAGGACCCTGCTGAGCTGGGGTGGTTTGATCATAACTGCTCGTCTGCTAACCAAAAACTAAAAGCCGCACTGAACTGTAAACCTGTAAACAGGGCTATCGTGGCCCTATTAAGGAAAAGTTATAAGAAAGCCCTGGATACGAGAAGACGGGAGATCAGGGAGGCGGCCTGGGAAGAACTGACCTCTGAAGACGTGCTCAGGGATAGTGCTAATTTCTGGGCTGTGTTCAAACAAACCTTTTTTTAGTAATTCCTGCAACGACAAATTAGATTGTGGTATTCAAGAACAGGCGTGGTGGGTACATTTTAAGTCAGTCTATGAAGGGGAACATCCGGGAGTGGGGTCTACATCCACCACCATTCCAGATCCCTATACTTTAACGGTTACAGAGCTCGAGGTGGCTGACGCAATCGGGAAGATGACTAGCAATAAGGCCCCGGGTCCCGACGGCGTTCCAGCCGACCTCTTTAAATCTGATGTCAAGACTTGGGATAGAGTTTTAACCAATGTTACTAATAGGGTTTGTTTGGCGGGTATACCGGACACTTGGTCCAAATCGGTCATTGTACCCATCTTTAAGAAGGGAAATAGGAGTGATCCTAGCTGTTACCGCCCTATCTCCCTCATTGATGCTGCAGTGAAGGTGTTAGGGCGAGTGGTCCTTAGCAAAGTAACATCTTGGCTGGAGGACACAGATACCCTTTCATGCCTACAATATGGATTCAGAAAAGGGCGAGGCACTATAGATCAGTGCCTCAACCTTCAACTGTTAATAGGGAAATACACTATTGCTAAAAGGGGCCTTTGACCGAGTGAATAGGTCCAAACTCTGGGAATTGCTCCTCAAGTTAGGGGTTGATAAAAACATTGTGCATTTTCTTGCTGACTTACACAGGGATCTAACGGCTACAGTTAGGTATGATCGTTTGGGTAACAGCACGGGCAAAATTGGGATCTTTAATGGAGTTAGGCAGGGCTGTATTTTGGCCCCCTTACTTTTCACCCTTTACATTAATGACCTAGTTGCTGTTCTTACCGAAGCGTGTAAAGATATTCCAAAGGCGGGCAACATTTCTATTTCGGCATTACTTCATGCCGATGATGCCGCCTTAATAGCACGCACAGCAGTGGGGTTGCAATGTCTTTTAAATGCATTTGCTTCTTTTATGAAGGCGCTGGATCTCAGTGTAAATTTTCCTAAATCTCATGTAATGATTGTGGGTAGTAAATGAAAAAAAATCATGACTATGAATTGTGAAGGGAATGTCTTATCCAGGGTTACAAGATTTCCCTACCTGGGGGTGATTTTTGATGAAAACTCTACCTGGTTACCCCAGTTGGCTGCCAAACATAATGCCTTTGTTAGGTCTATTTTGGCTGTCTTGGATTTCGCTCGTGAACTGGGTGTGAAGCCTATAGAGGCAGTGTTGAAAACCTATGAGGCCAAGTGTACATCGATAGCCATGTATGGAGCGGACCTGTGGGGGGTAAAAAGTGTAAAGGCTCTGCAGGTGGCTGAGGATAAATTTTTTAAATCTATGTTATGTGTCCCCCAGTCTACACCTGGATATATTGTTCACCAAGAGTGTGGGGTCGAATATTTGGAAGACCGCATAGCCTTAGCACCGTTACTGAAATGGATCTCCATTTGGCTGAACCAGGATCTAGAATTGAATCACGAGATCCTGAGGGACTGTTTAGCATTGGAGTATGGCCACTCTATCCCCTGGGTGAATTACATTAAAAAATTAGCAACCAGAATGGGCCGACCAGAATTGTTTAATTGCCCGAACAAGTTGCTGAAAGGGGATTTAAAATGGGCCAAAGACACATATAAACAATTGGCATATTTGGCAAGAGAAGAAAATGAACTATGCAAACCAACAGTAAGGGGTCATCAATTATTAACAACCACTAGAAGCATAGAACCTTATTTGAGAATCGTCAATAACATGAATCATCGATTTTTATTGACTAAATTTAGATTGAACAAATTTCACCTTCTCCTTACAGAACGACCAGGTTGGACTAAGGACTCGGAACTGGAGATTTGTTCTTGTGACGGTTTCTCTATTAAAGATACTATGTATTTTATCTTTTTTTGTAAGCATTTATGCCCTATTCGTAAAAAGTATATCATTCCCCTCATTAAAGATAAGGGCTTTAGACAAGTTAAACCTGCCCTTTTATATTTACAGCTGTTGTCCAATGTATGGGAGATTTTTAATATCGCAAATTTTTTGACAATAGCATTGAGATTGAGGAGGAAAATTAACTGGATACTTTGTAATAGCTATGTATTTAGGACCAAGGTGTCAGCGTCGTATCTTTTTTAATGTGCTTTTTGTACTGGTTTTATTGTTTTTATCAGTATTTATAATGTATATTTCTTTTTTTGAAAACACATATGAAATCGCCATGAATGGACTATTAATCAATGTATCACATCTTTTTAAACTTATTGTCTTGACCCTGATGAATTTTGCAGTATACTTTATGGTTTTTGTTATGAACCGAGTATTTTTTGACTGACTGATATTTTGTAGTATTCACATAATCATGTGCCTTCAAAAAGAGTAAGGCTGAATTTTTACTGAATCCCACTAGAGGGGTTTTGAATGCAGGAATAGAGGCCTACCAGAGGCAACAGACTACTATTTCTGCATTCCGATTAATAGATTGCCTTAATTATTTTAAGGCTCTCCTGTCTCTTCAATGGTCAGGAGCTGCATTCAAAAAGTTGGCCTTCTTGTAATGGCATTCGCGGTAGCTAGCAGTGGTTTGCTGTAAAGCGGTTTAATTTCCATAATTCAGGCATCCCACTTTAACAAGGTTGAACTTGATTTCAGAAATCACATTAGCAACTGCAAAATACATTAATATACTTTATTCCAATTTTGAAGTTCCACAAAAGTAGCATGAGCAGAACAAATGAGATAAAAGAAACCAACCAACCACCTCAAACATTCTCCTCCCATACCCTCAGCCACACATTAGATTGTGCATTATGAATAAATTCCCCCTGACTAAAATGAGAAGCTTTCTAGGAAACTATGTCTCAATAGGAGTCAATAGAAGGGTAACATTTCTCTCAGGAACAGCCATGACTTGAACACTCATCGCTGTTAGGAAACATTACGTTCACTCTTTTTAACCAGGGCCAGACTGGGCACCAAAACTGGCCCTGGCAAAGTGCTTGGCCAGCCCCCCTCTGCCCCCCGGGGGGTTGTGGGTGCCGCCGAGCTCTTTGCCAGGGCAGGTTTTCGGATGATTTTGTTACAGAGCCGATTTTGCAGCTATGCTGCAAAAACAGCCCTGTAACAAAAACGGCCCCCAGGAGCCCCAAACCGGCCCTGCCCGTGCGGTGCACCAGGGGATTGCCCGGTGCCCCCTATGGCCAGTCCGGCCCTGATTTTAACATAGAAGTCCTGAAGATGGCGGCGAGGTTGGACGCACCTCGCTGTATCTCCCACCTGCTGCCGATCTAAATCACTTTCCTCTGCACTGCACAACCCCTGAAATGCCGAAATACTGATATATCCTGGCTCACTGGTACAGGTAATGTGGCGTTCAGAGATTACGACCGACAGCTCCGTGATAGTTAGCAGTGGACCGCGGGCAGCAAGGTCATGCCACTGACTTGCCAGAAGACGCCTCCGATCACAGAGATTTCGGCAGCCCCTGGGGGCGTTAAACAGCGACCTGGGTGAAGAAGTGATGTGACACGAGGCACGAGCGTCGAACCCCCGTGAGCTGGGTGAGGAGCCCGAGCAGAGGTGCGAGCAGAAAAGACGCTGCCAGAGGGTAGAGTGGACTCGGCCACGGGCCTGAGAGGCCTCTAAAATGGCGTAAGCCTCAGTTAATGCTCCTGCAATGCTGGATGCAGGGGCTTATGCTGAGCCTAAATGGGAGGTGAGTGGCGGAATGCTGGGAACCTGGATGGCTGCAGTTGTATCATGAGGAGGGGCAAGCGAGGCAGGGGGGCCAGAGCAGCAGAGGCCTAGCAAGGCCTAGAACACTGAGAGTCCGGAAGCGAGGAGACACGAGGCACGGGCGGCAGTCCCCTGTGATCCGGCTTGAGGAACCCAAACAGAGGTGCTGTCAGAGCGGATGCCAGCGGAGTATAGAGTGGGACTGGCTGCGGACTAGAGAGTCATCTTAGACTGCGCGAGCTCAGGGCCGCTCTGATTGCTCTGGGTGGAGGGGCTTCCGCTGAACCTATGCTAGAGGTGAGCTGCGGGTTGCTGAGGCACCTAGAGAGCTGTGGTTGACTGCGGAGGAGAGAGCAAGTGAAGTAGGAGGGCCTAAGTGGCAGAGGCCTTACAAGGCCTGGAACACTGAGACTCCACACAGAGAGGAGAGCCCAGGCGAAGCTGGAGAGCATTGCAGCACAAGTCCACAAGGCAGCCAGAGGAGGGAATGAGTAGGGACCCAGTCTGGCACATGCATTGTGTCATCTTTGGACGTACCTGGACCTTGATAGCAGGTAGGTACTACCGGACATTCGCAGGGCAGCCTCAGTACAGACTAGCGAGAGGCCTTTGGGACCGCAGTGAGCAGGCAACTTCAGCAGGGTGATTACGCTTGGAGCAGATTAGACAGCAGTGGAGAATGATTGACCCTTGTGTAGGTGACAGTGGAGCGGCCTGGAAACCTATAGTAGGAGGCCTAGCTGACCCACCTCTCTGTCTCAACGTCACTATGAGGGAGAGCGTGGCAGGGAATAGGGGCCTTACCCTGAGCTACGGGCCTAGAAACTAGGGACAGCACGACTCCGACACGAGAGGTCCTCTTTCATCGCTAAAGGAGGATCTCCAAGAGGTAAAGAAGGACCTGACATTAGAAATCAAGGAGATCAGAAGAGACACAGACGCACTTGGAGACACGGTGACTGTGCTGGAAGACAAAGGAGATACTTGGGAGGAAGAGACAGAGGCCATGAGACAAGAGTTCATCCATCTCCAAGAACAACACATCGACTTACAAGCACATATGGAGGATCTCGAGAATCGTTCCAGAAGGAACAACGTTCAGATCCGAGGAGTGGCGTCAAAGGCGGGGGGAAGTGATCTCATTGGGTTTGTGAGAGATGCTTTTCAAATCAAGGAAGAAATACTATGCAAAGCTTGGGCAATGCACCCCATTTCATTCCGAGATCAAACCCTCACACTATTCCAAGATCTAGCCTCGTTAACACTGCAAAAACACAGGGACGTTTGCCCAATGACTACTCACCTGCGGAACCAGAATATTGCATATTCATGTAGCCACCCCTTTAGAATCATCTTCTGTTGAGAGGGAAGACTGCGACCGCTGCGTTTGTTAAAGGAGGCGTGCTGGCTGCTTGGAGTGGAACTACCGGGAGAACATGAATAGGGGTACCGGGGATCCCCAGCCCGTGGGGAGCAGCAGCAGTGCTGGCACAGATAGGGTCGTCGCCGCAGCCTGAGCGAACCAGACCTAGCCGAAATTGTAAGGGGTCAGCAAGAAGCCCTTGAATCTATCCCGTCTGTATTGCCGAAAGCCGAGGATAATCGAGGACACCCACTGGATATCTCCCCATGGTGTTTTCCGCAGCGGGTGGCGGGGGAGCGTCGAGAACTTGGCCACAACATAGACCCCGTATCTTTTCCCGAGTGGCCCCGAGTGGTCACTGAACTGACTTCAGAATTCGAGCTTGGTAAATCTGTTCATGTTGATGTGGGGATTATGGTTAATATGTTCTTCACTCTTGTTATTTTTATGTTTTGAGGACAATGTTGGGGACCTCCATCCACCTTGCTACTCGATTACACAACACACTATACGCGCCCTTGAGAGCATAAGGGTCATGGGCGTAGTCCAGTGGAATCCGGTGAGGAGAGGAAAGCTCAGATTGAGGGCAAGTTTTAACTCTGCTTATGCAATCCTCTACGCTTCAAATTCCTTCACTTAATGTGAGGGAACTCAATAACCCGATTAAACGCTGTGCTGTGCAATCGTATATGTAAAAGACGAAGGCATATATCTCTCTGTTACAAGAAACCCACCTTGTTGCCAGGGTCTGTTACAGACTCAAAACAAAGGTATTTCCCATCCAGTTGTTCTCTTCTAATTTAACCAAAACTGCGGGTAGCCATCTTTGTATCGTGGAATTTCAAAAGTAGGGTTGTTCAGAAAGAAACCGAGCTCAAAGGCAGACTGCTTACTTACCGCTTTGTAATTGAAGGCCATGGACTAATAGTAGACACGTTTTCTGCTCCTAATGAGGGTCAGGAGGGTTTCTTACATGGCACACTAAAGGAGGTCTTGGGCACGAACGAACGTCGCATACTCTTAGGGGAGACCTTAATTTAGTATTTGATAACACAGCAGATAGTTGGCACAACGGCAAGGGCAAATAAGCACATTGTCTAAGGAAGGGCATACCCAACTACGGGAACTAGGCCTAATTGACCTCTGGAGGGCTTCTCACCCACAAGCAAGGGAATACTCCTACTACTCCAACACCCATAAAACATACACCAGGCTGGACTACCTATTGGGTTCAAGTGAAATATACACTTTAGCAACATGCAGGAAATATTCACAGCTTCCCTTTCAGACCATGCAGCGGTGGTAACAGTGGTGTCGCACCTGCTTCAGACACCTCCTTGCAGACAGTGGTGACTGAGAGACACTGTACTTCACCGTAAAGAGGTCATGTACTAAATCAAACACAGAATGGAGGAATATTTTTCCCACAATTATATCCCAGAGACAGGCATATCCCCCCCTGTGGGGGCATTTAAAACAGTGATATGCAGTGCTTTTATAGGGATTTCGGCAGCGGACAACAAAATGAGGAGGGAGAAGAGAGAGAGCCTATCCTTACAGGTCAGGGATTTAGAAGATATACATCAGAGGACTGGGGCCCTCAGGGAGTGGTGACAACTATCAGCAGTTTGCGCCCAATTAGCGTCATTAGATTTGGACAGAGCGGAATTCACAGCTCTCCGATTGAGACACTCTTTTTATGTGGGGTGAATAAATGGGGGCGGCTATTCGCATATAGGCTTCAGGAGAGCCGGCAGCGGCAGAGTATCCACACGATTGCTGATTAAAGGGACACCCAGTGACCGATTATGCACTGATAGCCGAGATGTTCAGAGACTTTTATGAGCAGCTCTATTCGAGACAAACTCTAGATGATATAGAGAGCACTAGATACCTCCAAGATGTACAAACACCCAGACTGACCTTAGATCAAGCCACAATCCTGGAGGAGGAAATCTGCATTGAGGAAGTGCTTGTGGTCATATCCCGGCCACCTGGCTCTGATAGCTTTACAGCTGCCTTTTATAAAACCTTCTGCCAAGACATTTCTCCTATATTGACCAGGCTTTTTAATTCCTTTTCTACACCAGGCACCATTCCAGCCTCCATGCTGAGGCTGTGATAACAGTCTTCCCCATACCAGGGAAAGACAAAACTCACTGCCGCGCATACCATCCCATCTCATTGCTTAATATAGACCTAACGCTATATACAGGTGCACAGAATGTGTCGATATAAATGCCTGCTCTGATCGACCCCGATCAGGCTGGCTTCATCCCCCAGAGACAGATCAGTGACAACACCGGGAGGGGCCTACATATAGTGGATGAGACCTCCAGATTCCCAGGTAGTTATATGATGATGACAACAGACGCTGAAAAAGCATTCAAAAGGGTACATTGGTCCTATTTTGAACAAGTTCTGTCTCATTTTCGTCTCGGGGAACGATTCTGCACCCAGATTTTAAGTTGCTATTGCTTTGCCACGGTCACTGTCAACAGTCATAGGTTAGCTCCACTCCAGATAGCCTAAGGCACAAAACCCCTGTTATTTGTATTATACATGGAGCCACTGGGAAGTAGAGTGCGGACAACCATACTATAAGTCTCTATGTAGATGACGTCTTAGTGACACTTAGAGAACCTGAGACATCCCTGGGGGCATTTCATCATAGAATTGGAAGACTTTGGCAGGACATCCGGATTCAAAGTAAATGTGGAGAAATCTGTATCTCTTAAACTCTCTCTCTTCCCTCAGATAGTGGAACGACTCAAGGGAAATCATCCATTTCAATGGTCCCATGACACAATTTCTTACCTGGGAATTCAAATAGCCACGTCCTCGCAGTCTACAGCTGCCACCAATTAAACCAACTTACTCAGACAAGTTTGTGCTGATATACGTAGATGGAAACACCATCCAATCTCTTGGCAGGGCAGAATAGCAGGTATTAAGATGACTGTCCTCCCCAAAATCCTATACCTGTTCCAGACACTTCCATTGAGCCTGCCATCGGGCATGATTCCCAAACTAAAAATGAAGATCATTCAATTCATATGGCAGAGTCGTAAACCTAGGATAAAAACGAGCCTCAGCTTTTTACCACCAGGTGAGGGTGGGCTGGGAATGCTTAACCTCCAGCTGTACTATCAAGCTGCACAGTTAAGGCATTTAGTGGAATGGGATAGAACAGAATTGAGAAAACGCTTGCTATTCCAGGATAGAGTGGTAGCGGGCACATCATTGATGTAAATCCCCTTCTTAAAGAACGCCCATAGACAATGGAGCCTCTATGTTTCTGACATCACACGGACAACAATGACGACCTGAAACCAGACCAACACTAAGCACAACCTCACAGCATTCCCGTCTCCTCTGACCCTATTCTTTGACAACCTGGACTTTGAGTCTGGAGTGGAGGAGACAATGTTTATGGCATGGCGCCAATCCAAGTGCTGCGCCATGGGCCACATTTATGATGTCGAGGGGGTACTCTCGGTCTAACAAATCAAAATATATTAAGGCATCCCAGAAACAGAGCGCTTATGGTACTTATAACTTAGACATTGGGTCCTGCAGCCACACAACAGAGTTGCAGCAAGTCGGCATCTTACCTTTTATGTGAGATGGCTTTTGCCATAGTCCTCAGATAAGGGAATGACCTCCGACTTATATAAGATGCTGAAAACGCGAATCACACATACATACAATGCAGGACAGGGTAGATGGGAACAAGACATAGGGAGATCCCTCAGCAACAAGGTTGGGAAGGCATTTGTTATAGAGCACGCCACACTGCCAGCAACATGGCCCTGACAGACACACTCGCTAAAGTGATCACTTATTGATATTACATACCGAAGAGAGTGCACAAGATTAAACCATCAGCTAGCGTAGATTATTGGAGAAATTGTGGTAAGAAAGATACTTTGTTACATCTACTATGGGAATGTCCCCAAATTCAAAACTTCTGAACCCAAGTACTGGATGAAATTGACAAACACCTCCAGAATCACCTACTTAGATTTCCTATACACATCTTGTTAGGAGTACCAGACCCATTGGCTTACCAACTGGAGTCTAGAAGGGGGCACTTGATAGGCATAGCGTTGGGTACTGCCATGCAGAATATCCTTGCACATTGTGGAACCCATCAAATCCCAACACACACAGGCTGGTTAACCCACTAATGGCACATGCTGGAATGTAAAAAATAACAGTTACACTTGTCATGAAAGGCGCAGACTTTCATGAAGTTTGGCTTCCCTTTCTGTCCCTATTGACGCATGAGTTCTGTGAGCTCACGTGTCCCAGATACCTGCGCTTGTTATGGTTGTCGGAGGACGGGGTGCCACTGGCCCTGGAATAGCATTGGTGTTTAGAGATTTGAAATTTTCCAAGCCCAGTACGGGGTTGAATGGAAGACGGATGGGGGTGGGCAGGTTGGCGGTTCTATTCCTTTATATTAGTTAGGCTGCATGCTTTGATTTTCTTTTTGAGCTCTGCGTAGCCCATAATTGTGCCAGGTCATCTGTTGGTAGTCTTTTTGTCTTCTTTTCTTTTGTTCGTATTGCAAAACTGCAATAGAACAGAATTGAACCATAACATGGAAGGCCTATTAAGGCTTTTTCCCTTGCCACACCATCTCCCAGTGGACGCCTTATGACTGTCGTATGCTAGTAACATGCTGCATGCCTCGTGTCCAGTTATAGATTCATTCCTTAACCATACTGGTGGCACGCTCTAGGCTGTATTGTACATCACGCTCCCCCCTCCTTCCTCCACTGGAGCCTTGACTCAACTTGAGGCATGGCAATTTACACATGCAATTGTTTGTGATGTCCAGCATTGAAGGGAGCTAGACCTACCCTGGTGGATCCTTTCTTCCCCCACTGGTGACCAACAGTGCGGTCCCAGCCTCACGCTTAAAAATGCAACAACGGGATTCCTCAACATACACTGGACATTCTTCAGGCAGCAATCAACTCTTGTGTTACCCTTGTTGTGATGATAACCTTGAGTCACGAAAGTCAAACGCTGTCAACTTATAACAGCAACATTTTCACTCGCTAATTCTAACATGATCCCATAATATTGTATTCAAACAATTTGTACATAATAACTCCTCCACTTTATTTTCAATACACTGCTTCACATTTATTCTTGTGTGCTTCACATGCTCCTTTTAAATATTTTTTCACGAGCAGTGTGTTCAACTAGCACGTAGAACAAATAATCAAAAGGAGGGACTAGGAATGATTTTCAAAGAGGTCCTGCATCCATGTTCCTCCCAGGTCAATGTATAGCCGACACAGAGGGGTCAGTTGTTCAAACAAATGAATGGGTGGACCTTAATAGAAGGATCAATAGGTCTGACAAGCTAGAACCCAGAGGATCTGGGTGATCAGATCAAAGTGCCCTCACACAGCTGGTAGGGTGTCATGCTTCATCATAGGGCACTCCTCATTGGGCCGGCTCTGTAATGCCCGCAGGCTCTTTAGCTGAGATCTTTTTCAAAACAGAAGGCTCTTTAGCTGAGATCTTTTGATTGTCATGCTGTGTGATGAATGCAAGTGAGGGGGTCGTATAGGGTGGTGCAAGAAGTGATTTAAAAGAGTCTAATGTATCCAAAGGAACTTCAATGAAATTATGGTCCCTTGACTTGTTAAAATCAAGAAGGCTAGCTAAAGTAGTAATGTACCCTCATAGCTAAAGTGCGTCTAGAGTAAGATCAACATTTTTCATGCCTAGGATGCCAAGAGGGTTAATGACATTTTGTCAGGACCAGGTTGATACCTACCCCATTAGACAAAAGAGTGGGGCCCAAAATATAAGTTATGGGTATCCACTTGGAAAGAATAATCCTGCACCTGCTGTGCTGCAGAGAGGGAGATCCCACCCAGCAATCGATACCAAAATGCACGTACTTGTACAGGTCAGCAGTAGAGGGTGGGTACTGGGAAAATATACCGCAAGGTCCATTTTTTCTGTGTTCACAGTTAGGTGTGGACCTCTAACTCTCCTAAGTGGAATTTCACTCTTGATTGCAGGTACAAAAATAAATGTTATGGTTGACCATAATGGAACACGTCTCAGATACACGTGGTGGATTGGCTGACTTGCCTTCAGACGTAGAACAATTCTTGAAGAAAAATGGCTGAGAAGGTAAAGTTCCGAGGAGGAGGAGGCACCATCATCTGGGAGTCACTAGACCAAGTTGTGGTTAAGATTCTTACGTTCAGACTTAGTAATTTTTTTGGAAGTCAAAAATCTTTAGTGGAATGAAGCTACAGGTTGTAGTTGAGGATTGCTCCACAAGGCCAGATACTCTTCCAAAGAGGAGCCACTGAAAAGGCATTGCTGCTGCAGAGAAGCAGAAGCTACAGTGAAGCAAGGCTGACTGGCAATGCACCTTGGGTGGGCTGGTGAGCAGGGAGGGCCTTGGTCTCCTTTCGGTACTGAGTCCAGTGAAATGGATTGTGGTTGTTGTTTGAGGAAAGCTACCACCCCCTCAATGATAAACCCAATTTCCTACAAAAATGAAATAACTAGGAGACAAAAAAGATTTGTCTTCTTGTTATGCCATCCTCTGATAGGCACACTGATTTGATGCAATCTCAGGCTTACAAACCTTGGTAAAACTAGAATTGCATCAGATTCATGGGTCATAGGTGGATGCACAAGAATCTTCATGGTCTACCTATGGAACGTCTACGAGCTCAAAATGTAAAGTAATACATTATAAGCCACTGTGTTGCATTGCTTTTTGCTGCAAAATCTCACTTAAGCCTGTGTGCTATCCTAGAAGCAAAGACAACACAAAGGCTTAGTAAAACTGGGCCTAAATGTTTGTTTTGGGCACCACATTATGACATTCCCAGGGTTTGTCATTTAGAAAACTAATGCGCCACATTGTATCCCTTTCGTGCTGTTAGTAGTGTATGGGACGCTTCGCTCTGTGTTCATTTGTAATAGTGTAATTTTATGAGAGATTACTTTTTTATATTCCTTCACAACGCTATGTGAGTAGTTTGTTAGTATCCCTGAAAGGAAGATAGTATTGTAATTCACATTTTGAATATTTATTTGTAAACAACATATTATTTGTCTTGGGCCACAAAACGTCCACATGTCTCTTGCAGATTGTTTACTTCTTTATAACTTAAACATTTACCATTTCTGTGAATCGCTTGTCTTTCTCCCTTTGATCTAGTGCTAAGAGAAGACTTTGGGAATCCACATAGCTTCTAATTTTTCCCAGGTTCATAGGACTTTGTTAAACATCCTAGAAATGTGTGGCAGAAGTGCAATGCCTACTAATAATGAAATCTTGCACTTCACATTATGAAGTTTTGATGTGGGCCTGTAGTGTGGTAGGCACTTCAATGTACAGTTTTCCAGTTTCAGTTGCAGTTACAATATGCTTTACAATAATAAATCCTATACAACAATCATACCTCATACAATTAATATAATGCAAATGAAAAAAAGCAAGAACTCAAATATTGAAATGAACATTAAGAAACTATCACAAAAAAGCCACAGCAAATCTAGGCCATAATATGTGTTTATTTTCTTTTTCCCCCAGGAACAGCCAACAAGAATTAGTTTTCATTGCTCGATAACCTACAGGTGTCAACAATTACTTTCATATACTCTATCAATACCATAGGCATATCATTATGGAGAGAGGTGACTGGGTTTCTAAATGACATAGAGTACATAACAATATCGATCGTAGAGGCAAGATGGCGGCCGTGGCACCGGCTGTGTGAACAGCTCAGCCTCTCGCTCCGAGTTTTCCTGGAAGAAAACCTGCTCCGGTGTACTTTCCGGCGGCTACAGCGCTGACATCCCCTTGGACTTGCAGGGGAACATGCCGGCGATTTCACCCGTTTCCTGAGCTGTTCTTCTGCTGATGCTGGCATTAATCGATGGTTTTACCGATTTTTGTGCTGGACCGTGTGGAATTGAGAGTGCCGGTTAATTAAAGGCATCCGAACTTTATTGAAACGCCGCCCTCCGGTGTATCCACTTTGAATGCTGATTGATCTGTTTCGTGTGAGGCGGCGCGCTCCCCTCTGGCGTTTTCCGCTGTTTCCGCTGCCGTTTCGGAGTACTATGGTCCGAGGTCACGGAGGGTCCCGCACATGCCGACAAAAAACCAAACCCAGACCACTATTACTCGAAGCAATAAAGCTAAAGGAGACGCGGGCGCAAACGCCGAGGATTGGGAGGGAGGGGTGGGGGGGAGTGAGCAGACCAAGAGACCAAGTAGAGTGTGAAAAAGGCCGCTTTAATGAAACAGGTGCATATTTACACAACGAAGCCTCGGCAAACGCCTAACAATCTAAAACTTTACTAATTGTTTGTATTGTTTTTCCTACCCCCAAAACACCCACCCCCGCCCCTCACCCTCAGTCAAACCCGCCCCCACCCGTACATACCCCATCACATATTAAAACCATACAACAGCCCCATTACAACATTATAACTTCAACAGGCCCCAAAACCATATCTCAAAACCCCACTTACAGCCAAAGCCCGACCAGATCCCCCAGCCTATGCCTCCAAACCCGAATTCCACCTGCACAACTTCCCCTGACAAAATCCACATTCCAAAATATCAACTCCCCTCGTGCCCAAAGTGGCAAATCGAAATAATCCGCCACCCAGAAAGCAGTGGGAGAGGACAACGAAACCCACCTTTCTGCCCCCCCAAACAACCAACAAAACCTGTGAGAACGAGGGGCAAAGAAATACACTAACCTAACGCATTTCTGACCGTCAAACAGCGGGACAAAACCTCCGGCATCTCCAAAAGATACAAGTCCATCCCCATCCGGGATAAATGAACCCCGTCACTGTGGAAAAAAGGCACAGCATCATAACGGATGTCACTATGAACAATCCGACCAAACCCCAAGTCCCGACAAAACCGAGACACCTCAAGATTAACCTTCCTGCGGGACTTGTCAATAGCTTTAGGCTTAACTGCATTGCGCCAACACCTCCTCGGGATCAATTCTGTCCACAGGACGTGACACCCAGCCCATTGCTGATGTAACAAAGAAAGATCCGTTTTCATGGTCCGAAGAAGAACAACACCTTTAACCGAACACAGGTCATTCTCTCCAAGATGTAAAACCAAAATATCCGGACAAACCCCCCCCACCAACCACGAGTTAAGAGCTGGAATAAGATCCTTCCACAACATACCCCCCCGTCCCTTCCAAACAACATTAAATAAACGTTCATTAAAGCCAAGCATAGCACCAAAGTAACTCAAACGAGCTTGAAGTTGAGCTCTTTTAACGAAGGAGTGCCCCACAATCCATATCGTCAGGACAGCGGAACGAGGACCAGCCACAGAACCTGCAAGAAAAAGAAGTATCAGAAAGGCAAAACAGAAGAAGACGCTGGCGCATCCCCAACCGCACATCGGACATAGCGCTGAAAGCAGTTTGAAGTCCAGCGCCCCAAATGCATAATGTCCTCCCGTGACCAACCCCTGTGAAAAGCCTCCGTGGCAGCTCCAATTCGAAAAGAATGTGTGCCATAACGAGACTCATCCAAGCCAAGATGACGCAGCGCTTTCCGCAACACCATGCGCAGTTGGTATGTAGTGACCACAGAACCATCCAAGTGTTGAAAAACATTATGTTCCAAAACACCACCCGAAAGCTCCCACCAGCAGCGCGCCCAGCGCAAAGGGCAAGTCTCCAATGAAGAAACAGCTTCCAGCCAAATACCCTTGCCTTTATGTCTCTGATCCGTTTTGGAATGAGAAAGCCAAATATGAACTCCTCTACCAGACAAACGAACATCACCCCACAAAACTCCCTTGTAACACCGATTACCCAACAACTCAGACACCCTAAAGGCGCCAAAAAACATCCAAACCATCAAGGTGGCAAACAGGCAAGCTTCAGCCCTGTCCCTACACACTTCCGGCAAAATCGACACCACACTAGCCAACCTCTGCCATGACAAAGGAGACCTCACCGCCGGAACACCACCCCGCTCCCGAGCCCACCCTTCTAACATTCTCCTACCCAATTCCCCCGCAGATGGTGAGTAACCCCAGAACAACTTACCCATAAAGGAAACGCCCGCCAACTTCCCAGCAATAGTAACTCTGGATAAACCCCTGTCCATTAAACACAAAATAAACTGAACCACATCCTCTGATCTTTGCCACAATAGGTCCCTTTTGACCGCTCCAGAAGCCAAAAATTCTTTCCACGCCAACTCATACGCTGTTCTTGTGGAAGTCGCCAAAGACCCTACCACCAGCTGAAAGACCCTGTGTTGCCTACCGTCCACAGATGTTCCGGCATGGGAGTCGGCGTCTCGTCTGCCTCCAAAGCTAGCCCACGGAATCTCTCCCACTGTGAACGAGACAAAGCATCCGCAATGTCATTGTCCACACCAGGAATGTGTAGGGCCCTAAAGCAAATATCAAATCTAAGGCATCCTAACACAAAGACCCTGAGCAGTTTCAGAACTTGCACATCCTTGGCAGATTGTCTATTGATCACCTGAACCACAGCCAGATTGTCGATCCTGAAAAGAACCTTCTTGTGAGCTAAATCCTGGCCCCACAACGTAACCGCCACAACAACCGGAAACAGTTCCAAAAAGGCAATGCTCCGTCCACCATTCTTCCAAGCCTCGGGCCACCGCTGAGCACACCATTTCCCTTGCCAATACAAGCCAAAACCGTCACTACCAGCCGCATCAGAAAAGATCTGCACATCCCACATCCAATCAACTTCCCTATGTAGAGGAACTCCATTGAAAGAATGCAGAAAGGTGACCCACATACGCAAATCCTCCTTGACACCCGCCGACAGCCGAACCCGGTGATGTGGCAAGTAACGACCAGACAGAGCCCTGCCTAGTCGCCTACAGAAAGTTCTGCCCGCCCTGACCACCCGACATGCAAAATTAAGGTGACCCAGTAAGACCTGAACTTCCCGCACCATGACTTTCTTTTTAGGCAACATTTTTTCAACCAACTCCAACATGTTCCGTTTCTTATCAAGGGGTAAACGAGCCTGCATGGACTGAGAGTCAAGTTCAATGCCCAAAAAAGACATGGTCGCGCAAGGACCCATGGTCTTCTCCGGAGCCAAAGGAACACCCAAATGAACCATAAGGGACTGGAACTTAACCAAAGCATTCTGGCAGTCTAAAGAATCAGCAGCACCCACAAAAAAGAAATCGTCCAGATAGTGAGTGACCAAAGTGTGACCAGATTTCTGTGTGAAGAACCATTGTAAGAACGTACTGAACGTTTCAAACAACGCACATGACATGGAACAGCCCATTGGCAATGCTTTGTCCACGTACCACTTCCCAAGGAATTGGATACCCAGAAGCGGCCAATCTTCAGGATGGACTGGAAGCAGTCGAAATGCGGATTTAATATCGCATTTTGCCATTAAAGCAAAAGGGCCCGCAGCCACTACCAAAGACATGGCCACATCGACAGAAGAGTAGGAGACAGAAGCCGCTTCATCATCAATAAAGTCATTCACAGAACTACCCTCCGGCCATGACAAGTGTTGGATAAGCCGAAATTGCCCCGGGTCTTTTTTGGGAACCACCCCAATTGGTGAAATAATTAACTCCTCCAGAGGCCAATCATCAAAAGGACCTGCCATTCTGCCTTCACACACTTCCTTGTTCAACTTCTCCTGGACTATATCCTTATGTTCATCCGCTGACTTAAGATTCTTCGACCACCTCCTCACACGAGGCCCCACATAACCCAGATGAAAACCATCTCTGAAACCAGACACCAAAAACTCTCTCAGCTCAGCAGACCCATAACCGTGTAGCGCCTCAGACAAATGTAGCACATTAACCGGTGTATGAGCCTTTGGACCCAACACCTGATGAACCTCTCCCTCCCCTGGGAGCCTGAGGTGTCTGTGGAGTGGCATGATGTGTTGTTGAACCCTGCTGTGACCACTGTTGCCCACCCGGAGGTCCGAGTCCCCAACATCGTGAAAGCGGGTGGCTCTTTTTCCCACACTGTGAACATTCATGTCGGAACTTACAAAACTCTCTAGTGCATGTCCCTCGATTGAAGTCCCAGCAGGTCCCAACATTAGCCTGTGTTGATGTACCTGACCCCACCCCTCCCCGGGTGGGTCGTGCCTGAAAGGGGCGGTAAAGTAAAGGCAAACCACTGGCCGTAAAGATCGTTTTACCACTAGAACACGCACCCATAGTGTGTTGCCAAAGGTCTGTGTCTAATTCCCCCCATTTCGCCTCAGGGTCCCAAGCCATACGGGCCCTAAACTCCTCATCATACTGCGCCCAAGCAAAGTCATTTCTCGTGATTTGAGCTTTACGAATCACATCCATGTATTTGAACAACGAAACGCAGCGCTCAGGAAACTTCTCACAGTATACACTGGCGTATATTAAAAACGCCGCTGTCCAATTTTCGATGGTCAAGGGGACTTTAGGGCGCTTAGCCAATTCGTATTCCTCCTCCTTGGAACCCTCTTTAGCACGCACTTCCCTATGTAACAACTTTAGGAGTTTCACAAACTCACCATTCCAAATTTTCTCCTTAGTGCTCAACATTAAATGAGCTCCCAACGGCTTAGTGACGCCCATATAGGGCAACTTCTTGATTTTCAACTCCTTACTATGTACAACCTTACCTGTGTCAGTTCCGACAGTAGAAGTCCCACTGTCAACCTTAGCCGCCACCGCCTTGTCAACCCCATCAGTACCTACACCCTGGTCTTTAACATAGCGACCCTTGTGTAACCTACCCCCAGACCCCGTGGAGACTAAATCTTCCCCAGACCCCACAGACACCGTTTTAACCTGAGGCTCCACATTCTCACCTGGACGTAACAAAGGAGGCTGACTTGGCTCCGCTCTCCACTCCACATGGGAAACATCATCCGCCGTCCGAGGAGCCCTCACTGAGGGGCCGAGCGCTCGTGGTCTGGACAATTCCGCTCTCGCACGCACCACCGGTGCCTGTAAAGAACTAAGAGACACATGAGAATGCCCCCCCTTAGACACAGTATCCCGCACTTCGCCCTCCTCAGGGCTATCCTCATCATAGTCAAGAATTAACGAGTCATCCAACTGAGAGGGGGCAGGCAACACCACTTCCTTCCGGACCCCTTCAACGGTCTGTGAACGATCACGGGCCTTACCAACCCTGACATGAGAGCGAGGCGGGGAGGCAGACTGTACCCGCCTGTATGCCCCACCATTATTACCAATCCCAACACCTGTCACCGGCAACAAATTGTGAAGACCTTGCGGAGCAAAAGCAGTCGCGCCGGACCTGCTCTTGGAAACTGCGCTGTAATCCCTCGGTGGAGCCAGGGAGATCGCACGTGACCTACTTAAACCAGCTGCGCCGACATCCCTCGTTGGGGCCACTGAGGTCGCGCTTAACCTGCTTGTAGTGGCCACGACGGGATCCCTCGTTGTGACGGGACGTGCCGCGCAAGGCTCCACCCTCTTTTCACCTTGGCGCAAATGGGCTGCCTTCCGCCCTACCAAGTCCGCTGCTCCAGACCGCTCCCTATCCTGAAAAGAAAAAGGCCGGACTGATGTGCCAGGGTTAAAACCACCTAAATCTCCAGCAGCTGGGCGCACGTCCCTCGCCGCCCTGACAAAACTCTGTCTACCTTCCTGAAAATCAACTGAAACAGGCCTCTTATTCTTAAGGACTTCACTCAAACGAGGTGGAGGGGGAGAAGGGGAACAAACCTCCTCCTCACTGCTGCATTCCAACATAGACTGAACCATAACCGACGCTGGACCCTGCATTTGAGCACCCAGAGCCACGCCAACCCGTTGCGCCCCCTCCAACAGACCCGACGCCCTACTCTGACCACCAACCTGTAAACCCGGGAATTGCACAACACCAGACCTCATACCCTCTGCACCCCGAGTCTCAGCATCGCCAAACTGACCAGCATCACGCAGCCCTTCCGCCCAAGAGGGAAAAATATCCAAACCCCCCCAAGACCGAATCCTAACCCCCTGGGGGGCCCCACCCACGGACCCCAACATAGAATCAGAACCCACCAACCCCTTGTCTGCCACAGAACCAGAAGGAACCTGAGGAAAAACAAATACCTCACCACCTGAACCTGATTGCAAAAAGGGGGAAACATCCTGCCCCCCAATCTGCGCCCACTCTCCTTCTCCCACTGAACCACTGCACACTGACACAATTTCCCTCCCAACAGATAAAGGAGGAGAAAACAATAAGGGGCTAAAGGGGGCCTCGGAAAAACCAGCCACACCAACTCCCTCTAACGAAGAACCAGCCTCCTGAGCAGCTGAAAATGAAACTCTCTGGGGCCGAGGAGGAGTTAATATAAAACCCCCCCTTGCCAACCCCTGTGCTTGTAACAAATCCTGTGAAGGAATGACCTGCCCAAGGGCCCCTGCACCATGCCCCTTTTCCAAAGCAAGCGGCCCGCGCTCCAATGGGGCCTCCAGCCCTCCCCCCGCAGCGACGTCACTAACCGCCACTGCAGAGGTCGAGGCGGAGCGCCGAGTGCCCCCACGCTGAACAGATGCCCTGCGACCCTGCTGTGAGGGAGCGGAAGCCGCTCGCTCTCTAAAGGAGGACACCGGTAACTGAACCGGCTCCGCCTGCATGCCGTCCCTAACCGCCAGCTCACCCGCAGCAAAGGCGCCTGCCCCAGTGAGCTCAGAGAGCCCCGAGCCCCTCCCCCGCTGCGCTTTAACCGCCGGGGTCGCTCTGCGAGAGCGCGAGCGGCCCCTTTCACTTACCGCATCATTACGGCGACGTTTAGGGGACAAACACGCCGCCACCACGGCCGACACTCCCGCTGACGCACGTCGCGGAGGCCGCTGCTGTTCAACCTGCCTCTCGCCAATAACCAAATCCAGGCGGCCCGCCTCGCTAAGGAGGCGGATCGCCTCTAAAACACGGTAATCTTCCGCTGCCATTCTAAATACGGATCTATGAGAAAAACCTAACCCTGACAAAAAACTCGCTAAGCTAACACCCGGCCACCAGGTCACCTAAGCCTAAAATGGTGGCCGGGGGGAGGAGCCCAAGCCCCTTATAGGCTGGGCTCCTCCGAAACCAAAAAGTAGCCCAAAACCAGCCCAAACCCCTGGCCTGCTTCAAAATGGCCCCCACCCGACCCTCCCAAACAGCCCGGGGGGGGGGGACCTCCCAGGGGTCGGCTGCCCCCCCCAAGCCCCCCTACCGACAATACCAGTTTGAACACTGAAGGTGAGAATCCCGCTGTCAATGCTTTGTTAAACCCGGCGAAAGAAGTCTGTGGTGGTTGGAAGGGGGCACACCTTCATTAAATCTTGCTGCATCGTTATCTGCACCGGTTACTGCACGCTCTTTGAAACAAGGTCCTACTCTTACGCTTCCTGCGATGTTCGAGAAGCAATCTGTGAAAAATAGAAGCGAAGCTGTGCCACTCGAAGGGGCTGTAATTAATCCCGGGCTTCCAGCACCGGATTCTGAACACATGAGTGGCGGTATTACGGGAGAGATAGCCCCTGGACAAGCACAAGACCTGGCTCAAGCTCTTCAAGACTCTAATGCATCCGCAGTCTCTGGCTCTACTCTCGAGTCTGTACCATTAGGTTCCCAAGAAACGCTTGAAAACTTCTATTCTTTATCTGATTTTTCTTCAGATGAAAGCATAAATATCAGCAAAGACTGGGCTGAATATTGCAATGAAAGCAGTTCCATCGCAGCTGATGGTGAAGGGGGGCGTAACTCTCACTCTAACATCAACTCACCAATTTCAAATGCATCTACGGTTAGGAAACTTAAAAAAGGGGGTTCTCAGCGCCTCGCCTGTATAGACTCTAAATCGCGCGCTGAGAGTACTGTGGGTCTTGTGAGAGAGGGGTCTGCTCCGATAAAATTGAAAGAAGTAGACAAGATGATCATTCACTCAGAACCAGCTGCGCAAGGGCATGATATCACTAATAGTAACAAGATTACTTTAACCACCACTTATAACACTATGATGAGCCACCGCGCCGAAAGCAAGGCAGAGAATCAGCGCACTCAGGCAACTTGCTCTAAAGTCAAGAACACAGTCCGAAGAGCTATCAAACTTTGCGCTGAAACCGCTGATAGAGTCACAGAAACAGAGGCAAGAATTTCTGACCTGGAGGATGAGACTATAGCACAGAAGCAAGAACTTGAGAATGCTAAAGCCCAGAATGATGATCTTATGTATAAACTGGCAGGTCTGGAGAACCAGGCCCGTAGACACAACTTACGCTTTCTCGGTATATCTGAGAAAATGGAGGGGATTGATACAAGAAAGTTTATCGTCGAGTTACTAAATGAAGCCTTTCCTGACATGGTATCCTGGGATTGGTCTAAAGAAGTGCAAAGAGCACACAGATTTCCGTTTGTCATAAGGAAACAGCGTCAAGCGAAGAAAGACTATCCTAGGGCGATACTAGTTTCCTTTAATAATTTTCTCGCTAGAGAAGAAATCTATGCATTAGCCAGACCTGACAAAAAAGCTGCAGCTAAGAACTGTGAATTTTTCGTGAGACCAGACTTTTGTCAGGCCACGGTGTCTCAACGCTGGCATTTGCGCCAAATTATTCTAGACTTTCAGAAAAAAGGGGCTACGGTTTTCTTGCAAAATACGGCCAAATTGAAAATATTGTTTAAAGGGCAGACAAAATATTTTCAATCTGAACTGAAAGCTAAGGAATACTTAGACTCCCTATGAACCTGTTATTAGAATAGGGAAATAATAGGAATACAAAGAATACGGAGACGATTTTCTTTTCTCTTCTTTTCTTTCCTTATTGTTCGTTCAGATGTTTCCGCTTTTTTTCCTGTTTGGTAGGGTTTTTCTCCCTAGATTCTTGTGGGCGGGAGGACACAGCACTCCATATTTATCAGGAACTGGTTGTTCCTGAGCCTCATATGGTGGGGAGGGTGAGGGAGGGTTGTTGGTGGGGTGGGGGTGGGAGGCACAGGGTTGGTGGTGGGGGTGTAAGGCAGTGGCAGTTGCTATGGCACACACAGCATATACAGGTATTCTTATGACTCTATTGCACAAATGTCAAAAAAAGAGTATGATTTTGTTAATTTAGATCCGCACTCAGATTTGGGTTTATTTCAAAATGGATAGGAAGATTAAAATATGTACAATGAATGTCATTGGCCTGAATGATGTTAAAAAAGTAGGGGTTCTATCCAGATTAATTCAGCTGCTTCGTCTTGACATTTTATGTATACAAGAAACCCACATTTCTTGGGATAAACGAAATATACTGAAGAATTTGGGTCTCGAACTTTTAGTGAGCTCGAAGCAAACTGGGGTTAAAAGAGGAATTGCAATCTGTATGAAACAAGGGGTCGGAAAATGCCTTAGAACACTAGCTGATAAATGGGGTAGATGGGGTATGGCTGAAATTATTGTTGAAGGCTATAAATTTACTGTCTGTTGTTTATACAGCCCTAATCTAGACGATAATGAGGTATTTAACATGGTTAATTCGGAATTAGCGGCTTTTTGTCAACCCATAATTTTATGTGGGGATTTAAACGTTCATGTTGATTCGAATTGTAATATTAGGACCACTAGGAATTATAAAGGCCGCAAGAATAGGACATATAGGGCCCTAAGGGATTTAGTAATAGCAAATGGGCTGTTTGACGTATGGAATAACTCACAATCTACCGATCCTGGCCATACCTTTTTTTCGATTCCTCACAAAAAGTTTGTTCGTTTACATTATTTTTTTATATCCTCATGTTTGCTAGAAAAAGCTAATATCGAGTTATTACCTCAATTGGTTTCGGATCACAATCCTCTCATACTTGAATGATCCCTTTCTTCCAAACGCGTCAACTTGAATAGTCAATGGTCATTCCAAAGGAGTCTTCTGCTTGATGAAGGTTATCTTCGATTTATGTCTGAAATCATTAAAGATTTTTTTGATCGTAATAATGAGACAGCCTCAGTTCAAGTTGTCTGGGACACCTTTAAATCTATAGTTAGGGGCGAAACCATCAGCTACTCTAATTTTCAGCGCAGGAAGTTACAAGTTGAATTCAAGAATAAACTCGATCAAGTTAAGAACGCAGAGCTTAAATTAGCTGTTAGTCTTAAAAATGGTCAAGGCGCTGAGGAGGCGCAGCGTCTCCTAACTATTGAATGAGCTGCGGTATACTCTCATCTGGCCAACCAAGTCGCGCTTAAATACAAACAATATAAAGCAGAGCACTATGAATTAAGCGAACAAACAGGGAAAATATTAACATAAAGGTTAAGACAGAAAGCCACTTCGAATGATATCCCGAAAATAAAAGATCTGAAGGGAACATTGCAAGACTCTAAAACTGGTATAATGGAGGCATTTAGTGACTTTTATAAGGTTCTATACAATAAAGCCATTAATGAAATCAATGAAGCTAAAAACCCAATGGATTATCTGAGTAATATTGACAACGATCAGCTAACTGAATCTGAAAGCAATCTGATAGCAGCTCCTATAACTTGGGAGGAGATTGGATTAGCCTTACTTAGCCTAGCTCCAGGTAAAGCTATGGGGCCAGATCAAATACCTCTAGAATTTTATCGCACTTTCAGAAATATGCTCAAACCTGAATTGCTTAAGATATTCTATCAAGCTTTTCAAGGACATCCACCCGATTCATGGTCCCTGGCTACCATTGTAGTATTTAAGAAGAAAGGCAAAGATGCTGATGAATTAGGGTCTTATCGACCAATATCCCTTATAACAGCAGATAGTAAAATCTTTTCTAAAATATTGGCCAATAGATTAAACGATATAATGCCAGTCTTGGTCTCAAAGATCCAACATGGTTTTATAAAGAAAGGGATACTGCGGATCATATCAGATGTATGATTACCCTGCTAGATTGGGCGCAGGCCACTGGATCCCCAGTCGGTGTCATCCTGTTGGATGCTGAAAAAGCTTTTGACAGAGTCGACTGGGGATTCCTGTGGTCTGTCCTTACATGGAGGGGGTTCCCTTCAGAATACATCACGGCTATTCAGGCATTATATACCAATCCAAAGGCTGTTATTCGTATAGGAACTGATACATCTACACCTTTTCTGATTACAAGGGGAACAAGGCAGGGTTGTCGCTGCTCCCCTCTTTTATTTGCGCTATATATCGAACCATATTTGAACGTCCTAACAAAAGAAATTGGAATTCCCCCTGTTGTGCTGCATCCGGTAGAGCATAAAATCCTCGCATACACCGATGATGTGGCTATTGTCACTACTGATGTTGCTTCATCTTTACCCAAAATCATAGAATTAGCCAATGAATTCGGCGAATTATCAAGATATAAACTAAATGTTGCAAAAACTCAGATAATACATTCGCTTGAAGGCAGACCAGAAGGTGTTATATTGGCCTCCACTGCCACATATCTTGGCGTTACAATCTCTCCCAAAGTGGAGGATATTGTTGGGCTTAATGTAGATCCTTTATTATTGTCCACGAACAGCACAGTTGAGAGATTAAATAATTTACATATATCTTTGTGGGGACGCACTAATGCAGTTAAAATTATTATTTTTCCTAAATTTCTTTACGTCTTTCGTACTATTCCTCTTTTTTTCTTCAGCTTTTTTTTTAGCAAATTAGATCGAATTATTTCTAGGTTTCTATGGGGATACCGGAGAACTAGAAGGTCTCTTAAGTGGTGTACTCTACCGAAATTAAGGGGAGCTTTGGGGGTTCCGAACTTTCGTTTATACTATTGGGCAATCACATTAAGACTAATGGGCACATTACTACTTCAAGATTTCAACTTAGATATAGCAACGTCACCATCAATTTACGAGATGCTTCTGGGAACAGAAGCACGACAATGTCTCCTTACATTCTCATAACCAAGCTACTATAAAGAAACTAAATTCAAAATCATGATCTCCGCACAACAGTTATGGAAACAAATCAATAAGAGATTCCATTTTTTGTCCACATTCAATTTTTATACACCTCTTTTGCAGAACCCGATATTGCCCAAGATCTTTAACGATTTTGTGATGATTAGATGGAATAACCTTAAGATTTGTTCGCTTGGGCCAATGTATCATGATAATCAACTCATACCTTTTATCGTACTTCAGGAAAAATATGGTATAAACAAAACCGATTTTTTTAAATTCCTACACATTTGTAGCTTTTTAGAGTCAAAAGATTTACTGTACACTGTTGAATCCATGAACAAAATAGATATGCTAGAAAGCATAAAAAAAAGAAAGAATTGGAGTATTGTATCGAATGATGCTAGACAAAATCCCTGATGATCTTGAAGCATTTACATATAAATGGCAAAGAATGCTAGGGACCGATAGAATCGATATATCAAGATCTTTAGAGGTGGGCTTTAAAGTGTTATTTAATGGATCACTTTAGAGTCAGCACTATATGTCAGTCTTTAATCTGTACTATACACCTTTTAAACTATTGAAATGGAAAGCTTTGAAGGGTACTGACTGTAGTCGATGTGGTTTTTTGGCTGCTAATTCAACTCATATATTTTTTTGTTTCCCGAAGCTAACCCAATTTGTAACTAAAGTGCAAGAATTCTTAAATATTATTTTGGAATCAACTGTCGTTTTATCACCTGAACTTGTAATATTCGGAATTCGAACTGATCAAACATACAAGATGATTGATGAAGAAGGTTTCATATTTATCGCTATGTCTGCATTCCGTTTCTGCATAACTTCACGTTGGCTAGATGTTGACCCACCAACGTTTTATGACTGGCAATCCAAAGTATTAAGCATCTATCGATTAGAAAATGCAGTTTACAAACTTGAGGGTCAGAAAAATAGGATCTTTGGTCAACAACTATGGTCACCAATAACAAATTGGATATAATCACATTGCTGAGATATTAACCATTGTCTTTTTCTTTTGATGAACCATTGTCTGGCAATATACGTGATCTATGTTGTTTTTTTTGTTTGTATTCCATATTGTGCAACTTTCCTCAGCCATAAAATCAATGAATAAAAAAGAGTACATAACAATCTCACCCTTGCCTCTGTACAAAGGTGGCAAAATACTTCAATATTCTTAAGCTACCCAACTTAAGGTACAACACCACTAAAAGTGCTGAAATAAGGTAAAACCTAAAGTTTGAAAACAAAACAAAACACAGTAATTCAACAGTTATAGTTTACTGGCCAAAATATAATTTGCATCTCTTCAATGCACTACTTATGATCTCGCATATTACGTCACTTTTGACATGTGAAATGGCGTGATTGGTAACATGACAATAGAAGAGGTCCGCTGCACTCCAAAATGTATTCAGTGTACTGTAGAGGTACAAAAAGGGTTACAAATGTTTAGGGTGCTCAAGGTGATCCCCTTCTGTCCGGGAGGGCATGAATGTCAAACACTTGATGATGTAAATGCACAACTTGAAAAATACACTAAAGAAATGAATGAACGTAAGTTACGTAAATTCAAAAGGGATACAGTAGATTATAAACTCGGGGAGGTTTATAACTGGGCAGAGATCTACGCAGCAGGAAGACAACAAAGATCTCATTTAAACAAATCTACCGAGGGTGAGACGTCATCCTCTGATGACTCTTCACGCGCAAGATTTCCCAGACAAGATCCACGCCAACCACCACGTCAAGAACAGAAACAACAGAGTAGCACCTCCACGAGTCAACCTTCTGTTTCAAGCACTGGACCGGTGCCTTTTTTAGGATTAGGCACCGACGCAACCGGCGATCCAGGCGGACACGGTTCAACAGAATCACAGCGCCCCACAGCTCAATCAACACAGAGTCACATAACTTAATCATACACATCTCCCAAACAAACATCTCAACCACACAGATGAAAGTTCTACAAAAAGGTATCACCTTTGTTCCAACATATACCACCAACGATTTAGAAACACAAGTGTGTTTTTACAAATTTAGGCGGACACTTCGACTCAAACACTTTTTTTCTAACGTGTGTGTACCCCCACCAACGGATGATGAGCACACTCTCATGGATTTACGACCAAAGAGTTCATTCCTGGCCCCGGTCAGTCACAAAACCCTTGACCTATTTGAAGCACTCGTGCACAAAGATCTTCACACCATCAATCAGACCACGGTTCACATGAAACAAAATCTCTCTAGAAATGAGAAAACAGCATTAACTCAACTAGCTACCAACAGTAACATCAATATCTGCCCCGCAGACAAGGGTGGCGCTCTGGTAATTATGGACACCCAATTCTATTTGGACAGTGTTAACAACCACCTTCTTGATACCAACACCTACATGGAAATAAATACAGATCCTACCAATGAGTACTCATCTACCTTCCAGTCTCTCATTGATAAAGCAGTCTCCTTTGGAACCATCACGGACAGAGATCGACGATATTTGGGTAAAACGCATCCCCAAATTCCATATCTGTATATGATACCAAAAATCCATAAACATCCGGTCAAATCCCCTTTCAGACCCATCGTCAGCACATGCAACTCCATTCATGAACCTGTTGGTACCTACATTGATCGACACCTTCAATCATCAGTCAAACAAATGTCAAGCTATCTACAAGACACAACAGACTTTCTATCAAAAATCATTAGCATCACCATCAATCCAGAAGTTCCGGTTTTACTATGTACAATTGATGTGAATTCTCTGTATACATCCATTCCGCATGACTTAGGGCTACAAGCCATCGAAGCAGCATTGCTGAAAACTCACAAACCACCTGATCTTCAATTATTTCTCATGGAACAGGTTCAATTCACCTTGTTACACAGTTATTTTAAATATCAGGACAAATTTTACATCCAATTATCTGGCATAGCCATGGGCAACTGTGCAGCACCGTCATATGCTAATCTGTTTATGCAAGACTATGAAACCCAACACATACTCACTGTTCCACACTGGCAAGACCACCTCAAAACCTACCATCGTTACATCGATGACATATTCCTAATATGGACAGGTACAGAACAGCAACTGGTTACAGCTATCAACTACCTCAATACCATCAATGACAGAATTCAATTCACCCACAATATTAACCCTTCAAGAATTTCCTTTTTGGATGTTGACATCAACATCAACAACACCAAGCTTGAAACATCCATTTACACAAAGCAAACTGACCGCAACAACTATCTTCATTATTCCAGTTTTCACCAGCCCAGTTTAAAAAAACACTTACCCTATTCACAATTGCTCCGAGCAAAGAGAATTGCATCCACGGATGAAGCTTACAGACATGACAGTGCTATCATAATCAACACATTTTTTAAAAGAGGTTACCCGGAGCAAGTGGTAAAAACCGCTAGTAACAGAGTGGCAAACATTGATCGATCCACTTTACTCGAATCCAAAGGTATCACAAGTTCATCTGAGCAACGGAATGTGTTTGTTTCCAAATTTTCCACCAAAAGTCGTTTGATCAAAAAATTTATCATTAAACATTGGCAAGTTCTTCAGCTTGAACCTGATTTCAACCAGATATTTGAACTATCACCAATTTTTGTGTATCAACTTTCGAGGAACCTACAAACCATGTTGAAACCTCACACTATTGAATTCACCATATTCAAAGGAACTATCCCCTACTATAACTGTACTAATTGTCACAGTACAATTCCCGGGAACACTGTTACACATCCCTCAAAAGGCACATTCATCCGGTTACGAGTTAATGCTACATGTGATACTTTGAATGTAGTATACTTACTGAAGTGCCCCTGCGGGCTTCCCTATGTTGGAAAAACTGAACACAAGATTAAAACCAGACTCATTGAACATCGCAGCAACATAAGAAACAACAATTTGAAATCCTGCGTCGCAGCCCATTTTGAACAACATAATCATAACACCAGCCAAATCCGCTTCCAAATACTGGAGGTCGTCAAAAAACAAGAAGGCACTGACCCAAGAAAATTTCTCCTTCAAAGAGAATTGTATTGGATTAATAAATTGGGTTCCACCCACCCAAAAGGACTCAATGAAAGACTGGAGTATAGTAGTTTTCTGTAACACGTTTTTCTAGAGTGTTCGCTGTGAACATGTTTGTTTGCTCTCTCTTGACAGCATTCTCTTTTCCTTATATGATTAATTTTTCTTTCATTTTTTCTTCATCTATTTCCTCTTTCCTTTACTCATTCACTCTTCACGTGTTTGTCTTTTTCTGCTTGTCTTCTTTCTTTCTTTTTTTCTTCTTTCTCTCTGTTTGTTCACTTCTTAGCCTTCACCTTGACTAGAGTCATTCACACACATTTTTCTTCTTATCTACGTCCTGTTCTGTTCTCCGCCCACATCCCTTGACTTTATGTTTTCTTTTTCCCATGATACTCTGATTATCCTTTATCTTGTTCTGTTCCTGTTCTGTTTTCATGGTATGACCTACAGGTCTGTCTGAAATTTGGCCTATCACTTTTTTACATTCCTATATACAGCTTTTATTTAATATTTATTTTGTCATATGTATATAGCTGTTACGCACTTTGATTCCATTTCTCCTTATTTAATGCATTAGGCTTTTTTCAAACCGTATCTCTGTCCACTTTTGCCAAGGATACACCTCCACATTGGGTTGTTTTCTGGTTCTGATCGAGGCACCAAATAAGTCCCCTTTCTATCGTCTGCTCACACTGTTTAATACACATGCGTGAACTAGTCCACACTTCCGCGTTTCAGAGACGGCGCTTCGGAACTCTGGAAAACCGCGTTTTTCTCCGTAAGCACATCACGCATATAAACTGTGGTAAGTTCTTGGCTCACGCTGCAATTTCTTACATTGACTTGTAGTGCTCCCGATAATTATTCACGCACTTCACATTGCTCGCGATGTTTCCAGTGGTTCACTTTTCTCACTGCTTATTCACTGGGGCTTTCTTTCAATCACATCTTCCCTCGCTACGTCACCCTCGTTGCTCTTCATTTACCTCACACTTCCCATTTGGTGTACATTATTAAGCTGCACCCGTTCATTAGCCATCACTATTGAGCATGCTTCACGTTTCGTGCCAGTAATATTAATTTTTTATCTCGGGCCCTGTACCTTGTTAAAACCGCAGTTTTTGTCCGAATTCCTTTTTTAGATCACATGGACCCCCTGAGGAAGAGCCATGCAGCTCGAAATGCATCGGGGAGATTTTGACATGATTTCCTAAACATTCAGTCACGCTGTGTGGAATTCACGTTCGGAACATTTCATAATTGATGTATTTGGTCAACTTTCAGTTCTTGAAAACGTGATTTTGAAGATTGAGAAAACAAAGTGAATAAAACTTTAAATGGTATGAATACCCGTGTTTAATTACCAGCATTTTCTAGCACATAGGAGTGCTCAAGAGCTCCACCTTACACGTGATTGGTAACATAACATCAACGATAACATCTCAAATGACATCATTGATGATGTCACTGATGACATCGGTGGTAACACAATCAAAAAAGGGGGGACATGGAGGTAATGGTTAGGTTCACCCTCCAATGTACATGTAGTTCACAAAAAATCTGTAAATGTCAGATACAAAAACCTAACCAAGGGAATAAGTATTCAGCTGAATACGCGAAACAACAAGACCCCTGGCCAAAGTAAAGAATTTTTTTTTTTTTTTTTGTAAAAAATTTTATTAGGAAAAGAAAAATAAGGCACACAGCAATGATAAGGCAATAATCGGATCCGCAATAATACAACACATGCTGCAATACAAAAATCAATCGATAGGCATCCTACACATCCCAAAGATAAGCCAGACAGTTTTGAGCCTGAGCAGTGAACAACCGATGTGAAGGGATATGGAAATACGACCAACATACATATCATGTAGGAACTTACTGCCAGAGAGGTGGCTACATGGCTAAGGGCAATATCGTCTCGTCATTTCCAGGTTCATCCAACAATAGGTGTCTTTCACGTCGCAGTTCAACTGAAGGAGACATACATATATAGCCTCAGCATTTGTTCCACCGCCCCCATTTATGGTCCCATTTCTTGGGGCATCCCCTGTGCTTGAACACATCCTTTTCAGCAATCATTACCCTGTCCATGTCAATAGCCCAATCCCGCAGGTACACGTCCATTCCCACCCGTCACTTCTGTGCAATGTTGCGTTTAGCAATGGCCCACCCCAATGAGGCCCATGTCTGCTCGATCTGTGTGAGGTCCGTGGCATTCTACATGTTAAGAAGGCACCGTTGGGGGAAGTCTTGCCGCATGCCCTCTCCATCTGCTTTGTAACCCCATGCCAGTATTGCCCCACTAGTGTTCATCCCCATAGGAAATGGAAGAAAGTACCAGTTTGATTACAATTACGGGTACATAGGGAATCAGGCCGTCTACCCTACTTAAAATACAGACGATGAAGAATTTTCAATTGGACTAGTCGCAGTCTCATTGGGATAGCTACTTCTCTAGGAGAAGCCAGTACATCACGCCAGTCCTCATCGTTAATGCTCCCCAGGTCCGATTCCCACCCATGCCGTAAGCATAGCATGGGATCAGGTCGGTTGTTTAGCAGTTTTTTATAAGTAAGGGAGATAGCCTTTGTGGGCATAGGGTCTTGTATCAATCTATCCCCAAGTGGAGAGGAGTCAGGCAGAGGAAGCTCATGGGGCATAGCAGCCATGACGGAGTGGCTGATCTGAAGATACCTGAATGCCTCGGGGGCGCCAATTGATACTTGGTTCGTAGGTCAGCAAAAGTGGCCAGTCTCTCCTTCACCACTCGTCCCCAACCGTTGAGATGCCTATCATGTCGGACCTGTCAAAAGCAGGACACTTACTAAACTGACCCAACCTGTCCAGTTCCCAGAGCGGTGTAGCTTTTATAAGTCAGTTGTGCCAACCCCATTTCTTAGTGATGCCATGCCAGACCTCCACTGTGCGCGTGGTGGGCCCTGTGATATAAAGCTTACGGGGGTTCGTGTACAGCGCTCTATTGTACCCACCCCGTCCCAACAACCAGCGGTCTGTCATACCACCCCATTGTAAGTTTGTTCATGGCTATACGCGGCACGCGCCCTTCCCACAGCAGTCCTTGCACCATGCTTTCAATACTATTAAAGTATGCATTGGGGATCACATTGGGGTTATTTTGCAGTGCGTATAAGAAACCCGGGAGCGCTAGCATCTTTAAAAAAGCCACACATCCCAGAAGGCTCAACAGGAGAGTACGCCAATGTTTGGCATCTGATCTAAGATGTGTCAGGGGCCCCAGCAGATTAGATTCATAAAATAGGGTTGGATCCGGGTAATGAAGATGCAGAGATACTTAAAGTCCTGAGAGGCTAAAGGTATATCATAACATCTAGGGCTCTGGGGTGGTTCCCCCCCATAAGATGTACTGGACCAGTTGATCGTGTACCCCGAGTGGGCGCCAAATATGTGAGAAATGTGGAAAACCCGACGCAGGGACTGCGCAAGCGAGGCCAAATAGAGGAGGATGTCATCCGCGTAAAGCGAAATGCGCTCCTCATGATCCTCTGTCCATTTAAGTCCCCTTGTCTCCAGGTCACCCCTGATCCAGGTAGCCAGCGGCTCCAAAACTAGGGGGAAAAGTAGAGGCGACAGGGGGCACCCCTGTCTCGTGCCCCTCTGCAATGGGAAGATCCTAGAGACGCGATTGTTGACTGTCACCGGTGCGGTCGGTCGGGTACAAAGTATGTATGTATGTATGTATAAACCATTTTATAGCGCGCTCCGTTACTTGAGAGTATCCTGGCGCGATAGGGGAAAAACAGAAAACAGAACAACAAGAGGGCGTTTTAAATTGTACTCATGAATAAGTGTGTTTTTAGATTTTTCTTAAATAGGGCCACAGTTTGCATAGAGCGCAAGTGGAGAGGGAGAGCGTTCCAGGCCGAGCCACGGTCACAGAGATCGATTGGCCACCGAGCCTGGCTCGTTTAAAACGGGGAAGAGACAGTTTAAACAGAGTGGATGATCTAAGGGTACGAGCGGGGGTATAACAAGTGAATCTTTTTCTTAGATAGTAGGGGCCTTGATCATGAATAGCTCTGAATGCAAGCACCAGGGATTTGAACAGAATGCGCTGCGCAACAGGGAGCCAATGGAGGGTGCGCATCTCAGTGCGTACACTCTTCCATCTAGGGATGTTGAGTAGCAGACGGACAGCCGCATTCTGGATGATTTGCAAGCGTTTCACCAAGTAGGCCGGAATGCCACTGAACAGTGCATTCGCGTAGTCCAGCCTTGCCAGTATGAGAGCCCGAGCAACTGTCTCCTTAGCCTCCCTGGGGAGCAGTGGAAAAAATGTGCGGAGCATTCTCAGCGTGGCAAAGCAGGTGCCTGTCAATTTTTTAATATGGTCCTCAAATCTAAGATCCTCTGCAAACCAGATGCCAAGGTTTTTTGCCGGTCTCCCCATCTCTTTCGGGCTAGGAATGTTGGGGAGCCACAATGTGTTCTTAAACGAGGAGGGAAAGGAACCATAAAAAAGCACCTCGGATTTGTCCTCATTGCATTTCAGCTGGGCCCGGGTGAGCCAGCGAAATACAGAGGACAAACATAGATGCACTGCCGATACATCCAGATTGCTGTCTGGCCAGGTAAACAGCAGTTGGGTGTCATCTGCATACCCTATAATCTTAGCCCCATACTGTTCCGCTTGATAAACCAGTGGAGTGATGTAAACATTAAACAGTAGGGGACTAAGAGTAGAACCCTGGGGGACCCCCGTGAGAAGTGGTTTGGGCTCGGATGTATATGGGGGAATCCAAACCTGCTGCGACCTGTCAGAAAGGAAAGAAGACAGCCAGGCCAGCACAACTCCCCCAATACCAATAGCAGACAGCCTGGCGAGGAGAAGGTCATAGGGAACGGTATCGAACGCGGCAGAGAGGTCCAATAAAATTAGGACCGCTCTGCCGCCTCCGTCTAGACAGTCCCGAATCGCCTCAGTCATCTCCACCAGTGCTGTCTCAGTGCTATATGCGGCCCTGAAGCCCGATTGGGCAGGGTGGAGGGCATTGGAGGTTTCTACGAAGTTCTCCAGTTGTTGAAAAACCACTTTCTCACAGATTTTCGTGAGTGCTGGCAAAAGGGATATGGGTCCAGTCCCGTTTTTTTCAGAAGCGGCAAGAGTTTGGCTCGTTTCCAGCTTAGAGGCACCTCACCTGAGACCAGGGAGAGATTCACTATCTGCGTGATCTCGGTGCAGACCGTTTCTGCCACTTCCGAAAGCACACGGGCTGGGCACGGATCGGCGGAAGAGCCAGATTTCATGGTTTGAAGGAGAGGCAGAATAACGCACTCACCAACTTGCACAAAGTTCGAAAGCTGTTGTCCAGAACCAGGGCATAATGTGGAACACATGTCGGCCACTGAGCCGTCAGCGGGCAAAGCCGCTAGTAGGTCCTGCTGGATCTTCGCTATTTTGCTGATGAAAAAGGTGGATAGATCCTCGCACCATTGCGCAGAGGATGGGAGAGTAGCTGCATCAGCAACCGGCATGACAAAGCTTTTGACAATAGCGAAGATCTCTCTGCTATTGTTATCTGCTTTCGCAATACGCCCTGCGTAATAGTTCCCTTTCGCTACCTTAATGGCTGCGTAATAGTCCTTTTGTGCAGAACGTAGGGCGGATTTAGCCTCAGAACTATAACTATAACAAAGTAGCTGGAACAACTTGGTAAAGTTGGGCCCGAATCCCATCCGAGCCAGGACTGCAAAAAGAAATGCCCACTCTATGGTGTCGAATGCCATAGTGGCTTCCAAGGAGAGCAGAACTATGGAACATACGAACTAGGAGCGAGATTAAAATATTAGCTCACCCTATAGGTATTTTCTTTTCTTTGGACAGGGGTCTTGTTTTTTCACACATTGAGCGGAATCCCAATTCCCTTGACATCAGTGGTAAAACATTAGTCCTATATAGCATAGAGCTACTGAGCGTACATGCTTGCTATAAACAGCATGGAAATAACAAATGCTGTGAAGACAATTACAATTGTGCATTTCAAAAGTTAAATGATGCACCATTTGTATTTGTAAATCACTAAAGTCTGGGGTGGAATAAGTATTCCATGTTAAAGACTGAGCACAGCCTATGGACATTGCAGGAATATGTTTAAAAGTAGGATGTGGTTTAAAGCCAAAGCCTGTTCTAAAAAAATCAGTGGGAAAAGCCAAAGATGCAGTAAACAAAAAGTTAACCACCAGTGGCTCTCTGTGGACGTGCTTATGATAACTGGTTGCAATACAGTAGTATAGACATATTTTCTAAGCTGTGCATGTCTTTTGTACAAAACTGCACTATAGTTTTTCAGGCACTTCAGATTATTGAATAACGTAGAATGCATGTCTGTTTCCTCTAGAAGTGGTTCATCCCATACTTGGGTTGTAAGCATGGTTCTAAGTTGTTTGCCATTATACCGACTAAGGAATGTGTGCAGTATATTTGACTAAACCTGAAGAATTGTCCATAGCACCTGACAGAAAGTGTCTTTACAATGACAAAGCTATACCTGTCAACCTACTAACTTAAAATTGCAGGACATGTGAATTCTTTAAGAGGGAAATTCCATTGAGGTATAAAGAAAATTGTCCATATGTTTAGCGTGTTGAATTACTTCAAGTTCACAAACACTATAGGAGTGTGTCACATTGCTTGTAAGATGTCATCGGCGATGCTATCAAATATGTAATTTAGCATGTGATAAGTAATGAAATGTGTGAGGGCATAAGCACTGCATGGGAAAGGCACAAGTTATAGTTAGGTCAGTAAAGTATAACTGTTGAATTTCAGAGGTATTTTGTTTTTTAAATACTATCTTTTACCTCATTTCAACAACTAAATATAACCTTTGTTTTTTCAGTATACATACATATATATAGACAGTGAATTTCAACTGCATATGTACCACTTAGTAATGGTGGATTTTTGGCAAGGAATGTGTCCTTTCTTTATGTTTAGAAATGAATGTATTTAAATTCTGCCTAATGGTGGCGCCGGCCTCTAATTGATGAAGGCGGTTGCCGAAACGCATATTTGAAGTGTGTTGTCCAATTAAGAATATTGGACGCGTCCATGCGAGTGCTGTGTACCTTGTACTCAATAGCTTTGGTCTACAAGGGACCAGTGTGTTGTCCGTCACCCCGCCTGCAGCACCCGGTCGCGAGTGAAGGGGAGCTGACGGAAAACAAGCCTGCAATTTACTTTCCCTTCACCGCCGAGCCCTGATTGGCAGTGTGAAGTAAACAGCAAGCGGTGCTACATTGTTGCATATCTCCGACTAAGCCGGCCTTTGAAGTGGTGCGGCTGCCGGTGAGCACGAACAACGCAAATAACGCGTCTTTAAATTCAGGAGTGTTTTCAGTGTCTGAAGTGAGAGGCATTTATAACATCGTGACGGAGCCGGCTTCTGAAGCGGTGCGGCTGCGAACTAACGCGAATAACACGTCTTTGAATTTAAACAGTTTGGTGTCTAAAGTGAAAGGCATTTGCAACACCGCGCCGGGAACAGGAACGGCGTGGGCCTTAAAGCGTCGGCTTGGCAGACTGAAGGGACGATACACACCCTAAAGGAGCATTGACTCGAGAGAATATGTTTGATGAAGAGGCACGGCTGGAGGCAGCCTCAGAAATGTTTAAAGGCGCAGGTACACAGACACGTAGAGATAAAAGTGGCGCAAGCAATTGGAAATCAGGGGGTGATTCATTGAAAGATCTCTTTGTAAAATTGGAGAGGCTTTGTGAGCGGGAGATCCGCAAATGGTGAGAGGCCACATCCCTCCAGAAATACGTGGAATGTGATCGAGTGCCACGAGGTTTAAGGATCTACACAATTCCCGCCTACAAAAATCCCAATCCGCAATTATTAAAAGAATGGGCAGAACTTTCGGCGCACTCATCTAAGGGAATGCTGATGCTGCTCATCAAGTTCGCGTGGTGCGATAGAGATGCAACACTACGGGAAATAGCAGAATTGGAAGATGAAATCACCAAGGACACAGACAAAGAGAGGCAGAATGAGCTGTGTGAAGCAATGAAAAAACGCCTCCAGAAATATGAACAAAAAATATAACAACGAAAACAGGACAAATTAGAGAGAGACGAGAGGGATTATTTACAAGGTCGTATTCTGACATTCGCGAAAAAGTATGATCAGCCAAGGAAAAGGATCTTGAGCAATAAAAGTATGGAAACTACACAACGCAAAGAAACTTCGAAATCTGAAGTTACAGAGAGTGAGCCAAGTGGAGATGAGAGGGCAGGTGGAGCCCCTAGGTCAACGAGCAATGTGGCATCCACATCTGCATCTGCATCCATATCTGCACCGGCCCCTTTTTTAGACGAATTTCAAGTGATTCGAGATACAAGAAGTACAGGGGACGTGGAAAACCGGTGGAACCAAAGCCAAAGAGAAAGAAAAAAGGAAACGCAGGACAAGGCGGGGCGGGTGGAGCAAACGCCGGCAACGCCTCACCAAGGATGACAAGAAGCAAGAAATTCTGGAATCGGCGATAGGTACCTAAACCCCAACAGTTGTGAATCTTACCTCTAAGGTGTTAACTAAAACTGAAGAAGAGGTATTGCAACTGGGACATAGCTTTTGTCCAAGTAAAGACTCTGAATATACACAACTCAGAATCAACTTCTTTAAATTTTGCAGAAAAATTAAATTGTTGAAGTATTTCAAAGGCAAAGCACGCTCTGAGATATTGAAGTTTCCTGACGAAGGACAAATTTACCTTACGGCTGGTGATATTGAAACACTGGCTGTTGTGATGGACTTGGCTGAGGAGGGCGATCCTATGACATTGATACCGCCGTCAGCCCACAGTAGGACTTGGGCGGGAGTGGCGCAAATGAGACCGGAAAGTCCCTTTAAACCGAAATCGCGATTCTGCCCCATGATGCCTGCTGAAGCGATTGACACATTTGCAGATGATATGGTCAAAGACCTTTTGGGTTATTGTAACTCTACTAAGAAGAAGAAATTTGGTAGAGATAACATAACCAAGGAACAGAGGAAAGCAATAAGAGATTTGAATAAGGATGAAAAAATTGTATGTAAACCATCAGACAAAGGTGGAAACGTTGTTCTGATGACCAAGGATTTCAATGTACAGGAAGCCCTAACCCAATTGAATGATCAAAAGAACTACAAGAAGGTAACAAAAAGGACATTTGATGACAGTGTTCTTGCGTACCGGTCTCTGTTGAATAAATGGTACCACAAGGGAATGCTTAGCAAGGAGGAATTTGCCTACTTGGAATGCAAACATCCAAGGGTACCGACATTCTACCATCTGCCCAAGCTACATAAGCATGCAACCTGTCCGCCGGGACGTCCAATTGTTTCGTCCGTGGGAAGCCTGACTGAAAAGATGTCGAGGTTTGTGGACTATTTTCTCTTTGATTTTGTGAAATTGCTAAAGTCGTACACAAAGGACACAAAAGACTTTCTGCTTAAAATTGATGACCTGAACTGGAATGATGATATGGTTATGATGACACTTGACATTTCGAGCCTATATACGAGTATTGATCATCTCCAAGGGGTGGAAGCGGTGAGATGGTACTTGTAGACTCGGCCTATGAACTTAGCTGCACACAACGAAATGTTATTGGAATTTATAACTTTTTGTTTGAGTAACAATATATTTTTGTTCCAGGATCAATTCTTTAAACAGCTGTGTGGCACGGCCATGGGCACCTGCTTCGCCCCCAGCTACGCGAACTTGTTTGAGGGCTGGTGGGAGGAGCAGGTGCCCTGGACGGAAGAGAATGCCGAATGGACACAGAAAGTAATATCCTGGAGCAGGTACATAGATGATATATTTATCATCTATCGAGGTACCGAGGAATCAGCTAGGGTATATGTTGATGTACTTAACAAGAATGATCTGAATCTTAGGTTTACAGGCGAAATTAGCACAGTGACAGTTAATTTTCTTGACCATAGGGTGTTCATTGCTGATGGAAAAATGTGCACTGCATTACACAGAAAACCGACAGCAGGAAATTCTGTGCTTCACGCCACTAGCTGCCATCCAGGGAAAACAGTATCTAGTATACCATATGGTGAACTCCTAAGAATTAAAAGAAATTGTACAAGGCAATGTGATTACGAAACAGCAGCCAGAGAGAGTATAACGAGGTTCGAAGCTAGAGGCTACAGTGAATTGGTACTTGCTGAGGCCAAATGGAAAGCTGACAGGAAGCCAAGATCAGAACTGGTATCTAAAGCAAGTCCTATGATTTCCCAGAAGAAAAATAAGGATAAGAACAGCATGAGATTGATCTGGGGTATTCTAGTGATGCTCAGGAAATTAGGTAGAAGTGCGTCAAGAACTGGCACATACTTAGATCGGATCCTATTATTGGTAAAGACTTACCGGGGTCTCCTCTTATAACATATAGGAGAGCAAGGTCACTTAGATTTAGTGTTGTCCAAAGTCACTGTGGGAAAGATGAGAAATTTCCGCCATTTGGCAAATTGGCGGGATTTTACCCATGCCTCAAGTGCAAAGCGTGCAAAAATAGCAGAAAAGTGTCTGGTTACCCAGTACCAGGAATGAAGGAACCTAAGAAGATCAAAAGTTTAATGAATTACAACACAAGCCACACGGTATACTGTCTTGTATGTTTGTGTGGCTTGCGGTACATTGGGAGTACCACACACCCCACTAAGATTAGGATATTGGAACACCTCAGGGCCATTCAGAACAAGGATCCCACATACCCAGTGGCGAGGCATTTTGAGGTGTTCCACCAAAGCAACAGAGATCTTCTTAGTTTCTACTGTGTGGACCAGGTGCCTGCAGATATAAGAGGAGGGAACAGGTTACTCAAGTTACGAAGGTTGGAATCGCGACATATGATTGAGAACCAAACCAAAAGACCAGGAGGTTTGAATAGCGGAGAAGAATTAGCTGTCCATTTATAAATCTCTGTATAATTTAATGTACCATGATGCGCAATTGACATATTCTGGGTTAAGCCCATCCAGGGCTGAATTATTTTGAAAATGTGAATGTATATATCTTGCATTGTTATTTATGTTAGCCCATTCAGGGCTCAATAGTAGACAGTGAATTTCAACTGCATATGTACCACTTAGTAATGGTGGATTTTTTGCAAGGAATGTGTCCTTTCTTTATGTTTAGAAATGGATTTATTTAAATTCTGCCTAATGGTGGCGCCGGCCTCAAATTGATGAAGGCGTTGCCGAAACGCGTCTTTGAAGTGTGTTGTCCAATAAAGAATATTGGACGCGTCCCTGCGAGTGCTGTGTACTTTGTACTCAATAGCTTTGGTCTACAAGGGACCAGCGTGGTGTCCGTCACCCCGCCTGCAGCACCCGGTCGCGAGTGAAGGGGAGCTGCCGGAAAACAAGCCTACTATATATATATATATATATATATATATATATATATATATATATATATATATATATATATATATATATTACCTACCTAATATAATACTACCTATTACCTACTGGCGGTCATTATAGGTAGTTATAGTTAAGCCCTATTATCCATAGGAAATCTGCAATATTCTATTTGGATTAACTTTGGCGCCGGTTGATGAATGTGCGTGAAATATTCCAGACATTTGGCCAGCTCAGTTCTGCTCCTTCCCTGAAAATTGGGGTGATTGGTCTGGGGCCGAGAAAAAAGGGGGTTCCCAAAACGTGTTTTCCCCAAGCAATTTCCCATAGGACCTTTAGCCACGGCTACAGCCCGAACGGCTGAACGGAATTACACCAAATTTGGCAAAGAAGTAGCCCTTGGTTCAGACTCGTGCCTTTTGCTTATTTGGTGTAAATCCGTTCAGTAATTCCTGTTAAAATCATTTATATACCTATTGGCTGGGTGGATCTGCGGATCTATCCGTGTACCCTATGCGCAGACTACAAGCACCCTGCCGTGCACGAGCTGAATGCTAATTGGCTGACAACTGTGTTGGCAGCCATCTGAGGCACAAGAAACCAAAAACAAATGCCATAAAACGTGACAAGGGGGCAGGGTAGACACACCCTGGCACCCTAGGCCTGCTTAGGGGGTCCCACAAGAACCGCCAGGACCCAAAAATATATATATATTTTTTTTAATCGTGGGATGCGCGTAGGATTCGCGCATCCTAGCAATAGAAAAAAAGAAACAAAGTCTCCCTGTAAATATGGTAATTTGCCCCCGGGTGGCCAAATCCCGGGGGCATTATTAAGAAAAAAGTGTGGGGGGGTCCCAATCCCCCACACTGCCCTGGGGACCGCCACCCTGGGGCTTTTTTTTAAATGGGTGGGGGGCTCTGAGGCCCACCAGCCTGGGGAACCCCCTGGGCTCTAATTAAATTTATGCGGGGAGATTCACTCCCCCCCCGCAGCCCCGGGGACAGCCACCCCCCAAGGTTTTTTTTAAATGGGTGGGGGGCTCTGAGGCCCTGGGGACTGCCACCCCCGTGGCTCTAATTAAATGTATGCGGGGGCTCACAGGCCCAGGGCCGGCTCCTGAAGTGTCCCGGGGTGCCCACCCCCGGGACGCTGCTGTTTGCAATGGCAGGGCGGAAGCCTCGCAGCTTCCACTCTGCCATTGCAAACTGCTTTCCTATCCTGCTCTCTCTTCCAAATAGGAAAGCAGATTGCTTTTCCATATGGGGAGCAGCATGTTAGCTGCTCCCCATGTGGAAAAGCAATGCCGGCTCCCGCAGGAGGCAGGGAGCCGGCTGGGATCGTGGGGGATTGGAGACCCCCCAAGGCCCCCAACGAAGAGGGCCAGCCCAGGGGGATGGGATCCCCGGGGCTAGTAGTGGTCAGGGAGGGCCCCTCTAAACAAAAAAAAAAATTAAATAAATGGCCCCAGAGGATGGAGTCCCCGGGGCCACAAATGGCCACAGGAGGGCGGCAAGGTAGCCCCCCTCCAAAATATTAATTTTTTTTAAAATGGGCCATGTCCCGGTGGTGGGATCCCTGGGGCAAATTATGGCCTTGGGAGAGGGCCACGCGGCCCCATTTCCCAATTAAATTAAAAATTGGGGGCAGGCCCTGGGTACCTCAGTGCTGCATCTTTGAGCCCAGGACTGATCCTGAAAAGTAATTGTAACCATTCCTTCCATAGGCTAACATTGACTAGTTTCACTTGGAAATTCTTTTAAGCGTGGAGTTTTGGAAATTTAAATATTCACCTAAAATCATCCAAACAATGAATTCCGATTTACTCACCTGTTATTAGGAGAGAACCCAGTGCTGCATCTTTTAGCCAAGCACTGACCCTGAAAAGTAATTATAACTATACTTACCAGTAACTTGTATTTCCTTCCATAGGAATCCATTGTCTGGTTTTCACCAGAAAAGTTTCTAAGTGTCTATTTTCACAAACTACAAATATTCCTAAAAAATCACCTGTATGACTTAAACACATTCTATCAACTGTTTACAGGAGATGCACCCGTGCTGGATCCAGGAGCCATCACTGAGTAAGAAAAAGTAATGTTAACACTACTTATCTGCTAAGTGAATTTCCTCCCGTAGGATAACATAGGTGAATCTATGTGAAAAAGTTTCTAGGTGTCAACTTTTAAAATACTATAATATTCCTTAACAATCAGTACTGTAACCAAAATGCTTTTACTCAACTGTTCACAGGTGATGTCTCAGGACTGAATTTACGATCCAGTCTTGTGGTTCGAAAAGTAATCCAAAAAGTAATTAATTACATTTAACTAGAAATTCACATTGACCTCAATGATGCATTGTGTATGAAAATGAGTTGCCCATTGTAAAAACTGTAACTACAAAGTAATTAAACTAAAGTAATTCATTCTGAGAAAGTATATTTTGTAATGTATTATATAATTCAATTAGAATGTAATTTAAAAATAAAATATCTAAAAATAAATAGTTTAAAAAAATGTAGAATATCAGTGTAAGAAAATAACAATAAATACATTTAAAAATTGTCATTTACAAAACCTTTGAAATTCACTGAAAAAACTAGGCCTGTGCGGTAAATTCCGTATCGCTCGCGGAATTTGCAGAATTTGGGTAATTTAGCATTCCGCAGAGAACACGAAATTGGCCAAAAGTCTGCGTTCCGCAACTTCGCGAATTTTTTTGCTTGTTTGCGTTCTCAAAAGCGTGTTTGCGAGATATTTCTCCCAGAGCACGCAAATAGCTATTGCGAACAGGAAAAAAGCATTGCGAGCAAGCAATTCCGCGTGTTCGCGGAATTTCTGGTAGTTCATGTAGATTTTTTACCGTTTCGCGGAGATTTGCATAATACAATTCCGCAAATTCCGCCAACCCCTAATAAAAACCATAGGTTTTAGGCAGGTTATAGTTAGAAATTAGCATTTAAAAAACATTTGAAATTCACTGAAAAAACCATATAATTGAGGCCTGTTATAGTTAGGAAGTAGCATTTAAAAAACCTTAGAAATTCACTGTAAAAACCATAGGTTTCAGACATGTTATAGTTAGTTGGACATTTCACTCGTACAAAGCCATTGAAATTTCCACGTTATAGTTAGTCAGTGATGTCATCAGTGATGTGATTTGAGATGTCATCAGTGATGTCATCTGTGATGTCACTGACCATGTCATGAGTGATGTAATATGTGACGTCATCAGCAGTGCTTTGCGGGCGCGTGAGTTATAGTAAGCTGAACTAACTATAACTCGCTAATTTCTCTCGTTTTATATGAGTCAAATGTCCAACGAACTATAACGTCCCTTAAACCTATGTTTTTTTCAGTGAATTTTAAAGGTTTTTTAAATTTTAATTTCATATTTTAATGTTTAAAAAAATCTATATTTTTTCTAATTCTTTTTTAATATTTTGCAACTCCATTATCTTTTTTTAAACTTTAGAAATTATGTAATCTTTTATATCCTCCCCTAAAAATGTTTATATAATTTTTTTCTTTTATTTGAGAAAAATAGTCCTGTACCGGTAGCCTACCAAGCTCGATCAGCACGCAAATCCTATCCAACACATTTAAATGATGCACATTTCGTTTCTGACAGGTTTGTGGCACTGCGTCCCACATAACAACATATATGTATGAGTTCACACCAGCTGCTACTGTGATATGCGACCGGTACACACTACCAAGCGGCGGGTTACGTCATGTACATATAGGGTGATGCCAGCTGCGCATTGTGAATGCGATAAATGCACACTGCAACGCCCTGTGTTATGTCATAGACGTACGGTGTTGTGCCGCATACGCCATTCCCTCCTTTTCTTTTTGTCTCAAAAGTATATCTAAATAGCTTGTATATTATATATGAGAGCAAGTGATAATTGAAAATATTTTAAACATTTATACATTTCTAATTGTAATAAACTTATATTATAGTATATTACACCGAGTGCGCGATTGCCATGTCACCATAAAAAAGCATTTCATTAGTTCATAACATTTCCCATTGTAACAGTTCGAAAACGTCACCCATTTTAGTCAATATCTGTACTGCATTTCAAAAGACACACCTCTTCTGCTTAGAGAGCTTTTTTCTAAACTTTTTGCAATATACACATATCTTAGACTACACACAACATGCAACCATCATCTTCATCAATATTCATTGTCTGTAAAGAATCCTTCCACCTGTGATAGCCATACACCTAAAAGTTACATAACCAAAATGTTCTCCAATACCAGAGGTAACATGGTTGCATACGCTGTCCACAGCACAACATAATATAGTATGGCTCAGAGACAGTATCATGCAAGGATAATGAACACACTTCTTTTTATTACCAGGGTCACATATCCAGTGACGTCTAAGCTGGATGCTTGTGGGGTGAGTGTAAACAAGCCCTCAGGGAATAGTTGCTGCTAGCATCAACTACAACAGTAATCATTGGATAACACACAGAAATTCAATATTAACAGGATTAATAATGTGTGCTGCAGTAAGGTAGGGACAGTAGATGTGTAATAATACAGAAATATTTATATCGTAAAAGAACCTAAACTTGTGGCATACTGAGACACAATAGATCTGAAAATCTACACAAAAAGATTATATCATAAACGCTCCATCAGTTCTAGTGCACACAAATAGCCACACCAAAAGCATTCAGCATGTGCACAGCCAGCGATGATGGTTGCTACAGGCAGGCCATTCTAGGATCAATATCTGTTGCCATCAACTGAATTGTGAACACTGCTGTCTGCAGTGTAGGCCACAGAGAGCAGTCAGCAAGCATCCACAGCTACATAACCTGACTTGACCTGCCCAGTTTGTCATAAGCGAAGCAACAAAAAAGCGTGTGCGGAGCCTGCAATAATACGTATGCATGGTGCAAACAGTACGCACTGGAGCAATGTTTTTTGCTACAGGACTACCTCAACTACCATACCGACTCAATCTCTATTGTGAACACTGCTGTCTGCAGTGTAGGCCAGAGAGACCGTTCAGCAAGGGCTCACCGCCATATGGCATTGACTTGAGCTGTTGAGTTTGTCATACGCAAAGCAAATAAAAAGCATGTGCGAATCCTGCAATGATGCATATGCATCGTGCTGACAGAGCGCTCTGGAGCAATGTCATTTTCTACAGGACTGCATCAGATACAATAACGACTCAATCTCAAATGTGAACACTGCTATCTGCAGTGTTGACCAGAGAGACCGTTCAGCAAGGGCCCACCGCCACATGGCATTGACTTGAGCTCCACAGTTTTCAATGCGTGAAGCCACAAAGACTGTGTGCAGACAGAGCGCACTACAGCAATGTCTCTTCTTACAGGACTGCGTCATCTACAATAGCGAGTCGATCTGAATTGTGAACACTACTGTCTCCATTGTTAATTGGAGGCAGTACTCACATACATTAATAATTTGCGCTCCAGTAAGGTAGGGATAGTAGATGTGTAATAATACAGAAATAATTCTGTCGTAAAAGAACCACAACTTGTAGTGTACTGAGACACAATCAATAGATCTGAAATATTACACAAAAAGATTATATCATAAACTCTCTAGCAGTTCTAGTGCCGTTCTAGTGCACTCAAATAGTGAGAATACTTTTTCTCACTGCCTCTTCACAAAATACAACATAAATTACAGAAAACTCTACAATAAATGAATCAAAATAATTCTAATTGGGATTTCATCTGTCCACAGTCTACACTATTCACTGTTCCTTTGGACTTGCAAGATGATTTTGGTCATTTTATTAAACTTATAACTCATCAAAAAAAGTTCTTCAAGCAAGTATACTATAGATTATGTATTTATCCAAGCATGGTGTTTCAATCTAATAAAACACTTTGAAGTACTTGCGGTAGAGGGTAGTGACCATTTCCCTTTGCTGATAGAACTAGAGGTAAATAGGGTCCCGCCAAGACAGAGAGTGTTACAAATAGATGTGGAATACCCAAAGCGGCTTACAACCCGGATTAGTGATGAACATTTAGAGAAACTGAGAGCTCTCCAGCTATTAGTTGGACTAGAATTCCCCCTACCAGGGGAGGCCTTACCCTGGTATGGGGATATAATAAGACGACTAGTGGAGTGTCTTAGGGTAAAAATTAAACGGGGAAACTATGGGCCAAAAAGTAAAGTTAGTGCACTCCCAGTTAATAAACCCTGGTTTGACATTGACAAGGCCGCTATTAAGAAACTGGAAAGAGGCCTTAGGCGGAGCTATAATGTTATCCCATCATTGGAATTAAAGAAAGCAAGGTTAAAATACAAGTCAACAATCAGAGAAAAAAAAAGGTCCTTTAAGGAAATTAGTTGGGTTAATTTACTCGAGGCCATTGAGGAAAAAAATGTTAAAGGATTCTGGAAATTGATTAAGGAATGCACGGGGGAAGTTGCGGGATCCCTGCAGTGCTCCGTCCCAGAGGATAAGTGGGCAGTTTATCTTGAGGAACTATATAGCAAATGGCCTAGCAAAGGGGAAATAATACTGACAAGCTGGCCAGGTGTTAGGGAAGATATACTTGTACATTTTACCCCAGGCCATATTAGGAGAGTAATAGCTGGTTTCAATTTAACCCGAGCAGCCGGCCCAGACAACCTACCAGCAATTATTATAAAAACGAACCTTGACTGGTGGGCTGAGTTTTTCTCAAATATGTTTCATGGGATATTAAAGACAGGTCTAATACCCGAAAGTTAAATAGGGGCTATTATTAGACCGATCCACAAAAAAGGCGATGGAAACTCCCCAAAAAATTACCGCCTAATAAATCTGCTTGACATTGGGGAAAAGGTATTCTCCAAAGTAATCCTAGGCCTGTTAAAGGACTGTGCAGAGGATAACCAAATAGTACCTCCAGAACAGGGGGGGTTCAAAGAAGGGCACTCGACGATAGACCACTGTTTTTCTCTCTGGGCCATCGCGCGGAAGTCGATTGAACAGAGGGGTAATTTATTCTGCTGTTTCGTGGACTTCCGTGCGGCTTTCGATCTTGTGAGTAGGGAGCAGCTATGGTCAACTCTGGAAGGATACAATCTCCATGAAGACATATTGGCTATTATAAAAGCCTTACACACTGTAAATTGGGCCCAGATAATCCTGGATGAGGAGGGTGGACTATCTGGGAAGATCCAGATTGGAAATGGCTTGAGGCAGGGGTGCGTACTTGCCCCTCTGCTTTTTTCCCTGTTTTTAGCCGACCTACCAGCAAAATTAAAAGAGGTAAAAGGGGCTAGCCCAAAAGTTGGTGGTAATCATGTCTCGTGTTTACTATACGCTGACGATCTAGTGATCATGGACCTGACGCAGATAGGTCTCCAGAGAAAACTAAACATGTTCAATGAATATTGTCTAAATAAAAAGCTAACTGTGAACATGGAAAAGACCAAAATGTTATGCTTCGGTAGGAGTAAATCACGGTTCCCTTGGTGCCTAGGTACAAATTTCCTTGAGAGAGTGAATGAATATAGATACCCAGGAATCTGGTTTATGAGTAACCTTAATTGGTATACCCATCTGGAGGCACTTAAAATGAGGGCATCTGCCTCTGTGAAGGGACTAAAAAGATTCAACAGTGTGTATGGAGAAAATTTAGATAGGCCGGTCATAAAAGCCTATTTAGCAATGGTTCCCCCCCAATTCCTGTATGGGGCTGAAGTGCTTTATTTAAGTGGGAAAAAAGGCTGGGATAAAGAAGAGGGAAATATCCTAACAAGCTTATTCTCACTGCCAAAATCTTCTATGGTACAAGCTGCAAGACTCGAGTTGGGAATGACCTCTTGGGCGGCAACTGCCTGTATGGCACTAATTCGATTTTGGCAGCGCCTAGGGTCTGATGAGCACCTAAAAATTTCCCAGTGGTGTAAAAGAGAAATCGTCACTAGTGAACTGGCCTGGGCGAAACAGACAAGAGCCGCACTAAGTGAAGCTTATGGAGAGCTGGGTTTAAAACTATGTCCGCAACTGGGTCATCCAAGTAAAGCAAAGAAAGAATTAAGAACACTGGGAGTGGAGACTTCCCGCACATATGACAGAGAGTACCTCTTGCGGAAAGTTTCGGTGTCGCATATGACCCTGGCATGGGAATCTAACCAACAGTATCCCTATGTAGACAGATTTCCGAGCTTCCACCTAAGACGGGAGGTACTAAAAGTGCGAATGGGAATAAACCCCTGCTATGGGAATATTGAGTTTAAAAATTCTATGCTGAATAGTAATGGTACCTGTACTTGCGCGTTAGGTAATCATTGCGATATTGTGCATATTTTATTAGATTGTACGAAGTTTTTGGATTTTCGTAAAGAAGTTTTATGTCCGATTTAAAAAAAATATATGATTAGAAATAGGTTGCAAGCTGCTAACCTTCTAATTGAAATGACGAACCTAGACATTGCATGTGCTATGGGGAAATTTATGAGTAAGGTCAGGGTGTTTCTTAGTGTACAGAGTAAATAGCTTTTACTGTGCACTTGGGGTAGGATGATGCTGTACATATAAAGGACAACGGTACGTCATGGAATTCCTTGGAAGGATCCTGATGTAGATGATGGATTTACCCGACCTAACTAGTCGTCGATGGTCATTTGTATTTTGTATGAAGGTTATGGTTATTTTATGATATGTACTTATACCATGTTTTAATACGTTCTTGCCTATGTTTTAATAGTATTTTTATGTATAGGGTATACTATTATTGTTGTAATTAACCAAATAAAGGTTTCTTACTGACTGACTGACTGAAAAGTATACTATAGACTTATACTCCGCCGTAGCAGGCTATACCAGCTATTAAAACCCCTCTCCAGCATAAAAGGCCCGACCTTTAACAAGGAAGAGAGACTTTAATAGCCGGTATAGCCCAGCTACGAAGGTCTATAAGGCTATAAGAACATTCTGTCAGTAGAGGGTAGAATGTTCTAACAAATAAAACAAAGCCATATGGGTGTGCAAAGGGATTGGAATCCCCTCGGGCTTCCTGAAGCCTTTGTTCACAGCCTGAACAGTAAACAAAGAAACATTAGAATGTTGGAACTCTAGGCTTATACCAGCCATTATAAGCCCGGAGCTACTCCATTGTTTTCAATGGACCTCCCAACATCCCAAAGTTCTAATGAAACAATATTGTGTATATTGTGGGATCAAGAGACCGTTCCAGTGTTGGGACGTAGAGTTGGTTGCACCTGGTCGAAGAGAGTACCTTCCTCTCCACTCTCAGATGCAGTTCTAACATCATCCATTGTGGGATCAAGACACTGTTCCACTGTTGGGACCTGGAGTTGGTCACACCTGGTCGAAGGGAGTACCTCCATCTCCACTCTCAGACACAGTTCTAACATTGTGCATTGTGGGATCAAGACACCGTTCCACTGTTGGGACCTAGAGTTGCTTGCACCTCATCGGAGAGGGTACACAGAAATGATCACAAACTTTAACTTCTGACATCCTCAATCATAGAATCAAGACCCTGTTTCACTATTGGGACCTGCTGTACCGCCGTGTATTCCAGCGATAGAAGTCAACTAGGCCCAATAATTATGTGCAGCAGTTAACTATGAAAGCACAGAGTCTAATGCACCTCAACAGAGGCAGTTCTGTGAAAAACCAGCAACAGGTAATATCGGATATCGTCCATTGAGGGATCAAGACACCATTCCACTGTTGGGACCTAGTGTTTCTTGCACCTAGTCGAAGGGAGTACTCTCAGATCCAGTTCTAACATCGTCCATTGAGGGATCAAGACACCGTTCCACTGTTGGTACCTAGAGTTGGCTGTGCCTCATCAGAGGTGGTACACCAAAATCATCACACACTTTAACTTCTGACATCCTCAATCATAGAATTAACACCTCGTTTCACTGTTAGGACCTGATGTACCGCTGTGTAGTCCAGAGACTGCAGTAAACCATGCCTAACAATCATGTGCAGCAGTTAACTACAGAGTCTAATGCACCTCAATGGAGGGAGTTCTGTGAAAACCAAACAGAAGGTAATATCTGACATCTTCCATTGTGGGATCAAGACAACCTTTCCACAGTTGGAACCTAGAGTTTGTTCCACCCGGTCAAAGGGAGTACCTTCATCTCCACTCTCAGAGGCAGTTCTAACATCTTCCACGATGGGATCAAGACACCGTTCCACTGTTGGGACCAACAGCTGGTTGCACACACCAATCATCACAGACTTTAACTTCTGATTTCCTCATTCATATAATTAAGACCCCGTTTCACTGTTCGGACCTGCTGTACCACGGTGTAGTCCAGCGACTGCAGTCAACCAAGCCCAATAATCATATGCAACAGTTAACTACGGAATCACGGAGTCTGATGCACCTCAACGGAGGGAGCTCAGTGAAAAGCAAGCACCAGGTAATATCCGACATCGTCCATTGTGGGATCAAGACACTGTTCCACTGTTGGGACATAGAGTTGGTTGCACCTGGTCGAAGGGAGTACCTTTATCACCACTCTCAGATACAGTTCTAACATTGTCCACTATGGTATCAAAAACACAGTTCCACTGTTGGTACCTGTCGGACTACTGTGTTAGTAGTATACAGAGCACTTCACAGGGCTGGGCCTCAAGCTGGGTGCTGTGTGCCTGTGTCGCGGTAGCCAACGTTAATCTCAGGAGCCTTCCGAGCTCGCAGACCTCTGCTAAGGGCGTCAGCCTTGTGGCGGTGTAAGATGCGCAGACCTGGCAGACAAGTTCACCAATCCGGAAGAGAACTAAACAAAGAGAAACATGCCTCTTCTTTATACCCCTACGCTAGCCTTGTGTACACCGAGCCAGCCCACTACCCTAAACATTTGTGGTGGGGAGGCACGTATGCGCTACCATTCCGTAATCTTCCCTACTGACTGAACTATCATGGAAGCGCCCACTATCCACTTCACTCAATAGGCCATCATTGTATGTTGGCATGTACATGTCTGTGCTCTACATACTCAACTCTGTCCGGCACATCTCCTCAAGACTTTGCATTATATAGTTTTATAATCAATAATTCCCATCTCTCTCCGCATTCTGCATTGTGAGGCAGAGGTGCCATGCAATGTTTGCTTTGTGTACATGGCTAGCCACGTTTCCCACAGTATATAGTGTTGTTGTGTCTGCTAGGTATACATGTTGTTTGTCATATTGAATGTGATTATATAAGGTAGCGCGTTTATTCACGAGCAGTGGTTTCTCCCATTTACATATCGCTGTCTTAAAGAGTATACAGAAATTTGTCTCACAGGTGAATAGTGCTACCACAATGTCAGTCATTCATTACTATCCAAGAATGTCCAACTACACGGCGCTTATAAGCTTACAGCCCCGAATCTTGCTTCCTTTCTAAAAAGGAGCAAACTCCCACAATCAGACCAACATTCACACAGCTTTCCAACGGGAGTTATCTGCTTCTCAATAACATGCACTCCTACGGAATGTGAGCTGGCCTACCGTCTGTCCTTACTATTTCAAACTGAGTAACTTCCTGCGGCAATGTCTATTCCCACCCACACAAAACAACTCCCAAACTTCAACTTAGCCTTCAATTCCTAGTTTGAAAACAGATTTTATTAAACAAATCAAACTAAAAGCGCTTTTGTTCAGAACAGAAGTCTCCCTCACTTCTGCAAAAGAAGTGTATTCACTGCAGAAACCACAAACTTCACGTAAAGTACACTCCCTTATAAATATGAACCGCCAATTAAACTTTGTGAATTGTTATCCAAATTTCAACACATGTCACACTCAAGGTCTGGCACACTTTTTTAACATGGTCTCCCTCGGCTTTCTAACATGCTTTTAAACAGTTTTATCCTGATGAAGGCCTATGACCCCACATGCATGTTCATCAACATGTTTGGGGGCTGAAACATGTTGATGAACACAGCTTACAGTTTTCACAACTGTACAAGTCTCCTAATCAGTGGTTCCTAGCTTATACATTGCATTGTAAACAAAGGGAAAGCAAACAAGAAATTCTCCCCCCCACCCACCACCCCTCCCCAGACTCAGTCTGACATTTTAGACATGCCTATTGGTCGACAGCACAATATAAAACAGTTATATACAATGGCACATTTACATTCCGCGCCCTGAGCAATATACATAAAGTTTATACTATCCAATGCTGTATTCTTTCTAGTGTTATGACCAAGCCTATATCATATATTCATGTGCCCCATTTCTATGTCTGCAGATCCATAGCTGCAAATTCTTCCAACATTGCATTCCATTCTAGCGAAACGTGCATCTTTCACAACCCCCTTTGCTCCTGCTGCTTAAGTTCGGCTCCCTCCGCTCTATACCATCTGATCATCTTGTTATACCAGTCTCAGACTGAGGGTGTTCTGGTGGCCTTCCATCTCATGGTTATGTTTCTTTTAGCTAAAATCAATGCCAGATTAGCAAATGTGAGGGCAGGGCTTCCCTTCTTTCCCTTTGGTCCTAATCCCAATAGGCAATATTCCAGTGTCCTATTGTTCTGTACCAGTGCTACACCATCCACCATTTCTTGCACTGATGACCAGTAATGGTTCAGCCTTGGGCAGTCCCATAATATATGCAGTAAACCGGCATTGAGGAGTGACAGCCGGGACAGCTATCCGGTACATCCAGAAACTTTAAGCTTAGTTGTGCAGAGTCAAATACGCCCGGTGAACAGTCATAAGCTGTATAAACTTACATTTTGGATTCCTGGACAACTTTTGTGGGTGTTCCAGTAGTGTCACCCACTCCCTATCTGTGAGCGCACGGCCAATATCCATGTCCCACTTGTCACGTGTTGTCTGCAGTGATACTAAAGTGTGTGTATGAATGCCCCGGTATAACCATTTTGTCAGGTGACTTCCGTTGCCCATCAAATATTGCATGTGTGTCAGTGTGTGTGTTGACGGCTGCTCTCCTCCTGGGGCCCACACTGTTTGGACATAACAAGAGATGTGTGCATGGAGCAGAAATAAACTTTTCGCACTCCCATTTCTCTCACAAATGCATCATTATTCATTAAAGTACTGTTGGTAAAGAACGTGCCTAGTGTGGTCACCCCGACTCCACCCATGCCGCTATATATGTAAGAGTTACCGTCCCCAATAGTAGAGGGATTCCCAGTAGGGGTATATTGGGAGCGTACAGCCCCAATGTCTTTCTGTATCGCGTTGCCTTCTTCCAATACAACAAGGCCGCCCCCAAGAGTGGCCGTGCCGTTGAAGGAATTTTGCAGTCTGAAAGCAGCAGTGCATGTAGGTCTCCTGGTTCCCATGCCTGGAGAGTCATAGTGATTTCTTGTAAGTTGTGGCCTGCAATCCAGTACGCTAACCATTTCAGTTGGCCTACTTAGCAATAAGATTGCAGGTCTGGAACTCCCAGTCCCCCTTGTTTCGTAGCCAGCTGTAATGTTGGCAGGCCTATACGTCTACATCCTGAACCACATATTAATTCAAGAGCGTCCAGTAATTTAAACGTCTGAAGTGGAATTATGATAGGCAGATTGACGAAGTGATATAACAGCCTAGGGAGCATCACCATTTTAGCAATGGCTGCATGCCCCGGTACCGATATGGGTAGTGAAGTCCAGAACCTTATTTGCTTTATAAGCGTTATTATAGCTCAAGTCAGATTCCCATCTAATATATCTTCTGCATGTCGTTATATCTGGACACCCAAATATTTCAAGATAACGGCCCTGGTTGTGTCATTAAAAAAGTATACATATGATTTGTTTTCATTTATGGAAAGCCCTGAAAGCCGTTGGAATGTGTTAAAAAGAGTGGAGATTAGGTCATAGTCTTCATCCAAATTGTTGAAATATAATATGAGGTAGTCCGCATACGCCAAAACGACATGCACTTCTCAGTTTAATTGTATCCCTCTATGTCCTGCCAAGGTACGGAGCTTAAGTAACAGAGGTTCCAACGCTAAAATAAATAGTAATGGTGAGAGTGGTCAACCCTGCCTAGTACCCCGCGCTATCTGGTATTGTTGTGAGATGTGGGCCGGTATGTGCACGCGCCTTCGGTTTCGAATATAGCAGTCGCACTCATGGCATGGACTCCACCGGAAATCCAAACTTGTTTAGTGTATTCAACATCTAACACCATTTCTGGGAGTCGAATGCTTGACGTAGGTCCAGGGAATTGCAGCCCTGTGGATGAGCAGCTGCGGGTGTATGAGACATCAATTGGTGAAGCCTCTTAATATTGAGAGTTGTACATTTACCCGGTACAAATCCACACTGATCAGTGTGTATCAGTCGAAGGATGAACTGCAGGAGTCTGTTTGCCAGCAACTTACTCAAAATTGTATAATCTGTTTTCACATGTTGTTTCTGTGTATAAGCGGTAATCCAAGATACAAAGTTCTCCTAGGAGTTCAGCGTGTGTTATGTGCATCTCTTGCAGAGCTTCCCTGCTTGTGTCATTTGATACTGCCTCCTACTCTAGTGCAACCAGCCTGCTTTCCACTTCCTTGAGTTTGTCAAGTAAGACAATGTGTGCCCCTACTTTCGTGCTAATCGCCACCCCTGTATCACAGTTTTAAAAGTGTCCCATTCAATTTGGCTTCTGCTAGCCGTATCTGTGTTTTCAGTGAATGAACTATAGCCGTGGAGAGGGCACTGTGAAACACCGGATCTTCCAGTAGTGAGGGGTGCAATCGCCAGGTTTGTATTGGTGTCAGAACCTTCCCCAAGAGCAGTGTGACTTCTAGCGGGTTGTGATCCGAGTAGGTTTTTCCCAAGTAAGTGAAATCTGCAACAGTTACCAATAGATGCAATAAACATAACATTCTATCTATTTGGGTATGCATCCCACGCAGCGCCGAAAAGAAAGAATATTCTTTATCAGTGGGGTGCATCTTGCGCCATATGTCTCCCACACCCCATCCCCCCGCCCATGTCTGGAGAGCATCTGCCTGTTTCCTGCATCCCGTGCCCTGGAGGTGAGCGTGTGAGCTATCCAGGTTAATGTCTATCACCGCAATAAAAAATCCCCACCCAAAACCCACAGGTACCCAGCCCACCAATGCATTACTAAGGATCTCAAGAAACTTGTCCAGTTCAGAGTTTGGGGCATAAATGCTCCCTAATACTATGTGTTCTCCATCCAACAGATCATGCAACAGCACAAATCTCAAGTTTGAATCAGTCCGTTGTTCTAAGAGAATAAAGGGGGTGGCATTTCTGGACCAGCTTGCAACCCTACGGGCAAATGTAGAGAAGGAAGTGTAAAATAATTGACCTCTCTAATATGTTTTGGAGCTTAGAGGCTTCGGCATGCATTAAATTGGTTTCCTGGAGACGTACTATATGAGCTTTCCTACGATTTAATTGCACCAGAATTCTATGCCTTTTATGGATGGTGCCCAGGCCTCTTACATTCCAGAATGTGTACTTATACTTTTTGGGCTGTGCCATTTGATTGCCCATAGAGCCATCTGTCAGAGGCAGAGGTCCCTGTGTACTGACCATTAAATCCACTACATGTAGCTGAGTCCGTATATCCCATTTAAGTTCCCAATACTAGGTTCCCCCATACAACACTAGAGGGCCAAACCATGAAGAAAAACTCAATAGAAACTCTGTAATTTCTATAACCAGTGTGTTAGCCTTAGGGGGAGTAGCCACCACACACCTCATATCGTATTGCATACTATACTCAATGTTTGGTTTCTGTAGAGCTCCATACGAAGCCCTATCATAGTAACAGTACTGCAAACAGCAAGACCATCCACTGACAAAACATGCAAAGGTTTATACACATCTGACAGATTTGGCATAACATGCAGAGGTTCAATCAATCAATCAGAGCATTTGTAAATTGCACTACTCACCCGTGAGGGTCTTAAGGCGCTAGGAGGGGGTTGGGGGAGGGGTGCTGCTACTGCTTGAATAGCCATGTCTTGAGTAGCCTCCTGAAGGTTAGTAGGTCCTGGGTCTGCCGTAGGAGGATGGGAAGGGTGTTCCAGGTTTTGTGGCGAGGTGGGAGAGCGATCTGCCACCGGTGGTCGCTCTTCGGATGCGGGGGAAGGTGGCGAGGGCGAGGTTGGCGGAGCGGAGCTGGATGTTCGGGTTGTAGAAGATGAGTCGTCTTTTGAGGTATGCCGGTCCGGTGTTGTGGAGTGCCTTGAGTGCGTGGGTGAGGAGCTTGAAGGTGATCCTCTTGTTAACGGGAAGCCAGTGCAGGTCTCTCAGGTGGGTGTGATGTGGCTGTGGCGGAGGGATGTCAAGGATCAGGTGTGAAGAGGCGCTCTGTATGCGTTGTAGTCGTTTCAGAGTTTTGCCGAGGCTCCTGCATAGATGGCATTTATTGTAGTCCAGCCTGCTACTGACGAAGGCCTGGTTGACCGTTCTTCTTGTTTCGGTGGGGATCCACCTGTAGATCTCGCGGAGCATGCAGAGGGTGTTGAAGCAGGAGGACGAGACGGCATTGACTTGCTTGGTCATGGAGAGTGTTGAGTCGAGGATGTACCCCAGATTGCGTGCGTGGTCGGTGGGAGTCGGTGCTGCACCAAGTATGGTCGGGCACCAGGAGTCGTCCCAGGCCAAGGGGGTGGAGCCAAGGATGCGAACCTCCGTCTTGTCCGAGTTCAGCTTCAGACGGCTGTTCTTCATCCACTCGGCGACGGCTTTCATTCCTTTATGGAGGTTGGTTTTAGCGGTGAGGGGATCCTTGGTAAGGGAAAGGATCAGCAGGGTGTTGTCAGTGTTGGTAGATGATGTTGAGGCTGTGCAGTCGGGTGACGTGAGCGAGCGCTGCCATGTAAATGCTGAACAATGTCGGGCTGAGGGATGATCCTTGGGGTACGCTGCAGATGATCTCGGTAGCTTCGGATCAGAAAGGGGTGAGGCGGACACTCTGGGTTCTGTCATAGAGGAAGGAGGTGGTCCATTCCAGAGCCTTGTCTTGGATCCCTGTGTTGTGGAGGCGGGTGCGTAGGGTGCGGTGGCAGACAGTGTCGAAGGCAGCTGAAAGGTCAAGGAGGATGAGGGCTGCTGTTTTGCTGTTGTCCAGGAGGGCCTTGATGTCATCGGTGGCAGCGATGAGGGTAGTTTCGCACTGTGGTTACTGCAGAACCGGACTAGGACGGGTCTAGGATGCTGTTATTCTTGAGGTAACGGGTCAGTTGTCTATTGACGGTCTTCTCAATTACCTTTGCCGGGAACGGGAGCAAGGAGATGGGACGGAAGTTCTTGCGGTCCTTCGGGTCAGCCTTGGGTTTCTTGAGTAAGGCGTTGATCTCAGTGTGTTTCCAGCACTCCGGGAAGGTCACAGTCTCGAAGGAGATGTTGATGGCCTTGTGGAGATATGGTGCGATGGTGGTGCTGGCTTTGTTGAAAATGTGATGTGGGCATGGGTCTGACGGAGAACCGGAGTGGATGGTGTTCATGACTTTGATCGTGTCGTCATCGTTTATGTTGGTCCGGGTGAGCAGGGGGTCGATGTGGGTGGTGGCCATGGGGTCAAGGGTCTCAGTGGCTGTCGCGGCTGTCAGGTTGCTGAAGCTGTCCTGGATGTCTGTGATCTTGCGATGGAAGAAGGTGGCAAGGGAGTCGCACAGGTCTCGTGATGATGGGACGTCATTGGTGTTGGAGCTGGGATTGGAGAGCTCCTTCACAATGCTGCAGAGCTCTTTGATGTTGTGCGCATTGTTGTCTAGGCGGTCCTTGAAGGATGCCCTTTTAGTGGATCTGATGAGGTGATGGTGTCTGCGGATGGCGTTCTTGTGGGCTGCGTAGCTGTCCGGTGTCTGTTCGCTGTGCCATTTCTTCTCTAGTTTTCAGCAGGTTTGCTTGGAGGCCTGGATGTCCGCAGTGAACCAGCTGGCTTTCTTGTTGGTGCATCTGTTGGAGAGATTCTTGATCGGGGCGAGAGTGTTGGCGCAGTCTCTGATCCACTGTCTGAGGTTGCCGGCTGCGGTGTCGGTGGGGTCGACGGGTGGGCTTCGGGCAAGGGTGGTGTTTAGCTGGTCTTCGGTGACTTTGCTCCTGCTGCGGCGGGGGATCTGTTGAGTGCAGTGGTGCGTGTTGGGGTTCTGGAAGGTGAAGTGGATGCAGCTATGGTCAGTCCAGTGGAGTTCGGTGGTGTGGCTGAAGGTGACGTGGGAGCTTGCGGAGAAGATGGGGTCAAGCGTGCGGCCGACAGAGTGTGGGGGTGTTGTGACGAGCTGTCTGAGTACGAAGTTGGTGATGTTGTCAATCAGGGTGGTGGAGTTGGTGTTGTTGTTTTTCTCGAGGTTCATACTCATCTGACAATTGGGTACAACTTGAAAAAAACGAGGAGCACTTCATTCAACCCAAATATTCATTGACTGTCTGTGGGGTAACCAGGGGGAACAGCGCCATGCTACTCTCTGAGTCGGAGTGGGAATTAGCATCTTTAGAACAGTCCACAGTTTCTGCGACTGATTGCGCATCATGTGCCGCCAGTGCCACTGCCATCAATATAGCGTCTCTTTGACTGTCTGAGATCTGTTCCTGCGAGGGGTTTCCTCCACTCCCAGGTCCAGTCTGGCGCCTCTTATGCATCCAGTTGCATCAAACACGCCGTGTCCAGGGCTGCTGTCATCAGCTGGATTAGGTAGAGTGCTCTGATGCAGGTGCTGAGTAATTTATACCAATCCGCCGCCTCTTCCTGACTGTCAAAGAACAGGGTTTTCTGATCATGAATAACTTTTAGGCGAGCTGGGAATAACAGTGCATATTTCAAGTTGTGGATCTGGAGTTTCTTTTTGATGTCCTGGAACTTAGCTCTCGCCTTCTGCACCGCCAGGGAGAAATGGTTTTGTTTTCAAATGTTATTGAAGGATTCTCTCAGGCGGCAAGCAATATCGTAACCCGGTCTATATAATTCAGTATCCACACTATAAGCGGCCTAGGCGGTGCCCCAGAGGGGGGGGGGCTAAGCGGAACTCTGTGTGCTCGTTCTACTCTATAGTGTTCCGTGAGGCCCACCGTTGCCACCCGTTCCCACAGCCATTGTTCAACAATTCGGGTAGGATTGGATCCCTCACTCCTCTCCGGTATTATCAGTATGCGGACATTGTTGCATCTAGATCTACCTTCCGCATCATCCACCCTGTCCTGTAGTCCCTTCAGTTGACACTGTAGTTGTTCTATCTGAGAGGTGTGCATTGTTTGCTAATGTATTAGGTCATCCACGGCTATTCTATTAGATTTGACCTGGTCCCCTTTCAGAAATTTGAAACTGGTAGTCAGTGTACCGATTAGAGCTTCATTGGGGGTACGGGAGTCTAGTATTTCCTTTAAAAATAAATCCAGTTTTCGTCATTTTGAATGGGATCCGTAGGCGGAATCACATCCAGGTCAGGGCTGTGCATCTGGGTGTCCTGCACCATGCCATATGGGCCGCCTGAGGGTGGGATATCTGGCTGTTTTGCCTTAAGACGCCCCATGATGATAAGGAACCGGGGTAGGCGGTGCTGTTGCATGCACACTATAACACCAACTGCTGGACACATGCGGGCGGCCCCACAGTGCTCCCAAGCTGCCTCTCCATGTGTGCTAAGCCTATAAATTTTAGGACTACTTTGCGCCTGCCTCTCCACGTTGTACAGTTCTCCACTGCAGGTGACGGTCAACCCCTGAACCACAGGTATCAACTAGTGTCCACTCCGCACCATTCTTGGTCCTTCACCACTTTTCCAATACTGTAATGGATCTGAGCGTAGACAATGCAGGAACTGTGACAGTGTTCAGGTATCCCTTTCAGTATTTCCCCAATACTTTGCTTGTCCGGTAGTCAGGTCAGATGTGTTGGGAACTGCACCCAGCAAGGTGTAAAATATGCGTTGTTTCACACCTCCGTCAGGTGTCCACCATCCGCCTTGTATGTGTGATGATAGTATCCACTGGGGCAGCTCTACTGTGTTTGCTCCCCTGTGCACCTCTCTGCTGTCTTATTAAATTTGGCATTGAATTCCACAACTCACATTATACAGCATAGGAGCATCAGCAGGTCTGCCCAATTCCATCTATTTTCCATGCACAACGGCGCGGTCACAAGCATAGACGCCCCCACAGCGGGTCGGTGTACTGGTATGTCGTCCCTGCAATAACCTCTATGGTTCACTGAGCTGGGTTGATGGAAACATGCCGGGGAAATTACTGCACCATCACCAATTAGTGCCGCAATGCAGCAGCCCCTCTGCCGTCGTATCTGGGCCCCTTTCACTCTGATTAAGCCACCCAGCACATCGCGCTTCCATATCCCTTGCTGGCAGCACTGGATCGACGTGTGTGGCCGGGTGTGATGCAGCAAGTCAGGAGCCCAGGGCGTTTCACTGTCCCACGGCAGTTCCAAAGGCAGTAAGCGTGGCCAGGTGGGGGAGCATTTATTTCCCATTCACATATCCCGTACCGACCGCCTCTGCATTCTGGTCTTCATATTGGCTCCGCCCGCAATCTTGAGCTGCGCAAGGCTATCCGTACCTTGTATTATACGGCTGCCATGCAGCACTTGTCTCTCGGCCCTTTCAGTGTCGGTTACGAGTGCAGCAGGGTCGCTCGTCACCGCAGTTCGTGGCTCCACATTTACGGCCTCTCACAGAGCTAATTCCTCGCTGACGCCACTGTATAACACAGCCTCCACCCAGGCCTCGGCTCTAAGCGTCATCGTACCATTCAGGGCAAAGTCGGGCACAGAACTGCATGTTTTCAGGATCGCCGAACACACCTCAGACTCTCCGGTGTCCAGGGCGCCATTTACAAAGGGCGGATGGTCTAATGCTGTCAGAATAATTGCCGCGGTTTCAAGGCTCGGCACAGAGCACCTCTAGCTCGCATACGCATTGCTTGGCGGTTGGCCACACCCCCAAGTATACCCTTGATAACAATTTTTAATATTGCTTAGAGAGGTCTGGAATACAAATTGTGTGGAGACTCTTTGCGGTTGTTTTAGAATTTGTTGTTGTGTGTAGGATCCTAGGTTCTGATGGGCAATTTCTGGCGCTAAAAAAATATATTTTTTCACTCCAATCTGAATGTTGGTCTGCGCCAGAGTTTTGAAGCGTGCCCTAGGATGAAGCATGACATGATTGAGTGTGTGAGGGCAGTTTTTATACCATGAAGAGTTTCCCACATGGTAGTTCGGCAGCTTCTAGGAACATATTTCTATTTTTTCCCCATTCTTTCTCTTAGGTGTGATATGTATTGCTAGTAGGGAGGATTACAGGAAGGGAAGTACCTCTCTCCCTTTCTTCTTTAGTGTGTATAATACGTACAGTTATCTCAAGTAACTATAACTTGTGTCCTGAGGTAGCTATAATTAGCACGCCCACCATGCACAGTTTTCTCATCAATAAATTAATTGCAAATGTTGCAGTGATATTATCAATGATGTTATAGAAGATGTCATGAGTGATGTAATATGTGGGGTAATTAGCAGTGCATGGCAAGGGTGCCAGTTAAAGGTGCCAGTTAAAGATACTCTAAGAGACAAGTTATAGATACTTGAGACAACTGTAACTTTAACTGGTGAATTTCTGTGATTTTTAGAGTTTTGAATCATTACATTGTTACTGAACTTATCACCCAATAACGTTACTTTGACCATTTTTTTTTCATGCCACAATTTCTCTCTTCTTTTTGTCTCAGTAGGGTGCCTCTTAGCCTACTTGGGGCACTCCACAGCAAGTATCTGATTGGAGGCAGCGGGGGGAGGCCCAGGGTCTCTGCAGCCCCACCGACTCCCCAGCATGCACCCATTGATGGTGCAGCAGGAGCAGTTTTCTTTCGCTCCTGTGGGGTTGGAGCAATTCAAGGCATTTCCCTGTCCAAGAGCATGGGAGTGGAACATGCTTAGTTCTCCAACAGGGCAGGGGAGATTTGTGCTCCTGCCTGGTGGGAGAATTTTACATTATGGTGTTGGGGACACTAGGACACAATCGCTGAGCCGTCAGCCCTCGGTATGAGCCTTGGGCTAAGGGATAGGAGCCAAAACGCTTTGGATCTGTAATATCGTGCAAAATATAATGGTAAAGCAGGTTTAAAATGCCAGCTTTGGCCCTACGGTGTTCCCTGTCTATAAATGTATATATCTTACCTACTTGCAGACACCAGTAGGTAGTTATAGTTAGGGACTAGTTTCCATAGGAAACACAATTTTGTTTTGCCAATAACTTTGGCTCTGTTTGCCGAACTTTTCAAAATTTGAAAAATTTGTTTGACTCAGTTCAGCTGCTGTGTTGAAAGTTTTGGGGTGATTTGCCAAACAAATTAATTAGATTGACAGTCAGTTCAGCTGCTCTGTCGAAAGTTTTAGGGTGATTTGCCAAATGGGGCTCAAAAAAGGGGCCCCAAAATGTGTTTTTCCATGCTATTTCCCATAGTGATTTTAGACAGCCCTTAACATAATTACACCATATTTGGCAGAAAGGTTGCTCCAAGTCCAGAAAGGGACCTTTGTGAATTGTTGTAAATCCATTTAGATGTTTCTGGGATACTAAAAGAACACCAAATGTGTGTTTTATAGGGACAGAGATCCTCCCCATGCCATCTTCAGCCGAGTCCCAAAATAAGTCCGAAAAAAAGAAAAGGGGGCAGGATTAGGGCTTAGAGGTCAGGGGGCAGGAGGCAGGTCAGGGGGCAGGATCAGGGCTTAGAGGTCAGGGTAGGAACACCCTGACCTCTAAGCCCTGATACTGGGGTCCCCCTGGGACCCTAGCAGGGAAGAAAAACATTTTTTTTTTAAAATTGCCACAAAATCACAACAGAGTCAAGTCTCCCGTACTTGTTTTAAATAAAAGTCACCAGTTGCGCCAGGTCCAGGGCAATGCACAATCATTACAACAAATAAAGGAAGGGGGCACATGGGACCCCCATTTTAGGGCTTTTTAGCCCCTAGGGAACACCACCTGCCCGGGGCTTTATTTGATTTTGGGAGGGGGGCCGTAAGGATCCCACTCCAATGGGTTTATTGAGCCACAGGAACCACCACCTCCCCAGGGCTTTTACAGAATAGTTGATGGGGTCACGCAGACCAGTCTCCAGGGGAATTAATATGTCACCCCCCACCTGCGACTAAACAAATAGTAATGAGGGCTGCAATGACCCCCCAGGACCCAGGGTCAACCACCTCCCTTGGGCCAAATAACATTAAAAACTGGAAGGGGACTGCGTGCCCCTCTCCTGTGCCACATATGGCCCGGTGACTACCACTTTCCTGGGGCTGGCCCATGTATGCTACACAGAGGGGGGGGGCACTTGGCCACCCTTCTGGAGACAGTAATGGCTCTGGGGACCACCACCCACCAGGGCTGCTCATGCTTTGTCCCTGGGTTCCCACCCCAGGGAAATAGCAGTCTACTTGTACCTCCTGCCGAGTGAGAGCAAACACTAACTCCACTCCCAGCAAGCTGGAGGTGTCAAACTGCTCCCACTTACTTTGACAGGAGTTGTTATTCTCATCATTGATGGCATCTTAAATGACATCACTGATGACATGACTAATGACACCCACTCACACCCCTGTACAACCTCCCATACGTCCACTCACACACCCACACAACCATTTACCTACCCATTCACCAACCCATTCAATGACTCACACACACCCACACACTCACTCATACAACCTCTAATGCAGCCAAATTGTCCACCTATATGGCCACTTACATACCGACTCACTCACCCATTCAACCACTCACATACCCACTCACTCATCCATCCAGCCACTCACACTAGCACTCATTCACCCATAGAGCCACTCACTAATACAGCCACTCACAGTAGCACTCACTCACCCATACAGCTACTCACCCTGCCACTCATGTACCCATGCAGCTAATCACTCATCCATTCACTAATCCAGTTAACCACTTACATACCGATTCATACATCAATACAAGCAGTCACCCACCCACACACTCGCCAATACAGCCAGTCACACATACACTTACTGTGCAAAACAGCCCCTGACACTCACTTACCCATACATCCATTCAAATAGCCACCAACTTACCCATACAGCTCCTAACACACCCACTCACCCACCCATAGAGCTACTCACACAACTACTCAGTCACCAGAATAGCCACTCATACCCTCCCCCACCCCACAGTCACTAAGGCATCCTCTCACTCACCCACACAGCCACTCACTCTCGATCACCATTACAGCCAGTCCCATAGTCATTCACACACCCATACAGCTACTCACACACCCCATTATTCACACATACATTCACTCATGCACCCACTTGCTCCAAATATGAACTCAGTGATAACGCCATTTATAAGAAGGCCATCAGACACATAAGGAGGTTTTATTTCCAGAGTTTTATCAAGCGCAAACTTGACCTGAAGGGATCAGTATCAGAGCACTTTACATGAGCACCAGTTTCGTAACACAAGGGCACATTCATTTTTGGTAAGCACAGGGAGATTACGTGATTTTCCCATCACAGGATTTTGAGCTACATTGCCGAGACTCAAACCTGTTCCCCAGATTTGACATCCACCGCCTTAACCCATTAGGCTACATCCTCTCCCCAAGTTGAATTACTACACAAAGCAAAATCCAGCTACTACGTTAATAAAATGGAATAGGCATTGAACACCACCAAAAAGTTTTTTTCCTCGGTTTCCAATCTGAGTAAGCTACCAGAACCTAAAACTACATTGGCTGACCAGTCCTTTTGTGAAAAGCTATCAATTTATTTTCAAAACAAAGTTGAGGTAATCTACAACACCTTTCTTAGTAACAACCCCTGTGATGTTGCCAGGGATTTAGCAAAGGACACTGCAACCTACACTGATATCTCACAGACACAGTATAATATTTCCGCCTCTATTCCTGCCATGCAGGCGGCGGGCTCTCTAGATGCCAGTACCTCACTCTCGTTCTTTACACCTCTTTTGACCAAGAAGGCTCGAGTTTTTTTTGCCAAATCAATTTGGGTTCTCCGCTGGACCCCTGTTCACCCACAGTTCTTCACTTGGCATCCAATATAATTCCCAGTCACCTTATGCTCACCTTTAATAGGATGTTCTCCATTAGACATTAACATAAACAATATAGGATGGCCACTATTCTGCCTCTTTTGAAAAAAAACGAATCTGGATAACACTAATCCCAATAACTATAGATCCATCTCACGTCTGCCTTTCCCCACAAAGACAGTGGAGAAAGCCATCAATATTGAGATGACCCCTCGCAACATGCTCTTCGATGCCACCCAGTTCAGCTTTAGAAGCCATCATAGCACATAACTGGCATTGGTTACTGCCTCCGAAGAGATCAGACATACCCTAGAGGCCAGAGGAAATGCTGCACTAATCTTATTAGACCTCTTTGTAGTGTTTGATATGGTGAACCATAGCCTTCTTATCGACCATCTTTGTGCCTTGGGATTCGAGGGTCTGGCCCTAAGCGCCTTCAGTCTTTTCTTGCTGACAGAGTTCAGTTTTTAGAACTTAATGAGACAAATCTTCTGTTTTCCCTCCCGTGTAGGGTTTCGCAGGGCTCCACCCTGAGTCCTACCCTTTTTAACCTGTGTGTCACTCCTCTGGCTAAATTGATCAAATTCTTTGGATAAATTTTTATTGTCATACGCAGATGACACATCAATGGTGGTGTTGATTGCAGGGAACCAGGGCAGGGGGGCCTCCCTGTTTCATGACTGCATACAGAATGTTGGAAATGGATGGCTAGGAACTGTCTAAAACTAAAGTGAGACAAAACTGAGGTTTTGCTGTTCTGGAACATTTCATTTTGGTCCCCAAAGTGGTGGACTCAGGAACTAGGGATACTGCCCACACCAGCGGCCAAAGTTAAAAACGTAGGACTATACTTTGATAACAAACTATTTTTGAAAGGGCAGATGAAATATATCTCTTCCTTCTGCTTTTTTATGTTATGTTATGTTATAGCGCATGGCTACCCCAGCAACGGGGCACCCAGCGCTAGCGGACAGGCAGCAGTGGTGGAAGGTGAGAGACTAGGTGGTAAGATAGCCAGAAAATGCCTATAGTGTAGGGCGCCACGGGGCAGAAACGCACCACGCAGGCGTCCCCAGCTAGATGGAGGAAAATAGCCAGGTTTTAATCTGTTTCCTGAAAGCCCAGTGATTTTGAGTGCAGCGAGCCAAGATTGGAATAGACTTTCCAGAGGGTAGGGGCCTGGGATCTAAAATAGCACCCCCGCTCTGCTCCTGCGCATCCTGGGAGTACAAGCCAGGTGCAGGTCTGCAGAACGTAGTGCTCGAGTCGGCACATAGAGTGAGCAGAGCCCCTGCAGAATCTGGGGGCCCTGATCATACAGAATCTTATGGATGGTGCAGAGAGTCTTAAAGTGAATTCTCCGTTCGATCGGAAGCCAGTTTAGGCGTTGCAGGAGGTGGGAGGTGTGGCAGTGCATAGGGAGGGCGAAGAGAGTGCGGGCAGCTGCATTCTAAGACCATTGCAGTCTCTTTGTGACAGTTTTGTTAGCACCCAGTAGGAGTCTGTTACAGTAATCAAGGCAAGACAAGACCACTGATTGAATGATCACTTCAAGGATGGGTGCGGCAGAAAACCCTAAGATGGGTTTCAACCCGAGTAAGTGGCCGAAAGAAGTACCTGCCACTTTTTTGGCCTGCAGTTTGAAGGAGAGGGAGATGTCCATCAGGACCCCTAAGTTCTTAACTGTGTTTTTCGGCTGGGGAGGGGAATCCAGTACAGCGGGCCACCACTGATAGTCCCATTTGTGAGTGTCTCTTCCAACCAAGAACACCTCCGTTTTTCAGGAATTGAGTTTTTTTTTTTTTTTATATAGCGCCACATGACCATTGGGTATCAAAGCGCTTAACAGATACATTATGAACATTAGTGAAACATTGCGAATATCTGTATATACCTCCTGTACATGAACTTTCTTATCAGTTTCAATAAAATGAGTGGCATTACTATATACAAATTACTGTACATGACATGCATTTCTTAACCTTACAACAAAAACATCATCATTGCTATATATAACATTCCCGTGTATATCTTCTTATACGTTTTATTGAATGTAATATTTCTTTACACATGATTCTGTTGTGCTTACGGAGGAGTCTACACCATGAACGGTTCCTGATTAACGCTGGTGTATGAGTCTTAACGATTAAAGAGTCGTCTGGCCTATGGCAGGAACTTGCTCATTAGGAAGCTCTTCGCTTCCTTCTTGAATGTTGCTGTGTTTGGAATTTTTCTAAAGCTTGGAGGGAGTGAGTTCCAGATTCTTGGGGCTGCTCCGGAGAAAGCTCTGTTGTATGTCTTCTTCTTCCGAAAGATGGGTGGTTTTAGCAGCATATCTCTAGCGCTCCTGGCTGGTCTGCTTCCTCCTGAAAGCTCTATTTTCTGAGCAAGGTACCTTGGAGTTCTGTGGTGGAGCACTTTGTGTGTAGTGCATGCCATTTTAAATTGAATTCTGGCTTCGTAAGGTAACCTGTTTAATACTTTCAGATAAGGGGAGACATGGTTATATTTTCTAGAACCAGTAATGAGTCTTGCTGCTGCATTTAAACATGCTTTTAGAGGGGCTGTTGAGATTTTTGGGAGACCTGCTAGAGTTGTACATCCATATTCAATCCTAGAGATAACTAAGGACTGTACTGCTAGCTTAAGGTCTGCTGAAGAGATGAGTGGTTTCATTTTCCTAATATAGTTCAGGTGAAACCAAGCACTTTTTAGGTCGAGCAGAGTCTGCTCGAGACCTATTGCTGCCCGTTTCTGGGAATGTAGACACGAGAGGGGCACGAGCGCAGATTTCACCTCGTGGGCGCGCACAGCGCCGTGCCCATCTTGTGCCTCACATTCTCGTGCGCACACAGCCAGCCCCCACACCCCTGCACACACACACACACAGGCACACGTACACACGCTGCCGCCCCCCACCACACACACACACACATACAGACAGGCACGCATACACACGCCGCCGCCCCCTAACCCCCCCTGCACGCACACACAGACACACACCCCCGCCACATGCATCGGGAGATCTGCCATACCCCCGAATCGGTACTTACTGGTTAGGCGCGGGGGCGCAGTCCCGCCAGCATCCGCCAACATTGTAGGGAGCGGCGGTTGCAGGCCCCCAGCGTAGGAAACAGGCCCCCGCGGTGCACACATTGGGAAGAGGAAAAGGGGACGAGACCCACGGCGCGTGACACGGCACAGGGAGGCGGTGCGCGCCAGGCCTCCGTCGCTGCCTGGAACCTGTGTGCGCACTCCCCAGCCTGTCGCGAGCACGCCTCCTTCTGGCTATTAGCGTGTCCCAGCCGCCGCGGTCACAGCGGGCCGCCTCTCCTCTGAGCAGGATTCGCTGGCGGGGGCGGGGGCGGGGTGGGGGGCGGTTCATAGGTTCTGTCTGCGCTCGGAGCAATATTACATATCGCATTATATAGGCATCCATTATCGTGTTTTGCAACAGGGAAAACTTGCTGCACGTCACAGGAACATATTGCTCAAAATTCGATCGTACACAACTTGCAATCGTTGGAATTGTGCGCATTAAAACCTCTTTATCAACGCGATTGGCTGATGTTGAAGTCTGGTATGCAACAACTGGTTCAAATATGTTATCTCAATGTTTCACGCTTTATTACAAATGTCACCAAAAAAATGTTCATATTTCACTTCTGTTCCTGGATTTTCGTCACAATAAAATACAATGAACATAATCTTCCCAAAAGTTATTTACAAAAATTTAAGCTAGTGCCATTATAAATTACAATCACTTTTATTTAAGTATTAATTATTTTAAAAAATAAAAGCCTTTGTTCTTTGTAATATCAACACTAAGTCATGTAAATACCACACCTATTGCATTACAAATGCTAAAGATGTCACATTTGCGAAAGTTAAAACTATTGGCATTATAAATGACAAAGCTATTCATTTCGCTATTCTCAAAAACCAACACATAAATACAAAAATTGTCATTTACAATACTAATAGCTCAAACTTTCCTAATGCGAGACCTATTGCATTGCAAATGCTTGTTGTCATTGATTTGATGTGTGTTTTCATGTCTAGTTTCTTATCAAGCGAGATACCCAATGATTTAGCAGATTCTTTTAGAGTCGGGATGCAGTTTAGTGCTGTGATCAGTTTGGTCCATTCTTTCACTTCTGTGGGTTTATTCGGTGGTGAAATTAATAGGAATTCCATTTTTTGTGCGTTTAGTTTCAGATGATTACTAGTTAGCCAGTGTAATGATATTTTTAATGCCTCGTTCATTTTCTTTGTGTCTTCCAGTGACGATATCTTGATGTAGATCTGAGTATCATCAGCGTACATGTGAAAAGATATGCATGCGTCACGGAGAATTTCTGTAAGGGGTTCGACATATAAAATGAATAACGATGGAGATAGTGTTGACCCTTGAGGGACTCCAATTGAGTTTGGGAATGAGGGTGAGAGCTTCTGGTTGACTAGGAATCTTTGAGTTCTGTTCTGGAGGAAGGAATCAAACCATTTCAGAACAATTCCAGATAGACCCATCGTTTCTCGAAGCCTGGCTAGCAATTTTTAATGGTTTACTGTGTCAAAGGCAGACGACAGGTCCAGAAGTACTAGTAGGCAAGTTTGATTGTGGTCCAGGGCCTGCAGTGCATCATCTACTATGTGTAGGATTGCTGATTCCGTACTGTGGCCAGGTCGAAATCCGGATTGACAGTCGTCCAGCAGCTTGAAATTGACAATGTGGTCACTCAGTTGATTTTATACACATTTCTCAATTAGTTTGGCAAGTATAGGAATATTCGTTACTGGGCGGAAGTTATTTGGCTCCGTCGTGTCCGCTGTAGGTTTTATGATGATCGGAAGAACTTGACCTGTTTTTAGGCAGTCTGGTGGTATTCCTTGTGAGTGTGAGGCACATACTATTTTGTCCATACAGGAAGACAATGTGATTGATTCTTTTTAGGCATTTAGAAGGGAGGGGATCATTGTAGTGATTGTTAGGTTTAATATCCAAAAGAGTTTTGTCAATGGTATTCTGGTCATAAAGCTTGAAAGTAGTCCATTGTGCACTGTTTTTCAGACTATCATGCTCATTTGTCAAGGATTCCTTGTTTTGTTGAGGTAATTGACTATGAAGGTTGTCAGCTGCACAACTGAGATCTTTTTCTAGTTTGCTGGCCTTGTCTGTGAAGAAAGTAGAGAATTCTTCACAGCTCAATTGAGTTTTAGCAGTTTCTTTTGCAGATTTGGCCTGCTTATTTGACTGTTACTTTAATATTTCGAATAGTTTCCGCGGTCTGTTTTTGGCGCTGTCTGGTTCTGACCTAAAGAATTATTTCTTGGAGTTGAGTACTTTTTTGTTATATTCGTTTCTGATCTTTCAGAGTGTTTTAAGCTGAGGGAATGATGGCTGCTGTCTTCTCCATTTCCTTTCAGCTTGTCTCAGTTTACGCCTATCTTCATTCAAAGTTTCATTAAACCATGGGTTTTTATCCTTGTCAGACATTCTTTTTAGTTTTAGAGGCATGGTGGAGTTGACTATGTTCGTCATTGATTTAGTGTAGTGCTCTGTGAGTTCGTTAGCATTCAGTAATTTGTTAGGCGGATTTAGTTCCTTCTCGCATCTTGCTACCAGTGTCTCAATATTAGGATCTTTGATGTCTCTAGTTCATTTTTTTAGTTTGACTGGTTGTGCTGTTTTGCTCTTCTTTATTGACGGTATTACAAAGGTTATGGCATGGTGATCAGTCCAGTCACAAGGGACAATTGATTGGATTGTGATTTCTTTACTCCTTGATATTATCCAATCTAAGGTAGCCCTTTTCACGTGTGTTGGATGTGTGCAGGTTTGAGTGAGGTTTAGATCTGTTAGGAAGTCTTTCAGCTCGTTGATCTGTTTATCATTCTTGTCGTCCCAGTGCAAATTGCATTCGCCTAGGAACATGTTATGTGTGTGGCTGTTAGAGTTAGCTGTGATGATCTCTATTAACTGTTCTATGAAAGTAGCATTATTGCCTGGAGGGTGGTAAAGCGCATGTAGGCTGCATCTTTGGTTACCTGCTGTTCTTACATTGAGGCCTAGGTATTCACAAGATTCAAGAGGGTCTGATTGTATTTCGTTGATCTCTATATCCGTTCGGTGTATTCATGCAATTACGCCTCCTGTCTTTTTTTGTCTGTCTAGTCTCACAATGTTATAATGCGGGGGCACCAGAAGATCCATGAATGGAGACAAAGATTCCGTAAGCCATGTTTCTGTTAGGATTGTTACATCTATTTCCTGATTAACTATGAGGGCTGCGATGTCCGAGGCATGTTTTGCTGCGGATCGACAGTTGAGCAGTAGGCATAATAGTGGTTTCCCTGAACTACTAGGGTTCATTTCACTCAAATTGGTGGTTAGCTGGACTTGTTGTAGGATGTTATGGTTGGGTTTCCTATTCTTGGGCCGGGGTTTTCTATTGGCATCGATCGAGACTGACTCAATTGCCTCCCCTTTGCTGCTAGTTTCCGGCTCATATGATCTTAATAAGGTTATCATACTAATCTCCCAGGCTTTGGCCAAAAGGGCTAAAGGGCGAACGTACACGTTAAAGAGTGTAGCACTCTGGTATGGAGGGGCATGGATCTGGAAGGAGCGATCAGATACAAAAGATGCAAGCTGACCCCGATTTCCCTGAGTCGTTGGAGCAGAATCTCATGGGAGACCTTGTAGAAAGCCACACTCAGATCGAGCAGCACCAGTGCTGTGGTATTGCCCTCATCCAGTGCCTCTCTCAGCTGCTCTGTGACTACCAGCAGAGCGGATTCTGTGCTGTGTTTAGGCCAGAACCCATTTTGTGACCTGTCCAGAATCTCATTTTCTTCCAAATACTTGATTAGGATGGTGTTAACATGGGATTCCATGACCTTAGGCAAGTAAGGAAGCAAGGAGATAGGCCGGAAATTCTCTGGGGCAGATGCATCCAGTGAAGACTTTTTCAGTATTGGAACAACCTTGGTGTGTTTCCAAGATGTGGGGAGCACTGCTGACTGGAGTGACTATTGATCAGTGTCCTGCCCTCGGTCAAGATGAAGTCTTAGAACTTCCTGAAAGTGTCAGGTTTTACAGGATCGTCAGGGGAACCTGATTTCACCTTATTTGACAGAGTTTCTATGTCATTACAGGACAAAGGAGGAAGATCGTGTAGCAAGAGGGAGGGATCCAGTGCGTAGATGGATGGCCATGGTTTAGGTGCCACACTTCTCACGTCAAAAGTCGTATAGATATAGTCCACTTTATTAATAAAGTAGCGGGCCAGAGCTTCACAGTGCAGATTGGTGGAGATGATTCTATTAGTTCCTACTAGGGGTTTTGTCATATCGTTTAACAGAGAAAAAATGGTTTTGGAGGGGTTGGAGCTCGATGTGATCAAGTTAGTATAGAATGCTGCTTTAGCCTTTTGGACAAGTTTGTGATAGGCTTTGATCGCCAGCGTGTAGATTTGTTTTGCTGTGGGATCATAGGCACGTCCCCAGATGCTTTACAGGGATTTACACTGTTTTTTCCCCACCTTTTATGTTCAAAACTCCCAGTAAAATCTTTCTATTTATCTCCTTAGATCTATGGATATCATTTATTATGTCTCTCATCTTTTCCAAGTTAGATTACTTTGGTGCCTTATTTTCTTAGCCTCCAGAAAACATCCCTACATAAATTACAGATTATTCAAAATGCGGCTGCCTGGCTTCTTATGGAAATCCCTAAGTACCAGTCGGTTTCCCATGTTCCCATGTTCTCCCAGCCCTTCATTGGCTCCCAGTCAAAAAAAATGGATCGAGTACAAATATTTATCCATTGCATAGTGACAGCCCTGATTTGCTGAAGCAGTACTTTCATTGATGCATCCAAAAAAGATCTTTATGATCCGCTTCCTTAGCTAACCTTGTTATTCCCTAAAATAAAAAGACCCTTTTGGGCTGGCAGAAGCTTCATTGCCATTACTATGAACTCTGGAACACTCTGACACTAGAGTTAAAGAAAAGATCAAATTTGCTAGCTTTCCAGAAAGTGCTGAAAACCTGGGGGCATTTTATCAAGAACAGCGTTAAAATTATCGCCGGTATAGCAGCAGGAAACTGCCGCTAAAGCGGCGATAATGGGCTTGATAATATGGCCTTGGGAATTCCCCTAGAAGCCCAGGTTCACACCAGAACATGGGCTTCTTTAGGAATTCTCGAGGGCATATTATCAAGCCCATTATCGCTACTTTAGCAGCAGTTTCCTGCCGCTAAAGCGGCGGTAATTTTAAGGCCTTCTTGATAATATGCCCCCTGGTTGTTTAACAAATAGATTCTAAGTGCTAAGTTGCTCTCAAACCTCTATCTCAGGCATTCTTTTCCTCTCTCGCCTCCTCCCCGAATGTTAGTGCCTAAACATTCCCGGGTAGTAGTGCACTGTACAAATCTCTATTTCATTCCAGTTTATACACATACAACTCTCAGACACCTACTTACACACTGATCCATTCACACACCCACACAGATGTCATATGTTAGAAACAGTATCACTCCTTACTAGTTTATAAAGAATATTAATTTAACTTATGCAAGAGCTTACTATTTATCATTAAGTCTCATAAATATTTAATAAACAGTTTCACTTACTGAATGATGTCATCAGTGATGTCACTGGCCATGTCATGAGTGATCTAATATGCAAAGTCATAGGCAGTGCATTGCGAGGGTGTAAGATATAGTTAGCCCATGTAACTATAACTGCTGAGTATTTTTTCCCAATGGTTTTCTGCTATTGAAATTGGAGCCTACCTCTCTGTATTACTTATGCACATTGCATGTGGCTCCACCAATTTTTTCTGTGGGTCGGTGTGTGCCTCCATAATCCTCAGATCGATTCTAGAGGTGCCACTGGAAGCATATAAAAAGGCCTCATGCTGCAAACTTGAGCACACGCACACATGCTATCAGTGTTCCTCATCTAATTGAGCCAGTCGATCTCATAAATCAAACGTTGAGAGTGAATGTATGTTCTGCATTATTGGTTCTGATATCATTTGCCATGCAAACAGTTCAGCTTCATTAAAAGCAATCATATCACATCATACCATGTGTCGCATTTCACAGTAAAAATAGCCAACACTAAATAATGAAAACGACTTCACTTCCCATTTAGTGTCATACTCGGTTTCAAGAATATTCGCCTCTGCAAAAAAAGTTCTCTGTCTGGAAATGATTGACATAAAAGTATATAACATGATTAAACCTGTAAGTCAAAGATATTTTGTTGGAGAAGAATAACGTTAACGCTAGAGCGAGGATTTATTTGATAGGAAAACAAAACTAACTGAAAAAGTCAATAGGTATCGCCAAGGCAACTTTGCAATATCTTTAATGCATTTTTGTAAATATATGCAATCATTTTTAAAAATAATAAAAAGTAAAAATGCAACTGTCTAAAGGTGGCATGTATATGTTTTCTTTGTTGGTAAGTGTGCACATGTGCTCAAGCTAACTACTGTCACGCTCGGTGAAGAGAGCCACAGGCTTAAGAGTACTGCCCTGAGACTTGACCTGTGCTGTTTGCTGTAGTTAGCATTTTAGGAGTTGAATCAAAATACGAATGACACTTGAAGAATCCAATAGATGAAGAGAACTGGCTGAAAGCCCCAGCATATGTGTGGGTGTGTTTGTGTATGTGTTGTGAGTGTGTGTGTATGTATGTATTTTCATTATTCATTTAAATTATTTTCAGTAGATAGAAAGAGGTGAAACATTATCAGCTGAAGAGAAAGATTATGGTTTTGGGGGTATTAAGATTAAAGTTACATAGGGGTAGTCTAGGAGTAAGGTTTTATTATCACAAGTGTGGATAAAGTGGAGTTGGGAGAACAAATGAGACGAAGGGGGTGGCAAGCCCAAATCTGCTTCTTCTAGTGAATAGGATGGAGTTGGGGAGGATGGGGGTCGAGCCTAACCTGCAGAAGATTAGCATATAAATGCTGTGACTCCCCGTTGATAGGCCCCTGTTTGATATTTAAGGCAATTCATGCTTATACCTTCATAATGTTTTCCACAAAAGGTGGTTAGGCCAAATTCGCATCTGTTTTCTTCTTATATTGTTCTAGCCCAGTACAGCATACAATTTTTCAGTCGCGACTGGAATATTATCATAATGAGACTCATAGTCACCACATGCTCTGAACTAGAGAAATACTTATTTTTTCAAGTGAATTGTGTTAGGGTGGACTAGCACACTGAGTCTAACAGGCATATATGATGTGATATGCATAGTTGGTAACACATTAACACAGTGTACTTGGGCATGACAAGTACATTTTGGGATTAAAGGTACTTAAAATGGGCCCAGGTTCATCAGACAACAAGGTTTTACCTCCTAGAGCATGGATACATCCTAGTGCATTGCCTGTCTGATATCAGCTGCTGACATTGCTGTTTCCATAGGGTTATTGGAATATATGTACATATGTGGAACAGTTGCTTATCTGCAAAATGAGAAATATTAAAGATATAAAGTAAAGTACGAATTTTGATAACTGATGGACATCCCACATGTTTTCTAAATATAAGGGATGTATAAAGATAAAAATTCCGAACAACATTTTTAATGCACATACAAATGGTGGTGATCAGTTGATGTGACACTGTGAAGCAGAAGGATTGTATGTCTGGACTGATACAACAGGCATACCTGGTGGCTTTAGATTGAGACTATGGAGGGGGAAACATGGCGGCAGCAGGCTGAGCTGCCGTAGTGCTCCGTACTCGGGCGCTCGCGGTGCTCGACTTTCTTGATGAAAATGGAGGCTCGTGGTATTGCAGGAGATAAGAGCTAATTGCGATCATAATGCGCTAAGTTATTCTCATATTTGTACCTGTTTTTCTTCTTTGTGGGGGGCAGACTGCCGTGTGGTGTTTGACATCGGGCGGGGCTTGGCGCTGGGGTTGGTGGGCTTGGCTGGCTGGTCTCGGCGGAGTCGGCGGAGTGGAGCGGTTCATTGCGGAGTTGGGGCTTTTTCCTGGCTTTATCCTGACATCGTGGGTCTCGCAGCTGCCGGTTTCGGATGTGGCTCCGGCCCAGGTCCCAGGTCAGTGTTGGAGTTTCCTGGCCTCGGAGGGGGAGCATTTGGCCGGCCGTGTTGGGTGGCTGAGCGGATCTTTCTTTTTTTCCGGAAGGAGCACATCAGTGGAAACTACATTGAGCCCGCGATCAGGTGCACTGCCTCCCTTATGCAAGGCAGCGGAGAGAGACTCAACCCAGCAGGGGGAGAAACGTCTTTGAGCTGCCTGCTGTTCTCCCTTGGTTAAGGAGTGGCGTTGGTTGCTACCTGGCATCTGGTACCTGCTGCCTAGAGGTAGTTTTTTCTCCAGTCTTTTCTCCTTTCTTCTAATTTTTGGCTGCCCAAAACACCAAGCATAAGCACCCACAACCAAAAGAAAAAAAAAGGGGGAAGAAAGCGAAGGGTCTTTGCCTTGCCTCAGCCGTTTTTTTTCCCTCTCTTTCTGTTTGTGCAGCCTAGCGGTTTCAAGGGAGTGCCATATCTGCACCTATTCATATAACATTTTTGGGGGCGATTTGTTGGTCTTTTTTTTTTCCAGTGGTTTAACATCTATAGCATTTTTGCCTGATCCTCAATGTGCTTTGAGGAGGCAGTTACTTCATGCTTGCTGCAGAAACAGCAGCAAGGTCTGCTGCATTGGGGCTGGGCCGCCCTGGAGCTCCGTAAGGGTCAACGGATTCGGAGCCTGCTCCAAGCTACTTGAGGCTCCATGGAGTGCGGTGGAATTAGCTGCACCACAGAGCTCCGGGGGAAACAGACACCTGATGTTTCCACTATTAAGGTGAGCGCAGAGCAGGGAGGAGCACGAGACATTCCAGCGTACTTGGGTTCGCCGAAAGCAGGTCCAGGATTACGGAAGAAAGGCAAGCGTGGTGCAAAAGTGAAGAACTGCCCTAAGGTATGTGAACCTCACACTGTAGGGGATACTGACCCCCCTTCAACAGCTAATAATTTAAGCCAGGGTCTCACTGAAAACATAGAAGGGAAGGGTATTGAACCGGATTTGTGTATAAAATCCCAGGCTGAGATATATGAGGGAGACGAGTAGAGATTATCAAGACTTGTTACGACTAAGGGCGCAAAAAGCTGGATACAGGGGCTGGGTCATAGCTCTGCTGGAGTGGAATTTAGAAATAAGAGCAAATCTTCCTCCTTTTTGAGTGCTGAGGTTAAAGCCAAACGCTCAAAGGGGGGCAAGTCAGCAAAGGGCGTCAAAGCTGCTATTTTTGGCTCGAACACAAATGCTTTCTTTAAGATCCTACTTTAAAGTGGTTCCTCAAGTCTTAGACTTAGTGAAAGAGTCTTCATTGTTTGAGGTTAATATACCCTGTCTACCAGCCCCAGCTGCGGCCCCTGTTCCTATGTCTCTACTGGACTTAGAAGGAAACTTAACTGGTCAGGTCAATACACCTTCTGGTAATATGGCTTCAGACTCTACCCATGAGTCGAAAGGAAACTTAACTGGTCAAGACAATACACCTTCTGCCAATATGGCTTTAGATCCCATCCACGAGTTGGAAAATGGTTTAGAAGTTGAAAACAGGTCAGAGGACCAGGCGGACCAGAGCAATCTTCAGCAACAGCAGGAGCAGATCCCAGGTTCTCTAGAGCCTCCAGACAAGGTAGATCTACCTGACCCGGGGGGTATATTTCAGGTTGGATTGGCCCCATTGGCAATCGGCCAGCTATATGAGTCTATCTCCACTTTAGCTGAGACCTCACTACAATCCATGTTTGCATCTTTGTCGCTGGACATAAAAAAGGGGTTTGAGGTCTCCGCAGCTAATCAGTCGGAAATAAGGAATTTTTGTGAGTCCCTTGATAACAAGATTGATGGACTCAACTCCAGGACCACGGCTTTAGAAGAGACTGTGGCGGGTCTTTCAGTATATTTAGACGAGGCCAAGACTGACATCGCGCTCCTTAAGAAAGAGGATCTTGCCCTCTTTGAGAGAATGGAGATATTAGAGAATAATGCGAGGCGCAATAATATTCGAATCCTTGATGTCCCTGAAGGGAGCGAGGGCTCTGATATAAAACAATATATCATCACACTCTTAAAGGACTCTTTACACCTAGAACAGACAGTGGAAAGTCCACCGAGAACAAAACCCAGGAAAATCCTAGTCAACTTTCACACTTATGCTATTAAAGAGATGATCCTTAGCCAGGCCCTTATACAGAAGTCCTTGAGTGGGAAAGGTTACACTTTTCAAGTCAGGTCAGATCTCTCCAGGGTAACCCTTGATAAACAATGGTAGTTGGGGAGGAGATTAGATGCTTTCAAGCAGTTAGGTGCCTCTGCCCAGCTTAAGTTCCCAGCCGCTTTATTAGGTACAACAATAAAATGTACACCATAAGATCAGTTCAAGCGGCAGATAAGTTGCTGTTGGCTTGGGGCAATAAGAAGGGTCCACCTAGTTAAACAGTGCTTCTATGTGTTTTCTATGTATTTTCTTAATCCTAACTTCCAATAAATTATACAAGGAAACTTTTGAAGAGTAGAAACTAGAGGTGTTGGGAGCATTAAAAGTCAGTTTGTTTCACATAACACAGAACAGGAATAAGTGGCCCCCCCTTCTCTGGTGCTGAACTAAGTAAGAACGGAGAAGGAATTAAGAAGTTAAAAAAAAAAGTAAGAAAAAGAGAGAAGGGAAAAAATAATTAAAAAGAAAAAAAAGGAAAGAGAGGAGAAGGGGGAAAAAGAAAAAGATGGTTGGGAGTTCACAAACCCTGAAAACTCTGAATTTTACTTAGTTACCCTACAGATACCTCTAGATATCTCGGGCTCTCTGCAATTTTCTCTTTTGGCTGCGAGCGCCCGGTAGGAGGGCACTATCTTCTGGACTCGTTCCGGATAGACAGGGCAAGGGTTTCCCAGGGGGGGTGGGGGGGTAGTTTGGGTCACGGGGTTAGTGGGTGGGCATTGCAGGGGAAAAAGTTAAAAAAATTCCTCATTTCTTTCCTGGTGCTACCAGTTTGCTTTTTCTGTTTTAAGGTGATCTTCGGTTTGGTCTGGTTAATGCAGTGTGGTCTCTTCTTAGTTAATCATGGCATTCCTGGGGTGTTAGGAAAGTTGTGTCTTTTTTATGAATAGTCTGCGGATTTTTTCCTGGAATATCTATGGCCTCCGCGCAAGACCTAGAAGAGATAAGATCTTGCAATACCTCCGTGACTGTGATGCGCAAGGCATTGTCCTCCAGGAGACCCATTTGACAGAATTAGAATTGTGCGATTTGGTAAAGAAGAATCCGTGGATTGATTTTATTATCGCCACAACTCAATTAGCAAATAACAGAGGAGTTGCAATCTTGTTTAAAAAATCATTAAAAGCCCGCTTGATATCTAAACTAACAGATCAAGGTGGTATATGGGCTATATCCATAGTTTGTATTGTTGGGGCGCAAATCACCTTTGTTGGTTATTACGGCCAAAACGTTGATGACCCTTCTGTCTTAGATTCTGTCTTTTCTCACTTGCTCTCTTTTCTTGAACCTGTTATATTTGCGGGCGATTTCAACATAGTCCTTGACCCTCTTTTGGATAGGTCCCCACACAATCGGGCATTGACCCCTTCTAAAACCAGGTCTCTCCTGCTGGCCAACATGAAACAGTATGGATATGTAGACATCTGGAGGGTAATGTCTGGACGAAAGATGGGTGTCTCATTTCGAAACCATGAATATCGACACCAATCCAGGATTGACTACATCTTGGTCAGTCAGTCATTGAAAAGTAGGGTGAAGAATATCAGCTACCTCCCCTCACATCTGTCAGATCATTCGGCAATATCAATGGTATTGACAGACCTCTCCAAAGCAGCCCCTAGGAGCTGGTCATTTGATCGTTCACTACTTTTAAAACAAAATGCAATCTCGTTCTTGGTACATGAAAGCAAGTGTTTTTTCCATTCCAATATTGGAACTGCTACCCCTGGTCTTGTATGGGATTCTTTTAAGGCCTTTCTTAGGGGCCAAATTACTAGTAATGTCTCTCATATGAGGAAGAGGCACAGGGAGGAGATATCTTCAAGGGAAGATGAAATAGGGAGGCTCCAAAGAGAAATTGACCTACAGGCTTCTGGGACACCTGTCTTATTGCAAGATCTACAAGACAAGCTAGTTCGAGCCAAGGGAAATCTAGACTCCGTGCTTATGGCACGTGTATTACAAAGATGGGAAGTTAGTAAAATCTCCCATTTTGAATATGGTGAAGGTGCAGGGAAACTTCTATCTTGGAAGTCTAAGACCGATCAGGCCCGCAATAAAATCTCCTCAATTACCCTTGATGATGTGGTGTATTCTTCGGATGAAGAAATCAGAACAATTTTTAGTTCCTTTTTTCAAAGTATATACAAGGAGGATAAGGATATCAACCAAGAGTCTACTGCGGACTGGTTAAACGGGACACCTTTGTCATCTTTGACCTCTGAGCAATCAGCGTCTTTAGATCAGGCGATTACACAGGAGGAGGTCAAGAAAGCCATTATGAGTAGCAAGTCCGGGAAGGCGGCAGGCCCGGACGGCCTTCCTGCAGAGATATATAGGCTCTTAGAACAGGCAATCATACCATTTTTGACCTCTTTATTTAATCATGTTCTCCAGGACGGGTTGTTACCTCCCCCCTCTTGGCATAAAGCATCAATAACTTTAATCCTAAAACCAGGTAAAGCAGCATCCTCTTGCGGATCATATCGTCCAATTTCCATCTTAAACGCGGACTATAAAATCTTTGCTTCAATATTGGCCAACAGGTTAGGTATGGTTGCGGGCGGCATTTTACACCAAGACCAGAGAGGTTTTGTCAGAGGTCGGCAACTTTTTGAGTTGACCTACAATCTAATAGGTTCAATTGATATTGCATCATCTGCCGGCATGCCCCTGGCCGTTCTTACGTTGGACGCAACCAAGGCCTTCGACAGGGTGAATTGGGCATACCTGTCGGGGGTCCTGGCCAAGTTCAATGTGGGAGTAGGATTTGGCCGAGCAGTAGGATTACTCTACCAAAACCCTTCAGCCTGCCTCTTGGTCAATCGAGCATTAACGGACTCTTTAAACATCACTAGGGAAACATGTCAGGGTTGCCCTCTTTCCCCCCTCTTGTTCGATTTGTATATCGAACCCTCCGCTCAACGATTGCAGGAAGATACTAACATCAAGCCTTTTAGTTATGGGGGTGGGAGAAAAAGGTGGCTCTGTACGCGGATGATGTCCTGATATTTACCTCAAATTTAAGTACAGCACTCCCCTCTGTTATTGAATTAGCCACAGATTTTGGTCGAATCTTGGGATACGAGATTAATGCCTCTAAAATGGAGATTATGACCTGGAATCATAACGATTTAGATGTGGGCGTCCAGTACAGCCCGAAAATGGAATATTTGGGCATACAAATCGTCCAAGATATTAATACAATAGTGGAGACCAACTTCTCTGTTATAGCCAAAGAATGCCGAAGACTTAGGAATCCCTGGTCATCATTGCCCTTGTCCATTTTGGGAAGGGTTAACCTTATAAAGATGACCATATTTTTTTTTTTTTTTTTTTATCCTCATCTTGCGGATTTTTTTGATAAGGAGGTTTCGGGAGTCTGAAAGGTTCTTCGTTCTAGGCCTTCACTGCCCCGCTGTTATCGGTTGTACTTGGGGAGTATACCCTTGTTTGTTACGACCAATCAATTTACTCCTCTTACCCTTTATCGTATTCAATAATTTCAGAGTTCGGGAGAGGAGCTAGCCTATTAGGCTACTCAGCAAGAATCCTTCCTGCCTGGAAATTATTGTCTCCGCATTAATCATTGGACTTTTTATTCCGGTATCTAGAAAGGAGCTAATGATTTATCTGGAAATGCTGTTCCCAAATTTCCCAGAATCTTGTTCTCTTGGAGTTTTTCCCTTTCCTATCAAGTTTGTTAATTTTTATTATAGAATTTAACCAGTTATTATGTGTAGGTGGAGCTGGTTTAACCCAGTTGATGCATATCTCCCTTCGTGCTAGTAGAATTAACATGAACATCAGATTTTCCTGATTTTTGCTTAGCTTGCCCATACCATTTTCACTGTTGTTATATATCCCAAAAATAATAAGAGGGGTACTTACAATTATATGGTTTTCCATTACCATGGTTAGATGGTTAGTGTCTTACCAATCTCGATCCAATAGGAGGAAAGTGCTGGGCATTTCTGGAACATGTGGATGTCATCTGCTTTTGCTTCACCGCATTTGGGACATGATTTTATATTTGAATCTTTGAATTTAGACAGTTTTTTTGGCGTCCAATATGCTCTGTGTAGTGAGAATAAGTGATTCCTTTTTAGAGAGGCTGGTTTTACACAGGACCAACATTTTTCCGCAGATTTCTTCCAGATAGATTGTTAGTCTAGATCTTGATCAGGCATATCTCTTCTCCATATTGATTCCGGTATTAAAAAGTTTTTATCTCCTGATTCAATGAAGGTCCAATACCATTTTGCTATTTCTTTCTTTATTGGTGTATTTTTTGTCATTTCGAGTTCAAGATCTTCGTTGTAATTTTTTCCTTTTGGTAGGGAGTTAACCCAGCTACTCAGTTGGTAGAATTTGAATTTTGATAGTTTGCCTTCGGTAATCGTGAATAAGTCATTCCATGATATTAAGGCGTTTTCTACCAGCAGTTGTCCCCATCTTTCAATTCCTGCTTTTTTGAGCGGTATCGCCAAGGAGTCTTTTAGGCAGTCTGGGGTCCCAGGAGAGTCCCATATTGGGGCTATGTTACTATAATACAGCATATTTACTATGTTTCTGATTTGACTCCAGAGTTTTGCAGCATTATTCAGGACATTTAGCTTCACTTTTTGAAAAATTTTGGGTGGCCAAACTTGAAAAGAAAATGGTCTACTCCATTCGTCATAATCTGTAGGAAATTTGGGTATAATTGATGTTTCCTTAAAAGGGATCTAATGTTCTTAAATTGAAACGATCTGTAGTACTCGTGTACATCCGGGCTTGCAATTCCGCCTTGCTCTTTCCTTCTTCTGAGTTTATTCCATGCTATCCTTGTACTTTTTGATGCCCAGATGAAACTGGATATTTCTCCTTGGATCTTTTTCAGTGATTCTTTTCTGAATTCTAGTGGTATAGTATTAAATAGGTACGTAAATTTAGGAATAATGGTCATTTTTACTGCATTGGATCTCCCCAGGAAGCTTAATGGTATTCCTGACCAGACTTTAAGAAGTCTTCTCATTTCTTTGGCTACTATATTGAGGTTCAGTTGAGGGATGTTTTCAAGCTCGTTTACCAATGTGATTCCCAGATATTTTATTTTATCCCTAGTGACTGAGGTGTTGGGGTTTGTGTTCCAACTCATCGACTCTGTTTTATCCTTATTTGTTAGATATCCTGAAACTTTACCAAACTTATTCATCCTATCTTCTATCGGTTGGTTGGAAATTTCATAGTTGTTCGTAAACCCCATTAGGTCATCTGCATATAATGCCATTTTTTTGACCAGTTTTTATAAATGAAGGGGAGAGGTGTGGCGCCGCGGCCAGGGCGACTGACGTTGGAATCTGGGGATCAGGGTTCGATCCCCGGCTCCGGCGGCAGGTTAGCCCAGCACCATGTGACTCTGGGCAATAGCTTGCTTAATCTTCCCGACGGCCCCCAGCGCCTAGAGACCCTTACGGGTGATTGTGCGCTTTACAAATGTGGATTATTATTATTATTATTATTAAGGGATGGTTTCTGATCGAGCAGGCCAGTGGCTCAATATATAAGTTGAAAAGTAATGGCGACAGTGGGCAGCCTTGCCTGGTGCCCCTTTGTATTTCGATGTTACTAGTCAGATTTCCATTGACTATTATTTTCGCTCTTGGGTTCTTATACACTTCCCTAACTATGTGGCCAAAGCTTTTCCCTAGTTTGTATTTCTCAATGGATTCATTTAGGAATGCCCAGTTGACTCGATCAAACGCCTTGGCCGCGTCATAGGTAATTATAGTAAAGGGAAGTTTATCACAAGTGGCAACATCTATTGCTGCAAATAATTCGTGTGTTATCTCATGTATTTGTCATCCTTTTATGAAGCCCTTTTGGTCCGGGTTGATCAACTTAGGCATTACCTTGGCCAGCCTTTTAGAAATAACTTGCATGAATAGCTTGTAGTCACAATCAAGTAACGAAATCGGTATATAAGACTCACATAGTTTTGGATTTTTTTCCAGGTTTCAAGATAATACTAATTGTCGCATCATTCCAGGAGTCAGGTATTTTTTCTTGGTCTACGTATACCTTATTCATAATTTCTGCTAACTGATTAACTAGGGATTCTTTTAATGCCATGTAAAATTCATTTGGTAGAGCATCAGGGCCTGCAGCTTTTCCTTTTTTTAAGCCCCTTATAGCCGCTCAGACTTCCTCGGGTTTAATTTCGCTGTTTAATTCTGATAGTTCTTCTGTTAAGGTAGGAAGTGATATGGCGTCAAGATATTTCCTAATCTCTTCTTTTGTTGGATTTATGTCTTCTTTGTAAATATTTGAGAAAAACTTTGTGAACTCCTGTCTTATAGTAGCATCATTTGAGCTTTGTGATATTTGGTCTTGGGATTGAGTCTGGATACATGGTATGTTATTCCTTGATTGCTCTGTTTTAGTTTTCCATGCAAGCATTTTCCCGCACCCTTCCCCGTATTCATAGTTTGACAATTTGCTGTTTTCCCATTTTTCTTGTACTATGTTGTCCAAATATTCGGTTAGGGACTCTTTTAGTTTGTGGCTCTTCTCAACCAGATCTTCCTTTGGTTCTAAAAGATTTCCGGTCTCTAATTGTATCTCTATTGCCTTAATTTCTGTTTCCATTTTCATAATATCCTGTTTTTTAATCTTTGTTTTATGAGCGCCTAAGCTGAGTAGTTTCCCTCTGATCACAGTCTTGTAGGCGTCCCAGGTAGTCTGTGTCGAGGTGCGGATTGCATTATCCTCAAAATAGTTTGTAGAGACAGTTTCAAGCTGGTTTATATTTTGTGAGTCCTTGAATATAGACCGTTCTACAGTCCATCTGGGGAGGGTTTTGTTCTTTGATAATGAGAGAACTAATTGTACTGCCGAGTGGTCTGATAGATGAGCTGGAAAATGTTCAATACTCTTAACACTATCTTGGAGACTCTTGCTTACTATAAAGAAATCTATTCTTGACCTGTGGCCTAGTTTTTTATTGTGGAATTTATAAGGATGCGTTTTCTCTCCTTTTTGTTTCCACATGTCGTCTAGGTCTTTTTTATAGATTCCTAACCACTCTCTCATTTTGGGTAAGTTCATAAGTTTATTTGGAGGTGATCTGTTGACTTTGGGATCGGGTATAATGTTATAGTCTCCCCCTATTATTGTGGGGGCGTAGGTTGTAAGGAATTCCGAGTAAAGTTTTTGGAGAGGGGCAGAGTCATCCAGGTTCGGGCCGTAGTATCCAGCTATATTTAAGGTATTATCTTCTATCCTGATTTTAGCCACTACCCATCTACCTTTGTTATCTGCTACTTTGGTTTTTAACGATTTTTTTATGATAATTGCCACCCCCTTTATGTTACATTCTTGCGTAGTGTGTAAGCAAACATCTACCCAGTTTAGCTTTTTTACTATTTGGTCCCACTCAGCACTTACTAGATGGGTCTCTTGGAGGATAATAATCTCACTTTCCACTTCCTTTAAGTATTCCAGGATTCTTTGTCTTCTATTAGGGGTTCTGAGCCCGTTAACATTCCATGAGAGGACTTTGATTATTTTTTCCTTTATTTCTTTAAGTCTGGTACTATAACTTCATGAACAAGGCTGAGGCAAAATTGGTATAGTGTAGATGACTCCTTCTTGCTCCTTCTTTTGTTTTGTTTTATGAGGACATTTTTTATAGTTTTTTTCCCTAGTTTGCTCCCCACCCGTGACTTATCATAACTTAGTTTATTAAATGAATGTGTGATTTGGTTTTCCCACCCTGAGGAAGCCTCCCTTTTTCTTCTTTTGGGTAGTATCTCCACCCAATTTGTGCTCTGATTTCACCACTTATTTAGTTTAAATTTGTTTATATTATTATGTAGTCACTTTCCTTTTTTAAATTCTATGGTATAGGTTCATTTTGAGCCTTTTTACGCTATTGTGTCATATTTCACCACCATTCTTTTTTCCTTTTTATTTTTAGCTTCTTTCTCTAGTCTTTATCTAGTCAGATTTCTCAGTTTGGATCTGGTCTTTTATCATCTGTATGAGGTTTTCAACTTGTTGGGGGGTCCTCTACCTCCTGTGGATCTCTTATGTTGTGCTTTTTATTGCGCCACATGATTCTCAGTGCTGCCGGGAACTTCATTTGCACAGTCGCGCCTACGTTTTTCAGTTCTTGCATATGCTGGCCCAACTCCCATTGCCTATCTTGCGTGGCTTTACAAATATCGGATCTAATCCGAAATGACCAATTGTCCTTGTTTTGAGTTCCGCCTTTTAGACCTTCACTTAGAATTTTTTCTTTCAGGGTATACGTCTTAAAGTTTCTTGAAATTTTTCTTGGTACACTTCTGTCTTTACTTTTCCTGAAAGGGTCCCTATGGACTCGTTGGATGTCCTCTGCTAGGTTACAATCTTTCGTCCATGGAAAGAACTCTTCAAAGAGGGAGAAAATAAAGGTTTTTATATCTGTTCCTTCCAAGTTTTCAGGCACGTTTAACACCCTGAGGTTATTTTTTCTTCCCTGATTTTCCAAGGACTCGAGTTTCTCCTTGGTGAATCTCTCACTGTCTTTCAAGTGCCTTATTTTCCTTTGGTTTATGTCAACCTTTTTGCTAAGGGTCTCCACTGCCGTTTCTACTGCGGTGACTCTTTCACCCAGGTCATTTAGCTTTTGGTCCAGATTTTCGCAAACCTCGCGTATCTTGCATTGGTTCCCCTCGGAAATAGAGAATTTCTCCCTCATTTCTCCCATTATTTTATCCATGAACATCTCCATCATTTTTTCCATTTGTTTCTCTGCCAAGGGGTCTTTGCTTGTCTGTTCAGATGTAAGGTCGGGGACTTTTGCTTGAGGTAAAGCGGGTGTACCTTTGTTTATGTCTATTGGTGGTATTGTTATTAGTGTGGTGGTAGGGGATACGGTCGACATTTCACCTTCTTTTTTCTTTTTCTTTGCTAACCCCTTTGAAGTTGTGATGTCCGATTCCTCTTCCTCTGATGTTGTGACTGTATTTTGTTCATCAGGGTTCATGGATGTATAAGGACCTCCCCTCACTTGTTTTAATTGCTGGACTTTAAAGTACGACTTTAGAGAAGGTGTTACTTTAATTTTTTGCTTTGATCCGCTTGGCCCCTGTGTTTTTAATTTAGCAGATCTTGTTTTTATATTTTCAGATAACTCCACTAGGTTGGGTAATGCCCTCTGTTTTCTCTTTGTGCTCTTCGGTGTCACGCCTTTTTTCTGCGAAGGAATGAAGTTCTGTTTAACTAGTTGTCGATTTCTGAGACAATATGAGGATCTAGCTCCATTTCCCAGTGTTCTCTCTGTCTCCAGTTCATTAGTTTCTTTCCCCTCAATTTTTCTGGGCCTAGTGGTGCAGAGATTTTTTTCTACCTCAAACAGGTTACCTCCACCTCCACCTCCTTCACTCCTAATGCTGCCTGATTGTACTAACGTATATAGTTGGCTGCAACCTCTGATTAGATCTGGGGGAGGTTTCTCAATGTTAATATCAGGTTCTATTTCAGTTTTACTCCCCCCACACCGTACCTGTACTTCGCGCTGCTCAGGGTATGCTGCTGCTGCTTCTCCTGTCTTTAAATCAGCCTCAGGGTCTGCATTCGAATCAGGAGTATAAGGGATTTTTCCCCTGCTGTTCATCCGACTTGAAGCTCCCAGAGTGACCGCAGCCGGTATATCACTTTCTTTACTGATATTTAGCGTCTTCTTAACCAGCTGCCACTGTGTTGATTTCTCGCCTGTAGGGACTATCGAGCTCTCCTCATCAACCGGCACTCCTCCCTGTATGTGGGATGAGATGCTGCTGCTGCAACCGCTGACACTGCCACTCGCGCCCCGGAACAGGAAAGGGATCCTTCATACGCCCTGCGGCACGTCCGTGCTGCTCCCAGTGCTTCAGCCCAGACTCTGGTATTACACGACAACGACAACGGCACTTCAGGTACGGCTGTGTTGCTTCTCTGTAGGACTCCGCCGGTCATACTATCACGCAGGGCGAGTGAGTACGAGTTCCTTTTCTTGGATTATCTCTGTCGAGTCAAGTTGAGTCTGTGAGCCGTAGCCCCTCGCATCGTCCGAATCAGAGTCCAGGATATGGGGAGGTTGGGGATAGCATTGTGTTGACAGCCGCTATCGTTTTTTTCTTTCCAGTCTTACTTCGAATTTGAGTTGTTTTATATGTCTGAATGGCTTTTAAGTTTTAAGTTGCTTAGACTCGGTGTAGGAAAACATTATTTCGGCCGGAAAGTGTCTAGCATATCTCTGTGTGCAGTGGTGTATCGGAGCTCGCAACCGAGCGTCTCAGTCGGCCGCCATCTTCCCCCGTCTGTCCCAATCCTTTTGGGAAGGGTTAACCTTATAAAGATGACCATATTGCCGAAGATCACCTTTTTATTTAATGCTATTCCTCTTTATTTCGAGCCGTCACTTCTAACTAAATTACATACACACATTAACTCTTTCATTTGGGCCCACCGCAATCCTAGAATTGCCTGGAAAAGGCTGAGGCTCCGCAGACAGAAGGGAAGGCTTACAGCCCCTGATCTCCAACTGTGTGCATGGGCATTCCAACTCACCCATTTCCCGCATGCTCTTAAAAACACCTATTAATACAGGGATTGGCTGTATGTTTAGTGCCACGCCTAAATTAAAAAAAAAAAAATTGAAGGTTCAGCAGGGAATGGCCAAAACTTGGACCAAGGTTAGAAATTCCATTAAACTAGGATTTTTTTCTAGTAAGGCTCCTTTGTGGGATTCACCAGGGGGCCCTGGCTAGCTTAAAGACAGCCTTGCCTTGCCAATGAGAGAGGCTGGGCTTGAAGTTTGGGGTGACCTGCTTGTCGATGGTGTATTAATACCCTAGGCTTCAATGAGTGGAAGAATAGTCCCCAATTGTTCGAGGTTTAAATACTTACAGATAGTAAGTTGGGCTAACGCACAATCCATCGCTAAGTTTAGACCTCTATTAGGGGCTGGTAACCATTTAGAACAGCAGCTATTGGATAAAACTCCGGGAAAAAAGGAGATATCATTCTGGTACCATTTAATGCTCAAGGAGATCAATGGCGATTTCAAGCTGCCTGAAAAAGTTTGGGCGAGTACTTTTCCGGACCTTGATGTAGAGAGTCTTTGGTTCAGCTCTTTTCAGATATGATGGGAAACAGTTAAACCAGCATGGCTTCGCCGTAACCATCTCTTTTCCCTACACAGGGCCTACTACTCACCGCACAGGCTTTCAAAATTTTCTATAGATCAACCGGTTGCCAGTACGAGGTGTGGGGCAATAGCAGCCTCGGACTTACACATGTTTTATGAGTGCCCTCTCTTGTCTCAATTTTGGGATTCAATTGGTTCTGCACTTGCATTTTCCTTGGATTGCCAGATCATGATAGATCCGGTACTGGTAATTTTTGGAGTGATGGAGGGGGTAACTGGCTGTTTTAAATATCTTCTCTACTATTCTATTCTCCTGGCCAGAAGAGAAATCTGTAAAAAATGGAAGGACCCCATACCACCATCCCTCTCCGACTGGCAGACATCGATGTTACAGGTCTCAAACCTCGACCTATTGAGACCAGGGAATGTAAACAAGAGAGCCTTTTGGTACCTTCTGAAATGGAACTAACCTGGAATCATGTTTTTTTTTTCCCCCCCTTGTTTTGTCCAATGATTATGCTGCCTTTGGTCCCCTTTGCTCCCTATGTTAACTGGCATATCCTGTCCTACTGATCTCGATCTATTGGCAGGTATACCTGTGCAGCAAACTTGTGCCCTAATAGTTGCGGATTGTGGGTCCTGGGGATCGTGGCTTCACTAGGAGACCCAGAGGCAGTACGGGCTTACCTATCCAGTTATCTGAGGCAGTGAGTCGCTTTCTGCTTTCGACCTCAACGGTGCAAGCAGGGTAGTTAATGAGGACAAAAAAAAACAGGCATCAGGCCCGGACTGACTACCGGGCATTTTGGAATGCTATCGAGCTGGGGGCTGACTTCACTGCGGTGGGGGGCTGATTTTGTTCATGGAGACCTGCGTGTGCTTTGAAATAATTATAGCAAAACGAATTTCGTTCAGCACTCGCAGGTCCCAATCTACGAAATCAGCCCCCAGCTCAGCAGCATTCCAAAACGCCCGGTAGCCAGTCCGGCCCTGACAGGCATACCCGGCAGACAGATAAAAGAAGGCCAATATTTGCCTTATAGAGTACCATACGATGTGGCCAGATGGGTGCAGCATAGCGTAGTTTCAAAGGGGCATTGTGCAACTACAGCTGTAAAAAGGGAAACATAATCACATGGTTTCATTACATAGACAATAAAAAATTATCAATGCATTGCATTGGATTTCAGGAATTTGTGTCCTGGGTCAGCAAATTATGCATGTTTTCATAAAATATGAGTGTAGGCATAGGGTGGTATGTATTGTTAGAATAATCTACTTCAAACACAAATAGTATTGCACCATACTGGTTAATTTCTTTTCTAGTTACTCCTTCGCTTTTGTTTGTAGTTTCAAATTGGTATTAATATCCCATATTTTTAGTTATGTCGTATAGGTATTACTGATACTTTCTTCTTACTCTTCCCAGGTATGCGTGTTGCCAGACTGCGGTTCCTTGAAAAGAAAAAAAACTGAGTGCACACAGGTATGTTGTGAGAAATTGGGTTACTGGTTGACGGGGGTGACACCTGACTCAAGCAGCAACCATAATTCTTGTCATGACGAGGCACAAGCGAACCCCAAATGAACCTCAGCTCAACCCTCTGTAGCTTAGCACAGAACAGATAGGCTTAACTTAATGGCAATTTGTAAAGTATTTATGCAGCACTTTAAACAGAAAGAAAGAGAAAAGAAAACAGAAGACAACATCCACAACAGTTTAGAAATGTAGAGTCAATTTTTCCTGATGCACGGTCTGTGTGGCATTTGCAAGACTTTTGAAGCATTCCTGTAACATAAAGGTTGGACACAGGAAGAATGTTTCTTCCATAAAGTAACACATCCATCAACAGGCAGGTATTATCACAAACTGCTGAAGTTTACATCTGAATCTTGTTATAGAACCAAGTGACATGAATACATGACATAAGTAAGATTCTGTTAATGACCTATTACAATTCTACTACTAACACAATGCAAGTAACAAAGAAGGCAGTATACCATTCATTTGCTTGATCTGGCATTGGTTCTGATAAAGGGTTTGTGGGGTTTCACGTCACTTTGCGTCACTTTGCGTCAGTTCAGGTGAGCTGTGTGTTGCAGCTGGGCGGGGATTTGTTTTGCTTTGTGTCAGTTAATAAAAAGCTGGCAGCTGTGTGTTGTGGCTTCGCAGGGCTTTGTGTCACTTCATGTCAGTTCTGGTGGGGACCACATCTGGGCTCACAGAAGCACCTTCAGTCCCACTTCCAGGGGTCCAGGACTGTGGTGGCACTACTTGGGAGGGAAGGCTCTGTGATCAAGGTTGTTGGAAGCCTTTGACGACTCCGAGGCTTCTGATCAGGAGGCAAGGCAACTAGCCCTTGGAGTCACTCTGGGATCCTGGGTTTAGAGTTGCCGGTCCAGTCCTTCTCACCTAGGCCAGAGAGCAGAAGGCAGCAGGGTAGCAGTCTTTCATATCAGCAGTCCTTCAGAAGAGTGGTCCAGCAACATAGCAGTCCTTTCAGCAGCACAACACTTCTTCTTCTTGGCAGCATATCCACAGGTCCAGAAGAGTGCTGAAGAGTTGGGGTCTGAGGTTCAAAATCTATACCTGGGCCTCACTTTGAAGTAGAAGTAGCTTCAAAAGGTTTACCTTGGGAGTTTCCAGGCATCCTGCCTTACCTGCCCTGGCTCCAGACTAGCTACAAGGAGTATGTAGCATTTGGCTGGAGGCAGGACACTGCCCATTCACGTATAAGTAGGGCTGTGTCCAGCTATGCCCTCCCATTCTGCAAATGATGGCCAATCCAGGCATACCTAAGCTCTCTATTGTGTGTGACTATCTAGGAGGACTACACAAAGCTCAACTGTCAGCTACACCCAGTCATGTGATTTAGAGACAGGATGCAGGCACTAACTAGCTAATGCAGGAAAATGCCAACTTCCTAGAAGTGTATACTAACAGTGTATCTAGTTGCCGTATTTCTCAATTATTCAAAAATAGATGAACCAATGCCCTTAATTTATTAGCCTTTGTGATTTATCTCACTTTTCTTTGTCTTTTTCAGAATGGTTTTTTTTTGCATTTTAAGCATGTCTTCATGAAGGACAACACATATTTTGTGAAAACATTTAATGCAAACATACATAGATCACTGTTGTGTTTACACACATAACATGTACAACTTCCTGACATATTTATACACGTAACATATTTGGCTAGTCCTTTACTGACACATAAGACACTTGGTGGAAAATTAACTTCGAGAAAATGTACCATATGCGATATTTGAGTACATCAAATGCTAATGTGATAAATCAATTGAACACAGTCACTAATTCTAAAAAAGAGAGAACTTGCCTTATGATTAGGAGCACACTGTTCTTCTATCTATCTATCCGCCTTTTTATTCCTTATCTCTGCCCTTGTTTTAAACGAAGCCTGAGGGTGAAAATGGGTTGTTTAACGATTATTATTATTATTATTATTATTAAAGAATTTTGTACCGCGCACGGTTACCGAGAGGCATCCCAGCGCTTATAGAGACCTAGAGCACACAGCCTATACAGAGCGGAAAAGAGCTGAAGTTATTCTGGAAATAGATAGGTTTTCAGATGTTTTCCGGAACCTGAGAAAATTAGATTCAGAGCGTAGTGAGAGTGGGAGGGAGTTCCAGGCGCGAGCTGTATGGATAGAAAAACTCCAGCCACCTGAACGGGCTCTCCTAATTCTCTTTATCTGAAGGAGGAGTTTGTTGTCAGAGCGTAGAGCTCTTGTGGGCTTATAGGGCCGAATCATGTCCTTCAGAATAGCTGGTCCTTTCCCTGTATGCTCTTGTGAGCAATGCAAAGGGCCTTGAAGGTCACTCTCTCTCTAACAGGCAGCCAGTGGAGTGCTTTTAAAGCAGGCCTGGCTGACTGCCTGGCCGGAACGTTCCGCAGCAGCCTAGCTGCTGCGTTCTGCACTTGTTGCAGGATCTTGAACGTTGACTCCGGTGCTCCGAGAAGGAGTGCATTACTGTAGTCCAGGCGTGAGATGATTAGACCTTGGACTAACAGCTTCCGGGAAAGTTCTGGCAAGAGGGGGAGAACCTTACGGGCCGATCGGAGCAATCCATAACACACGCCAGCGGTCTTCTTGGCGTGTGTCCTGAAGGACAGATCAGGCTCCAGCCAGACCCCCAGGCTCTTAATCTCCTTCTTTGGGTCAGGGGGGGTGCCCATGCAGCTGGGCCAGCTGCTCAGCGAGAGGGCAAAACTTGACTGGCCCAAGATCATCAGCTCAGTTTTTGAGCCGTTCAATTTGAGCGATGACCTGGACATCCAATCAAACACCTCTCTTAAGCATGAATGGAGCGTCTCAGGCTGTTTCTCCAGCTGTGTCAGACCCACCACTAGCTGAGTGTCATCCGCATAGCTTATGGTCTTAAAGCCAAACGGAGACACCACACCCTCCAGGGGTGCCATATACACGTTAAATAACGTGGGGCTCGAGGATGAGCCCTGAGGCACCCCGCAATGAAGTGGGAGGGGAGGAGATTTCGCGTTACCTTCCCAAACCTCAAAGGTGCGCCCCTCCAGAAACGAGGCCAACCATTCCAGGGCCACTCCTGTGACACCCGACTCTGCTAGGCATTGTATCAGCACTCCATGATTGACGGTATCGAAGGCCGCACTAAGGTCCAGGAGGATCACTGCCACTGATCCCCCTGTGTCCAAAGTGCTTCTGGCCTCCTCTACCACTGCTAGCAGAGCCGTGTCAGTTCCATGACCCGGTCGGAATCCCGTCTGGGAGTCCCTCAACCGGCCATTCTCCTCGAGAAAGTTGGATAGTTGGCGGTTAACCAACCTCTCGGCAACTTTACTAACCCCTGGTAGCAAGGAGATAGGCCTGAAATTGGCCAGGTTCTGTGGATCCAGGCCAGGCTTCTTTAGAAGCGCTTTAACGACCGCGCTCTTCCAGTCCGGCGGCACAGTCCCCTGAGCGAAGGAGAGATTGACCAAATCGGTCAAGGGCTCTCCTATCAATAAGGCAGCCTGCTTTAAATACCGCATTGGGACTGGGTCTCGAGGCGAGCCACTTTTCAAGCTCCCGAAAACCTTCAGTACTTCGCCTGAGGTTACGGGGCCGAATGACGTCAATAGATTTTCCGATGAAATATTTACTCGCATTTGTATTTAAACAGCGTAGCCTATACTGAGCTTCTGATGGTGCCACTTGAAAAGTACTATGGGGCAGATTTATGAAGGCCTTGCGCCGCCGGTGCGTCACTTTTTCCCATGTTAAAAATTACGCACCGGCGGCGCAAGGCCTTCATAAATCTGCCCCTATGTATCCATTACACTTAGTAACCGGTTATTTAACAAAGGCGGTATTGTGCTTGGAGGCCCCGTTGGTTATACATTTTCCCTTGCCTTAAATGCTTCTACAGGTTCAGTCCATTCCTCACACTGCTTGCTTCACCCGTGGCTGCTCAATTGTGAAAAAGACCTGCTAACTGTCGTGTTGTTTCAAGGAACTGCAATCAATTGCCGAAATTGAAACGTATGGAATAAGTTAATTTTCCTTATGATGTCGAATTGCATGATGGACTTTGGAGTTCAAAGAAAAGTGAAAAATACTCAATTACATTTAAATACATGTTTCATAGTTTGGTAATTTTGTTTAACCCTCTTGTGACTGTGTTAAATTTCATGATGAGGTAAGCCTCCTTTTTCATTACTAGGATTTCTGGGTCTCCGCATCTGGGGTTTGGTGTGATGGCACAAAGTACAGTCCACTTGAAGTCTTTTTCTGTGTGGTTGTTCTCCACAAAGTGGTTAACCATGGGTGCTGTGAGAGTGTAATGTTTTAGTCGCAAACAGTGTTGCACAATCCTCTGTTTAACTTCCTAGTTTGTTTTACCAATATAAACCACGTTTTTTGTTTTACAGTTGGTAAAATTATTATGACTCCATTGTGTTTGGCCATTCGTGAAGGAGGATCCATCAATGGTAGAATTGAGAACAGAGCAAAACCAGACTAGTGGTGTCCTTGGATCAGTTTGGGATTGAACTTGGTGCGTAGGGTATCAGATGTTTTTGCTTGGACTTCACTGCCACAAATTATTTGTTGTCTAATGTTACGGTTATTTTTGAAGGCAAACAATGATAGCCCTACTTTTGCACAGAACTAATTAGATGACAATTGTTGCATATGATTTTCTTGAACAAGTTAGTACGCGTCCAGAATGTTGTTACACGCTCTAGGCGTTCTGTTGGTGGTTTGCACTTTTTTGTTAGTAGATGTTCTCTGGGTGTGAACCATGTCCTCTTCCTAGAGTGCTTTAACAGTTTGTGTGGGTAGCCTCTTTCCTTCAATTTACAAATCAATGTCTGAGCATGTTGTTCGTAATCTTCACTACGTGTATAATTTCGCTTAATAAGCACAAATTGGCCGTACAGCATGTTCTCTTTCAAATTTCTGGGATGATGACTGTTGTAATGTATGATGTTTTTCTTGTCTGTAGCCTTGGTATGTAAAGTGATAATTAGACCATTCTGTCATGTTGACCAAATATTCAAGAGTAGGGCAGTATATTTAGGGACACCTTCCTTTTTTTTTTTCATTTTTGGGAAATCTGTTTATTGCAGTTTAAAATCTTATATTATATCATATATGTTCTTCTTTCTGGAGCAAGTACTGTTAAATATTTAACACATGAAATGCCAAAGGTTGTCTTGAGTTAGGTTGGGAATAACCTTCCAAAAGTTGAACATTTTAAATTACTTGAAAACGTTCTCAGTTTTAATCCACCCACCCCCCATCCCCAAGATCACACCCCCCCATACAGGCAGCTTTGGGTGCTATATACATACATACTCTTAATATTACAGCAAACACAATAACATTTCAATTAAAGTACTTAAATGACATTACACATCTGGTCTTTCTATCCATTGTTTAAGAGGATACCATATTTCTAGTCCTTTTCTTTTCTTGTTCCTACCTTTCCGACTATAAATGGCTATTTCTAGGCTATATGTTGCTAAAAAGCGTGCCCGCCATTGCTGAGATGTTGGAGGCTGAGGATCTAGCCAGGCAGATGTCAGGAAAATTCTAAGTACTGCCATTGAGATGAACAGAAGTCCCTGCATTGTATCGGATCTGATATCACTGTCTACCCCTAATATTATTTCAGCTGTTGTGATCTCAATTCTTGTCTCAAAGATTCCAGATAGAAAAGTGGAAATTTCTCGTTTGAAGGTGCTTAAGGTGTGACATGTGGTGAGCATATGTATTAGATCAGCTTCCGACATCGCACATCGAGGGCATAGTGTACCTTTACCTGTACTCCATTTAGATATTCTTTCGGGGGTATGATACAATTGAAAGAAAGTCTTATAGAATTGGGCTTGCAATTTGGTGGACAATAATACTGAATTTGAAAGTTCAAATGCTTTTTGTGCTAGGGTCTCTAAGATTCCTAGTTTGTTCTGCCAATTATGGGTATGTGTGTCTAAATCATCGGGAAGTGCTATAACTAAACTCTTTTATATTTCTCCAATTTTCACCCTGTCACTGTGAACCACTGTTTCTATTGCTAGAATTTTCTCGAATGCCACGCTGCCACCCCCCTTTTTCATTATAAAATCCCTAATTTGTAAATATTTAAAAAAATCTCGAGATTCTAAACCAAATTTATTTTTTAAAGATTGAAATGAACGGAAGCCCGTTGAATCATAGAGTGTGCCAATTTGTGAAATTCCCGATCTGACCCAACGCATCATACAAGTATCCGTGAAAATCTCCGGGAGATTTGTGTTTCTATATAGGGTAGTATAATAGAAAAACCTACCAATACCCAAGAGTTTTCGAGTATGATTCCAGGCAGTGTAAATACCTTTAAGGGTTTTAAAGCGCAGTTTTTAAAAGTGGCAATCGTAGGTTAGTCTCCACAAATGATCGCCCGCCTCTCTACCTAGGATAAGTTCCTGTGGAGTTGGGACTGACCTCTCTGGAGTAGAGTTCTGTTTGGAGGTTAAAAGTAATCTACTATATTTGAGGACTGTTGCCCACCAATAAGTTTTAAAGTTAGGTAGCGCCAGACCGCCTCTTTCTTTTGGTAAGTTGATGAATCTTTGAGCTCTACGTGTTCTTCCATACCCCCAAATGAAACAAGAAAAAATACTGTCTATTTCTTTAAAAATCGATAGGTCAAAGTTTAAGCAGATAGTTAAAAAAAAGTACAGAAATTTAGGAAAAAATAACATTTTGCATCTTCCAATAATTGTTAAGTGTAAGTTATGTAATCATTTTAAGTTTTTTCTGTCTGTTTCAGAAGTGAATTCAAGTTAAGGTTCACTAGATCGTTTAAGTTTGAAGTGATATTAACACCGAGATATAGTGTGTTAACCACCACCCTTTCATCAGAATAGTTGATTGATTATAATCTGGGTTTTATTTTGATTCAATTTATACCCAGAGATTTCTCTGAATTTTTTCGCTTCTTCCTCCATTATGATAACTGCCTCATTTGGATTGGCTGTGACAATTGAGATATCATCCGCATATGCCAGGGTCTTGGTTTCACCATTGATAGTCTTCATTGGTTGGATAGCTGGGTTGGTTTCTAACCTTGAAATAAATGATTCTATAAAAATCGCGAAGAGTAAAGGGGAGCAGGGACAGCCCTGCTGTGTACCTCTAGTCACTTTAATGGTATCTGTTGTTTCCCCATTAATCATGACCACAGCTTCAGGGTTAACATACATCATACGGACAGCATTGATAAATTGGTCCCCGATCCCGTTTTTTGACATAGCAGTCCATAGATATTGCCAGGAGACCCTATTGAATGCTTTTTCTGCATCTAGAAGTATCAGTGCCATAGGGTCTCCTGCTACTTCTGCTATGTCAAAAAGCGTGATCACCCTCTGGATGTGATCTGTGGTTGATCTCCTTGGAACGAATCCATGTTGCCTAATTGAAATGATTTTGTGGATTATTGGGGCGAGTCTACTAGCTAGCAGTTTGGAATATATCTTAGAATCATTAAATATTAATGTAATTGGAGGATATGCACCTAATTCTGTGGGGTCCTTATTTTATTTCGGGAAAACAATAATTTTTACCCGTGCCCAAGATTCCGGCGGCCGTCCACCTTGAAAAACATGAATCGTCAAATTAGTTAGGATTTCTTTCAATTGCTTGCTAAATCTAACGTAAAATTCCACAGGAATTCCAACTAAGCCAGTTGCCTTACCGGAGGGGAGGCTATTTATCGAGAGGAGAATTTCTACCCATTGTGGAGCCTCGGCAAGACTATCTTTGTCAGATTGAGGTAATTGCATCCCTTTGACTAGATCTAAATATTCGTCGATTTTAAACTGGCTTTTACATGTCTCGGTATATAAATCAACATAATACCTCTTAAAGGCGTCCCTGATCTCCTTAGGGTATTGTGTGAGTCCATGAATAGGGTCTCTGATTTCTTTAATTGTGTTTGCGGTGTTTTGCTGTCTTGTACGGATTGCCAATTGATGTCCTACCTGCTCGCTGAGTTCGTAAATTTTCTCCTTCTTCATTGTAGCTTTACCAATTGTTTTGGTGGTAAATGTTTCAGATATATAATTCCTTGCTATCGCTACATCACTCAGAGCCCTTTCTATATTGTTCCCAGCTTGGACTGCTCTCACTAGATCTTCTTCCTTTCTTGCCAAATTATCCTGTAGGTTTTTGAAGTTTTGTTTTGCTTCTTTATTATTTCTTATTGAAAATCTGAGAGTTTCACCCCTTATTCCTGCTTTCAGTGTGTCCCAGATCACCTCCAACGGGGCACTACCCACATGAAACTTTAAAAATTCTGGGATACAGTTTTCCATAAGTTTGCAGTATTTTCCATTGGTCAATAAGGCCCTTCAAAATGTCCAGATACAGTGATCTGATTGTATCTTCCCGGTGTCAATGCTGATAGTTAAAGGATTATGACCGGAAAAAAACCCTTGGTAATAGATCTATAGAGCAGCTCGAAATAATAGTATTTGATGCAAAAATATAGTCCAATCTGGAAAATTTAAGATCAGGATGGGAGAAAAAGGTGTAGCCGGGATTGGATGTGAGTTTCATCTCCCAACAATCTAATAACCCATGAGTATGGCAAACCTCTTCAAGGGCTCTAAAGGTTTTAGGTTTCCTACCTTGATAGATAAAGTTGTGCCCCGAGGACCAATTTGATGGAAGATTAAGGTTAAGGTCACCACAAACAATCATTGGCACAGGCCAGTGTGCTAATTCATTAGATAAGAATACTAAGAGTTTGGGATCATCTATAACACTCCCATATACTGAGCAAATCATAATTTTTTTCCCCATAACATATTGGCATTCTGTGATTGCCCATCTACCACATTTGTCAGCAGCTTATCTCATAAATTGAAGCCCCCCACCCCGTGCCAGAATAGCCACCCCGCGTATTTTATTTACCTGTGTAGTGGCGACAACTAGTCTATATCCCAGTTTTTTTAGTAAATGTCTTTGGGACCCCTCGACATGAGTCTCTTGAAGACAAACAATTTCTGCCCTGATAGACTGAAGACCTATCGCTAATTTCTGTCTTTTTTTCAGGTCGTTTAGCCCACAAATATTGATGGTTAATATTTTTAATTTAGCCATTCATATTCGTAACTTTTGCTTTATGTAAATCTAAACATTCTCTTATTCCTTGTTTGGAGTTAGCTTTTTTTTATTTTAATTATTTGCCAAGTCATAAATTCTGACCTGATTCTTTGCCTGTATGATCAACACCTCCGCCTTCCTCTTAACGCCCCTAAAACCCCTCTACTGAACACCCCCCCCCCCCCACCCCTAGCCCCCCTCCCCCCTCCACCATCTAGTGAGGCTACCTGGTTCCCGAGGATCCAGGTTGCGGGCATCATGGTGATCAGTAAGCTGCTGGCATCTCCGCATCCTGACCCCTGTAGCTACGGGGAGTGGAGGTATAATAATTATTCTCTGTAATACATTTCCATATATTTCCTACACGTACACATTGATCATTCGTAATGCTGTTGTTTTTCTGTCTATCATATCACTGGTGATATTGGCGTGTTAACACATGAATGCCGTCTATTTTTTTGCTTTGTTCTTTTTTTAACTTTATCTTTGTCTTTTCCAGGTTCTGTGATCTCCTCTAGATATGTTTGCGCCTGTATTTCGCTGGTGAAGTTTCTAGTAACGCCATTAAGGATGATCTTTAATATGGCAGGATTCTGTAGAAATACGGTGGCTCCCAACTGTTCAAAGGGGGTAAAAAGTTGCCGCATCCTCCATCTCTGTTCCACCGTCACGTGGGCGAGGTCAGGTCTACTAAAAACAGTATATCCTTTATATTCTCTTTTACGGGTTGGTCGTGCCAGATCTAAAATAGCTTCTCGTAGAAGAAAATTGCCAAAATAGACCAACATTGCTCGTGGGTATTGAGTTGATGAGTGCGATCGTTTAGTAAGTGTTAGTGGGAAACGGTGAACCCGCTGGACCTCTTTGTTCCAATCCCAGGTGGTAAGTTCGGGGAATGATTCTTTAAAGAGGGATAACATGTAGCCCCTTGGGTCGTTCCCCTCAGCTCCCTCGGGGATTCCAAGAAGGCGTAAATTATTGTGCCGGGCCCGGTTTTCCAGGTCCTCAAGCTTCATCATCAGATCTTTCACTATTCCGTCTTGTTCTTTTCCCTGTGTCTGCAGGACGGATATATCTTTTTCCAGGTTTTCGGTACGTAGCTCTTCCGAAGCCATTCTATCCGAAATTTCAAGACAAGTTTTGGCCCACTTTTATTAATAGCTCCTTGGAGTTTCTTATTATCATGTTTCACGTCTTCTTGGAATTTCCTGATAGAGTTAAATACATCGCCCAGGGAGGGATCTATTCGACTTCCCCCGTTGCCAGATTGATGATAATTGACCTTTTTCAGATCTCTTAACAGACAAGGATTCGGGTCCAACAGTAAAATTGCTTGTGGAGATAAATTCTTCATCTGGGATCAATCCAATCCGTATTGCTCCCCGGATCTGTTGTATCCTCGTAGATTAATTTGTTTTGTCTCCTTTGTCTTTTTTTCTTTTTTTCCTTTTTTTTCTTACGGTGTTGTCCTTAGGAGAATCGTTTGTATTTTTAGCGTTATAGTCTGAGGGTTCTGAGTATTCAGTGCTTGTCTGCTCACGTCTCAATCTCTATGCTCCACTCGAAGTAGACACCCCGGTCTCGTAGATTTCAGACTCTGCTTTTGACTCTGACTCTGACTGTGGCGCTGATCCGGGCCACGGTTGTGTTTGTGCTCCTTGTGCTCCTTGAGCTTCCGGTGTTTGGGCTTGTACTGGTGTATGTTCTTAGAGCTTTTGGAGGGTATTTTGAGCATTATCCCCCCCTCCGACACCTGTTGGAGCGTTGTTGTCTGATGACGGAACTATACCGCCTGAGTTTTGCTACGGGTTTTGTTCCTGATATGTATCGTCGAACTCTGCGCTATTCAGGCTTAGAGGTTGAGGAGAGGTTAAAATAACATGACCGGCGGACTGTTCGGGTTCTTCTGTTGGGGTTGTCGGGACTACTGTGGATTCAGCTAATACAGGACCAACCAATCCAGCTGGTAGTCCGGTCGCCGATTTCCCACTTATGGCAGCCGGGATCATACTCCGAATATCCGGTAATTTTGACTGATTACTTGATTTTCTTGCAGCTTCAACTCCCAGAACAAATTACTCCTTGATTACCGGGCTAAAGATGGTTGAAATCCGGGGCTGGGCGTCATTCGACAGGCCGCTGGTTTTGGCAGCCAACTTTAAGTTTTTAATTTCCTGTAGTCGCCTTGCCTTTTTGGCCAATAGTTCCATTTTTGAAGATGACTGCAAACTGTTGGGACCCACTTCTATATCTCGATCCTTTTCTTTATTTTTGTCTTTAACTTTGTCTCTCTCTCTCTAACCTTTTGTTTCTCTTTCTCCTTCTCTTTCTCCTTCTCTTTCTCCTTCTCTTTATCTATATCCTTGTCTGTGTCTGTGTTTTTATATTTGTCATCCTTATAGTTATCCTTATTTTTAAAACCCCTTGTTTCGGGCCTCCTCATTGTTTTTACTAGGCCTTGTGTGTTCTGGGAGTCTGGGGAGTCATGTTTATCCTGAGGGATCCCCCCCCCTGTGAGCCCATTACTGCTGTCTCGTTCTGTACGCATCCGGACCCTTCCACTCCAGCCATGTTGACCTGCAAAGATAGATCCTTGCCCTGCACTGACCTCCGTCTCTGCAGTAGTCTCTCTTGGCTGCCCGTGTCCTGGCAGGAACAGACAATCTTCCACTCCCCGCCCAATGTCGATCGGAGTTTATTAGCCCTCAGCCAGGAACAAGACCTTAACCATGACGATGGGCCCCTACAAATCAAACGGGCCACAATCCTCAAGTGCGTTACCACATAACGGCCTGGACAGCCTGAGCAGCCTAAAGTGGAGCTTGAAGTGAAGCAAACAGTAGCTGCAACAGGGCAAGCTGAGACTAACAGAACAGGGTTAACCCGCATTGGATCCGGGCTGTGTCTCCTTGACAACCGAACGATGTTCACGCAGGCAGGCCGGTGGAGCTGGGAGAGCAGCGGAGCGTGAAGCGTCAAGTAGTCACATATGTCGATCCCCACCGAAACTGGCGGTAACCTGCTTCGCAAATCCGTGGGCGCTCTTTACCCCCCCCCCAGCAGATCTCCTCTGCGAGGACCGTCCCGCTGTGTGCAGACGAAAGAGGAGATGGCTGTCGTACAGCCTCCGGAACCTTTCAGGTCAGCATTGGGGGTAACATGATTCTCCAGCTGAAAAACGGCCAGGCCAAGACCAAGAGGCCGTGAAACTGTTTTCGGGGGTAACGGGGGATAATGTCACTTTCATCGGCATTAATAAGCGTTCACAGGCATTTCAAGCGTCATGTACCGGTACGGGCAGGTACGGGTGGGTAGGATTCTGCAAAGAATAATCGGCAATCGGCAATCAACACTCAGCAATCGCCCATACTGCTGATTAACCCGCTTAGCCTGTTTAGTCCATTTTTAGCCTGCTTAGTCTATTTGCAAGTTCAACAAGTTCAGCAAGTTCAGCAAGTTCAGCAAGTTCAACCTGTCAGCCTGTCAGCCTGTCGGGGAATCACCAGGGAAACACCATCACAGTATCGCCGTCACAGTACTGCAGACGTCAATGTCAATGTCAATTGGTTTTTTTTCCAGCATGTTGAGGCTAGCAAAACAAACCTCTTAAGATTCCAGTGCAGGTTTCAATCATAGTCTATTGCCAGGACCAGAAGACACAGGAGAAGGCACAGGAGTCAAAACTTCGCGGAGCTCAGCTTGCAGCCTCCAACCACACTGTCGCCATCTTGCCTCCCACCACGCCGACGCCATCTTGCCTCCTTCCTATGGCTAGGCAAATTAAGTGTATGGGCCCTGCACCTAAAAAGATCCAGGGAGATTGCATAGTAGTTAATATGGATAGCACAGGATTAGTTGAGGAGCTATTAAGACAATTACCCATAGTACCAACAGCGAGGACCACTATCTTTGCCCTGCCACTTGGGTATTTCTATCAATACCCTAGTCATTGCGAGGTGTCAGCAGGGCAAGGAAACTTCTAAGGGCCTCTATCCTTGTAATTCCTGCACCATCATATAGGGGTCTCCATGATCTAAGATGGATTTCCACCTCGCTTCGATTTGCTCCACTTACGAGCTTAGAGGACTGTGATTGACTCAATGGAAAAAGGGTCCAGAATCACAGTAGGAGGATAGGCCCTCAATAACCCAGTAGGCAGGAGAGTAAAACTCCAGAGGGGACCACTAAGCTGAGGTTGATATCATAGAATATTGCAGGGTTGTCATGTAGTTCCTATAAACCTCAATAGGATCTGCACGTTTAGACAACATAGACCGTACGATTGGTGTTCAGACACATTCTAGACAGCCCCACCGGGTATGTTTGCCTGTATACCAGCTAGCTCACAATGCCACTAGAAACCCCTCTTACCAAGGAGAGAATAGTTCTTGGCAACTATCGAACATGACAACTCTGTCCCATCAGGGATCGTGGAAATAGTGCAATACTTATACTTTTTGCTCATTCACTTGTGCTCACTTAGTCTCAGAGAGATACACAGAATAAACGGTGGGAATGTTATCAAACAGCATTTATTGAACCAGTGTCATTCTAGTGTAAATTAGGTATGCTGAAACAAAAAATTAAGCGAAACAGATATAAATGATTATAAGCACCAACCGAGTAAAATGATGGTAGATTTCTGCCACAGTGCTAAAACAATGAATATAGGCAGGTATAAAAATACATGACAGTAAAGTGCCTACTCCTACGATGTGACCATAACTAGATGCAACTAAGTGTACCTAGCATGTATGTAGGTGTAACGCCAAGATTCCCTCTAAGATAAAGTTAACCCCATTACCTGAAGTGAGAGACTGTGGGACCCTGTCTTGGTCTTGAGATGGACACCCCGCGAGGGAAGTCAGACCATTGCGAGCTGATGTGTCTGCATGCAGGAACCTCAGTGTCTTGCGTCAGTGTGTCAGCATGGAAGTGCTTTTTCTCCTCTCCCTTCCTCAGCAAAGATATTGTGTTTATATTCCCAAAGTGGGACCCTCAGGGGATCTACCTTGCTGTATCATGTCAGACTTAGGATGACGGAAGGAATGATCCTTATGTATAGGTATTATGGAGAAGATGGTGGTCCTGCTGAGTTTCCAAGAATCCTCATGCATAACGAATGAGGGTAGTTTTCAAGGCAAAACCCATGTCATGTTAGCAGTACCGTAACTAGGTAAAAGGTCAGTTGAAAGAACTGTTATGTAGTGTAATGGCAGGGGAAAACATAGGTGAAATGTAAAGTTGCTACCTGAGCCTACATTGGGGTACCTATATGAAACATAACAGGGTATAGTGGTAAGACAAGTAATGCTGAATATTTAAGTGAGATTAGTGAATACGATATCCTCTGTTTTCAGAATCATGGGAGGAGGGGTGTATCTCCCTGGATGGATATTGTTCTTTTCACACCCCGGCATTACCTTCTAGAATGGGTAGAGCAAAAAGAGGCTTATTACCATTATTAGCCTTTTCCATTATGTGGTTTGTGAGGGACAGAGGGACTGGGATCTGGTTATTATAAATGTTTACAACAACTATTTTGGTAATTTAGACCTTGTCGCAAAAGAAGTGCAAGGGGACATTAACCCGTTGGGTGCGTCAGACGGCCCCCGGACATCTGACGTCACAGTGGGTTTGTGCGGAGGATGGCCAGAGGCCGTCCTAAACACGCCCACTCATTCATTCCCCACCACCACGGCGGTATTTGTGCCGCAGTCAAGAGGTTAATGAGCAAATTACCTCCCACTGTAAGCCATTGAAAATATTATGGTTTGGAGATTTTAATATTAAGAATTGCCCAATAGTTGATAAGCCTATTTGTGGTGTAACAAATTTGGAGGGGGACCCAATAATTCATTTAATTTGCACTGCATATGGGAACCCCCTAATGAGAATCCTAATTACTTGGAACATAATGATAATTAATTAGATAAATTAGGATATCGAATATTTGGACAGAACATTTGAAAGGGCGGGTAAAGGTTCAACGATAGATAACATTATTATCTCAGATAACCGGAGATCTCATTTAAAGAATGTCAAGGTCTTATCCATAGATTTAAGTGAACATGCCCCCTTAATCTATGAACTAATATGGAGGGGCGAAATTTCAGTTTGCCCTTTTTTAAAGACCCAGATGATCCGTCCCTAAAAGTACATATTGAGGAAGATGGGTGGGTTAACTATTTACCCAAAATCTTTCAGAGCAATGAAGGGTCTGGTAACCAAGTAAATTACCATCCATTGGTTCATACTTCCAATATGATATTTGAGGTAACAGCAGTAGACCTAGACTTGCAACAGTCAAAAGCCTTGAGGGCTCTGGGTCCTGATGGGGTCCCTGTTGATATTTTTCAAACTAATACCTCATTATGGGGTCCTGTATTAACAATTTTTTTTAATTCAATATCTAAAGATGGGCCTCCAAATTCTTGGAAGTACTCAGTAATTATCCCAATCTGTAAGAAGGGGGAGGGGTCCAATCCTAAGACTCACAGGCCTATTTCCTTAATTGACAGCACAGCTATAATTATGCGGCACCTTTTGTTAAATAGGCTGGAAGACTGGGTAGGAGAAAAGAACATCCTCTCCAAGGTACAAAACTGCTTTAGGGAAGTTAAATGCACTATAGATCAGTAACTGAATTTAATGTTGGTAGCAGCTAAATACACTTTAGCACAACAAAGGCAACTCTGTATGGCTTTTATGGACCTCTCAGCCATGTTTGACTGTTTGGCCCATAGCAAGTTGTGGGTTATTATGGAGAGCATGGGTGCTGAGGCCCTGATTATCACCTTTATTAGACAGTTATATGGGGGAGCTAAAGCCAGTGTGCGGTAGGGGAAACAAGGGGGTTGCATAAAAACTTTGATATTGAAAGGGGTGCAAGGCTGTGACCTTGCCCCTTTCTATTCACCCTCTACACGAATAAACTTGAAGCTGTATTAGTAAAGATACAAAGGATGTTCCTTATGTGGAGGCGGCCCCCCTGCCATTACTCCTTTATGCTCACAATGCTGTGCTCATCGTCAGAGCCCTGGTGGCCTTGCAGAGGCTCAAAAAGGAGTACATATGTTTCATGGATATCCTGGACTTACACAGTAATGAGTCAAAAACCTTTGTCCTTACCACTGGGGCTGGCCCGAAAAAACCCTCATGATATTTTATAGGGGCAAGTAGAATAGAAATGGTTGATCGTTTTAATTATTTTGGTGTTCTCTATTAAACTAAATTGTAAGGATATGGTTACAAACAGAGCCAACCTTATGGAAAGAGTGTTGTTGCGATTTTTAGATTTTCCATAAAACTAGGCTCCAAACCAATTCCGGAAATGTTGAAGATCTACTTAGCAAGTCAAAAGCCAGTGCCACATATGGGGCTGCACTGTGGGGTATTGTAAATATAGAAGAGTTACAACGCAGGGAGGATGCTTTCTGTAAAAGATTATTAGCCGCCCCCAGTGCCTCTTCGATCTCTATATGGCACTCTTAATTAGGCTTACCTTGTATTAGCGACGTGATAAAATTGGCTCCTTTATTAATGTGGCATTCGATATGGGAAAGGGATAGTGTAATATTTAACCAATCAGTGGTAAGAGACATTTTAAAAATGGACCGTGCATCTACTGTACCAGGACTGGGTTATATAGAGACTTTTATGACATCACTGGATTTACGCAAATGGTATGACTCCCCATCTCTCTGTGTTACCTTCCAGTGGTCTAGAATTAAAGAACTTTTTTTAAATAAAATGCAAACGCAATATAGTGGTTATAAATAGGAATAAAATCACAGTCACTTTATATCAATCACCACCTTCTGCAAATCATAAAACTTTTTTTTTATTTGAGTAAGATATATAATCTACAACACCGGTTTATTTTGAAACAATTTTGCTTAAACCTTATCCCACTTATGATAGGCTTTCCGGCAAATACTTACTCATTAAATCAGCTGCCACCTTGTATATTTGATAGTAGGGCCCTTCAATCTAACATGCACATTTTATTTTTTTGTTCTCTATATAGTCAAGAAAGGAAAAAATACATCATCCTACTTTTAGCAAATATGGCCTCAGACATTATATCCAAACCTTATATTAAATTCAGAATGTAGGCGACCCTTATGTCTGTTTTAGCCTTTCATCCTTCCTTTTGCGCAGTTACAAAACGTCAGGGTTTCTTTTAATTATGGCTCTTTAGTATTAGGTGCCCCGCTCAAATTATTGTACCTGTTAGATGCAGAATTAAATATATAACAAGTATTTTGTTATTGTTGGCTGTGACTCGCATGTAAACTTTTTTGATGCCGAATTGTATTTTTATGGTTGAATTTACTGTATTTATTAATTTGTGAACTGTTCATAAAACCTATGTTTAAGGTACTGGAGGTAGGCCCTTTGAAATACATTAATCTCAATGGTGGATGGCTATGGATAGTATTTAAACCATTTTTAGTACATTTTATAAGATATTTACATGCTTTATTCATTTACTTTTATGCATTTCAATTGATGCGAAAATAAAGTTGCTTGACTGAATGACTGACTGACTTCTCGCCTTTGTGATACTATGTGACATAAGCCAACTTAGAAACTTTATTAGGAGAATTGAGCATAAGCTCAAAATATTTTATTACATTTTAAAATAAGACATTGTACCATACAAAAGAGAGAACCAAAAGAGGTAATTAAAGTAATATAAAATAACAATAACATTATTATAATAAATGTACCAATAAAATTATAATTGTAATCTGATATTAAAAGTAAACATAAATAAAAAAGGAATAAATAAATAAACATATTTACAGATATGTCTTAATAGATCTACTTATATTAACCTTAAACTCTTTATATTTTGAACAATTATACAACATATTAGTAATACTTATTCGTAAATATAATGCTATATAAGTATCAATCAGTTTCCAAAATAAGTGATAAGTAGATGTGTTGTGAACTACACCCAACAGAGTCAGATTAGCTCCTCTTCTTGTGAAAATTACCCATTTCCACCATGCATAGATGAATAATAATGAAGCATTTTCCAATTAGCAGTAATTGATTGTAAAGCAGCAGAGATTAGAAAATATAGAAGTTTGTTATTTAAATCATATAAGTCAAAGTTATTTAAATCAGGCATGTTTGTGGAAATTGATATAGATTTACAAATCAGCATATTACACAAAAGAGAATCTGAGACATTAAATATGTTTGTAATGACATCCCAAACCTTCCCTCATAACTTAGAAACAATAATACATTCATAAAGCATATGGTTTAATGAGCTTAGGTTCAGGTTACAGTGCCAACAATTAGAAGAAGTATATCGTTTTGCATTAAGTAGGAATATTAACCTAGCATTGTTTACAGAATGTCTTTGTTTCATGAAACTAGATTGATCAATATGATTGAGGGAGTCAAGCAGACAGGCCAATCTGGTTGCAAGACTTTTTCATAAAATTCACAGTCTTGATTTATTAAGGATATAGAGAGACAATTTGAAACAATAGTGGGATCTTTGTGGGGTTTCGTGAGAACTATAATCAAAGCTTCAGAAAAGGACCCAGACGTTGATCTTTAATTACTAAAGGGGGTAAACAGTGTGAGTAAATATAAGGTGAGGAGGAAATTTCTTAGGAAATTCAGCGGGGAGGCCATCTTGACCAACAGATTTAAGTAATTTAATGGCTTTAATAGCCGATTTAACTGCTTCTAAAGAAATCCAGATATCTAATTCATCTTTAACTAATTGGGAAATTTTTGGTATTCCACAAATTTCCAAGAAATAATCAGTGTGAGAAGTCTCACCAGATGGAGGATCACTACATAAACTTGAATAATAACAAACAAATTAATTGACTATTTCTTTATGAGATAATGCAATTTTAACATTTGAACCATGGATTACATTATTTTGAATTTTTATCTTTTTCAATACGAAGAAATTTTGCCCAAAGTCTTCCAGGCCTATTGTCATAAAAACAAAATGTAGCTTTATTATTAGAATTTTCTGGCCCCTTTGCTTAATATTGAATTTAATTCATAACAAAGTTTTTGTGATTATATATTGTATTTGAGATCAATAGATGTGATAAATAGGCTTTGCAATTTTTTAAACTAAATCTTTAATTTTAGAGTTATTGATTTGTTATCATGTGCCATAGAATTAGTTACACTCTGATATATACCTTAAGTGCAACCCAACGATTTACAATAGAAATAGAGCTCTCTGGATAAAAGAAAATAATCATGTAGTGCTGACAAAGATTTTGGTTTCATTTTTTCATAAAGGATAACATTTGTATTCATGCGCCATCAACATTGAGAATGTGGAGTAGTGTTAAGTTGTAAAACACATGAAATGAGTGCATGATTGGAAATATATATATTTTGGATAATAAGATCAGAAATCGAATAGATTATTTGACAGGATATTAATAAGTAATCTATTAAAAATAGGAATTATGAGGATTAGAGAACATTGTAAAACGTTTTTCAGTTGGTGGTGCAAGTGCCAAATATCCACCAATTTGGTAGTTCTAACAAAAGATTTAAGAGTTAAAAAAGCTTTGGAAGGATAATATTTATTTTGAGAAGTTCGATCCAATAAGAGGCCACATATTCAGTTAAAGTTACCTCCAATGATAAGCGGAATATTACCTAATTAGGGCATGTCAGTGGTAAGGAGAGACCAGAATTTAGGGTCATCATTTGTTGTACAATATACATTATTCAGGTGTGGAACTCTGTTATCAATTTAAATTTTAACTGTAATATAATGACCATCCAAATCAAACATTTGTTTTCAAGTTGGACGGTAGTTTTCTTGCAAAAAGAATAGCAACACAATTTTGTTTGTTAACCGGTAAATAAATAACATTACCAACACATAATTCTATTCATCTATGGTAGATCTGTATGATCAATAAGAGTCTCCTGGAGTAAACAGACACCAGCTTTATGTCTGATCAAGTATTCTAAAACTTTAATATGTTTAACAGGGTGTTATAAATCAGTAACATTAAAAGAAACACTTTTAATTCTATTATTGTTATCAAAAATCATAATAGAGATACTGTAGTAAAAGAGAAGTAAAATGATAGTCTGGAAAAATAAAAAGTAGTTTTAAAAATTGATGCAAGGAGAAAAAGGAAAGACAAAGAGAAACATAGAAAATACACCATAGAGACATAAATAATACTCCAGAATCACATACATGAATGTGCAATATTTACCTGCCTAGACAATGCCTTCAAAGCAAAACTCAGAAAGATAGGTTAGAGAAAATTATCGCATAGGAATAAAGTGTATGTTTGATTCATTTCCATGGAGTGTCGAGAATGTTGATCCAAGAAAGCATGACGATCATATGGGCATTGAAAGGACTTGTAGAAGCCGTCTTTCCAAATACTCATAGTAGTGGGTCAAAAAGGCCATATTTAGAACCATGGCTTCTTAGTTATGGTCTGAGTTCAGTGAACTCTCTGCTGATCTTAATATTTTCCCTAGCAAAGTCTTGATGTATGAAAATGTTATTACCATTGCCAAATAAAGACGGATCTTTCAGATCATCACTAAATAAAGATTATACAGAACTTTAAAGTTCATTTTATGAAGTTTGTTATGGCTTGGATTACACTTTGCATGAATTCTGTGCACCATGTCAATTTTGATGTTTTCTGGAAACTTTAAATGCAAAAGACCAGGTAACAATTTTTCCAAATGCTGCATGCAGTCATGGCCTTCTACATCTTCTGGTAAAGTAAAGATGTGTAGGTTATACTGTTGATTGCCAGTTTCTAAATCCATTAATAAATAGGATATTCATCTGCAAATAATTGCTGTGCTAGGCATCAGGCTGTCAATTTTTGATTTTTTTTCCTGAATTTTTTAATTTATTGTCAGAGACATTCATAGAAAGAACTAACCAGGTCTTTGTGTGTACTTCTATTTTCTGATGCAATATAATCTGGATTTAAACAAACTGCTTGTAATTCTTCTAATAGAGTGGATAAGGAGGGCTCATTGGAATCCACTATTTTTTACTTGACTGGCGGAAGAGAGGTTGTTTTTTTTTCATTTGTTATTCAGAACATGTACATTTTTCACCTCCATATTAGTAATTAACTGTAATAAAGACAATCACAGTTTAAATTGAAGATATAAAAGAGTATAAATGAAAGTCACAGCAAACGTTGACTGTGCAGCTTCTAAAAACAACTGTGGGAGTTGTTTAGGCCTCAGCCACAACATTTCCTTAGTATAACTCTGCCTTCCTCAAAGGAACCTTAGCAGTACCTTGCCTGAAAGACCAGTGAAAGGCTTGAAGAGAGAAACACAGTAAAAACTGCATGCAAAGCCCCAGCAATGGCATCCCGTGAAGCACTGGTCACACAGAGCTGCCATATGTAGAATTCAACAGGTATTACTAGCCTTTACAATTTTAAATAATCATCGATAATGCTGGCTTCATGGAGGATTCGTGGGAGGAGACCATCGTGTTTGACTTGCTCATGCAACTCCATGAGGAGCAGTTGTAACCCACAGAAATTATACTTAAGATTAGGAGAATGGCTTCTGTTGATGCACATCCAGCAATTGTTAGGCTTGCCATTTATTTGAAGTAGGCACAGTTGGTCTGAAGTGTAGGCCAGGTGCTGGAACGGATCAGTGTTTGGTGGGGCAGAGTTTCTGGTGCTAGGCATTGTCGAAGCGTCCGTGGCAACAGCAGGGTTGCCTTTAGCATGCTTTTAGTGAATTAATGAAATATTCCACCATGTCGGGGTGTGGCTTGTCAAATAAGTTATTGCAACATAATCAAACATAGGGGTGGCAAAGTAAATGGTCTAACTGGATTCCAGCCCCTCCTACCTCCACTATACGGTTGCCCTTTTTACGCTTTTGGTGGAGCGCACCAGAACCAAACAGAATTTGTTTTTAAAAAGTGTCAAATTAAAACAAAAAGTAGAATTAAACCAAAAATGTACTGTTCTGAGATTGTGACTTCACACTAAAGTGGAGCTAGGCATCTCAATATAAAGGAGCAAGTTTCACTGTTCAAGGAAGTTTAAAGTGCTGCATGCAGTGTCCAAAATTATTTGAGAATAAGTAGGCAATTCTTTGCAGTGAAGCCAATCATTCCTGTGATGGAATCAGGTGTAGACACGCTAGTGGCTTGCTAGACATAACCCACGATGTCCAGGAGAGTGAGCTTTTCGAAGATGGTATCACTTTCTAGAACACCAATAAAAGAAGCAATTGTTACTCCAATTCCAGAACTTGATTATTTGTCAGGCATCAACAAGGAAATTAAACTAATGGCGCTAATTGTTAACTGTTTAAACTTTATTTTATCATTACATTGCAAATTATTAGTAAGAACTATGCCAATTCAATAAGGGTGAGCTTATGTTTGCCAGCAATTAAATCAATATGAAAATATAAATACATAATTGAACATGTTTTCAGTCAAGAGAAGGACATTTTATGCTGCGTTTTTAGGATGGTGGAGAGCAAAAACTTTTTTGATTCATAACTTATGTACAGCGCAAAATACGAGTTTGGAAATGGGCACTGTTTAACTGGGTCTCAATCTGGTCACGTTTAATGCTATATAATAATCAATAGATGCTCTGATCGTACATACATGCTCTGTTTGGTCAAACACAATTTACTGAGGGCACTTTCCTGGGTAAATCTAATCACCATCCTAAACAACTTTAAACAGATGTCATACAAAATATACTGTCGTGTTATCTGTCAGAATCTCACCTGCCTGATTTTAAGTGTTCGCTGTGCTGCGTGAAAGAGGCCGGAGAATGCTTAATCACTGTAGTTTTTGGACCAGCACATTTACATGCTGTTTCTCCAGCCCTCCCTGGAACGCAATGCAGGCTTCTCAAGGCAATGTCCGTTAATAGCTCTCTGTTTTCTAGCATCTCCCTGTCACAAGGTAAACAGAAAAGGCAGGGTTGTGGTAGGAACTGCCTCCATGCATTATATTTGGCTTAAAACTGTTTTTCTTTCGTTTTCTTTCGATTTGGGAACAAGGCAAGCAATCACCAGTGTATGAAAGCAACTTCTGTTTCTTGCAGTATATGTAAGGGACGCATGACATTCACTTACTATCAAGGAAGCCTACTACCACCTTTTCTGTTGCAATTCAACACTAGTACAATACAGATTTGTTAATTTACTATCTCACATGGACCAGTGGTCTTCAATTACACATTGGCTTGAAGACAAAAGGATGCAATTCTACACGTCGAAAGTCGTAGCACGGTGTGTTTTTTGCGTATATTTCATGTCTGGGAGATGTTGACCCATTTGACACAACTTATTCACTGCTTTTAAGATTCAGCAGAGCACTTACAATCAGAGCAAAGTTCTTGTTCTCGAGGCAGTATCTTTAATGCTGTAAATTGCATGTGACTTTCACGAATACGATGTATGCATGTGTGCGGTGTTTGTATAATGCTGCAAACCTGGCTGGAAAGTGGCGGAGCAAAGGCACAGTGGAGGGTAGCTACCTCCCTCCCGCCTAGCATGCTCTCACTAAGGCATTTGATTAGTCAAAAATTCGGATTCTAGGATGCGTTAACAATTGATGTGTGCACTGATGGGTGGTGGTGTGTGTGACTGTAGAAATTGTGCACTGATGGCTGGTGGTGTGTGTGCTTGTTAAAAGCATGCACAGATGGCTGGTGGTATGTGTGCTTGGTGAAAGGGTGCACTGACAGCTGGTGGCTAGTGTGCCTAGTGAAAGCGTGCACTGACAGCTGGTGTTGTGTGTGACTGGTGAAAGTGTGCACTGATGGCTGGTGGTGTGTGTGTGTGTGTTTGGGGAAAGCATGTACTGACATTTGGTGTTGTGTGCGTGGTGGAAGCCTGCACTGATGCCTGGTGGTGTTTGTGCTTCATGAAAGCGTATATTGATGTCTGGTGGTGTTTGCGCCTGGTGAAAGCGTGCACTGACCGCTGGTGGTGTGTGGTTGTGTGTACTGGTGAGTGTGTGGTGGTGAGTTTGTGGGGGTGAGTGTGTGGTGGTGAGTGTGTGGTGGTGAGTGGTGATGAGTGTGTGGTGGTGAGAGGCTGGTGTGTGTGGTGTGGTGTTTTCTGTGTGGTCTTATGTATGTGTGTGGTGGACTTAGTTTGAGTGTTCGTCTCCTGCACACTCACACAGTGCCCCTACACACTCATACACTGCTCTCCCTGCACACTCACACTGTTCACCCTGCATAGTCACACACTGTTCATCCTGCACACTCACACACTGTGCACCCTGCACACTTACACACTGTTCACCCTGCACACTCACACACTGCTCATCCGGCCTGCTTACACACTGCTCACCCTGCACACTCGCACACTGCTCACCCTACACACTCTCACACTGCTCACCCTGCACACTCACACACTGCCCAACCTGCACACTCACACAATGTTCACCCTGCACACTCACACAATGTTCACCCTGCACACTCACACAATGTTCACCTTGCACACTCACACACTGCTCACCCTGCACACTCACACACTGCCCAACCTGCACACTCACACAATGTTCACCCTGCACACTCACACAATGTTCACCCTGCACACTCACACAATGTTCACCCTGCACACTCACACACTGCTCAACCTGAACACTCACACACTGCTAGCCCTGGACACCCACACACTGCTCACCCTGCATACTCACACACTGCTCACCCTGCATGCTCACACACTGCTCACCCTGCACACTCACACAATGTTCATCCTGCACACTCACACACTGCTCACCCTGTACACACACACACACTGCTGGCCCTGTACACCAACACACTGCTCACCCTACATACTCACACACTGCTCACCCTGCATACTCACACACTGCTCACCCTGCATACACACACACTGCTCACCCTGCACACCACCCATGCCCTTCCAATGGCGTGACGGCAAATTATGCCCCCATTCTGATTGTGCTCTAGGTCGCCGCCCATCGCACGGATTTTTTACAGCCCTTGAAATTAATGGAGGGGCACGGACAGGTGGCCCTTTACCACATCCCACGCAGTAGCCTGTTTTACGCCATAAGCCCATGTCCCAGTGCCAGGGTGCGTGCAGGCACCATCCCCAGCTTTAGGAAACAAACGCGGTTCTTCTCACGCAAAACAAAGGAAAACACCGCTTGAAGGGACGGAGCCCCCGCCCGCCCCATATCCAATACCTATTGGCGCTGGAGGGTTAGGTACCGTAGGGTGTGACATGAACAAAATTGTCAATGCATGTCACCAAAATATTCCTCGGATAAAGCAAGGCCTCTCTGGCTACTCTCTGCAACCATTTCTATTCACTGAAGCCCTTCCCGGGCATGGGGGCTAGATGGGGGCACAGACCGACCCCAAAGCGAGCAACCACAAGGGAAAGCCTCGTTTTCTTGGAACAGAAAGACAGTTCCTGGTGATGACGGGGGTTCAGCAAATGCGATTTCACCAAAAACACGGTATCAATTTACAGCACCAGGAGAATCAATAAGGTGCTGCAGCGTAACTCATGGACAGTTTCTTTCAGAAGACTCCCCTGCAGGAACACGGGAGCAAGACGCGGGTCCACTGGCGCTTGGCCGCTATGAAGGCAGCCCTGGCTTCTTTGTGGCAGCCTCGTTACAGTGTAATGGGCTCGCCCTCCTCCCTGCTCAACCTCCGGCTCTCCCCCCTCCTTTCCATCCCTCCCTCCTCCCCTCCGGCCCAGCTGCCAGCACATTCTGTGGTTACATAATGCAACATTTCCAGGAACTCATCCGTGTGCCTGCAAAACCAATGGCTAAGCAGAACCCGCCGTAGAGATGCACGAGCTCCCATTAGCAGGTCGCATGACCTCGGGTAAGTGAAATGTCCCCCCTAAGCCAACGACACGGATCCTATTTTGCCAAATCAACTATTAAAACATAAGGACATTAGGAAACGGAAATGATGCGTTTAACATTTTAAGATCCGAATTCACAAACTACGCCCCAGGATTAGTCTAGAGTATGGATGGAGAACGGCCGGGTAGTGAAATACCGCATGGCCATGTAACTGCACAAGCCGTGTCACAAGTCCGACCAGTCCCCCTCAACCCGCGGACAGGTTACGCAATGGATGAGACAAGCAGCCGGCATCTTCCCAGCCGAGGCCAACCAAAGAACACCACAATGGATGCAACAACCACGCTGCGGCTTGTAGAAGAGCCCCTCTGAAGTCTGCATTAAGTTTCCTAAGATACACCCGGTCACGCGCGCCCGGCATCTGTCTTCAATTACCGCGGGCCATGACAGCTGGTAATTGAAGAAATATGCCCTTCTGCTGCGCGTGTCCACACGGAATATGCACTAGGCAGAGCTACTCTAATGCCTATGGCCTATTGCGTGCTCTCTTGCAAAAACACACGCATGCGAGGCCCAATTGCCATGCAGCTGGCAAAAAGAGCACCAAAAATTACAAGCAGCCAGGAATCTTTTAGGTAGCTTTTCGGAGACGCTAACTACAGGACTCTTGGGCTCCGCCCACACTGCTACGCAGTGTGACGTAGGCCCGAGCCCTAAAAAGGAGTGTGCTGTACAACCCATTATTTCAGGAGCGAAGGCACAGAAATCCAGCAGCAGTGGCCCATGCAGGTAAGAGCGGTGGGGCAGTGGGGGCAGGCGGGGGCTATTTTGACAGACAAGTAAGAGGGATAATTAATTATTTATTTACTTTTTCCTCTTGGTTATCTGTCGAATCCCCCAAAACCAGCCCTACCGCTCTTACCTGATCGGGCCTCTGCTGCCATCCGGTGCTTAATTTGAGCAGGTGGTTGCAGGTGGGGCCTATCAACACTCATTTTTGGGGAGCAGCACTTATTTTTTTTTCCAACACATTTTGATTCAGAACAAGAGAGAGAAAAAACAGACGGGGGAAAGAAGCAGGAAGATTAAGACAAACAGTGACAAAAGGAGAAAGCAGATATGAAAGAAAATAACCTTCTAGAGAAAGATAAAGAGATGTGAAGTGCTTGGTGGGGGATTAAGGATGCATGAGGTTGCAGCAAAACTATGCAGCCTTACTATTTGGACCCTGGCCTTCAATAATGTCAACCATGGGCTTCGGGGCAAAGCTGGACACCTATTCTTTTACCAATTAATCACAGAACTCAAACAGTGATTCGAGTGGTAGATGTGGTCTGAGAAAGTGGTAGGTCTACTTGGAGAGTGGAAGTGTACAGTTACAGGTTTGTTGGTATACCAGTATTCCTTCAAGATTATTCAAAAGTGCAACATTAACAATACTGGAAGCTCAAGACCTTATCATTTAGGCCCAGATTTACTGAGATTTTGCATTTTTTTATGGGGGGGGGGGTTACAAAGCCAAGTAAAGCCTGATTTGCAGAATTTGTAGAAAAACATTTTTTGAAGTAACGGGTCAGGTAAGTGTTGCATGGGTGAAGTATGGACGTTCCTAAGGATCCACCCATGTATTTTGATGCAAACCCATATTTACCAATACTTGCAAACATGGGTTTGCCTCAAAATGAGTACTTCTCAGTTGCTGGTGTAATAGGGAGAAATGAAGAGAAATGCTATTCTGCCCTCTCCTTTTCAAGCAATGCAGCACAACAACTACCCTTGGTGGACTGCGTTGCCTGAAATCATTTTTTCCGGGCTTTAGTGTATTACTAAGACTGTGCAGCACGGCGGCATGACAAGTCTGATTTTTTACTGCAAGAATACCAGAAACCATGTGACAGAAGTGAAACTGTGCAGTTCTTGATATGTGTTGCCCTAGTGACGAACACTTCTGGCCTTTCGTATAAGATGCGAGGGTTTGGGCATTGAACTGAGCATAAACATGATTAGACAAGCATTAGTCACACGTTTCCAAAAAAAAGTGTAGAATTATATTTTGATGTCAAGAATATGATTTGAATGCAAGTAGGTCATTTGAATGTCCTTCAAGAAGTATGAAAAGGCAATGTGCCGGAGGTTACATTTTGTCATACTGTCAGCACGCAATCCAGAGCAGATAGTTGGCAATGCAGATCCAGAATAAATATTAAGAAACAGAAATAAGCGTGCCCTACTGATTTATGCCCTACTGATTTACACGCGCACAATCTTTCCGTAGAATAGAAATGGATTTGCTATTAAAAATGGAAGGGAGAATTATACAGGTTGTCAGAGTCGGGGATGAACAGAATTGTCAGTGTCATCTACTTATAGATTCATTTATAAAAACAATTGTTGCTATTTCACCTCAAGTAAACACGCCCAGAGAAAACGGGATGTGCGCGCGATATTCCTTTGTTGTTTATATTTGATACATCACAATATAATGTGCAGAAAATTGTTGTCGGTTATACACTGTCGTGATTAACTATATTCTAATATGTCGAAGAATTTGAAGTACATGAAAATACTAGCAAGAAATGGAATGTTTTAAAAAGTAAATACTAAACGATATGTCAAATCAATGTCAGATGACAGCAGGAAGTTCTCCTATGTTATAAAAAGATGTTCATGATTACCATAATTAACACTGAAACTTGCAAGTAGAGAAAATTAATTTGCACCTGTTAAGAAAATCTATGACTTTTCTATGAGTGGATAATTATTACAACGTAACAGTTTCTTAAGTTGATACTTTGTAACTATGCTAATAACATAGATTATCTTTTGCTGCATCTTGTTTCGTTTTCACTTGAGGAAATAGTCTTATCAAATATATAGGCGCAGCCAGTGTGTAACGTGCCCTAGTGCAAGGAGGGAAATGCCCCTCTCCCACTGGATGCTGTTTGTACTGTAAAACACAGCAATGACACTTACTTAGTGGGCCCCTGAAACCTCTTGGCATCTATGCCACTGCATCCGCTGCAGCAATGGAACTTATGCCTCTGATTGTAATTGATATGGATCGTTGAGTTCTATGACAAAAATCTTCTCGGACTGTACTAGAATAAACGGTCTCTGCTATTGAACATCTGCATGGCTCCTCTACTTAGTGCACTGCAGTAAGTGGCCTTCGGCGTCAAACATTTTCTGAGAAGACTTAGATACTACTAGAACTACACAAGGAGATTTCTCTGCATCAGCCAAGTGTATGCCTGAATGTGGAATCATTGCTTCCGCCTTGATGACATCTCGACGGAAGCTGCCATTTTGAACCAGTCCACCGAAGTCTCTAGCAAAACCCAAAACAGAATGAGATGCCCCTTTCAATAAAAATCTGTCCTTTGATCCATAGATCAAGGTTATGGTGCTGAAATCACATGACTTTGTGGACCGTTTTCCAAATGCTTTAAACAAGAAGTCCGGTAGGAGATTGCTTGTTTTGTTATGATTCTTAGAAATTGGTCGTCTTCTCCAAGAATAACCTGTGTAATCGGAATAGACTCATCAGGTTGTTCCGTTGTTTTAAAAGTAATAATCGTGTCAGTCCAAGGCATTTGCCAGCAGATTTCAATATGCCTTTGATACTACAGCAACACAAACTATAGGGTTAATTCATGCAGCCACACTGAGGCAACCATGTGGCATGGTTGTCCATGCCTTATCTTGATGAGCACTGCAGTAATCAATTCTATTTGCATTAATCTGCCTACCCGAATGTTTTATCACGTTGTTAATAATGTTACCTGTTGCATTTTGTGTGTGATGCTGTATTTTGCACATTGTGTTATATGGTTTATTTGAGTTAGGACATTTGGTAAAGCCTTAGCGTTTAGATGAAGAAATATTAAAAAGATCAACAAAAGTAATTAGGATTTGAATAAAAATGATTGTAATTTCCTAAATGCATATATTACGTGACATCATAATCTAAAAAGAATGCTTTTAATGTCTGAACATTTTTTTCTAAAGATGAGACAAGCAAATTAGCCCAGTTGTGCTGGCATGGTGTGAATTGGCAGTGTACTTGGAGGGAAATATTAAGTACTCAAAGCACAATTGTTGGGATGGACGAATGCCCTAATGAAGATAATAAAATATTGAGAATTAAGGGGTAGATTAGGATCGCGGTTTTCCCGCATCCTCCTGGCCGGCGGAAGCCACCGCCGGCCCGGAGGATGCGGGAAAACCGCTGCGGAGCCTCAAAAGACCCACCGCCATATTAGGATGGCGGTGGGTCTTGAAATCTGTCCGCAGCTTTTCCGCCGCGGTCGCCTTCCGACCACGGCGGTAAAGCTCTAACATGGCTGGCGGTGTCTATCAGACACCGCCAGCCATATTAGGATAGAGGAAATCATATGCTTTTCCACGGCGGCTTTTCCGCCTTGGAAAAGCATACGGACATTCACTTTGGGGGTCTGTTGCGGGCCCCCTTGGTGAAGGGGGGGTGGGGGGTGCACATGGGGGGCACCTATGGTACCCCCCTGTATTTGCGTGCACAAAGCAGCCGGCACCGCGCGGTGCCTGCCGCTTTGTGCACGCAAATGTGATGCATGGATTTTTAACAGTGCGGCGGGTGCAGCTTGAAGCTGCACCCGCCGGAATGTTAAAGATAGAGGATGTGACCGCCACCCTGGCGGTCACATCCTAATCTGAACGGAGTGAACGCTGCAGCCCTTGCGGACGTTCCCTCCTCCTCTGGGGTCGTGGACGGACTCAAGTCCGTCCGCGATCCTAATCTACTCCTAAATACGAACTATACATAATTTTGAAGACATGTGTGTTCCATAGCCTGAGCCAGAAACACTACTGGTCAAGCACGGAAGGCAATTAACTTTGATGGCGACATTTCAAACTACATTGATCAAACTGCCCCACAAAATGTTGAATAAAGACTCGGGGCATGTTTATGATAGGTTTGTGTTACTTTTGAACTATGCAATGGGGTGCAAAAGAGACGCAACCCTTAAGGTCAATTTATCAAGACACGCAAAGAAAGCCACCTTGCGTGGCCCTGGTTGGTTTGATAATTCCAGCGTAATGCAACACAGTGCAAATCACTGCTCTGCGTCACTCTGCCCTGGGAAGGCGTTCCATGGGTGGAGCTTGGGTGTTCCCACGCATCCACCCATGGATTGTGGCACATTCCTATATTTACTATAAGTGGTAAACCTGGAAATGCGTCAAATTGCCGTCCCTCCCCAGGGAAGGAATAAAAAGGAGACATTTCTTTATTCCTCCTTGTTACTTCGCCTTTCTATGTGCACTGCATTCTACAGCACACATAGAAAGAAGAATATGTCTAGGGAAGACTGTTGTTTTGCAGGAAGGTCTCCATTCCTAACACAAAAACAAAACTGCTTAAAATGCAGGCACCCTTGCACTATGGTGCAAGGGGGCCTGCGTTGGAGCTAGAAAGCACATTGTGAACCAGCACTGGGAAAAGGCAGGTGTGTGCTGTATTATGTTAAATACGGCACATTCCTGCCCTTTCCCTATCACAAAGCACAGCAAGGTGACTTCCTGCGCTACATGACTTTTTGTTAAATATGCCCCCGGGTCCTCAAAACATGCTTGTGGATACCAATGTGAATCTGATGTTTTGGACTGAAGTACATAAAAATTAAACAACACAGTTCTTCATAAATTCATGTGTTCCGGTGCATCCCCTTTAATTCAGTTGGTTGTTGACATCTCTTGTTTGCCCTTGAAGGCTAGGGCAGGATACAAGCGCATTTATACAAGCACTAGGCACTAGGGGCAGTTTCTTGATTAGGGCGGGATGGCTCAAGCCCGCTTCAATTTTTGCCTGAACTGCTTTCTCTTATTTCTTTTGGGAATGTTTAATTCATTAAACATTCAAAGAGTGTGCACCTCGCTCTGTGTGGCGAGGGTCAGGCAAAACCAGGCACTTTTAAGGGGCACATGTGCTAGAACACATGTGCTGGCCATTGCAGTATTTATAGAACTTACCTGACTTTCAGCCCTTGCTGCCTAGTCCCCTACAACTCTGTAAGAACCTGCCCCAGAATGATGCATGGTGGCCTAACTTACTGGAAACAGACTGGTCACTTTAAGCATAAGCTCTAGGTTTCCAAGGCTGTTTGCCAATCAGAGAGAGTGCACTGTGACGCCTGCACCCCTCCTATTTCCTAACACATCACAGTGTGAGGTGGGAACAAGCCTCTAAGGCTTACCCCCGTTTAGGGAGGAGCTGAGAAAAGTTTGCAGTGTCCATGAGGTTGGCTATCCACAAAGTGCTCTGCAGAACATGTGCGCCTCATGATAAAAGCAAGCAGGCGACATGATCAGATCCAAGGACAGCTGTCATTTAGTATCCCAGGCGAGTGTGGTCATTAAGAGATACAGAGGTAGAGGGCCTAGAGGGAGCATGTTTTTAATGCGCTGAATGATTGAGGTGCTGAGCACTGGAAGAAAAAACAGACACTGAAATACAGTCAGCACCTACAAAATGGACATTGAAATGTGCCCCTACCAGTAGCGGCCCGTGGTGGGAGTGCTGCTGGGTGCTTACGTGGGGCGGGGGAGGGGCAGGGTTGGGGTAGTATACTCCGGAATACAGCGGTAAGTACACAGACAAATAAATAAAACTAATTTTGTTGCGGGCGCTGCATCACCAAATAGGATGCAGCGCGCGCAACAACATTTGTTTTATTTATTTGTTTGTGTACTTACCTCTGTGCGTCCGTATTCCGGAGTTTACTATCCCCCACCCTGCCCCTCCCCCACCCCACGTCAGCGCCCGGCAGCAGTCTCACCACAGACCGCTACAGGCCCCTACCATGCCCTTATTCTGGCCTTAATTTTTGTCACTAGTTTCCTGTGCTTTGCGACAGCACTTATTTCACGGGGATGGGGCTATACATTTCTTCACCCACTGTAGAAATTTCTGATAACTGTTCCAACTAAATATAACTAGCTGGGTGACTGTCTGGTAAGTTTTCACATGCAGGACGACCTTGGTTCAGGCATGATGAATGTGTATTGTTCGTCACATTAGTGATATCATGTCTTAATGTCACAACCCAGAAATTTACTGTGCTGTGCTCAAATCCATACAACACTGCACCTGCTTGATGCAGCGTATGTGAGCATTCCATTAGATAAGTGAAGCAGGGGGCCAGCATACCTCTGAACTGATGCGAGGCAGGCTGTGAAAGCAAAGGCTCGGGACATACTTGGCAGGGAGGGCACGCAGTAGCCGCTCGTGGAGTGAGTGCCGCGGGGCAGTGGGACGTATCGGGGAGGGCCAGGGAGGGGGGTAGTAAACTCCGGATCACTCCCGGCCGGAGTAATGTACATAAATGAATAAACAAAATGAATGTCATTGTGCGCGCTGCAACACATTTTGCCATCTAATTAATTAAAAAATGAATGCAGAATAAGACGGAAATTCACTGAGATTCGGCTTGTCTGAAGGACAGAGTAATTGAGAATGTGGTTCAAATACAGACAAGCAAATGTACTTTGTGTATTGTTCGTCACATTAGTGATATCATGTCTTAATGTCACAACCCAGAAATTTACTGTGCTGTGCTCAAATCCATACAACACTGCACCTGCTTGTTGCAGCGTATGTGAGCATTCCATTAGATAAGTGAAGCAGGGGGCCAGCATACCTCTGAACTGATGCGAGGCAGGCTGTGAAAGCAAAGGCTCGGGACATACTTGGCAGGGAGGGCACGCAGTAGCCGCTCGTGGAGTGAGTGCAGCGTGGCAGTGGGACGTAGCGGGGAGGGCCAGGGAGGGGGGTAGTAAACTCCGGATCACTCCCGGCCGGAGTAATGTACATAAATGAATAAACAAAATGAATGTCATTGTGCGCGCTGCAACACATTTTGCCATCTAATTAATTAAAAAATGAATGCAGAATAAGACGCAAATTCATTGAGATTCGGCTTGTCTGAAGGACAGAGTAATTGAGAATGTGGTTCAAATACAGACAAGCAAATGTACTTTCATCAAGATGGATGGATGGCTGGAAGCTCTGGTGATTCATCAGTGGTGAAAGGATACATAGATGGATAGGTGGGTGGAAGAGTTACAAAAGAATGTGTTCAGAAGGATGAGTGGATGTATTGTATACATGAATTAATGCTCCATTTGATGGACAAATGCATGAAGGATTTTCTAGTCAATGGATACTTGGACAGATGAGTGGATGGTGAGTGAATGGGAGCCTCCAGAGGGATGAATGGATAGATGTATAAACAGATGAACAGATAAATGCAGTGGATGATGGAAACAGGGATACATTCATGGAGGGATTATTGGGCGAATGATGCAAGGGCTGAACGCACTTACGTCAGCAGTACTCGCTCACTACATTTATTTATTTATTTATTTAAAACTTGTAATGCGCAACAGCTACCCACAGTGGGTTTCCCGGCGCAAGGGATAGCCTAAAGAAGAAAATGGACATTTACAACAGCATTATTGACAGCTAAAAACGGCCGTAAATCTATTGGAAAAGTAAAGTTTTTAATTTTTTACGGAAACAAAGCAAATTAGTCTCGGATTTCAGGACAGTGGGTAGCGCATTCCAAGATTTGGGACCTAGGTGGGAAAACGATCTCCCCCCCCATCTTCACAAGTTTGAATCTTGGAATGACAAAGTCACAGTTAGCCGAAGATCTTAATGTACGGCTAGGCCTGTACGGTTGGACAAGGTTCTGAAGATACAGAGGGGCTGAGCCCTGCTTGATTTTAAAAAGGTAGCATAGGGCTTTAAACTTAATGCGGCTCGGAACCTTGAGCCAATGTAAAGCGCGGAGAGCCTGGGTGGCCGAAGATCTCCTAGGGATGTTACATAGAAGTCGAGCCGATGAATTCTGCACTACCTGCAATTTATTTATGGTCGCAGCATCGGCACCAAGGTAGAGGACGTTGCCATAGTCCAGGCGAGATGTTACAAGCTCCTGGACGACGGTTCTCCTAGTGACATATGGCAACATCCAAAGAATTTTCTGGAGCCATCTCAAGGTGGAAAAACAGATGGCAGCCACCTTGGTAGCCTATTGCCTCATAGAGAGCTTGTCATCTATGAGGAATCCGAGGTTGCGAACCACAGGGACCGGTTGAGGAAGGGGACCCATGGCACCAGGCCAGTGTTGCAGGTCCCAGAGCTCTTTGTGTTTCCCCAAGATGACAATCTCGGTCTTGTCACCGTTTAGCTTGAGGAGATGCTTCTGCATCCACTCAGCCATGCGTGACAATCCAATTTTCAGATTAGATACACTGTTGCCTTCAGTGCTGGAGAGGGAGAAAACAATTTGTGTGTCGTCGGCGTATGAAAAAATAGTCAGCCCAGCATCCTCTACGATGGAAGCTAGAGGTTTGATGTAAATATTAAATAATAACGGGCTGAGAATGGACCCCTGAGGGACGCCATACGCCGAAGGACGAATATCAGATGCGGCTTTTGTGGAAAAGACCTGGAAAGTGCGCTCACTTAGAAAGGAGGCAATCCAGGCCAATGCAGGACCATCTACTCCCAGGGACCGGAGAGAGTTCAATAAGATGGAATGAGACACGGTATCGAACGCCGCACTCAAATCCAAAAGGATGAGGGCAGAAGTTTCCCCGCGATCGATACCGTGTCGTAACCTCTCCGTTACCCCGAGTAGCGCAGTCTCGGTGGAATAATGCGCACGAAAGCCGGACTGGGACGGATGTAAAATGTTCTGATTTTCTACAAGATGGGTAAGCTGAATGTTCACATGCCTCTCCAACACTTTAGATAGAACAGGCAACAGGGATGTCGGTCTGAAGTTGGTGAGGTTGGACATATCAGCTCCGGCCTTTTTTAGGAGAGGGACCACCATAGCGTGCTTCCAATCCCGTAGCACTTGGGACTCATTTAATGAGGCATTCAGAAGTCTCATGAGAACTCGCCGAGGTTCAAGATCCAACAGCTTTAAGATCTTTGCAGGTACCGGATCACGCGGTGAGCCGGATCTATTGCTGTTCAGGCACGAGGCAAATGAGGTGTCATCAAACAGTTGCCAGTGAGTTACCGCTGCCTTTGGATACAGGGATTCTTTCACGACGGTTGGTCCCGGTAGATGTTCACTATCTGTCACTATCAAAAATGTATTCCCATATTTTACACCCCTCAACTTTGAAATGTCACAATCTGCCACTGCGAGGCAATCAGTCTAGACAAACCCTATTTTTGTGGGTCATTTCAGATATGATTGATAAGTAAACACAATCATTTTCCACAATAGCAGTACCTACATAGGCGGAGTAGGCAGAAAACCAAAAGGAACATCAAAATATTACTTGTTCAGCAGTAAAGTTTGGATGGCATTTTACACTGTGGAAGCTCAATAGTCATTGAGATAATAGAGTGTAATCTGGGAAAAAAGGGTGGGCTTCAAGTGAGAGGAACCAATGAGTAGCTGAACCAATGTGGAATGGAGGATCGGGCCAACAAGAAGCAACTACATGACAAGAGCATGTTTTGAACTGCTTCATTAGTTTTCAGTGCAAATAGAGATCACTATCTAAACAAAAGTGAAGAACTAATGAGCCAATAAGACCCAGTGACAATTTCTTCCAACAAATCTCTTTATGAGCAGGCAAACATACAGAAAGACATTTAATTGACATAATTGACAGACAAGTATTAGATTTGCATATATTTGTTGTTGCTATTTTTATTTACTTTGAAGAGGATATTAACCTTTTATAAGGTAAGGTAGAAGCAATTATGGGCCTAGAAAAATAGAAGATTTCTTTTCAACCTAACAAGAAAACAAAAGAGGCCCGATTTTTGAAAGGGTCAATAAATGGTGCTAGCAAAAGGCTAACTAGAAAAATACTCTATCTCCAGATGACTGCTCACAGTCAAAAGGGTGAGGGGTGAAATGTATATGTAAAAAAGATAAGTGAATAAAAGTTAAAGATTGAAGGATAAGCACAGAGAGGGATACTATACTGATTTGACCAGTCTTTTTTATAGTTTTAATATGTGGCTGCTGGATATCCATGTAGTATACAATATGATGCCCTGTGAATTCCAACTTTGTCTTTAAATGTTTAGCCCAAGAGCTAGATTTAACTGTTTGACCAAATGGAACTAATATGACACATGACATATTCATGACCCCATTTGGCAAAGAAGAGAAACCAGTACCTCTACAACTCTCCTACTATATCCCTCGCCTCTTGATCAATTTCTATTAATGTCAGCCAGTGGTGGGAACTTTCAGTGGGTAGCACATAGACAACCTTACTGTCTTAGAACTAAGCAGAATCATGTACTCTAAAGGTAACAGGACAGACTGCTAGCTCTATGCTTAGTTTGAAACTAACTACCTTTCTCTAAATGGATGTGAATGGCTTAGTACATTTTGAAATCCCAAGAGGCTTGCCTTTGATAGAGTGGAAATCTCAATTCATTTGTAGGTGTGCATCATATTCGCATGTAGAGAACACCCGCATATCACCATCTTCTGTATTAACATGAATTGCTAGAAATGTGAAGTGTATTTTAACATGAATATGAGACTTATTTTAGGCTATTGATACGTGTTGTGGAGAATCAACATAGAAAATTAATGTAGTAGTTGTAGTTGTTGAGCTTATATAGCGCACAGCTACCCGCAGTGGGTTTCCCGGCGCTTGCTTAGGGAACCCTTCCTGGTATTCCCCTGTGAGATAGCAGGGTATCCACAAGGTGAAAGTCAGGCATCCCGCCGCAAGGGGCCGTTGTGGAGATTAAGCAAGCTATTGCCCAGAGTCGCAGAGTGTGAACCCGTGAATCGAGGAGGCACCAGGGCTAGAATTATCGAGTCCATGGAATTTTTAGTCCAAGACCCGCCAAGGCAGGGAATTGAACCCTGGTCCAGGACTGATCTCAGCTTCCGGGTCTGCTGCCTCTAACCCCTGAGCCACACTTCTCCAAAATGTAACTAGCAGTGGACATTAACATGAAGAACTTGTGCTGTAAAGGTGATCATTACTTGTGTATTAAGTGTACTCATTAATTATGTTATTTTATATGTAGGTAAATGTATTAGTTGAAATGTCATTAATGTTATGTGAATTCGTAAAGCTTACATGATGCTTATTTATGTTAGCTGAAATTTGTAGGCCTGAAATGAAATTGCCTGAAAACTCCTGCTTTAGAATTAACAGCTTGAATTTCATATGTGCTGTGGAATCTGTTCTTTCTCACATTTTGTGTTGCAGGTGAAGAAGCTCTCTTTGAGGCAGAATAATGTCTTTGTTTCACTAGTTAGGCAAGGAGAGAAGAAGTTACAATCATATGGCTTGAATCGGTAAAGGAAGGTCTTTACGCTTCACACAGGAGAAGGTCTAGGAACCAAGGACACGTTTTTGAGAACAAGATACACAGTTGATATTGTGGAAAAGTACCCTCAAGACTGTACCCAGAGTGGATAGCGCTATCTGAGGTGCTCCATGGGAGTGCTACCTGCGGATAACTAGTTGTTGAAATTAGGGCTAGTACCGCTCTTCTTTCTTGACTACAGAGAGAGAGAGCAACTTAGAGCGAGCTCTGAAGCTTTATGCTACTTGACTCATTGATGGTGGAGACACTTCTGAGTAAGACTACACTCACTGACACCTTTTATCCTTCCTTCTGAAAAAGGTTAATGAATGGATGTCACTTTAGTGCTAGAGTAGGGATAGATTTCATGCATTTCACTCACCAACCCTTGATGCAGGGAACTTTGGACTCATGCTTCCTGATTTTCTGTATCCTACTTCTTGAATTAATTGTGTTGTTTATGCTGCGCTGTCGAAACTGGATGCACAGATTTGGCTAATTCCTTTGTATTCTATACCCTCATCTTGAGGTGTGTCTATGTCCAGTTATGTTTGGCTTTGTAATAAAACAAATTAATCTGAAGTAGTTGTCTGTGGGTTATTTTGTATCCAAGAGAGTTACTGGCTAACTGATTGTTTCCAAATGACTTTTCTCCCCTTTACACTTTTATGCTGTGAAAAAGAACCTTCCGAGTTTGACTCTAGAACAGGCCTAGAACTTATGGGCTCAGCCTATTTACCTTGTGAGTTATATAACCACAAAACTATCTTCTTCAGAATTTAGTGCACGTTTTCTTGTTGACAAATGTGGCATATTCCAGTTGAGGGAATGTCCGGGATTGATGCATTAACCATTTCATATCTGCACCATATATTTTGGCCTGTAACTTTAAAAGATACAAAGCTGTGCATAAACCATTGTACCAATTTTAGAACAGGAAATAACTCATCTCTAATCAAAAAACAGAAGAGTAGTATCATATCGAGGAATAAAGCACTGATCACTCCAAAGTATTATTTTTATGAGGTTTATTAGAACAAAATGTGGGGCAATGGCAGAAGCAAGAAAACTGCTATTCCAGCTATGTCATACCTCTAACTGTCTAATGCAACTGTCGCTCGTGCTGACCATTCCAGAACCCACATCACCACACAATGGGTTCTGGAATGCACAACACACGCAAGACATAAAACAACTCCTTCCTTTCAACCAAACCCAGACAAAATGAATTACAACAATAATAAAACTCATAAATATGAAACATGCTTCACATAACCCTTAGGCATGTGTTTTGTAAATAACATATTATTATACCATTTGACATGTTTAAAACTGTGACTAAAGTAATGATCAACCAAACAAACATGAATCATGATAAAACAAAGTCCTTATAATTAGTCTGGGAGACAACAACTTCTCTGCTGCTTTTGTGTACTTTCAAGAGTTTGTGACTTCTGCTCAAAAGTAGCTTTGGACCGAAGAGTGAGATCTTTGGTCATCCTGGCATAATCAACAGCATCATCATTAGCATACGCAGTACTACACTTGTTATGCAAGTTGTCTTTAGTTTGCTTTACCTTAACCACTTGTTCACAAATCCCTCATTGACCATTATCTACTTTTACTGCACAACCAACCACACTTATTACTATCACTTTATGTATGTGACCAATCTTCTGATGTCCTTGCATAACTTGATTCTTGGGTAACATGACTCATACAGAATCTCCAACAACGTAATGCCTGTCTTTGGTACTCTTAAATACATCATATCTGTCCCTGCTTTTTGTGAGACTCCCCATGATGTTTTTCCTTGTGAAGATTCTGAACCCAATAGTCTTCAGGTAACACACTTATCCCTCCCTTAATCATGATCAACCACTTAGGAAACAGCATATCGCAAACATTACATCTTCTCAAAGCCAAACAAGTTGTTCACCAGTAACATTGTTTGGTGTGTTGCGGTTTGCCCACAACATTGCTCTGAAAGCATCCTCCACACATGATCCTGAGAAGACAGCAGCTATAATGCATTCAGTGATGATAGAAACTACACTTCTTGTGCTCAATACGAGCATCACTCAAAAACTCATTCATGTCAGCAGATGTAAATTGCATCCCATTGTCTGAGACAAATCTCCAATAGAAAGCCTTATCTTAAGAACATATCTGTAAAAAACTCAATCATACTCCTAGTATTAGGTTCCTTCAAAAACCTCACATCCAGCCACTTAGAAACAAAGCCTACCATGACTATTGCATAATTCTGATGTGATGCCAACACCTGGAAAAGACCAAGAAAATCAACACTCTGGGCCTCATTACGAGTGTGGTGGTGAGGAACTGGGACCACCCCACTCCTGCACCACCAAACCTGTGGTTGAACTGCCCGCCAGATTAGGAGTTTTCTCCTGTCTGGCAGGCAGTTCTTTGGCATTCCAACGGCGGTGCCTACGAAATAGGCACCACAATAGGAACGTCAAAATCTGTACCTGCAAGACATGGACTGCAGGTACTGGGTGCATGTACAGAGGGGGTCACAACATGTGCCTCATGCATGCATCCCATGGTGCAGAGGTAAAAGGGGGCCCTGTAAGGCCCTGTGTGGTAGTGAGGACACTTGTAATATGCTTGACGGGGCAGCAGCGACCCTGCCAAGCATATTGCTGACTCGAGACTGCCACGCCACGTGGTCCCAGGGTGGCCCAACCTCCCTGGTCGTAATAGGGCAGTCAGAAGACCGCCACTGCTGTGCCTCCATGAGTCTGGCACTCTGTGGAACGCCAGACTCATAATGAGGCCCTCAATCTTTTCCATACATCACTGGGACACTCTACTCTCCCCAGGGGAAGAGTTCTGCATTACTGACCCTTGTCATTCGCATTACAAATTACACATCTCTAAATCCAAAGTTCAACAACTTTATCCATCAAAGGCCACCAAAGCCTTTTTCTTAACCTCTTCTTGTTGGCTGTCGTTCGAAGAAGTCCTTCATGAGATAAGTCCAACAACCTGTTACTGATTCTAGATGAAGGAACTAGCTTGTCATTGAGAAACAGCAACCCTTTTTCCAATGTAAGTTCACTCTGCACCTCACTATAAGTTTGATATTGAACAGGTAATTAATTTTTTCATGGCCAATCAATTCACCAAATAGTTTATAACTTTGACAAGTTCCCTATCTTCAGGCAGCTCGGTTCTCCATTCGCTTTCACTGGCATCCTTAATTGACATCGAAGTCACACTTCCAACAAGACATTCTGGGCCAGATGTAGGTAAATATCATTTACCGATTCTAAAATACCGAATTTTACCAATTCAGTATTTTAGAATCGGTAAATGATATGTAGCAAAAAATTCGGTAAGTATTACTGAATCAGTACGATTCGGTAGTTACCGAATCGGTATTTACCGATTCTGTAATTCCCATTCATTCCTATGGGCCTGGAGGCCCATAAGAATGAATGTGAATTACCGAATCAGTAAATACCGATTTGGTAAAATAGGGAAACATTCAAGGGTGGCAGGGTGTCACATTGACACCCTGCTGTACCCCTGAATAGTGCTTGTGTGCACATGTGGCACACATACATGCCCTAAGGGCATGTATGTCTGCCACATGCCACTGTTGAAAATGCACAGATTTGCATTTTCAAAGGTATTCGGTATTTACCACCAACTAATAGTTGGTGGTAAATAACGAATCCTTACAGCACATAAGCACTCTTAAAAGTGCTTCCTACATGCCAGTTACCGATTCGGTAAATACCGAATCAGTAAATAATGATTCGGTAAATACCGAATCGGTAAATAATGATTCGGTAAATGCCGAATCAGTAAATACCGATTCAGTATTTACCGAATCATCCCCTACATCAGAAATGGCTCAATACCGGGCCCTCTGTATCTTCTTCATTCTGCTCAGCAGAACTTATAGACTCTGATTCCTCCCTAAGAGGCAACCAAGAGAAACAATCTGCTCTTTTCTTTTTGCTGCCAGATAAAGTTCCACATCAAAATGATATTCCTGGAGTTTAGAGCTCAATATTAGCAGCATAGCAGTGGCTTTAGATGAATTAACTTTGCTGTCAGTCAGAATTGGGACCAATGGTTTATGATCCGCCCACGGGAGAGTTTTTGGTCAACAGATGTATGATATAAACTTTCCAACGGCCCTTGTACAAGTGAGCATTTCTCTTTCTATTATCAAGAAGCAAAGGCAATTGTATGGTCATTGCATTCCTTGCCTTGTGACAAAATTGCTCCCATCCCCATACTACTTACATCAACATTTACGCATAGTTTTTTCCCAAGTACGTAAGATCTCAAAAGTGGGCCTGAATCAAAAGTGACTTAATTGAAATAAAAGCATGTTGTGGCTCCGTGACTCACAAAAATTGGACACTTTTTTTAGTAACTTCTACATTGGCTCAGCAATGTCTACAAAATTTTAAATGAACTTTGAATACAATTCAAACATACTCATGAAAGCTAACAATTGTTCATGATGGGAGAGGGAGCCTTCTCAGTTGCCATTAAAAGTCCTGATCTTGGCTTAATCCCATTCTCAGTGAACGTGTGACTAAAGTGCACAATAGCACCAACACTGAAAACACAATTATCCTTCCTGAGTTTAATACCTTTTTCTTGAAAATCATTCATCACACATGCCAACCTCTCTACGTCCTCCTCCACAGTTTCACCATAATTCAAAACATCATCTTGGAACAACAAGATTCCCTTGACTGCCTGCAAAATGTGACCCATTAATCTCTGGAAAACAGCCACTGACGAAGCGAGATTAAATGGCATCCAATAATGGTGGTGGAAGATTTATCGATTACATAATGAGGTCAAGCAAGAATGTGGAAGGCTAAAAAAATGGCATAATTCAATTTAGTAAGTCATGTATTATATGTAAGGCTTCCGAAAGTAAAATGGCTGTTAAATGTTGACAACTGTCCCAAGCCAAAATATCTGTTAATTCAGTTTCATGGAAAGGTAAGCTGCCCCAACCAAATTGGCTGCCAGATTCAATTCATGCAGAATTGGCCGATGCCCAATCCAAAATAGCTGCCAAACATCTACAATGGCGTGATCACTCTGAGCACTGGGCATGTGATTCAAATTCAGCTACCTTGTGGATGGAAGGAGTAGGTCTGGCAAAACTGTGATACCTTGCCCCCACAGAAGATTATCTCAGCAGGAAGTATCCTCTGAGTGCCAGCGCCGGATCCAAAGGCCAGCTGAGGCCATCAAAGCCCAGCACGACTACAGTGCAATTCCAAAAATCATGTTACAAGGTTGCATCAGCCACTCGTCACCAGTATCATGAAATAATGAGCCAATCTCTTCGAAGTATGTATCATCGTAAGGTTTATTAGCACACAATGTGGAGCAACGGCAAGAAAACTGATATCTCATCTGTGTTATACCTTCAACTGTCTACGGCAACTGTCACTGCATGCTGAGCATTCCAGAACCCACATCACCAGACAACCGAGATATGGAATACTCAACATGTGCAAGACATAACAAGTAATTCCATCTCAAACATGGATATCTTGCTTATCAGAGTTGTCTAAGCCAGATTCGATCAATAAATCAATCAATCTTTCTTTTATTTTGCATTTTATATAATGCACACAAATACATAAATAACATGAATACAATACGATCAAATAAAAATGTCCTTACATCCATACAATTAATTTCCCAATAATTAATTAGTCTATATAAAAAACAGGGAACAATATTAATCTTAATACAGGTCTATGCATAGCAGTAAAACAGCAATTAGTAGACAAATTAAGCTAGTTTCTGAGTGATGGAAATGAACCATTCAATGCAACTTACCTACTAATATTAAATTCAAACAAAGTTAAAAAACGTAAAAAGATACAAGCTTATGATAAGAAATCCTAGAAACATGTCCTTTATGTTAGCAGATTTATATTTCTGGTCCTTAAAACAGCTAATAAATAAGATGTGATTGTGTAACAGACATAAGGGGTTTCAGTGCTCTTAATGTTTCCAGCGTCTGCTTATGTGTGTTTAAACAAAACATTTTCAATAAAGGAATAATAAATTTAGCTCTTTTAGCCTTATAAAAAGGATAAAAGAAAAGCAAACGCGAGATGGATTGCTTAGAGCAATCGTCACATGGACAAGGCATCAACTGGTTTACTGTATAAGATTGTGCCGGATAACCAACCATTAATGTTCTATAGTTCAATCTGATTCTCACCAAAATAAAACGATGTCTGCTATTAGTGACAGATGAAAGATACGATAGATGCCCAGTTGCCACAGACAGTAATGCTCGATAGGCATTAACTGAAATGTTTGTTTCTGTATGTTGTCATCTATCCTGTAACATTTGGCAATAAAAAATTCCATTAAACAGGCTTTAGAAAAAGATGTACAGTGAGGCGACGAGTCATACAAATACTTTCAACCCAGCCCGCTAAACTATTGTTTCACATAGGTTAGCCTCGAGATAGAAAAGGCTCGGTCCAGGGATAAAACATCCTTTAACACTGATGATTAAAAAATACTGTTTCCCTTTTCCAAATTGATAGCCATGCTATTAGGGGGCTCCAATGTATAGTGTCAGAAATAAATGAAACACCAATTCCTTATGAGCTATGATGTTTGGGCAAGAACTGGGAATTGCCAACAATCTTTATAAAAACGTAGGGCCTCATTTATGAAAAGTGACGCATCGCTGCGAGAAAACAGCGATGCGTCACTTTTCATTGCGCCCTCCTTGCGACCCCAATGATGCGTCATATTTACAATATGACGCATCATTGCGCAAGGAGTTACAGATACGTCAGTAATTCTGACGTATCTGTAAGCGCAAAAGTGACGCATTGCTGGAGTGTGTCACAAAAGTGACGCAACTCCAGCAATGCATCCATTCACATGGGGAAAGCCCCATGTGAAAGGGCTTGCGCCAGTCTTATGCCTGCTGTCTGGCAGGCGCAAGATTTTGACGCAACAGCATCCTAAAATTGACGCAGTGAAATCACATAGATTTCACTGCGTCACTATTACGAGGCTCTGTGCAGGGGAACTGCAACTACATACATGCATACATTATACCTGACGCAGGTATAATGTAGCGCATGGGTTTACAAAGTGACGCATCTGCTTAGATGCGTCACTTTGTAAATAGTGCGCAACAGGAGGCATGTTTTACGCTGCCGATGCGTCACAAAAAGTGACGCATCGGAAGCGCAAAACTGACACAAGGCCTCATAAATGAGGCCCGTATTCTCTATGGCTTGAAGAGAGTCAACATGTGCTACATCCCATACTGCCGCTTCTTAGGTAGCTATTGATTGTGTCTTTGCTGAATACTATCATAATATTTTTTAATTGGTTTATTCCCCAAGTCTAGAGCAAACTTCCAGAGGCCAGCTATACTTTTCGACATGTGACTCCCTCTATTTCTGACCATTGCAGACCATTTTAATTTGTCATCAAAAAGAATGCCCACATAGGAGACATTTTCTACTCTCTCCAGGGTTCTACCGTCTATGTGAAATTGCATGGGTTTTTTCCTGGTTTCCATGCCAAAGGCCATCATATATACCTTGGTTTTGTTAACAGATAAACCAAGTTCAGCCACATAGTGGAGTAAGACTCAATACAAGACTGTAATGCTATTGGGGTCCTTGCCAGCGAGACCACGTCATCTGCGTAAAGCATGACAGGGGCTGATATTTGACTTGCCACCTGGACACCCTTGCATTATCCGCTCAAGACCACAGGTAACCTATTCGTACATATAGAAAAAAGAAAGGGGGCAAGAACACAGCCCTGTCTCACCCCCTGTTTAATCCTGAAAGGTTTTGAGCATTCTTCATTTTTCCCATATCGGAACACAGCTTCTGCTCGGCTATATAAGGTTCCAATAAAAAGAGTTATGGAGGAGTCCATGCCCATTGAATCCATAATGTCCCACAGTTGACTGTGGGACACACAGCCAAAGGCCGTGGACAAGTCCATAAACGTCATATATATTTGGCCTTTCTTTGCAGTAACGTAATTAGCTGTATTTAGCCCATTGCAAGGTTAAGGCATTGATCCATCGTGCTCCTCCCTTCCTAAAGCCATATTGGGCTTCCGCAAGTATAATATTTTCCCTTGCCCATTCCTCCAATATTTTTAATAATAGTCTGCCCATCAATTTGGCTGTGCTATCCAGAAGGAAAATTGGGCGATAATTAACAGGGTCGGCTCCATTTCCCTTCTTGTAGATTGGAATTATTATAGACTGACTCCAGAGCGGGAGAAGGCCGATGTTCGCTACGGCATTAAAAGATATGGTCAAGACTGGAGCCCACAACTCCTGATTAGTCAGAAAAACATCCGCCAGGACCCCATCTGGGCCTGCAGCCTTCAGAGCAGTGGATTGGGATAATACTAGATTTATCTCGTCCAAAAAGAACTCCATTGCCGAGGAGCCGTCTAAAGGAAACTCCAGGGTCTCCTCAATATCAATTATCTCTTTGCCAAATTTATCCTGAAAATGAGTCAGCCAAGCAGCCTCGTCTATATGGAGATCTAAAATAGGCCCATTAAACCTCTGTAAAAACGGGGAATTAACCACCTGCCAAAATGCCTTATTATCTTTAGATAGTGAGGCTATTCTCAGGTTCTCCCAAGCTTCCATACAGACTGCTCTTTTTCTTTCCTGCCTTGCATTTTTATATGGAGACCTAAGGTTTTCAATACTATTTGGGTCCCTAGGGCATGATTTAAGTGCTTTCCGTAAAGCCACTGATGCTTGAGAGCAGTTTTTATCAAACCACTTAGGAGAGGGGGGATTTTTCCGGGTGGTTTGGCGTGTAAGTAAGTCTCTAATGACATTTAGGATACTACTTAAGGCTGCTACAGCTTGTGTAGTATTAGAGGGACTATGCTCTCCCATTTTAAGGTATAACCATTTTTTTTAGATTTAGATGGTGTTAGACATGGCATCTTTAGCGTGGTTTCCCCTATCTTTTTGCCTCTACCTCCTGTATTTTTGATGCTGTGCTGGATTTCGTTTTTGCTGGTTTAGATGCTTTTGACACTCTGCCACTGCTGATCAGTGCCAGAGTGTAAGTGCTCCCTATGTAAATTGTTATTCTGATTGAATATACATGTTTGGCATATTTGTATCACCATGAAGTCCCTAGTAAAGTGCACTGGGTGTGCCAGGGCTGGTGATGACAAATGCTACTAGTGGGCCTGCAGCACTGATTGTGCCAACCACAGGAGTAGCCCTAAAATAGTGTCTAAGGCCTGCCACTGCAGTGCCTGTGTGCAGTTTAGAACTGCCATGTCCTCCTGGTCAGTGTCCCCACTGACCAGGCCTAACCCTTCCCTTTTTGTGCACATCCGTCACCCATATGGAATTCCCAAGGTACCCCTCTGGGCAGGGAGCAGAGTATGTAAAAGTTAGAGCATGTACTAGTGCAGGTGACATGCTCTGGTAGTGAATGGCACCCATTTTCGTTTTTCACTACTGTAAGGCTATCTTGCTCCATAGGTTAACATGGGGGATGCTGGCTTCAGTGGTTAACAGCATTTCTTCCCATAGGAACAAGATAGGACATAAGTATCTAGTATCCCTGAACTCAGAATTTAATAACACATCTTTTAGGAAAGGTTGTTTTTAAATCCTGTGTTTGAGAACAGCACTTTTAGAAAGTTGCTGTTCTCTTGTCTGACCCTTCTGTGTGCCTGGGCCTGTTTGTGTATTGACTGTCTGGTTAGAGAGTGACAGGGGCTGGGGGATTCCCCAGGAGGCTGGATGAGTCAGCACTAGGCTGAATGACTGCAATTGCAACTGGAGTGGTGGGAGGAGTTAGCACCTGGGCCTGAATAGGGCTGTGTCTGCCTTCCACAATGCTGGCTCCACCTCCTGCTGGGCGGCTAAGGACCCTGCCCCTCACTCTGAAAGGAAAGATGCAGCCAGCAAAACAAAGTACTCAGGAACCACCAAGAACTGTTTCAGACCGGGCTCAGGGCCCACATGCACCAAGAGAACAAAGACTTTAGGGGTATAAGTACAGGACCCCTGACAACAGAAGATTAGATCATCCTGGAATCAAGAAGGAACCTCTGCCAAGGAGAAAGTTGAAACTGAAGAAGGAAGACTGTCCTGCTGTTGCTCTGCTGGAATGACCTGTTGCTTTGCTGCCAAGGAGAGGGGAAGGACTTTGCTGCTGTGCTGTGTCCCTTACTTGAAGGAATCTCCAAGGGCCTAAGAAGAGCTGGCTCCCTGTTTTGAAGTCCAAGGAACAAAAGGACTTCACCCCCAGCTTCCCTGAACTCTGCTGAGAGAGTTCTGTCCTTCCTAGAGTGCTTGATCCAGTTGTGGGGCCTCTGGAAGTTGTACCTGAGCTGGGAAGCTTGAAACTAAGCTTGAGTGACTTTTGAACTTGAAAAGTGTTGCATCGCTCGCTTGCGGAGCGCAGCCCCGACAGTGCGAGAAGTTTCCCGCCGCTATGGAGGTCGAGATCGTCGCAGCTCTTGATGCCGCTGCCAGAGACGTCGCATCCTTCGTTTGCGGGACGCACCAGACCGGTGCGGGAGAATCGAACATCGCTGCGAGAGTTGTCGCAGAGCCTGTCGTCGCTGGGTGAGAACGCCGCACCGCTTGCTTGCGGACCGCATCACGTCGCTGCGAGCATCATCGCAGAACCATCGCATCGAGGAGCTGCGAGAGAAAGGATCACCGCTGGACCGCGCATCGTCGCCCCGGAGATCGTCGCAGCCCCTACGAGATCGTCGCATCGTGCCTTTGCGAGAACAGACTTCCTACGGAACCTACGCACCGGAATCCGTACAAGTGGCCTTCCTCCCCATACAGACCGGATTCGTCGCATCACACCTGCTGCTGCAGCGGGACTGTCGCATCGCCTCCCCAGGGTCTCAGGAGCAACGCATCGCTTGTTTTCCACCACACCAGCTTCTGCTTTTTGAAACTTTGTTGCAACTAAAAGGTACTGTGAGTAAACGTGACGCAACTGTGAACTTTTCACGCATCAATAGAGAATTCTATCGCAACGTAGAGAATTCTAAAGCAACCTTAAGAACTCTTTTTGAAACCATATTCTTGAACTGTCTATGTTGGATTTTTGTCGTTTTGGTCTTGTGAAGTTTAGATTAAAAATACCTTTATTTTTCTAAACTGTTGTGGGGTCAGTTTGTGGTGTTTTCACTGTGTTACTGTGAGTGTTGGTACAAATACTTTACGCATTGCCTCTGGTTAGCCTAGACTGCTCGTGCCAAGCTACCTAGAGGGTGAGCAGGGGGTTATCTCAGAGGTTTATCTCCTTGCCCTGACTAGAAGCAAGGGTCCCTATTTGGACAGTGGTACCTACCTCTGCCAACTAGAGACCCCCAGATCTAACATTGATGGTCAGGCGGTGGGATTTGAACTTGTATTTGTACTTGATCCACAGTAATTAGTGTACATCACTAGTGAGTGCAGACCACTACGCCACCGCATACTACTGGTTTTTGATTTTTGATTCTATTTTTGAGTAACTCTTCAAAGCATCATGGCTGCAAAAGGAAAGGCACTCAATAAGGGGGCAGAAGTAGTCCCAGAGTTTTCCATTGAGGATTTGTATTCCTACCCAGCAAGACATCTTAAGCACTTCTGCCAGAAATTTGGGTGCCCCGCAAAAGGCGCCAGGAAAGAGGAGCTGCAGAAAATCTTGAATGCCCATTGGGGGGCACAAGAGGGAAATAATGCTGTGGATGTAGAGAATAGTTTTCAAGTTGCAGATCTGCCAGTGGGCAGAGTAGGCTCAGGAGCTGGCAGCAACCATTGCAGCAGGGGCCTCAGCCCAGAAGAGTTACAAGAAAATCAGAGAGTCAGACAATATGAGTTGGAAATTATGAAAATGAAAATGAAAATGAAGCAATTTGAAATGGATAAAGAGAGAGAAAAGGCGGCGGAGGAGAGCAAATGTGCCCGCGCCTTGGAGGAAAAGAAATTGCTTTTAGCTCATGAGTTGAGCATGAGAGTACTGGATCTTAAAGCCAAGGAGGTGGATGCCAGTTCTAATGGTGGCAGCACGCAGCCAGTGCATGGGGGTAAAGTATATATTCCCAAAGACCTGGTACAGAATTACCATAGGAGTGAGGATATTTATGCCTGGTTCACTTCGTATGAAATTGCATTGAAGATGAATGGTGTGCCTGAGCAGCATTGGGGGCGGGCCTGTGGAAACATTTTGAGTCTTCTGGGAGGAGTGCACTAGAGCCCTTAGAGTTGGCAGGTGCCATAACCTACCCCAATATGAAGGAGGCCTTATGTCTCAGGTATGGCCTTACTCCAAAGCAGTATAGACTGCAGTTTAGAAACTCCAAGAAGAGAGAGTCCGAGACTTGGATGGAGTGTGTGAATTTGTACTCGCGTGCACTGGAAGGTTGGATGAAGGGCAGTAAAGTAACTGATTTTAAGGGGTTGTTGCATTTAATCAGTTGGGAGCACTTGAGTAGTCTTTGTGTTCCAGAGCTGCGCCAGCATCTTTTAGACAGCAAGCCGACAGACCCCATTGACCTTGCTAAGGAGGCGGACCGCTGGACCAGTACCAGGGTCCACAGAGGAATTGTGGGTGCCACAGCCAAAGGTGGGCAGGGTCCCCAGCAGAAGAGTGGGGGGGACAAGGGTAACCAAAAGGAGTTCTCACAAGGGCCCCAAAATAGTTCCCAGGGAAAGGAATCCCAACCCCCCAAACCTAAACAGCCATGGCCCTCTAAGGGCAGGCGGGACAATAGAGACAGAAGGGATAACCAAGGTCCCCCTACCTGCTATCACTGCAATGAGGTGGGCCACATTGCTCTAAAATGTCCCAAGAAGAAGGCCGCACCCACTGGTGCTCCCGCCCCAGCATTAGCTAGTGTAGCTTTGGGAGGGGATTTGGTTTCTAGTGACTGGGGTGAGCTAGCAGGTATGACCCTTGTCTCTCTAGGAGACCAAGAGGTGGTCCAGGAAACCTTACTGCCCTCTAACACTAAGAAATATAGGCAGAAGGTGACCATCAATGGGAGGGAGATTGAGGCTCTGAGAGACACAGGAGCCAGCGTGACATCCGTGAGGTGTCAGTGGGTGTCTGAAGAGCAAATCATCCCTGGTGTACTCCGCCCTGTAGTGGCAGCTGACAGCTCAGTGCGCCTCAGCAATATGGCGCGTGTTCCCTTTGCATGGGGGGGAGTCTCTGGTGTTTTGGAGGTAGTTGTCAGTGATGCCTTGCCTGTAGACTGTCTGTTAGGTAACGACCTGGAGAGTTCTCCATGGAAGGATGTAGAACACAGAACTCACTTGGAGATGTTGGGTTTGCCTGCGTGGATCTGTGTGTCCACACGTGCGATGACAGCCAGTAGGGGGGATTTAGCTTAACTGGAGCCTGAAACAGTGGCCCAGGGACCTGCCAGGAGAGGAAGAGGCAGAGGGCGCGGGAAACCAGCCCCAGCCGTTCCCACGGTCCAGGAGGAAGCAGAACCTGAGGGGGATGCCCTGGAACCTACAGGGGAACAAGTGGCCGAACTGGGAGACCTACCTGAGCTGACACATTGGCAGAAGGAAGGTGGTCCCTCCTGGGAGGAATTCTGCCAGGCGCAGAAGGAATGCCCTTCCCTCATTGGTCTGCGGCAACAGGCTGTAGATCAGGCAGCAGGTGGAGCAGCCAGAGATCACTTTATCTACTGGGAAGATGACTTGTTATATAGCGAGCCTAAGTTTGCTGAACCCGGTGCAGCCCGTGTGCTGGTGGTACCCGAGCGCTTCAGAAACTTCCTAATGGGTCTGGCTCATGACGTGCCTCTTGCAGGACATCTGGGGCATGACAAGACCCTAAACCGGCTTGTCACCCTCTTCCACTGGCCCCAGATGAGAAAGCACGTTGGTTTCTTTTGCAGATCTTGCCAAACCTGTCAAGCCAGTGGCAAGACTGGAACAAAGTTGAAGGCACCCCTTCAACCTTTCCCAGTGGTGAGCACCCCTTTCTAGCGGGTTGGCATAGACATTGTAGGGCCCCTGGACCCCAAGACAGCCCTAGGCAACAGGTTCATCCTGGTCTTGGTGGACCATGACACCCGGTACCCGGAAGCAGTCCCTCTCAGGACAATCACAGCACCCGTGGTGGGCCGTGCATTGATGGGGATCTTTTCCCGTGTGGGGTTCCCCAGAGAGGTGGTCTCCGACCGGGGTACCAACTTCATCTCTAAGTACATGAAGTCTCTGTGGGAGGAGTGTGGGGTAACTTATAAGTTCACCACTCCTTACCACCCTCAAGGAAATGGGTTGGTTGAAAGGTTCAACCGGACCCTGAAAGGTATGATTATGGGCCTAGCGGAGCCCATGAGACGGAAGTGGGACATCTTGTTACCATGCCTGTTGTTTGCCTACAGGGAGGTGCCTCAGAAGTCCTTTGGGTTCAGTCCCTTTGAACTCCTGTATGGCCACCCTGTTAGAGGACCTCTCTCACTGGTGAAGGAGGGTTGGGAAAAGTCCCGTGGGAAAACCCCCCAGGATGTGTTCAGCTATGTGCTGGCCATCCGCAACCAGACACAACGCTTCAGGAAGCTCGCTCAGGTGAACCTGGAAGCAAGCCAGGAAGAAATGAAAAGATGGTACGACCAGAATACCACTCTGGTCGAATTTCAACCTGGGCAGAAAGTGTGGGTGATGGCGCCAGTGGAGCCTTGTGCGCTCCAAGACAAGTGGACTGGGCCATATGAGGTGGTGGAAAGGAAGAGTGAGGTAACCTACCTGGTTAACCTGAGGACTCCCAGGCAGCCCCTGAGAGTCTTGCATGTGAACCGCCTCAAACCACACTTTGAGAGGTCTGAAGTGACTATGCTCATGGCTACAGATGCAGGAATGGAAGAGGATAGTGATCCTCTCCCTGACCTCCTGGCAGTTAAGGAGCAAGATGGGTCAGTGGATGGTGTGGTCCTCTCGCCCACGCTGACCCCAGAGCAGCAGAGGGACTGTCGCCAAGTGTCGGGTCAGTTCTCCTCCCTGTTCTCCCTGACCCCAGGAGTCACCAACTGGTGCATCCATGATGTGGAAACTGGAGACAGTCTGCCTGTGAAACACACATTTTACAGGGTAGCTGACAAGGTCAGGGCCAGCATCAAGGAAGAGGTTTCCAAGATGTTGGCGCTAGGGGTGATTGAGCCCTCCAGCAGCCCCTGGGCTAGCCCAGAGGTCTTGGTGGCCCAGAAAGCTGCTACGCCCGGTGGCCCTCCAGAACTCAGGTTTTGCGTGGACTACCGTGGGCTCAATGAGATCACGAAGACTGACGCACAGCCCATCCCCAGAGCTGATGAGCTCGTGGATCGGCTGGGAGCTGCCCAGTACCTCAGTACATTCGATTTGACTTCTGGGTACTGGCAGATTGCCTTAACTGATGGGGCCAAAGAGAGGTCAGCATTTTTAACGCCAGAGGGGCACTTCCAGTTCCGAGTCATTCCCTTTGGGTTGAAGAACGCCCCTGCCACATTCCAGAGACTGGTTAACCAGGTACTGTCCGGGCTGGAGGAATTCAGCGCCGCATACCTGGATGACATTGCTGTGTTCAGCTCCACGTGGGAGGAACACTTGCAACACCTCTGTGAAGTGTTGAAGGCTCTGCAAAGGGCAGGCCTCACTTTCAAGGCCAGCAAGTGCCAGATAGGGCAGGGATCTGTGGTGTATTTGGGACACCAAGTGGGGAGCGGCCAGGTGGCGCCCCTACAGGCAAAGATTGATACCATTCTGGCTTGGGAGCCCCCCAAGACCCAGACAGAGGTGAGAGCCTTTTTAGGACTCACCGGGTATTACAGACGGTTTGTCAAGGGATATGGCACCATTGTCGCCCCCTTGACAGAACTCACTTCCAAGAAGTTGCCCAAAAGAGTTGACTGGACTGACGCCTGTCAAACTGCTTTTGAAACCCTGAAAACTGCTATGTGCACAGCACCGCTGCTCAAGGCACCTGACTTTTCCAGTGAGTTCATAGTACAGACAGACGCTTCAGAGCATGGTGCGGGAGCAGTACTCTCACAAACCACTGAGGAGGGAGGAGACCAGCCGGTAGCCTTCTTTAGCAGGAGACTACTCCCCAGGGAACAGAAGTGGAGTGCAATTGGGAGAGAAGCATTTGCTGAGGTCTGGGCTATGAAAAAGTTGAGGCCCTACCTGTTTGGGACTCACTTCCGTGTTCAGACCGACCACAGGCCCCTCAGATGGTTAATGCAGATGAGGGGTGAGAACCCAAAACTGTTGAGGTGGTCCATCTCCCTACAGGGATTGGACTTTACGGTGGAACACCACCCTGGCACAGAACACGCCAATGCTGATGGTCTGTCCAGATTTTTCCGCCTTAGTGAAGAGAACTCCCAAGAGGGTGGGTAGTTCTCCCCACTTTCAGCTGGAGGGGACATGTGTTAGACCTGGCATCTTTGGCATGGTTTCCCCTATCTTTTTGCCTCTACCTCCTGTATTTTTGATGCTGTGCTGGATTTCGTTTTTGCTGGTTTAGATGCTTTGGACACTCTGCCACTGATGATCAGTGCCAGAGTGTAAGTGCTCCCTATGTAAATTGTTATTCTGATTGAATATACATGTTTGGCATATTTGTATCACCATGAAGTCCCTAGTAAAGTGCACTGGGTGTGCCAGGGCTGGTGATGACAAATGCTACAAGTGGGCCTGCAGCACTGATTGTGCCACCCACAGGAGTAGCCCTAAAATAGTGTCTAAGGCCTGCCACTGCAGTGCCTGTGTGCAGTTTAGAACTGCCATGTCCTCCTGGTCAGTGTCCCCACTGACCAGGCCTAACCCTTCCCTTTTTGTGCACATCAGTCACCCCTATGTAAGGCCCAAGGTACCCCCCTGGGCAGGGTGCAGTGTAGGTAAAAGGTAGAGCATGTACTAGTGCAGGTGACATGCTCTGGTAGTGAATGGCAGCCATTTTCGTTTTTCACTACTGTAAGGCTATCTTGCTCCATAGGTTAACATGGGGAATGCTGGCTACAGTGGTTAACAGCATTTCTTCCCATAGGAACAAGATAGGACATAAGTATCTAGTATCCCTGAACTCAGAATTTAACAACACATCTTTTAGGAAAGGTTGTTTTTAAATCCTGTGTTTGAGAAAAGCACTTTTAGAAAGTTGCTGTTCTCTTGTCTGACCCTTCTGTGTGCCTGGGCCTGTTTGTGTATTGACTGTCTGGTTTGAGAGTGACAGGGGCTGGGGAATTCCCCAGGAGGCTGGATGAGTCAGCACTAGGCTGAATGACTGTAATTGCAACTGGAGTGGTGGGAGGAGTTAGCACCTGGGCCTGAATAGGGCTGTGCCTGCCTTCCACAATGCTGGTTCCACCTCCTGCTGGGCGACTGAGGACCCTGCCCCTCACTCTGAAAGGAAAGATGCAGCCAGCAAAACAAAGTACTCAGGAACCACCCAGGACTGGTTCAGACCGGGCTCAGGGCTCACATGCACCAAGAGAACAAAGACTTTAGGGGTATAAGTACAGGACCCCTGACAACAGAAGATTAGATCATCCTGGAATCAAGAAGGAACCTCTGCCAATGAGAAAGCTGAAACTGAAGAAGGAAGACTGTCCTGCTATTGCTCTGCTGGACTGACCTGTTGCTTTGCTGCCAAGGTGAGGGGAAGGACTTTGCTGCTGTGCTGTGTCCCCTTGCTTGAAGGAATCTCCAAGGGCCTGAGAAGAGCTGGCTCCCTGTTTTGAAGTCCCAGGAACAAAAGGACTTCACCCCTAGCTTCCCTGAACTCTGCTGAGAGAGTTCTGTCCTTCCTAGAGTGCTTGATCCAGTTGTGGGGCCTCTGGAAGTTGTACCTGAGCTGGGAAGCTTGAAACTAAGCTTGAGTGACTTTTGAACTTGAAAAGTGTCGCATCGCTTGCTTGCGGAGCGCATCCCCGACAGTGCGAGAAGTTTCCCGCCGCTACGGAGGTCGAGATCGTCGCAGCGCCTGACGCCGCTGCCAGAGACGTCGCATCCTTCGTTTGCGAGACGAACCAGACCGGTGCGGGAGAATCGAAAATCGCTGCGAGAGTCGTCGCAGAGCCTGTCGTCGCTGGGTGAGAACGCCGCACCGCTTGCTTGCGGACTGCATCACGTCGCTGCGAGCATCGTCGCAGAACCATCGCATCGAGGAGCTGCGAGAGAAAGGATCACCGCTGGACCGCGCATCGTCGCCCCGGAGATCGTCGCAGCCCCTACGAGATAGTTCCATCGTGCCTTTGCGAGAACAGACTTCCTACGGAACCTACGCACCGGAATCCATACAAGTTGCCATCCTCCCCATACAGACCAGATTCGTCGCATCACGCCCGCTGCTGCAGCGGGATTGTCGCATCGCCTCCCCAGGGTCTCAGGAGCAACGCATCGCTTGTTTTCCACCGCACCAGCTTCTGCTTTTTGGAACTTTGTTGCAACTAAAAGGTACTGTGAGTAAACGTGACGCAACTGTGAACTTTTCACGCATCATTAGAGAATTCTATCGCAACGTAGAGAATTCTAAAGCAACCTTAAGAACTCTTTTTGAAACCATATTCTTGAACTGTGTATGTTGGATGTTTTTCGTTTTGGTCTTGTGTAGTTTAGATTAAAAATACCTTTATTTTTCTAAACAGTTGTGGAGTCAGTTTGAGGTGTTTTCACTGTGTTACTGTGAGTGTTGGTACAAATACTTTACGCATTGCCTCTGGTTAGCCTAGAGGGTTATCTCCTTGCCCTGACTAGAATCAAGGGTCCCTATTTGGACAGTGGTACCTACCTCTGCCAACTAGAGACTCCCAGATCTAACAGATGGTTTAGGTACAACTTTAACTCCCGCTCTCTTAGGGAGAGACCAATTAAAAGTAAAATATAATAAAGCATGGTCACTTAATTCAGTCATATGTTTGAATCAGAGTATTCACATATATGTGTATTAAAATCACCGACCCATATAATAGAAAGTGGTTGCGGGTGTTGGGAAAGCAAGTTTTCCATGATACAGCCCATGTTAGTAACCTCTTCCGTTAGGTTTACAAAATTATTATTGTAAAAATTTAGTATCAGAAGGTCAGAACTCTCACGTACTTTAGCCATGACTATATGAAAGTAATCAGAGCTATTCAGGAAAACAACCTTATCGAAGGCAATAGTATTAGCAATGAGTGTTCATAAGCCCCCCTTTGCTCTACTGGAAATCGAGGAAACTGTCTGGGTACAGAAGAAAAGATAACCATTCATAAAAATTGGATTTGGGTCCCAGGTTTCCTGTAGGCAAATAATGCTGGTATTCCATAATTCATCTTCCCAAGCCCAACTGTCTTTTTTATTGCTATAGTCTGCTATTTTCCATGAGAGTATAGGAATTTCACCTTGTTTGGGCTGAGCAAGAATTCCCCAATCTTGCTAGTAGAAGTCAAACTGGGCGAAACAGAGGAACAAGAGGCTAATCCATTGCTACCTATAGGGCCTTCCTCATCTATAGGTACATTTGGGGCGCCACCGTCCAATGTACTGGGGGAAGGACATATGTCAGGATGAGCAGTATGTCAATTGCAGCTATCCATATCCCCAACAGATAAAATCTGTTTGTTAGGGTTTTTTTTACTGTTTACCAGTTGGGAGGGACAAGATGTATAATTGTATTCAAGAATTCTCGTGTTTTGTACATTATTTTTAGGGATAGCACAAGGTTTGTAATAGAAACCTAATGTAACTGCAAATATCTCTGAGCAGGGGCAAGGTGCTAATGGTAATCCCCGTAGCAGGTCCCTCACCAAGCATTGACTATCAAAATTGAGAACGACATAATCGTTTTCAAGTAGTTTTGGGTTTGGACCTACCCATGAAATTCTTCTGGCCATGATCAGGTGGCCTTGAAACAAATGGCCCATGTTAGCTGTTTTCGAGAGCCAGTGCCAGGCTTTGGCCAACAGTTGAGTCGTTGTTTCAATTTGTTGTGTTCTAAGAGGAGGGGCACTGACCAAAACTGTCACAATACGGCATGCGGCTGGTTGTAAATTCAAAGACAGTGGTTTACTTCCCTTCATGGTGTTTATATGTTGTTCATGTCTGGGAGATCTATTGTTTGGGGCTTGATGCTCGGTGGATTGAGTATCTACATCAACCATCTGTTGTGACTGCTGTGTGTTATTGGCCAAACTGGGACGGCCTGGAAATATCGTTTCCATATTTCGTAGATGCCCTGTAAGGGAGCTAACTGTATTGCAACAATTTACAACATGTTTTATTTTTTCCACCTGATGAGGAATTAAAACAATAGGGCCTTTGCTAAGATTTACATTAGTTGAAGATCCCAGCCCCCCCTATTTGAGTAACTGCTTGTGATATTGTACTATTAGTTGCTAAATCAGCAATTGTACAAATGATAGCATCCAGGCATGAAACTAGTGGGTCTAGTAATTTTCTAATGATCGCTTTGACTTCTTGAAGCTTCACAGTCGGTATAGTATCACTTGGTTGGGGGGCAGGGGTGGATGTAGATACAGAACCAGTTAAAGGTTTACCCCTTCTTGCTTTTTTGACTGTAAGGGGTAAAGCTGGTTTAGTCGGCCCCCTTTTCCTTTTTGCAGCGGTTCCAGATACTTTAAGTGGAGGTTGAGGCGTTGTGGGGGATATAGATACAGCCACAACAGGTTCAGAGAACTTGCGGGCAGTGGGAAAAGCAACTGTAGGTGCTAATAGGGAGGCTTGAGTAGATGAAGATATGGGGGCAGATCGACAATCCCCTAGACTTATAGACAGCCTCCTCTCGACTAACGTAATTTCATTATCTAATTTGTTTTAGCTTTAGCCAAGTAATTGTCCAAAAAAGTAAACGTTACCTCTTCCGTAGCGGCTTGGCTCGTCTCTCCTTAATATGGCTCTCCCCAAGTCAGATTTCTGATCTATCCCAAGGGCTAATTTGGTACAATGTCATGTTTACCCATATGTGGCGTGTCAATAACAGATTTTGATATTGCACAGAAGAATATAGTGGTCATATATTTTTTCAGTACAGTTGGTAGTTGGAATTTACCAAAATGGACAGATCTCTAGTAAAGTGTTCTTAATAATCTATTGATCTGAGATATTTTTGTGCGAAATTTGCAAAGTTCGTTCTCAACTTTGAGAAGTGTTTTCTTCTCTCTTTGGTCAATGTCTTGAAATGGTTGAAATTCAGCCAGAAAAAAAACGTATGAACTCTCGAGCAAAAGGTAGGAATTATTGCAGAATACTTTTCCAAGTTTTTTGATTCCTAGGTTCCCGTAAAAACTTATTTAGCAAGAAATGACAGCATTCAACTACAGTTTTGCAAATGAAAAAGGCTGTAAAATGTTGAAGAAGTTGCAGTTTGTCACTTTTCAGAACTGTGCTAGCCTAATTACAATTTGACAATTTTAAACCGTAATCAGCTGACACTGTTGACCTTTCAACACATAGAAAAAAACTCAGAAAGATAATACAGAGCAGCAAAAAACAAACACTAGCTTCAATTTTACTTGTTTATTTCGAGGCAGAACTTACTGTTCTGTAAGTATAATGCAATGCTGTTGCCTGTGAATTCAAAGGTTTGCTACGCAATCGTATAACATGTCATTGGGAATGAAAACCAAAATCTGTCTTCAGTAGGTTTTTCATGCGCTTCTATATTGTTTTCTCTTTGATAATCTCTGTGACAGTACGTTGAAGTGTGAATTCCTTTAAAATAGGAACACCAGTATGTTTACCTCTTTGACTGACAGATTCGGAGAGGTTTCTCGGAATTAGAATTGCGAAGCTGGTGGAAGGTATGACGTTTACTTCTGGAAAAAAAAATATGAAGCAATGTTGAAATCATCAAAAGTTTCAATTCACAGAAGTCACTTTCTAAAGCAATCATCAACATTGCATAATGTTTTTTTGTGAAAAGAAAAATATTTTATCTCATTGTCTTTTCAGTTTATTAATACACTATGCTAAAGCAGGTCTGTCGCCCAATGAGCCTCCAACACTGGTACTCATCAAACAAAGCAATAACACACTTTTTGAAATAAATCATAAAATGTATACAGTAGTGTCCAACATACACACAGACCTCGATAAAGTGTGACAAAAGAACACGATTTACACTGAGTGCTATATGAAAAGAGTAGAAGTTACATTGGGCGAAGAAAGGCTTGGCATGTGAAGGGCATGACATTGGTAGTGGTCAAAACATTCATCACATGGTGTGCACCCTGAATATAAATCCAGAATATTGAGGCACACGAATATTGAGGACAAAACAAGTGAATCAAAGAGTAAGTATAGATTTCCATAACGAACTCCAGATATATGCTATGCCTTGGTGATATATATATCTTCAAGATATGTAAATGTGGATTCAGAATAGGAAATCTGTACTTCGCTATATGGACTTACATTTCGATATTCTTGCATGTTGATGTTCTTGGACTTGATATTCAGTAGTACAACTGTTAAATATGTTCATTCAATGGTAGGGTGGTTACCCAATCAAACCTTTATTAAGATAAATGTGTGCACATATTACTGAGCTGTGCTGCTGCTGCCTAGTCCATGTGCACTGCCTAGTTCATGTGTGAACACGATTGCCTGGGAACCAACTGTGGTGCACAATAAAGCTTCAAGACTGCTTTGCTGTCGTATCTTTGTCCCTGAGGCAGGGTTCGCAACCTCAGGGAACAATGCTGGGGACAGGAAACCCAGCCATGGGGGTCTAAAAAACCCACAAGAGACACATTTTGTTTTTATTTTACTTTCAGATAGGATCCCTTTGTAGCCGCTCACCTGGACCAGAATTTAGGAACCTAGAAGTGATTCCAAGGCTCAGTTTGTTTAACCTCCTGTTTGAGCTACAGGGACATATCAACCATTCAGAGGCTTTTACCTGTAACTGCCCAGCTGATTGGTTCCAACTGGAACTGCCTGGGACCCTGCTGCTAGCCTTTACTGGATTGAGCCTTGACCCCCCGAGCTCTCTCACTTAAGTTCTGGACTCTTGACTGATGTCAATGTATACTCATTCTAATGTTTCCTGAAGCCTGGGACTTTGGGAAGTTCTTGTCAACTTGCTCAGGGAACCGATGGCGGACTGGGACCAACTTATCAATCAGATCCAATGAAGGTGCTTCATGGCTGGGCCAAAGATTCAGGTTGCTCCCACTATACTACTCTCTACAACAGTAAATCTGATCCAGTGGGACTACATGGAGAAGGTGTCTGTCCTCTGATCTCCAAAAAGTTACTAAGTTCAAAGGTAGAACTCTCCACTAGGAAGAGGAATGAAAAATACCCGGCTGGTGAAGGACTTTCTCGGGGCGTATTCTTATCTCTCCCACTTGGACCTTTTTGCCCAGGAGTCAACGGCTTTTGACTGGGACAAACCAGATACCTCCATCCAACCTATGTTCCATTGGTTATTACCCTCATCCCGGTTAAGCGTAACTAGACTATTGTGGTTGGTGTTTAACGCCTTTTGACAATAATTTGAGCTTTAAAATTGAAAAATCAACTCTATTTCTACTTATTGTTTTTTTATGTTATTTTATGTATTCAAATATTCTCTAATTTTCTAAATTGGTTTGTTATTTTTCTTGTATTGTGTTTTCACCTTATTTCTGTTTGATTATTGCACAAATACTTTACAAATTGCCTCTAACTTAAGCCTGGCTGCTGTTGTGGCAAGCTTCCAGAGGGTTAGGCACTGGCTTATTTAGTGCCTTTTGTGGTTTACTCTGGCAAGGATTGGGATTATTAGTTTAGGTGTGTTCTCAACCCTCCCCAAAAAATACTTCAATTACTTACACTAAGGATCTTGAAATGGGGAGAAGTAAGTGCTATCACGTTACCACCATTTTACTCACTATAGTGAAAATTCAGAACTAATAATAGTCACTGGCTATTCATAGATGTACATATGACCAACTGCTCTGCGGAGCCATTGCATGCCTGCCGTGTACAGTGATGAAGCCCATGGGGCAAGTCAATGCTGGAATTGGGAATGGAGGCTGCAGACATAGGAGGTGGACCTGCAGTAGCTTTTTTGGTTCACACCATTTTGAAGAAGACACCTGCATGGCTCCTGGATCTGGCAGCATGTCACAACATGCGCTAATGTTGACGATCAACTGATAGAAAACATTGTTTGCAATGTATGTATTAATATGTTACTGCATGGTAACATGCCAATTATGCTGCAACACAGCATTGGGAGTCTATTCCATGCAGTATGCATCAACAGATGCAAAGTGGTCTCAGAAATTATTATATTCGCAGAGATGGTTCAGTTATTTACTTTCAACCAGCCACATTATACTGAGCAAGAAGAAGCTGGTGCTGGACCTTCTTCTTATGCTGCAGCCCCCATGGATGAAAATGTTGAACATGAGTGGAGAATAGGTGCCCCCCAGGCCCTCAACCGGAGGCCGCTGAGGGATGGGGGCCCTGTTAGGGGCCCCCTAAGCCGCTTTCTGACAGGCTTTCTGTGTTGGAAAGCCCAACATGGAAAGCCTGTCCGAAACTGACATCGCAAACCCTACGGAAAAAACGCCATACGTAATGGGCTATGGGGTGGTTCGCGATCAGCCGATGGGCTCCTTGAGCCCATCGGAAGCCAGCGGGAATGACCAGCTGGTTTGAACTCCAACTGCCTACATTGTAAATATGCTGTTGGACTTTAAACTAAGGATGGAGGTTGGAGGCTTTCCTAGTGAGCCCCATTGTGTCAAAAAATATCGATAGTTGCATGGGAATGCCTGTGTACCATCAATGGGGTGCCCCCTTGATGGAAATTAATGTAAAGCAGTGCATATTGCTGCTGTTTACTTTCAGATATCTTTCCAGTGCAAAACAGTAAATCCAAAATCAACATTTACCCAGCTCAAATATTAGTAAATCTGTCTCTGATTTTTAAAGGCTATTTCCCCATCGTTTGGACCAATTAGTCAATAGAGGCCAAATTATCGAATTTGCGAAATGATACCCTTTACCTTTAGATGTCAACCTTGACTAAGTGGTCGCTAATTATTTCAAATCTTCCATCAACCATTTCAGAAGAGAGCAATGATAACACTGTACACTCCTTTGAAAATTCTTGCCAACTAAATTCCCATCATTCTGTGCCATCTGCTGCCCCTAAAATATCCCATTAGGCATTGGTAACAAATAAAGCCTCCCTTGAGTCAGGATTTGTTATTGCAAAGCAAAACAGTGCTTCCCTAATTCTGTTAGCTGAGGTCACCTAATTATATAGCCCCATAGTATTGGGAATGGATCTATAATAATGAAATTGTACAATTTGGTAACACAGGATCCATACATTTTGACATGACTAACATGTTTGTGTGCGGGGCCTATTATGCTGTAGAGAAAATCCTTAAGAAATTTAGATAAAATACCTTTGTGGCAAAAATACCGAAATATATCATTCTAAATTAATCTCTAAAGGTGTCATATTTGATTAAGGAAAAGAGTGGAACCAAAATACATAATTCATTGTCAACGTCTTCATTGGTATGTCAAAATGTATCATCATCTGCAGGTTTTAAATTAGGTCATCAATTGATTCCTGACAGAAAGAAAAGAAGCCGCATGCTTTTTGGTGCAAGGAAGGACTGCGTACCAGCTGTGCACTGTCCTCTGAGCAGACGAATAACTTTGAGGCAATGTTTTCAGGAAAGACGCGGTTCTATAACACCAACACTTTGACCAAAATGTTGCAGGTGCTTGAACAAAAGTAGTATTTGGTTAAATGTGTATCGCAGTCCATTATGCTCGCGTTTGTTTTATTCAGACATTGCAGACTCTGAAATATGGCATTGGCTTGCTCACTTAATAAGAGAAAGCTAAGGTAATACATTATTTTGAACAAGGTATTGCCCTACCAACACCTACTTTGATGATTGCTTTCAGTCTGTAACAATACCTATTAGATTGCTTTAACAATTGTGAAAAATTCCTTGCGCGTTTATATTAAGGGAATAATATTTTTTTGGGTACTCAAACACAGTTGCACACAAATGAAAGCGCACGATTGCAAAGTACAGGTGTTTGAGCACATCTGTATGGTCCCAGCTCCTAATTTGCGATTGGGAGCTGCGCAAAGAGGGGCAGTCAGCGAGCACAGAGGCTGCGCTCCTCATTTTAGCCCAGTCCTCTTTACATAACAAAGAAGTGGGCGGTCCCATCTGCTTCATTCCTGCGGCTATTGTGACAGAGACATGCCGATATCACTAGCCTCTCTCCTTTGGACGCATTTCACCCATGGAAGTGAAGTGATATTTAAAAAAAAGTCTAGTATGTGTCACTGCTTATAGTTACATATCCACCTGTAAGTTGGGAATGGCAATGTACGTTTGTGATCGACTGCTCATGCGTTTTCATAAGCAGTGGCATATGGAATTTGTGTGTGCCAATCTGCAACATGCCCCCCAATTGACAAATTGAAAAGGTGCCAGATGCAAATTACACACATGCAGCATATTTTGAAATTGAGCAAAGCAGTTTTGTGGGTCAATGTATGCACTAAATATCCCTGTGTGTTTAGTAGGAGAGTATTACATAAATATAAAATGCCACCTCCATTAGATCAAATTAATGAGGAATTCGTTATCTGTTAAGCACTTGCCAATTAACCTCAGTAACAGACAAAACTGCATTCGGGGTACCAACAGTACACTTATGAAACCACAGGTTCCATAAATCAGCTAGCAATGAAGGAAGTAGGGATGTAAAGTTTATTTGAAGAAGCCGTGTTATGTTGTTTTTTATCACCCATGGTCGCGATTTTTGCCTTTTGCAAGTGTTCCAAGACCTCAACACCATTTACATTTGCTTTTGGCTTCTCTTTCTGCATTTAAACATAATTTCCACTACATAGGAAGCAAGTTTTAATCTAATCAAATTATGACGTACTGGTAAAAATGTATGCAGAATATTTTTCTGCAGAACTGATTTTTTTCTGAACATTTCTATGCTGAATGTCAAAAGTTTGCAGACTTGTCCTCGCATCTCTGTGGTTTGTAGATTGATTTCTACATTCCAGTGATTAAGTGAAAAATGTTGCAACCTTTGCAAAAAGGTTCCCAAAATTTCACAAGATTGCAAACATATATATGCACAATTCTGGATACCCAAAAATAACAATATTTTTTTCAAATGTCTAAACTGTATCCATTTTTATACGATATTCATAAGAATTATAAATATTATCTAAGTTGCTGAACCAATTACAGTGAAGGAATTGACGGGCGTTGGCAGGCCTTCTCTTGAATAGAGATCCGGGACCTAAAGGGTTCCCTGTGAGTTCCTGAAGGAATATATGCTCCAGTGGGGGAAGCATTTACTGGGTGTGAGTCAGGAAGCTTCTGATATGGTTATGCTTCCACCAGACTGGCGCCATGGGGAGAGTGTGGTCTTACACAAGCTAGGTTGTCCACCAGAAGAACCCTCCTCATTACAGCAAATTTCGATCCTCAATGTCGAAGTGAAGCTGCTTGCCGCAGTATTAGCCAATAGACTTCTTCAATATATTTCTGAGTTGGTCCATTCTGACTAGGCCAATTTTATGACACGGCGGTCTACCTGTCATAATATTCAATGTGTTCACAATGCATTGGCGAAGGTGTCTTGCCTGGGGAGGCCAACAGCCATTTTATTGGCTGATATCAACAAGGCCTTCGATTCAGTGAGCTGGGATTATCTGTTTATCCTCCTACAGTTTCTTAATCTTGGTCCAAGATCCTCTCCTATGTCCGCCTCTTAAATACTAATCCGTTTGCGTGACGGGCGCAGTCTTGGATCCCTTTCCTACACACAGGGGCACCAGACAAGGGTGTCCGCTGTCCCCCCTGTTGTTCACTCTTGCTATATAGCTGCTGGCTGCTTAGGTGAGGCAGGACCCCTCGGTGCGAGGTTTTGAATGGTCTGCAGAAGTATTCAACAGGATTGCATTATATGTGGAAGATGTTCTGTTTTTTCTTACGGATCCTACCTTGTCTAACACAAGGATATTACAGATTCTGTAGGTTGTCGGTGAAACATCTGGACTCTGTATAAATGTGACATAGGGCTAGATGTAGGTAATTCTATTTTACCACATCTTAAATACCGAATTTTACCGATTCGGTATTTAAGAAGTGGTAAAATAGAGGGGGGGGATGTCGGTATTTCTGAATCGGTAAATACCGAATCGTTAGGATTCGGTATTTACCAATTCTGTAAAAACCGATTCGGTAATGCCCATTGATTCTTATGGGCATTGAAGCCCATAGGAATCAATGGGCAATACCGAATCGGTATTTACCGATTCAGTAAATACCGATTCCAGCAAGGGTGCAGGGGGTGTCACTTTGACACCCTCTAGCACCCCAAATACAGGCATGTGCGCCATGTGGCACACAGACATGCCCTAAGGGCATGTCTGTCTGTCACATGGCATAGGTGTGCATGCACAGATGTGCAGGCACACCTGAATTCGGTATTTTACCACACAATAGGATTGTGTGGTAAAATACCGAATTCTGAAGGCCTGTAGCACTGTAAACAGTGCTACCTACATCTTGGATTTACCGAATCGGTAAAATTACCGATTCGGTATTTTACAGATTCGGTAAATTTACCGATTCGGTAAATTTACAGAATCTGTAAAATGATGCCCCTACATCACAAATACCCATTTACCGGTCGGTAAATGGCCTCCTACATCTGGCCCTAAGTCAATACTTTTTCCAATGGAAGGTTTTCAGGGTGGGTTTTGCGTGGGTATCAGACTTGTTGCATGCTGTGGACAGCTTTCAATACCTGTGAGTCTAGATATCCACGTATGGGGGCGCTTCGTGGCTTCACAATATTGGCCCCTTGTTGTCTCGAGTTCAAGAGGAGGTGATAGTGTGGGCCCCATTTCCCTTGTCGTTGCTGGAACGGTCGGCCATCTTCAAGATGGTATCTCTGCCGCAAGTCCTCTATAAATGCAAAAAGAACAATTGATGAACAGAATGCAGAACAATGTCATACATTCACCCCAGTACAGAGATCTGGGCCTAATTCCATCGTTTTTTTTGCACACCATGCCATTCCAGTTTGGACCCAGCCATATGCAAATCAGTCTTAAGCCTGCACCCATTGGGAGCAGTTCAGCCGGAACTGCCAGGCCAGGTCCTCCCTGGACTGGAAACAAGCATCCTAGGACCGGTTTAGAGCTTTCAGCCCTCATCAGCTAGGATAGCTTGACTCCATTGGCATGGAGAGCACGAGACCAACATCTGGGCATCCCCGTCGCACTCTGGGTGACAAATTCAAAAAGAACAATTGATGGACAGAATGCAGAACAATGTCATACATTTACCCCAGTACAGAAATCTGGGCCTTAGTCCATCGTTTTTTTCCTCACCATCCAAGCCCAGCCATATGCAAAACAGTCTTGACCCTGCACCCAATGGGAGCAGTCCAGCCTGAACTGCCAGGCCAGGTCTTGCCTGTATAGGCTCCAGAATTACCCCTATGATATTCTGGGTTCTTGGTTTCGTCAGGTAAATGCAGTCCTTAACAATTTCCTGTGGAGGGGAGGAGCAGTTCACGTGGCTGTCCTGATCTGTGTTCAGTCAACATACTGTAGGGGAATCACTGTGGCCAACATAGAGTTGTACTATTCTGTTTCTCACCAACTTAATACTAACAATTGGTGGTACAGTGACCAGGACGATCCAGCTTATGTGGTGGAGAAATGGATGACCAGTCTCTTCTCAACTTCCTTTACAGTCATGGGGGATGGAGCATCTTCTCCCAGCGACCCGTGTGGTCATACTAATATGGAGGCTGAGTTTGACAGTTGGGCTGGTGGGGGAGATTGACCAGGGAACCCCATGGGGGCATGAGATCTTTCTTCAGAAGGTGTCAGCACTGTCAGGGTTTTGGGACCGGGATACAATTGGAAACTCCTCTTTGGGTGATATCATGAAGGGAATTGTCCTAAAATCCAAAAATTATCGGAAGAATATCAACTACGTCGCAGTCAGCGAATCTTCAAGAATTGCCTGAGTTGAACCCATTAGAGGGCAAAGTGTTAATGGGTGACTTAGGTGCCCACAAGTTCAGACAAATATAGTACACCCTGATTACACTTAACCCCAATTCTTTGCCAGCTCTGAGGTCGAGTTGGCAGGGGGACCTAGAGGACTTGGATGATAATGATTGGGCAGACGCGTTGGCAGCCCCTTGTGGTGCGGCCATCTCTTCTTGCCACCATCTGGTTCAATTCAAGTATTTGCATAGGGCCTATTATACTGCACACTGTCTATGGCTGATGGGTGTGAATCGTCCCCCATTTGTCTCTGATCCGCTGTGGAGGAGTGGACCTTCCTTCACACAATTTGGAGTTGTGAAGTGTTGCAGCATTTTTGGAGGGGGTGACCTGTTGCCTTGACCGGGTCTCTCATGGGAGATCCTTCTTGATCCTAAACTGTTTCTTCTCCACAGTACAGAGGTGATAGTGGGAAATTACTATAAGCAGCATTTACTCTTCTTTGGGTTTACTTGGCCAAACAGGACATAGCCCAGAACTGGAAGGTAGAGTGTTCACCTTCGATGGAAGTTTGGAAGACAGCTATCGATAGATGCATGGGGCTGGAGATCACAGTTTTCCAGGCAAGTGGCTGACCCCGGACACATGCCAATATTTGGGGGTGTTGGGCAGATTTAAGAGGTGTAATATTATCTCCTGTACACTCTGCTGCAGCCCTGATTGAAATGGAGATACAATCATATGAGCCTGAGTTATAAGAATGGGCTCTTACTCTTTCCACAGTATATGTGTCTATACATGCAAATGTTCTATGGGGATCTGGGGAAGGGGGGGTAGTACCATGCCTGTGCGTGTTCTCTTTGATTGTGAATTATTAGTACTATCAAGACTTGCAGCATTTATGTTTCTGCATTCATGCAAGGGCCAGTCAGGCCTTGATGTACTGGAAAATTCAATAAAATTTGTTCTGAAAAAATAAAGAAATGTATCTGACAACTTAACCATGGAGTATTAAATGAGAATGGTAGCGGCAATGGTAGCTGTTAAATAGTGAATAGCTACTTGTCACAAATTAGAATCTACAGATTCCTAAGTCATATAAAAAAAGATTAAAGATAGCAGACTGAATATAATGGAGACCCAGATGTATCTTTCATGTTTCTTTTTTTTAGATTTTGTAAATCTGAAGATACACCATATTTAAAGATTTTGTGATTGTAATAGAAGCGAAGAGGCCAAGGTCTAATCAGGGAAGGGGGTGAGGGGAAGTAATCTCTGTCTGCTGGCACACAATAATAACACTCAATAAATGATTGCCCAGTCAGTGCTTTATACATACCCTACTAAATGTTATGCATTAATTTACAAAAATATACATCAGGCAGATGGAACAATATCCTCAAAATCACAGTGCCCCCAACTACACCAGGTAGAACAACACAATATAGGGGGGAGGTATGAAGGACTGGACTTTTAACAGTACCAGCGGTGCCAGGGAACAACACCTATAACCTTCATGGGATACCTGTTTCGGCGCACAAACTACAGAGACACGGGACACTTCCTTCGGCGTCAAAGATCAGCTTTTATTACTGCAGGGAAACAGGAGTCATAAGAAGTACATGAACATGTAGGTTCTGCGAGTCTGCTTCAAATTGTATACGTTGGTCGCTCTCTTTTATACAGAATGTTGCCATTGCATAACATGTGGACAAAAGATTACAATTCAGTTCCCACAGTAGACTTCAAAAGGGTCGCTTTCATGTGTTCAGAAACCCGGAACATAATTACAATAGCCATGCCGGTTCCCAACTGTAAAAGTACATCTTCCCACCATTAGGCACACCCATTAGAGTTTGTAAATGACAAAGAAGAAGAGACAAGAGCAGCTGCAAGGAAGTCAGACACGTGTAGAGAAAAGAGTGTGGGGGTAATATAGGAAGCATGATCGTAGGATCAAAGAGTTGGATCCCATCGCCTGCACGGCTGTCACAATAGGCCGGCACGGCCAGATTACCCTCAAGCTGAGCCATCTGCCTTTGCTGTGTCATTCCTCCGGCCATAAAGACGCATGAAAGGAATATGCGTCTTCCGCAAGGCTTGGGAACTAGAGGGTCAAGGGGCGAACAGTTACCTGCTCGCTGACTACGTGAGGGCAAGAAACAAAATGGATGCTGTATCTAAAATGGAACCCGAGGGTTCAGATGAAGAACACGTAATATTAGGCGAACCCTGGCAGGTAGTGTAGCGAAAATTCGCACACTTGCCGAACTCATCATTTTGCGGTTCGTAGATACCAAACTTATCCATATTCGGCAATGCCCAGAACATCATAATAATTTTTACGGAACCTCAGACGGTCCTTTTGCCTTCATGTAGGCAAGCACTAGTCGGAATCATAATCGATTTCGATACTCATCAGATCACTCAGATGTTGTTGATACATTATTCGATCCTTCAATGCCTCTTCGGTGACAATGGGCTGTCTTATACACGTCGTAGCACAAAGGCCACATAAGGCAGGACCACATTGCACACAAAGACAACATGAGAACAGAAATGTCACAACAATTCCTATGATCATCAGAATCTTCCAACCCCAAGTCGATATCAGACCCCAAAACCATCCCAGAAGCGTCCAATTTCCTTCGTCCACGTGTATGGACTCCGAAATTTTATGCAACTTAGAGATGGCTTGATAAACCGTTGGAGCGTTATCAGGTATGAATATGCAGCAGCTCGAATGGATGACTTTACAAACCCCACCTCTATCTGCTAGAACGATATCTAGAACCATACGGTTCTGCAACGTCATCAGTCTATCCGCTTGGAGCTCGGCTGTCAAATTACCAAGGGCATTTGCAGTTATGTTGGCAGTTGATTCTACTACACGAGTTAACTGTCTCAGGTTCCTGCTATTAACCATTGGTCCCCAGAACGGTAGGAAACCTTTAAAGAAGTCTCCAGCTTCTTGTCCGGAAGTATCTTCTTTGCTAATCACGCCTCTTACAATTCTATTTCTGTGATAATCAGAGGCCACAGTGAAAGTGGGAGGCAAAAGATTCGCAATATAGCAAGTACCCGAGAAGTCATGAGGTAACCACGTATAGGCTCGATCATAACATACAAAGTAAGTACCCTTGGCAGGCAGGAAAACAGGGGAGGAGAGTGTCGGTAAGACATATGTCTTGGTACAAGCACTCTCCCCAAACTGAGCTCTCGGATTTCGACCAAGACCTTTCAAGCAGAAATTACCAAGGTGAGGTACAATCCATATCGGTGGCGAGCTTTTAAGCTGCCTCTCACCCACTGATAAGCTGTACTCAGCCTCACTTAGTTCCTTATATGCTCGCACCTCTTCCTCTGGGATGAGCGATGCGTCAAAAATATCTCTATCTAAGTCTGCAATAGCTCTCGCCAGAGTCTTGTGGTACGGGCCAGGACCAGAGTTTGCTGAGCGTGGTTCTCGATGGGGGTAGGAATCTAGTGCGCTACGGAACATAGTTTGTAATGCTCGAGCTGACCCTTGTGCACTATAAGGCAGAACTAGGTACGGAATACCTTTATCCATAGTATGTGGCATTAACCCACACACCCAACAGTTGGTAGTGTTTACCACTAACTGATGCTGATGCAGGAGTTGTACAAAAGAGTTGTTTCTGAATTCCGCACGTCTGATTTGTTCGTGTTGAGGCAGAGGATAAAAGGAATGTGGAGAAACAGTAGAAACGAAATATTGATCATGAGATGGAAGAGTAGGTGTAGCAGAAGACAATAAGAACTGAGACCCATAATATATTCCTCCTACCAATAGCATAGATATGGTGAGAAACAGTATGATTACTTGTGAGAAAAACCATTTTGTATGACATATTTTCTGCAATGTAGATCTTTGCGCCAACATTTCTTCTCTTTCCGACAGCTTAGACAATGATGATTCCATCCCCTAACGACCGTCCGCGACGTTCTTGACGCACTTCGTTCTGAGTAGCGGTTATCAATTTCCAGGAGTTCCCAGAAATCGATAATAGAAACCAACCTTGTGTCGATAGCTGCTAAACAGAAGGAAGTACCCGCACGGCCTTACGGTCAACCTGGATGGTAGGTTCTAGCTAAATAATGTTCTTGGCTGTACGAAAAAGAAAAAGATACGCAAAGGAGTGTTCAATTGTTCAGGCAATTGTTCAACAGTCAAATTTTCCAAGGTTGATGTGGAGGAAATTGTTTGAGAGGAATCAGCAACGGTATCAGATACAAGCCGTGCTTCGCTGAATGGAACGAAATGTGGTGGAGTGTCAGTCTCAGATGAAGAAAGACCTCTTCTCATCCAGGTGTCCGACGGCAGAGGAAGCGGGACTCTTTTCGTGTGGGTAGCATGTACCCAGTTCCGGCGTCCGTGTAATCGAACCGCCGTCCTCGTGGCCAGCTGTACTTGAAACGGACCCACAAATCTTGGTTCTAGGTTTCGTTTTCGTCCGTAGTTTTTAACAAGGACCCAGTCCCCTGGTTGAAGTCGATGACCAGGACCCTCTGTTTGTGACGGCAGAGACTCAAAGACCTGTTGATGAATCAAACTCAATTTAGCAGTCAGATCATAGAGATAATCAATCAACATAGGGTATTCAATTCTGTCAAATTCCTTTGGTCTTGGGACTCCCCATACATTAGCAGGACGACCGAAGACAATCTCATATGGGCTGAGCCCTACTCGAGAGTGTACAGTTGCCCTGGTCGACAGGAGAGCCAGAGGCAAAGCGTCGGGCCATGATAAACCAGTTGTTGCCTGAATTTTAGCCAATTTCAGTTTTAAAGTGCCATTATATCCTTCCACCAATCCTGCTGATTGTGGATGATTTGCACTATGAAATTTTTGTATAATCCCTAAACCGCGACACACACTCTTCATCACACTCCCAACAAACTCACTTCCGTTGTCCGACCATACGACCCGAGGCATTCCGTAGCGGGGAAAATATTCTTTGAGCAAAATTGTTGCCGTGGATAAAGCCGTATTATCCTTAAGGGGGTAGGCCTCAATCCACCTAGAGAATGCACACACCACAACCAACACATACTTCAAGTTGTTACATCGGTCCATGTGGATAAAGTCCAACTGGATAACTTCGAAGGGGTACGTAGGAGGGGCAAAATGGCCAGGTGGAGTGGGGGTGCCCTTACCAGGATTGCGCATCAAACACACCATACAATTCTTAACCACTCTCTCGGCGCACTTGGTAATCCCATCATTCTTCCATACATGAGACAACAACTTGCATATGCCTTTAGTGTTGATGTGTGCCATACCATGAGCCATTGTAACAACAGCGAGCACATACGCATCCGGTAACATCCATCTCTGCTTCTCTGATAAATCAACCCAACATCCATTCTCATCCAATCTTCCCGTGCTCTCTCTCCATTTAGTTCTTTCCGTCTCAGTGGCTTTATTCTGTATTCCTTTCACACTTTCAAATGTGTCTTCACACATACCAGTCTCTGTTGGCCATCTCACTGAGCTCGTAACATACATTCTGTTTGTTAAATCTCTAGCCGTTTCTTTAGCCGTTTCATCTGCAAACGCATTTCCACGACCCACATCATCTGTTACTTTCTGATGTGCGCTACATTTGACTATGGCCACTTGTTTAGGCAATGTGAGTGCATCTAAAAGATCATTTACAAGCTGACCATGTTGAATCTTCGTGCCATGCGACGTAAGGAATCCTCTCTCTCTCCACAATCGTCCAAAACTATGTGCCACACCAAACGCGTACTGGCTATCTGTAAACACATTCACCCGCTTATCTTTAGACAATACACACGCTCTCGTCAAAGCGATTAACTCGGCAGCCTGAGCCGAATTCTGACTTAGTCTTTCGCTTTCCACAATCGTTCTCAATGTAACTACAGCATACGCAGTCGTCACATCACCGTTCGGCAACTTGAAACAAGAACCATCCACATACAAAGTACCATCGGGATCTGTCAATGGAGTATCTTTTAGGTCAATACGACCCTTAGTTTCCTCTTCAGTTCTGAGATAGCAGTCATGTACTGCTTCACCACTTGATTCTGTGTCGATCGGCAGCAATGTTGCTGGATTCAACACATTACATCGTTTTATCCGTATGTGACTGGCCAGCAACGTCAACTCATATCCAGACAATCTTGCGCTCGTCAGATGTTGAGTTTTCGTTCGATTCAATAGAGTGTCAACTGCATGCGGAACCATTACCGTGAGCATATTATTCATGACTAAACCTGCGGACTGTCGAATGGACGCCGCAGCTGCCGCTGTTGCCCTTAAACAACTTGGCAAGGCTCTTGCTACTGGGTCTAAAGTCGAAGAAAAATAGGCACATGGGCGTTGCTTACCACCAAAAGGTTGTGTCAGAACACTCAACGCGCAACCGTCCCTCTCGTGAACGTATAGTGTAAACGGCTTACTGTAGTCAGGAGTGCCCAACACAGGAGCCGAACACAACGCATCACGTAATTCAGAAAAACTTTTCTGACACTCTTCAGTCCAAGGCAATGGGGATGAAACATCCTTGCACGTAAGGGCTATCAATGGTTTCGCCAACAATGAAAAATTTGGAATCCATTGTCTGCAATAGGACGTAATACCTAAAAAGGCACGAACATCTCTCTGGGTTTTTGGCACAGTCATCCGGGAAATCGCTGCAATTCTCTCTGGGGTCAACCTTCTCCCTTCTCTTGACAATAAGTGACCTAGATAGGTAACTTCTTGACAACAATACTGTAGCTTTGAAGGCGATACCTTGTGGTGTAAGTTATGTAAATAGTGTAACAATGATACTGTAGCCGTTTTGCAAATAGCTTTTGTATCAGCTGCCACTAAAAGATCATCAACGTATTGAATCAAAGCTGCACCTTTAGGTAATACAAAGGCATCAAGTTGACCTTTAAGTGCTTGGCTGTAGATTGACGGACTCTCACAGTAGCCCTGTGGAGCGCGTTTTAGCCTAAAACTGCGACCACCTAATGAGAATCCGAATAGGTCTCTGCTTTCCTCGGCAATCGGGATGCTAAAGAAAGCATTCTTTAGATCGATCACTGTGAACCAGGAGGCAGATGCCGGAATCATTGTTAGTAAGGCCGTAATGTCGGGCACTACAGGAAATTGTGGAACCACTATTTTGTTTACTTCTCTTAAGTCTATTACGAAACGATTCACAGGAGCTTTAGTTGGGTCAGTTCGTTTCAGAATTGGTAATACAGGGCTATTACATACATTTCCACGAGTTTCTTCAACAACACCCTTTCCAATGAGATCATGAACGATTGCTAACAGCGCTCGTTCGCCCTCAAGAGAAATACGATATTGAGGTAAACGCGGTAATCACGCATTTGGTTTCAATTGAATCACATAGGGTGGAATGTCTAACAAGCCTACATCATTAGGACCTGTGGCCCATAAGGACGCCGGGAGGGAACTCAATTCCGGTGGGAATTTGTCGACTGATAAATACATTGGAGAGATCACTCTCTGTCCCAATGTAAGCTCCACTCCTTCGGGGGAACAATACAATGTTGCATATAATCGTTTCAACAAATCCAGGCCCAAAAGATTTTCACCACAACCTGTAGATAGAATCAGTGGAGCCGTTAGCTCACGAGGACCAATCATAAGAGGCAAAGGACTAGAGACTGGGTTGCTAACAGGAGCGCCAGAGAATCCAACGGAAACGTTCGTTAAGCCAGACAAAGGTGCGCCAGGGAGTTTCGAATGCATGATGGAACTTTTCGTCGCACCAGTGTCTAACAGAAAAGGCTCAACTACACCCGATGTAGCCACTGCAACGTAAGGCCCACTCTGATCGACCGGAACTGACACTACTCCCTCTCTTTGTCGTTGGCTGTCCTAATAATGGTCATTTACAACAGTCTCATGCTCTACGAAATAATCGTCCACATTATACTGTGCAGATCGGACTGACCCTGCATTTCGCTGGTCAAAACAATTATTTGCATCTGATTGATTTTGATAACGATCACTCTGATTGTGGGATGAACCACGACCTCTACCTCGTGATGCCTGTTGGGGACCACTACCACGATTTCCTCGTGCTGACACACCATTTAGGCGATCCCGTAAGGCAAGACAATCATATTTTAGGTGTCCCTCTTTCTTACAATATGCGCACTGATTATACCCAAGGGAAAATCTATAATCAAAATTGTCAGAACGCGGCTGTGTCCTATTGGGCTGTGCTCGTGGTCGATACTGCTGTTGTGAATCAGTTTGGTTTGATTGTGGAGGGTATGCTTGCTGTAACAAAACCTTTGTCTTGAGCTCCTTCGTTTTCTTCTCTACACGATCACTTTCTTCCTTTTCCCTATTCTCATAATACTGGGCTGTTGCTAGTATTTGCGCAGGGGTTGAAACTGCCCACGCACTCTCTGAATTCTTTAATTTGTTGCATAGCTCAGGCAGCAAATTCGATACGAACTTGTCAACGAATAACCGCTGGCCTCCCTCAGCGCCCATGTCCTGGCCGCTGTGGTCGACAAACGCTTCCTCAAACCTTGTAAAGAAATCCGAGACACTCTCGTCTTTCTTTTGCTTACAAGCTGATAACTTATCCCAGTTCACCTTCATCGCTGGCATGATAGTTTTCATGAGCGTAATGATTTTCTGCGGCAAGTCTAAGATTAGCTGGTCGGGCTTAGCCCCACCAACTTGTAATGCATCAGCCGCTAGCAGTGCAGCCCAATCACCGCCTAATTCAACTGCGTGATTGGTTTGACAAATTTTAGCCCAAACTGGTTGCGGTACAACATTGCCAAACAACATGTCGATATCGGCAAGGTTCATAATAGAAGCTTCCATCAGTTGTGATAACTCCTTATAATAACCAGCCGGGTTTTTACGCGGATCAGGTAAGGATTGCTTCACTTGCAAAACTTCCGATCGTTTCCATGGAAGATGTATCCATACCCTTCGAAAATGTGGTAGAACCACAGGGTTTGCATTAGGATCACCAGGCACCCACAGTGGCGGAACCTCTCTCATGGGATATTGACCAGGAACCGCTTTCCAATTCTCGGTGGTATCATCTGCTGATACCCGAGAATGTGCTGTGGATCTAAACGCTAATAAGCGTTCCACGGCACGTCGTACATCGTCTCCTATAATCATACCGTTCGAAAAGTGACTCTGAAGTTCAATTATGTCGGACGGTACATTATCTACATCATCATTATACCATTCTTCCCTCAAAAAGTTACACATCTCCTCAAACACGAATCTCTGCGTAGGCTCATTAAACTGAGAAAATGTATCAAAGACTACACGTGGAGTGTAATTAGCAGGATGTTTCATCCACCTATGTGCCATGGTTGTTAACGTCTCTTTCTCCCTACCACTAGGGATCTGACTCCGTCTCTGAGGAGTTTCAGATGAATCAGACGAAAATAATGGACCAGAAAGAGGTGAATAAAGGGTAGCAACAGAGTTAGGAACACGCTTACGAACAGAAGGAGAAAGAAAAACAGGGGCAACAACACTGGAGGTGAAGGAAGGCATAGTAGGAACGGACAAGGTAGTCGGAGTAGCAGAAACAACAGTCTGTGAAGGTACAGGTACAGGAGCAGTAGGAACAAGGACAGGTGGTGGAACAAACGTAGGGTTAACAGCGGGCTGACCTGCAGCCGCTGGAGCAACAAGGGGAGCAACAGGAGGTACTACAGGAGGAGCTACAGGAGCAGTAGCACCCTGTACGTAAGGAGGTGGTGATTTCATTAAATATGATAACAAGGAATCCTCCTTCAAATCTTCTTCTTTCTTTTCTAGATTATTCGGTAAAACTGGGTAACATTTATCTATTTTCATATGATGCAATCTAGTAGAGATTTCCATTTCCTTTTCTTCTTTTTCCTGTTTACATTCTCGTATAGCTTGCATTATCGGAACAAACCCTTGCTTTTGATCCTTTTTAAGTTGTTTGATTTCTTTCTGCTTGGCCTCTTTACGCCATATCCGAAAGGAATCAAACATAGCTGGCCTAGCTTTCTTTAAAAATAATTTAGCCTCAAGATTATCTAAAATCGAAAGTTCAAAAGTTCCATGTGGTGGCCATCTAAGGTCACCGTCTTTCTTTGTATAACGGACCCAGTAATCATTATAGATTATAGGACCTACACCATGTCGACTATAAAGATCATGTATCGGAGTTCCAACTGGAGGTATCGGACACGAGTCCTCCAACCGGGAATCCATTGCGCAACATTTGAAAATACGAAACAAACCACTATGGCTAGGCATCGTGCACACTAACCTAGTATCAAACTTCAAGGATTACCGAAGTAATTAAACCTCGTGTAAGTCAAAACCCTCGGTTTTTGGCAATTGCAACTGTCAAATAATACTAAGGACCAATACTAAGAACCACAAATGCAATGGAACCATGCAATACAACAAAGCCTTAAGGCTATCACAAAGCTCGGAGAGCTAACCACAAAGCCTGAGGAGGCTATTACAAGGCTCGGTGAGCTATTACAACAAAGCCTTAAAGGCTAACAACAAAGCTTTCAAGAAGCTAGAACAACCACTAAGGACTGGGAGCGACCCACAAAATACTTAACTCAGAACTTCAATGGCGGCACCAGGAAGGCCCGTCTATCGTCTCGCTTGTACATAAGGTCTGCGCCGGGCGTCGAAGACAGGTCGACAGTCAGGGCATCGGTCCGTCGCAGCCGTCAGGAGGCGGGAATCTTCGCAGGGAAAAACTTCGGGCCACTTATTTCGACAACAGGATCGATGAAGCGGGGTGCACCTTCCCTCGGAGATTTCACACGAAGTTCCTCACGATCATCCCTTGATAGCACTGATAAAGTCATTCGGCATATCTGTTGTCAACTATGCCGATGACACTCAGTTGATTTTTTCATTTGAGGGTTCAGAGACTATTTCAAGGGATGTCTTTCACCGTTGTATGGCAGCCACAGCAGCATGGCTGCGAGCCAATGCGTTGCAATTCAACGGATCAAAAACGGAGGTACTCCACTGCTCCTTGGACCGAACTCCCCGTACACTACCGGCAGATTTCTGGCCAGTGTCCATCCCGGGATCGGTGGAGGCGGCAGAGTCAGCTCGCAATCTGGGAGTTCTATTTGAACCCAATTTGCAGCTTGATGCCTCCGTAAACAAAACGGCAGCAACATGCATGGGTCTGCTCCGTGTTCTACGGAAAATCCTGCCACTTCTTCCACGGGGATCCAGAGCTGAGGTAGTGCGTAGTTCCACTCTCAGTAGGATTGACTACTGTAACGCACTACTTTTGGGTGCTCCGAAGATTCTGATCCTAAAGCTCCAAAGGATACAGAATATGGCCGCCAAATTGGCCTTGTCTCGACCTCGGTCCGCCTCTTCATCGGCAGCTTTGGCCGATCTACACTGGCTTCCAGTCCAGCAGAGAATTGCGTTTAAGGCTCTCTGCCTTGTCTTTAGGGCCCTGCATGGACTGGGACCAATACCTCTTCAGACTCTCTTCCTCTGGTATCAGGCAGCCAGACCTCTAAGATCATCTTCGGCGTTCTTGGTAAAAGTTCCTAAAATTAATAGAACGAGAATGGGTGGTCGCGCTTTCAGTTTTGCGGCTGCCACGCTGTGGAACACTCTCCCCCTGGCATTAAGGAGCTGCCCTGATCTGCTCACTTTTAAAAAGAGCCTCAAAACCTACCTGTTTCCCAGAGTAATGTAGCTGTTTTAATAGATGCACGGTTCGGTCTCAGCGCCAGGATACCCTTGGGGGTGACAGCTGCGCTTAATAAGCAATAAATACAATACAATACATACAATCAGGCTTTGGACCGGTACCGCTGAAGTCGCCCCACGTTGGGCGCCAACTGAAGGACTGGACTTTTAACAGTACCAGCGGTGCCAGGGAACAACACCTATAACCTTCATGGGATACCTGTTTCGGCGCACAAACTACAGAGACACGGGACACTTCCTTCGGCGTCAAAGATCAGCTTTTATTACTGCAGGGAAACAGGAGTCATAAGAAGTACATGAACATGTAGGTTCTGCGAGTCTGCTTCAAATTGTATACGTTGGTCGCTCTCTTTTATACAGAATGTTGCCATTGCATAACATGTGGACAAAAGATTACAATTCAGTTCCCACAGTAGACTTCAAAAGGGTCGCTTTCATGTGTTCAGAAACCCGGAACATAATTACAATAGCCATGCCGGTTCCCAACTGTAAAAGTACATCTTCCCACCATTAGGCACACCCATTAGAGTTTGTAAATGACAAAGAAGAAGAGACAAGAGCAGCTGCAAGGAAGTCAGACACGTGTAGAGAAAAGAGTGTGGGGGTAATATAGGAAGCATGATCGTAGGATCAAAGAGTTGGATCCCATCGCCTGCACGGCTGTCACAATAGGCCGGCACGGCCAGATTACCCTCAAGCTGAGCCATCTGCCTTTGCTGTGTCATTCCTCCGGCCATAAAGACGCATGAAAGGAATATGCGTCTTCCGCAAGGCTTGGGAACTAGAGGGTCAAGGGGCGAACAGTTACCTGCTCGCTGACTACGTGAGGGCAAGAAACAAAATGGATGCTGTATCTAAAATGGAACCCGAGGGTTCAGATGAAGAACACGTAATATTAGGCGAACCCTGGCAGGTAGTGTAGCGAAAATTCGCACACTTGCCGAACTCATCATTTTGCGGTTCGTAGATACCAAACTTATCCATATTCGGCAATGCCCAGAACATCATAATAATTTTTACGGAACCTCAGGTATCATTCATTTTCATCTTTATTTCGACAAAGAAATGTCATAAAAGAGGACACATAAAATTGCAGCGTACCTCAATACAGTTTTTAAAAAAAATACAAGAGTACTGCTTGCCATAGAACTAATTCATCATAAAAGCATTATCTACAATTAAAAAGACGGTCAGCCCAAGGACCCTCTGCTCACTAATACCCTTAGGACACCCCAACGTTGTACAGGAATACATTTGAGCTCATTTTACCACATACTTTCTTCTGATATTCCACATAGCAGCTAAAAATTTCATTACAGCAAAAACAATTATTGGAGATAAATCTGTTTTTAAAATTCGGTAGGAGTGAGAACACTGCCTAATCTCCAAGTGTTTGTAAATTGGAATAATCCACTTCTTCCTAGGAATCTGGTAGGAAGGGCAGAAGAAGACTATGTGCAGATCATTCTCTAGCTCCGTGGTACACACTGGACTGTTTTTGGGGGTATTGAGGCGCCATCGGCTAGTGAGGGCACTTATTGGTAGAGAGTCATATCTCCATTGGAAGTACAACTTCCTGTGACCATTAGGGCTAATAACATCAAAAGCAGTCTCCAATTTATAGTAATCTTTTAGTGCCAAGAATGTACTCGACATTGTCCCCATTTGGGCATTTGTTAAACAAGCAGACAATTTGTGATCGTAATACAGACTAACTAGCTCTTTACGGGATATACCACTTCAAGCTTGTTCCGCGTTGATCCATAATAAAGGGCACCCTAACCTCTCAAATTCCTGCCTGATATATTTCAGCCAGGGAAAATTCCAAACATTTGGGAGTTTTAAGAGTTCTGCAAGCTCGTGCCTGTAACTGTCGAGTTCAGGGGTTACCCAGAGTCACCTCCAGAAAGTTAAAGGCTTAAGTCCAAGTTCCTCCTTGAGTGATCTCAATCCCATATCCAACCTAAGGGGGAGCAGGGGTGTACTAGCGGGCAAAGATACCAACTGCCTAAGAAACCTATTTTCCATGATGGTAGATGCTGGGGTACAAATATGACCCCACAGTTCACCTCCATAAACCACCGCTCCCCGTGCCTGCATTTTTTAGATTTCAAGAGGTGGGCGAATAGGTTTTGACGTGGATTTTTTTAGGAGTTTGAGAATCCCCCCCGCTTTTTGAGAGAGCTGTAATTGGGTTTTAATCTGGTGTTGCACCCAGGTCATATTTTCATTGAGAGTTAATCTCAGGTATTCAAACGTCTGCACTCTTTCAAGACGAACACCACCTATAGCAGGGTTTGGGCGTGATGTTTTCCGTGGATTAAAAATCATGAATTTCGTTTTGGATGTATTTATTTCCAGTCCCCGATCATGACAAAATGAGACAAAGCCGTTCAGGACTCGCTGTATGCCCATCGGAGTCTTAGCCAGTAACAGGGTATCATCTGCGAACATAATCGCAGAGATCCCTGCACCAGCGAGCCTTGGGGCATCTCTATTGGGGACCGTGTTCAGGTGTGTAATTACTCCGTTGACATAGAGGCAACACAGGGTTGGCGCCAAAACGCAACCCTGCCTTACCCCCCTGCCAACGGAGAAACTAGATGACAGATTGCATTGTCTCCCACACCTGACCCTTGCGAAATTCTGAGTGTGGAGTCGTATTATGATATTCAAAAGGGGGGTTGGGATGCCTAAGTCCCCTAATACACTCCAAAGTTTCCTTCTTGGGACCAAATCAAAGGCCGCACGAAGGTCTACGAAAACGGTATATAGTGAGCCGCCCTCCACTTTGACCGTTTTCCAGAAAAGCATGGTTAATCTGAAAATCTGGTCGGTAGTGGATACATTCCTTCTGAAGCCTGCTTGATAGTCACTTAAAATTTCAGAGTCCTCGGCCCAGTCCAAGAGGCGGTCCAAAATCAGCCTAGCAAAAAGTTTCTGAGATACATCTATTAGGCTGATTGGCCTGTAGTTGGCTGGGAGCAGAGGCGACCCCTTCTTGAAGATAGGGACCAACTCAGCTCCCAGCCAAGTACTTGGGACTGCCATTCCCCCAAGGACTGCGTTAAAAATTGTTAAAAGATAGGGGGCCCAAATCTCGGGTTCCTGTTTATAAAGATCCCCCAGAACCTTGTCCAGCCCTGGGGCTTTTCCCGCAGGGAGCTTAGCTATAGCCGCCCGGACCTCACCTAGAGTGAACCTAATCTCGGACTAGACAGGGACAAGAGTGCTCGCTACATCAAGTGAGGGGATGTTCGTGCTGGGGATATCCCCCTCGTACAGGCTAGCAAAATGTTCTTCCCAGACCTCAGCGGCAATATTCGGTGCTACTGCCAGCTCTGGTTCAGCTGAGCCGGTGCTCACAATCTGCCAGAACTTCCGTGCGTCTTTAACCACAAGAGCCGATGTTAGCTTTGCCCAATTCTCATTCCCCCACTCAATCTTAGCATAGTGGATTAGGTTCCGATATACTTGCCTCCTGCTCTTTATAAGATCCCTATTATTATTCTGTTTTAATGCCACAAGTAGCTCGCTTTTCGCCAGTCTACATGCCTTGTTGTACCAGGATGGCCTCCTTATAGCCCTTCCTCCACAAGGACCTGGGGGATTTAAAATGTCTGACAGGGTGCTTAGTAATGCATTGTTGAGTTCTCCCAACTTTTCATGAAAATCATTTGTAGAGTGCTGTTCATGAGAGCAGCTACATCAGCCAATACTAGTATTACCTGAGTATACAATTTGGCTAGCCCATTGGGATCTGTGATCAACTTGTCCCATCTTACCCTGCGTCTATTACTTGACGGGGTAGCCCTATTGGGTATATCAGACTGCGGTGATAGGCTGCCCTTATGAATGCCGGGAATAGTAAAATCTAGAATTAGAGAGTTGTGATCACTCTCCCCTGAAGTCTAATATTCTATTCCAAGCCCTACACTCCACAAAGATATAATCAAGACGTGCCTCCCTCCCTGACTGATTAAAAGTGGAGACGGGGGGATTATCAGAGTTTGTGCGGCCATTACATGCCCTGATCGAAAGGCTCAGGGTCAGTGAAGTAATTTGTACGGCTGAGGGGGTCCATGCCCTTGCCGGGGGGCCTGCCACTTGAGGGATTTTCCAGACGTCGTCCTCTTCCTGATTTACGGCGTCCAGCAAACCATCAAGTGGTTCAAAATGGGAGTTAAAGTCTCCTCCCACCACAAGCGTAACTCCTTCTGGAATGTTAGTAAGAAAGGAGGATAATTCTTCAATGGTTTCAGACTCAGAGGTGACACTCACCGGTCTAGAGTAGATATTGACCAGTGCCAATCTAAAGCCATTCTGCAACTCTAGAATCACACACTGAACATCCTCTGAGGCTGTGTCCATGGTTCTAGCACTGCAGCCCAGATGAGTTGCTACCCAAATTGTTAGCCCCCCTGACGGGCGACCTTTTCCCGCCCACCTAGCAGCGACTGAGAATGAGGCAAATCCTAAATGTAGCTGCTCCTCCCGCGCCCATGTTTCCTGGAATAGACAGATGTCATTCGAGTCTATAAATGACCCCCAATCGGGGCAGGCCAGTTTTTTACAAAGGCCCGCTATATTCCAGGAAATAATTTTTAGTACAGGCGGACTGAGGGAGGTACTGGGAGGTTGCAAGGAGGATTCTACATTAGTGGTACTCGCCCGACCAGGGAGTAGATGGTCACAAGCAAGGTGGCCAGTATCAGAGATATCAACCGGTGTCCCCAGCTGGGCTATATGGGGCGCCACCCCTTCTCTTGCCCCAGTGCCTTCATTCCGCTGATGTCAATCTACCTGGTCGAGGCAGCTTTACCTATTGGTGTGTAAATAATTGCCCAGAATTGGTAAATCGTAACGTATAGGCCTATACCTTGTTCCCTGAGAGCCTGATCCCACCCTTGTCCAACCTTCATCCACCCCAGAATACGAGTGGAAGTTTCTTGGCGGGTAGAAAAAGGACAATGGTAACACTTGAATAGTTGTGTTTCCCGGGCTACCTAGCCAATTACAAATATGAGAAGTGATCTGCGAATCCCTGAAGTTTACCAGAATGCAATCACCCTTTATTTTCTTTGAGGTGTTTCCCACCCAGGGGACCCTCCTGACCATCAGCAATTCACCTCTCATATTGGGTGGAAGAGGCCTATGAATGTTTAACCAACTAATCACTTTGTTTCTTAAGGAATCAAAGGATTCTAGAGCAGAAATTATAAGCTCAGGGACACCAGTCAGAATTACAACATGGGCAGCCGCCTCTGGAGGTAGATTAACTACATTTGCCCGACTTAGGCTGCTAAGATTCTGGGCGGAGCGGTCACCAGTCTTGGTGGGGATTTTTTCTTGCCTCGTTAAGGTCGTTGGTACAGGCAGCTTGGATTTCCGTGCTAGAGGCACGGGGGAAGTTGCCTGGGGGGGGGGTACAGGGATAGAGTTCAGTGGATTAGCTGTGGGTACACTTACTGGAGTGAGGGGATTAGTTTTCTTTGTGATTAGGAGGCTAGATGGATTAGAAGGAAGGGGGACCCCCGCATTCGTCAGAGTCACACCTTGGGTACTACCCAAAGTTCTTAGCTGATCCTCGATGCCCCCGGTCACTGTTTCTATAGCTTGTAACCTCGTATAAATACGGTCAAGCCTGACCAATAGGAGATCTAAGAATTTCTTCAGGACATTGGTGATAGAATGTGTAGACTGTTCCCTCCCACCACAGGACCCCTCACCAAAAATAAACGGACCAGACTGCGCTGTCACCTGTAATTGGGAGGGCTGGATTGGACTTGCAATTTCATTTACAGTTGTAGGAGAAGGGGATTCCACTATGTGGGGCATGTTGTCAGTGTTACTAGGGGCATGATCTAATTTAGCCCTTTTTGCACCCTTGGACTGTCTAGCTCTTTTCCTTTTCGGAACAGCACCTTCCCGTAAACCCCGTGAGTGGGATAAATTTGGGTCGCTCCCCACGTCCAACGTCAAAACTGGTTCAGAGGTTTAAAGAGGAGCCGCCTCAGGTATGGTCTGGAGGGAGTCTCGATGTGAAGAAGAGGAAGTCCTTAGCTGTTGGAAGACAGACTCAATTGTTTGGTCAATGCTATCCAGAAGAGATAAAAGAGAGGCATCCACTGTTTCAGGGGATCTAGCATTCGCAATTAATCCCAGAGAAGATCGTCTAGTACTTTCGATCCCATCCGAGAGCCGTCTTTCTAGGGCCGTCAGTTCATTGTTCACCACAGAATTAGCTCTAATAAGGAAACTGTCCAAAGTACCTGCAACCATGGCAGACGATACTGTGGCTTTGCTCCTCATCTCCCTTGATGACATGTTTCCTTATTCTTTTTATAGCTGGATCCCAGGCAGGCTTGGCCGATGGGGTACAAAATAGAATAACTCCTGGAAAACTAACCACGGGCCAAGAGGGGTAGCCCGGTCCGGTCTCCCCCGGGCTCGAACGGGCTAAAACGGGCCCGCCCTTGGCCCGGGCTTCGCCCAGCGCTGCCCGCGCGCGTCCGGGGGAACGTGGGCTGGGCGCAGTTAAATAGCGATAGGCGTGGGGCGGGAAGAATCACCAGGTGCGGCCAATGGAGCGCCGCTGAGACTGCTGGGACTCGCAGTCCCGCTCCAAAACCACCTCGCTGCTGCAAATATTCACCCCAAGGGTCCAGGCAAGTAGGGTAAATAATCAAGTTCCAAGGGCATTCACAGCAACTCCACAAGCCCTCAACGTCCGCGACTGCGAGCGGCTCCCGTGAAGCGGGGGCCGCGAGTCGTGATAAGGACCTGGGAGGCGGGGGCGGGAAGAATCACCAGGTGCGGCCGATGGAGCACCGCTGAGACTGCTGGTACTCTCAGTCCCGCTCCAACACCACCTCGCTGCTGCAAGTATTCACCACAAGGGGCCAGGCAGGTAAGGTAAATAATCAAGTTCCAAGGGCGTTCACAGCAACTCCACAAGCCCTCAAAGTCAGCGACTGCGAGCTGCTCCCGCAAAGCGGGGGCCGCAAATTGTGATAAGGACCTGGGAGGCGGGGGCGGGAAGAATCACCAGGTGCGGCCGATGGAGCGCCGCTGAGACTGCTGGGACTCGCAGTCCTGCTCCAACACCACCTTGCTGCTGCAAGTATTCACCCCAAGGGTCCAGGGAGGTAAGGTAAATAATCAAGTTCCAAGGGCGTTCACAGCAACTCCACAAGCCCTCAACGTCCGCGACTGCCAGCGGCTCCCGTGAAGCGGGGGCCGCGAGTCTTGATAAGGACCTGGGAGGCGGGGGCGGGAAGAATCAACAGGTGTGGCCGATGGAGCGCCGCTGAGACTGCTGGGACTCTCAGTCCCGCTCCAACACCACCTCGCTGCTGCAAGTATTCACTCCAAGGATCCGGGCAGGTAGGGTAAATAATCAAGTTCCAAGGGCGTTCACAGCAACTCCACAAGCCCTCAACATCCGCGACTGCGAGCAGCTCACCAAAGCGGCACTGAACATTATAGAGCTTCACACCGGCTGGTGTGGAAGACAGAATAACCAGAACAGAGGACATCACGCCTCACAGGAGTGTGTCGGACGACATCCTCCCCCGCAAAACCATACCTTGTTGATAAAATCGTTTTTAATAAGGCTGTCCAATTCTTTTGCAGTCCTGAGGAAGACCCGCCTTTAGATGCACCAAGCCAGCGCATCCATTCAAGGGTCGAAACGTCGACATTCTGTCTATGTATTGGTCCACACGGAGTTTCAACCGAATTAGAGAAATAATATATGTTTGAAACAACTGTAACTAAAATGTGGACACCTATGATGAAATAGACTGTATATATGTGTTTATGTATATGTCTTCTATTTGGAATTTTTATGTAGCACTAAGTCACCACACACAACTTTACCTTTTCATTTGTACACCATGTTGATGTATTGTTTTTGTTTGGACAGCCTCCTTAACAAACCTGAGTACCAAATCATTTGAAAGACAAAATACTAAAGATTTGTCTAGAAAAGTCAATTGTGGTCAGGTGTGTTTTTTCCTTGAAAATTTATTTTCCAGACATATCATTCAGAGGATAGGTCTTTTTCAGGATTTACTCGTATGTTCTCAATGTATATGTAATTCCCAACAGAACCACTGTTTTTGACCAATTTATCAAGGGATCAGCACATCAAAAAGTAAGGCAAGATTATTGACTTTGTCAAGTGGGCACCAAAGTGATAAATAAAGCAAGCCTATTAGCTTTTTCAAAGGGGTCCCAACAATAAAAACCCAATAATCAAATGTTAAAATAGCCAGTGTATCTCTGAATTCAGCAACCATGTTTAAATGCAATCATTATTATCTATAAAGCTTTGAAATGTTCATCAAAAAACACTGTCAGCAATATAAGGTTAAATAATTATAACATGTCTCTGAGTCTTTCTTTTATCACTTTAGGCCATGTAAATTGCAGCCATAGAGGTCCTGCACTCCCAGGCTGTAGGACAAATGTTCCAGCCTTTGCAGTGCTTAAAAAGGAATGAGACATAAGACTAAACTTGGAAATTACTCAGATGCGTTCGAGGCAGTGTGAGAGCCCACTCCTGGGTTTGCGACTAAGGTGCGGCACACGTTAGCTGGCATCACTGTGGCTGCTCAGCTGCCCTCTATCAATGCAGGGAACATTGACCCTTGAAGTTTGGGCCTTCCCCTCTCCTTCAGCCACATTGTGGGGCTGGGGATTGGGTCCCCTGCTCCAATCAATGTTGTGTCTGCCCTGACAGGGCATCTCCTTTCATCGCCCCTTGAAGGCTCAGAGTGAGTACAGGGAGGGGGATCTGCATTCTATCCTCTCTCCCATGAATCAGAAATACACCATTGTGTCATTGTGGTAATTGTGAGAAATTGCCACATGCTTTGGTTCTCAAGCAGGGGCCAAAAGTCAAATTATTTAAATACATATATCTCTGGCACATTGGGCCAATGGCAATTATCTTTTACACCCGGTGGTGAGCTCTAGCTACCAGGAGAATTTTCAGTAGCCCTCCTGATCTCAAAAGAGGCATACTCTGCCGGGAGCAGGTTTCATTGGCTCTCTCCACCATCCTTCTTTTTTTGCCTGGCTCCTAGTTACATTTTTGCAATCCTACATCCTGGGAGGATTTATATTTCACTGTGGTCCAGATTAATTGGTTCTTATCATTCATTTTTACATTTCTACTATAGCATTCACCCACTTTTTTCCTTTTTGTCCCTTGATTTACTTTTCATGATGGATCCTCTTGCTCATCGAAACTTTTTTTTGCCTTGATGATGACCCGTTTAAAACTTTGGGTCAAATTTCTATTGACGCTTCCAAAAATTAGAATACTACTCTCATATTATCAGATTATTGGGATTTGTAAGCACAATTTAAAACATTGTGCTCTTCCTTTGTTGTTTCTTTTCTTTTAACACACCTTGAACAGTTTTCTTCTTTATTCACTGTGTGATCACTTGAGCACTGAGAATTGGAATATGATTATTTGTGTATCAAATATATGTAATTATTTTGATAAAAAGTGGCCTATTACTATTTTATTTGATAATATGATAGAGTTATTTTGAAAACCTTTATTGGACATTTATAGCACTCATGCATTTGGCTTGGAACCTCTGTTCTATACTTATAAAGTATTGCTCCTGGTTCCAGTCCTCCCTTTAAATATTTAAACCCTGCCTTTATGGGCAAAAAATACTACATAGGGGTGGCTTATTAATATTTAAAAGGAAGTTTAGGCCAGTCAAAGGTGGTATTATAACATGTTTAATTTGCAGTTTAAAACTGCCACAGGTGGATTACCTTTGTGTGCTACCAATCTGCACATGACTATAGTCTCTCATGTGCACCCTGCACCAGGGCACATCTGCACTTGCATTCAAGTGTAACAAGCCCAGTGCCCTTACCCTAGATGTGTGCAGTAGCCTTATCTTAAAAGGTGGACACTGGCAGTAAACACTCTTGGTTGATTTTACCATGAAATTACTGTGAGTGAGACTCAGGTAGGGAGACTCATCCACGATAAAGGTCCTAAAACTGGGATGACTGAAAAAAATCCTGTTGTACTAAATGGGTGGAATCAATTTGTAACTGACTATAAATTAAACTGTCTCCCTCCACCAAGAATGAATAATATCGATGAGTAGTATGTCTGGTTAGGATTTTGTTAATAATCTCTAAAAGAAGAAGATTTTTAATGTAGAAGTTGATTTTTATAAGTAGAAGTTTTCATGTGATTATGTATACATTTTGCACGCTTGTGATACTAATAAGAGGATGAATTTATGAACCTGGTAACTTATTAGGCACAAAAGTACATTTTACAAAGAAATACAAGTGATTCTCTTTTTTGTGGCTGAGAGTGAACAAATGGTTGAAATAGTGTAATATTTAGAGATACATGTGTCATTGAAGTGTGAAGATACCACTAGGATATTAACGCCTACAGCTTCGAAAGAAGTAGAAGTGGAGATCAATGCTATTATAGCTCTTCGCAGAAAAGAACAGTGACTAGACCCAAAGGAATTTTATGTTAAGAGGAAAATGTGAAGCACAGTATTTAGGTATGTATTTAGGTATGTATATTTGTGTGCAATACTGATTGTGTGTTTCTATTTGTGTATTTCATTAGCGGTCTTTCTATGTTTGCCTGAGCATGTGAGTCCATTTGTTTGTTCTTTTCCATTCTGCTTGGCTTCTAGTGTCAGGTTGTCAAAAACAACAGGGGTATACCCAAATCAACCTCTTATACCTGGGTAAGGGATGTAGTATATACAAGAAAATTGGTATAAAAGGAAAAAATACAGCACAATTTATGAGAATAGCACATTTAATTACCCTCTTAAATTGATATTTTTTTAGAAAATATATCAGAACATTTTCATGACACACATGCGCAGAGACACCAAATCAATGAAATACATACAACAATGACATATATCACAACGTTCTGTACAAAGACAGATACAGAAAATTATGTATACAACACCACAATAACCCTACAAAAATAGTTCTTACTAGTGTCCCCCTTACACTTCAGGGTAAACACTTGGAGGTAGTCAGGATGATACACCTAAGGCAAATAAGATAATAGACCTAATTCTGATGTTGCACCTACATATAAATAAAATATTCTAATTACAGCAACTCCTCCTTAGAAGTGTCGACGTGACCAAGTTTCAGCCTTTTCTTTTTAGGCCTCCTCAGGACAGGGTTTATAGATTACTAGACAAAACACAAAAGGGCACTATTACTCCAACCTACTAGTATGTGGTGAGCATGCTGGTTACTAATCGTGACTGTCCATATCAACTACAAGTGACGGTACTTCTGTGCTCCCCGAATGACACCCTGCATCCACTGCTTCATAGTGATTAGTGAATGGAAAATAAAACAAATGCCCAATAATTATGTGCAGGAAAGATCCAAAAGGGGCACCAAGGGCCATCAACCAAATGCCTCGACCCAGTGTTTTTCCTCATACCCTGGTCCTGTGAAGACTTGTTAGATGTGAGTTACTGGCCTTGAGGATGGCTTTGGCATGTATGCACAAATGGTGTTTTGGATTGTGACATGCGGGTTGAGGAATTTGGATCAGGTCGATCCACCACTGCACCTGTACAGAGATTGGAAACCGAGTTTCCACCCCAGGACAAGGCCATCAGTGATGACATTTCTGAAGAGGTGGAAGTGGATGATGGGCTTGGCCCATCTGGCAAGCCTGGGCAGACTCCAATAGTGGGGCTCACTGTGCCCACAACAACTCCACCCACCACAGCTGCAACAACACAGCCAACCACTGCCCCCACAGCCTATGCACCTAGCACAGTCAATAGCATCCTGTGCCTCCCAATCCAGGACTGTTGGAGGGTGCAGACTGTGCCAAGGGCCCAGGCCCATGGGTGTAGGAGTAGTGGGAGGGTAACTGTGGGTCCGCAGAGTGAGCTCACTGGGGATACCGACACCCAGGCTGCTATCAACCAAGTCCCTGGAGTCTACCTAGACTCCAAAAGTGTCATGGGACAGGTATTGGTTGAATCTGGGAAATAAAGAAGCTGCAACGGGACACATACCAGGAGGTTGCCGGCATATACACCAAGGTGGCTGGCATCCATACCGAGGTGGCCGGCATGAACACCAACATGGCCTCCCTGATTGGGGTGCTGCGGACATCAGCACCACCCTCCGCAGGGCTTTTCCATCAACATCTGCTGCAGCCGAAGGATGGGAGGGCCCTGTCAGAGGAAGACCTGCCTGCACATGGCCCTGTCTCAGCAGCTGCAGATCCTGCCTCTTGGAAAGAGGGGGTGTCCACACAAAATTCCAGGAGCTCATGATGGCAAGACACCCACCACTGCTAGGAAGAAACCTAATTTACTCCTGTGTGTGCTACACATTCACTTTGTTGATTATCCTGCCCACTTTTCTATATCTGATGTGAGGCGTATGTTGGACCATTGACTCCTGACAATTAGGACTCTACTACAATAGTTTCAGCCACCATGATTGAAGACTTCACATGTTGTTCTCACAGTGTAATATTTAGTTAATTTCTTATCCTTGTTCACTTAATAAAAAACACCCGTCACCAAATCATTGTCTCCTGTTGTAATTATCATACATAACAATGTGAATGTACTACCATGTGAACTTTGTAACGTGAAACTAGGGATTTCTGCAAGCATGGGTATTGTGTATGCAAACAATGTCCATCTCAGGATTACTACCATGTCCCAGCTACACATACAATCAATAAATCAGGTGTTTGTTAAGCTTGACTACTCACCCGTAAGTGTCTCAAGGCGCTGGGTGGGTGGGGGGGGTCGCAGGTTCCAGTCCATCAAGGAGGGGGTCAGTCGAAGAGCCAGATTTTGATGTTTCTTGCGAAGATGGGGAGCGATGTTATCTGTCTGAGGTGGAGTGGAAGGTCGTTCCAGGCTCTGGCCGCGCGGAAGGAGAAGGAGCGACCTCCTGATCTGGTCTTTGTACGGTGTAGAAGCAGGAGGAAGAGACAAAGTTGATCTGGCTGTCCATTTTGAGCTCTGAGTCAAGGATGATTCCCATATTGCTTGCATGGTCCGTGGGGGTGGGCGGGCTTTTGAGGAAGGGGGGCCACAATGTGTCGTTCCAGGCGGTGGCGTTTGGGCCCATGATAAGAACTTCCGTTTTGTTGGTGTTTAGTTGTAGGTAACTGTTTTTCATCCATTTGGCAATGACTCATGCCTTCTTGAAAGTTGTATCTGGCGGTGTTGGGTTCATTGGATAGAGAGAGGATGAGTTGGGTGTTGTGTGCGTATGACACCATGTTGAGTCCGTATGTTCTGACGATGCAGGCGAGTGGAGCCAAGTATGCGTTAAAGAGCGTAGGGCTGAGGGAAGACCCCTGGAGGACTCCGCAGGTGGTACGTGTAGGGTCCAAGAGGAAAGGGGGGCATCTGACCCCATGCATTCTGCAGGAGAGGAAGGACCGGATCCAGTCAAGGGCCTTGTCTTGGTTCCCTGCGTCATGTAGTCTGGGTCGGTTGAGAGACTATGTCGAACGCCGCTGAGAGGTCGAGGAGGATAAGGGCTGCTGCTTCTCCTTTGTCCAGTAGGGTACGGATGTCATCTTTCGCGGCGAGGAGGGCGGTTTCCGTACTGTGTTTTTTTCTGAAGCCAGATTTGGAGGAGTCAAGGATATTGTGCTCTTTGGTGAATGTGGCGAGGTGGCTGTTCATGGCTTTCTCCATGACTTTCCCTGGGAACGGGAGAAGGGAGATGGGTTTGTAGTTTTTGAGGTCAGTGGGGTCCGCCGAGGGTTTCTTCAGGAGGGGGTTTATCTCAGCATGCCTCTAGTTATCAGGGAATGAGGCGGTTGCCAGGGAGCGGTTGATGGTATGGCCCAGCATAAGTGTGATGGTGTTGGCGTCTCTGTTGAAAATACGGAGGGTCAGGGGTCCATTAGGGCCCTGGAGTGGATTGACCCATCGTCTTCAGTGTGTCTTCGGTGGTGAAGGCTGTCCAGTTGTCAATCTCTGGCTTCAGGGTGTCGGTGTGGTTAGTAAGGGTTCAGTGTGTTGGTTGTCTTCGTCGAAGTTGTTATAGATGGTCTTGATATTGTGGTGGAAAAAGGTGCTGAGTTTGTCGCATAGGTCTTGTGAGGGAGGAATGTTGGTGGACTTGCTGGTGGGTTGTGCGAACCCCTTGGTGATGTTGAAGAGTTCTTTGCTGTTGTGTGCATGAGTGGAGATTCTGTCTTCAATTGCTTTTTTCCTCGTTTTTCTGATGAATTGGTGATGTGCAGTGGCGGCTATGAAGTTGGTGTGGGCTTCCGAGGATTTGTTGTTCCTCCAGGCCTTTTTGAGGCAGCTGCAAGTGCGTCTGGACTCTCGAAGTTCGGTGGTGAACCATCTAGCTTTCTTAGCGTGGGTGTTGTTGTTTTTCTGGAGGGGGCTATGGTGTTGGTGCTGTCAGAGATCCATCTGTGCAGGGTTCGGGCTGCGGTGTTGGGGTCGTCGTTTACCGCGATGGTTGGGGTGGAGTTGCTGAGTAATGAGGTTAGCTGGTCATCGGTGATTCTGGTCCAGTTTCTTCGTGGGAGCAGGGCCTGGTGTCTGTGGATGGTGAGTGTTCTGAAGGTGAAGTGGATGCATCGATGGTCAATCCATGGGAGTTCGGTGGTGTGGCTGAAGATGATGGAGTTTCCTGTTGTGAAGAGGGGGTCAAGGGTGTGTCCTGCTGAGTGGTGGGTTCAGTCGAAATCTGGCGGAGTCCAATGTTGTAGAGGTTGTCCAGAAGGGATGTGGTGCTGTGGTCCAGTTGGTTGTCGAGGTGGAAGTTGAAGTCTCACAGTAGGGTGTAGTTGGTGGATGTGATGGGGTGCGGGGAGATAATGTCCGTGATGGAGTTGCCGAAAGGTCTGCGGGGTCCAGGGGGTTGGTAGTTGAGGGTTGCTTGGAGGGTGGAGGTAGGGCTGGCCAGTATCTTAAAATGAAGGTGTTCCATCAGGTCTGTGGGCTCATCTGGGAGTGTGCTCAGGTGGAGGGTGGATTTGTGGAAAATGGCAATTCCTCCTCCCGGGCAGGTGCGGTGGTCCTTCCTGGAGATCTTGTAACCTTGGAGAATGGCGATGGCGATGTCCGGTCCAGAGGTGGTGTTGGTCCAGGTTTTGGTACAGAATGCTATGTCTGGGGTGGTGCTGTCAAGGAGGTCCCAGATTTCAGTGGCATGTTTGTGGAGGGATCGGACCTGAGGAGGATGTATTGCAGGGTCTTCGGTTTGGATGTGTTCTTGCGGGTGGGTTGCGCTGGGTCCATGGTCTTGCCTGTGCTGCAGGTGTGCCGGCAGCGGTGACAGCTGAAGGGTCCGGGAGTGTTCGCTGGTGATGCTAGCTTGCAGTTGTTGTTGTGGCCTGGGTTGGGAGCATGGAGTGCTGCTGGGTTGTAGCATCGGCGGTGCAGAGATCCAGGGTTCCTGGCGCTGGTCGTAGTCGGGTCGCAGACGGGTGCAGATCGGCTTCCCTTTGGTGCCCCAGTGGCGCAGCCGCTGCGTGGCCACGCAGCTGCCACCATTAAGCGAGGGTCTGGGAAGGCTGGACAGCTGGAAGGCAGGAGCAGGGAGGGGAGCTGGATAGGGCCAATCGCACTGGTCGTGCTGGGGGGAGGGGCCGCGGGGGCAGCAGCGGCAGGGAAAAACTGGCTGAAAAGGCAAAAGGAAAAAGGCAAAAAGAGAGAGAAAAGTGCAAATAAGGCAGCAAAAGTGCAAGAAAGAGTGGTGGAAAGACACAGAGGACAAAGAAGGAGAGTGAAAGGGGTAGGTTGAGATGAGGGTAAAAAACAAGTGAAAAGCAGAGGAAAGACGCAGAAGGAGAGTGAAGGGGGAGCTTGAAGTGAGGGGAAAACAACAGAAAATGGAGGAAAGACCCAGAGGGAGAGTGAAGGGGGGAGATAGAAGTGAGGGTAAAAAGGAGAGAAAAAGTGGAGCGAGAGAATGGAAACGGAGGTCCAATTTTAAGGCAGAGTAGCATAAATTGGTCCGTACACTGCGTTGTGTTAGATCACATGATGGCACACATATTGCATTAGGACCAACACACCACAAGGAACTAGTCCAATGGAAGCCAGGTAACTTCCATCCTATCGCTGTGCAAGCTGTATTGGTACCGGCTTTGTACATTCAAACTCTGTGACAAACATTCCCAGGAACAATCCATGTCCACTTCATACAGCTGAAGAGCATCATCTATCTGCTAATGTCACAACTCCAAAATGTCCAAATGAAGATGGCATGGTGCAGGAATCCAAAACAGACCAACACAGAGATATTAGCTAATAAACCATATATCTGGCATGCATCACATTTCCACCTTCTAAATAACACAATCCAAGGCAACATTTACATCTGAACAAAGCTATACCTTTCCCTAGATGTTTCCAGACCCATATAGTCCTATTATGTAGCATAGACTTCCTCCTCACAACATCACTACAAGAGCTGCAATAATAGTCAAAGTCATCACATCTCACAGCATACTTACACTCTGAAGTAGTTTCGGGTGAGACCTTGAAGTAAATCTGCTACTTCCACTTGACCACTATCATCATTAGTTGGTATTTTACGTTCCTCACCCAGTGGGTCTTCATGGCCTGCATTCTCTGCAATGTAAGGGACTTTCCTTCACAGGGCAATGATGTGGAGCATACAGCAGGTCACAGTGATCTTACACACCCTCCTGGGTGAGTAGAGGAGGGCTCCCCCATGTCTTGTCCAGACATTTAAATCTGACCTTCCGGAGTCTGAAGCCCACTCCACTGCCCGCTGGGTTCTTCCATGGGCCTCATTGAAGTGGAATTCCCCTGGAATCGTAGGATTCCTGGGGGGTGCCAACAACCATGGTCGATTTAGAGACTTAAGTCTCCTAGATGGAAGGTAGACAGAAGTGCAACAATGAGTTACACGCTATCAGATCGTGCTACCTGACATCACCTGCACAAAGTTTGGACAGATCAAAATTACCTACAAGCCACGCCATATTCGATAGTAGTAGTGACATCAGCTGGGGAATGGTGCTGTTTGGCAGTATGAAGAAATCACGGACAGATCTTGGAAACTGGGGAAAGACATTTGAGATGTAAAAATCCAGCAGCATACAACCTGCACATTGATAGAATGGAAGTGCTTCCTCTTGCGATACACTTGCTCCCTGACTTGTGGTGGTACTAGGGTAATATGTATGCCATCAATGGATCCAATCACATGTGGAATGTGACAAAAGCATAAAAATCTGCCTTCACAGTGGATAAATCCCCATGTCTGGGGAACTGGATGTAGCTAACCATGTGTGCCAAAAGTTCTGCTAGCACGTCCTGTAGAACATGACTGAACATAGGTTGTGGCATTCCACCTGTAATAGCGACAGTGAATTGAAATAAGCTTGTGGCCAAAAAATGCAATACAGACATGAGTTTCACAAGTGGTGTGATTGATGTATGATACGTGATGTGAGGTTTGAGGTTAGACTCCAACTTGTGACATGAGTCCAGTATTGTTTCAAACGTAACGTCTAGATCACATGTCGCAATTCCATGGTCTGAAGCTCTGGAAATGGGAGGTACACTGGAGCCTGGATTTTTCTCCCTCTCCAAGGGTACCTATGAGAGGAGTTAAACAAAAATGTATTTTGGTCACAGTGTGCAGAGTTCCATATGTGAAGAGTAAGGCAAATGTCATGTGTCGAAACATTAATGCTTCATTAGGGATCACACATTTTTTCACTTCATCATTGACAAATCTTGAACATTAACCAGTCATCCCCAAGGCGGCCTTCATACGTCTGTAACAGAACTGTGCACATCATCAATTCAGAAAATTTAAATTAACACAAAAGTAAGCATAGTATAATTGTTCATGTGAAATACTGCCAACTGCGGTGAACAGTGCGCCACACACATTTTGCCTTTGTGCACAATAATGCACTACACAGATGAAGTTTTGTACTGGCCATGACATGGGATTGGAGCATTTGAAATGTGACCAACTTTGCCCCCATTTGTAGTGGTTGTGACACACTTAGCTGTCACCAATACAGTTTTCCCAACCACTAACATGGCGGATGCCTGACCTCACTAATAGCACATGTTGAACGTACGCCACCACCAGAAGTCGACCATGTGGTGGGGGGGTCACATGCATGGTGGACACAGCCATAGGCAAGCGTTTGTGATATCGACGGTTGCTGTTCAGTGTATGCCGATGCTGATGACCCTGTACATGGCATACATGTTTGGTAGTTGGAAAAAAATCTCACTTGCCTCCTGACACTGCTGTTAATAACACTTCCTTTATCTTAGCTGATGTTTGCCACCTCTGGGAGCAATCATGGCATGCACTGCAGTGGGGAGCACCCGTTCCTTCACTCCAAAGGTGCTGGATGACGTGGTGGATTATGTTCTTCAGCTCTACGGCTCACCAGAGGAACAGGCAATTTTCTCAAATACATATTTAACTCCATTTCACTGCTTCCTTTCTACTGCCATAGGCTATAATGAGCCTCTGAGTGTCAGAATGTAAACATTATGTTGATTGAATACATTGTGTGGACCCTAGATAAGACCACACAATGTAATGGATTATGGGGCCCTGAACATTGGGGAGAGAAGGCCACCATTGAAATGTGTGATAACAGTGATTTCTTCTTGTGTTTCATGCATATCTCTACGAGGGCTGAAGTTCAGAGTAGTTATAATTAGTTCTCAAATCACATTATGGCATATGTATATTGTTATGTATAGACTTCACACCATGAGCCATGACTGTATACTGTTATATGCATTTGAGGTTGATGTTAGCCAAGTGTACCATCCCACAGATCACTCAGCCCACATCAGATTTTTTGAAACAGTTGTGTGGGAGGTAGCTATATCTTACAGACCCCTTCAGAGTGCCACACAACCATATGTTTACATAAGACATGGGCAGAATATTCACTTTTCTGTAATGAAATAGTGGAAATGTGATGTTTATGCGGGATGAGTAGCCCTAGCCTGCAGTGAGCAAGGCCTGACATTGATACATGATGAGTCTGGACAATGGCCCAGCCCTAGACAGAGTTACTGTGATTTGAGAACTGATGCACAGAGTAATTTCACTGTAGACCTGCTGACCCATGTATGTTCCCAGAAAGAGTTATCTGTACCACTAGTAGCCATGATAGCTGTTACATGGATAATATAAGGCATGATGACTGAGGTGATTCCTTAATATGATACTTCTTTACATTGACCCACAGTGTCAATGTGTGTCTGTCACTGACTGTCCCCTTATTCACACAGGTCAGTTGACACTTTTTATCAGTGTTTCTTCCACTGTACAGACCTAATGAACATCTGAGACATGAACAGTATAGCTAGTGGGTTACTTTTAAATAAAAATAGAAATGTGAATCATCTGTTTGCCTACAATATTCACTATCACACAACACATACAATGGAATGCTTATTGTCATCCCTGTTACAGTTCCACATATGGGAAAAGGAGTGTCCTTTGATTGCAGTACAAGCAACACAAACTTGTTATGGCGTACTAGGATATTCTAGTAAGAAGCCCACATGTCCTCACAGCCCCCAGAGGGCAGCTCTCAGTATCACACATACCAGCCCTTACTTTGTGACCTTAGTCTAAGGATATTGGGTATAGTATGGTACTCACCTCTATGGACCAAAGGCATCAATGCAATGGGCCTGGAAATCAAGGTGTCTGGATAGTCATGCACAGGTAGTTTATCCTTCAGAAGGTAAAATGGTGTGTTGTGTGTCATTCGATGTAGGATGGCCCGAGCCTACATGATGATAGTGGGCTGTCTCAGCCAGTTTAGGTCATGACAAGGGGTGAGGCTAAAGCAAACACAAGGAAATGATGGACGGAGTGCTGAGACTTTTCAGACACTCACCCCCAGTCACAGATCTGGGTTGAATCCATCATAATTCTTTAGCTCACTTTGCCACCTCAGTTCATACTCAGCTATATGCAAATCAGTCCTGACCTCATGGGAACAGTCCAGCCCGAACTGCCAAGCCCGGTCTTCCCTGAACCTGAAACAAGCATCGTGGGACCGGTTTCTGGGTAACACCCTTCATCAGCCAGGTTAGCTTGAATCCAGTGGCAAGGTGAGCAAGGGACCCACATCTGGCATACTCTGCCAACTTAGGGCGGACAAAGCAAACACAAGGAGATGATGGACGGAGTGCTGAAACTTTTCAGACACTCACCCCCAGTCACAGATCTGGCTGATGAGGGCCGAAACAGACCGAGATGCTTGTTTCAAGTCTAGGGAAGACGTGGCTTTGCAGTTCAGTCTGGACTGCTCCCATGAGGCACAGGGTCAAGATTGATTTGCATATAGCTGTGTCGGAACTGGGGTGGCAGAGTAAGCTAAAGAATGATAAGTGATTCAACCCAGATCTGTGACTGGGGGTGAGTGTCTGAAAAGTTTCAGCACTCTATCCATCATCTCTTTGTGTAAGGGTTGAGGTTAATCATCAAATGACCACAAAAGTGTGTAGCCATGCTTTAGATGTGCTTACATTGACACATTTAATATGTTGACTCTCGTTGAAGGCATGTGCTAGATATCAACATAATGTGTATCAAGCTGACAGATTTCCTCAAACTTTCAGTTACAATCTGTTTCTGCCTCTACTGCATCCATACAGGTCAACCCCCATCAGAAGAATGCCATTTGGAAAGCCATTGCCTGGAAGGGGTAGACCCTGGGAGTCTTTAACCAGCATAGTGCCCTCCGAAGAAAGAGGTGGGAGGACCTGGATGCTGTACCATGAAGATCACGTAGGTCGAGTTGGAGAAGTCCTCCCATCATGGAAGGGGTGCGCTTAGGACTGGGACCTCCAAGATGGCCTGCATACTGACAGTGGCCTACCTAGACCTAGATGGGCAGTTGAAGGCCCAACAGCAACTAAATGGGGGTGAGTCCTGGCCAGAGGAATACATTTTATATTGCCATCTTGAGTGTTACAGACATTTCCCCAACCATATTGGTGGTAGCCCATGTGCCACACATAAGATGATTGATTGCTAGTGCAAATGTGGTAGTAGCTGCAGGCTGCTATGTGTTGGCTGTTGTCTTCCTGACCTGGAACACAAAAAAGTCCTGTCCACATCCAAGTCTCTCCTTTTGAGCAGACACCTGGCTGAGTAAAGTGAGTAATCATCTCTTGTCCTCAGTAAATCTGGGTGACAACTGTACCACACAGGCAACTTTTCTTGCTTGTGTGAGGAGTGATGTACCCTCGCTACTGTCTCTTATTTGATGGTGGTATGTGATATGACATAGAGCTCACAGTACATGTAGTGACTGTACAACAGTTCCTATTGGTAAGTACTGGTTATAAAGTCAAATGAAACTGCTAACATCACTGGTGCTATCTGCATTAGTGCCTACATAATGGACTGTATGCATTTTCCAGTTGATGTTTCACCTGCAATAGTGTTTCAATACACTAATTCACTGACTAGTGACATGCACAAGGGAGTGAGATGTAGAACTGTGGGGAACATATGTGAGTGTCTACACTAATCTTTACAAGGCAGGCTGAGTATTCATTCATTCATAATCTTTATTTCGGCACAATAGAGCCATAAAAGATACATAAAACATAAGCTTACATTATTACAAGGTCCATATAAGGGAATTAATGATTTTACAGATAACACAGATTTAGGGGCCGAATAGGATTGCGGTTTTTCCGCATCCTGCGGGCCGGCGGAAGTGTCCGCCGGCCCGGAGGATGATGAAAAACCGCAGCGGAGCCTTCACAGACCCCCCGCCACATTAGGATGGCTGGGGGGTCAGGAAGACCATCTGCAGCTTTTCCGCTGCGGTCGCCTTTCGACCGCGGCGGAAAAGCTCTAACATGTCTGGCAGTGTCTATCAGACACCACCAGGCATATTAGGATGTTGGTGGTCCTATGCCTTTCCACGGCGGCATTTCTGCCGTGGAAAGGCATACGGACTTTCACTTCGGGGGGCCGTTGCGGGCCCCCTGGGTGAAGTGTGGGTGGGGGGTGCATATGGGCGGTACCTATGGTACCCCCCTGCATTTGCGTACAGAAAGCAGCAGGCACTGCGCGGTGCCTGCCGCTTTGTGCATGCAAATGCGATGCATGCATTTTTAACCTTGTGGCGGGTGCAGCTTGAAGCTGCACCCGCCGCAATGTTAATGATAGAGGATGTGACCGCCACCCTGGCGGTCACATCCTAATCTGCTCGGAGGGAACGCCGCAGCCCATGCGGACGTTCCCTCCTCCTCAGGGGTCGCGGACGGACTCAAGTCCGTCCGCGATCCTAATGGGCCTCATGGTTAGGAAATCGTTACATTTAAAAACTGATTTAAATAGGTTAAAAAGGCATCACAATGTAAAACACACATGGAATTCATTGCTTCAGTCCATAAACTTTTTTCATTTTCTAATGTTAATAACACTTTAAAATAAGAATATATATACACGACATTGTCTAAACAAAGTAGCAACAGCCTTTTCTAACTAGTTGCTTCAGAATTAGATCAAAATTTCATATAGAGCTTCAGACCCACTTTATCAAGTATGAAATGTTTTGCTAGCAGAAATCTACTAAATCCCCTGACTAGTAACGGCTTTTAGAATCCTTTCCGCTTCTTTATATGAGCGCACTCCTAAATATAAACAAAGATGTATAATCCATCTTTTTCTAATTACATCATAAGTTGGGCAAAAAAAGAATATGTATTACATGGACACATGGTACATAGGTCACTAATCTTTTTGGTATGAGTACTTGTCCACCTGGCTATAGTCATATTTGTTTTCAAAATTCCATACCTGAATTTCATATATAATGTTTTGGCCAAAGGTGGCTGGACCTCGTCCAGAAACTGTTCAAAGTCAGTACTATCTTTAAATGCAAGAAACTTGCTTATCAAGGTACCACCAGCTCGTTCGTTAAACAAACTGTGATTAATGTATGCCCAGAATACAGATTTCAATAACCTTTTCGAGTTTTGGGTCAATGTCAGTGGCTCATCCCAAAACTGCGCTAGGCCAATCCTGTTTAACCATGTACGGATGTGTTTTAACCAAATATTAGTATTGTTCCGATCTAATCCCATTATTTCTTGTAGACCATCTTTATAATCAGCCAACTCAGGTGTGGACCAGAGTCTCACCCACAGTGATAATGGTCTCAGAATAACAAAATGGTCTGTGCGTTTCATATTTACTGGTATTAATGGTGTACTTATCGGCAGTCTCAGGAGCGCCCCGTAAAATTTGTTTTCGCTGCTTGCGAAAACATTCCCACTCACGGTCCCCCATATTTCCGCCCCATATAACGCAGAGGACTGGGCTTTGAATTTAAAAACCTCAAGTGCCGGAGAAACAGCCTTGCTATGACTGTACCCATGCTTTTTCATAATTGGTAATATATTCTGCGTCAGTATCATTCTGCTTTTTTCTACTTGGGTTTTCCATTATATTTTTGAATCCAGTGAAACGCCCAAGTATGTAAAGTTCTGTATAGATTCTAGCTTTTGGCCATTTAAGGACAGATTCCCCTTAAAGGTTTTTTGGGGATTTATGGCCATATATTTAGTCTTGTTAGTGTTAATCTCAAGACCCTTTCTGTTGCAATATGTTTGCAATTAATTTAATAAGGAATGTAGACCTCTGGGCGTTTGAGATATTAATATAGTGTTGTCTGCAAATAGAAGGACTGGAACCCTTTCTCCTTTCAATTTCGGTGCATCGTTTGTGCAGCCCTCCAAATATGATGGGATGTCATTTACAAACATTGAAAATAATGTGGGTGCCAACACCCATGGCAAACTCCCCTCTTATTAGGGATTGCGCTTGTTAGTTCGCCCTTTGGGCCCCATCTTACTTTAGCATAAATATTTTCAGACAACCTTATAATCTGTTGCAAAAGGCTGACTGGGAGCCCTTGACAATGTAACCACTCCCACAACAATTCACGTACAATTAGATCAAAAGCAGCCCTGAGATCTATAAAATCGACATACAAATGTCCCTTCCATATATTAACATACTTCTAACATAAACAACAAAATCTAAAAACCTGGTCTATAGTGCTTATTTTGGGTCTGAAGCCTGACTGAAACTTCATGAGGGCAGCATTTTCCTCTATCCATGTGTTCATACGATTTAAAATATGCCTTGCATACATTTTTTGTAAAATATCCATTAAACTAATAGGGCGATTGTTAGCTGGATCATTCCTATTACCCTTTTTAAAAATTAGTATGATTTCCGCCCTCCTCCAAGTATCCGGAAAATCCACGCGTGCTGCTACAGCATTACATAAATAATGAGTGTATGACTCCCTGACATTAATTTCATGCTTGTATAAATCGCCCGGAATTATATCCAGTCCTAGTGCCTTCCCATTTTTTACTGCATTGATAGCTAACGTTGTTTCTTCTAAATCAAATTCTAGTTTAGCTACACTAGGGCTTAACAATAGGACACCCTACTGTGAAACAAGGAATTGGAATCATCAACCTCAACCGGGTATAGGAAGCACTACCCGGAAGATCCTGTACGTAAATAACTGTTAACCCATATGCACTAAACAGTCAGACACGGTGGAGTGTGTGACTGACTCTTGAGCTAAGACATTCAGTTACCTTACCAAAATAATATAAATAGGGTAATTCACAGAGTAAATCTTATAGCAAATAGAAAGAGGGACAGATGAGATGACGGCCGCAGACTTTAAAACAACAGGTAACAGGTAGATACATAGGCCACCATGGGTGCGCAAGAAGGTGATACACTGATTAATACGTGTGCAAACACATTAAATGAAATGAATGAAATGAAAACGGGATTTATATAGCGCATGGCTGCCCGAGAGCGTCCCAGCGCTGGGATTGCATTAACAACTGAAGGAAGAAGCAGAGGGGTGGAGAATAAAGGTTACTGCGGGAAAAGGTGAGTTTTTAGTAGCTTCCGAAATTTCATGTAATTAGGTTCGGCCCTTAGCTGGGTTGGAAGTGTGTTCCATAGAGTTACAGCTGTCACTGAGAAACGGCACCCTCCAGTGCGGGCTTTCTTGACTCTGTGAACAGTAGCCAGGTTACCTTGGGAGGAACGTAGGGACCTGCCAGGTTTATATGGATAGAGCATGGCTTTAATTATCTGGGGCCCTTGGTTATGCAAGGCTCTATGGGTAGTACAGAGGGCCTTGAATTTGACCCGTTCACGGATAGGCAGCCATTGGAGTGTCTTAAGGGCGGGTTTGGCTGAAACTCTTCGAGAGGTACCTGTCAAAAGCCTGGCGGCGGCATTTTGTGTTCTCTGGAGGACATTGATAGTTGATTCTGGGGCCGCCAAAAAAAGAGCGTTACTATAGTCCAGCCTAGACAAGATTAAACCATGAATAAGCATTTTTTGTGACTGTGAGGGGAGAAGCGGGAGAATCTTCCTGGCTGAACGAAGTAGACCTACACAGGTACCAGCTGTTTTTTTTGCCTGCGTTTCCATAGAAAGGTCTTGTTCCAGCCAGAAGCCCAGACTTTTGAGTTCCGTCTTGGGTGGTGGGAGGGGTCCTAAGCATAATGGCCACATGGCGGTGGGAAGAGGTGACATTTGATGTCCCAGCAGCATGAGCTCGGTTTTAGAGCCATTTAATTTCAGCCTGGAGTTACACATCCAGTTGTGGATTCCTTCTAGGCAATCATGGAGGTTTTTAAGTTTTTCGCCTTCTAAGGAGAATGATACAACCATTTGGGTGTCGTCAGCGTATGTGACGGCTTTTATCCCAAAGGGGGTGACCACATCCTCCAGGGGGGCCATGTATGTATTAAAAAATGTAGGGCTCAATGAAGAGCCCTGGGGAACCCCACACTGGAGGGAAAGAGGGTCAGATCGCACATTCCCTTCACAAACCTGGAAGGTTCTATCCTCAAGGAAGGAAGAGAGCCAGCAAAGTGCCTTTTTCCTCACTCCTAGGTTAAATAATCGCTGGATCAGGATTTTATGGTCCACTGTATCAAATGCAGCGCTTAGATCCAGGAGGATCAGAAGGACTGATCCCCCTGAATCCAAGATGCATCTGGCTTCTTCGACCACTTTCAGGAGAGCGGTCTCGGTTCCCTGACCTGGACGGAAACCTGTTTGCGAAGGGCGAAGAAGATTGTTGGATTCAAGGTTGGCTGACAGTTGCTGGTTGACCACCTTCTCTGCGATCTTGCTCATACCTGGTAAAAGAGAGATTGGGCGGAGGTTGGAAAGGTCAGAGGGGTCAAGACCTGGTTTTTTTGTAATGCTTTGACTATTGCGTGTTTCCAATTGGGGGGAACCACTCCTTGGGTGAGAGAAGTGTTGATAAGATTGGTAGCCAAGTGTGAGATGGTAGGTCCGATTTGTTCAAGGATACGAATGGGGGCTGGGTCGATGGGTGAGCCACTTTTCATACCTGAAAGAACTTTCAGGAAGTCATCATCGGTCAGCTGGTTAAAACTATCTAGAGTAGGGCCAGTTATAGGAGGAGGCAAAGCAGCAGGGGGATTGATAATAGATTTAGGTGGCAGGGTTTGAAGGATATTTGTAATTTTATTTTGGAAGAAGATTGCTACTTGATTGCACCTAGCGACTGTAGGTTGCTGAGTTGAGGGGGGGTTGGGGATTTTAAGTAGCTCTTTAACTATTTTGTAGGTCTCCCGAGATGAGTTAGATGCGGCTTGAATTTTTTCTTCAAAGAAAGATGCTTGGGCTGATTTTCGGGCTGATTTATAGATCCTCATTGCTTTTTTGTATTCTTCTTTGATGAGGGGGTCCCATTCTTTCCTCCATTTTCCCTCTTGGATTTTACAAGATTTTCTTAAGTTTCTTAATTCTTGGGAATACCATGGGGATTTGAAGGTCTTATTTTTTTTTATTAAATTTTTTTGGGGAGCGACTATATCTAAGGTAGAGGTAAGCCATCTAGAGAAATCTTCATCTGCTTTTACGGGGTCAGGGTTAATGGGAGGGGCGGAGAGTGTCAATACCTGGATCCAGTGGTCGAATGGGAGTTTGGACCAGATCCTGTCCTGTTCTCTGGAAATCAGGGTGTGGGGGGTGTTAGAAATGGTTTGCCAGGTGAATGGGATAAGGGAGTGGTCTGACCATGGAAGAGGGATAGAGGGTAGAATTTCTATTTCAGAAAGATTGGCGAAGAGGGGGTCTAAAAGATGACCCTTGATATGTGTTGTCTCTGAGTTAAGTAAATGAAGGTCAAGTGCCTTTAATTCTGAAATGAGGTTACCTGCCACTTTATCTGTGCTATCTTCTAAATGAAGGTTCAAATCACCAAGCAGGATGAAGTTGGAAGTCGAGGTGCAGGAGGAGATTGTGGACTCTAGTAATGAACCAACAAAGTTTCTCAACATGCCAGGTGGTCGGTAAATGAGAGTACCTGAGAGGGATTTATTGGGGTTTATTTGGAGGGAGAAGTGGATGCTTTCGCAGTCCTCGATTCCTCCCTCTTGTATCCTACATGTGAAGGTATTTCTATATATGATCGCTAGACCACCTCCTTTTCCCTTCATTCTGTTCTGGTACTGTATAAGGTATCCATGAGGTAACATGTTGACAATCTCAGCCTCGGAGTGGGACGTCAACCATGTTTCCGTGAGAAAGAGTATATCTAATTTAGACTCTTGAATTAATAGTTTGATCTCCAAAGAATGTTTGGATGCAGATCTACAGTTAAGCAGGGCCAGGCTAACATGGTTTGGTGAGTCACGATGGGTTTTACACAAAGATTCCCCCTGAAGTGAGGGTGGTAAGGTGGAAAGGGAGGCGGCCGTGCGGCATTGTAGCAGGCAGTCACGTGAATATCTAATTCGGTGATTCCGAGAAATGGGCAGGGTGGGTGGCCCTGTGCCCGGCCTGGCCCGGACGGGCCCAGACGGGCTTGCCTCTGGCGCGCCTCCGGCGCGCCATCGGCGCGCCCGCCCGCTGCGCAGACGGGAAGAGGGCTCCATTTTGTAGTGGGTGGGCCCAAATCGCCCAGCCACTAGAGCGCTGTCCGGGCCCCGTTCCAATATGGCGGCCGTAGATTCTGCGCCTCGAGGGGGAATTGCTGAAGAGACCGGGAGCCTTAAGAATGGCTTTGTGTCATGTAAGTAATCTACAATGAGCAGCGGCTCACTACGGTCTTCAGGGGCAGTTTTAAACAAGAGTTTACACAAAAACACAGTAAAATGCAATTATGCCGATTTCTGTTTAAAAAGCGCTATGCAATAATTAAAATGCAGTGCCTGAAAACAAGTAACAATTATTCTGCTCCTAATATTCCTAACCTCCCGGCTTTCCGCCTCAGGAGTAGTGCAATCTAAGATCAGGGGAGAGCCAGTGTCAGGTTCTTTTGTAGTGGGTGGGCCCAATTCGCCCAGCCACTAGAGCGCTGTCCGGGCCCCGTTCCAATATGGCGGCCGTAGATTCTGCGCCTCGAGGGGGAATTGCTGAAGAGACCGGGAGCCATAAGAATGGCTTTGTGTCATGTAAGTAATCTACAATGAGCAGCGGCTCACTACGATCTTCAGGGGCAGTTTTAAACAAGAGTTTACACAAAAACACAGTAAAATGCAATTATGCCGATTTCTGTTTAAAAAGCGCTATGCAATAGTTAAAATGCAGTGCCTGAAAACGAGTAACAATTATTCTGCTCCTAATATTCCTAACCTCCCGGCTTTCCGCCTCAGGAGTAGTGCAATCTAAGATCGGGAACATTGGGAACACAGGTGAGACACAGTTATTATTGTGCGGGTATTCCACATTATACTATACGTTGATACAGACCTTTAAGGGATTAGAAAACACCCATAATTGTAAGGGGAGGAGTATATAGATTTCAATGATAAGTAGAAAGGGACAAGTAACTCTTGAACGTGGAACATAGCCATAAGGAACGAATACCCCGAGAGTATTTTAAAGCAATACTCAATATCATTCTAATATGGCGGCAATTTTACTCTTAAAAGGCGGATCCACACAGAACTTGTGATTTATCTGCGCATGCACAGTAGAGTAGCAGAGATGGGGCAGCTATAACGCAGAGAAACCCGTGTAAATATAACTTCCAGAAAAGAATAATTAATATAGGTAGATAGAGGACCGCTGACTTATGTAAACTTAGGTCATAACTCAAGAGGGTCCCTGTAAACCATTTAAGAGGGAGAGATACGGATTGCCCTTCAAGGTACATTAAAGTATAAATTAATAACACTCCAAAATGGCGGCTAAGCCACACACATAGATCTGATCCATTGCGCATGCGCAATCGAGTGGCACATGGGCGTGTGATTAGCGTCTACCTGACAGCAACAGCTGAGATCAATCGGCAATTTGGGATGATATATAACGGGCGCTCGATCTCACACTAAGAGAGGATGAGATAGACCCGCGGTCAAGCAGGAGGTGGAGAGTGCTAAGGTAAGCCCCCGGGACCATATGACATTAGGTAGAGGAGACCGTTAGTAGAGCAGGCGGAATATCGAGCCATAATAAATAATGGGAAGTAACTCAATCTGAGTAGATAATAGTAATTGAATCATTGGTAAACGGCAGGAACTTACTGAATAGCCATTGTTAAAAAGTGATCAGCCAACTGAAGTGACGCTCTGTTTTAGTTTAAATAGACGGGGTAAGTTGGAGATACGGGAGAGTAAAAGCCACCGAACCGAAGAGATAAAAACAAGATGGGAATAGATTCGGTTCCCGTCACAAACGCGATGCATGCCTTAATACTGGGAAGGTTATGTACAATTATCGATTTTACGTAAAAGATAATCAAAATTAAGGCCATCACTAAGGGAATAGAGATAGCATGTTTCAAAAGGAGGGCCACTAGACTAAAAATGAGGGCTATGAGATACTTGTGTAATAAAACGCCATAATATATTCCATTACGTCACTAAATTAGTGCATGTTGTTCTTCCCACCTAGAACATATCCAGTTCTACCAATCTCGCTGAATGACTGATCCGAAAGTCGACACCCTAGGTGTTACCGCGGTGAATGAAATATATTTAATGACAACAGGTAAGGGTGCATATAGAAAACACGAGTGACAAAAATAAGATGATAAGAGCAATGAGATACAACTAAAAGTCCGTATTTTATTTCTATAATAGAACCCTGTATCAAAATCAAGGACATTTGTAACTACCAGAGTTTCGAGGAAATCAGTACAGTGCATGAGAATCGAAAGGAAACGGTCATATAGAACTGACAAAAGGTAAGGAGTATTTTTACTCTCAGTAAGACCTAGCGTTAATTATAGACACTGAGCTTAAAGTCTGCTTCTTACCCTCCATAGTTCCAAAAGGAAAGCCTCCCAACCACTCCCAGTGAGGTGACGGGGGATGAGCCTCTATTCTGAGAAATATTGCATACTTTCCCACCAAGTGTCCCGAAAGTTCAAGATCTATAATAAAGGTTAGTAGTGGATGGCACTCCCAGTGGTAGGAAAACTGCACGAAATTAGGCTGACAACTAAAATGTAACGGAGGGCTAATGATACCCTGTTGGGTGAGATGTAACATGTAACTAGTTATAGATAAATCAGAAATGAAATGTGTGCAAACAAGAGGACTGAAGCATATTAAGTGACTACATCCCTGGTTTGTGGAAAATAAGTACATCAGGTACAACCCACCCCAAAGAAAGCCGTTCGATTTGATATAGAGATACAATAGCGGTTGCCCTTTTTGAATAACATGTGTTGCACTTGTATATAAGACATAAACTATCAAGATGTTGATGACCCCAATTAAATTTGTCCTGAAGAAGGTGTAACCATATCCACGGCTAAAACACCGAAACGCGTCGACGCTCCACGTTTTATAGAATCCAAGTAAAGCCTGGGGGTCTCCATAAATACCCCAAATTTTGACATTGGAAGCCTCGCACAAGTAGCATAAAGGCTATTGGATCTGATTAACCTGTAGTAACATCAGTTGATTCATTGAAAATAGTGGGTTTCCTTGTCTGTTATTTATATAAGTCCTGTGTGATTAGGTTGTGATAAATGTTTTTCATGCATACTGTATAATTGTATTATATTGATGAATGTTTTATTAATTTTCACTGTAAACTATGAAATGTTTTATTTACCGTTTTTCAGGAAAAAATGCTTTTTCTGAAATTTTAACTTTGAGCTTGTCTCCTTATGCAAAGGAAAATACCATGTAAAGCAAGAGAATTTTTTATAAAGAAAGAGTTTAAATGTTACATTTTAGTTTGTGACCAAATTCTTAAAGAATACGATTAAGTCACAGTGAGGTGTGAATGAGTTTAGACAGCTAATTTCCAATAGTTAATCCAGGGATATTTCTTTTGACTTTGCTTAACAATAGCTCAACCTTATTTGATACCCCAGCATTTTCTGGTGCCCTATATAACTGAGTAAAATGTTCGACCCAAGTAGTCTCATCAAGAAAAACGTCCTTAACTACTCCTCCCATATTGCTCCCTTTGGCAACAAATCTCCAAAAACCCACTTGATCCTTATTCTCGGCAGCAATAAGCAGTCTGACCAATTTGCCTCATCTAAGCTTGCTCTCGCCTTCTCTTGTATTTTCCTATATTCTCTTCTAGCTTCCTTAATATCAATTGGGTTCTTATTTTTTATTGTTTGTAGTAATCTAGTCTTACCGTTACGGCAGTCCTTATCATACCAGTGTTTCCCGCTTGGCATAGTATTTGAATTTTTTATGATTTTTGGGGGCATTTTTGTTACCAGCGATATTAGTAGTTTAAAAAAACCTTGTGTAGGTCTACAAAAACACTTCCTTCAAGTGCTGAGGTTAAGTGTCTGAAAAAGGTATCAGCTAATGTACTATACATTTTTGCTAATACTTCGCCATGTTCCAACATGTGAGCCCACTTTAATGAGCGACGGTTATTACTGGCTAATACATCATCATTGGTTACATTAGATGCTTCATTAAGCATAGTTATACCAGGCAATAAACTGTTGGAAAATAACAATTGGAGCGGGCTATGGTCACTCTCGATTCTAGGCATAATCTCTAGGTCTACTACATAAGTCCAGATATCAAGAGAAACCACAATATAGTCAATTTTACTTTGGGAATTATTCCGAAAGAATGTAGAGGCCTTTGATAGATCTGATGGTAAACAGCCGTTAAAAGCTCTCAGCCCATAAGAAGCTGTCAACCTCATAATTTGTAAGGCAGTACCGTACAGGGAACCGGGTTGATATTATATAATATAGGAATATTATGACACTATCCTCATCTTCAAATATGTCTCCAAGTCCTATAATGGGCTCATAGTTGCAGTTCAGGTCACCACCTATTATTATGCTTGACTTTACCTCAAAACAATTTAGGAATGAGTCCAACTTTTCTAATATCAATGACTCTTTTGATAGGGGACCTGGTCTATTATAGACATTAAATAAATGTAGCACCCTTCCTTCCTTCGTTGTTATTTTTATTCCGATTATATCTATTGAATGTATACATAGTTCTGTAATTCTAATCTCAAGTGTTACTTTTACCCATATTACAAGCCCCCCCGAGGGCCTTCCTCTTGCAGAGGAAACCGCGTAAATAAAAATTTTTCTATACCCCACTCTATGCGGAGTATTTAACGCCCAGGTTTCCTGCAAGAGGCAAATATCACTTGTTTCAATATACTCATTCCACTCCGGGTCTCTAACATTTTTCCTAAGCCCGGTATATTCCATGAAATCAGTTTTATTCCTAACGGGTTACTAACACTAGTGGCTACTAAAGGTTCATCTAACAGAATATGACTTGCATTTGTAATTTCCTTTAGCAATACTGCTTCGTCAGCCATACTCAGTATGGTATTTTGGGGCACTAAACCATCCCCACCCATATCTACCTCATTTACTATAAATAAATTAGTCTGCAGTACAGTATACGGCACAATCTTTTCACCGTCTACCTCCATTTCTATCGGTACAACCAACATTTCATCTCCCGAAGCTATTGACGGATTCAGTCAATCGACAGCCTCCAAGGAAGATAATTCTTGGAACCCGTTGGAAGTATGAGGAGAGGGGAGATTATCCCGGTTCCAGATTATTTCTTCCCAACTAATCTATAAAAATACCCCAAAGGGAGGGTATGGATGTTGGTATTCTGCATCAAGGTCTCCTCATGTATTCTCAATATATTACGGACTGTATAGGGACGCCTACAATTTATAACTATACAATCACCTTGAATAAGTTTCCTCTGGTCCCTCACCAACCCTACTCTGCGCACCATTAACATTTCATTCATTTTTTGTGAGCTAAACCTTTTAAACTTTTGGAGCCAATCTACGGCTTTGTTTCTAAGATTGTGCCAAGTTTCAATTTGGTCCCTCCTTAGAGCTGGTACACTAGTTAATATTAAAACATGATTGGGGATTAAATCATTACCTTTTGGACTAAATACTGGCACCCTTATAGTTCCAATTTCAGAGTGATCTATTTTCTTCGTATATGGATGGCAACACTATAGTTCTTGTCAACTTTTGTTCCATCAGTTCTGCCTCCATATTCCACCTCCAGTTTCTGCAACCATATTCCATCAACTGTTGCAGGCGCAGTTGTACTTGTATTTGAGAATGTATGAATGAATGAGGAAATGAATGAATATCTGAGTGATGATGTATATATGAAATTCCCCTGTGTGTACGGGAGTGAGAGGTACATCGCTGTGTGTCTTATCTATTTCCTTATTATCCTTGATGGGATATGCCTTTTCCCCCTTTTTTTGTTTCAAAGTTTACCATATATTTGCCTGAAATGTACTCTATCGTCTTTATATTTATGGAAAGAAAAACTTTGTTAAAAAATAAAAGTATCATGTACTAAAAACAGTACCGGTGATGTCTTTGGCTCTGATTTTCATACTCACCCCTCCTTTAACTATATGGATCCTGTAAGGGACCTCTGATATTATTGTGGCAGGGTCATTTTGTTCTGTTTGATATGTACTAATCCCCTCCTCTCCTGCCCACATCCTAAAATCCCATTGGGGAACCCCCTTCTATCATATACTTGACAAATGGTAACCTGCAGGATCTGTGAAGATCAATTTTGACATGCCAGACAAGTGATAAGGGGCAAAAGGAGACTAAGACTACCATATTGGTTAGAATAGCAGTCACAGGGCCTCATTGTAGTTGTAGTCACTACAATCTCACCTGTCAACACTTGAGAAATGGTTGCCTGCATGAACAGTGACCATCAGTAGTAACAGGGCAGACAAGTGACAAAGAGCAAAATATATGTGTGTCAGAGATGCACAAAGCGCAGCACAAATCAACAACATTGGGTGCAAAATTATTTATAAAGTATTGGACATTTCCAGTGGCTTCTTCAGCCAAAGCAAATCTCAGGTCACAACAATTATTTTGTTGACTCCCAAAAAGATATAGATACAGCCCTGGCTTGTTCTCTACCGGTGTAACATCAACTTTTCAAGAAAATGGTTCAGAAGTTTGGCCTATTTGATGATATATACCTTACAGATGATGACTTGAACACACATCTAGACAGAGTGGGTTGCATTGTTGTAGGATTTGCTGAAAATGGCTACTAATTCAACTTTGAGAAATAAAAACTTACCTATCTCAGTGTCCTGTTCCTGGGATATAAGCTATAAAATTATGGCAAAGCTTAGCACCACATTTCTAAGAGAACTGTGTGCTCTTACAACCACCAAATACAATACAAAATCTCCAATCACTTTAGGGCTTTCTTAATTTTGGTAGGACATACATACCAGACTAAGCCCAATGAGTATAACCAGTTTATGATCTAATTCGTCCAGACTTCTCAAATACAACAGACAATACACAGATTCTGATATCACTATAAACTGACATGCTTGCATCAAAACATTTACACACGTGTTAAAACAACAAACTTGGTGATCCACGTAATTGCGGGGACCACAAGCTACACATATCTCAATTTCAATAAACGTGATACAGTTCGGATTGGATATAAATCACATTTATATTCCAATGCAATAATGCATTTTGCACCTACTGAAAAAATATTGACTGCAATTCAAAGAAAGATCATCGGCTCAGGGAAAGTTCATAATTGTTGTGACTCTCATTTCAGCCTTAGAGGCTGTTACAAAGGCCAGTGTTTCTAACGTGAAAGCCATACATCCAAGATGGATACAGTGGCCCCCCTCCATGACAACTACTGATGTAGACTATGTCCTTGACCCTACATTCAAAACACAAGAATTCCTACACTGTGAACAATAATACCCTGTGTCCAATGACATATTAAATCTTAACCAGTACGACTTCATTGTCTATACTGATGGCTCTTCCCAGCTTGCGATCAGAATAAAACAGCAATAATTCACTGCCTGCATAGCAGTAAGGGGTAGAATGAGGGATGGAGTCTTCCACCTTATGGAACATTTACACAATCACTAGGTGATTGCACTGCACAACTGTCTCATCTTGTACTCATCCTAATTTCCCCATATATATAGTGTGTCATTCTTATTGTGTCCAGTCTTACAATGAGCACTTACACTATAGGTACCTGAATAGATTCTGAGACTCTCAAGGAAATACTATCAAGCACACGTTGCTTTGGGGAAAAGTGGCGCATTTGAAAGAATGTTTGCCACGTGTTGGAATACACATTAAAGGGAATTAACTGACTGATGAAGCTGCAAATGCAGCAGTTCAGACTGCTGTTGTAGCTGCAATTACTCGTTCACATATGAAAGTGGATGGAGATATCGTGGGTGCTGTCAAAACTTCTTGTGCTGTCAAACTTTACAAAAAAATATCCAGCAAAATACCCCTAACTATTAAGTGTGCAAAACATACATTTTGCTTGTATCCCCGGAGTGGGGGCTCAAATTATTATAATTTCAGGCCGCAGACTAGATTTCATCATAGCTGCATATGAGGGGTTAGCGTCTGCCCTTGCAGGTGTGGGGGCTACAGTTTCACTTTTTCATTAATCCTATTGGTGGCCAGGATCCTATAAACATACCAAGCAATATATCCGTAGTTGTGACATTTGTCAAGAAATAAAAGCTTTCACCAGAGTGCATCCAAACAGAAGCCTTTCATTTATGAAATATGCCTAGGGCTTGTGTTTATCTTGACCACTGCGGGTTCTTCATCTACTGGTCCCTTTAAATACATCCTGTTAGCAGTGGATTTGTGTTCTTGATTCCTATGGGTATGGCCACAGCTATTGGCTGATGCTCAAACTCTTATAAAAAATATGCAAGTCTTTATCGGCAAAAAAGGCAGAAGCTGCTTTCAACTTTGACCAGGGACCGGTATTTGCCTCTAGGGCTTACCAGGATACCATGGGGACTCTGGGTGTGGCTGTGCATTATTCCTCCCATTACCACCCTGAGGGAAATTCAACAGTGGAGAGGAAAACTATTACAAAAATAATTCTTTAACACATAGAGTATTAGGTTAAGGTCAAAGTTGGATCAATCATCTGTATGGAGTCCAGAGAGCTTTAAATAATCAGTCTAGAAGATTCTTGGCTGGCCGGACTCCCTATGAGGTTCTGTTCAGCATCCAAATGTGGGTCTTAGACCTTGATAATCCTAGTACAGTGGCAGCACATAAGCCTTTTGAAACCAAACATTTTTGGCTGTCTAATGAAAGATTTCCGAGATGACGGTTCAAATGAACATGTGAAGTGTTCTGTCACTAGAGATGTGAAGGTGAAACCAGCAACTCCTGGCTGGATTCCAAAGACTGGAGATCCAGTTCGAGAGAAGATTGTTGATAAAAAGGAGTCTGTTCAATCTTACAGAGCACAGGTGCCAGTCCTGGTAGTTGAAGATACGAGAACAGTACTTTTTCCACTGCTTACTGGTTGTAAACACCATGTGCCCAATTCCGATGTCGTTCGGAAGGCCTCCGAATCGTATTTGGCTTCACCGGATTCCATTCGTAGCCATTGTTTACGACCAAAACGTGCACAGGTCTGAACGACCAAGTACAATGCGAAGTTCGCGCATGCTCTGACCGAATCGTTTCGAGGACCCGAACCTGTCTGTATGATTCCTACATAGATGAAACGTGCCACGCAATTGAGCCGTATTCTGATGAGTAAGTATGATGGATGACCCACTTCACCTTGGTCTCATAGAGACACAATGGTTGTCAAGCCGTGGCAGGCCCCCCTTCAGCCAGGGTCCTCAGAATCTATCACAAGGGGGGCCCATGGGTCCCCCAGAGCCAAGCATGAACAGTGTGACCACCCCCACAAGGTGTACACCTTTCCCCCCACCCCCTTTTTGCTATTGGAGCTTGTGTACACATCTGTACGCAGGCTCCCATAGAGTTCAATGGAAGTCTGAGCAAATCGAGTCCGTATGCTAACGGACACAACGTACTCGCTCGCTCGGACTCCCGGAGCACGTTTTGTCCGGAAAGCCCTCTGGATCTGAGCCATATAGAGGGCTTTCCAGATGGGATTGGAATCGGGCCCTAAGTTGGGCTGTGAACTCTGCTACATTCGCAGAGTTTGTGGAGTCTTTCACACTCCAAGATGGTGAGCATGAGTGTGCAAAATCCAATGCAATACCATTTCCCAGTGAGATTTCTCAACACGGGCGGTCGCGGATGTTTGCCAACCTTCTGTTCACATTGACGACTCTGCCGCTCGAGTGGAATTTCTCCCTGAGGGGAAGAAACAAGCAGTGCCCTCTCGTTCTGTGCCAGATGTCGTTCGCACTGATTTAACAGCACAGGACAAACACCCGGCACTAAAAATCTGTGTGAATGGTGCAAGGTAACACAGTCCACCGATCGTGGTACTCTGCATAGCTTGGTGGAGTTTTTTGTAACCCTGGGCGTAGTACTACTCTACGCTCATGGAGTATGCGTAGATTGCGCAACTACGCACTACACAAATTGCACGTAGCACAATGCAAAAACGCATAGCGTAGCGGGCATTTTTTGCTTGCTCGCGGTCCTCAACTTTAAGTTGGCAACCGCGAGCGAGCAAAGTCAACATCCAGGCAAAACTTTTTCTTCATTCGCGATGAGAAACTATCAGTCCGCGATGAGAAAGCTGCCGCTCAAATACAAATCTACTTGAGTGGTCAGAAAACGACTGCTTGCACTCTGCAAGATGCTGTTTGCAGTGATTTCACAGTGCGGACAAGCATCCGACACTGTGCAATCAGTGCGAACTACATTTCCCTACCACGCTACGCGTAGTGTGCGTAGTGCAAAGTGCACTTCGCATAGCTAGGCATAGCACTACTACGCAAACTACGCCCAGGGTTAGTTTTTTGTCACTTCGCAGAGCACCGCTACAGGGAACTCCATGAACTCTACCAAGGCTTAGTAGACGCAAGAGATTTGTCTTTATTGCTCTGATAAAATCACACCATGTGGTCAGTTTTACACCATAGGCCACAAAGGCTCCTGGGTAGTTACCTGTCTGCTCTCACTACCATACAGGAAATGCCTTTACAAGCATTAAATAATACCAACATTTCTACTCCTCAGCGGGTGGTATCAGACACTGAAGTTTTGCTACTTCCAGTTACAACAATTACTAACACTATACACTCACTGTATGTGAATTCCCAGACTTCGAATGCCTCACTTAACAAGGAAGTTGTTTATTATGTTCCACCTTTGGAGATATCTACCAGTTCTACACTGCCCCATAAGGTCCAAGTTTTGTCAAAGAATGCCTCTGGCTATAATGTAAATGTTGATGAGTTTTCCTCACATGCTTCCAACATACCATTGCATTGGATTCATGCATTTATCTTTTTGCTAAACAGACTTACTTAATTGCACCTTGGATTTATATTTGGAATAACGCTGCACTGCTTTTTATTTTCATTTGGATCGGATTTGTGATAGTTTTCTTTTTATTTACAAATAGACATTATCTCCTAGAACACTGGTAACCGAGGTATTGAAGCATCATACTTCATCATATAAAGTGCAAAGAGACCTGTACCTTGTGAACTTCTCTGTATTTCCCACCCCAGATGGCATTGTGTGGGATAAGGTACCATTTGATATTTTGGTCCGACAGAGACTTTACAAATTCTATGTATTTTTTAAATTTCACTAGATGATATAATGATTCCTGGCAGCTTGTCTGATGATTGGGAAATACATGCTATGCGTTCTATGCTTTCTGAGCTACAATATCATAATGTATTTGAAAGTGAAGATATGTATAGGGAAACAATTTATTATGGCGAAATGTTCTGTTATATTCACTTCATTATTTATTAGATAAGACCCACTCTTTGTGCAGACACAACCCTTGAGCATTGTTACAACATACAGTGTGGGAAAGTTATGGCAGCAATGGTTACATTATTCCACCTTAGGTGCACTGAAGGAGCACCTGTTTCTCCTTTGTCATGACATGGATTTACAGAATTTCTTCTTAGATCCTAGAACACCACCTCAGAAATGCTTTCTATATGCCATATGTAATGAACTATAGAAAGTTTCCCAGCAAGAAGCTGTTGAGCTCATAAAAGAAATTGGAAGGCCTAATTTAGAAAAGGCTCCTCTTTCAACATGGACAAAACCAGCTTAGATCAATTATGCAGTTGAGCTGGACAGTACATTATAGATTTTGAAATCTGGTTGCATGCTTTCGAAACACCGGAGCATGACTGATTTGTTTTTGCCTTTTAACTTAATTAGAACACAGAAAATAATGGCAAAAAAGACGCAATTTACACAGTTTTAGGCATTCAGCCTGTAGAGAAGTTAATGCACAAATGTATCTCTCTACCAACTTGTTTGTTTGACTTCACATCTTGTTTAAAACATTTTCCAGTAGGGAGGTTTGAGAGATATCAGTACACAAGTCATGGGTCCTACATTTAGATTTCAGATGTAGGAATGGGAAAACGGAGTATTTCTCAGTGGAAATTAATGGAAAACTTTGTTTGACCACTCTCTTGTTTGCAAGGAGGTCATGCTTCATGGCATGTCTAATGCACCATTGGCCAACTTATCATGATTAACATTATCTGAAGATAGTCCCAGCTGCTTTGATTCACTCGGCATTCAGATGACTTTCAAATGGAAGCTACTTGATGCTGATGACCAAGGTTGTAAACACGAGTACCCTATGTGGTAATAGACTGAGAGGTGACTGTGTGGCCTTCAAGAGCTATTTTCTAAGTGGAAGTTGATAAATTGAGCAGACTGAAAACCTTATTGTTTCAGAAGTGGATTTCTTTAGCATCTGCTTAAGAGACTTTTGAACTCTTAAGGCCTTCCTCTGAAATGCAATCGCCACTATGCACTACCCTCCCATAACATTTTGGAGTACTTGTACACTGCATATTTCATACATTTAATTTTGTAGGAGTAGTACATTTTTTTTAAGTGATTGATGCTGACTTGGATAGCATGTTCCAGACTATCTTCGGAGTGATTCCATCTTTCATACACTCCCTGGTTTCCAGTGTCTTTGAAGGTATGCCACTGGTACTATTTCTGACTGTCTGGATTTTGGTCCTAATGTTGCTGCTCCGCAATGAATGTTTCCCCTTGCAACCAAATAGTGATGGAACTGCCACATGTGCTACTGTGTCATGAGCATATGATGCAGTGCTTTAGCATGTCTGTGCTTCCAAAACTGAATGACAACTGGTCTTTGTCCTTTCGACCTGTGTGGTTACATTGTGTTCCACCTGTGTTCCACTATCTCTTGTATACTTTCGAGTGTGCTAGCGATATATGCCTTGGAATACAACCTGTTTATTGTATGGGTATGGAGCTACTGATGCATCTGCAAAGGATTCATTTTCAGTGTTGTTCTATGTGATTGCCGTTGCTACAAAATGCATATGAGACTTTTGTGGATGCTTTGGCTCTTGGATTTTTGGATCCTAGCACCTTCTCTCCAGCTGCACTGTTACCTGACACACCATCAGTGGCTGCTGATTGCGTTGGATGCGATTATGTTTGTGATTTGATATTTGAGGCTCGGACCACAACAATATATTGAATCATCATTCTGTAGATGCACGTTTGCTTACTCTCAGGTTGCTACGTCCAAATCATAAAGCTGTGTGCACATTCTCTTTATTGGGATTCTCTTACTTAGAACAGTTTGCTTTGACCATCTAGCCATTATACTCTTTCATTGAATTGGGTTATTCTTATGTTAGTTCATTCACTTATCATGACTTAAGTTATCTTCTTTAGTTTTTCCCTCTACATGTATCCTATCTGTACATCTTGTTCTCTGCTGTATATCTTAGAGGATGACCCTGTTTGCCTCTCTTTTTTTCCAATTTCGTCTTGTGTCAGCGAGATGAAATTAGTATTAGCTTCCCTTTCTCCATTAGGTGGCACAATATACTTCTGTTTAGATTCCTCAATCTTTTTGTTCGAGATATGTATCAGTCTCCCCTGCACACTCATATTAAATTTCCTGTAGGTCTATATAGTTGATATGTTTTGGATGATGCATACATCACTTCTGAACACTCAAAATATCTCCTTGCCAAATTGGTATATTTGTTTTTCTTCATAGAATGATAGCAGATAGTTCTATTTTCATACAGAGATTAAGCCCCCTCTAGGCTAACTCTGAGATTTTCCTCTTCCAACATGGCAGCCGTAGTCTCCTGCTCTTGTAGCAGACATTTGTTTGTACCATTCAATCGAACCACAGGTGTTCCAGGTTCGTGCCCGAAACCTGGGAACTTTAGGGCTATATACGTTCCATTCTTTGCAGGCCTCTTGTTTACCAGCTTGATCTCTTTGAAAGCAGAGCATGGTCCTCTATATTGCTCAAGGTAAAATTATTGTGAGTTTTATGTACTATATTTTGCTGAGTGTAGGCGTAATTGAATTTTTCTTGAGTCATTCTCCCCGGGACACTATTTCCGTAATTTAGTAATTTCTTCCCCTATGGGTACTTTACCGAGTTCTCTATGGTAGTACTGTAATTATCAATATTGTATCATTTTGTAGGTAACTGGAATTATTTTTTACAACATTCCCTTGTGTGCATTTATATGGTTTACTTCATTAACGCCCTATTGTTCCCAGTTGTGGACGTACTGTCTTTGAGTAGATGTAGGTCCCATAGCTTAGCTTTCTTTTGATCTACCTGGTCTCTTTAGCCAGCTTTAAAGACCAATTCATTATGCAAGAAACCTTTATAATCAAATCCCTGTATAATTATTTCCCACAGGCTCTTGCGTACTGGGCACTAAGGACCTCTTATCTGAATTTCTGAGCATATATTATATACGTATATTCCTGTGTAACCATTCTGCCCTGATACTCATATATATTTTCTGTTCCACCTGGATCCATTATGAGGCAAGTGTTTCACAGTCTAGTTTTCATGGTCAACCCCTACATCCGGAATTTTGGTTGCTCCACAATATGTACCTACGTGTTGCGTTTATGCGAGTTCATATGTTTTGATCTGTAGACCCTACTAAAATATTTTGGCTAATGTTGGGCTTCCAGAATTGAAGTTTCATGTCCTGAACACCTTATTCAAAAGATGACTGTCCCTATGGAGACAAGCCAACTGTGGTATATTCCTGTTGGCACCTCTCTCTTTGCCTCTATTCTTGACCTAGCATTACCTTTAATATACACATTAAGAGATGGCCTATTCTGCTTTTGGACATGTATCACCTTTTTCTTTCTATTCTTGGTGTGTACAGCTCTTTCTATCACAAAGGTATATATATTTACATATATACAACAATGGTGTTTCTTGGAAGATGTTGTATGCACGTATGATTTTCTTTGGGTTTGATAAAGCTTTATAAGTCTGTTGTTGAATAATTTCTTTCCCTAGTCTGTTTTATTTTTGTTTATTTTTATATATTGTATTTAATAACTTTGTAAATATTCATATTTCAGACCTTGTATGAGATCAGATGTGAGCTCTCTCCATTTTTGAAAAGTTCAGAATGGAAGGCATTGGCCACTATATATATAGTTCGGACAGCGCCCTGATAAAGATTGCACAATTCTTTCCAAGAATACTCTGATTACCAAAATGCACATCGGTGCAACCCTGTTCTAATATATTCTGTTCTATAAATAAGGAAAAGGACAGAAAAAGATATGTATATAATAACCGTTTCTTTTATTTTCAATGATAAAATGGAACAACTGATATTATATTGACCCATACTATTTTGGTGGCACTCATGGGTGACGCCAGAATTGGCTGAGCATAGGTTGTTAAAATTAAATAAAAAGTCTGATCCGTGCTACCATACATAATGATTCTTAAGTTAGCCTTTGCGGCGCCATTTCATATTTAGCCACCAATTCGAGGCCTTGATCACAATAAATTGCTCCTTGGCACTGCAAGTAGTAGCCATGCTAAATTCTCGGTGTCTCTGTAAGTTGGGCCTCGCTAAATACATTGTTTTGTATTTCTGCATACCTTTCCCATGAGATAGAACTTGCTCCCACTGTATCAGCTGCAGGCACAGACAGAATGACTTTGCCAGAGAGATATTGTGTGCCCGGTCTCAGACTCTTAGCTCATCTCTGTGTATTGCTTTGTTTCTTACTGCCTTCTGTGGAAAGTTACTGGGTGGGTGGGTGTGTCGTGTGCTCATGCTGAAAGGTATAATTGACACCTTTATGCTTGTGAAAGCCAGAACCTTCTGCAGTCCTCCTAGGAGACTGATCAAATTGGGCTCTGCTGCAGTGTATTTCTAATAAAGAAATTGGTTTGTATTCTCTATTGTCTGACCGACTCTTCACTTCTTTGGAAGGCTATGAGGTGGTCGTTACATCACCTGTGTGCACCAGGAGAGTTTATTTTGTCTTGTGATAAATATGGCACAATTTTGAGTTCTAGTTTGTTTGAACTTGGTAGATCGGTGGACCCTTGAGGTACAGAGTGTTTGCAAATCGTCTGCCAGGCCACTTGGTAATTTGGTCTACTCTTGAAAAGGTCTGGGGCGAGAGCCTATCCTCTTGTCTTGGTGCAGTCTTCAGACTGTCTGGTGCAGTCTCTGGATTGCCTTGTGTTGGTACAGTCTCTGGACTGTCTTGTCTTGGTGCAGTCTGAGGACTGGCATGTTTTGGTTCAGGCTAGAGCCTGACTTGTTTTGGTTCAGTCTGAGGACTGACTTGCCATGGTGCAGTCTGAGGACTGCTCTTGAGAGCTCTTTTGTCTGTGACTGTGTTTTGTGAATATGGTGCACCATCAGTTAGTTTTTTTGATACGGTCTGAGGACTGTCTTTTAAAAAGAAAAAAAAGCACTTGCAACTGCTTTGCCAGGCAAAATAATGAATTTGGCTTCTTTTAAAAAATGCCTGGAATTAGTTTCTTGTTGTCATTGCTGTTCTGCTGATTCATGATTGGAAGAAGATCAGCCGGCACAAATAATAGCAATACTATATATGTTTGTTCTTTGCATAGGATGAATGATTTGAGAAAGGACGAAGGAATGTGTGATGGGGGAGAATGTGAAATAAGCCAGTTAAAGAGCATGCTGTGATGATAAAAAAGAGAGAAACGCAGGGGTGCACTGATGGCACCCAGATCTTAAATTTGCTTTGCACATTGCAAATGGACAAAAGCTGTTTTGAGCTTTAGACATGAAGTTGCACTTGAATAGTGGCATGCAAAAAAGAGAAAAAAATAATGAATGAGCCCTGCTCAGATGCTGATATTTTTTTTGGGTCTGATGGGAAATGTAAGGGATGCTCAAGTAATTAATTTGTGATCGATTTGAGTGTGTTGAATTTAGATTTGACCTCATTATAGAATGTGCATTTAATTTGAAAAATGTGTTGTGAACATTGAAGGTAGTGTATATTTGTGCTGAACAGACACACATTTTAAAAGTGCTGTAGGAGAAATGAAATACACGTTTGTGATTCAGTAGTGTTAGAAGGGTTGCTGTTTGGCCTTGAGATAAGAAAGGAATTCCCAAGGCGAGGGCTCATTGGACAGGGAGACACGGAGCAGCAGACAGAGAAGTGAGAAGCTGGGGGAGGCAGATGGATTTAGAAGAAAAAATATGATGGTACTTAGAGGGTTTGCTCAGAAAAGTTGCTTGCAGGTAATGGAAGGGAGTTACACTGTGTTGTTTTCACAAGCAGAAATAAAAGGTGCTCAGGTGTTTTTCAAGCTCCGATGCTCCCTGGGAATACGAAGAATACAAAAATGTATTTGAATAATTCGTCCAAGACAAATGTGAATTCTTTTCAGAAAGAAAATAAGAACACGTTTCAACAGGTTGCTGTATTTGAAGATGAGGTTTTTGGCTCTAACATGTCTGGCATTACCAACAGCCGCGGCCGGTAGTGGGAGTACCGGCCGGGCGGTGACGTGGGGGGGGGGAGGGGCAGGGTGGGGGGTAGTAATGTATGGATTCTGGACCTTAACAGGTAAGTAAACATGAAAATAAATAAAATACATAAAACAAATCGAAAATTAGCTGTAATACTCTAGGGAGGTCTTTGAATCCCTGAGTTTCTCAAGCGCAACCCCGTGTAGTTCCTGTGACCAGGAGGCTGCTTTCTCCTCATCTGCTGCCCTGCTTGCTCTATGACCCTTTATACACAAGAAGCATGTTGACACGCATAGAAGCCCCACTCGTTTTCGCCCCGCACCACACACTAGCTGTATCAAACGTCTTCCCGCCCTTTCCCAACTATAATGGACAGCTCACTCAAGGGACCTCGGCACCTTTTGGTGCGGTGGCAAAGTTACAGGCACACATGGTCAGTGGAGACAAATCTTCTGGCCCTTTACGCAGCTGCAGTGTAGGAAAAGCACTATACATTTACCCAACGAGGTAGCACTTACTGATTAGCCAGTAGAAAGTACTCCAGTTGAGTAGAGTGCAAATTGCAAAAAAATCCGCGAGTTCGCAGGAAAATCTACGAATTAGCGGATTTTTTTGCGAATTCAGGGACCGCAGAGCCGCAAAATTCGCCCATACTTACTCACTAGCTTAGTTAACATTAGGTAGGATTATCAAAATGATATATATTCATATAATCACTGCAACTTTATAATTGTTGAATTATTTATCGTTTTCACCATTCTTGTCATTCTGATAATACTGCATTAATTCCTTCTAATTGTAGCTCATGTCTTTTACACAAGAATGCAATTGTTTCAATAAATGTTTGAGATGCCAGTTTGTGTATTTCTTGTGTCTCCTTTTGGGCATGCCTGATGTAATAATGAAAAGGTAGATCTGTTTCCAAAATTTCTCTAGGAGGGGGATCAGAATGGTCATGTTCTGAGGTTGCAGGTAACATACAGTACCCTGTCAGGCTTAGGAGTCCAGATGGCGTACTGTGAGCCTACCAGGAATTGGGTCAACATATGGACTTTGATTAATGTGCTCTTCAAATGCCCAGTTTTACTTACTTAGTATGAACTGTACGACAGAGGGAAATAGAGTCTATCACAGGAACCGAACTCCTGGTCTGAATGGGATACTGGATGCTATTTTCAAATCAGTAGTAAGTAGGGGTGGGTGATAAATTTTTCTCTGGCGCCAGAGTTCCTGAGTTTTGGCCACTCCTTGCTATGCTTGTAATAGGGAGTTCTGGACAAGCTCCACCAACCACAGCGTGCTGGAGTTCTTTCTCACACATGGTTTGCCAAAAGTATGTTGGCGAGCCATGTGAGAATTGGAGTTCCCTAGTTCAATTTTCAGCCACTAGGAGGACACCCACCGATTTGGTCTCAATGGGTGCAGTTGAGACCATTCGTGGTGAGAAAGTTGCCGCTTCAGAAGAAAATCTACTCGAACATCACTAAAGCAGCTGCATTCTCGAGCACACTGCGTGTTGCAGTTTGTTCTTATTTGGAAGCACAGAACAACCTCCAATTGCTGAGAATCAGCACAAGCAGCTCAACTTGCTGATTTTTGTCCTGAATTCATGGTAGCTCCTGCTATATTTTGTGCACCAGAAAATCCTGTTCAACAGCTCCTCTCTAGAAGGGTATCATGCCTCCATTAGCCCTCATTGGATACAGCTTGCAGCTTTGTCCTGTTGCAGATCTTTGACTTTAAAAAAAAGGAACAGGTCTGAACAAAGACATTTTCCCTGCATCTCTATTCAGTGACTCCCCGACAATTATGCCTCCTTCTCGACCACTGCTGGCTACCTTATCCCGCCGACTTTTACATTTTCAGACTATTTAATTAAAAGGTATGCTGAGACCGGACTGAACCCACTTCTTGTATCTGAGACATGCTCCAGCATGGTCCACCATAACCTTGCCCTTGTGTTGCATGACTAGATGTCCACAATTGGCACTTTGCTAATTTAGGCGCTAGATTGCTCTAAAACCTTCTAAAAATTAATAACTCTGGTTCTTCTGAGTGGATTTGTGTTGTTTTGGTGTCAAATAATTGACTAAATATTACTCTATTGTTCGCAATTATTGTTGAATTTTTCTTATGTTGTGTTTTCACTTTACTACAGTTTAACTGCTGCATAAATGCTTTTCTGCCAAGCTACCATAGGGATAGGCACAGGATAATTTAGTGACTTTTTGTGGTACACCGTGACAAGGATTGTGACTGTTGCTTACACCCCTTAACCAACAGCCCAATCTATCACATATAATAGCTCCCCTTCTATTCAACCTCATCTTGGCAGACATTATAATTGTTTTCAAAGCTGCAACAACAAGTCCACCGAAGCTATCTGATCAAAAAATAAACATTTTAGAGTATGTTGATGACACCATATTATTAGACCAAACTGGAAAAGTGCTCCAAAGGCAACTGTATGAGCTAGCTGCATACTGTAGCATTATTAGCATCAAAATCAACATAGCTCAAACTAAAATCATCATCTAAAAAAGAAGAGCCAAATGGTCAATCAACAATGAGGATATTGAAAAAGTCCCCAACTACAAGTATCTGGGAGTATGGTTAGACTAGAGCCCCATACAACAGTAATTAAAAATAAGGCGCTCTTTTTAAAAACAACATTCTTGCAGCTATTTAAGAACATCACTGGTCCAGACGTAGACCAACTCTGTAAAGTCATCGACTGCAAACTCTCACTGACCTTGGTATATCACATGGTAGTCTTTATAGACAGTATGGCAAGAAAAAATCAGTGACAATAGGTGGCTGTGGACAGTATGGTTTATAGCACAATGGCAGGAATCATGAGCACCACTAGTGTGAATCATTGTATAACTCGGGCCTAGGTGTGCAAAAGCATGGCACTAGATCGGAGGGGTGTAAAATAGTTGTTGGCAGGCAATGAAGGTTTAAATATGGGTACTGATTCATTATTTGGTTTTATTTTAATTATGTTAGAGGCCCGTGAAGAAGGGACCACTTGTCCCGAAATGCATAGGGCATTACATGAATAAGACGGAGTGACACCTAAGAAGAAGATTGAATTTACAATGTATTAAATTATGCGTCTTGTATTTTTTGTTGCTTTTGTATATAAAATGAAGGAACTTTGATGTAATCATCACCAATGATTTACCATTACTATATATATGAATGAATAACAATGAAAACTAAAAGAATTTGTTTGATTGTGTGGTTATAATTTGTGCATTAATTGGATAATGATTGTGAACAATGCCAATTAATACACACAGCTGTGCACACAGTTATTCAGGTACATGCATACTTGAATTACAGTAGCTGGATGTTGTGATCATGTTGGGAACAATGTTTTTCAGATCCCTTTTCTATACTTTAGGTCTTGTGGTTGAGCCAAATAAAGTTTCACTGTTTCATTGATGAAGAAGGTGATGATATGATGATCAAACCAATCACATGGATGGATCGTATCTAGCTGGATGGAATCAACTTTAGAGATTACTAAAACAAAGATTGATCCTTTATCATGTGTAAAGCTATTGCAAATTTAGGTGAGGTCGAGGTTTAGAAGGCCTTTTTGAGACTATGGACCGCTGCAACATTCCAGTGGAGATTGAGGTCTCCGAGAAATATTTGGGTATTTTGATGTTTGGCATTAGTAGAGACTAAATCCATGAAATGTTTGGTAAAAGTGAGGTTATCACCTGGTGGATGATAGAGGGTGTGTAGAGAGCATAATGGGTGTACGAGTATGTTGATGATGGGGGTAGAGGATTCCTTTAACCAACTTTCGGTCAAAATTCAGGTCTTGTGTGAGAATGAGGTCAGCTATTTCGGCTGCATGTCTTGAGGCCGATCTACAATTTAGTAGTATACAATTAAGACAGGGCCTGATGCGGGATGTTATTGGGTTTCTGAGTAAGGGGAACTTGTCTTAGGTTGTTTTTTAGGTTGTTTTTGATTATGCCTCTAGGATTGTAGTCAGTGGGACTGAGAGTGTTGGGAGGAATAGTTGGGATTAGAGCCATTTTGGGAGGGTCATCTGGAGGCATAGTGTTGTGATTCGGATGTGGGGGCTCATAGGAATGGAGTAGAGAGAGTAATTCTTTCTCTCATAGCAGATTAGTCTTGTGGATTGTGCAGGTTAAAGTAATGTGAAAAGGAACTAATTTCCACCAAGGGGTCGAATGTTTGGAGGTGACTACTGAGGGGGTTAAGTGGATGTTTGATTTGGTCTGTCGTACCAATCTAGTGTTCCAGGGTTGGCGCAGAAGAACCTCATTTGAAGCTTGTAGTTCTTCTTTGATTTGCCGTAATGAGAATAGAATCTTGTCAAGTCTAGGGTCTGGTGAAGGTAGGAGCAACATTGGTGGATGTATTATGGGTGTGGGAGGTGTGCTTACGTTCTCTGGGTGATAAGAAGGAGGCACGTATTCTAGGTTTTTGTGAGGCGTCCTATCTGGTTCTCTCTCTTCAGATTGGGGGGGGGTAGACTGGAGTGGGGATTCGTGTGTAGGAGGTGTAGAGGTGTGCGGTGGGGACGTGGTTGTGGGAGGGATGGTTTTACAGGAGGTAGTACATGGTGAATTAATTATGGGTGTGGGAGGTGTGCTTACGTCCCGTGGGTGGTAAGAAGGAGGCATGTATTCTAGGTTGTTGTGAGGCGTCCTATCTGCTTCCATCTCTAGATCGGGGTGGACAGGAGTGGGGAGTAGATGTAGGAGGCGTGGAGGTGTGCGGTGGGGATGTGGTTGTGGGAGTGATGGTTTTGCAGGAGGTAGTGTTGACAGTGGAGGGAAATATGTCCGTGCCAGGGGAGGGTGCAGAGTCTGTGATGGGTGTAAATGCTGGTGCAGTAGCACTGAGCTCAGGTGTAAATATTGGTCTTGATATCTGTGGAGCAGGCTAGAGGTAGAATTTGGCGGTGTGCTGGTGCTTTGAGATGCTTTGAAATGCTTTGATTGCGCTCAGTCCACTTCTCCATATAGCAGCAAAAATAGCCTGACAATTCTACAAGAAGAGCAGGTGCATTCAACATTTCCTTTAAAGAAATAAGACCTTTTGTGCAGCATAATTTTAAAATATTATTTTTAACTTCTTCATGTTGTTGCCATCAGATTAAGTTCTACTTTTATTTATTTGTATGATCCTCATCAAAAGGATATTAGTTTTAACCTCAGCATAGCTGGGAAATGGACATGGAATGTCTAGCTGATACAAGGAAGCTAATTCCTTTAATTAAAAAAAAGTCAGTACTTAATTTATGCCAGTAGATTCTGGTGCTCAACACCTGCACTCGTTTTACAGGGTGAGTACTATAGTTTTCTTTTAAGCGGGCAGCAGTAGTGCAGATAATTTTTGAAAGATGAAGGCAGGGCAGCTGAATTGTTCCCACATATTCTTCTGAGCTGCTTTTATGTTCACCCATTTCATCACAATGCCTACACCCTACCTGAGCCTCTCATTGGATAATTATAGATAGAGCCTGACTCAGATGGCGCAAGACAAGCTTGAAAAAGCCCATGACATTCGTAGCAGTGAAGAAGCTTGAGGAGCAAACAAAAGTGTAGACTTTACGTTCGCCTGTGAGCATGGCGCCTAGTACCAAATTATTGCACAGAGGCCCACCACTGTGTCTCCCTAGTAAATCTACCACTAGTGCGGGACCCACAGTTCTCACCCCTCAGAAATGGATCACTGATACAACATCGACTCTCATAACATCAAACTACATAATTATTGAGTAAACAATATCGTAAACTAAAAAATATCGACACACAATACACAAAATAGAAATATCACTAATATTAAATAAAAAATATTGTTGAATTAAATCTAGATGACGAAAATATCAACGTCAAAATATAGAACACAAAAATATCGATAACACTAAATTAAAATGAAACACATCAAAATATTTGATACAAACAATATCGACAACACAAACATTGATAACATACATTTAAACTATATCAAAAATAATATTTAAACATAAAAAATACTATTTATGATAATAAAATAAAATAACACATAAAAATTAATGTAAATTCAATCAATACCAAACTAACCACATTAATTAAAAAATAAATTAAATGTACAAGAACAAATTAATAAACAAACAATATAATATATTTAAAATAAATTAAAAGTAATAAACATACATAATTATATATTAAAGAAATATATATAAAACATTTAGCTACATATAGAAATAAATAACAACAATAAACAAAATAAAAACAACAATTAATAAACATAATAAACATTAAATAAATATTAAGGTAACAGCTAAAAAACTTCAAAAAAGCTATCTCAACTAATACATTTTAAACTAACAAACACAAATGAATAGGAAACTCTAACTAATTAACAAACACTATATAATCAATGAAATAATTAACATCAAATGTATCGTGTGGCGGAGGACCACGGAGGAAGAACGAAGGTTTAAGAGAGAGAAGACAAAACGAAAATCAATTAAACAAAAAACTATTCCAAACACCCCGCAATAAAGATAAGAAAAAACATGATAACTGAATAAATTAAAATAACTTTTAAAACATTATAATATAATATCATTAATATATAACTGATTCAATATCACTAAAATTGTATCTAGAAATTTCTGCACAAAGATGTAAGGACACAACAACAATAAAATATAACACAAAGTAAGTATATTACTTCACCAGCAACTAACATAAATTATTTAAAAAAACATGAATAAATTAACAAAACATAGCTAACAAATGTTCTTTTATTTTTAAGAGATTCTACAAAAATCAAAAAAAGCAGAACATCTACTAAGGTCTACCCATCAATTAAAAAGTTTAAGTATATTTACTTAATTCCAAGTAAATAATATTGAACACTTAATAATATAAATAATGAAATTAACAAAAATTACAACGTAATGTTTAGTTTTTCACAGATTATAATGCACAACTCCACCTAAATCCCCCAAAACAAACATTGTATATGAAAAGAAAACCAAATTCAATAAAATAGAAATTTATATACAAAATAAGTATATCAAATACCCAACAATTAAACCTAACTATTCAAAAATATTTTTTTTATAAAAAATCGAAATATTACTAACAAAAACTTTTCTCTTAACAACTTCTACAAAATTCAACAACAAATAACATAATTGAAAGAAAGTTCCCCAACTGCATTCAGTAAGTATTTTTATTTCTCCAATAAATTGAATAGACTGAAAAAGCTAAGCAAACAAATAAACTAAAACTATAACCTCCTATTTTATATTTCACAGATTACACTTCAATAAAAGTCTACCTTAAAGCAACAATGGTTGGTTCGGTTCTGTCTTCTGGGATGATTCAATATAATACTGAACCTTTAACTTTAGTGGCAGACAATGGGCATACTGAAAAAGTGGTTTTTGATATTATAGATGCGCCTTCCTTTGGAGTAATTTTAGGTATTCCTTGGTTGGAATTACATAATCCAAGGATTGATTGGGTTAAAAGAACTGTTACCTTAGAGTCTTCATTTTGTAAGTTACATTGTTACCAGGAGACCAGAGACCCGGTGATGCCTCTTTTTTGTGCTACTTTGAATTCTGAAATTAATCAGCTTCCAGTTGAGTATAAGGATTTTTCTAGGGTTTTTTTGATTGGGTTAAAAGAACTGTTACCTTAGAGTCTTCATTTTGTAAGTTACATTGTTACCAGGAGACCAGAGACCCGGTGATGCCTCTTTTTTGTGCTACTTTGAATTCTGAAATTAATCAGCTTCCAGTTGAGTATAAGGATTTTTCTAGGGTTTTTTTGATTGGGTTAAAAGAACTGTTACCTTAGAGTCTTCATTTTGTAAGTTACATTGTTACCAGGAGACCAGAGACCCGGTGATGCCTCTTTTTTGTGCTACTTTGAATTCTGAAATTAATCAGCTTCCAGTTGAGTATAAGGATTTTTCTAGGTTTTTTCAATATCACTAAAATTGTATCTAGAAATTGGAATTATGAAAAATTCATGAAAAAAATCACCCTAGAAAAATCCTTATACTCAACTGGAAGCTGATTAATTTCAGAATTCAAAGTAGTTGTTAGGGGTGCTACTGGCCGTCTTACTGCATATAGTGGGATTTAGGATCTGTTCATGAGTTGATTTAATTGCCAGACAAAATTCAACGAGAGTTAGAAACTTAGGAATAAGTTAAGAAGGTAATTTCCTGTTTAGTGTCATTATAAATACTGTTAGGGTATTTGCATTTAACAATGCTTGTTTATTTTAGCCTTGTGTTAAGTTGTAAGGGTTAATAATAAGATTGTGCGCTCATCTATTGAGAGAGGCTCGCGCTGGCTCGAGATAAGATTTCACATGAGGTGTAAGCTCGCGCTGCTCGCGTGACAGCCTTTGTTTATAAATAGACGGAAGCCCAACGGTTTGGCGCTTCGTCTCGTGTTGCTGCCCTGTCGAGCGCTTATGCTCCCGCCCTGACGGTCTGCCTAAGGCCATAAATTAATCCTAGGTTTTCCAAGAGACTTTCCTTCTCATCTGATTTTCCGATCCCTCTTCGAGCCCTCCCCCTAGCTGCCTGCTCCTGAGTGATCCGTGGCTTCGCCGAAGCCGAGAACCTGAGTCCTTCCCGCCGCGCATAGTGGAAAAGCAAGTTCCGTTTTTTCCCCTCTGCTGATGGCAGTTCGAGGCTGCAGTCTGCTCGCAAGTGAAAGTCGAGTACAGTAAGGCAATAATCTTTTAAGGTGAAAGAACTTTAAATCTGATGTTGTTTGAGACCCACGAGAGGATAACTGAATCTGAGTTCAGCGTTTGGAAGAAGACTTTAGTTATTTAAATGGACTAAAGAAACAAGCCTTGGTAAAGTCAAGGAGAATTTATTAAAATTGACTGAGTGGGTTTTTAACGTTAGAGACTTCTCAACTGGGAAGAGTATTGTCAGTTAAGGCAGAAAACAAGCCTAAGCTGAGACAAGAATTTATTGTAAAGACTTTATTCTAAAGAATGTTCAGTAATTTCTTAAGTTGTTAAATAGGATGCAGAATCAGAATCTGTCAAGTAGGGTTATTCTTTTAGAGATAACTTCTGAGTCTTAAGTCTTTGCAGTTGTTTTAGAGAGTAGGTTGTTGTTCTCTCTATCTCCTAACTGCAGATTCCAAACCAGCTGAAGCGTTGCTGAAGTCTTCAGGTACAAGTTTGCATGAATTAACCTTTTTGGTTAACTAAACCAATTAACAAACTAATTTATTACTTAAGAGAAGCTTTCGTTAATGTGGAAACTTTCCTCTTGTTTTTATAGAAAGGTATAGAGAAAAGACTGAGCAAATTCTGATATCAAAAAGAGTGTGAACAAGGGCCACCTGACTCAATGGTCAGTTACAGAAGTTTTAGACATAATTTAGTGTTAAGAAGTTGGGTTGAGTTTGTCTTTTAAAACTAATGTTATTTCATAACAGAATTGCGTGAAAAAACCGTGAGGCGCAACCAAGAGAGGTCTACGGCCTGGAACACTTTTGAGAGACAACAACAGAAGACAGTGTTTATTTATTTGTTGTTAGTCTCTCTGTCCACTTCCCCTTTCCCTGAGGGAAAAGTCGATACGGTCAGAGTTGTGTTCCTGATTGTGTTGGTTGATCCTTGAGGGAGTTGAGAGTTTGCGGCTTTAAGAGGAAACGTCAGAAGTGACTCACAGGACTTCTCAACAGATTACACTTCAATAAAAGTCTACCTTAAAGCAACAAAGCAAGAATCAACTGAAAACCGAAACAAAAGCAACATTACAGAAAAAATATCAAATGAATTACATAAATTAACCAACAAATGCAACAAAATAATTGACAAAATTAAAATAAATTAAAATGTAAATATAAATAACAGATATTTTTCTTTTGCCAGCTACTACAAATGACAACCTACAACAAAATCCTCGAAAACATCATCACTGAAAAATAGTAAGCCTTATTTTTCAACAAAATAAAAACAGACGCTACATAAATAAAATAACATAATAAAATGTAACACTTTATTAACAATAATATTTTGCCCTTATACCAACAGAAAAAACCCAAGTGGATAAACATCAACAACAGAAAGAAAATCCATCAAGAAAATAAAACCAAAATACATGTAAGTGCCTTTCAAACGTATTACCTATCTGCAATGTTTATTGTTCAAATTAGTATAAATAATAAATATATATACTCTTTCCTTGAAGTTTTGGGAGGATTTGGAGCGTTATATATATATATATATATATACATATATTCACAGATTAACCAGAAAATGGCAGAGGGAGCCAAATTCATTACTTCACAAAAAGGAAAACTACTTCTCTGCTACATGGGGTACACTTATACACAAGAGAAAATGATACAAAACACATTGGAAATGCAGTAAATATTACTCCAACTCTTGTTGTGGTAGAGCCACTACAACAGAAACCAATGTAGTAAATGTCAAAGAACATAACCATCCCCAAATGTAACTGAAATTGAAGTTAGAGATGCTCTTGGGACAAAAAATGAAGCAAGTACCAGATCACAAAAAACAAGTACCCAAATACTTAAAAATTTGTAAACTAGGGTACCTGACAATTTTACAGGACAACTACCGTCTAGCCCCACTCTGAAAAGATTAATTTCCAGAACTAAAAGAGCTACAACTCAAACACCACCATCCCCTCAAAGCTTTGCTGAAATACAAATATTACCTAAATATATCACTCACAAAGATGAAAGATTCCTTCTCCATGATAACAAAAGTCATGAAAAATGAATTCTCATATTTGCAACAAATACCAACTTACAAAAACTTAAAAAGTGCGACACATGTTTGATGGATAGCACATTCAAAGTTTGTCCCGAGCCTTTCTTTCAATTATACACAATCCACAGGGAATATGAAAATAACACCATACCCTTCCTATATGCACTACTCCCTAATAAATGGAACACCACATACATAGAGCTCCTAACAATAGTCAAACAATACACCGACAACTACTTTCTGCAAAAAATCATCATTGATTTTGAACAATCAATGATTCGATAAATTTTAAAATTATACGCATACACTGCAATACAAGTTGCTACTACCACTTTAATCAAAGTATCTGGAGGCAACTACAAAATAAAATATAGAGTATGCCACTAACAGCAACTTCACCTACCAAATTCAGAAATGAATAGCCCTGGCATGTACCAACAACTGAATTAGCGAACTATTACAACCTGCTACTTCTTGAAAGCCCCTTCTAGTAGGCAACTGAAACCAAATTAACTCCCTTCCTAGACTACTTCAAAGATACTTGGGTGGGAAGGTTACATAGGTCAGGGCACCGTAGGCAACCCAAATTCCAAATACCTTGGTGGAACGTATATGATAGTACTCTAGCTCAAAAGGCAAAAACTAACAATGCAGTGAAAGGATGGCACAATGCGTTCCAAGCCACAATGGGAAGAGGACAACCAACCCTACATAAATTTATAGAAGCTATTAATCGCTTAACCGCTGCACGCATTGCACTGCAGTGCGGCAGTTTTAATCAGTGGGTGGTGCCATGTCAGCCAACGGATGTGCGCAGCACTACGGAGGAAGTGCTCCCAACAACCTTCGGCTGACGGGCGCACTTAAGGGGTTAAAAAAGAACAAAGCTATCAAGAGTTCAGACCAGAGCAATCCTTAACAAAAATTGGCCCTAAACAAAGTAAACAAACTAAAAGTATGTATGAATACCTGCAACATAAAACTAGACTTTATGCAAACACCAAAGGTCTAGAATACTTAGACGTAATAGCTACATCTATACTCTAAAAAAACAACAATGCTAAACACCATAAACTTTTAAAACTACAAAACATTTAAACAACATAATTCTACTAGTTTCTTTAAATAATAATTATAACTATGTCATGTATAATTTAAAAAATAAGACAAATATATATAACATACTATAATTATTAAATTAAAAAAATACAAATAAATCAACGTAACCAAAAACACTTTCCTCCCATAATAATTTTTAAAATTGGACAGTTATGTAGCAATTGTTGGTGCGGGAAATCCAATAAATCCTTAGAGATAAATCGCAAACCAAATCCATTAGAAAAGGGAACCTAAAAAAATGCAAAAATGTGACTGTAGACAAAATGATCCAACAACTCAATCCTCTCAATTACGAAACCCTCAAAAACCTGATTAATAGTTTTAAACAAAAAACGCTCCAATAATCCCGAAAAATAATAAAAAATGTAAAAAAAAATAGTTTTCAAGAAACAAAGTAACGTTTCCTTTTTTGTAAAAAAAAGGGTTGAGTCCACCACCCGTTCACCTATCCACAATAACACGTACAAACTCAAAAACTTTAACATTAATAATAAACACAACATAACGCAATTAAGCAACACATAACTAACACTACATAACACTCTACTCCAATCCAACACTACGGCAAACACATACAACACTAAACTACCAAAACAACAACTAACTACACTGAAAACTAACAAACACGGTTCTCAAAAACCTAACTACATTCCTACTACCTCGCCCCTACCCTAAAACTACCTTAAAAGTTAATTAAAACAAACTTACCTTAAGCGACGAAATGCAGCTCCCAACTGCGAGGTTCCGTTTTCCAAAATGACCTAAAAATGAAACAGATAGATAGGAAAGTGAGGAAACTAGAAAGAAAAATGGCTGCATAATAAAAATGAAGAACAATATGTAGTCGCCATAGAAAATACTGGAGAAATAATATTAAAATATTAAAATACAAAAAAAACATTTTTTAAATACTGTACAAAAATGTACAAATGTTTGCAAAAAATTGTAACATACTTATTAAATATGATATTATCAAAAAAGGCATGCGGTATTTGTGTTTGGGGGCCCGTTGTGGGCCCCCAGGATGTTAGGGGGTGGGGGTGGCACATAGGGGTACCTATGTTACCCCCAGCGGTTCCATGCACAACATGGCAGGCACCGCACGGTGCCCGCCATGTTGTGTATGGAAGTGCACAACATGCCTTCCTGGCATTGTGGCGGGAGGGCGGTGCTGAGTGCACCGCCCGCCACAACACCAGGAATGCAGGATGAGCCTGCCACTGTGGCGAGTGCATCCTAATTACCCACACGGGACCCCCGCTCTTAGGGCGGGCGGTCCCAATCCCCAAATGGATGGCGGGTGCACAAAGCCCGACCGCCATCCTAATGACCCCATAATATTTATTATGTATTCACATCTATGTATATTTCTTGTACTGTAAGAAGCCAAAAATATTACAATGTATACTGAAAAAACATATGTGAAAATATATATTTGTACATTATGTAATATATTAAATAATATTCGGATAACAATAATATTCAATATACTAAATGATAACATATCCCAGAAATATGTATAATAAATGTTATATAATTGAATTGAAAAATAAAATTATATAAAATCTTTTTTAAAAGTTATTTACAAAAAGAAATACAAATCTTTACCTTAAACCCTAAAAATAATAAACAATGAAAATGTAATTGCTTAAAATAAACTTTTAATATATTTACTTTCCTATTACACGACTATACTTAGAAAAAGTACACAATTTCAATTATGTCATACAGATATGTATATATGAAAATATTGTTAATTTTCCAATTCTACATTAAAAATGTTTGTTAAAAATGTTGTTATTTTACAAATCTACATGAAAAATGCATGTTGAAAAATATTGTTAATTTTACAATTCTACATAAAACATGTAGATTAATAAATATTGTTGATTTTCCAACTCTATGCATGTTAAAAATATTTTCTACTTTGTAATTAATTTTGAACTACATCAAAGTACCTGGATAATGTTCTTAATATTGTGATAAAACGTAAAACAAATGCAAATAAGAACTAATAAACTGTAAAATAAAAAATGTATAATCTATAAAAATGTTTACAAGAATAACTAACATACAAATCCTTTCTTATTAAATAGATATACAAAATGAAACAACTAATAAACAAGAAAAAAAATTATGACTAACTCCTGAACTAACAAAACTCAGGGAAAATGATGAACAATAAACCTAGGAAAGGGCTGAATAATAGACCTAATTAAAGTAGTATTCCAACTCCAAAACCAACAAAACACAGGGAAAGTGCTGGAAAATAAACCTAATTAAATTTCTATTACAACTCCAAAACCAACAAAACTCAGGGAAAGTGCTGGATACTAAACCTAATCACATTACTATTCCAACTTCAAAACAAAAAAAACTCAGGGAAAGTGCTGGATAATAAAACATTAAAAAATATGATCACAGCTCCAAAACAAACAAAATTTAGGGAAAGTGCTGGATAATAAACCATAATATATTACTATTACAACTCCAAAAGTAAAAATAAAGATCTAATAAAGTGCTAGAGAATAAAATATAATAAATAACTAGTACAACTTCAAATTTATAATAAATAAAATAATATTTTTTCCAAAATGTATCTTCATAATAAATTGGAAAATTAAGAATGTAATGATATGTTATTACAAATGATTTCTTTTCAAAATAAATTACAAAAAATATAGAAGCATTTACTTAAATATAAGATAAGCTCAATAAGTCTTTTTTGCAAATACATTTTCATATTTACAAAATAATTTTTCAATTTTACCATACAATTTTTTAATTTAATTAAACTATTTTAAATATGCCACAAACATATCCACTATAAATACAACAAATCACAAATAAATATTTCAAATATTTAAATAATTTTTAACATTTACAATTTTATTTTAAATTACTCCACAACCTTATCCCCTATAACTCCAATATCCCATTCCTACAATTTTACGAAATTATTTTAAATATTTAAATTTGTATACACAATTTTTAAATTACTCCCCACCCTTGTCCCCTATAAACCCACAAACCTGCTCCTAAAATTATACCAAAAGGTAAAACATTTTTTTAAATTACTCCCTACCCTTATCCCCTATAAACCCAACATCTTCCTACTAAAATATAAACAAAAAGTATTTTTTGGTTTATTTTAATCCACAAATTTTAAATTATTCCCCACCCTTATCCCCTGTAAACCCAACATCCCCCTCCTAACATTTAACAAAAATGTGAAAAATATTCAAATGGTGAACCAAAATGTTTAAATTACCCCCCACCCTTATCCCCTATAAACCGAACATTCTGCTCTAAAACTTAATTTAAAAAAAAAACGTTTTAACATATATATTTTTACTCTATTAAACATATATTAACTAATACTAATGTAATAATAATAAAATCTAACATTAAACACTTGATATGTTTTACAACTATATTTTTGACATCAACATTTATAAAATCAATATTTTTGCATAATATCACATTCAATATATTTTGACAATGAGAAAAGTTACCTCCATATTATTGAGTCGATATTACCGCAGTTCGATATTTCCATGTCGACATTCTGTCTCTGCACTCTCAGAACCTGCCTGTGTCATGAGTGCTGCCGTAACCTAAGTAGTTGGGGTGAGGGCAGATGGGGTGAATGTATGGTACTAGGCCTTCTTTTTTTTAATTAGAAAGATGTAAAATAGCCATGTGAGTCTTGAGCTACAAAATGTCCAATATTACATCAAATATATAGCCACCTTCCCACCCCGCCAACCCCCCACCATCCCCACAAACACAATGAGATATGAGCGCCCACACACATGCACAGACATAAAAACATTGACACACACGCACATGCACGTTGACATTTTTGTTTCATATCCCAACTAAAAATAGCTGCTAAAAGTGACCCTATCATAATACATCTGAAACCCCCAGCTGACACCATCACACAAGCACTTTTCTCAAATGCTTATCATTTGTGACCATTAGAGGCGCAGGGCTGATAAAGAGAACAATTTTTTTTCTCCACATAGGAGGGCCCCTTGAAAAAAGTTCTGCACATTAATAGCGTAGTGTGTGTGCAAGCCAGTGCAGACCTTTGAATTTTCTATTATTTTAAGTGTGATATGCTTCGATTGACACACAACATTGTTTTGGTTAACGCATTAGAGGAAAAACAAAAACGTTAGGGATCATTACGATGCCCGGCTGACAGGAGTCCGCCTGCCATCGTTGCGGTGTGTGGGACCCCCGCCAGTCATGCCGCATTGCCACCACTGCAAATACAATGCGCCCGTCAGTATGACGGGAGCACACCGGCCTTTTAACATTGCGGACTGTGCTGCTGGCTGCAGCACCGTACGCAATGTTAAAATGGGATGCTGTGTATTTCCCTGCACTACGTGGGAGGCACCACGCGGTGCCTGCCATACTGTGCAGGGAAATGCAGTGGGGTACCATGGGTACCCCCTAGTGCAGCAACACTTCCCTCAAAGCAAGGGGGGCCTGCAACGGGCCCCCAAACCCAAACCCCGCCAGCCTTTCCTTGGCGGCATCACTGCCATTGAAAGACTGCTTTTAGGCAACATCCTAATTTGGTGGACGGTGCCTGCTAGGCGTGTGCGTAGTGTGTGTGTGTAAGCCAGCGCAGACCTTTGAATTTTCTAATATTTTAAGTGTGATCTGCTTTGATTGACATACAACATTGTTTTGGTTAACACATTAGAGCAAAAACAAAAACTTTGGGGCTCATTACGATGGCGGGCGGACATGAGTCCGCCTGCCATTGTAGCGGTTTGTGGGATGGCCCACGAGTCATGCGGCAGTGCCACCACTGCAAATACAATGCACCCGTCAGTATGGTGGGAGCATTCCGGTCTTTTAACATTGTGGACGGTGCTGCTGGCTGCATCACCGTACACAATGTTAAAATCGGATGCTGGGTATTTCGCTGCACTACGTGGGAGGCACCACACGGTGCCTGCCATGCAGTGCAGGGAAATGCTACCCCCAGTGCAGCAACACCTCCCCCAAAGCATGGGGGGCCTGCAACGGGCCCCCAAACCCAATCTCCGCCGGCCTTTCCATGGCGGCATCGCAGCCATTGAAAGGCTGTTTTTAAACAACATCCTAGTTTGGTGGACCTGCTGGGCACCACCACCATTTTAGGCACCCTGCACTGTCCGCCAGGCAATCGGACCGATTGCTGTCGGCGGTGAAGTGGCGGACGGACTTTGCGTCTGCTGTGGTACCCACCACCATCCCAATTGGGCAGTGGGTAAATCGCTGTGTGATGGCAGAAGGACTGCCACCGCTAGCCCCGCGGTGGTGGTCCTTCCGCCATCCTAATCAGCCCCTTTGTTTTTTTCTAAGACTTTTCATACTTTAATAAATGCCACAGCCTCAAAGATTATTAATGTAAGAGAGAATGAGCAAGAACAAAACAATCAACTTGAATTGATGCCAGGGAGTGTCTGGTGGAAATGTCAAACCTGCATTCGTCAGCAGCAGTAATAAGATTCTGAGATCAATTATCATTTACAAATTAAGTACTCAAAAAGTCATATTTGTGATCAAATCCTGTTATAGTATATGGGGCCTGCGATCTTTACAGAAAGGCTGCGTCTAAATTCCAAATTACGTCAAGTTGTAACATCTTAGGCATCTATATTATAGAAATGATTTACCTGCTCAACTATAACTTTTTAGTTGTGACTTTAGAATGCATCTTGCCAGAGCCAGCAGGTGAAAAGTCGGTCACAGAGCATAATTACAGCTAAAGTTTGAACAACAAATTCAGGAACTGGCTTTTTCTTCTTCTGATGTGTTTACTAAATGTCCAGTGATTAGCAGAAAAAAGATATTTACGGTAGCATGTTTATTTTTTGCATGCAATATTTCATTACTGGAAAGGTAGAATCTTTGTGCCTGTTTCCTTGCAATCTGAGCTAATGCATGTTTTAAACTGACTTACATAAATGTATTCTAATATATGTTTGCAAAAAATCATGAACTCCATTACAAGTTCTATTTGTATTCTTGCATGCTTGCAGTCCAATCTTTTTCGTATGAAAGGGAAACATATTTAGGGCCCTATTACGATGGCCAGAGGCGCGGCGGTCCTGCAGGGGCAATCAGGATGTGACCGCCACCCTAGGGGTCGCATTCCACATCTTTTGCATTTGCAAGCAGCACCCGCTCTAATGTAAAAGTGTAAACGTGACAGGCCCCGCGTGGAGCCTGCCACCTTGTGCATGCCAAAGTAGGGAGTACCATGGATACCCCCAAAGTGCACCCCCAACACCCCAGGTGCCTGCAACAGGCCCCTAATGCAAAAGACACTGCCATGGAAATGCCCTAATCTGCCCACATCATAATATGGCGGGCGGTGCTTACTAGGCACCGCCACCATATTATGGGCCAGGACCGCACGCCAGGCAATTGAAACGGTTGCCTGCCTGCGGTAAAGCGGCGGATGGTCTTTCTGTCCGCCGCTGTACACCCCCCATCATTTTAATGTGGTGGGGGTAATTGAAGGGCGTGCGGGCAAAGATGTCGGGCGGATGGCAGTGGCGATTCGCCCAACATCATAATGGCCCCCTTGGCATTTAAGCAGTTTATAGGATGGGTGCTGTTGTGACCACGTATTTAAAGAAATACAGTAATCCTGGCCATTCATTAAAATGATATGAAATTTGCTTATAAGTTACATGAACTTACAAATAAACTCCGACTTCCACCTCGTTGCTGTAATGTCCTTACAATGTAGGGCAAGAGGTGTTTTATCCCTCAATAATGCATTATTTATTAAGTTGGCAACGTAATTAACAACTTAAAAAAAATATTTCCTGGAGTACACTCTTGGTCATTGATACTTTTACTGCAAAGAAGAGTATGGTGTGAGAGGCATCTTTACTGTACTAAGCATTTTACTGTTCTTAAGACAGATTTCAGGTATAAATAATAAAACGGCAGAGACCCTTTTACCTCTCAAATACTGCATTGTTATTTAACTCCAAGAACGCATAATATATTGAAATATTTTAGTTCTTCAATAAACAGCGCGTATCATAAATTATTGTCGGTGTATTAAAAAAGTATAGACGAATAACCCACTAAAGTAGGGTTTCAAACAAGCCCATTTCATTCTCTCGATGTTATCTTATATTTTCGTAATGTTTATATGTAGTCCTATGTAGCATTCCAATAACGTTTAATTTTCCACTCACCATTGAAAGACTTTAGTGTTAAAAGGCATTTCCTGGATGTTGTAGTTTTAAGAAACAAATGTTCAAAACGTCTGTTCATCTTCTCTTGCGTCTCCACGGAACTTCTTTGATAACTTAAATTTTTTTAAAGTACATAATGCACTAGCTTACAACTGAGCTCGATTTAGTCATGACACAGTACATTTCAGTGAAAGGTTGGTTTATTTTGTTAATCCGCTTGCTCCTCAGCTTTTACAGTGGGAGAGAAATACGATAATTGAATAATAAAGATCACTCAAGGAACACATCTTTCTTAAAAGGTCAAGTGCAAATGATGACAAAATTAATTAATGCAAAAACCTGCCATGCTCTTCTAAATCAAAAGCAAGAGTTAGGCCAAGCTTCTTATGCTCATTTTAAATCTTTCTAAACACAATTTCAAATAACGTGTCTTTTGCAAAGTGTAGTCGTTTTATGTTAAAATACTCTTCTGTTCAATGTCACAAAAATCAGCTATTTCCCATATGGAACGTTTTAAGTACTAATTAAATTCCATGGTGGAAAGAGAATTATCCACAGTTCTATAATTTGACCTTTTTGGGTTCATCCTTGTGTTGTCGTAACTCTTTCCTCTACTATTTGTAAATAGGTAGTAACTGCAAAGAGATAAATTACTGACCACCACTTAGAAAAATTGCAAATACCCTGCTGGATTTTTCCACAATGTGCCTGTTTGTGAATGCTGGCAAGAGGGCAATCTTAGCAAAGCAAATTCTTTATTTTTTTAGAAAAAAACACACTCCATTGATCCACATCTTCCATTTACCGTAAACTGAAATATAAAAATTAATCTGTCGCATTTTGGTCATTTTCTCGTCTCTTTTCTGAGAAAATGACACTCATTAGCTGTGCAATCTCCAACATGAATGGGGATCAAATGCTAGAAAGTACACAAAGCACATGCACCTAACAACGAATAACGCAACTCAATACAGTTACAAAACAAGGCCCTCATTACAGCCCCTGTTATTTCCCTGACTTGGAATAACCTTTACATGTGAAAAAACATTTCTTATAATTCCCAACTGCTTGGTATCTCTGGTTACTCGGCTCATAGGAATTTACAAGCTACTTATAATGAGCGCCTGTGTGGTGTTCACAATAACTGATTGACCCTGAACATCACTACACTCTCGGAAGTGAAAACACAACTGCATAGCAATGCGGTCACTAGAATGTTAAATGGTTTAACATACTTCCCATCTGTTTGCTAATCACAGTCACTAACTTTCATTATGAAAACACGGTACAGTAAAGGATCACAATTCTTCTTGCATCACGTTTGCAAACCGTATTTATTAATTGCAACTCTATGAAATCTATCATTATGATGTGGTGAACATGAGATGGACACTACGTAGTTGGTATTTGTAATCATTTGGAAGACTGGAAATGTAAATGGGCTCTACATGCATGTGATGTTCCTAGAGAAAATACATAATTTTTACGCCTATATTTTCATATTGTACATTTCTTTTTAAGTCAGCTGTACAGTAAACAATAATTGCAAAGGAGTGATCAAATTGAAGTTATCAGCCCGCAATTGAAGTCACTCCACTCACATTTTGAGCAAACTACTGGCCATATCGGTTTAGTAACACCCATGAGCCAATGTAGGACAAGCGTTGGTAATTAAAATTAAAACTGAAATCATTTTTACATTTAAAATGCTAGATTTATGAAAGTGTAGTATACCATCTAAATGTGTACTTGCAAAAGTTTGGTACAGCTCTTTTAATATAGTAGAATACCTAAACCAAGTTATCATCTGACAGAAATATTGTGTCCTAAGTATTTACCCCATTGGACTTAATAATATAAAACCTACCCCCAGTGGACCAATATTTTTATAAACAATGCTTAGGACAACATATTTTTGTCTGAATATATTTTTGCTGTGTTCTTACAAAGAACCTAAACTGCATAGATCTTAAATTTGACAGTGAAGTTTTCCATATACTTACATTTCCAAAGGATACCATGACCTTAAATTATATGGTACAGGTGAGAGGTGGCAACCAGGCTTCATGTGTTTCAATGGAAAATTCTGCTGAAACCTACTTTATTGGCTCTGATTGATAGATTCTTAGGAAAGTCCTTATGGCAGAAAATAACAATATAATAAAAAAATGACAATGTCAAATTTAATATACTCGAAAGGAGACTTTCATAAGTTGGAACATTTTCTGTAACAAGTTTGTGTCTGCGGCTTCTCAATCCCTTTCCATAGTTGACACCCTGGAGCTCAGGGATCATTAGGACAATTTGGCCTTGAATTGATCAAACATTTTCTGTACAAAGTCCTAACTGCACTTCAGTTTCTTTCTGTTGCTGCTCGCAGCTGTGTTACAGAAACCAAGTCTAAACGCAGGATTCTTTCTTTCCGCCAGCCACTGCTGCAAGGAGCGAGGAGAAGGAGGTTTTTCACCTTTAAATCACCGGAAAGGCTGCTGTTACAGGGGACGGGACTGCGAGACCCAGGGTTCCGCGCAGGAGCATCGGAGCGCACCTGGAGTCTCTTCCCGCCCCCTGCTCCTCCTACAAAAACGTGCAACAGACGTACAGCGGGACGCGTGTGCGGGACGCCGGACGAAGCCCGGACAAAGGGCGGACAGTCTTAGACAGTCCGAGACAGGCTGAGACTGGACTGGACACGTTACCCTGCCCCTGTCGAACCAGACCTACATGGTTGCAGTAAGACTATTAATCCTTGATACTGACGCTCAACTTCAAATATTTGTGTATCGTATTATTGTGTGCCCTCTTGGTTTATTAGTCCGCTAACGTCTAGGATTCATTATTAGTTCTATATAAGAATGCCAAAAAAGAATTTAGCGGTTGGGGGTAACAGCATAGAAAATTATTTGGTACAAGTTGTGTCAAAGATTAATAACGATAGGAGACAATCCTTAGGCCTCAGTCTTTCCCCTAATCTATCCCCCTTAAGCCCATCACCAGACTCACCGTGGATTGATATCCCTTCTCAGGCTGAGGGAAGTGTAATCTTAGATCCTGATACACTTGATAATGGTCCCTCAAACATGAGTATTATTATAACACAGGGACAAGACACAGCCACGGTTAATGTTTCGGACTCTCAGATAGTTGATCTTGAAGAAGATCAAACCGTACAAGAGAGTGAGCAGATAAATAATGACGCTGACCCTCCTGCTCAAGTTCCAGCTCCCCGAGCTATTAGAAAGTGTAGAAAAACACAATTACTTCGAGGTGGAGTCTGCTCTGGGAGGAAGAGGGCCGCGTCACCAATGAGAAGTAGGGAAAAAGGTAGGAGGAAAGTTGAAGACGTTGAGAAGTCAAACGAGGATGAAGAACTTATATCAAGGATAGCAGACTTAATTGACACCAAATTTAAAGCCTTAATTAAACCAGTAGTGACCAAACTGGATAAGCTATCTGCAGATGTAAAAAAGCTAGGAGCAGATCAGAAGAAGATAATGGAAGAGGTGTCAACCATATCAGGAATAGTCAAAAAATTGGATATACCTGTAAAAGAGGCCTTTGGTTTCCGACCAGATGAAGGTACAACTTCTAACACCATACAGGTAAATCAATTAGAACAGACCCCATCTACTGCGTCTAACTACCCACTGCCACGGGAGATCCACACTACACATCCTCCTGAAATAACCCTACCAAGTGTAGAAGTAGATACACTACACTTTATTGAAGATGCGGCACCTCTAGTACTGGTATTAGCAAATGCTCCTCCACTAGCACCAGATCAATCTGAACCCCCCGCTGCACTAACAAGTAAAGCCCTGCATTGGCTATCGGGTAATATGAGGTTGGCCCCTTGGGGGAAACAACAGCTAGCTAGAGATATCAAATCAGCCAGAAGGGTCCCATGGATAGGACAAAATTCAAAAAAATTTAAAGGTGACTGCATAATTATAAATTTTGTAAACTCTGCAGTCTTACCAAATATCCTTTCCAACATTCTACCCCCGCAACGAAGGAGTGGTACCATCATTCCTCTTACGTTGGAATTTTTTGGCAAAAAACAACGGAGCATGACATATCCTAAGCCTATTCACACCTACTCTAGGCCAATATGGCAAGAAACAACAAACGGTTGGGGCTTTGACGCACCAATTAACAACTGGGGCTATAGTAGGGACAGATATGATCGACCACTACGTCCACACCACACAGATCATCAATACCCTAACCACCTCAATAATTGCTTTAATATTCCCATTTCCAATAGGTATGACGTTTTCTCTGCCGAGGGAGGGTTGGACGGGGTAGAATGACTATCTGATACACTATGCAACACTGCCCCCAATGATCACCTATCAAAAGACACAGGTTCAGGGAACGCTAATCAAGATTTAAAATCGCCAGGTAGTATTGTTGTGGTTTTGGGCGCTGAGAACCATCTAAATGATAATCCTGGTCTACATAATGATATAAATTTAGATCTCTTCCCAGCTCACATTATGGAAAATCCTGGGTCAGTTCAGGAATGTCATAGCACTGTTGTAATATCCACTAGCCCACTTACACGTGAGAAAATGGATATAATACAATGTGTATCACAAAAGTGTAAGGAGGGGCTATTATTATTACTATCATGGAACATAGCTGGACTCTTTGACAAACTGAAAGACAATGATTGGTTGTAGTTTGTTAAAAAATATCCTATAATATGTCTCCAAGAAACTTGGGTAACAGGGAGAAATGTACATATTGAAGGATATCAGAGTTTTATAATTCCGGCAACTCCATCTGCTAGTGGAAGAGCTAAAGGGGGTTTGGCTATCTTTGTCAACTTGTCGCTTATATGTCATAAAACCGAACACTTCTCTGGTAACAATAATATCCAGATTCTAGAATTTAAGAGGGGTAAAACCAACTTTGTATTGTTTAATTTTTATAATGCTGTGAATCAGTCTGGAGTTTGTAATATAGAGTCCCTGCGTGATTTTCTAAGGGCAAATGATAGTTTACTGCCACGCCTTAAGATTTTAGTGGGTGACTTCAACACACATTTATGCGGGAACCCTAGCGTGAGACCTGTTGAACAAATGGGTTGTAATAGTATGGAAGGAATTCATTTTGAACACTCGCGGAGGGGTACAGGTCTAAATGATCTAATGAATGAAAACAATCTATTCACAGCAATGGCGACAGTACCTGATCAAACTGTATTTTTAACTCCTACCTTTAAAGGCCATGCTACAGGATCTTATATAGATCATATTCTTCTTTCAGCTGACTTTGTTAATATTATTGAGGATTTTTCGATCCTTTTGAGCATTTATAGCGACCATAATCCTTTATGCATTACAATGGGCATGAGTTTATTTGAAAAGCGCAACTCTCGGGAGGACCGCGGCCTCATAAAATGCATTAACGGCAAGCGTCGCCTAAAATGGTCAATGGTGGATTGCGATCGATTTTATACCTCCATTAATGCAGTCTGTAGTCATGAATTGACGGCATGTACATCTCCTGTATCAGCACCTTTGCAAATCTTGACATCTTTTAAGGAGATTGCCAAGAAGGCGGAGTCGTTTTTAACGATACCTACTAAGGGGAAATTCAATTCAAATAGTAACCCGAAATGGTTTGATAGTGATTGTTCGAAGGCTAGCCGCGAGCTTAAGAAAGCCTTAAAAACAAAACCAAGAGATCCACTGACCATCAGGGGCCTGCGGGCTGAATATAAGAAGTCACTTGCAGCCCGCAAGCGAGCAGTCAAAAAAAGCGTATGGGAGTCACTGTTAGACCCTGAGACACTAAAAAATAGCTCGAAGTTCTGGGAGATTATTAATAAACCCATCTTCGATTGTCCTAGTATTTCAAGTGTGGGAACCAATATCCCAGAGGAAGAATGGATAAACCATTTCAGTTCTATTTTTAAAAACAATGAACCACAGGCAGAACATAGTCCAAATAAAAGTAGAGAAATTTTACTATGTTTCTCAACTGATGAAATTGTAAAGGGAATCAAGGGTCTATCAAACAACAAGGCACCCGGACCTGATGGACTTCCGCCTGACCTCTTTAAATCATGTATAGCACTATGGGCGCCGGTCCTTACAGCAGTACTTAATGCTGCTGCGTTATGTGGATGCCCACAATCATGGGGGGCATCTACAATTGTACCTATTTTCAAGAAAGGAGACCGTAGCAGCCCTGCCTGCTATAGACCAATATCACTAATAAACTCCGTGGCAAAAGTTGTTGGAGGAGTTATTTTAAACAGATTGGTCAGATGGTCAGAGGAAAATAATATAATATCTCCAATCCAGTACAGATTTAGGCCTGGACATTCCACTATTTCTCAATGTCTAAATTTGTACCTTATCATTGGGAAGTACACTAAGGCTCGAAGAGGTACGATTCACATGGCGTTCATGGACCTCTCCTCGGCTTTCGATTGCGTGAGTCGGGAGAGGCTCTGGGGCGCCATGGAAAAAATGGGCGTGGATAAAAACTTAGTTAATTTTTTAGAAGATATGCACTCTGATACTAAAGCAAACGTCAGATACACCCAGGACCTAAAAGTGACCAAAGATTTTGGAGTGTACCGGGGTGTCCGACAAGGGTGCATTTTGGCCCCGTTCCTTTTTAACCTCTACATTAATGATTTGGAAGAGCACCTTTTAAGTACTAATACAGACTATCCGTATATTGGTCGAAAAGGTCTGCCGGTCCTACTATATGCGGACGACGCAGTCCTTTTATCTAGAACGGCCAACGGACTTCAAATCCTATTAGATTCCTTTTACTCTTTCATGAAGTCAAGAGATTTAAGTATTAACAATACCAAATCCTATATAATGAAGGTTGGCCAAGGTTTTAAAAAATCAAATCGTTTAAACGTAGCTGGAGTAGAAATACCTGTAACTCACATATTCTCCTACCTAGGGGTCCTCTTTGATAGTCAACTAAACTGGGGACCCGTGATCCAAAAAAAAAAGGGAGACGTTACTAGGGTTAATGCGGCCATATTGGATTTCTCCAGAAAAATGGGAAATAGCCCAGTTGCCGCTCTACTCCAACTATATAAGGCCAAAAGTGTTACCACAGTATGTTATGGCAGTGAAATATGGGGATATGTTCCCCTGGATGCACTACAGATAGTTGAAAATAACTTTTAAAAAACAGATTTTAAGGGTTATTGTGCATGAAGAATTGGGGGTTCCGTATGTATGTGACAAAATTGCAGTGAATCCCCTGATATGCTGGATGAATTGTTGGTTAAACGACAATATCCCACTCACCAAGCTAATTTTAAGAGAAGCACTTACATGGGATAACAGGAAGGAGGTTCCTTGGCTAAAGTACTTACATAAGTGCTTTACTGATCTGGGTCGTCCTGAACTCTTCTTATCTCCGGAATCCATTACCAAAATGGATCTTATTACGGTCAAGAAGGCCTTTATTGACTCCAGACAACAGGAAAGGGAATCATGTGAACTAAAAAAAGAAAGTGTACGTAATCATATATTAATCAAAAGCACTTTGCTCATAGAACCCTACCTGACATGGCAAATGTCTAGTTATGACCGTTTCCTACTGACAAGGTTCAGGTTCAACCTGTTTCATCTTTTGTTGGCTGTTCCCAGGGGATCTCATCGAGGCCAAGTGTTGCCGGCTTGCGGCTGCGACGAAAAGTCTCCGCAAGACCTGGCACACTTTCTGTTCTTCTGTCCTCTTTACATCATACCTAGGAAGCTTTATTTGAAACCCTGTTTGAAAAAATTGCATTTTGCACAATTTCGTCCTGCACAATGTTTTCTCCAGATGTTAAATTGTGAATACACTTTGTTTATATGTAGCTTTTTAAAATTGGCAGTCAAATTCAGAAACAGTATGGAAGGGTAATAATATGGATATATGAATTGTTATTTATTGCTCGTTAAAGAAATTCTATTTTTAATTGCCTTTTTTTTAATGTCTGATATAGTCTAGTGCTCTTACTTATGTGATTTTAACTACAATTGAATTGAATTGAACTTTCCCCTTTTAATGAATATGTGTTTTATTAATTGTAATGTAAATACTTTTATGGTTGTCAATTCGAACAACCGAATAAAGTTTATTGACTTGACTTGACTTGATATCTACATATAAATTTGAAATCATAACACTTGCATGGGTTAAGGGGTAGGGATTTTAAAGTCCTAAAGGAACTGCTAGGGATTGGGTATTTGGTTTGCTAAGGTATGCACCCTGCCCAAACCACACCTGATTAGAAAAATAGAACTTAGTTTATTGAAAAAAACCAGACCAAAAAGGCAAAAATCTAATAAGTATAACTGGAGTTATTCATTTCTAAATAATAAACTGAATGTATTGCATAAAGGCATAAAGTGCTAACTGGGGCTTTCTGTTCATGCCGGAACGGGTCCACTCCAAAAGTTCAAGCTGACTGCGATAGAGTGTGGGTTTGATACGGGAACCAGCCTTTGAAATTGAACAATACCTTAGATGCGTTATCAACAGAGCAGAGATGTGGAAAGCAAAAGTCCATGTGTTTTCATCGAAGGACAGGATTGTAGGCACTGCATCAGTGCTGAGCTATGGAAAGGTGGAGATGCATCAGAAACTGGAGACAATGCGCCTCTCAGTCAGTGCTGCGGTGCCCATGGTCTTCACAGCATGAGTGATGCATCAGCATCAAGGGAGATGTGCCTATTCCGATCAGTGCAATAGTGTCGATGTGCGGGTTCTTTTTGCCTACTTCCAAGGGCCCAGGACTGAATTGGCAACACTTGGCAGGGCAAGACTTGCAGCTAGGAAAGTCCAGGTGCTTTTGCAGGATGTATTTAAGTCTTTGATGTCCCTAAGACTTAGAACAAAGGGCAAGCCAGGAAGCCCTTGGAGTCACTCCGGATTCAAGTGAGATAGGTCCACTCCTTCCTCAGTGATGGCAGAGAATAGCAGGCAGCTGGGCAGCACAGCAGAAAAGCTGTTACTCCAGAGCAGTAGTCCAGCAGAGTGGCAGCCCTTTTAGCAACAGAGCTGTCCTTTCTCCTGGCAGAGTTCTTCACAGATCCAGCAGTGTACTGCAGTCATGGTGTCAGAGGTCCAATACATATACCCAGTTGTGGCTTTGAAGTGGAGGAGCCTTCAAAGAAGGGTTTTTGGAGTTCACAGAAGTCCTCCCTTCCTCCCCTGGCTCCAGACTCACTAAAGGGGGGTATGCAACTCTTTGTGTAAGGATGGGACACAGTCAATTCATGTGTAAGGGTGAGGCTGTGCCCAGCTCCTCCATCCTATCCTCCCAGGAAGACCCAACAAGTTCCCTTTGTGTGTGGCTGTCTAGGGTAAATCACAAAATCCAGCTGTCACCCACCCCAGATAGTTACCAGAGACAGGTAGCAGGCACCAAATGGCTAAAGTAAGAAAATATCAACTTTCTCAAAGTTGCATTTTCAGAATTGCAATTTAAGACCAGACTTCCCTATAAATTGGGATTATAAAATTTTGATTCCAGAGCCACCAGACTTGGAGGTATTATCTCTTCTCGTTTGGAATTGACACTTTTAAAATGAATTAAGGTAATCCCAATGTTATTCTACAGGAGAAATAGGCCTTCCAGTAGTAAACAATGAATTTAAGAGTTTTTCACTACCAGGACATGTAAAACTTAATAGTAAATGCCCTACTTTTTAAAGTTACTACACCCTGCCTTGGGCTGTCCAATGCTTACCTTAGGTGTGCCTTATATGTATTACGAAGGAAGATTTAGGCCTGGCAAGAGGTTTAACTTGCCAGGAGCAGTGGCAGTCCTGAGACATGGTTTACGTTTAAGTGGGTGGCACAATAAGTGCTGCAGGCCAAATAGTGAAGAAAAACCAAAGGTGGTGATGGACGGAGCATTGACAATACAAACACTCACCCCCAGCCAACTGATCTGGGTGTAATCCATCACCGTTCTTTAGCTCACTCCGCCACCCCAGTTCAGACATGGCCATATGCAAATCAGTCTGACCCTGTGCCTCATGGGAACAGTCCAGCCCGAACTGCCAAGCCATGTCTTCCCCGGACCGGAATCAAGCTTCCCAGGACCGGTTTCTGGCATTACAGCCGTCTTCAGCCGGGCTTGCTTGACTCCAGTGGAAAAGTGAGCAAGGGACTCACGTCTGAGCATACCCTGCCAACTTAGGGCGAACAAAGAAAAACCAAAGGTGGTGATGGACGGAGCATTGACAATACAAACACTCACCCCCAGTCAACTGATCTGGGTTTAATCCATCACCGTTCTTTAGCTCACTCCGCCACCCCAGTTCAGACATGGCCATATGCAAATCAGTCTGACCCTGTGCCTCATGGGAACAGTCCAGCCCGAACTGCTCTCCACACCACTGGAGTCAAGCTATCCAGGCTGATGAAGGCTGATAGCCAGAAACCGGTCCTTTGATGCTTGATTCCGGTCTGGGAAAGACATGGCTTGGTAGTTCGGACTGGACTGTTCCCATGAGGCACAGGGTCAGAGCTGATTTGCATATAGCCAGTGTCTAACCCAGGGTGGTGTGGAGTGCAAAAAAACGATGGATTTAGGCCCAGATCTCTGTACTGGGGTGAATGTATGACATTGTTCTACATTCTGTCCATCAACTGTGTTTTTTGGCCAAATAGTAGCATTTAATTTACAGGCCCGGGCACAGGTAGTACACTTTGCTAGGGAGCTTTGAGTAAAATAAATATGCCAATTGGTTATGAGCAAATGTTGCCATGTTGAGAGGAAAGGGTACATGCCCTTTATCATTGGTTAGCTATGGTAAAGTGCTCGGAGTCCTAAAGCAGACAAAAAGGTGGTCAGTAAAAGAGAAGGAAGGCAAAACGTTTGGGGTGACCCTTAAAAGAGGGCAGTTTTTTCCACAGGCACATTTCTACCCATGCAGAAGAAATAGATATGTATAGAAGGAGTAATCATTTGCATTGGTACCATGGGAGCAGAAGTTGGTTGACTTTGTGAGTTCTGTTAATTTGGAAATCTGGAAAGTTAGGCTTTTTTGCAGTAAGACCGTTTTACTGAAGTAGAATTAGGATTTTTGCTCATATGAGTTGGGTAGAAAGTGTGAGAATTCTTGATGGTTTAACTTGGAGAAATGTGCCAATTAAATCTGAATATATTTTATAAAAGTTGTTTTGATCAGTCTCAACAAGTAGGAGCTGCAGTTGACAGAAAAAAGAGAAAGGAACACTACATGCTAAAAGAAATCCCTCTGTCCTTTGAAGGCCCGAGGCATGGTGCTTCTTTCTTTGCTTTGAAAATCTGCATTTAAGAGGCTTCTCTGAGATAAAGCTAGGCTGACCTCCTAAGGACCAACAAGGAGAAAAGGGTTGAGTTTCATAATAAATATTGTCTGTTGTGCAAAATCTTTCTGTGTACCTTGGAAAGTGTAGAAGGTAAAAGAGACTGAAGGATCTGTATTCACCTGCAAGCAGACCAGCAGAGCCATGGACATCTAATCTTTTGGCTGCACACCTGAGAGAAGAGGAGGCTCACCTTTTTCAATTATGAATCCATGGTTTACTTTACTTGACCTCTTCTGTGGAAGTTTGGGAACATCCGGGAAAAGGTTATAGAATATATCTGTTCACCTCTATAGGACTAGGACACAGTAACAAGACAATACAACAAATAATCAACCTTAACGGACAAGAATACTTGTTTATCCCACCTCAGATTTTTTGTCCACATGATGTAAAGCTCAAGTAGTACTGAAAAGATAATGGAGCATATTCACAAACTGCATTATGTACAATGTTTGGTAATACTACAATAGTACTACTGAAGTACTACAAAATATTCCACCACCATCTTTTCTATCCTTTCTATGGGGATATCCTCAAACAAGTATGTGTCCTAATTACTATTAAATTAGGGACAGAGCAGGGAGAGGGGCTGGAAAAAGGGACCCATTTATTGTTTAGTGGTAGGGTTTATGGAAGAGTAAGGAGAGGTTTAGGGAGGGTTAGGGAGTGGTTTAGGCAGGGGCATGGAGGAGTTTAGGCTGGGGCATGGACAGACTAACAGCTGTCTGCAGAGAGAGATGCATTGGATACTGTGAACCCCACGTTGAGAGCCCATTTGCTGTTAAAGACAGTCCCACTGATAGAACCATACTTGTTAATTGTCACAAAACCTTTCATCGATTTCTTCTAATTAGGTTCCGTTTTAATCTTATTCATTGTCTTTTAGCAGATGTACAGGGTTGGAGCAGGGCAAAAGATCTAGGTCCCTGCACATGTGATAATTTTTCTTTGCAGGACAACATTGACTTTACAATGTTTTGTGAGCATTTTAGCCTCATAAGGAGAATGTTTTTAAGACCCATCTTAAAGGAAAAGGGATCCGTGCAAGTCGGACCAACTATACTCTACTATATCTGCAGTTGCTAAATATCCCTTGGGAGATTTTTAATGTTGCAAATTGTTTGGTAGCTGCAGTCAGACATAGGAAGAAAGGGTGTTATATATTTTAAAGTGTTGACTGAGATTATATATAGATAAAATTGGTGTTATCGTAAGACGAATGAACTATAAGCCATTTGTTTTGATTGCCATTATTTTATTGTTTGTATGTGGTATATTTTAATGAATTTAAAATGTATTAATATGTTTTTTATTCAGTCTTTGTATGTAAATTGTTCACTGTGGTGTACTTTTATGGCTTTGGTTAGATAAATAAAGTGGTTTAAACTTGAACTTGGACAAACCAACAGTACTTGATATTTAAATGTGATGAATATAGTTAATTAAAAGTTCTTTCATTTTTCCTAATTCAAGATAATGTCAAATTAGTTAATTCTTACAAAAGATTCTTAAAATATATGTTATAAATAAATAATAATGTTTTCAATGTAGCTATATTTTAAACATTAAATGACATTAATTCATATTTTTTACTATTTTAAATATTTTAATTCAATTTAACATTATTTCCTATAGTATTTTATTTTAAGTCCCTATGGTAGGGTGTTGCAGTATCAGTGAATAATTAATTGTAGTGCTGGATATACTACTGTTTCTTTTTGGCAGAAGCAACTTACACTTTTAGTTAGACTCCCTTTTCATCAAGTCCACACTTTTGAGTATCAACTCTACACTCAGATTTTGTGAAAAATCAAACATATAAGTGTAAACTACACGTGTAAATTACTCACAAGTGCAACTTACCTTTATGATTACCCCCAAATGTATCTAACCTCCTACAGTCCATTCAGAACATGATTTATTGACTTTTGTCTGCAGATGGATTTTTACCTCTTTAAAAGCTTTTCAAATCTCAAGGTAAATGAGGGGAACCAGACTAAACAGTTCAATGTCAATACTAACGAAGAATCGCCTCTGTCGCTATGATTTCCACTTCCACCCAGTTTCAAGCTTTTCACAGTGAAGTGTGAGACTCCAGCAAGCCACAAAATCAATGTATCTGACATTGTTGAGCCCTTTTCAACCACAGCTTTGCACCATTTCCAAATGATGGATTTTCATTTCCGTATTCAGAAGTACGGGATTAATTATTGATTGGTGGTATAGGTGAATCCCTATAAAAAGGTGGTTCTACAGCCCAGTCTGACTCGCAGATCCCCCACCTCATTTAAAGGAAGGGGGGACTAAAGGGTTTCAAATGACTGAGCCATTATTGGTTCCACAATAATTATAAAAACTGTTCCTGAAGTCCTATTAGCCATGGGGTTACATGGAGCAGTGCACTAGAAGGTTGTGATGCTTAATTTTCCTGGGATTGTCATGTGAGACATGGCAGACACAGACAGTTAAAACTGTAAATTACCTCTAGCCCGAGGGTGAAAACATCCTCGTTATCGGTGTCATCAAATGTTTGTTTTTCAAATTAAAATGCCTGCTTTCTGTGCTTGTTACTGAAATACAAAATAAAAATGTTGATCAACTGGCATGACAGTTGGAGTTTTGTTTAGTAGTGATACTTTTTATTTGGTCTGAGACCACAAAGGCATTTTTTTAGTAGTGATTCTGTATTTCAGTCACAGGACATAAAAGCAAATATAACAATAAAATACATCAATACAATTCATCGATACAAGATAAAAACGAGCAATTCATTTACAAAGAAAATACAACATCATGACCCTCCCCTGTGTTGGTAAATACCTGGCAAACAACTCTTGTGCCTCAACACAGTATACACATACATGCCCCCCCCCCCAATTCCACAGGTCAACCAGGTTAAATAAAGTGCAAATGCTAGAGACTATGATAAAAACAAATTAATCACCGTTTGGTTTTTATAAAAACAAACATAATTTAAGTGCATGAGAGTGGTAGATAACAATACCTTGTAGAAAACATGTGGGAAACAAAATGAGTGAAGAGATGTTTATAACAAGACAAGGTGTGTACAGACATGTAAGTAAGGGAGACATGAACTATGTTGTCTCCATAATTCTCAACTCCAAATAAACTAGCTGCCCATCAGATAATAACATGAAGTACTGAAGCAGCTTGTACTGTGACAATGGGCTATATACAAAATTATAAAACACAACAACATAACTCTCCACTGTAATGAGCAACACTACAAAAACTAACTCCTTTGCCCCACCACAATATGCACATAAATGCCCAACATGTGTTGCATGTTGGATAAAGTGCAAATGCTACAACAACTCCAGTTCCCTTTTTAAAAGCAGGTTAGTAAACCTTCTGCTGACCAGGGATAGAGTCCAATGTGCACTTGATTAAATATATAATAGTAATGCTTAGCTAGCCTCCTGAAATCAGCATGCAGCACAGCAGGGAACTGTGCATTTTTGGGGAAGCTCAAACTACCTACGATCATACATTGGACCAATCAGCAAATGAGTTATAGCCGTGGCTCCCACACTGGATAAACCAGCTACATACAAGGACAGATGTATGCAATAGTGGGAGGCCAAATAGTTTCATGGGCACTCCCACCGCTAGTAGGAATCTGCTTGTTTCTTAACTCAAAATTCAGAAAGCAGGTAAATAAGGTCAGTACCCCATATTCCATCAATAAGGTTTCAACGATTTTGCTGTAGCACTAGAATACAATGGAGAGCAAAACAGAATATGTTCTATGGTTTCCACCCAATCGAAGGATAAAGAATGCAGTTGTTTACCATTTACATTGGCACTCGCCTTATTCCATTTATGCATATAATTATTCAACTCTAAATCTGGTAAAAAGGTGTTTTAGCTCACCCCTGCGGAGTTGCCTCCTCAAGATACAATTCAACTGTGGAGAGGGTTTTATGATCAAAAATCTCCCAGTGAGGCTATCTCTATCGGAATTCTGCGTGTATTCTGATTTTTTATACCCTATACCCCAAAAATACTTTCTTCACAAGAGCCTTGGCTGAAGAACTGATATCAGAAGGATTAATCCACCAAGCTTCCAAACCCAAGTTATAAAACCATTTTTTAATGTGACGTACCCAAGGGACAGTCACCCCTATACCCAACTGAACAAGTTCGGGGAGGTATTGACTGTATAATTCCAACTCGAGAGTAGACCAGATCCTAACCCAGTCGACCAAGGGTCTAAAGGCTGCCAGGTCGCCAATCATATTTACGGCTAAATTGAAATATACTGGGACAAGTGGTGTAGATTGGGGTAAAGAATTTAGGGCCAGATGTAGGTAGGCTTTTACCGGTCGGTAACAGCCGATTTTGGCCGTTACCGACCGGTAAATGGATTTTGAGATGTAGGGGGCAGAATCTGTAAATTTACCGATCGGTAAATTTACCGATTCTGTAAATTACCGAATCGGTATTTTTACCGATTCGGTAATTTTGAGATGTAGGTGGAACTCTTCTGAGTCCCATAAGCCTTTCCGAATCGGTATTTTACCATCAAATTCAATTTGATGGTAAAATACCGATTCCGGTGTGCATGCACATGTGTGCATGCACATCTGTGCCATATGACAGGCAGACCTGCCCTGAGGGCAGGTATGCTTGCCACATGGCATACAAACCAGTTTTGGGGGTGCTAGAGGGTGTCAAAATGACACCCCCTGCACCCTTGTGAAATTCGGTATTTACCGATTCGGTAAATACCGAATCGGTAGTGCCCATTCATTCCTATGGGCTTCAAAGCCCATAGGAATGAATGGCATTACCGGTCGGTATTTACCGAATCGGTAAATACAGAATATTACCGATTCGTTAAATGCACATCTGTATTTACCTACATAACAGTACTTCAATTTTACTGATTCATAAATACCGAATCGGTAAAATTCGGTATTTATGAGTCGGTAAAATAGATTTACCTACATCTGGCCCTTAGAGATCTTAGAAGATATTTTCCTCTGCCTGTGAGGGAGTCTAAGGTTGCCATGCCCAAAACCTCTGCCCCATATTATGCAGCCAACTGGGCAGTGGCCTTGTATACCTCGACTGCTTGAGATACTGCCTTCAGGTTGTAAGTTGTATAATTATACAACCACATCATATGAACTACTTTCCCATAACTATGTCACCTATCCTGTGTTCAATTAATGTACTGGAGTTTCCTTTGCTGGGTGGGCATGATAAATGTCCCCTAAGTCTGTAGATAAAATTAATGACCTAGACAAATTACCACGTTTGCTAGACCTCGATCCATTACAGGAAAGCCTTTATATAGGAAAAAGTCCAGGTTCTCCATAAGTTTTAATCACCTCTTGCTGACTCTTTTCCATCACCACTTGACCTTGCAGTCAACTTAGTCTATTGGGTTATATTGAATATTGTTTTGTAAAATTATCCATGGAATTTGTTTTAAAAAAAATATTACATCCTATTTTAGCCATGTTGGTGTCATTTTACTAGTTCAGCTTTGAAAGTTTGTCTCACCTATGTTTTTTTAACCATAATGCTTTTTTGATATTGCCATTCAAATTCCAAATGCTATTCACTCGAAGGAAGGCTTATCTTTTTTTAGTGCAAAAGTAAAGTTTATTGAAGAGAATATGCAGGCACATTGAAAAAGATACAAAAGACAATCAATATGCATATAACCATAAATATCAAATGCAAAATGGAGAAAGGCAAAAGGATAACAAGAAATAAGGGGGAAAGAAAGACAAAGAGAGAACTAGTAATAATAATATAACATCATAAAAAAATAAGAACTATATAACAATAAGAGAGAAATTGTATTAGGGAGTAAAGGTACCAACAATTAGACCTAGTAATAGTAATAAAGAACAATTTATGGATGTTTAATTACTTTTACAATCCAAGGATTATGAAAACATGACATACAAGTATAATCATTTAAAACATTTGTAATGGGTAACCATAAGATATCTCTTTTAATAACAAGCATGACTAGATGAACATATGCTCTGTCAAGTCTATGATTGAAACAAACTCCATAGCACCATGCTTGAAAATATACCTTAGAATTCTTCCAAAATGTTTTAATCTGTTGAAAGGCAACTGCAAGAAGTAAATCTGTTATATTAAAATACTTATATTGCGATGACCAATCTTCGGAAATGCTTCCTAGAAAAATATGAATAAAAGTTAATAGAACATGTGTACAAAAAATCGTATTTATCTGTTGCCAAACTTATAACCAGAAATAATAAATGAAGAGGCAGTCAAATAACATATGTTTAGGATAAGATGGGGGTAGTGGAACAGGACCAGCACGTAAACGGGATATCAGAATCCATTTTGTGTAATGTAACATAAATATTTGAAAGTCTACTTTAACTAAAACAGAAACTTTGAGTGACATTAGTTGCTCCAGTAATTTTCCTTATTTTGTTCCAGATCTTAATCTAAACTGAAATTGAAAATGAAGTTTTAACATCAAGTTCCCAAAAACTTTCCACCTTCGTTTTGTCCCTGGTATTGGCACTGTCCCAACCCCCAACGACTCCACCCAACGGACCCTTCTCACTTGGACCCCTGTCACCTCAGAAGACACCTTAAAGACAATAAAAAGCATCCACTCCAGAGCACCTTCTGCTCCCTAACCGCGGCACGTCTTTCACAGGGCTGCCACTGCCATTGCACCCATGCTACGCCAAACTATCAACTGCTCCCTCTAGACAGCCAACTGGAAGTGCGCTGAAGTCAATCCTCTCCCTAAAGAAGCCCTCCACAGACCCGATGGACCTCAAGAACTTCATAAATACCGAATCGGTAAAATTCTGTATTTATGAGTCGGTAAAATAGATTTACCTACATCTGGCCCTTAGAGATCTTAGAAGATATTTTCCTCTGCCTGTGAGGGAGTCTAAGGTTGCCATGCCCAAAACCTCTGCCCCATATTATGCAGCCAACTGGGCAGTGGCCTTGTATACCTCGACTGCTTGAGATACTGCCTTCAGGTTGAGTCATAACCATTACTTTGACAAAAATGATACAACCACATCATATGAACTACTTTCCCATAACTATGTCACCTACCCTGTGTTCAATTAATGTACTGGAGTTTCCTTTGCTGGGTGGGCATGATAAATGTCCCCTAAGTCTGTAGATAAAATGAATGACCTAGACAAATTACCACGTTTGCTAGACCTCGATCCTTTACAGGAAAGCCTTTATATAGGAAAAAGTCCAGGTTCTCCATAAGTTTTAATCACCTCTTGCTGACTCTTCTCCATCACCACTTGACCTTGCAGTCAACTTAGTCTATTGGGTTATATTGAATATTGTTTTGTAAAATTATCTACGGAATTTGTTTTAAAAAAAATATTACATCCTATTTTAGCCATGTTGGTGTCATTTTACTAGTTCAGCTTTGAAAGTTTGTCTCACCTATGTTTTTTTAACCATAATGCTTTTTTAATATTGCCATTCAAATTCCAAATGCTATTCACTCGAAGGAAGGCTTATCTTTTTTTAGTGCAAAAGTAAAGTTTATTGAAGAGAATATGCAGGCACATTGAAAAAGATACAAAAGATAATCAATATGCATATAACCATAAATATCAAATGCAAAATGGAGAAAGGCAAAAGGATAACAAGAAATAAGGGGGAAAGAAAGACAAAGAGAGAACTAGTAATAATAATATAACATCATAAAAAAATAAGAACTATATAACAATAAGAGAGAAATTGTATTAGGGAGTAAAGGTACCAACAATTAGACTTAGTAATAGTAATAAAGAACAATTTATGGATGTTTAATTACTTTTACAATCCAAGGATTATGAAAACATGACATACAAGTATAATCATTTAAAACATTTGTAATGGGTAACCATAAGATATCTCTTTTAATAACAAGCATGACTAGATGAACATATGCTCTGTCAAGTCTATGATTGAAACAAACTCCATAGCACCATGCTTGAAAATATACCTTAGAATTCTTCCAAAATGTTTTAATCTGTTGAAAGGCAACTGCAAGAAGTAAATCTGTTATATTAAAATACTTATATTGCGATGACCAATCTTCGCAAATGCTTCCTAGAAAAATATGAATAAAAGTTAATAGAACATGTGTACAAAAAATCGTATTTATCTGTTGCCAAACTTATAACCAGAAATAATAAATGAAGAGGCAGTCAAATAACATATGTTTAGGATAAGATGGGGGTAGTGGAACAGGACCAGCATGTAAACGGGATATCAGAATCTATTTTGTGTAATGTAACATAAATATTTGAAAGTCTACTTTAACTAAAACAGAAACTTTGAGTGACATTAGTTGCTCCAGTAATTTTCCTTATTTTGTTCCAGATCTTAATCTAAACTGAAATTGAAAATGAAGTTTTAACATCAAGTTCCCAAAAACTTTCCACCTTCGTTTTGTCCCTGGTATTGGCACTGTCCCAACCCCCAACGACTCCACCCAACGGACCCTTCTCACTTGGACCCCGGTCACCTCAGAAGACACCTTAAAGACAATAAAAAGCATCCACTCCAGAGCACCTTCTGCTCCCTAACTGCGGCACGTCTTTCACAGGGCTGCCACTGCCATTGCACCCATGCTACGCCAAACTATCAACTGCTCCCTCTAGACAGCCAACTGGAAGTGCGCTGAAGTCAATCCTCTCCCTAAAGAAGCCCTCCACAGACCCGATGGACCTCAAGAACTTTAGGCCCATTTCACTGCTTCCTTTTGCAGCCATAATCATTGAAAAGGTTGTCAGTACCCAGCTAGCACACTTTATAGAAACCAACAACATCCTAGACACTTTTCAGTCTGGATTCCACAGCAACCATAGCACCAAGACCACCCTCCTCACTGACACAGATGACATCCGCGCCCTCCTTTACCAAGGCCATATGGCAGCTCTCATCCTCCTGGACCTCTCAGCAGCCTTTGATACTGTCTCCCACTTCACACTAGCCACCAGGGGCCCCGCCCTTGGAAATCCCACCCACACCAATGGACCATGCACACAACCTTAGCATCGTACTCAACTCATCACTCACCAATAAACGCCAGATCAACGCGTTAGCCTCCGCAGGCTTCAACAACCTCCACATACTTCACAAGATGTTAAAGTGGATCCCCCCGACTCCATGAAAACCATCACTCACGCACTCATCACCAGCAGACTGGACTACGGCAAAGCCCTCTATGCCGGACTCAACATACTTTTTTCGATATCCTAGGGCACCACAACATCACCCAACACCTCTGCAACCTCAACTGGCTCCCTGTTGAAAGAAGAATAACCTTCAAGCTGCTCACACATGCCTACAAGGCCCTCCACAACAGCAGACCCCAATACCTCAATGACAGAATTTCCTTCCTCACCCCCCAAGAGAAACCTCTGCTCAGCCGACCCCTCCCTAGCCACCATCCCACATTTTTACAGGACCAGAGCAGGTGGAAGATCCTTCTCCTACCTTGCAGCCAAGACCTGGAACAAACTCCCCCTTCACCTCCAACAGAGCCCAACACTGCACCAATTCAAGAAGGACCCCAATGCCTGGCTCTTCAAATTACCCCAATGGAGCTGCTCACACCCTCCCCGGCACCTTGAGACCTTCACAGGTGAGTTAGTGCGCCTTACAAAACCCTGATTGATTGATTGTCAAATGTTTATATAGTTGAGATGCAGAAAGCAAAGTATTTAAGACATTATTCATAGTAGGTGTTGGGGAAATAATTATGTGATCAAGGAGAAATGTATTATGAGGATTAAACCACAGAAGTTAAGGACAAATAGTTGGGATTATATGAAGATGGGAGGGAGAAACGTGATAGAGCTACTGGGAAAAAGCTGGTAAATCAATTTGAGACCTTTAGTATTCCAATCTTTTGCAAAAAATAGTCTTATTATGTATTTTAATAAAGGTATCATACCACATTGAAGACTGTAAAAATTGATCCTTAGGGTTTCTATACAAAATTAAATATAGTTGCAATACTGTGAATGTATTCTTAAAACTCGGACGAGATAGTGATGAGGGTCTAGAAGTAAAAGATAAAAACTCTATAAGAAAAAAAGGATGAAAAAAAGATTTTCAAGATAAGTCCATAAGGGAGTTTTATTTATTTATATGTTAACTTACCTGTATACACCCGTAATCCATAGTTTACTACCCCCCTGCCCCTCTCCCTCCCCACATCACCAACCAGCAGGTACTCCCACTACTGACAACAGCTGTGAGAATGAGAACCAGTGAGTCTGGGTACATTTGTGTGGGAGAACCAGTGAGTGAGATTAAGTATGAATAAGAATGAGTAAGTGTCTGAATGTGGGTTAGAGTGAGTGAGGGGGAAATGAGCAATTGTAAGAGAGGTGTATGAGTGAACCATTTTTTTTAAAATACATGAGGTGAACTCCTGGCTGGTATTATGCCGCACCACTTTCAACAATCACCGGCCACCGCTGGGTTTAACAAACGTCTGTCAAAATTTGAAAGACTAAAGTAAATGGGAGGTGTGACATAGCTGTGTTATAATTTGTGGATTGCTTTCCATGTGGTTAAGATATATGGTAGTGCTATTATTGGGCTGATGGATGTTATGTTATGTTATGTTATGTTACGCAGCTTTGTAGAGCGTACTATAACCAATGAGGCACTGGCCCTGTGCAGGTGTGCGCCTGACCAAACCTACGACCTAGTGAGAATACTCAAAAAATCCAGGTCTGCAGATTGTTAGGGAACTCAAGCAGCGAGGAGAAGGTTCTGATGTGTGATGGCAGGTCTTCTTGTGCTTTAGGAGCAATGTAGTGTGCTTTAGGAGAAGGCTCAACTGTTAATTCTGGCTTTAAGTATGTGTGTGATGTGTGCAAGCAGGAGTCTGGATGAGTGAAGGTGCCTGGCAGTTTTGTAAAGGCAGAGGCAATTGTTAGGCATGCTGGGCCAGTGCTATTTAGCGCTTTTAAAGTGTGAGCAAGATGTCTCTGTTATGCTATTTTTTTTGTGGAGAGCCAGTAGAGTTCCTTCAGGTGTGGTGTGATGTGAATTAGTGTGGGAGGTTGATAGTGATTCTGTCTGCCAAAGTTTCTAATGGTCTTCAGCCTTCTGTTGAGGCTTTTATTGATCCCAATATAGAGGGTCCCATAGTCCAGCTTGCTTGTGACCAGGGTGTGCATGACTTTTTTCTGGGTGATGATTGGTACCTGTTAGACCTGGCACCATTGGCGTGGGTCTCCCTTCCAGTTTTTTGCAGTTGCCTTGTGTATTGTTGCTGGTGTTGTATGCTTTGGGCACTGTGCCACTGCTATTCAGTCCCACAGTGCAAGTCCTCCCTACTGTAAATTGAAGTACTAATCAGTGGTACCATGTTTGGCTATTTGGTTTACTTGTCAGACCCTAGTCTAATGCACTGAGTGTGCCCAGGGCATGTACATCCAAATGCTGCTGGTGGGCCTGCAGCACTGATTGTGCCACCCACAGAATCAGCATTTTAAAAAGTGTCTAAGGTCTGCCATTGCAGAGCCTGTGTGCAGTCTGGTACTGTCATGCTGACTGGGCAAGTGCACCCACTTCCCAGTCCCTAAACTTTCCCTTTTCTTCATATCAGTCACCCCTATGGTAGGCCCAAGGACAGGGTGCATTGTAAGTATAAGGTAGGACAAGCCCTGGTGTGTGTGGCATGTCCTAATAGTGAATTATAGCCATTTTCATTTTTCACTATTGCAAGGCTACCTGTTCTCCATAGGCCAGAATGGGCTGTAGAGTTATTACATTTTATAATCCTAACTGTCTCAGGGAACATGGTAGAAATTTGAGTTTAGTATGCCTGAACTCAGGATAATAAACTACATATTTTAGTAAAGTTTATTTTAATATTCTGTGTTTGCAAATACCACTTTTAGAAAGTAGGTATTTGCTTGTCTAACCATTCAAACCTGCCTCTGCTAGTTTGTGTATTCCTATGTCTGGTTTTGTGAGTGACAGGACTGGGGAATTCCAGGAGACAGGCTGAGTCACCCGGTGGTGAATAGAGAGATCTGCATCTAGATGGGAGGGAGGAGTTGCACCTGAACCTTGAATAGGGCTGTGCCTGCCTTCTAAAATGCTGGCTCGACCCCCTGGAGAGCGGCTGAAGTCTCTGCCCTGCCCACTGAAAGAAGAGAAGGAGTCCTGTAAACAAAGTGCTCCAGGACTGTATTTGCCCTACACAATGCTGGCTCCACCTCCTGTGGGGCGTCTGATGTACCTGCCCTGCACTGTGAAAGGAAAGGAGAAGTCTGGTAAACAGAGTGCTTCAGAACTGGTTTGGACTGGGCAAAGGCCCCTCTCCCCTCAGAGAACAAAACATTTTGGGGTATAAATATTGGGACCCTGATCCCATGAAATGAGACCACTTTGGACTACAAGAAGAACCCTTTTCTGAGGAGAGGAACCTGAAGAAACTGAGGAGAGACTATTCCAAGCTGAAGTGCTGCTTGGGGGAGTGGCCTGCAGTGGTTGCCTTACTGCCAAAGGAAGGAGAAAGGAACTTTGTGTACTTTGCTTTCAACTTGTGAAGGATCTCCAAGAGCTTGGAAAAGAGCTTGCCTCCTGCTGAAGTCTCAGGTACAACAGACTTCACCCCCCAGCTCCCCAGAGTTCTTGTGGAAGTGCCTGCTGCTGTTCTGGGCCTTCTGAGGAACTGTGTGTCGCAAGGATGTGGAAAATGAAATTTTGCCTGACCAAGATGCCCCCTACGTGTACCCTATGTTACATGTATGTGCATGTCACCCATGCATATTTCTCTTAGTGGCTTGAATCACAAGGCCTCTGCAATCACGTCCTGCATTAAGGCGCCTGCCATCAAGTTTCCCAAACATTAAGCTAACATGAAGGCCCATGTATTTGCATTGTGCACTTTTAAATAAATATCGTAATAAACCCTTTTTGTGGTTCAGTCTGAACCACTTTCTGAATCAGGGTTTTCATGACTCCTGACACACTGAAAGCTGCAATTACGTATCTCTGACCTCGCATACTTCTAGCTCAGCTGAGCAAGGGTTGCCAAGACAGTATATTTTGCTTAACAGTTATCTGCATGCCCGGTGAAAAAGGTAAACAGAACCCGTCCGCGGAAGATAGGGCCTGGCCTCTCTGTCTCCATTGAAGTAAATCAAAGTGCTTGCATCCATAGAAAGCTCACAGCCCCCATGCAATGCACGAAGAAATATATGCTTTTTCTGATTCTTAGTGATGAGCAACCTCTGCTTCAGATAATACATCCCCTGACTTAAGATATCATTTAGTACAAGACGTGCTGGTCGCCCTGACACTAAAGGCCTCTCTACTAGACTGAAAGTCAGCTCTCCTCCCAGTTACACGTCAATTGCACGTCATGCTCAAATTGCGTGCACAAGTAGGGCAAAGTTCCAGCCTGCCATGTAACTCCTCCTCTATGTAGCCACCCACCTATCACCCACCTGTGACTCATCAAGTGTACACCCTCATGCACGCCCACATGCTCTTATCTCTTTCTTTCTTGCTCTGCCTGGAGCGCTCCTCCCTATGTACAAGGAAAAATGTATATATGTGTTGTTCTCTGTAAATAATGTTAGAAGACCCTTCCTGAACCTCAGTGGTGATGGAACAGATTCTCCCTTAACTCGAGTTATTGGAATAAAGCCCTTTTAACTTGGACACCACGGACTCTCTGCCTCTCATTTGATACATGCTAATTGTTAATGCCTAGAAATTATGCCAGGGTAATATTTTATTTACCACATTAATTTGGCGCCCTTACAGGGACATAGCCTTTTCCCCACGCGCCGGAGTTGTAGGTCCAGCTTTACCCCCTTCTATAGCCGTGACGGACTTTAAAGTGTACACGCCATCGGGATTTCCCGCTACTCCCTCAGGCCCAGGAGGAGGACGGACTGTGACCAGGCATCCATACGAGGCGGTGAGGATTGCGGATCGTCTCAACCAGAGCCCGACCTGTGAGAGAGCAAGGTCCGAGGTTTCCAGAGGTCCACCCGTTCCGAGGCGCATGCGTAGACGTAGACGTAGATGCGTAGAAGTCCGAGGCCTTCAAGTTTCAAGTTTTGCTTCTCGGTGAGTACCACTATGGGGAATGCATAAAGTTTCAAGACGGGTTCATTTTATATGAACACAGTCAAGACGGGTCCACGTTATTCGTGGAAACGGTAAAGACGGGTTCACGTTATTCGTGAAAACGGTAAAGACGGGTTCGTTCACACGAGCACGGTCAAGACGGGTCCATGGTAAACGTGGGCACGGTAAAGACGTGTCTCATTTTTGAGACCGGTATGGTTGTACTGTATCCCAGTGCATATAGTTTTTCAAGTACATGTTTAGTTCTCTGTATTGGTGTAGATCATGTTTGTTTTAATGTTATGATGTTTTAGTATGAATGATTGTTGATTGTTTCAGTCTATTTTTTGTGTATTGTATTTCCATTGTGTTGGTTTCAACATGCCACTGTTTTCAAAATTGCGTCAGATAGGGACCAGAAAAGGTATACTAGAAGAGTCAGTTAACATCCCGCCTAGAGACACACCTGGTCATTATATGTATAATAAGCATGGATTAGACGCCATCTTGTTTTTAGATTTATGGGTAGACTATACAAAGGACCTGGAGGAAAAGTATAGATGGCCTATCTCAGGAACATGGGATTCAGAATGCATTATGAGAGTAGAGGAAGCGCTATGGAAAAAGAAGTCAAGACCCTCTCAGAAAGATGCCATCGAATTATGGCGCAAAGAGTCACACAGGAGAACAGAGAAAGAATTTGATAAAGTAGAGAGAACTAAACAAGCAGGGGAAGGTGTCTTTTTGGCGTAGTTTGGAAGTGCGTTTTGGCACGATTTCATGGCTGTGTAGCTCACATGCATGGTTATGTGAGCTGACACTAAAAGTCAGTGAGTATTTAGTTGATTGATGGTTTGATTTAACTTTTTCATTGGTTGCTGGGTCTGCCTATGTGCTTTGTCAGTTTGCTGACTGAATGGTAACGTCTTGCATGGAGAGTAAGGAAGTGTTCATTTAACATTCTATTTCAAATGCGTCCGTGTATTTGTGTGGGTTTGCCTTGGAACACTTGATTTAATGTGTTTGACTCAGAGGTCGGTAAGCTGTAAATAAACCAGTCGGATTGAGATAAGGGTTTGCACGGAGGGTGCTTTAATGTTTTCACGGTTGAGAAGGACATATAAAACATACCCATCATAGAATGTGCTTTTAATTAGTGTAATGCAACCGTGTGTGGTTTTTTTAAATAGAAATTTGTTCTACAAAATATTCATTATTATTTTTCCCAATACAAGCTGCCCTTTAGAATAGCGTGTGACAGTTAATCCACTCAATTAGAAAACATGGCTTTTTGAAAAATGATGAATCTGGCCCTTTTAATAGCTAGAATAGAAGAGCTTGCACACTTAATTATGAAACTCTTGGTTCTGCAATGCAAAATTATGGTGTTTCACATGTTATTTTCAAAAAGTAAAATGTGATGTGTTTCCATGTCATGTTGTTCTGTTTCTTTTTTTTCCTTTGCAGCTAGTAACAATATTTTATGATATAAATATTTTAAAATGCTAGCATGTGTCTTGGTTACGAAATAAAATATGTCCTTATTAATTACTGATTTTAGGATGCTTTTTATCACGTTTTAAATTTGCTTCAGTTAAGTTAGAGAATGTTGGTTAGCTCTCTGGCCTGGGTACAGATATGTTTTGAATTACGGAGAATGTGTTTTTCGACCTTGAAGTGGCCTGGTTCCTAGAGAAAGATATTTTGTAAAGGGAGGGCTTTTCCCTCTTGGAGCACCGAGCAGTGCCTGTCTTGTTATCATTGGCCATACTCCAATTCTTTTCCGCGGACATTTGTTGATATAAACTGACAACCCTGTGGGTGACATCACTATGAAGGGGAAGGCAGTGTAGAGAAAAAAAAACTTGATGAGCCGCAGAGAAATTGTTTATATAAGGGGGGGGTCAAGTTGCTCTTCCTTACAGCCAGCACTGAAAGCTTCATTGACTTCAGATAAGAGCATGCTTGCAAATGAATAGTTTTTCCCTCGTAGTGTAAACAGAATAATTGGCAGGAGTTTCGCTCTTGCAATGAGTCCTAGCATTTACAGGCATGCATTAAAAAGACAGCTAGACAGTGTTCACATGCCTCCCAACACTGCTCTACTACAGTACGTAGATGACATCCTAATTACAGCACGTTCAGAACCAGAATGCGCAAATGCATCACTGACAGTGTTTCATTTTCTGGCTGACAAAGGGCACAAGGTGTCCCCTTCCAAGTTGCAATTCTGTGAAAAGCAAGTGGTGTACCTTGGACACTTACTTTCCAAGGAGGGTAGACAACTAACACGAGAACGCATACAGCTCATTTCTAACCTTTCACAGCCCAAGACACAGAAAGAAGTACGTGCATTTATTGGCCTCACTTCATACTGTAGGCAATGGATTCCCCAGTATGCCTATCTAGCCAAACCACTCATACAGTTAACTACACAGGAAGCAGCCACTCTGACTGTCCTCCCTTGGACACAAGAACATACCTTGGCATTTGAGGAATTAAAAAGAGCATTATGTCAAGCACCAGTTTTAGCGACTCCATGTTACAGCAAACCTTTTATGCTTTTCGTAACTGAACGAGATGGAACAGCGTTATCTGTCCTCACACAAGATCAAGCAGGAAAACACAAGCCTTGCGCTTATTTTTCTAGTACACTAGATCCAGTGGCCCAGGCTCTGCCTGCGTGCCTGAAATCAGTTGCAGCAACAGCCCTAGCCATCAGACAAAGTGACTCGATAGTGTTGGGTCACCCTCTGACAGTACAGGTTCCACATGCAGTGGAGGTTCTCTTAAACAGGACACAGACACAACATTTGACTGTAGCAAGACTGACAGGATATGAACTGACATTATTTCAACCACACATAGAGATCAGACGTTGTAATATTCTGAATCCTGCAACACTCTTGCCCTCAAGTACAGTAAATGCACCGCCACACGACTGCGTGGAAGTAATGAATATAGTGACGAAACCAAGACAAGACCTGACAGATATTGCACTTCCAGACCCAGACTTAACGCTCTATGTAGATGGATCATGCATGAGAACGAGTGCAGGAGAATTAGTAGCAGCATATGCTGTGACCACTGCTACTAATGTCATAGAGACACAGAAAATAGACACACTATCAGCACAAGCAGCAGAGCTCATCGCTCTGACACAAGCCTGCATAAGAGCTAAGCACTTAAGAGTGAACATTTATACTGACTCACAATATGCTTTTGGCGTAGTTCATGATTTCGGGGTACTTTGGAGGGAGAGAGGTTTCTTGACCTCCCATGGGACCAAGATCCAGCACGGCCAGCTCATTCAAGCCCTGTTGGAAGCAATACATTTACCTACAGCCATTTCTATCCTGAAGTGCAAAGCTCATACCAAAGTTACAGACACCATTTCCCAGGGTAATGACCTGGCAGACCGAACAGCTAAACTTACAGCCCAGACAGCCCAGACAGCCCAGACACCAACAGACACGACAAGGACAGAGGTACCATTACTGACAACATGTATGACAGTCAGGGATCCCACTCAAGATGTACTCGACATACAGACACATGCCACTGCAGATGAGATAAAGAAATGGACTGAACAAGGAGGGGTCCAGACTGAACAAGGTTGGATGACTAAGGGAAAAGGTACATGGTTTCTTCCAGATTCTATGGTACAAGTAATCATAAACACAGCACATAGTCCAGCACACTTGGGAGAAAAGGCAATGATAGACAGCTTGCAGAATATCTGGTTTAACAAGCACATGCGTGCAGCAGCGAAGCAGAAAGTACGAACATGTATGATCTGTTGTCAGTTCAATCCAGGTAAAGGCATTCCGGTGGAACAAGGCGGATTTCATCCTCCTGACCACCCTTTTGAGGTCCTCCAGATGGATTATATCCAAATGAACAGATGTAGAGGTTACAAGTATGTCTTGGTAGTTGTGTGTGCACTATCTAGATGGACAGAAGCATATCCAGTTCCAGATTATACTGCTGTGACAACAGCCAGGCAATTAGTGCGCGAGTACTTCCCCAGGTATGGATTGCCTCGGGTCGTATATTCCGATAACGGTCAGCCATTCTCCTCTGAATTAATGAAACAAGTGTCTCTTCTGTTAGGATATACTTGGAAATTCCATTGTGTAAGACACCCTGAAGCAGCAGGCCTTGTAGAAAGACATAATCAGACAATCAAAACAAAACTTGCTAAGATATGTGCAGAAAAAGGCGTGGATTGGATGGTAGCTTTACCGGTTGCCCTCTTTTACATGCGTATGGTAGCTCATTCCAAAACAGGCCTATCCCCGTATGAAGTAGTCTTCGGTAGACCGCCAAATATGTGGGGTACGCCTATGCCTAAAAGAATAACTGATGTTGACAGTAACATGCTGACAGATTACCTGGCTTCCTTGATGTCTGCACTACTCTCTTGTCGTACACAGGTTGCTGCCGCCTTCCCTGACAACACCCAGGTCAAGGAACACGCCATAGTCCCTGGGGACTTCGTTTTTGTGCGGAACTTTGATCGATCAAGCCCCCTTGAGCCACGTTGGAAGACGCCGAAGTTGGTGCTACTGACCACGAGGACCGCAATAAAAGTGGAGGGACGCAAAGGATGGCTTCACGCTCATCACTGCAAGAGATACTTTGGACAATCTGGAGCTTTTGAGAAGAATAAAAACATAAAAGACAATACAGACTTTGCGTCGCTTGTGCCGCCTGCGCCGCCTTTACTAGAAAAGACTCCACAGCAGGAGTATAAATCTAAGTTAAGATCTAGTAAGTCAGACGTAGTTTAATTGTCTAAGTCCACTCGGTGGTGAATCGGTTAGACTAGATTTCTGACATGTATAAGATCACAGACGAGAATAGTAAGAAAAACAAGATGAAAGCAAAATACTGCAAATTATTACGCAGTAGATGTATAGTTACTTTGAACATTCTTTTTATTCTGTGCATTGTTATAATCTATGTCAGTTTATTACTACATGTTTTCTTTCCTATTTCCTCACATGTACACTCTTCCAGTAACAGTACCATAGAGCATACATTTAGTTAACTGCCACCTCATGAATTGTCATATCGACTTGCATTGCGTAACAATACTTTTATTCAAATGTTACACCATTCTCACCAGACCAGCAATGCGACTGATTGCTGGGTATGTGGCCAACTGCCACCTTATCAAAAGGCGAAGGGAGTTCTGCCCTTCTATCCTCTACCGTTCTCACACAATGGTTCATGTGGAGCATGGTTTGCCTTAATGACCTCAATAGATAGAAAGTACATAGCTTATCCAGGTGGCTGGATATATGGAAACCTAAATAAAGTAATGAATGAAGCATGTTTTCCAGACAAAGACGGATTTCCTCAAAGGAAGGGAACCGATCTAGAGAATGAAGAGTACGAGCAGGGAAATGCATCCGTTAATTTTATAATGTTAAATGTTCAGCCCAAGCAAAATACAGGTCCACCGTTTATTTCAGTTCTACCAGCAAAAGGCGATTTATGTGTTAGAAAGAAAGGTTCAGTACATATGGGACACAGCGAGTGTAAAGTTGTAGTAGAGTTTAATGATGAAGGACTTTCTTCTTTCAAAACATCACGCCATACCTATTTCATTTGCGGTTAGACAGCCTATGTACATCTGCCCTTAGACTGGGGTGGGACTTGTTATATAGCATTCTTATTGCCACCTGTATTCTTGGCCCCATCCCATTATCATAGAGATTCACGACTAGAACATGTTAGAGTAAGGAGAGAGACAGATGCCTCAGGGATTGATCAGACTGAAACAGCTTGGGAGCAATATACAGATTTCAACAAAGGATTCTTTTTCTTCATAGGTCCCGTCCAAAACAGTAAACTGATACGCAAGTTACAAGGACTCTTGAGGCAGTAGTGAATGTGACTGCATCTGCCCTGGCGAACTTGACCCTGGAACAGTCTGCTATGAGACTTGTTGTTCTTCAACATCGCCTCATTCTAGACGTCATCTTGGCGGATAGGGGCGGAGCTTGTAGCGTGATCCGATCTAGTTGTTGCGTTTTCATCCCAAATAACGCGCCATCTGTGTATGCAGCGATAACAAGGCTCCACAAGATTGCTCATGGCATACATCAAGACCCAGGCACATGGACTTGGTCCAGTTGGCTCTGGGGTGTGATATCTGCTTGGGGATGGAAAGTGTTGTCCTTCCTAGGAATGATCCTACTTATGATATTTGGTTGCTGTCTCTGTCTGCAGTGTGGCCCGGCCATTTGCGGCCTGTGTGCAACTGCATGTGTTCCACATCCAAGTATACAAAGGGTTAAGGATGAACAAATGATGCTGTATGATCAACTATACGGTCTCATGAATATAGATGTATCCTGAAGGGTTAAGTAGGGGACAAGGAGGGAATGTGGAAAATGAAATTTTGCCTGACCAAGATGCCCCCTACGTGTACCCTATGTTACATGTATGTGCATGTCACCCATGCATATTTCTCTTAGTGGCTTGAATCACAAGGCCTCTGCAATCACGTCCTGCATTAAGGCGCCTGCCATCAAGTTTTCCAAACATTAAGCTAACATGAAGGCCCATGTATTTGCATTGTGCACTTTTAAATAAATATCGTAATAAACCCTTTTTGTGGTTCAGTCTGAACCACTTTCTGAATCAGGGTTTTCATGACTCCTGACACACTGAAAGCTGCAATTACGTATCTCTGACCTCGCATACTTCTAGCTCAGCTGAGCAAGGGTTGCCAAGACAGTATATTTTGCTTAACAGTTATCTGCATGCCCGGTGAAAAAGGTAAACAGAACCCGTCCGCGGAAGATAGGGCCTGGCCTCTCTGTCTCCATTGAAGTAAATCACAGTGCTTGCATCCATAGAAAGCTCACAGCCCCCATGCAATGCACGAAGAAATATATGCTTTTTCTGATTCTTAGTGATGAGCAACCTCTGCTTCAGATAATACATCCCCTGACTTAAGATATCATTTAGTACAAGACGTGCTGGTCGCCCTGACACTAAAGGCCTCTCTACTAGACTGAAAGTCAGCTCTCCTCCCAGTTACACGTCAATTGCACGTCATGCTCAAATTGCGTGCACAAGTAGGGCAAAGTTCCAGCCTGCCATGTAACTCCTCCTCTATGTAGCCACCCACCTATCACCCACCTGTGACTCATCAAGTGTACACCCTCATGCACGCCCACATGCTCTTATCTCTTTCTTTCTTGCTCTGCCTGGAGCGCTCCTCCCTATGTACAAGGAAAAATGTATATATGTGTTGTTCTCTGTAAATAATGTTAGAAGACCCTTCCTGAACCTCAGTGGTGATGGAACAGATTCTCCCTTAACTCGAGTTATTGGAATAAAGCCCTTTTAACTTGGACACCACGGACTCTCTGCCTCTCATTTGATACATGCTAATTGTTAATGCCTGGAAATTATGACAGGGTAATATTTTATTTATCACATTAAGGAGCTGGAAGCGCGACTCAATGAGAAGTAGCATGTCGCCGTTGCTGTGCCTGCCGTCGTAACTCCGAAGGAGGGTGTCGCCTTTGAAACTGTCGCACTGCACTGCATCGGAGAGAAGCGTGCCCCAACGAAGAGGAAGCGTGTCGCCGTCGCTGCTGCTGCCGTCACAACTCCAAAGAAGGAGGTTGTCGCCGCTGGAGCTGTCGCATTTCATCGCATCAGGAGAAGAATTTCGCAACGAGGTCGGAGCGTGTCACCATCGCTGTGGCTGCCGCCACAACTCCGAAGTAGGAGGGTATGTCCGAATGAGGTCGCACACTGCTCGTCCCATCAGCGTGGGACCCCGGAGCATGATGGTCGATGTAGTCGGTATCAGCGGGTGCGCTTCTACCCAAGTGTTGAGTCTTGAGGGTGTTCCCTGGTGTGCTTGCCATCCCTGGACACGTGTTTCGCGTTCATTAACGCTCATCAGCAGGGATTAGGCGTGTGCACGGGGTTGCTGCGTGGGCTGCCGAAAATATTCGTAGGTCCAGATACCTCTTAAGGCGCGCAGGTGCGTTGTCTCGAGGTCGTCACCTCCACCGGCTCAAGGGAGCCTGTAGAAATAGTATGTCCGAATGAGGTCGCACACTGCTCGTCCCATCAGCGTGTGACCCCGGAGCACGATGGTCGATGTAGTCGGTATCAGCGGGTGCGCTTCAACCCGAGTGTTGAGTCTTGAGGGTGTTCACTGGTGTGCTTGCCATCCCTGGACACGTGTTTCGCGTTCATTAACGCTCATCAGCAGGGATTAGGCGTGTGCACGGGGTTGCTGCGTGGGCTGCCGAAAATATTCGTAGGTCCAGATACCTCTTAAGGCACGCAGGTGCGTTGTCTCGAGGTCGTCACCTCCACCGGCTCAAGGGAGCCTGTATAAATAGTATGTCCGAATGAGGTCGCACACTGCTCGTCCCATCAGCGTGTGACCCCGGAGCATGATGGTCGATGTAGTCGGTATCAGCGGGTGCGCTTCTACCCGAGTATTGAGTCTTGAGGGTGTTCACTAGTGTGCTTGCCATCCCTGGACACGTGTTTCGCGTTCATTAACGCTCATCAGCAGGGATTAGGCGTGTGCACGGGGTTGCTGCGTGGGCTGCCGAAAATATTCGTAGGTCCAGATACCTCTTAAGGCGCGCAGGTGCGTTGTCTCGAGGTCGTCACCTCCACCGGCTCAAGGGAGCCTGTATAAATAGTATGTCCGAATGAGGTCGCACACTGCTCGTCCCATGAGCGCACCCGCTGATGCTTACTTCATGGACCACAATGCTTTGGGGCAACACGCTGATAGGACAAGCAGTCTGCGACCAATTGGACTTTCCGAAGTAGGAGGGTGTTGTGCTGGAACTGTCGCATTGCACTGCATCGACCAAGAGCACCTCGCATCCCCGAGAAGTGCGCCGCCGTCGGAGCTGCTGCGATGGCAGCAACTTTGGCTAACAGATCTGCACCCCCCCCCCCCCCCAGTGCCTCGTGACACCCACGGGTGAGTAGCAGTCTCTCAATTCCCCTGATTAATTGATTTGTTGTGAAATATGCAATTTAGGGTATCACTTGGGGTGAAAGATGCAATTTAGTGTGTCCTCTGTGGTGAAATATCATATTTAGAGTGTCATTTGTGTGCTAAACAAGCATTTCATGTTGTTATTGGGCTCCAAAATGAATTTTTCTCTAACACTATACATCTGTTCATTGGAAAAATACATTGCTCAACACATTCCACAATATGAAATATTACTCATGAGCCTATTTGCGTCCAGATTTTCACTGCTTTGTCAAAAACGGGCCACAAACACACAGGGAGTGATGTCTGCATGCTTCCTGTCCACTGGAGTAGTGTTTTGCACTTTCACTTTCACTTTTGAGCACATTGCTGGGGATTGTGGAGAGTGTTGGAGGTGTTTGGTGGTGTGTGCTGCAGTTTTGAGATTTGGAGAGTGTTGCTGTGTCCTGTTGATAGTGTCTGTGAAGTGTTGTGTACTGATTTGTATGTGTTTTTTTGTCTCCTGTTCTCAATCTTGTGGAGTGTTTGTCTTGGGGTAGTTTACTTTCTTTGTTGTTGTTGGGGATATTTTTGAGGATTCTTTTTTTGGCTGTGGGCTCACAGGTGTGCAGGGAGATGCCGGCTGGGGGTAGGGAAGATGTCTGAGGGGGCATTGGGGGGCTTCCTGTGGATGGTCAAATTCTACCTGCCCTTGATGTTTGAGAGGGGAGGTAGGATACAATGCAAGTGTGCAGAAGATGAGATGGGAGCGTGTGCAGGTGCAGATGCTCCGTTTCTTTGGAGTGGACCATACCCTGCGCCTGTGGTAGAACTGCTGGCAGGATCTGCTGGCCTGTGAAGCTGACCTCCTGAACTACGCAGGAGTCATGACTCACCTACAGGGTGTTAAGTACAAACTCCACTTTTAATCGTGAATAATAATAATAATAATAGGCCCATTTATAAAGTGCAATGGTTACACTTATACCAGTGTGTCCCCGCGCTGCGGTGGAGTTAGCCAGGATTCAGATACCTACTACCATCACCCTACTATCCTCCCATCCTAGCTTTCTTAATAGCAGGTACACACACCAAGCCTACCCAACCTGACCTAAGCTGACGTGTGGGGACATAGGGGTTCAAGAGATCCGACAAATACGAAGGGGCATTTCCCTGCAGGATCTGGTGACAGACACAGGGTGCCTTAAAGATGACTCTTTCTTTTATCGGGAGCCAGTGTAGCGCAGCCCGAGCTGCCCTAGCAGATGTCCTTCTCGGGCGCATCAGGATTAGGCGGGCTGCCGCATTCTGCACTCCCTGCAGACGAAGCATACACTTGGTCGTCGCGCCTAGATAGAGGTTATTACCATAATCCAGGCGCGACGTTACCAAGGCATGGACCAGGATCTTCCTAGCCTCCACCAGCAGTAGGTCCAGGGTTTTATGCAGGACCTTCAGGATCCCAAAACAGGCGCCTGCCATCCGCCTGGTTTGATAGTCGAAGTAAAGACCAGGATCTAACCATACTCCCAAATATTTTGCCTGCGCACAGGGCGTAGGTGTCACCCCCAAGTTCTGGGGACACCATGTCGATGACCACACAGTTGGGGCCCCTCCCACCACAAGCACTTCCGTCTTGTTGCCATTCAACTTCAGGAAGTTCTTAATCATCCATGCAGCCAATTCTTGCATGCATGCGATGAAGTTGGAGGCAGCCGACTCTGGTGCCTGGGTCAGGGAGACCCCCAACTGCGTGTCATCGGCATAGGATACGACCCTGATCCCAAACCCCTCCGCAATCTCTGAGACGGGAGCAACATAGAGATTAAACAGGGTCGGGCTCAGGGTTGAGCCCTGCGGCACTCCCTGGTTCAACTTGATGACTCTAGAATAGTGTTCGCCATGCCTCACCTGGAAGCAGCGTCCCGACAAGAAAGATTTTAGCCAACTTAGGGCACTGCCGGACACCCCTCCATTCCTCAGACATTGCACCAGCGTGTGATGAGCTACAGTGTCAAAGGCGGCACTTAGGTCCAACAGGATCAAGGCCGCCGTTTGACCTGTGTCCACAAATTGCCTAATAGATTCAGTGACAAAAATCAGGGCTGATTCTGTCGAGTACCTGGCTCGAAAAACAGACTGTGTGGGGTGGAGAAGATCATATTCCTCAATATAGGCCATCAGTTGTTCATTCACCACTTTTTCTGCCATCTTCGCAAAGTACGGCAGAAGTGAGATTGGTAGGTTATCTAGTTGGTCTAACCCAATGTGCGGTTTCTTAGGGAGCGGCAGAACCACAGCTTCCTACCAGCATCCGGGTACACGACACATTCTGAAAGATGTCGCCACCAGATGTCTTATATAGGGCTCCAGGCATTCCAAATTCCCTTTCAACCTTGTCGGAGGAGCAAGGTCCCTGGGGGATCCGGACTTTATGCTACTGCAGGTGTTAATCAGTGGGGCATCGAGAATTCCTTCAGTCCCCCTCCCTCCACCACAAGCTCTCTCTCTTCCAGCCCTTCCTCCCCAGCTCTGGTCGATTCAGGGAAGGTGGAGTAAATTTTTTTATCGGAGAAGAACTCGGCTATCCGATTACAGAGCTCCTCTGAAACCACAGCCATAGCAGCTAGGCTAGTGATGGAGGATATCTCCTTATAAACCTTAAATAGCTCCCGAGTAGAGCTGCTGGCTGAGTCAATTGTCTCCAAATAGTGAGCAGCTTTGGCCCTTCAAATTAGCTTATGATAGTTCCTTAGTGCCTCTTTATAATGCCCTTTCCCCTGCTCAGAGAAGTTTACTTTCCAGAGCCTTTCCCGTCGTTTGCACCCCGCTTTCGCTGCTCTCAGGGCCTCTGAGTACCACGGGGCAGATTTCTGAGTTCTGTGCTGTTTCCTCTTAGCCCATGGGGGCTGTACAGTCCAGAGCCTCCGTGATACGGTTCTCCAAGTTCTTACATGCCGTTTCAACATCGCTACCCCCAGGCGGGCCCTTCTGCACCAGCGCCATGCTGTAACAAAAAACAATTAGGCTGTTTGTGACACTGGTGTCAAAGTGAAAAAGGTTTCTGTGTGAGGTGGGAGACGTACTGCGTGCACGTCTTATGTTGCCACTTCCGAGACACAACGCTGCATCATATTGACAAGCATAGGGTGCTAGTTTGTGTTACCCACTGCGCTGGAGCAACACTTAGCAGTGTAGTGCCAAAGCTGGGACACTTGCGCAGAACAAAAACTGCATGCAGGATTAAGATTGTTTGTGTACGGGAAGGGTGACAGTAAGTGAACAATCTAAGGAATTGTTTATGTGAGCTGTGTGCTTGCCAAAAGGTAGTGTAAAACTGCTGTCCTCATAAATTGAGGTACGTAAGCTATGCTGGCCTTGTACATACTTACTGTGTGACAATGTATTTGATAGGAACAAATGGTCAAAGGAAATTGATATCTACAGAATGTCATACACCAAAAACATCTGTGAAACTGCCTTGTGCGACCTGCAGTGATGCAATAATACACAGAGAATGTATAACATCATGTTGCATGTAGTAATGTCCCATGCCATGCACTGTCATGTCAGTCTCCCCAGCATGTAGTAACTGACCCAGGATTGAACATTTTGTTGTCCAGGTCACTCTCTGACTTCACATAGTTACACTGGTGTGTAGGCTCCCATGTTGAAATGATCTTGTATTGCAGATTTGAATGGAGAACATTTACATAGTCTAAAGGACTCCAAATTCCCATTGTTGATATTTTACAGACAATATGATGCCAGCCGAACAACATGCGTTCCAGGTGAGGAAGGACTGCTTCAAACATATCAAGAAGGTGGCAAAAGGGTACCGAAACATAGCAAAGAGGTACCATGAGAAAAGTAAAGCAGGTACATGAAAGGCAGTGCTCGAGCTTGCAACAACTGGCACACAGGCCATCCCAGGCCCCTCTAGCATCAGTGGTGGGTCCCAGCATGGACAGGTGTCCCATACCCCTATGGCAACACCCCCCCAAGGGACAGTCCCACCTGCACCTGGTGAACAGGTGGTGCCATTCACAGAGAGTGACAGGCGGATCCTTTATGGCAACAATGTATTTCTGGAAGAGATTAGGCGAGAAATGCTGGAGCTAAACAGACATATCACAGACATGAAAAAACACCTTGGACTGCCATGATGCCTGTACATGTTGGACCCCATCCCCCTCTTCTCCCTTCCCCCACTGTTTTAAATTGAGATATTAGGCAGTATTAGGTTAGTTATTTTAATTGTTAGGTAGTGCAGATTAAGTGCAGGTTATAGTTAGTGTTACATTTTAAGGTCGTATTTAGATACGTATTATTATGCAGTATTTGGGGCTAAGTTCCTTTTCCGTTGGGTGGGGGGGTTGATGTATTTCTTGTAAAACATTCTAAAAAATGACATACAAAAAATATATTGTTGTGTGGGTTACATGTTTAGTTAGTTTATGTATAGCTTAGATGTCTTTGTTCTGTCTCGTGGTGTGCCTTATGGGTGGGAGGGGGGTGATGTCTAAGATACGTTGTTGCATGTTTAGGATTGGTTAGGGTAGATAGTTTAGGTAAGTAGGAATTGTCTAGTTAGTTTAGATTTTAGTAGTAGTTCAAATGATCAGTGTTAGTTTAGGGTAGGTCGTTCTTTTTACTGCTCTAATAAATGTTTACTATTTTGGATTTCTGCTTGCACTGTCAGGGATGATGTTGGGGAGTGTGGCTTATTCCTTTGAATGCAACTCATATCATCACTGGACAATCCATGGAATGTGTAAGTCTGGTCATGACATGTTACCTAGCAGGATGTATTGTGTCAGGATACCTTAGATTTGAGCATAATTAACTTGCATAGATGACAGAGTGGCAAGTAAAATGTTCGCCTAGTCTAGGGACAATCGTTTGTGATGTTCTACATCTTAAGTGTGACTCATGGAGTTGGACAGCACATTGTTGCCCATTTACAACACAATCTGGGGACATGGCATTGAGAGGATATAGAATTAGCTACTGTTATCCATCATGGAGATGGATGTATTCGCTGGGCACCACAGATTCCGTCACACACCTGCATATCAAGTTCTCCTGGCACTGAGTCAATCTACATTGCACAGACCTTGGCACACTTGCTGTGTAGTGCCAGTGTGTCAGCTTCCTTAGAATTATAGGTTCATCGACGCTCATTCTCTGGGCCATGCATGACTTAGTAAATGTGTGTGTCCATTGTGAACGGCACATGGCACAACAGTGTTCCAGATTCACAAAAGTCATCTCAGTGTAAGTAATGACTTTACATTTTACAGTATTCACAAATGGCATTCAGTAGTACAGTTAGGTATACTGACTTCACTACTCCTAAATGCCTTTCGTGACTCGCTTAATTTGTCAAGTTATGATTTTGTTCCAGCTAACAATTTGGTGCGGGCACACTGTTCTGCTGCACGCAAGGGGGGAATGTTGAATTGCTCCCTGTAGTGACAGTGTCATAGCCACTTGTCCCAGCTGTTACTTCTGGCTTTGGCTCATAGTGATGCTACCCTTGAAATGTTGTCCTTGCATCTGACTATATGCTGAGTGCAGTACACCACACATCCCTAGACACATTGCCCAATACAATCACAGTGGTCACAGCATGAGAGGGGTCAAAATTTGGTATCCGCAGGGAGGGGCTGATTGACGCCTTGCACTTTGGGGCGAGTCCCTATTGTCAACTCCACTTCACTGAGGCAGACATTGTGGTTCCATTTGAGTATGGTAAACATGTACCCTTCCGTGTCTTCATCAATGTGAATATGGTGTGCATCATCTTAGGATGTGACATGCAATACACACCATCAATCAAAGCTTTGTCCACCCTGTAGTGTGTAAGTAAATATGCCAAGAGTTAAATGTTTGAAATTCTTTAGGGTGACACTACTTTTGGCCTGCAACAGACTTGGACATTTTAGCACACATGCCTATTTCCTTAATGAACGTGGGCCTAGGTTGGGATTTTGCTAGATTGTCGTTTTGGATCAATGAGGGCACAGCTAGTTCACACATAACTGGTCAGCTCACTGCAAATCTGTGTCAGGTAAAACATATACATTGCTCGTATTTCCCTTGGTGTACCTTCTGGTGGATTCAGTGTCCATAAACTTTTTATAGACATCCATACTTGATTGGTCACAGACAACATACATCTGTGTGAGTTAAATATTTTTATTTACATTGAAAGGATGAAGACTGGACCAGTGCTTGGCCATACAAGCAAACATTGCAAAGATGCCCGTTAGAGGGTTAGACAGATTATTTTGGCGGTAACAGGTTCAAGGGAAGAGGCAGAGTTCAGTCCACAGGCTGGATGCAGTGTCATTGGTAAGAAAAAATAATATGGCAGTCCATGTGGAGGTCCAAGGTGATTGTCGGGGGACAGTGGAAGACAGTGGAAGATGATGTTCCTTGGTATGATACTAAGCCCTGCACCAAGAAGAAACAGACCCTTTTGGTGTTAATGGATGCTACTGGTTTCTCCTTAAAACAAATGCACTATCATACTCATCTTCGTCGTCTGATCTGTCATGCGCCTCACATGTGGGTGGTGGTATAGTGGGTGCCGCACTGTGAGGCACTGACACATCAGATGTGGGAGCTGAGGATGTAGAAGCAGCAGCAGCAGGATTCATCGGTGCCAGACCTTGGGGCAGCAATGCAGTAAGGAGCAGCTGCAGGGCATGATAAATTCTAGCTACATCACGCTGGTGTCAGCCCTGGCAGCCATTTCTTGTGCCTGTATCCACTCCATGCTCTCCATTATCTGGTGGATGCTGACCAAATCTTGGCTGACATTGCTGGAGCCACACAGACCAGACAGTTGTTTTTGTCTCAGAATCATGACCCCAGCAATGTCAGCCATGGTCTGTTGAAGAGCATCAAGTGGGCTGTGGGTGTCCGTGATCTTCTGTATGTGGTCCCAGATGGGACTCAGACACCCACGTTTGACTGCCACCCTCTCAAACCCCACCCGCACCTCAACAGCCGTCTCCCGCTGGACCTCTAGCACACGGCATTGGAAGGCCAGATGTGGGTCATCGACTTCCTGGGAGCCAGCTTTGGTGGGAGGTGCTTGCTGCTGGTTGGTTTGTGCAGGGGGTGGGGTTGCCGCACTGCTGCTGCGTTGTCCTGCTCCTGGAGGTGGGGTGCTGAAGGAGACTAGCTGATTTAGAAGTTTATCCTGATTTATGGTGGGGTAATCATACTTGTCATCAGTGAAGGTTGGGCCAGTCTGCTGTCCAGGAGGTGATGTCTCTCCCTCTGCAATGTGATAGGGGAGATACAGTTTAACAGTGTGTTTCATGTATGATCATGCATTGGATGAGTTTACAAGCAGACTGCAGGACAGTGTACATTCTGACTGTTTTTGAGGAGATGCCTATTTGTTGCGGGACAGTAAATATTTTGAGGACATCACGGATGTGATGTTGTTGTTGTGCATTGTCATCTCACAGTTAACAGCTATTACAAATGTGATAATACTATTTCTACACACAAGCGGCACGAGTTGTATCCTCTGTTCATTTGTGAGAGTAATGCAGTTTGTACCACAGAGTAGTAAATGTTGATGAGCTTAGATTTGTATGTGTGCACTGCATTGTGTGATAGTGTCACCTGCTACTTTTGTTTTACTGCTTGTTATACCTTTCAGACAGAGAGCATTTCACTTCTGTGCATTTACAATGCTGAGATGTTGTAAGCTGTGTTGAATATGGGTCTTGGTCAGAGTTGGGAGACTTGTGCATTGTTTGTCATCAAATGTCTTGTTTACGTCAGTGTGACCTGCTCCTTTAAGGATGTGGTCCACACTCAACCACCTCAGTGAGGTGGCCTGCACAATGTTAATATGATGGGCTATGCTATTCATCATGCACTGTCACTTGCCTTGTCAGTGTGGCTCACAGACACTCAGCTTTGCAGGGTACTTCACTTGTGCATGTGTTTCATACAAGATTAGTTCAGTGTGAGGAAGGCACCCTTTAGGACCATTAGCAATGAGCGCCTACTTGCTGTTTAAACATGTGCTGCACTATGTAGTACACATGGGCATCCAGGTAGTTTTGTCTATTGTGATTAGTCTTGTGTGCATGTCGTCATTCATGTTTTGTCGTGCCTGCATTGCTTACTGCCCTCCTGTTGGCGTACCTGTTGTGAGTATGGTGCAGTGTGAGTTTCTATTGTTATTGCTGCCTGAACAGACAGTGTCAACACCCATTACCCTCAAGGTTGACTCCACGTGTGGTGTGTAAGTGGTCCATGAGTTGATGTATGTGCATTTCCTAATGCCTATTTATGGTGCTCAGGCCTTATCACCGCCACCCTCACAAGAGACGCAAATGGCAGGGTGATGTGTGTTTCTGTTCGTGCCATGCAGCTGCTGACATAGATGATACATGCTGTCCTGGTTCTGGTATTCAATGCCTGGCTTAGCGTGTGGGTGATAACTAACTGACCATATTTGTTCACTGACACTGTTGACTTACCAAACAGTTAAGTTTAATTGATGGTGTGATGGTCAACTCGGATAACTGACAGAATATCGAGGCGCAAAATATCGAGCTACCAAAATATTGAGGAAAAAATATAGAATGCTAGAATATCGAATTCCTATCTACAAACAGGTAAGTACAAACATATTGAATCCAAAATATAATTGTAAATAATATAGTTTGTTAAAACATCGAATTTTTTAAATGTCTTAAAAGTAATGTAAAATTACTGAAAAAATAAATAAATTACCTAAAACATACTTAGAAATACCTAAAGAACCTTAAGATTAATAAATAATGTAAGTTAAAAAAATAAACATGCACTTTTATTTTTTAATACAAGTCAAATTCAAGTTAAATTTTATTGTTTTTGATTATTTAAAATCATTACAAATCGCAATAGAAAAACAATCCATAAAATTCAAACAATTTATAATACACGTTTCAAAAAATTATCATCTGATTGCCTTATCCATTATAGTATGCTATCATCATCAAAATCATGGGGGAGGTTTAGTTTATGCAGTGTTAAATAAATGGGTGAATAGTACATAAAGTTTTGAGCAAGCCATCTCAATCGAATACTTCATTTTAGCCCATTATTAACATATTTTACAACCTTGCTAAAATTATCTGTCACTTTGAGGATACTATTTTCCTTCTTTTCTTGTTTCCTCAAGTTCGGCTTGTCGTAAGAGAGATTGTACTTTTCTCATATATTTGACCCCCCTACAAGCCAACATTGGAGATGATCCCTCCAGCCATCGAATTACAGCTTGCCTGCATGTACGAATGTTTAGTTTGGTAAAAATGTCATTCAAAAAGCATCTCCTTAAATCCGTAAGGGCCGGGCACGCGCATAGCAGATGGGGCAGTGATTCTTTTTGATATCCAAATAGGCGACAGTGAGGGTCCGTATACACGCCTTTCCAAGATGGTTGTAAATCTTTAGAGATATGTACGCCCAGCCGATATTCTATATGTCTCTTCTTTAGCATTATGCTAAAATGACTTTCTAAGTATGCCTGGGGTTTTATCGAGGAATATGAATTGATCACTGTCCACCCATGTCGGCGCTTGGAGATTGCTGATTTATCTTTCAGGAAAGACTGCCATTTGGCAGCATTATTTTGTCAAAGCTAGCTTTATCTGGAATGGTATCCCATGTCGATGGAATTTCTAACTCCCTCAAGGATTTGCTCAGGTAAGCTCTCCAACCACTTAAGGTGGTTTGCTTCATCTGATTTTCAATTTCTTTCCAACACACGCTGTCTAGTGAACCTTGTGCTGACAGGTGTAATTTATGGCATAGTTTCACAAAACTATTCATGCCCCGAAACTTCTGGTTCCGCAGCCCGAATTCCAAACGAACCTGTGCCGGCGAGACTGATTTTTGAAGGTTAAAATCTGCTTTGTATCACTTTGTTTGAAGATTGTTTAACAGCTCAGCCTCTTTTCCACACCAGTTAACCAGAGCAGATGACAGCGTGGGTAAAGTTTGTGAGGCCATCACCTTCAAAAGATGCATGTAGTTTGGGCAATCCAATTTTCAATTCAAAAGCCTGTACGCATAGATCAAGGGATATGTTTTCGCCTTTAGGTCCAATTCCTGTTCTTTGATGGTCAATCCTCGCCCCAACTTAAGACCTAAGTATTTATAAGACTTTTCCTCCTTTATTGGTGAACCTTTTGCGTACCATTTAAAGGTCGATTTTTTGGGGTCTACTAAACGTACCACCTTGGTTTTCTCTTTGTTCAGATCCAAGTTTTCATGCTCTAGATAGGTAACAAGGTTGTTGATCATTCTTTGAAGACCTATGGGTGTTTGGCTCAGCACCACAATATCGTCGGCATATTGTAGAAAAGGAATCTGACTATTTGCCAGGTTTGGTGGATGACCTTCCTCTACCTGCATGTATTTGACCATGTCTGCCATATATAGGTTGAAGAAATTGGGGGCCAGGACGCAGCCTTGTTTTAAACCCTGTTGTGTACTAATTTTGGCAGTAATACTGCGACCATCGCCCAGTTTTACTCTTGCCCATGTTTCGCTGTATAAACTTCTTATTGCCTCCAGTATTTTCCTCGGCAGCCCCCATGATCTTAATTTTTCCCATAAACGGTTCTTATTCACCCTGTCAAAAGCTGTTTTCAGATCTATAAAGCATGCAAACAGCCTGGTCTTCTTTTTTTCTGCTTTTTCTGTTAGGAGCGCTAAAGATGTCAGATTTGTTAATGTGCCTGTCCCTAGCCTGAAACCCGTTTTGGAACGTGGGAATTATGTTTGTTTCCTCCATCCAATCTTGAAGGTGCATCAATAAGCATGATCCATATAATTCTGCCTCCACGTCGATCAATGATATCAGCCTGTAATTACCCGGCTCATTATGATCACCCTGCTTAAAAATCGGATGGATTATATTCCCTTTCCAGGACTTAGGCATTTTGTTTTGGCTATAGATCTGATTAAAAAAGGGTGTTAGATGTTCTGCCCAGAAACCAGGTGAGTGCTTAAACAGGGCATTTGGAAGCCCATTTGGGCCTGCCGCGCCCTCTGTTTTTAGGCGTTTTATTATCCCCTTCAGCTGTTTGGTGTTTATCAGGATGTCTGAAACTGATGCTGTATGTGTTGTTATTTCTTTTGAATAATTGGGCTCTGATGCGGTGACTTGGACATTACAAATGTCTTCTTTGGACAAAGAATCTTTATCCTGCCATGCCATGCTAGTATCTTCTTGTAAGTTTTCTTTTTTTTGCAACATTTTAACAAACTCCATGTTTTTGGCACATATTTCACACTCCTTTTTAATGTGCCTTTTTTGTCATTCTCCCTGCCAGTAAACATATTTTGTACATACTGGATCCAGGTGTCTTCTCCAATTCCTGCCTCTTGTCTAAGTTGGTTACCCTTTGTCAGATTATTAATAATACCCCAAAATGTCCGACCGTTTGGGTTTTTACTGGCCAGTAATAGTTTTGTCCAAATTCTTTCTCGATATAATTTTTTTGCTTTACCCAGCATCTTTTTGTAGTTTTTTCATAGGGCCCTTAATTTCACCTTATCTACTTTCATTCCCTTTTTCGCCACTATGGCTTGCCTTCGGACTTCACGTTGAATCTTCCTTTTTTCTTCTCGAAGGCTCAGATTAAACCCCGGCTTCTTCCCAGTATCAGTTCTTCCTTTACTATGATTTGTAACAGGAAAATTACGAGTTAGAATGTCGCATAAGTGTTCCCAAGTCTTTATTAGAACTTCTTTGTATTAGGTTTTTATTGAAAGCAGGTGTTCTTTAAATGTTTCCAATATTGGGTTTATGTCCTTTCCAACCCATTTCAATTTCCGTAAATTTAATTTTTTGGTATAATGAATCAAGGCATTTGTTTTTTGTGCTTTGTCAATAGACATTTTAATTTTTGTGGTTAGTGGAAAATGATCACTTTCTATACGTTGACCAACCTCAAATGCGGCTACTTTCCGAACCAGCTTGCTGCTGATTACCATATAATCTATTGTTGATTGCCTTTTGCCACTTAAAAAGGTTACGCCTGCAGGTCTATCCCCATTTGCGTTCCCGTTCAGAATTGTCAGACCCAGACTTCCCAGTTCTTGGCTTATATGATTGTCCTTTACTAAATTGCTATTAAAATCACCAGCGACGATCAAAGAGTACAATTTGTGTGATTTTTGTAGCGCTTGAATCAGGGTCATTTATGTAATGATTTTTTCCTTCTTCAATTTTTTATCCGGGTGAACGTAAACATTAATCACTAATAAATTATGATTAAGTGAGTTTAAATCGGGTTTCCCTGTGAGTTTTGTGGCTTGCAGCCAGTTTACCCCAATATCTATTTCTTCCACTTGCCATCTGTACTTTTGTGCAATATATGTTGTTAAACCTCCTCTCGGGTGCCCGAAGGTTGAGAATCTTACTGCTATGGTATGGAGCTCTATATATCCGGGGATTGAAACTGGGCTCAGATTCCACGTTTCTTGGAGTAATATTAAATCATGTTGTTCCAGAAATTTCACTGTTTCGTGGTCTCTCCCCATATTATTAAAGCCATGAACATTCCATGAACAAATACAGATTTTATACAGGTTCTCCACGCTGGGCCCCTCCCTAGTTCTTTGAGTGTATTCTATTTTCTGCCAATCATGATGTGGTATCTGATACAGGGGTTCTGTTTCATCGTTTAACCTTTTTTGTACGTTAGGAACATTTATTCGTTAAGGCATTAGGAACCCAGGACCAATCACTGCTTTTATTCAGCCTGGTATCTTGCTCCTCTGAGCTTCCCGATCTCTTCACACTTGATGTTTTTTGGGGGGTTGCGGAGCAAGCGCTTTTTAAACATGACTTCTGATTGTTCCCAATTTCATTTTCCTTTTTTTTGGTTTATGATGTTTTTTAAAAGGGGAAATGGATATTTTTGCCGTTTGTGACATCTCAACACAATACCCCGAGCATCAAAGGTTCGGCTCATGGCATATATCCTATCTACTAAGGCCTTTGAGGACCAGGTGGTTATCGACTCCTCAACGTCGGGGGAGTTTATATTTATTTTAAACTCTACAGATAGAAGGTCTTGTGATGATATTCCTTCTAATTCTGGAATTTCTTTGAAGAGTCGCATTAAGTTCCCTTGATTCAAGAAATCTTGACCGCCGTTTGTACTATATTCTGGTATGAATGTCAGTTTTTCGGGGTTTCCTCCTTGTATTGAAGTGGCTGGGGTGTCTTCTTTCCCTTTTTGTAGTCGATTGTTTTTTACTGTTCCTTTGTTCGTATCATTCGCATTACTCAGTGACCTTGCTCCTTTCTGTGTCTAGTTGATTCCCTTCTGTTATGACTTCTTCAAGTTTGACATTTTTTGTATGTCTTTTGTGTGGCAGTTTACATGTTCTCCCTTTTTCTTTTATCCTTATTTTTATTGGGGTCCTTGTATTATGGTCAACATTGTTTTCTTTATCTTTTGTTTTTTGATATGCGGTAGTTTTGCCTCCTGCAGTAGTTAGTTTTTTCTCATGCCTAGAAGAGTTTTGGGCCCCCATGTCTCTCTTCACTCCTCTGTCTTTAGGTGTTAAGTTTTCCTGCACCCACTGTGTCATTCTTACCCATTCTTCGATTATTGGTTCCTTTATATCCCCTTTTACACGGGTCCCGTCTATACATAATTGCTGTGCAGTTTTGTTTTTTTGTAGATCTTTATTCTTTATCTTTTGTTTATTTTCTTGCTTTGTAATGAGTGGAGTGTTCAAGGATTCGTTCTGCGAATTACGTCAACTAACCGCTCCTGATTGGTTTGATTGCTCTAGTACTGTAATTGAGTAGTTTGAAGGTTCCTTTTCCTGGAGATGATTCTCTGTCTTTGTTATTGTTTGGTTGATGGAAGTGGGATAAATATGTTCTTTTATCGGTGATTTCTCTTTCCGCTGGACCCTACCCTTTCTGGCTCGTTTTCTTTGTCTTTTTGTAACTTTAACGTTCTTTACGGTATTGCTCGTATTTTGTGTGGCGTCAATTTGGCATATTCTCTCATCCAAACAATCCTTCTTTAAGTCTTCTATCTCTTGTACCAAGTCATCGTTTGCACTTTGATTTTTGATTTCTTTAAATTGACCCTTTTCCTTGTTGGGACTCATATATTTGTTGTGCTTTATCGATGACTGTACTGCCCCTAAGATGTCTTTTAGTATATCGAGCAGATTTGTCAATTTGTCCACTAGTTTGCCACATACGCAACTTGGCTGGGCTTGCGAGGGATCTATACGTTGTGCCCTATCTGCCCTCCTAGGTATGAGGGCTACAATATGGTCCAGCTTTGTATTTATACCTGAAATATGTCCAGAGATAAGATTTATAAGATCAATCTGTACCTCCATTTTGCCCGATTGGAAGTTCAAGGCACTTATTGCCTGATCCAGTGTACTTAACAGAGCTTTACTCCAAGGGACCTTATGGGCCTCTCCAACCGATGTTTCCAGGTCCACTGACCCTTGTTCGAGCCCGCTCACAGATGAGATTGTTATTGGGGATGACAGATTTAACTTTTTTGACCAACATCTATCCTCTTCATGCAGCTTTTCCGGTTTATCAAGATTATCTTCTAGGGATAGTGGTGTAGATTCCAACCTTTCTTCTCCATCCCGTATCCGTCCCTTTTCGGGGTTCTGCTGATAATCTGCATCCACCTGATGGATCTTGTTTTTTGCTAATATCTACTTGGGTTCGGGACCGGGTATGTGTTTGCATTTGTGTGTTGGGTTCCGATATTTGATACATCCTTACCTCATTAAATAGGGAGAGGGAGGATGACCAAGCGTCATCTTGTATGGTGATATGTTCAATCCCAGATTTATTTTCTTCGCTTGGGCAAATAGTGACCTGCTCCTTATTCCCTATATTTATTTTTTTAACATTTTCAAGTTCTAACGAATTGTGTCGATGTATCTGAGCTATTGGCAGAACCGGTTTACAACCTGGCGTTTTACTATTTTTCCCCACCGTAGCCTGGAAATTTTGAAGGGACTCTGTTGGTTTTGACTCTTCATCCTGGGTTGTCAATTGTTGTTTGTCCTGAGGATTTTCCTCAATATTAATTATTTGTGTGCCCTTCTCCTCCTTCTCTCTCCATTCCGGTGAGTTTTGACTGTTACTAGCCCTTGATACTGGTGCAATTGGGCTTGGCAGATGGGCTTGTTCCTTGGTTTGCGCATAAATGACAGCCATTGGGTCTTTTAAAAAGAAGAATTTTTGGATCCCGATGAATTTTCTTGGGCTGCTCGTTGAAATTTCGGGTGCTGACACCAGCCTCTTTCTTCGTTGTATGACCTTCTTTTTTTTTTGATTCTTTACTGGCCCTTGGTCTTTACTTTCATAGTTTTTTGTTTCTTCGGTTACCTCATGACGCACTTTGCCTGATCTCATGATTTTTGAATGTCAAGCAATGCTTCGATAAGGGTTATTTCCCCTGTGTACTGCCCTTTTGACACGGAGTTCCAGTTGGATTTTGAGCGTGGGCGGGGTGCGGTTTCCAAGAGTGTATGCAACCAAGAACAAATAAGTAGTCTGGGAGACAAAAATCAAATGATGAGTTTGTCCAGGCCTAAAAGGGTGATTTTATTTCCTTTTCTTTTTGTGTCCCTTTTGGACCAGTATTTTCCCAGTACTGGGAAATTGCTAGTATTGTTTTCTGCTCTACCTTGCGAGCGGAGCTCACGGGGGCCCACTGGCTGCACTTGTCCTGGACAGGTCCCCTCTGCGAACCACCCCCGGCTCTTACTTTGCGGCTACCGCTAACGGCAGTCGCGCTAGCTCACTGCTCCTTGGTACAACTCCTTGGCGTGCACTACCCCCACCTAAACCACCTGTGCCAGGGGAGAAGCACGACCAGGAGTGGCAGCTTTTATGTGAACTTTTTTAGTTGTTTTATGCAAATTTAGGCATGAGATTCAACAGTTTCCAAAAGCCGTTCAGGCGCTTGGTGCTAGGTGCTGTGTGTAGTTACTGGGTTAGGCGGTGGTCTGACTAGGATGTGGCTGGGCAGGGGCACGGCAAAGTGAGGCAGAGGCAGGGGTGCACTTATGCGGCTGTACAGTTTCTGCTGCCTCCCACCTGCCTCCTTTACTGTCCGCTGCTTGCTGCTGCCTGCTCTCACCTGTGCTCGTGGTCTCTTTCCACCCCTTTCCTCCTGCTCCTGGCTGCACCAGCTCCTGCTTTTTTCAAAAAGCCTCTCGCGTCATTGTGCTCGCGGAAATGCGGGTGCCCGTGAATTTGCGACAAATCACTAGCAGTTGGCGCCGGGAGGCACCCTGGATCTGCTTCCAGCGCCTAGCAACTCCACAATCTGGGCTCGCAGCCTCTGCCTGCCCGCCTCCGCCGCACCTCCACCGGCTTCGCTGCTTGCGTCTGCTTGCGTCTCACATGACAGGCGGCGTCAGGGTCAGATCATCCGCCATCTCCTACGCCGATTTAATACATATATATATATATATATATATATATATATATATATATATATATATATATATATATATATATATATATATATATATATTACCTATATATATATATATATATATATATATATATATATATATATATATATATATATATATATATATATATATATATATATATATATATATATATATATATATATATATTACCTACTGGCGGTCGCCAGTAGGTATATATAGTTAGGATTTTTTCTCTATGGGATTTTTGAAAATTCTATGTCTAATAACTTTGGCGTTTGTGGACGGAATTGGCTGAAATTTTCAGGAAAATGGCACATTTTGTTTCTGAGTAGCCCTTGAAAATTTGGGGGGGGTTCGTCAAGGGGGGGCCGAGAAAAAAGGGGGGTCCCAAAACGTGTTTTTAACATTGAGTTTTCCATAGGGCGGTTGGCCTCACTTTTAGCCCGAACGGCTGAATGGATTTGCACGAAACTTGGCAAAATTGTAGGGACTGGTAGCCCGATGTGCCTTTTGTAGGTCTCAATATATGTGCTACAGTGGATTTTGAGAAATTAACGTTTAAAAAAAGATATATATCTGTAACAGCGGACCGGGCAGCGCTCCAGGACGCGTACTTTTTGCGCAACGGAGCTTTGTGAAGCGAAGCTGATTGGTTCTCCGGCGTCTGTAAACATTCCAAACAGTCCGTAGCGGCCGCCATCTTGTCTCTCGGTAGGATAGAGAGACAAGCGGAGGCCAAACCGAAGGGGCAAATGACCATAAGGGGGCATAGTAGATCCTCCCTGACCGTTTAGGTTTGATGTGGAGGTTTTAAAAGGGCCCCGCGGGGCAAAAAAAATAAAAAATAATAATAATCGAACAGCTGAATGGATTTGCACGAAACTTGGCAAAATTGTAGGGACTGGTAGCCCGATGTGCCTTTGCTAGATCTCAATATATGTGCTCCAGTGGATTTTGAGAAATTAACGTTCAAAAAAGATATATATCTGTAACAGCGCACCGCTTCGCGTACTTTTCGCGTTACGGAGCTTTGCGAAGCGAAGCTGATTGGCTCTCCGGTGTCTGTAAACATTCCAAACAGTACGTAGCGGCCGCCATCTTGTCTCTCGGTAGGATCGAACAGCTGAATGGATTTGCACGAAACTTGGCAAAATTGTAGGGACTGGTAGCCCGATGTGCCTTTGCTAGGTCTCAATATATGTGCTTCAGTGCATTTTGAGAAATTAACGTTCAAAAACAAGATATATATCTGTAACAGCGCTCCGCTTCGCGGAGATAAAATTATATGTGTATTACCTAGCTGTTGCTAACACCAGTTAGCGACGGCTAGTAGAAGATAGCGACCATCTTGGGCCCCACTTTGCATGTGAGTGATATTTATCACTAATGACATGCAAAGTGGGCATGCCAAGATGTTAGCGACTGGAAACAGTCGCTAACATCGCTATCTCCTATTATCAACTTTTGGAAATATTCGAGATAAGCGCGAATATCACCAAAAGCTACCACCTGCCCTGAGCAGTTCTTAGCCATGTTATCCAATGGGAGGTGGATAACATGGCTAAGAGCATTAGCTCGGTAATGCATGAATATCGCTGAGTTTTCAGCGATATTAATGCATTGCGGTCGTTTTTTATCGTATTTGCGATAAACCTTGATAATAGCAAGGTTTATCTGCGATAATTTCTGACGGTAAAAAAATCGTTGCTAAGCATCGTTAGGGATAAATATCGCTTAACTTTGGTAATATGCCCCAACGTCTGTTAACGTTCGATTCGAAGGAAATCAGGAAGTGTTGAAAAACATTGTCTGCGCCATCTTGTCTTTTTTCAAATGCCACACTTTTGTCGTGCACGGCAGCCATTTTAGATGCCTTGACCAGACCCACTCTGTGCACGCTGTCGATCCTTAGCATGGCTCCCCACCCTCGCAAGCATCTCCCCCAGGCAGTGGTCACCCCCGCTCTCTGTCTTATGCATGGGTAATAAACCTCCCCCCATCTGCGCTGCTCTTCCCTGAGAATCACACCCTGTGCCCGCCCGACACCTCCCTTTCGCCCTATTCACTACCGCACCCTCTGACACTCCTTTTCCTCTGTGTCCGATTGTCCAGGCTGGTCCTAGGGTATCAGCTAGCCCTGCAGATGTAGTTTATGGCCACAGCTGTAAAGAATCACCCCTCTTCAAAGGAGTTATAGTAGATCAAGGCCCACACTCGATGAGATCCGTCACAGCAGAAGCGTTGCTATTTTCTGAAAACCATCCTGTATTGTGATTGGGGAGGGGACCGAGCCTGAAGCGGAAGATTCCAGGGATGACTCTTTGTACATCAAAGTTTTTACAATTATGTGTCACATTAAAAATATATAGCACTCCGACAAAGTAGTAAGATTATAAAACTTTAATAATTTATAAATATATACAAGAAAACAAAAATAGTAATAACATATAAACATTTTTAGGGAAAAACAACGAAGTAGCTGTCGGCTGTGCGAATAGTCCCAACGCAGCACAACGTCCAGATTTCCGGCGTGGGGCGTCGCGGGGGGTGGGTCATCAGTAGCAAACTGTTGTGCGAATAGTTCCAAGGCAGCAGAACGCGCTGAAATCTAGATGACACAAAGTGATGTCTAGTAAGTTGCCACCCAGCAAATAACGGCGTGGGGCGTCGCGGGGGGTGGGTCATCAGTAGCAAACTGTTGTGCGAATAGTTCCAAGGCAGCAGAACGATGGCACCAAGGTAATGTCCAGTAAGTTGCCGCACTGGTTTTGGTATCCTACAATGCTGCTCCGAATAACGGCGTGGGGCGCCCCGGGGGAGGCGGCGTGAACGGGCCTCTCCAGGTGGAGTGTCATCTGTTGTAGTGGGGCGCCCCTTTACCGTTTCAGTTGCCATTCCGTCCGTTTTTGGTCCACTGTGTCAAAAGCCGCAATTCAGCTGAGTTGCGCCCACTCTTGCGGTGCAGCGATAGGCGGCTGTCACAGGACTCTCAAAATGGCGGCAGGCTGTTTCCTTTTTGGGCCTGGTCCACTGAAATGGCCCTGGGACACCTTGGAAATCAGACGCTTGTCTGCTAGGTCTTGGACCCCATTCTCGAAAGCGTCCCCTCCGCCTTGAGAATTCATCAAAAGTTTTGGGGGCCCCGACTCCTGCAGGCTTCTGGTGGGGAGCGGCTGCCATGATTGCTCGCGGAATGACCACGACTGAGCTACGAGATGGTGGTGCTCTCATGCTGACGCCAGCTTCAGTCTGAAACATCCAGAAACAAGGTGGGGCTTTCATCGTTTGGGAAAAAAAAAAAGTTTTCATCCAATGAAAAGTGTTGTTTTTAGGTCATATGATCAAGCCTTCCATCATTAGGAAACCAAAAGTAAAATGAACCAATGAAAAGTTTTATAAACAAGTCACATGACCTGTTATGCGGCATAGGGTATAAAATGCGGAGAAAATACGTTGGCACGTGAGGCGGCGTCAGTAGCGGACCGATGTGCGAATAGGCCGAAGGCAATACAACGCGCCAAGATCCGGATGGCACCGAGGTGGTGTCATAGTTGAGAGTTCTGAGCAGCGGTTGTAACACTGTCTGAAGCTTATTTGCAGCTGCTGCAGCTTCACTACGCGCCAAGATCCGGATGGCACCGAGGTGGTGTCTAGTAAGGTGCACTGGTGTGGCCATCCTACAATGCTGAAAGTCGGCATGGGGCGCCCCGTTGGCCTGTGAGTTTGCGTCAGTAGCGGACCGATGTGCGAATAGGCCGAAGGCAGCACAACGCGCCAAGATCCGGATGGCACCGAGGTGGTGTCTAGTAAGTTGCCGCACCGGTGTGGCTATCCAACAATGCTGAAAGTCGGCGTGGGGCGCCCCGTTGGCCTGTGAGTTTGCGTCAGTAGCGGACCGATGTGCGAATAGGCCGAAGGCAGCACAACGCGCCAAGATCCGGATGGCACCGAGGTGGTGTCTAGTAAGTTGCCGCACTGGTGTGGCCATCCTACAATGCTGAAAGTCGGCGTGGGGCGCCCCGTTGGCCTGTGAGATGGCGTCAGTAGCGGACCGATGTGTGAATGGGGCCGAAGGCAGCGCAACAATATTTTCGGAATAGAAGACACCACTAGGCGCTGAGATGCCAAGATCCGGATGGCACCGAGGTGATGTCTAAGTTGCGGACCGATGTGCGAATGGGGCCAAAGGCAGCGCAACAATATTTTCTGAAGAGAATACACCACAAGGCGCTGAGATGCCAAGATCCGGATGGCACCGAGGTGATGTCTAAGTTGCGGACCGATGTGCGAATGGGGCCAAAGGCAGCGTAACAATATTTTCTGTATGGAAGATACCAGTAGGCGTTGAGATGCCAAGATTCGGATGGCACCGAGGTGATGTCTAGCAAGTTGCTGTACTGGTGTGGTCATCCTACAATGCTGAAACTCGGCGTGGGTCGCCTCATTAGCCTGTGAGATGGCGTCAGTAGCGGACCGATGTGCGAATAGGCCGAAGGCAGCACAACGCGCCAAGATCCGGATGTCACCGTGGTGGTTTCATAGTTGAGAGGCACTTCATCTGCAGTGGGGCGCCGAGATCCAGATGGCACCGAGGTGATGTCTAGCAAGTTGCTGTACTGGTGTGGCTATCCTACAATGCTGATAGTCGGCGTGGGGCGCCCCGTTGGCCTGTGAGATGGCGTCAGTAGCGGACCGATGTGCGAATGGGGCCAAAGGCAGCGCAACAATATATTCTGAATTGAAGACACCACAAGGCGCTGAGATGCCAAGTTCCAGATGGCACCGAGGTGGTGTCTAGCAAGTTGTGGCACTGGTGTGGCCATCCTACAATGGTAAAAGTCGGCGTGGGGCGCCCTGTTGGCCTGTGAGATGGTGTCAGTAGCGGACTGATGTGCGAATGGGGCCAAAGGCAGCGCAACAATATTTTCTGACTGACACCACAAGGCGCTGAGATGCCAAGATCCGGATGGCACCGAGGTGATGTCTAAGTTGCGGACCGATGTGCGAATGGGGCCAAAGGCAGCGCAACAATATTTTCTGAAGAGAAGACACCAAAAGGCGCTGACATTCCAAGATCCGGATGGCACCGAGGTGGTGTCTAGCAAGCTATGCAGTTGAGTTGTGTGCGCACTTGCGGCGAATAGGTCGAAGGCAGCATAACAATGTTTTCTGAATAGAAGACACCACAAGGCGTTGAGATTCGGTTACCACCGGGGTGATGTCTAGCAAGTTGCCGCACTGGTGTGGCCATCCTACAATACTGCTCCGAATAACGGCGTGGGGTGCCCGAAGGGGGGGGGGGGAGCCGGCGTGAATGGGCCTTCCTAGGTGGAGGCTCGTCTGCTGTAGTGGGGCACCCCTTTACCGTTTCAGTTGCCATTCAGCTGAGTTTCGGCTGCTGTTGATGCTACAGCGACAGGCGGCTGCAAGAGGACTCTCAAAATGGCGGCCTGTTCTTTGGATTTGGGCCTGGTCCACTAAAATGGCCCTGGGACACCTTAGAACTCGGACGCTCGATTTTTTTTTCCTTTCGTGTACATGCAAAAAAAGGTAAATGCCCGGTACGTTACACGCTTCATCTGCCACGATGAACTCTCCAGAGGAACCGAAAAAAAATATAGTTGTGGTAACTATACCATGCATCGTCATATGGAGAGGTGGCACCAATTAATTATAGTGCTGCATAAAAGAGAGATTTGGAGGAGAACCCCTGACCTGCTAGTACATTCATCAAAGAAGTGGCACTGAGAGCTTCAGAGGCAAGGGAAACGGTCCCAAATATTTAGAAGAACTTTGGAAAGATTAAAATGACATGTTTAGATTGTGGTAAATTAATTTCATGTGGACAGATGAGTGTTACTCTAATAAATACAGCATATGAACATCATCATAGTCGATGGTTGGTAGAGACATTTTGACTATATCCTGGACCTGCCCGTCCTCGCCCAAAATGGCGCCGGAATAAATGGGACTCGTAACTCCTTGTTGTGTACTGGTTGCAGAACCTTGAAATCGCGAGATACGTATGCAGTTTTGAAGCACATGGCGGGCGGGGACGAGAATTGATTGAATATTTCGACATCCCTATTGATATTAAGTTCTGATGTGTTATTGATTACTGTACTGTTGAAAGTTCGAATTAACGTCACCCATGGTACTTGCCCGCAAATGTATATCTAGATAATTTTATTGTAACTGGCCCTGTCGTATTTTAATTATAAAATGTACGTCCACCGATTCCGTAACTGTTAGACACCTTAGTTCTTGCAACCTAATGGCCCGCCCGTTACGTTCCTCTACAGTGTAAATGTCTATTCATCATATACGATTACAGTTTGCTCCGTGGCAGGCCCACGTGGTTATAGGCTCGTATTTGTATAATGAAATTTTCACAATAAAGGTTTTTAAAAGAAAACATGGTAGTAGTATATACATTGGTAAAGTTTTTAATAATAGTCACTGTTTTAGAATCATTAAAAGGCAAGTGAAATAAAGCAGACCAATTACATGAAGGGTAAAAGGTATAATACGAAGGAACGCAGTAAAGATAAATGGTCAAGGGCTGTTGTGTTTTCTATTCCTGCAACATAAAGTGATCGATAAGAATCTCATATTCAGGCGTATCGGCGACTAAGACAGCAGGTCGACCCTCTTTTGCTCAACGGCTCCGTCATGGGACGAAGAAACGCTCTTTTTCTCGAAAAAAGAATATATTTTACTTGCAGGACAGTTGTAAAATTTCCGGGAAAGTACATTAGCCTGGAACATTATAACATATATTTAAGAAAAAATAATGTTCGGAAGTAATGAAAAGCGTAATTTTTAGGTGATATGACCAAGCCTTTCATCATTACAATAAGAAAAGTAAAATGAACCAATGAAAAGTTTTATTAACAAGTCACATGACTTGTTATGCTTACGTTACGCGCTGCGCGCCCCGGATGACTTCCGGATGCGCTAACGCGGCGCGTCATATGACGCATTACGCGACAACGCAGGTCCAGAATATAGTCAAAATGTCTCCACCAACCAGCGGTCGGAACACAACCCCTTTCAGCAGGCTAAATAGTTCTGTTAAATGACAACAGAAGGGACAGGCAACAAGAACCATCAGTCAAAGAGGGGAGGGCTAGTTCTTCTCTACCGGGTTACATTGGGGCGCTACCGGAACTGATCGAATTGGTAGTCTACAGTGTTTCTGGATGTTTCAGACTGAAGCTGGGGTTAGCATGAGAGCAGCACCATTTCGTAGCTCCGTTGTGGCCATTCCGCAACCAATCATGGCAGCCGCTCTTTATCGTTATTTTGGGCGGGGTGGGTGGCGGAGCCGAGCTGTTTTGCAGCCATCATTGTGTGGAGTTCAGTTCATCTCACTAGTTTTGTATTTGTCATGAGGGGTTGTTCCTAATGTTTCTATTTTAGCGAGGTCAAAAAGAGATCCCATTAGTGGCCTACTGATTTTACTCGATTCCTTTTCTTTTTTTTACACGATTTTTCGTTATCTGCAAAGACTAAACAGAGTATTGCGACTCTGTGTTTGTTTGTAAATAGAGAATGAACCAAAGAGAACTAATTCTAAAACAGTAAATACTTGGATAACAATCAATCAAATGGAGAGAGAAGCAGGCACGACGGATTACAACGGGGGCAAAGGCCTGCGTTAACTACCTTTCACTATCTGCAAAGAGAGAGTACTCCTAATAGAAATGAGGGGGGGGGCACCATTCAAAGCAGATCAGTGTGCATAAACACGAAAATGTTTTCACTTACCACGTACTTGACATTCGACAGCTTATGATATTTGCTATTAAAAAACCATTGAAATTCACTGAAAAAACCATAGGTTATAGACCATATATAGTTAGGAATTAGCATTTACAAAACCTTGAAAATTCACTGAAAAAAACATAGGTTATAGACCATATATAGTTAGGAATTAGCATTTAAAAAACCTTATTTTACTCACACAAAACCATTGAAATTCCATATATAGTTAGTTGCACTAACTATATATCGCGCACCCGCAATCCACTGCTGATCATGTCACATATTACATCATTCATGACATGGTCAGTGACATCACTGATGACATCACTGATGACATCTCAAATGACATCACTGATGACATCACTGATGACATCTCAAATGACATCACTGATGACATCACTGATGACATCTCAAATGACATCACTGATGACATCACTGATGACATCTCATTTGACATTACTGATCACATCACTGATGACATCATTCATGTGATAATATGATGAACCTCTTCAGACTCTAATATAACCTTAGATACACTCAGTGTAAACAGACACTCACAGACTGTCACTCATCCATGGAGTTACTCAAACACCTAGTCAGTCATGCAAAGAATCAATCACACCTCCATTTCCTCAACTATACAGTTATACACACCTTACTTATTCAAACATATACTAACACATATTTACTCTATTATACAATCCCTGATACAAGTTCACAGTGATCTATACAGCCACTCACACATTCACTGGCTCTTATGCACAGTTATTTATATATGTCAACTCTCACATGTACTGTGTTTTACATATGTACTTACTTTGACATGCAGCACTGAGATATCCATTCACTCACCAATACACTCATGCACACAGTCAACCGCCCATACAGCTGTTTCCACATACACTTTTGAACCCATACATCTAGTGAATCAACTGCTCACACATCTATGCACAGAGTCATACACCTCCCAGCCACCCACACACACACTCAGTCTCCCATACAAATACTTGGGCAACCAATCAATAACCCATATAGTTACTCATATAGCTACTGATCAACACATGCAGCAGTTTACAGAACAACAGACATAATGATGCACAAATTAAGACAGTTTAGTCACTAACCCATGCACTCAGTGAGACACATTTAATCACTCACTCATACAGTCAGGCATGCACCTACTAAATCCTTCATCCAGACACTTATACATCCACTCATTCTTCAATATGTAAGACATATTTTAACTTTACAGAAACATAGTCACTGGATGTTGTCATCAGTGATGTCATCAGTGATGTCATTTGAGATGTCATCAGTGATGTAATCAGTGATGTCACTGACCATGTCATGAATGATGTAATATGTGACATGATCAGCAGTGGATTGCGGGTGCGCGATATATAGTTAGTGCAACTAACTATATATGGAATTTCAATGGTTTTGTGTGAGTAAAATAAGGTTTTTTAAATGCTAATTCTTAACTATATATGGTCTATAACCTATGGTTTTTTCAGTGAATTTTCAAGGTTTTGTAAATGCTAATTCCTAACTATATATGGTCTATAACCTATGGTTTTTTCAGTGAATATATATATATATATATATATAACCTACTGGCGGTCGCCAGTAGGTAGTTATAGTTAGGACCTAGTTTCCATAGGAAATCGTAAACATTCTATTTGGATTAACTTTGGCCCTGGTGGATGAATCTTTGCGAATTTCTCAAAGAAGATGGCTCGGTCCACTGCGCTCCTTCCCTGAAAATTTGGGGGGGATTGGTGAAGTGGGGGCTGAGATAAAAGGGGGGTCCCAAAACGTGTTTTCTCCATGTTATTTTCCATAGGACGTTTAGACACGGCTACAGGTCGAACGGTTGAATGGATTTATAAGAAATTTGGCAAAACTGTAGAGTCTGGCTCGCAGATTACGCTTTTTGTGGAATGGTGTAAATCCGTTCAGTAGTTGCTGAGAAAATTAAAGTTAAAGTCAATTATATATCTATAAGCGCGGACGGGTGCGCGCGCTCAAGCGGCTGCGCGCGAGCGGAATTTTTTTTTTGCTGCGTGACGTCTGTTAACGTTCGATTAGAAGGCAATCAGGAAGTGTTGACCGCCATTTTGTCACTGCGAGTAAATATATTGTCATTTAAAAGCGTTGGAACATGGAAAGGGGTGTGCAGTAAGGTTCTTAACCCCTTCGACGCTCATGACGAGCCCAGCTCGTCATGGAGTTTCCATTGGTTTCAATGGAAATTACATGGGAATCAACAAATAGGCTTAGCATCCAAGTGGTTAAAGGCGAAAATATATAAAAAAAAAATTTTTTAAATTGCGGGGTGCACGAACACCTATTTACAAGAGTGTGAAAATGGAGATAAATCAGAAGTTTGAGTGCTTTGATATAAGGTGGCTCTGAAAATAGCCCTTGTGTTTATTGAGTTGTTTCTGCATTTATAAGTAAGTACCGATGCAGAGTCTGATGTTGCAGAGGAAGATTCTGTTTCCCTCATCCGTGAAATGAACACCATCTGTCCTATAGATGTCTTGCATGTGGTAACACAAGTTGTTGTGGTAAATAGAACCCATGCTATAATCTCTGAGGAAAGCAGAAACAGATTTATTAACATGTCTCCTTGCTTTCTCAATTTGTGCACAATGTTGATTGGACCAATTCCATTTCTGTCTTTGGCATATATTGGAATATACCAAGGCAGTTCGAGGAAAAAGTGTCATCAATTGTCTAAAGGTGTCTTTTAGAAGCATTTCCAGACCTACCCCAGTCAATGTGCCTAGATCGTTCCCACCACAGTGCACAATTATAAGGTCTGGTTCTGGGAGATGCATAAAAGTTTTCACCAATGGTATTAATTGGTGACATCTTAATCCTCTTTGCCCAATCCACGTTATCTGCACATTTGGTAAATCAAGGTTGGAAATTCGTCTGCTTGCTGCATATTTTCCACTCCAGTGAATATAGCTGTGTCCTAAAAGCCAAACCTTCATTTTCAAGGCAGATGCAGTCGTGCTCCGATGGGTTGTGGAAGTGGAATGGCAGTTAGAAGCTGAAATTCAGGATAAAAAAAATGGATGAGGCTTGGTGTGGTTGAAAAACAAAAGATGATTGGTTGATTCTAATACGTGAAGATTGAAGACTACGTTGCATGTTAATGTTATGTAAAAGAAAAAGTATTATTGGGTGTGCAAAAAATGACATGTAACAGAGCTGTGGATAGGCAGGTGTTTCTGGAGGGAAAACAGTGTTGTTAGTTTGCTGTAGAACGTTGAGATATGAACTTTTGACCTGTGCCTTCAGCCAGGTGCAGAAGGAGGTGTTACCATGGAAACAGCCAGAGATGGCAGTGGGTGATGGGTGACTTTTATGTGACATTGAAAATATTGTGAGGGACAACCAACTGAAATGTGAATTTGAATACAAAATTTTGCGAGAGGAAATATGATTGGCTGAAGAGACATATATGAGTCTGTATTGACTGGATATCTGTGCCATTGAATTTTGGTTGCAGTGATAGCAGCATAATTGAGACTTCCGTCAAACGAATATCTATTTTGTGACTGTCACTGTTGTACATCGTACAAAGCATTGGTAAAGGTAAGTCTGTAACTGTTTGTTTTGTCATGTACTGTAAAAGAAAGGGTTCACGGGCTGTTATAGGCCTGTGGGTTCTAGTATGAGTAAATCAGGTCGACAAAAGAAAATATTAAGTTAGTACAGCTGAAGTTACGTGGAACTCATGAATACTGTTTCAATATACAATCATTTTAGTTGAGATTATGGATTAAAAGAGAGAACGTGTATATTTGAAATGTTTATTCAGAAATGCACTGTTTTCAAGGCAAGTTTCTTATCTAATACGAGTGCAGACATTGTAAAAAACAAAGTAATCGGTATAGCCACTAGTACATAAAATACAAACGGTATAGTTGATGAAAAATGAATATGGTTTAGCAAAATTAATTATACACTCTTATGAGGAAGTATATTGGGGCAGATTTATGAAGGCCTTGCGCCACCGGTGCGTTACTTTTAACATAAATAAGGCTCATTATATGTTAATAAATGGATGAAGGTCTCTGGCTTTTCAGTTTAGGAACGATACATGAAAATGCTAGTGGTTAGACCAGTGTTTCCCAAACTGTGGTCCGCGGACCCCCAGGGGTCCTTGACCCATTCTCAGGGGGTCCGCAGGCAGCAGTTTTAAAAGCACTTCAAAGTTCCTTGCAGAATTATCAGTTTTGGAGCAACAATAAAAGTGTCAAGATAACACCAGTGATTAATGTGCCTGCTGGAGAGAGGAGAGTTTTGTCCAGTGGCAACTTCAATTTATCTAATGTAGCACAGAGGGTTACTGCAAAGAATATGTACCATGTATTTAATTTAAAAAAATGTTATATGCATAGGTCAGTGGGTTACTTACTGCTTTTGTAAGTAACTTATTTTTCTTCCCAGATTGTCGTATCCTTGTGCATAATAAGGTCTTCATTTACTATTCTTTGAAAGCTAATAAAATTCAATCTGTAATGATAACTGTGTTGTAGACTGCACCATTGTTTCCCAAAAACCTTTGGGGGAGAGCATTCCAAAGCACCCTCTGTAGTGGTCAGGCTCACTCATTGCACTTGGTATGCACCGTATGGGGACTGGTCTGAAAACATTTTCTAGGGCTGCTTTTGGTTTCCAGACTGGCCCTTGCAGGAGCAGGAGCCTCGAACAGCAAAATAAAACCAGCCATGTAAAGGTTTGTCACTGGGATGCAGCACCAATCTTCCCATTAAATTATTTAGTTTTTTGTAAATTCACAGAAGTGGCGGTGCAAAAGATTTGCTATGTGGCGACATATTTACAACTTGATGCATCTAGGCAGATGTGTCATGCTGTAAAGTCCTGTGCCACATGAAACCTGCGTCAGTTTTCATATAGGTGTTTTGTTGCAAGGTATGCATTAATTTGCATGAAAGCCCTGTAAAACTAACACAGTGAAATTTAGAAAATGTCACTGAGTCAGCTTTATGGCATTGCTGAATCAAATCCTTACGCCTGTTTGAAACAGGCATAAGGAGTGATGCACCATGCAATGTGTGGCTTGCCCCTGTGCATTGCAGTAGACATGTCGCGCTTACGACGTGATTCCTGCAATGTGCTGCTTTTGCGGCACAGATGCGTGACGCATCTGTGTTGTTTTTGCTCAATGGTGCTCCACATTGTAAATGCGGCACACCATGGGTGGCAGAGCAGCGGTGCACATTAACTGGTGCATCTCTGGGGATGCGCCAGTTAACATAAATCTGCCCCTTTACATTTAAGTATGAGCAGGGGACACAGAGTTGGTGAGGCTTATCCAAGGTTAAAAAGAGATGAGTCCTGTTTACTATTATAGTCTCTGAGATTTGTCTCTTACTCTGCAACATCTCATTGTTGTTCTCTTTCTTTAAAGATAACGACAACATTAACCATGAGTGATAATGAGCAATCCGTTGATCTCGATCTTATCGTTGAACTTGTCATTGAAACGTCAGTGGAAGTGGATCCCTTAGATGATTTAAATCCTGAGGATGATGAAGAACATGATGAGGATGCCGATTTGTCAGAATTGTATGACATAGGGTGGGAAGCTGACGTGCTTCAGCATATGGAACTATAAACATTTATTTTTAAAATTTATTGGAAATAAAAAGTGAAAATGTAAACCGTTTCATTTAAAATTAAACATAACTTGAAAAACAGGTTATGTGTAGTGTCTTTAATAAAATAGTCAAATATGTTCATAAAAATATTTCTAAACCAATGAAAAGCTTTATTAACAAGTCACATGACCTGTTATGCTTACGTTACGCGCTCCGCGCCGCGCCCCGGATTGCTTCCGGGAAGCTGGGCTTCGCGCCTCGCGCACCGGAGGACTTCCGTGTGCGCTAACGCGGCGTGTCATATGACGCATTATGCAACAACGCGATACGTCGTTGGGGCTCCCCCGGAACTGATTGAATTGGTAGTCTACAGTGTTTCTGGATGTTTCAGACTGAAGCTGGCGTTAGCATGAGAGCACCCCGTGGCTACGTCGTGGCCATTCTGCGAGCAATCATGGCAGAAGCTTCCCACCGGAACTCTGCGGGAGTCGGGGGCCCCGGTGACTCTTGTAGAATCTTCAAGGCTGATGGGACGCTTTTGGGAATGGGGCCCATGCCGTAGCAGTGAAGCGTTCGAGTTCCATGGTTGTCCAGAGCCATCCTTGCAGGCCAGGCCCAAGTCTGTGGAGCCGACCGCCATTTCCTGAGCTCCGTGGCAGCCGCCTGTCGCTGTACCGCAAGAGTGGGTGCAATTCAGCCGGATGGCGGGTGAGACGCTGTAATAGCAAGAGCAGGCGTAATTGAGCTGGCCGAGCGAGGCAATGTGCCGCAGGAGCGGGCGCAACTCAGCTTGTCGAGTGAAGCGCTGGGGTGCAGCTGAGAAACCTCCACCTGGGGAGGTGGGGGAGGCTCGTTCGCGCCGCATCTCCCTTCCAGTGCACCCCACACCGTCTCCTGGTGCAGGTATATGTGATGGTTGGACCAGGGCACCGCAGGACGTGTCTTCAGGTCAAACGGATTGTGGGACAAGGTCCAGAATGGAAAAGTCACCAAAAGGCTAAAAGTTCCGCCAGACCCCGGGAGCCGGCCGCCTATGTCGAGTGAAGTGCTGGGGTGCAGCTGAGAAACCTCCACCTGGGGAGGTGGGGGAGGTTCGTTCGCGCCGCCTCTCCCTTCCAGTGCACCCCACGCCGTCTCCTGGCGCAGGTATATGTGATGGTTGGACCAGGGCACCGCAGGACGTGTCTTTAGGGGTGTAGCTGAGAAACCTCCACCTGGGGAGGTGGGGGAGGCTCGTTCGCGCCGCCTCTCCCTTCCAGTGCACCCCACGCCGTCTCCTGGCGCAGGTATATGTGATGGTTGGACCAGGGCACCACAGGACGTGTCTTTAGGTCAAACCCTCACCCAACATCCAGGACTTATGACATTTGTGGAAGGCTGTGACATCGAAGCATCTCAGGGACCAAGCATATGCAGAGTCCTTTCTAGAGCCTCTGCGTTCCTTCTTACCTAGTTATGGTTTTTTCACTGCCACTCCAGGCTTTTAGTCTGTGGATGGCAAACTATGAACCTACACTCACCTATGAAAATCTTACTATTGATGCTTGACTGAGGACAAGGAGATCAGTGAAGCGCTGGGGTGTAGCTGAGAAACCTCCACCTGGGGAGGTGGGGGAGGCTCGTTCGCGCCGCCTCTCCCTTCCAGTGCACCCCACGCCGTCTCCTGGCGGAGATGTTGCAGCAGGCTGCCATGTAAATAATTATTTAATTAAACGTTTTACCATGTTACTTTGTTGGTGTGTTGTATATATTTATAATATTTGCATAGGGTTTCTCGTTATTTTGGGCGGGGTGGGCGGCGGAGCAAATTCACTGAAGAAACCATAGGTTATAGACCATATATAGTTAAATATCTCAAGTCCTTCTGTGCACTCGATGGAGATACAGGTCGTCGATCAGAAAATGTGCTGGCCACCTCTAATGGTAATAGCGTGGCCAAGGCTTTTGTCGATGCCTCTGCAAATTACACAGGGTGCACTTGTTTGACATGCCGCACCATGGTATGTATGGAAAAGGAATATTTTTTTTGTTGGATTTCCTCTTGAGAGAAACGAGTCACATATCGTGCAGGTTACTTTTGGTGCATTTACTTTCTTTTGATCTTCAGGATAAGTGAAAAATTGTCAGATGAAAGATTCTTTTTTTCTTCTTAAAGGTAGTCGATCATTTTGGAAGTGTTGTTTTCATGTTGCAGCAGGCTGGCATGTAAATAGTTATTTAATAAAACGTTTTACTCTGTTACTTTGCTGGTGTGTTGTATGTATTTATTTATAATATTTGCATAGGGTTTGTCGTTATTTTGGGCGGGGTGGGCGGCGGCGCCGAGCTATGTTGCAGCTATCATGGCGTTGAGCTCGGTTTCTCTCACTAGTTTCATATTTCTCATGAGGGGTTGTTCCAAATGTTTCTATTTTAGCGAGGTCAAAAAGAGATCCTATCAGTGGCCTACTGATTTTGCTCTATTCTTTTTGTTTTCTCTAACGATTTTTAAGTTAAAGTTTGCTAGTACGATACAGCGGCTAGTCCGCATTTTATATATATATCTTTTTTATTAGGGGTGTCCTCCGTTGGAGTCGGACGATCTACCTCTAATAAACGGTAAGTGTTCCTCTGAAGGAATGCGTCTTGAAAGTGGCTGACTGTAATGTATGATATTTCACTCAGTGACTTTCAGGCCCAGGTTGTATGTTTTTTCAACGAAGTCCGTTGTAACGCATGCCTTTACCACGCATGCGTTACAACGGAATGCTATTTACACGCCTATCTTTTTCCACGTATTTTAGTGTGGTGACGTCATTAGTAAAAAAAAAAACGGCCTTTTCCTTCCTCTCAGATGTCGATTGCCTGCACATCACGTCTAATGGTGAGTGTTTTTTTTGGGGGGGGAAGCCCCCCCCCAAACCCCCCTTTTTTATATGTACCCTTTACCATACATGCCTTTACTACATACCTCGTAGAAAAAGTATGCGTGGTAAAGGCTGTCGTTGTAACCACGCATGCGTTGTAATGTATGCGTGGTTAAAGTTTTCATTGAAACGGCCTCGTTGTAGTGGTCGTTTCCCTTCAGGCCCATGCTGTTTCAAAACTGTGCATGTGCTTGAAGCAGGCGTAGGTATTGACGCAGCATAGAAACTACTAAGAACCAATTGGAAGTGTTGTTTTCAAGTCACATGACTTCACATGCGCATCTCAGGACGTGTACGCGGTGATAGTATCTAGTCACGTACGCCATTTGGAAGTAGCGGTCTAATTCAGCGAAGTTTCAAAACGTGAAAAGGAGTAAATTCAAACATATCCGGATTTAATATATCTTTTGAGCTCGATTCAAGCATACAATTGTTAAAGTATAAAACCTTTTATATATTTTTTTGAAAATAGCAAGGTGTGTACATTCGGTCACACACGAAAGTTTAAAAAGACATTTGGCTCCATTTAATGAAAATTTTCATAATAATAAAAAAGAAGCCTAGGTTTAGTGTCTTTGACGTAGTATAAGTTCTTTGATGGGTCTATGAAGAAATTCAATAAGTTCAGATTGCAAAGTTTTCACGAAATATGTAGGTGGGTGCGCGCACACGGTCGCGCACGAAAGCCTGGAAATGCGCTATCCATTTTATTGAGAACTGTTGCCGAGAGTGCGCACACCGGGTCGTGCACGAAAGTTTAGAAAGGCTATTTTTATTTACAGACAAATTTTAATAAGTTGAAAAAAAGGCAAGGTACAGACTTTCTAATTCTGTATCGCTTTACAAGGAGTCTCTATGCAACTTGAACAGTGAAGAAACCGGCTTGTTTCCGAAAAAAATATTGCCAAAACTTTATTGACAAAAGTATAGGTTGTATACACAAGATATTTCTGAATTAGCATTTTAAAAACCAATGAAATTCACTGAAAAAACCATAGGTTTTACACACGTTATAGTTAGGAAGTAGCATTTACAAAACCTATGAAATTCACTGAAAAAACCATAGGTTTGACACCAGTTATAGTTAGCTGGAAATTTTACTGATATAAAACCAATGAAATTCCACGTTATAGTTAGTTGGACTCACTATAACTTGCGCGTGTAATGCACTGCTGATGACGTCACATATTACATCACTCATGACATCACTCATGACACCATCCTTGTGACACAGTGACAGACCTCCTTTAACTGTAATCTAACCCTTGAAACGCATATTCAATAATAGAAACTAAAGTTTTCAAAAAAATGGAGATACCCATATCAGTTACAACAACCAATTCAATAATTCCACCATCTATATACACATGCACTAATTCACCAACAGTTCTATATAGTCACTCATACATACATTCACTAATCATATGTAGTGATACACCTACACATCCTGTTACACACCGACAGTCATCCAAAAGTTATTCACACACATACTCACACATGCAAATAAACTATTGAACATACATTTATTTGCATAAACAGCTATACACACACTACCACTTTACTTCTAAGGAAACTTACACATACTTACTCTCTTAAAAAATCACTTATAGAAACACATACTAATTTAAACAGGAACTCTTACAATACCTCACTCTCACATATACTCACTTATATACATCAATATTCACATATACTACATTAAAACATATGTAGTTACTGATAAAGACACTAATAAGAGAGTCATTCACTCACTAACACAGACATATACACACTCATCCACACATACAGTCCTGCACATATGCTGTCTTCAAAACACATACAAACAGAGACTCAGTCATTCTTGCATCTATGTACTAAGTAATACCCCCACCAAACCATGCAAACACTCATACTGATACTAAGAAAAACATCTAATAACCTATATACATACACATGTATCTTCTCATCAACCCATGGAGCCACTTATACACAAAGTGAAACAATAATACATATATTTAAAAATTTAAGCATTACTCAGTAATATATGTATTCACTAAGATATTCAATAATATATACATATATAACACATATTTATTTTTCAGAAAGACACACATTCACTGGATGGTGTCATCAGTGATGTCATGAGTGATGTAATATGTGACGTCATCAGCAGTGCATTACATGCGCAAGTTATAGTGAGTCCAACTAACTATAACGTGGAATTTCATTGGTTTTATATCAGTAAAATTTCCAGCTAACTATAACTGGTGTCAAACCTATGGTTTTTTCAGTGAATATATATATATATATATATATATTCACTGAAAAAGCATAGGTTTCACATTTGTTATAGTTAGGAATTAGCATTTAAAAAACCTTTGAAATTCACAGAAAAAATCATAGGTTTCACACCAGTTATAGTTAGCTAAACATTTTACTCATACAAAACCATTGAAATTCCCACGTTATAGTTACATGGACTCACTATAGCTCACGCGCCCGCAATCCACTGCTGATGATGTCACATATTACATCATTCATGACATGGTCAGTGACATCACTGATGACATCACTGATGACATCTCATATGACATCACTGATGACATCACTGATGACATCTCAAAGGACATCACTGATGACATCATCCAGTGAATGTGTGTTCCTGTAAAGTTAAAATGTGTTTAACATATTGAAGAATGAGTGTATGCATGAGTGTCTGGGTAATGGATTTAGTAGGTGCGTGACTGACTGTATGAGTGGGAGATTAAATGTGTCTTACTGAATGCATGGGTTAGTGACTAAACTGTTAGAATGTGTGCATCATTATGTCTGTTGTTGTGTAAGCTGCCGCATGTATTGATTAGTAGCTATATGACTGGCTATATGGGTTATTAATTGGTAACCCAAGTATTTGTATGTGAGGGTGAGTGTTTGTGGAGGTGACTGGGAAGTATGTGACTCTGTGCATAGATGTGTGAACAGTTGATTCACTTGGTGTATGGGTTCAAGAGTGTATGTGGAAACAGCTGTATAGGCGGTTTACTGTGTGCATGGGTGTGTTGGTGAGTGAATGGATATCGCAGTGCTACATGTCCAAGTAAGTACATATGTAAAGCACAGTGCATGTGAGAGTTGGCATATATAAATGACTATATATGACAACCTGTGATTGCATAAGTGAACGGGTCTATCACTGTGTACTTGTATCAGTGATTGTAAAAGAGAGTAAGTATGTGTTAGTCTATGTTTAAATAAGTAAGGTTTTGTTTGTATAACTGTATAGATGAGGAAATGGGAGTGTCATTGATTCTTTACATGCCTGACTAGGTGTGTGAGTAACTCCATGGATGAATGACAGTGTGTGAGTCTCTGTATAGGTGTATGAGTGCATATGATAGTGTTGTATTGATGAGTGAATGTATGTATGAGTGATTGTATGGGTGAATGAGTGGATGTGTGTGTAGACCTAGAAATCAGTGAGTGTGTATGTGGTAACTGGTATTGCTGTGTTAATGGTTTCAGGAATGGTAGTTTGTATTTAGCACTGGGTGTATCAAAGGTTAGATTAGAGTGTGAGGAGGTGTATTGTATTATCACATGGATGATGTCATCAGTGATGTCATCAGTGATGTCATTTGAGATGTCATCAGTGATGTCATTTGAGATGTCATCAGTGATGTCATCAGTGATGTCATTGACCATGTCATGAATGATGTAATATGTGACATCATCAGCAGTGGATTGCGGGCGCGTGAATTATAGTGAGTCCAACTACTTATAACGTGGGAATTTCAATGGTTTTGTATGAGTAAAATGTTTAGCTAGCTATAACTGGTGTGAAACCTATGTTTTTTTCTGTGAATTTCAAAGGTTTTTTAAATGCTAATTCCTAACTATAACAAATGTGAAGCCTATAGTTTTTTCAGTGACTTTCAAAGGTTTTTTAAATGCTAATTCCTAACTATAACGATTGTGAAACCTATGGTTTTTTCAGTGAATTTCAAAGGTTTTTTAAAAGCGAATTCCTTTGTATATCGAGTTTGTAACCTACGATTTTTAAAGTGTTTTTTTTATTAGCTGTTTTTTATAACTATTAATTAATATATTTTTTTTTTCAAAAATTATTTTTTCAATGTTTTTTTTATCATTTTGTCCTGGAGCGCTCAGGGTGCGCGCACCGGTAAGCTCACCAGAGAGCGCAGCGAGAGCGCTATTTCTGCGTTCGTAAAAAAAATATGTATGTAAACTAAATAATAATGCAAGTGATTCAGTACCAAACTTATAAAAGTAGTGTTTTTGATTTTCCGAATTAAAATGATTTTGCATTTCCGTAAAGCTAGCAAAACATCATTTAGGCGTGCCGCATAAGCGCCCACGGAAGCACCTACATTCGTGCTGCGTAAGCGCTCCGGTGCGCGCAGCGTAAGCGCGTCAAGTCATGTGACCTTAAAAAAATTCTTTTCATTGGTTGTTAACAGTTTTTTTTTTTACAAATAATGAAAACCCCACCCATTTCCTTCACTTCTTCTTTCACTTTGGAGACAGCAAGACCTGGTCTTTTCTGTTCTACCATTTTGGTGTAAAGAATGGCTGCCAGAGCACCCAGCAGTAGTGAGGAGTCAGATGACTTCATTCAGGAAGAGCCTCCTCAGCCCAAGGTCAAGGAGTATTTTATTTGGAAGTTTTTGTCAATACCTGCAGGATTAAAAAAGGTGAATGCTCCCAAAGTAGAATGCAAAATCTGCAAAACTGTGCTTTCCCGAGAAGACCCTAGAAGGAAGTACAGTTTTGGTAATTCTACAATGATTCGCCACGTCCCACGGAGGCACCCCCAGAACTATGCCCGGGAGAGTGTCCGAGACCTGGCACGTAATCCCCCAAGGGATTGTGCCTCTACATCAACTAGAGGAGCCACAACATCAGGGAGAGGACGTGCAGCGGAATTGGAGATGATTCCGAACATTCAACCTGTTTTTAGGGACATTACTATAAAGTGCAAGCAATGCGATGAAATGCTTTGCTATGGTGAGCAGAGCATCAAGCTCATTGCACGCAAGAGGCAAGAACACCGCTGCCCTCCCCAGCACTAATTTTTCTCCTTTTTTTGCTCCTGTTGAGCAGTTTTGCATTCCCTGTTTTTGTTTTTGTTGAGAAAAAAAGCTAAAAAAGAAGAAAAAAACAGTTATTTTTAGAACTACCTCCAATTCTCAAAAAAGAGCTGTATTCTTAACAAATTCTAAAGGAGTAACTGAAGTGGACTGCAGTGAGAGAGGAAAGGAAAATGAGTTAGAAAGCAAAGAAAGGGACGAGAGGGGAAGGGAAGTGAAGTAGGGGGACTGAAAGAAGGTGAGTGTGGGAGGTGAGTAAGGAAAAGGGGAGTGAACAAGGGGAATGAGGATAAGTGAAGAAAATGTAATAAAGGAACGGGGGTGTGGAAGGGTAAGAAAAGAGCAGTGATGTTGAGGAAAGAGTGGTGATACAGACTGGATAAACGCAAGTGAGTGTGAGACAAGGGGAGTAAGGGAGTGAAGAGACAGAGAAAGTGAAAGAAAAAGTGAGAGTCAAGTCAAGTCAAGTCAAGATTTGTATAGCGCACTACTCACCCAGAGGGTCTCAAGGCGCTTGAGGGTGGGGGTGTTCGCTACTTATCAAATAGCCAGGTTTTGAGTTGTTTTCTGAAGGAGAGGTGGTTCTGTGTAAGGCGGAGGTGGGTGGGGAGAAAGTTCCAGGTCTTGGCCGCTAAGTAGGAGAAAGATCTTCCTCCCATGGTAGCTCTTCGGATGCCTGGAATCGCGGCGAGGGCTTGATTGGACGATCGGATATGGCAGGTGGGGGTGTAAAAGGTCAGGCGCGTGTTGAGGTATTTGGGTCCTAGGTCGTAGAGAGCTTTGTGTGCGTGGGTGAGGAGACGGAATGTTATTCTCTTGTTTACAGGGAGCCAGTGGAGGTCTCTTAGGTGATCGGATATGTGGTTGTGGCGGGGTATGTCTAGGATGAGTCGGGCGGAGGCGTTCTGAATTCGTTGGAGTTTTTTCTGTAATTTGGCTGTGGTTCCGGCGTAGAGAGTGTTTCCGTAGTCCATTCGGCTTGTGACAAGTGCTTGGGTGACTGTCTTTCTTGTTTCGGAGGGGATCCAGCGGAAGATCTTTCTGAGCATACGTAATATGTTAAAGCATGATAATGAGACGGCATTGACTTGTCTGGTCATTGAGAGGGAGGAGTCTAGGATGAATCCCAGGTTACGAGCATGGTCCATTGGTTTGGGTGCGCTGCCCAGTGCCGGTGGCCACCACAAGTCGTCCCATGCGGAGGGGGATGATCCTAGGATGAGGACTTCCGTCTTGTCAGAATTCAGTTTTAAGCGGCTGTTCTTCATCCATTCGGCTACGTCTTTCATCCCTTCGTGTAGGTTGGTTTTGGCGGTGTTTGGGTCTTTGGTGAGGGAGTGGATCAGCTGTGTGTCGTCAGCGTAGGAGATGATGTTGAGGTTGTGCTGGCGCGCGATGGGTGCGAGGGGGCTCATGTAGACGTTGAAGAGGGTGGGGCTGAGCAAAGATCCTTGTGGAACGCCGCATATGACTTCGGAGGCCTCTGATCTGAAAGGGGGAGGCGGACTCTCTGGGTTCTTCCGGCGAGGAACGAGATGATCCAATCCAATGCTTTTCCTTGTATCCCGGCGTTGCTGAGGCGTTGTACTAGGGTGCTATGACAGACCGTGTCAAACGCTGCGGATAGGTCCAGGAGGATGAGGGCAGCTGTTTCCCCGTTGTCTTATAGTGTTCAAGTGTCGTCTGTGGCTGCGATGAGGGCGGTCTCGGTGCTGTGTTTGGCTCGGAATCCGGACTGTGAGGGGTCAAGGGAGCCGTTGGACTCGAGGAAGGCGGCGAGCTGACTGTTGACGGCCTTCTCTATGACTTTGGCAGGGAAAGGGAGGAGAGAGATAGGGCGGTAGTTCTTAAGTTCGGTGGGGTCTGCTGTAGGTTTCTTCAGGAGGGCACTAAGTTCGGCATGTTTCCAGCATTCGTGCTGCGTAAGCGCCCCCGGAAGTGCTCCGGTGCGCGCAGCGTAAGCGCGTCAAGTCATGTGACCTTAAAAAAATTCTTTTCATTGGTTGTTAACAGTTTTTTTTTTACAAATAATGAAAACCCCACCCATTTCCTTCACTTCTTTTTTCACTTTGGAGACAGCAAGACCTGGTCTTTTCTGTTCTACCATTTTGGTGTAAAGAATGGCTGCCAGAGCACCCAGCAGTAGTGAGGAGTCAGATGACTTCATTCAGGAAGAGCCTCCTCAGCCCAAGGTCAAGGAGTATTTTATTTGGAAGTTTTTGTCAATACCTGCAGGATTAAAAAAGGTGAATGCTCCCAAAGTAGAATGCAAAATCTGCAAAACTGTGCTTTCCCGAGAAGACCCTAGAAGGAAGTACAGTTTTGGTAATTCTACAATGATTCGCCACGTCCCACGGAGGCACCCCTAGAACTTTGCCCGGGAGAGTGTCCGAGACCTGGCACGTAATCCCCCAAGGGATTGTGCCTCTACATCAACTGGAGGAGCCACAACATCAGGGAGAGGACGTGCAGCGGAATTGGAGATGATTCCGAACATTCAACCTGTTTTTAGTGACATTACTATAAAGTGCAAGCAATGAGATGAAATGCTTTGCTATGGTGAGCAGAGCATCAAGCTCATTGCACGCAAGAGGCAAGAACACCGCTGCCCTCCCCAGCACTAATTTTTCTCCTTTTTTAGCTCCTGTTGAGCAGTTTTGTATTCCCTGTTTTTGTTTTTGTTGAGAAAAAAGCTAAAAAAGAAGGAAAAAAACAGTTCTTTTTAGAACTACCTCCAATTCTCAAAAAAGAGCTGTATTCTTAACAAATTCTAAAGGAGTAACTGAAGTGGACTGCAGTGAGAGAGGAAAGGAAAATGAGTTAGAAAGCAAAGAAAGGGACGAGAGGGGAAGGGAAGTGAAGTAGGGGGACTGAAAGAAGGTGAGTGTGGGAGGTGAGTAAGGAGAAGGGGAGTGAACAAGGGGAATGAGGATAAGTGAAGAAAATGTAGTAAAGGAACGGGGGTGTGGAAGGGTAAGAAAAGAGCAGTGATGTTGAGGAAAGAGTGGTGATACAGACTGGATAAACGCAAGTGAGTGTGAGACAAGGGGAGTAAGGGAGTGAAGAGACAGAGAAAGTGAAAGAAAAAGTGAGAGTCAAGTCAAGTCAAGTCAAGATTTGTATAGCGCACTACTCACCCAGAGGGTCTCAAGGCGCTTGAGGGAGGGGGTGTTCGCTACTTATCAAATAGCCAGGTTTTGAGTTGTTTTCTGAAGGAGAGGTGGTTCTGTGTAAGGCGGAGGTGGGTGGGGAGAAAGTTCCAGGTCTTGGCCGCTAAGTAGGAGAAATATCTTCCTCCCATGGTAGCTCTTCGGATGCCTGGAATCGCGGCGAGGGCTTGATTGGACGATCGGATCTGGCGGGTGGGGGTGTAAAAGGTCAGGCGCGTGTTGAGGTATTTGGGTCCTAGGTCGTAGAGAGCTTTGTGTGCGTGGGTGAGGAGACGGAATGTTATTCCCTTGTTTACAGGGAGCCAGTGGAGGTCTCTTAGGTGATCGGATATGTGGTTGTGGCGGGGTATGTCTAGGATGAGTCGGGCGGAGGCGTTCTGAATTCGTTGGAGTTTTTTCTGTAATTTGGCTGTGGTTCCGGCGTAGAGAGTGTTTCCGTAGTCCATTCGGCTTGTGACAAGTGCTTGGGTGACTGTCTTTCTTGTTTCGGAGGGGATCCAGCGGAAGATCTTTCTGAGCATACGTAATATGTTAAAGCATGATGATGAGACGGCATTGACTTGTCTGGTCATTGAGAGGGAGGAGTCTAGGATGAATCCCAGGTTACGAGCATGGTCCATTGGTTTGGGTGCGCTGCCCAGTGCCGGTGGCCACCACAAGTCGTCCCATGCGGAGGGGGATGATCCTAGGATGAGGACTTCCGTCTTGTCAGAATTCAGTTTTAAGCGGCTGTTCTTCATCCATTCGGCTTTGTCTTTCATCCCTTCGTGTAGGTTGGTTTTGGCGGTGTTTGGGTCTTTGGTGAGGGAGTGGATCAGCTGTGTGTCGTCAGCGTAGGAGATGATGTTGAGGTTGTGCTGGCGCGCGATGGGTGCGAGGGGGCTCATGTAGACGTTGAAGAGGGTGGGGCTGAGCGAAGATCCTTGTCGAACGCCGCATATGACTTCGGAGGCCTCGGATCTGAAAGGGGAGGCGGACTCTCTGGGTTCTTCCGGCGAGGAACGAGATGATCCAATCCAATGCTTTTCCTTGTATCCCGGCGTTGCTGAGGCGTTGTACTAGGGTGCTATGACAGACCGTGTCAAACGCTGCGGATAGGTCCAGGAGGATGAGGGCAGCTGTTTCCCCGTTGTCTAATAGTGTTCGGGTGTCGTCTGTGGCTGCGATGAGGGCGGTCTCGGTGCTGTGTTTGGCTCGGAATCCGGACTGTGAGGGGTCAAGGGAGCCGTTGGACTCGAGGAAGGCGGCGAGCTGACTGTTGACGGCCTTCTCTATGACTTTGGCAGGGAAAGGGAGGAGAGAGATGGGGCGGTAGTTCTTAAGTTCGGTGGGGTCTGCTGTCGGTTTCTTCAGGAGGGCACTAAGTTCGGCATGTTTCCAGCTTTCCGGGAAGGTAGCGGTATTGAGAGAGCAGTTGATGACATCTCGGAGATGGGGTGCTATGATGGAGTCGGCCTTGTTGAAGATGTGGTGGGGGCATGGGTCAGTTGGTGATCCGGAGTGAATGGAGTTCATCAGGCGGATGGTGTCTTCGGTGCTGATTGGGTTCCAGGAGCAAAGGGTGGTGGTGGGGGGCTTTAGTTCGGTGGTAAGGGGGTGGTCTGGTCGCCGAAGCTGTTATGTATGTCAGCGATTTTGCTGTGGAAGAATGAGGCTAGAGAGTCGCAGAGGTCTTGAGAGGGGGTGATGTCGTTGGAGACGGCGCTGCGATTGGTAAACTCTTTGACGATGCTGAAGAGTTCCTTACTGTTGTGGGCGTTGTTGTCGATTCGATCCTTGAATGCTGATTTCTTGGAGGATCGGATCAGCTGGTGGTGTTTGCGGGTGGCATCCTTGAGGGCGGACATGTTGTCTGTGGTTGGGTTTTTTCGCCAGGTTTTCTCGGGGACTTGTTGTGGGTGGTGCTGGGTCAAGGTCTTTCTAAAGTTGAAGTGGACGCAGCTGTGGTCTGTCCAGTGGAGTCCTGCGGCGTGATTGAAGGAAACATGCTTGCTGGAGGAGAAGATTGGGTCGAGTGTGTGTCCGGCGTGGTGGATGGGGGTGTTTACCAGTTGTTTGAATCCGAGATTAGCGAGGTTGTCCAGAAGGGTGGTGGTGTTGCTGTCGTTGTTCTTCTCCAGGTGGAAGTTGAGGTCCCCTAGAAGAATGTAGTCCTCGGAGGGGAGGGCGTGTGGACTGATAAAGTCGGTGATGTCTTCGCTGAATTGTGTGCAGGGTCCTGGTGGTCTGTATATGAGAGTGCCTCTAAGTGTGGTCTTGGGGTCGGTGTGTATCTGGAAGTGAAGGTGTTCGGCGACTGTGAGGGTGTCGTCTGAGCTGGTCGTGATGCGGATGGTGTTCTTGTGGACGATGGCGATGCCTCCTCCTGTTTGGTTGATGCGGTCCTTTCGGATGATCTTGTACCCATTCGGGATGGCTATGGCGATGTCGGGCGCTGATGAGGTGTTCATCCAGGTTTCTGTAAGAAAGGCGACGTCCGGTGATGTGGTGTCGAGTAGGTTCCATAGTTCAATGGCGTGTTTGTGGACCGAGCGCGTGTTGAGCAGGATGCACTTCAGGTGGTTGTTGTTTGGGCTCTGTTTGGTGGTAGTGGTTGCAGTGTGGGTCCTGATGCAGCAGAACTTGCAGGATTGGCAGGTGAAGGGTCCATGGGTGCGTCCCGGGGCGTCTTGGTGGCAGTTGGGGAGTCGGCCGGTGTTAAGTGCAGAGAGGGTTGCGGCGTCGTATGTTAGGAGGGTGGAGTGGATTTTACAGGGGACAGGGGGTCTTGCGCTGGGCGCGGTCCAGGCGCGGACGGGCGTAGACGGGCTTACCTTTGGCGTGCCTTCGGCGCGCATGGGGCGCGTCCGCTGCGCGTGAATGCTGCGCGTAAGTGGCTCTGTCATAAGTATCGAGTGGAGGGGCGGAGCGAGGGAGGAGCAGCTGGGAGGCGGGAGCGGGGTGAAGAGTGGGGAGGGGATCTATTGAAGGTGCTGTAGGGAGCGGGGGTGGGGCCACGGGGGAGCAGCGGCTGGGAGTGGGGAGGAGAGAGGGCACGAAAACAACAAAATGGCAGCAAACAACAACAACAAGGTGATGCAGGGCGAGATCGGGCCACAGACACTGAATCAGGCAGCAAAATACGATTAGCAGCACAAATGTAGAGCAGAGGCTGGCACCCAAATTAATAATAGCAGCAAATGCACAGGCAGCAAATACGATGGCAGCAAATACGATACCAGCACAAATGTAAAGCACAGGCTGGCACCCCAAATTAATAATGGCAGCAAATGTGCCCAGCAGCCAAAACGCTATGCACACAGATTAATAATAGCAGCAAATGCACAGGCAGCAAATACGATACCGCAGACGAGTATGGTACAGAGCACACTATGGCACAGAGATTGTGGAAGCGATGGCCAGGAGCGGGTGGAGCGACCGTGTCTGACGAAGTGTAGAGGACTGAGTGAGGGAGGAAAGAAACATAAGTGAGGGAGTGTGGCTGAGTTATAGGGAGTGAGCGTGATAGAAGAGGTGTGAGAGACTAAGGGGACGGAGAGAATGAAGCTAACAGAGAGAGAATGAGGGAAGGGGAGTGTAGAAGTAAGAAGACAGAGGGAGTAAGAGAAGGAGTAAATGAAGTGGAGTAAGAAGAGTAAGGGAAGGGAAAAGAGTGAAGGAGCGAAGGAAGGGAAGAGACAGAAAAGGAAGTAAAGGAGAAAGTTTCAAAGAAGGTGAGTGTGGGAGTGTAGCTGAGTTATAGGGAGTGAGCGTGACAGAAGAGGTGTGAGAGACTAAGGGGATGGAGAGAATGAGGCTAACAGAGAGAGAATGAGGGAAGGGGAGTGCAGAAGTAAGAGGACAGAGGGAAGGAGTTAGTGAAGGAGAGTAAGTGAAGGGAAAAGAGTAAAGGAATGAAGTAAGTGAAGAGAGAGGAAGGAAACTAAAGGAGAAAGTCTGAAAGAAGGTGAGTGTGGGAGAGTGGCTGAGTTGTAGGGAGTGAGCGTGACAGAAGAGGAGTGACAGACTAACGGGACGGAGACAATAAGGTTAACAGAGAGAGAATGAGGGAAGGAGAGTGTAGAACTAAGAGGACAGATGGGGTAAGAGAAGAGTAGGGGAAGGGAAAAGAGTTAAGGAGCGAAAGAAGGGAAGAGAATGGTAGAAAAGTAAAGGAGAAGGTTTGAAAGAGGGTGAGTATGGGAGTATGGCTGAGTTATAAGGAGTGAGTGTGATTGAAGAGGAGTGAGAGACTAAGGGAATGGAGAGAATGAGGCTAACAGAGAGAGAATGAGGGAAGAGGAGTGTAGAAGTAAGAGGACAGAGGTAGCTAAAGAAGGAGATAGTGAAGTGGACTAAGGAGAGTAGGGTAAGTGAAAAGAGTAAAGGAAAGAAGTAAGGGAAGAGAGAGAAAGGAAAGTAAAGGAGAAGGTTAGAAAAAAGGTGAGTGTGGGAGTATGGCTGAGTTAAACGGAGTGAACGTGATAGAAAAGGAGTGAGAGACTAAGGGGACGGAGAGAATGAGGCTAACAGAGAGAGAATGAGGGAAGGAGAGTGTAGAAGTAAGAGGACAGAGGGAGTAAGAGAAGGAGTTAGTGAAGTGGAGTAAGGAGAGTAAGGGAAGGGAAAAGAGTAAAGGAGTGAAGTAAGAGAAGAGAGAGGAAAGAAAGTAAAGGAGAAGGTCTGAAAGAAGGTGAGTGTGAGAGAGGAGTGAGGAAAAGGGGAGTAAACGTGGGGATTCAGAATAAGTGAGGCAAGCGCAATAAGGGAACAGAGGCGTGGGAGCATCAGAGAAGAGTAGTGAGGTTAAGGAAAAGAGTATAGGGAAAGTACATTTTGTACATCAAACTTAACTTATAAGTAATGTAAACTTAATTATATATTTTCATTAAAATTTATATCTGTGAAAGACAAAAAAATTAAGTTAGAATATATATAATATATATTTTACAATACAAGAGACAAAGTAGGAGATTAAAAGTCATAAAAGGTTACTAAGAGATAAAGTAGAAGTGAAGGACTCAGAAAGCAAAACAAAGGAATGGTGAAGGTCAGAGAGAGTTAAAAAGAAATAGAGAGAGAGCAAATTACTAACAGGATAATGACATGGATACATTCAGTGACAGTGAGCAAGAGCAGGAGAGAGAAATAAACTGAAGGTGAGTAAGATCCTAAAGGAATATGCATTAGGAAAACTAAAGGCAGAAAGGGGAGTAAAGAAACGGGAGTGAGTGACAGAGAAGCAGGAGTGAATAACGGTGGATTAATGACAATGAGGCATGGAAGGTGAGTGAGGGTGAATGTAGGGTTGCAAGACAGTGAGGAGACAATGGGAGTGAAGGTAACAGAGAGGGAGTGAGGGAAGACAAGTGAGAATATGAGAGAATAGAGGTGAGTCAGAGAAATAGTGACTAAACGGCAGTAAGGTGAGTAAAGGAAGGAGAATGACTGAGGGAGCAAAGGAAGGGAAGAAACGGAAGAAAACTGAAAAAAGGGACTGGGAAAAGGTGAGTGCGTGACGAGAGAAAGAAGAAGGGTAGTTAAAGATGATGAATGAGGATAACTGTAGGAACTGAAGTAAGGGAACAAGAGTGCGGGAGGGTCAATGAAGGAGAGTGAGGTTGATGAAAAAGGGAAAATAAAAAGAGGATAAAAGCAAGTGAGCTTGAGACAAAGGAAGTGAAGGAGTGAGAATATAGAGGTAGTGCAGGAAAGAGTGGCAGAAAGGAACTGAGTAAGAGAGCAAAGAAAGGTAAGTAAGGGAGTGTGGGTGAGTTTTAGGGAGTAAGCATGACGGAAGAGGAGTGAGAGAGTGAGAGGATCGAGAGACTGAAGATAAGAGACAGGGAGTGAGGGAAAGGGAGTGAGGATGTGAGAGGACAGAGGAAGTGAGAGAAGGAGTGAGTGAAGTAAAATAAGGTGAGTGAGAGAAGGGGAATTATTGAGGGAACAAAGAAAGGAAACAAGGGGAAGGGGAGTGAAGTAGAGTGACTGACAGCTGGAAAGTAATAGATGGGAGAGAGCCAAAGGGCCGTGAAGGAGTGGTTAAGGAGAATAAGTGAGGAAAGTGGAATAAGGGAAGGGAGGTGAGGAAGAGTGAACAAAGGCCAGTGAGGGTGAGTTAAGAGGAGTGATAGAGGGTGGAAATAGGTAAGTGAGCATAAGAGAATGGGAAAATAATATATATTTAAAAATAGAAAATACAGAATAATTTCAACAACATGTTACATGGTTTATTTTTGCTATTCTCATAATATATTGAATTTCACTTAAAACAGTGACTTCAATAGTACTCATCATATAACAGCGGGCAAAAAAAACACAATCAAAATGATTGTGTTTAAAAAACCCATACAATCTTTTCTTAAATGATGTATAATTTTGAAAAAACATATCTAAACTCACTTTTGATCCATCCACTTTTCCACGAGGCCAAATAGGATATGGAAAGTCCTTTTCTTTGGAAATTAGTCCAGAGTATTCTTAATTTCTCATTTATCGGACTTTCTGAAAGAAAAGCTCCAACATCTTTTACATTATGAAACAAGAGTTTTTTTTTCCACCTCTAGATTACTTTTTATAAATATTTTGTATAATACTCACAGCACACACTATACTATGAGAACTACATGTTTTTTATTATCTTCATCACTCTCATTCAGAAAGTAATTTTGAACAGCAAAACTAAGTTATATTAACTGCTGCAATCTTCATAGGCCAATTACCCTTCCCTAAAATTTCGGTTGTAAGAACACTAGGTAAGAATTTTGTAAGTCAGAAGGCAAACATTGTTTGAAAGTCAATTGAGTATCATTGCAGTGATTCCATCCTTTATGACACTTTAAATAAGCTGTGTAATGTCCTGATGTTGTTGAAGGACCATCATGGTAAATAATTGCTGCAGTTGTAAAGGTTCTTCCTGAAATTGATAATTGAGAAGCCACAATTTTTTTTATTAAAGTTGTCAATTTAGTTCCATCAGGTCTACATCGTTGTAACATTAAAATTACATACTGTCCATATCTTTGTATGAATAATGTTGATAGCATTGCAGATTTACATTGAGTACAGACCATGCTTTGATTTGCTTGTCTAACTAGATTATTAAATGACACTGATTTGCAGTCTGGTAAAGTCAAATATATAAATATTTCAGTGTCTATTGTAGTACTACTTGAAAAGGAGCAATTGTCGCAGTCATGCTGCCATTTATAAGAAAGGCCAAAAATATTTTCTACATCTACACCTTCATCTTGTAAAACAACCAGCATATACATTAGAAATTCCTGACAATCTTGCTGAATATTCTGTGAAAATAGTTTTTGACCAGAACATATGTCTAAAACATTTCGAATTTCAGAAACACTTTTTATTTTTGTTCTATCACTGCTACAGTTGTCAAACACAGAATTTAATAAACAACAACATGTTTGATCACGATTTTCAGCAATCTGTTCTTGTACAGTTTGGAGAAAAAAAACAACGTTAACCACTACATTAGCATTGTAGTTGACACCAGAACGGTTTTCAAACTGAAATCCAACAACATCTTTACCTGAATCCTTTCCTTTCTGCTTACAATTACTTGTATCATCTACTTTTTTTCTTTTTGCTACAAATTCACTACAATTTTTCTCATTTCTTCTTTTTCGGCCTACCACACGCTTTTCAAACAGAGGATATTGAGGTAAATTTGGAGCATACTCTCTTCTTAACATATTATATTCTTTTACACAATTTAGATCTGCATTTATCTTCGTCTCATCAAAATTAATCAAGTACAATCCAGATAAAGTTCTGACTTGAGATAAAGCAACATATGCCATACCATCCTTGAACACAGAACTTCAAATATTCACCAAAGCAGTATCCACACTGAAACCTTGAGATTTATGAATAGTCACTGCATATGCCATAGAAACAGGAAACTGTTTTCGGCGGACATATAAATCTTTCACAAGCAAAAATCGAGCAGAACAACGACTGATTTGTTGTACTTCTTCAACACCATCAAATTTTATTTTTATAAATTCAATTCCATTTCTATTTCGGTAATTCACAAAATCAACAACATGACCCATTGCTCCATTTACTAAACCTCTTTCCACATGTAAATTACGTCGTAAAATTATACGACAATTTAAAGATGCATACAGAGTCTTTTCTAATCCAGCAGTTTTAGATATTGTCTTCTCTAAAGAATCCAATTTTGATTGCAACTTTTCAGACCAAACAATAGTTGCTCCTTCATGTTCTATTTTATCAATAGCTTCCAGTTTCACAATCTCTTGATTTTCCAACTTTAACATTTTGTTGTTGAAGATTGAACATTCTTTTAGAGTTGGCATCAAGCATATAACAGATTTGTTTTCAGGAATTTTCATAAAAATATTCTCTGGCAGAATGTTTTCTTTTGGAAACAAATTTGAAATTAATCGTCCAATCTTCTTTGCCATGTTCAGTTAGTTTTCCAATTCTTACATCTTGTAGAATATTTTTATAATCTTCATCGTTTGCCTGTCGCATATTTTGAAGCAGTTCTGCATATTTGAAATTTAACCATATGTTAACATTTCCAATGCTTCCTAGGCACTTCCTGGTATCTTCATGCGTAAGCATTTTAAACACTGGTTGTCCTTTCACTGGAGTTAGCTGCAGTAGATCTCCAAAAACGATGATGTGTTTGCCTCCAAATAACACATCATACTCTGTTTTAAGAATTTCTTGCATTCTTAAATGCACAAAAGCAAGCATTACATTTGATACCATGCTTACTTCATCAATGATAAGAAGTTTCATTTTCTTTGATTCACCCATCAGTGTGATCCTAGGCAGAGACACACATACTGTTGGCAGAGACAGACATGGTACATTATATTTAACATTGTGATCATGTGCCTAAGATCACACTGTGAGTGAAGCTTGATTCACCCATCAGTGTGATCTTAGGCAGAGACACACATACTGTTGGCAGAGACAGACATGGTAGATTATATGTAACATTCTGATCATGTGCCTAAGATCACACTGTGAGTGAAGCTTGATTCGCCCATCAGTGTGATCTTAGGCAGAGACACACATACTGTTGGCAGAGACAGACATGGTACATCATATCTAACATTCTGATCATGTGCCTAAGATCACACTGTGAGTGAAGTTTGATTCACCCATCAGTGTGATCCGGGGCAGAGACACACTTACTGTTGTCAGAGACAGACATGGTACATTATATGTAACATTCTGATCATGTGCCTAAGATCAAACTGTGAGTGAAGCTTGATTCACCCATCAGTGTGATCTTAGGCAGAGGCACACATACTGTTGGCAGAGACAGACATGGTACATTATATGTAACATTCTGATCATGTGCCCAAGATCACACTGTGAGTGAAGCTTGATTCACCCATCAGAGTGATCTTAGGCAGAGACACACATACTGTTGGCAGAGACAGACATAGTACATTATATCTAACATTCTGATCATGTGTCTAAGATCACACTGTGAGTGAAGCTTGATTCACCCATCAGTGTGATCCTAGGCAGAGACACACATACTGTTGGCAGAGACAGACATGGTTCATTATATTTAACATTCTGATCATGTGCCTAGGATCACACTGTGAGTGAAGCTTGATTCACCCATCAGTGTGATCTTAGGCAGAGACACACATACTGTTGGCAGAGACAGACATGGTTCATTATATCTAACATTCTGATCATGTGCCTAAGATCACACTCAGAGTGAAGCTTGATTCACCCATCAGTGTGATCCTAGGCAGAGACACACATACTGTTGGCAGAGACAGACATGGTACATTATAGGTAACATTCTGATCATGTGCCTAAGATCACACTGTGAGTGAAGCTTGATTCACCCATCAGTGTGATCTTAGGCAGAGACACACATACTGTTGGCAGAGACAGACATGGTACATTATATGTAACATTCTGATCATGTGCCTAAGATCACACTGTGAGTGAAGCTTGATTCATCCATCAGTGTGATCTTAGGCAGAGACACACATACTGTTTGCAGAGACAGACATGGTACATTATATGTAACATTCTGATCATGTGCCTAAGATCACACTGTGAGTGAAGCTTGATTCACCCATCAGTGTGATCTTAGGCAGAGACACACATACTGTTTGCAGAGACAGACATGGTACATTATATGTAACATTCTGATCATGTGCCTAAGATCACACTGTGATAGAAGCTTGATTCACCCATCAGTGTGATCTTAGGCACATCACCAGGATGTTACATGTAATATACCATGTCTTTAAAAAATATGTACTTCCATATTTTTAAAGACATCAACTAAGCATACCTTTTTCACCAGAACACATTTTCTATAGTAAATTGTTTTTCACACAAAGCACACCCCCTCTAAATAACCACTACAAAGCAAAGCAGAAACCTAACTCATTTCCAAAATACATTTCAAATATGCAGTATACAATTTTTAAACAGCATTACAAAAAAACATAACACACAATGCATGAATAAAGAAGCACAATATGCTTCTTAATCTTCCCTTTACTGCATACAGCAGTGTATCTTCATTGAATGAATCATATATCAGATAACACACAGGCACAGAGTAAAGTGAGACACAAGCAAAGAATACCCTTTAAGCTGATTGAGGCAAACTGTTACAAGGCACATGTGACATTTTTGAAAAATGTGAAAATGTTTTCGCTTATTTCAAACAGAAAGGCAGTGTAATATTTCACCAAAATTTAAAAAGCAGACTTTTTTCCAGAAAATATTTTCCATACTAAATCGTTTTTGACACAAAGCACAACTCATTTAAATGACCACTACAAAAACAAAGCAGAAACCTAACTCATTTTCAAAATACATTGCCAATATGCACCATTTTATTTTTAAACAACATTACAAAAAAATGACACAAAATGCAAGAATAAAGAAGCACAGTATGCTTCTTAATCTTCCCCATAGTGCATACAGCACTCTATCTTTATTAAAAGAATAATTACTCACCTTTAAAAATGCTTTGAAAGATGTAGAACAGTGTCAGTCACACTCAACAGATTTTCTTAAGCAGAATCTCTGAATAATGCTTCTTTCAATGGAGCCTGAGAATAATGGCACAGATTCTTACTCATTTCAGACCCATATTCTTGTACATAACCAATCAAAATTGTTCCCACACAAATTCAAAACCAAACTGCACATTTTAATTGGTTGTACATTTGAAGACTTTGAAACTCACATAACATTCACCCATCCCCCCCAGTGCTCATTCCCCTGTAACCATGGTAACTCCCTCCTAACCCAGCACACAGTTCAGAAGTTCATCATACTATGTTGCAAAAGAATCCATCAAGGGTGTTTGACCTCTCAATGTACTAGCTAATCAAATGCAATGTTTCTTTAAATGACTTTTTCTCAACCATTGAAATGACTTCTTTGAAAAAAAAAGCATGCACCCTAATTTTCAGTGGAGATTTTTAAGAAAGCACCAATCATTTCTGGTTTTTCAAGTGCACTGAATCTCAACCACTTTTTATCATAATCAAACTGCTATTTCATTTCCACAACTCATCTGAATACAAGCAAATCTAGCTTCAAAATTCCAAAAGTCTGGTTTGTTGGTCATAGCTATGTCTTCTGGAGTGAAAAATTTGCAAGGAACAGAGGGATTTACAACCTTCATTTACCAAATGTGGACATTGTGTGGATTGGACAGAGAGGATTAAGAAGTCACCAATTGATACCATTCATAAAATCCACTTTGACTGGGGTAGGTCTGGGGTAGGTCTGGAAATGCTTTTAAAGGACATCTTTGGGCACTTGATGTCTGTTTTCCAAAAACTGCCTTGGTATTTTCTAATATATGCCAAAGGCAAAAATGGAACTGGTCCAACCAATTTTGTCCACAGATTGAGAAAGCAAGGAAACATGTAAATAAATCTATTTCTACTTTCCTCAGAGACTATGGTATGGGTTCCATTTACCACAACATCTTGCGTTACAACATGCAAGGCATCTATAGGAGAGATGCCTTACCGGCCACCTACTATGCCCTCAGGGCGGACCGTCCATCAGGTAGAGCCGGGGGTGGCGTGGCGGTCATCGCACGCACCGATCTTCCCTTTCAAATTTTATCCCTGCCTAACATTGCGACCACTGAATTTCTGGTGATCCGCACAGTCTCCACCTCTCCTCCCCTGACTTGCTTTCTTACCTATCGTCCCCCTCAGTCCCCCCTACAGTTTCTCCCTGACTTCTTGGAGGTCCTGGCCACCATTACAGTAAACAATTCTTCTATCCTGCTCCTTGGCGATTTTAATTTCTGGCCCTCCGACCCAGCCGAATGCCCATCCTCGAAGGAATTTTCTGAAACCCTTCACTCCCTTAATTTCACACCCCATGTTCACTCCCCCACTCACATTAAAGGTCACTTGCTTGACCAGATTTGGTCCCTGAACTGCCCTGTACAATCACTCTCTATCTCTCCTTGCTCTTGGTCTGACCACCACCTGATCTCATTTCTCCTTCCTACTCTTCCCCCAATTAAGCTTCCCCGACCCAAAAACACCTGGGTCCGATCATGGGGCCGTGTCAACCTTGAGAATCTTTCTGCCCTCCTCTCCTCCTCTCTCCCTTCTCTTCAGGGCCTTACCACCGTCTCCCAGGTTGAAGCCATAGATCAGTGGCTCTCCCACGGCCGCGACTCTGTTGCCCCGCTCAAACGCATTACTTCTAAACGCGATAAGGACGCCAACCGGTGGTTCAATGAAGAGCTTAAGGCCACCAAACTAACAGTGCGCCGCGCGGAGCGGGCTTGGAGGAGAAACTACTGCCCCGCTTTGAAACTGGAATATACCAACATACTCATCCAGTATAAAAAAGACATCTTGGGGGCCAAAACATCATACTTCTCCTCCAAAATCCTAGCCGCGGAGAACCAGTCCAAGGAAATTTTTACCATCGTTCACAACCTGGCGTTCTCGGACAGAACCACTCTCAAACCAGCCCCATCCGAAGAACTCTGTTTTTCTCTCAATAATTATTTTATTGACAAAATTACCACCATCAAGGCCAATATCCCCTCTCCTTCCTTATCTTTTGTTGATCCTCATTGTCCCCCCCCCAAGGGCGTATTCACCACCCTTCCCCCTATCACTCTGGAAAGTTTGACCTCCTTGGTGCCCTTGATCAAATCTGGCTCTCCGCTCGACCCCTGCCCCGCTCACATCCTCCGTCATATCTTTGTCTCTTGTCCAGACCCCCCCCTTCACCTCCTTAACAGCTCTCTAGCCCAAGGCACAGTTCCGAACTCCTTGAAATCTGCGGTAATTGTGCCCATCCTGAAAAAATCTGGGGCAGATCCCTCTGTCCCCGCCAATTTCCGCCCCATCTCCCTCCTGCCATTTTTGGCCAAGGTGCTCGAGCGCCACGTCACCAGCGCCCTGAGCTCCTTTGTGGAGAAGTATGGAGCTCTTGCCCCCCGCCAAGCTGGATTCCGCCCCGCACACTCTACGGAGTCCGTCGTCATGTCGGTCCTGGACACCCTCAGGGAGGGTATGGATACTAATCAGCACCAGGCCCTTGTGCTCCTTGATCTCTCAGCCGCTTTTGATACGGTGGATTATACCATTCTACTTTCCCGTGTCAAGGCGGCGGGGATCGGAGGGACTGCCCTGGTCTGGTTATCCTCCTTCCTGAGCGGCCGCACCCAGGCCGTTCGCCTGGGTGACTTCACGGCGGACGTCCGGAAAGTTCAGTGCGGGGTCCCCCAAGGATCTTCTCTTTCTCCCCTCTTGTTCAATCTGTATATTGCTCCCCTGATTTTCTCTCTTCAACAGATGGAGGTCGCCGTATTCAATTATGCGGACGACCTCCAGCTGGTCTTCAATCTCTCTTCTCCCTCTGCTGTCCGAAACTTTCAAACTGTGATGCTCCATATCAGGGACTGGATGAACCACAACCACCTCAAACTCAACCCTGACAAAACCGAGCTGGTGTTGACGGGTGGTTCATCCAGCCCCTGGTCCTCCCTCTTTTGGCCCCCCTCTCTTGGTCCTTCTCCTGTTCCCTCTCCCTCAGTCAAAACACTAGGTATAAAACTCAATTCTCAACTCACCCTTCACTCCCAGGTTAGCTCTGTGGTATCTTCTTCTTTTCTTTCACTACCCACTATTCGCAGGGTGTCTCACTTCTTTACCTTTTCTGCCCTCAAACTTATCATCCTGGCCATGGTGGTGTCCCGCCTGGACTATGGTAACGCCCTGTATGCCGGTATTCCTGCATACAGTCTGCGTCGCCTACAACAGATACAAAACCAGGCGGCCCGCCTGGCCTTCAATCTCCCTAAATTTCACCACTCTACCCCTCTTCTGAAATCCCTACACTGGCTTCCTGTACGAGCTAGAATCCAATTCAAGCTCGCATCCATTACTTTCCTGGCCCGACATGGCATGGCGCCAGCGTTCATCTCCTCTGAGATTGTCTTATATGTTCCCACCAGGGATCTTCGCTCTTCTTCCCAGTCCCTCCTCACCATCCCACGCTTCCGGAGAAAGAAATGGGGAGGCTCTAAATTCGCTGTCCTTGCCCCCACCCTCTGGAATTCCCTCCCCCTTGAACTTCGTTCCATTGCCCTCTACCCACAATTCCGTAAATGTCTTAAAACCCACCTATTCACGAAGTCCTTTGAATAAATACTCCCTTTGCCCTCCTTGTTTGTAACCTCAGAGTCCGTTAGCTATAGCGCCAAGAAACCGCTGGTATACGTGCGCTCTAAAAGTACTTTTAAATTCAAATTCAAATTCAAATTCAAATTCAAATTCAAATTCAAATTCAAATTGTGTACATTTTACAGATGAGGGGAATAGAGTCTTCCTCTTGAATTTGAGACTCTGCATTGGTACCTACTTGTAGGTACAAAAAAGACCCACATAACACAACAGCTCTTTTCAGAGCTAACTTACCTCTAAAGACTCTACATTATTTTTTAATCTATTTTTTTACACTGTTTTTCCCCGTGGTGCGCTCAGGGTGCGCGTACCGGAGAGCGTACCTGGGAACGCACCCAGCGCTTACCCCGCGAAATTTAAAAACAAAATAGTTTTTGAGCCCTTCAGGGTCCTTCTAAGCCTCCCTCAAAAAACCTAGGGGGTCAGGGGGTGTATACCCTGCCCCCTTTTAATCATTTCCCCTTTTTTTTCACGTCAGGTGTCTCGATTTTCCCGAGACACAAGATGGCGGACTCTCCGGACTGTTAAGAATGTTGACAGACACCGACAGCCAATCAGCTTTCCGCTCGCGCACTCCCGTAGCGCACCGGGTGCGCTCCCCGGTACGCGTACCGGTGAGCGTTCGGAGCGCGCCTATTGATGTATATGTTTTTTTGAAGTTGCTTTTCATAAAAGCCACTGGAGCAATTTCAAAGAAATATAGAAAAGGCCCTACTACATACCTGTAGCTATCATTTTGCCAACTTTGGTGTAATTCCATTCATCCGTTCGGGCTGTACCCTTGTCTAAATGTCCTATGGAAAATTGCATGGGGAAAACACATTTGAAAGTATTGAAATTTAGAACCAATCAAAATATTACTTTAGTTATGAATTTGTGTGTGATGAAGTTGGATTTGTTATGTATATATCTTAAATGAGAGGAAAACACGACCATTTTGTGATACTCCTGTCTGAGGTACTTTTGAGAGGAATTTTGGCTGCTCGAGTTCTGGACTTTCAATTACACAGTACTTACTCTTCTACTTTCAAAAAGGTGAATTGTTAATATCTGAGGGGAACTATGTTGTACACTTTAAGATAATTTGGAAAATGTTTTCTGTTAGTTATTTACAGTCCTTCTGTTATAATTATGGATTAAGCTAGGCTTCATCACATGCAGTGCTTTATATTTCTAGTTCCTGCCTGATACTATACACTGCCCAATGAATTTTAAAGAACTAAATACTTGTTTAAGCTACTTTTATGTTATGTATTACTAAAAACGATAATTTAAAGTGATTACTTTTTTCTACAATTTACAGCAAGAAATTTAAAATTAAAATGAATCAAAATGAGGAGACCAACGAAATTTCATTTGAAATTTCAACAATATTTATTGAAAATCAAGATGACACGGATAATTTTTGGGATGAATTTCTTGACGAAGAATTAATTGAAGATTTGGATATAATAGAATCATCATGGCACACTTATAATGAGGACATTCCTGATCATATGATTGATGATGAAATTCCAGATGCGGACATGCTATAAGTTCTATTAAATTATGAAAATTCTAAACAATAAATTAATATTTTCAAATTCAAAATTAGTTGACATATTATTCATTTTTATATCTAATTTTGTGAAGTAGTAGCGAAGTGATTGTATTGAAGTGAATTTTAGACTCTGCATCGGTACCTACTTGTAGGTACTTAAATCACCCACATAACACAACCGCTCTTTTTAGAGCTACCCTACCTCTAAGCACTCCAAATTCTTATTTAACACTATTTTCTTTCAATATTTTTCCCAGTGGTACGCTCTGGGTGCGCGTACCGGTGAGCGTACATGGGAACGCACACAGCGCTTACCCCGCGAAAATTTCCCCCAAAAAATAATAGTTTTTTTGCCCTTCAGGGTCCTTCTAGGCCCCCCTCAGAAAACCTAGGGGGTCAGGGGGTGTCTACCCTGCCCCCTTTTAATCATTTCCCCCTTTTTTTAACCTCTTTTGTCTCGATTCTCCTGAGACACAAGATGGCGGACTCTCCGGACTGTTTAGAATGTTGACAGACATCCGACAGCCAATCAGCTTTCCGCTCGCGCACTCCTGTAGAGCGCCGTGTGCGCTCCCCGGTACGCGCACCGGTAAGCGCTCGGAGCGCGCCTATAGATATATATGTGTTTTTGAAGTTAATTAAAAAAAAAAACACTGGAGCAATTTTCACCAAATATAGCAAAGGCACATCTGCGTACTTGTCCCTACAATTTGGCAACGTTTCCCGTAATTCCATTCAGCGGTTCGGGCTGTAGACTTGTCATAACATCCTCTGGAAATTAACATGGGGAAAACACGTTTTGGGACCCTCCCTTTTTTCTCAGCCCCCACTTCACGAATCCCCCCGAAACTTTCAGGAAAGGAGCGGAGCGGAGCTGGACAAAATTATGGAAAATTACACACAAATTTCTCAACCGGCGCCAGAGTTATTCCCAATAGAATGTTGCGGATTTCCTATGGTAGCTAGGTCCTAACTATAACTACCATATATATATATATACTTAATATTAAGAAACAATATTCAATATTTTTTAGCGTAGGATAGTGGGAGGGTAAAATGTACTATTCCCACTCCAGTGAGTGCAACAGTAGGGAAAGCGTTGGATAGCGGGAAGGTAAAAATTACTATTCCCACTCCAGTGAGTGCAAAAGTAGGGAAAGCTTTGGATAGCATGAGGGTAAAAATTACTATTCCCACTCCAGTGAGTGCAACAGTAGGGAAAGTGTTGAACAGTGTAGGGGTAAAAATTACTATTCTCACTCCAGAGAGTGCAACAGTAGGGAAACTGTTGTATAGCGTAGGGGTAAAAATGACTATTCCCACTCCAGTGAGTGCAACAGTAGGGAAAGCTTTGGATAGCGGGAGGATAAAAATTACTATTCCCCCTCTAGTGAGTGCAACAGTAGGAAAAGCATTGGATAGCGGAAGGGTAAAAATTACTATTCCCACTCCAGTGAGTGCAACAGTAGGGAAAGCGTTGGATAGCGGGAGGGTAAAAATTACTATTCCCACTCCAGTGAGTGCAACAAAAGAGAAAGCATTGGATGGCAGGAGGGTAAAATTTACTATTCTCACTCCAGTGAGTGCAACAGTACGGAAAGAGTTGGATAGCGTAGGGGTAAAAATTACTATTCCCACTCCAGTGAATGCAAAATTAGGGAAAACGGTGGATAGCGTAGGGGTAAAAGTTACTATTCCCACTCCAGAGAGTGCAGCAGTAGGGAAAGTGTTTGATAGCGTAGGGGTAAAAATTACTATTCCCACTCCAGTGAGTGCAACAGTAGGGAAAGTATTAGTTAGCATAGGGGGAAAAATTACTATTCCCACTCCAGTAAGTGCAACAGTAGGCAAAGTGTTGGATAGCATAGGGGTAAAAATTACTATTCCCACTCCAGAGAGTGCAACAGTAGGGAAAGTGTTGGATAGCATAGGGGTAAAAATTACTATTCCCACTCCAGAGAGTGCAACAGTAGGGAAAGTGTTGGATAGCGTAGGGGTAAAAATTACTATTCCTACTCCAGTGAGTGCAACAGTAGGGAAAGTAATGATTTAATATTTAAATAAAAATAAATTAAATATCAATACCAATAAAAAATTAATTAGAATTAATTACCAATTACAAAGTATGTAATAATTAATTAATTATAAATACCATTACATATTATTTATTAAAAATGTATTACCTATTAATAATTAATTAACAACCAATTCATTTCCAATACCAAAAATTATTAGGTAATAAAATGAATTATCAATTAATAATGAAATAACAGTAAATTAATTATCAATATACAAAAATAATTTCAATAATTATTTAATTACAATGAAACTACTTCCCACCCTATTCCCCTATAAACCCACAACCCGCTTTGAATAATAAATTAATACAATTAATATAATTAGCAATTAATAAAAAATAATGACCAATTAATACAAAATAATTACCAATTAATACAAATTAATATTAATTAACAATAAATTAATTATCAATACCAATAAATAATTACTTAATAAAAAATAAAGCTACTTCCTACCCTATTCCCCTATAAACGCACAACCCGCTACAGAACTAAAATGCTAAATTAAATTACAAATAATTCATAATTCCTTAAAATTAATATTTAATTTACTATAATTAAATTACTTCCCACCCTATTCCCCTATAAACCCACAACCTGCTACAGAATTAAATTACGCAAAAATTACATAACATAAGATTCATTACTTTAAAGAAATTCAAACATACATTACACAAATATTGCATACTTTTAACACATATACTAACACCTTAAAACACTATAAAAAAATTCCATATTTTTAACAACTATATTTTGACTGTCGATATTACTAAGTTCAATATTATGAAAATCGATATTTCTTACCTGCATTTCAATATTCTGCACCACTATATTTTTGCAATTCGATATTCTGTCCATTCTAAATAAAAAACGTAATATTCTGTCCAGTCAATAGTTTATTTTTTCCCGATATTGTGACTGTTCACCAGGCAACTCACATCAGGACTGATGTGGAATGCTGTTTTCTGTATGGCAGATGTGTACACTTGGGGGTGGAGGAGTGCTATTTGACCTAAGGGTTGAGGGTGCCATTTGGGCCTTGGTCATTAACCCCTTGGCTGCGGGGGTAATTCCCCCACTGTGCTGGGGGGCGGGGGGCGCGCACAGCGCCCCGGTGCTTGTGACGAGCTCAGCTTGTCATGAGCCATGGTGGCCGTGTGCTCATGACGACCTGAGCTCGTCACGGCCACACCCGTTTCTTTGGAACAATCAGCACAGCGAGCATTCCAGCGAGCATTCGAGCATTGGAGCCGTTATGACGAGCTCAGCTCGTCATGAGCACACGGCAACCGTGGCTCATGACGAGCTGAGCTCATCATGAGCATGGTAGGGGTTAATTGTTGCATCTTTGCTATCCTGTTGTCATACTTTGGTTGTCATACCGCTTTACAGGCACATTGTGGTTCTGTGAGTATGTCGCACAGACAAGGCATGCAGTACGTATTTTTGTGACACGGTCCTGATCTGCATTGTCCATAGCAAAGCACCCCTGCTCATTGTATTCTATCGCCCTTTCATCATGCGGCCTACATCCTCACTTTGTTGTGACATTGCATGTGTGTCTGATATGCAGACTCACTAGATGCTTCCCCACTTGGTGTGCACAGGACTGCATCTCATGAACAGGAAAGGGGGCACATTGCCTGGAGATGCAGGAGGATGTCAAGATTTCCCCCTTGCATTATCACCACGCATATCCAATTCATCTGCAGGAATGTGCATGTGCATGTAGGTGGACTTTACTGCACATAGACAACCTTGCACACAACTCAGACACACGTGCACAATGTTAAATACAAGATCTATATTGATCCAACATTATGTTACACTAAAGCATACTGAGAATGATATCAGATGGTTCATTCTTGAAGCCATTATTCCCAAAAACAATCAAAGCAGTGAACCCATTCGAAAAAAAACATGAGATTTATTAGATATTCACTACAGATACCTTTAAAAAAGAATTACATCGGGAAATACCATGTGCACAAGTAATTGCATGTAATCTGTAATGTTGCATACAGACTATAACATTTTTTTGCCCATTTATTCTTTGTGAAAGATGCCCTAATAATTTAGGAATATCCTACTTCACACTACATCTACCGATGTGGGGCTTTTCCATGTTCCCACAAAACGCTTAGAATAGTTTTGTGACATTTTCACTTCAAAGTGACTATGGGTGTTGTGTTAGCAGCAAGACAATGTACCATTGTTTGGGATTTTCCTGAGGTTAAATACCTACACAATCAGTCAGGAAACACACAGCTATCATATAATTGACACACTAATGTTTACATTTATATTTATCACCTGGGAGCCGGCCTTCATGTTGTAAAAGAATTCTAACTATTAACGTTTTTGACATTTTCTTTATTTTTAAATTTTTTGTGTATTTTAAAAAAAACACTAGTTATACCGATTTATCAAGCGCATTTAAATTATACAGGAGGATTGGCATTTTTCAGTGGTAAGAAGTAGAAACTCCCACTACAAGATGGCTTCCGCCTCTGCTATACACTCTAGTGCAGCTTCTATGTCCATGCAATGAGTTGCGTAGACATACTGAGAACGTTTAGTTTGAGGTGGGTCAATGACGTCAGACGATATCCAAAAATTACCGTGGATTCTTTAAAAGCCATCAAGCCCCTATCTATTTGTTGCGGTTGATTTTTCACAGAATGGAGCATCGGGCCACAAGTCCTTGCCACTACGCACGTGGATAAGTGGATAATCGACCACTATACCAAGACCGTAAAAGTTTAGCAGGCATACATTACGTGATAGTTACAGAAAGTAATCTCAGGATATGCTGTATGTCGTGTAGTTTTAATAGCGTGACATAAATATAGAGATCTTAATACAAGATGCCAAACAACAATTCCAATTTCTAAAAAATGCAGGATGAAGGGGATATCTCCATACGGCCCTATACATAGCGGGTAATAGCTACAATAACCTAATCACACAATCTCAAATGTGGCATTTTGAATGTCACCCTAACAATGGTTTCTACATTATTTAATTAGCAAGGCAGTCAATTACTTTGTTGGTGACCGAAATACGTGGGTAACTTTTGGTCTGAGAGCACATAAAATGAACCAGTAGGATACCGTAAATCTCTTTAAAATTCTTAAAATAGCAATGTTTTTATGCAGTGATACCCCGAAAATATGTAGACAAATGTATATATACATAATTTAGATAACATCTGATACATAGATCTTATTCATCAAAGGGGACATGCATCATATAGGTTATTTTACAAATGCTCACATCTATTGTTCTAGATAAAGCGTGCGGGTGAAATATACAATATGGTTGAGTACTCCATCCAGAACGCATTCAGGTGTTGTTGCAAACCCCTTATGTGAGTACAAACAGACTAGATTTACAACAATGGTAAATAGTAATACCATTTTGCAGTTCTTTTTAAATATTGCTCCTGATCCATTATTTTACCCTTCTCTAGTGTCGTAGACCAGCTATCAAATACGTGAAGATAATTATTCCTAAATCTACTAATTCCTAAAACATTGGAGTGAAATTATATATTGTGAGTATTATAATCTAACTCCACCATAACAGCTCAAGACTTTAACATAGATCTTTGAGTAATAATAAAAAAAAATACGGTCTGTTGGAACTGGCCCTTCTTGCAGGGTCATCCCCAAACTTTTTGCTTCTTCCTCCCTTATTTTTCCTGACCCGTGGCTGTTGGCAATAGGACTCTGCGCACTTTACCACTGCTGATCAGTGGTAAAGTACATATGCTCTCTGTGTAAATTGTTATTCTGATTGGATATACATGTTTGGCATATTTGTATCACCATGAAGTCCCTAGTAAAGTGCACTGGGTGTGCCAGGGCTGGTGATGACAAATGCTACTAGTGGGCCTGCAGCACTGATTGTGTCACCCACAGGAGTAGCCCTAAAATAGTGTCTAAGGCCTGCCACTGCAGTGCCTGTGTGCAGTTTAGAACTGCCATGTCCTCCTGGTCAGTGTCCCCAATGCCCAAGCCTAACCCTTCCCTTTTTGTGCACATCAGTCACCCCTATGGAAGGCCCAAGGTACCCCCCTGGGCAGGGTGCAGTGTATGTAAAAGGTAGAGCATGTACTAGTGCAGGTAACATGCTCTGATAGTGAATGGCAGCCATTTTCGTTTTTCACTATTGTAAGGTTATCTTGCTACAGTGGTTAACAGCATTTCTTCCCATAGGAACAAGGTAGGACATAAGTACCTAGTATCCCTGAACTCAGAATTTAATAACACATCTTTTAGGAAAGGTTGTTTTTAAATCCTGTGTTTGAGAACAGCACTTTTAGAAAGTTGCTGTTCTCTTGTCTGACCCTTCTGTGTGCCTGGATCTGTTTGTGTATTGACTGTCTGGTTTGAGAGTGACAGGGGCTGGGGATTCCCCAGGAGGCTGGCTGAGTCAGCCCTAGGCTGAATGACTGCATTTGCAACTGGAGTGGTGGGAGGAGTTAGCACCTGGGCCTGAATAGGGCTGTGCTTGCCTTCCACAATGCTGGCTCCACCTCCTGCTGGGCGGCTGACGACCCTGCCCCTCACTCTGAAAGGAAAGAAGCAGCCAGCAAAACAAAGTATTCAGGAAACACCCGGGACTGGTTCAGACCGGGCTCAGGGCCCACATGCACAGAGAGAACAAATACTTTAGGGGTATAAGTACAGGACCTCTGAAAACAGAAAATTAGGTCATCCTGGAATCAAGAAGGAACCTCTGCCAAGGAGAAAACTGAAACTGAAGAAGGAAGACTGTCCTGCTGTTGCTCTGCTGGACTGTAATAATAATAACATGAGCGGGGAGTTCCCATTACTCTTAAGGACCAAAAGGTTCCAATGTAAACAATTGCCCACAGAAAAGCTGCTTGATATCAAATCATTTTATTCTCATATATATTTTATAAAAAAGACTTCATTTCTTCACAAGTTCTATTGACATACAAAGTTCATGTAGTGTTAGCCCAGAACAAAAGAGAACAGTAAAAACATTATATACAATAATCACTCATACCTTCAAGCATACGCACATCCAACCGTCACCACATACATCAAAATGTTGAGAACTACAGACACATTATAAACCAACAGACAGAAAAAAGCGCCGACGCGCGTTTCGGAACAAGTGCCAACATAGAGGATTTCTTCATCAGGGCGCAAGTAATTCATTTGTATGCGGCCATGGTATGGTTTAACTCCCAAAAAACAATACCCCTTCTCAGTCAACGGGGAAAACATTCCACTTACAAAAACATTCTCGTATCTGGGTGTACTTTTCGATCATAAACTTAAATGGGGCCCTGCCATAACTAAAAAGAAAGGCGAAATACTGAGGACCAATTCTGGTATAATGGATTTCGCTCGCAAATTGGGTAACACTCCAGTGTCGGCCGTGTTGAAGCTTTATCAGGCAAAAAGTGTTGCGGTGGCATGTTACGGAAGTGAACTATGGGGGTTTTTACCAGTAGATACCCTAGTAGCTCTCGAAAATAACTTTCTGAAACAGGTTATTAGCTTACCAAAGAGTACCGCAAACTTCTCTATACATGAGGAATTGGGCACCCCGTACCTAGCTGACAAAATTGCTGCAAACCCTCTGCTTTGCTGGTTAAGCTGTTGGCGCAATACAGCGATTCCATTAACTCATAACATCCTAGCTGAAGCCCTTACTTGGGAAGGACAACTTAAGTTACCCTGGATGAAATACATTCGTAACTGCTGTAAAGATCTGGGCAGATTAGATCTTTACTTAACACCCCAGAATGCCACCAAGCAAGATGTCAACTTTGTAAAAAACACCTTTTACTTGAAGCGACAACTCTACAGGGAAGAAACTGAGCTCAAAAAGCCCAGCGTAAGGAGCCATGCACTAACAAAGACCTGTGTGTTCTCTGAACCTTATCTATCGTGGAATATATCCAGATACGAACGCTTCCTGCTGAGCAGATTTCGATTTGATCTCTATCATCTGCTTTTAGCTGTACCAAGTGGAGCCCATAGAGGTCAAGTGTTGCCAGCTTGCGGCTGCGACAACAAGTCTCCGCAAGACTTGGCTCACTTTTTATTCCTATGTCCTTATTACTCAAGTCCACGTAATATGTTTTTAAAACCGATGCTTAAAAAGATGAATTTTACACAAATTAAGCCCGCACTTCTATACCTTCAAATGTTGCATGAAGACAGTACTTTTTTTATCTGCAAGTTTTTAAAAACAGCCTTAAAGTATAGATCAAGTATGGAAGGATGACTCTAAATTGAATTATAATACAGATACAATTCCGTCTTGATTAAGTATATGCACATAGGACCACTGCATCATGTCTTTTTAATAATCGCTTATTACTTTTCTCTTTTAAGACTACTGGAAGATATATTTTTCCTTCTATGAATGAACTGTATTTTATTGTATTGTGTGCTTTTATGACTGCTTTCCTGTCAGTCGAATAAAGAAACTTTGATTGATTGTATGCGGCCATTACGGTCCTCCAATTAGTTATGGGAATGAAAATTTTAAAGTTCAAATCCAGATTTTCTGGGCAAAAAGCAGCATATCGTAGCGTATCTGTGGGCAAAAAACAAAATGTATAAATCCAAGTTAAGGGGAGAGGAACTGGTCAACATTGGAAGGCAACAGACACATGATTCAACTCACACGTTAAAATATATCTGCAGGCATACCACTTTTTACCAGATCGTTATAGTGCGTAGTGGTCGTATACTTAACAAAGAATAAGAAAAAGAAAAAAAGGAGATTTTAGTAAAGGTTAAGAGAGGGCAAGGGGTTGTATTCTTGGTCGGTCTTGGTGAGAATTGAAAGGAAAATCTTTTTGCTACTAAAGTTACCACCAAACGAATAAACCAGCGATAACCTGAACACCTTTTCGTAGTTCACATACCAGATGAGAGGGCAGCATTTGGGTCTTCTAGACTGTAAACGACAGGTCACTCAGACATGGACCACTGACGTGAAGTGGGGTAATAGATGAATGGACTCTGGGAACTATATACAAAAAATAATATCTAAGAATACTTAAATTCTAGGTCGCTAAGTTGGTAAATGGTCTCTAGAAGAGGAAGGAAATTAAAGGTTGCTCACCTGTTATAGTCCTAAGTGCAGTATTTCAACGGGAAGGCAGAGGTGTAAAAATCCCGATACACGCAAATTGAGAACACGTAATATAGTGGGAATACTGTGAAGGAGAAAAAAGGAAGAAGCCTTTACCATTACATGTATAAATGCACATGCTTAATAAAGCGCCTAGATCAGATCAGAATAAGCACGTATTCCACGGGAGCTATAGGTCAACGAGTGAGTCTATACAGAGATGAAATACAAAATAAGTGGAATGCCCTAGGTGTATGTCTCTAAATGCCATTACAAGTGGCTAATAAGAAAAAGTTACCTCCAAAATTTTTCACATGAATATGGTCGAGAGCGGCAGACCGATAAAAGTTACACACACTGGAACAGGCCAGGTGGAATCTGGGGTCACGCTACAAGATGTTTTCTGCAAAAAATACAGAGCGCATAATTTAGATCCAAACTAATAACGGGAAGAACGGTAAAAAAACTCATCTCCAAAATGCAAACTACTTGCATAGAAAGGACTTACTTGTAAAGTATGGCGGAGCTCTCGTAAACGTCTTTGGCCTTCTGCATCTGATTGGAAGAAGTGACCTCGGAAGACGTACCGGATATATACCGCGCTAAAATTGAATGATACCTCGCACCTGTGTGGAAACGGTCAGACAACGCTAGACCGATAACCCACATCCCATCAGAAGGTAAAGTGAGGGAAAGGGGATGACGACATTTTAGTGTTGAGGCTTCCCATTGATGAAGAGAAATAGACAGAGGACTAAACGGTAACGCCGAATTTTTACAGAGCCTGGAGAAGTACGTCAAAGAAAACCTTCCTGTATTAACAGAGAGACAATCTCCATATTTTGGTAGAAAACAGGCAGAAAGAACCCTTAGACAGAAACTATGTAATTCCTAAAACCACCTAAAAATCAGTGGTGAAATGACGGGAGAACAGTGACTCATAAGAGCAATGAGGCAACCCCAAAGGGATATTCTAACACTATAGAAAAATGTACACATAAGACATTACCTCACAAAAATAGAATTATAAAAATCAAAAAGGAGATGATTGGAAAAAAGGAGGGAATCATACAGAGTAATTTATATATAACGAAGAATTTAATGAATCGCGTTTTCCCAGGGGATGGATTCATTCAATCCGGAGACAGCGGTCTCCAAAGTGAAAATCCAAAACACCTCCCTTTTACTCCGCAGGGCATCAGTGTTTCCATCTTTTGGACAGTGGATACGCTCAAGAATGAGCCACCTGAGATCTTCGATTTTGTGTCCCAATTTATTCCAATGGGCCACAAGAGGAGCTCCCAGCCGGGAGTTTCTGATACATGATTTATGCTCGGAGAATCGCAGACGAAATTCTCTGCCTGTTTCGCCGACATAACCCTTCGAACAAGTGCAAGTAAGTGAGTATACCACATTGTTGGTCTTACAATTGGTCATCTCTTTAAAATTTATGTTCCTTTTGCCCCATTTAAGCTCAGGGGTACAGATCACTTGGTCACAGGCGTGGCATCCGCCACATTTGTGACTTCCCATAATTGGGTTGGCTCCAGTGATGCTTTTTTTAACTGAACCTATGGACTCAGATGCCGATGCCCTTACTAAGAAGTTTCTTAGGTTCTTATTGCGTCAAAACGCAAAGATGGGTTTGTCTAATTTATCTGAGGTTTTGTCTAGTTTTAGGAGATGCCAATGCGAATTAATAATAAACCTTAGTTTATCATTAAATTTTGAATGAGTAGAAATCATCACCAGTTTGTTGTCATCTTTTTTGTCTTTAGGTTTCAGAAGACTCTCCCTGTTATAATATTTAGCCCTTTTATACGAGTCTCGAATGAGCCTCTTGGGATAGCCTCTGTCTATGAATTTATTTTTCATAATTCCAGCGTGGTATTCAAAATTGCTCAATTCGGAACAGTTCCGACGCAGCCTGAGAAACTGGCTGAATGGAATGCTGTTTCTCTGGCTACGAGGGTGGTAGCTGTCGTACAGGAGCAAAGTATTGCGGGCAGAGGGCTTGGTATAGAGAGATACTTCAATGTGGTTGTTATTCTCTAGAATCCAGACATCCAAGAATTCTATTTTATTCGAGCTGATGTTAGTGCTAAATTTGAGGTGTGGGTCGCAAAGGTTTATCCACAGAATGAATTCATTTAGTTGTTCTGGGGAGCCTTGCCAAATAAAGAAGATATCATCGATATATCTGTTATACTGGGTAACGTTTTCAAAAAAGGGGGCAAGTTCATTATAGATATGTTTCTCTTCGAACATCCCCATATATGCATTGGCTGCATTCGGGGCACAAGCTGCTACCATGCTAATTCCCAGTATTTGCTGAAAGATGTTTTTATCAAATTCGAAGAAATTCTCTTTAAGATCTACAGCAAGGCATTCAAGAACAAAGAGTTTTTCAAAGGAACACTCAGCACCGTCTAGCATCTTTTTGACTGCTTTCAGCGCCCCTTCTTGTGGAATATTGGAGTATAACACCTCAATGTCCATTGAGACGAGAAGGTCAGTCTGTGGATTGAATTCTAGCCCTTCAATTTTGGAAATCAGGTGCCCAGTATCCCGTACATAAGCCGGAAGACGACATATAATGGGGGCTAGGCAGGCATCCACAAATTTGGAAAGCGGTTCTGTCAGAGACCCAATGGTAGACACAATAGGTCTAAACGGTGGTTCCGTAAGATTTTTATGTAGTTTAGGGAGTCCGTACAGAACCGGTATTTTGAAAAAGGTTTTATTAAAGTAATCGAACTCCTGACTACAGATAGAGCCTCTGGATAGAGCATCGTTGGTAATATCAATGATTTTTGTCATGATTTTTCTCGCTGGGTAACTAGTAACCTTAACAAAGTTTTCTGGACATTTGAGCATAGACAAAATACGTTCTTTATATGTAGAGATATCCAGCAAGGCAATGCCCCCTCCCTTGTCGCAAGGTTTAATAATGAGCTCCACCTCCTGCTGGGCGGCTGACGACCCTGCCCCTCACTCTGAAAGAAAAGAAGCAGCCAGCAAAACAAAGTACTCAGGAAACACCCAGAACTGGTTCAGACCGGGCTCAGGGCCCACATGCACAGAGAGAACAAAGACTTTAGGGGTATAAGTACAGGACCCCTGACAACAGAAAATTAGATCATCCTGGAATCAAGAAGGAACCTCTGCCAAGGAGAAAGCTGAAACTGAAGAAGGAAGACTGTCCTGCTGTTGCTCTGCTGGACTGACCTGTTGCTTTGCTGCCAAGGAGAGGGGAAGGACTTTGCTGCTGAGCTGTGTCCCCTGTCTTGAAGGAATCTCCAAGGGCCTGATTAGAGCTGGCTCCCTGTTTTGAAGTCCCAGGAACAAAAGGACTTCACCCCCAGCTTCCCTGAACTCTGCTGAGAGATTTCTGTCCTTCCTAGAGTGCTTGATCCAGTTGTGGGGCCTCTGGAAGTTGTACCTGTGCTGGGAAGCTTGAAACTAAGCTTGAGAGACTTTTGAAACTGAAAAGTGTCGCATCGCTCGCTTGCAGAGCGCATCCCCGACAGTGCGAGACGTTTCCCGCCGCTACGGAGGTCGAGATCGTTGCAGCGCCTGACGCCGCTGCCAGAGATGTCGCATCCTTGGTTTTGGGGGACGCACCAGACCGGTGCGGGAGAATCGAACATCGCTGCGAGTATCGTCGCAGAGCCTGTCGTCGCTGGGTGAAATCGGCGCACGGCGCACGGCTTGCTTGCGGACCGCATCACGTCGCTGCGAGCATCGTCGCAGAACCATTGCATCGAGGAGCTGCAAGAGAGAGGATCACCGCTGGACCGCGCATCGTCGCCCCGGAGATCGTCGCAGCCCCTACGAGATCGTCCCATCGTGCCTTTGCGAGAACATCGCCTCCCCAGGGTCTCAGGAGCAACGCATCGCTTATTTTCCACCGCACCAGCTTCTGCTTTCGGAACTTTGTTGCAACTAAAAGGTACTGTGAGTAAACGTGACGCAACTGTGAACTTTCACGCATCTGTAGAGAATTCTATCGCAACGTAGAGAATTCTATCGCAACCTAAAGAATTTTAACGCAACCTTAAGAACTCTTTTGAAACCATATTCTTGAACTGCGTATGTTGGATTTTTGTCGTTTTGGTCTTAAGTAGTTTAGATTAAAATACCTTTATTTTTCTAAACTGTTGTGGAGTCAGTTTGTGGTGTTTTCACTGTGTTACTCTGAGTGTTGGTACACATACTTTACGCATTGCCTCTGGTTAGCCTAGACTGCTCGTGCCAAGCTACCTAGAGGGTGAGCAGGGGTTATCTCAGAGGGTTATCTCCTTGCCCTGACTAGAAGCAAGGGTCCCTATTTGGACAGTGGTACCTACCTCTGCCAACTAGAGACCCCCCATTCTAACATTGGTGGTCAGGCGGTGGGATTTGAACTTGTGTTTGTACTTGACCCACAGTAATTGGTGTACATCACTAGTGAGTGCAGACCACTACGCCACCACATACTGTTTGTTTTTTCCGGTGTCCTCCTGGAAGTATTTTTGGATATGGAGACTCTGGCTAGTGTTGCATTTGTAAAATCCTGCCAAAATGGAAGTCAACTTTTTCCACCTGTGCATCTACACAGAAGAGGAGATAAAAGCCTTTTGCAAGAAGAGGGGGCTGCCCATGGAGAAAGGTTCCACAAGGAGGGATCTTGAGGCATGCCTGTATTCCCATGAGGCCAGAATTTGGGAAGCAACATTAGCAGATGATTCTGAGGAGGAGTACTTCTCTGACAGTGAGGAAGAGAAAGATCAGTGGCTCCTTGCTACTGAGCAAAGGTGCAGAGAATTAGACCGGCTAAGCAAGGAAGGTATGATCCGGCTGGCCTTAGCCTAGAAAGAAAAATGGGACGCTCAAGGAAGGAGCTTTGCTGAGTCGGAGGTGGAGTCCAGCTCAGATGGTAGCAGCATGCTTATAATATCTAGTGCGGAGAGAGAGGTACAAACACCCAGAGATGTGGCGCCTGACTTGAGGGAGAGGGTCGACATACACAGGGGGTTCAGGTTTATGATGTAGTTCCAGTGAAGTGCATTGTCCCTGAAGTAGATTGGGGGACTGGCACAGGGGACCATATTCCTAGTGGTAGGAGGGACACTCTACTGACTCTAGAAGAGAGGTACAGGGAGAGGGGTTCCCCATGGTAGAAACCTTGGTGTGTGTGTGTGAAGACCAGCCATAAGAGTGTGGGTTGTGTGACAGAGACAGTCAGATACTGTCTTGCCAGTCTCAGGAGAGTGGTGTGGGGTACTTGTGTGAGGCACTGGAGGTTGAGGCAAAGGGTAGCTTGGTTAACAACTGTGGGGGGCTATGTGATTCATTTGTTGGAGAGCATATTTTAAGTCCCTGTTTTCCAGAGCTATGTCAACACCCGGTGGAGCGTGAGTTCTCTGACCCCAGAGAGCTTGCATTGGAGGCAGACCTCTTTGTGGATTCCAAAGGGTCTGAAGAGGCATTGGGGAGTGATCCCAAGAGGAGTGGCTTAGATGTCTTCCAGACCTGTGAGGTGGAAGAGGTTCAGTGTAGCCCAGTTAGGTCCCAGTGTAGTGGGAGGGGTGTAGGGGCTCATGTCCGGTCTCGGTGGAGAAGGAATGAGTGTGGGACAGTGTGTCTCACGGTGCCCGAAACCCAGTCTCAGGGCATGGAGGGTTTCTTGAGGGAACACCAGGTTGGGGAACTAGACTGTACTTGTAGGCCATTTGAGGAGGATCTCCTAGTGTCTGGTGAACGGGGAGTGCCTGTAACCAGGCCTCCATCAGTTCTGGTGTCTGGCAGTGCCACTCCATTTGGGAGGGTACAGAAGTCCAGACTGAGGGGTGAGAGGGGGAAGGAGTCCCCAGTGGGAAAACCAGTGGGTCAGGGACCAGTCAGAAGGGCTGAGTCCCCAGTGAGTGACCATGGTGACCTAACTTCTGTCCTGGGGGATCTTCCTGCGCTGTCAGGTGGACAGGGGGCGGGGGATCTACACCAGGCAGACTGTCACGGGACACATGAGTCATGTGTCACCCTCAAGGGGGTACTATGTGAGTCCCCAGAAGTCCTGGCGTGCCAGGCAAATGCACAACCGCAGGTTTTGGTCCCTGGGTTGGGAGACCGGGTTCAGGATCTGCCTGACCTGGAAGGAAGGACATCTGTAACCAGTGTCCTGACCAATATGGTCCCCAGGGGTACCCCTCCAGTAGGGAGGGTGCAGCGCTCTGGAAGGGGGTGCAGAGGGAGTGAGTCCTCGCCTCTGACTCTGGTACAACCTGAGGGGTTAAACCCTAGGTTGGGAGACCAGTTGCTGGAGGGAGGTCCTGAACTGATAGGAAAGTTGTGTTCTTGGTTGTCTTGGTGGACAGGGTTGCCCCAGGAAGGAGGGCAGGAGTCTCACCCTGGAGGTGGACTGGGCCACACCGTTGTGTTTGCCAGGTGGGTACTGTCTACCAGTATGGGCACCTCAGTGAGTGAAGTCCTGGTGCGCCAGGCAAGTGTTCCACTACAGGGGTTAGTCCCTGGGTGGGGAAGCCAGGTTCAGGTATTGTCTGACCTGGAGGCTTGGGAGCCTAGGATTGAGGGACAGGCCCGGGGTATCCCCCCTGACCTGGAATACCAGTTACCGGATAGCACCCCTGAACTGGTGGATGAATGGTGTGGGACACCTGCCACAGGTGCCCTGGCTATTCAAGAAGGGGGTACCGCTCCAGGTGGGAGGGTACAGAGCCCCAATGAAGAGGAGGACCGGGTGTGGGGAAGCCCACCCCAGCCTTCTGTCCAGCCGCTGGATACAGGTCCGGGACTGGTGGGTCAGTGCCAGAGTGTCAGACCTGACCTGATAAGAGAGGGAGTGGACGAAGGGTGCCAAGCACCTGGGGCTACATCCCCCTACCCTCTGACGCCGCGGAGGTTTGAGAGCCCTGAGAGGCATGAGGCCTGTGTCTCATCCCTGATCCCTGTCAGTGGTCACTGTGGCTGTCTGGCTGTCTGTTGGGACACACCTGTGAGTAAATTAAGGGTAGGTGCTGCACAGGTGGTGTCCACAGGTGAGGAGAAGGTTTCCACATGGATTGGCATGGTGGACCCTGAGAGTATGGATAGAGTGATCCAACTGGGTTTAGGATGGCGTAGAACAGGACTGCCCTGCTGTGTGGGCCAGTTTCCGTGTTCCATCACCTTAAGCAGGGAATCCCATCGATGTATCGTTTGGTCTACCCTGGCTTTAGGCTGGAAGGGGGTTGTGTTGGAACTGGCCCTTCTTGCAGGGTCATCCTCAAACTTTTTGCTTCTTCCTCCCTTATTTTTCCTGACCCGTGGCTGTTGGCAATAGGACTCTGCGCACTTTACCACTGCTGATCAGTGCTAAAGTACATATGCTCTCTGTGTAAATTGTTATTCTGCTTGGATATACATGTTTGGCATATTTGTATCACCATGAAGTCCCTAGTAAAGTGCACTGGGTGTGCCAGGGCTGGTGATGACAAATGCTACTAGTGGGCCTGCAGCACTGATTGTGTCACCCACAGGAGTAGCCCTAAAATAGTGTCTAAGGCCTGCCACTGCAGTGCCTGTGTGCAGTTTAGAACTGCCATGTCCTCCTGGTCAGTGTCCCCACTGACCAGGCCTAACCCTTCCCTTTTTGTGCACATCAGTCACCCCTATGGAAGGCCCAAGGTGCCCCCCTGGGCAGGGTGCAGTGTTTGTAAAAGGTAGAGTATGTTCTAGTGCAGGTAATATGCTCTGATAGTGAATAGCAGCCATTTTCGTTTTTCACTATTGTAAGGCTATCTTGCTCCATAGATTAAAATGGGGGATGCTGGCTACAGTGGTTAACAGCATTTCTTCCCATAGGAACAAGGTAGGACATAAGTACCTAGTATCCCTGAACTCAGAATTTAATAACACATCTTTTAGGAAAGGTTGTTTTTAAATCCTGTGTTTGAGAACAGCACTTTTAGAAAGTTGATGTTCTCTTGTCTGACCCTTCTGTGTGCCTGGGCCTGTTTGTGTATTGACTGTCTGGTTTGAGAGTGACAGGGGCTGGGGATTCCCCAGGAGGCTGGCTGAGTCAGCCCTAGGCTGAATGACTGCATCTGCAACTGGAGTGGTGGGAGGAGTTAGCACCTGGCCCTGAATAGGGCTGTGCTTGCCTTCCACAATGCTGGCTCCACCTCCTGCTCGGCGGCTGACGACCCTGCCCCTCACTCTGAAAGGAAAGAAGCAGCCAGCAAAACAAAGTACTCAGGAAACACCCAGAACTGGTTCAGACCGGGCTCAGGGCCCACATGCACAGAGAGAACATAGACTTTAGGGGTATAAGTACAGGACCCCTGACAACAGAAAATTAGATCATCCTGGAATCAAGAAGGAACCTCTGCCAAGGAGAAAGCTGAAACTGAAGAAGGAAGACTGTCCTGCTGTTGCTCTGCTGTACTGACCTGTTGCTTTGCTGCCAAGGAGAGGGGAAGGACTTTGCTGCTGAGCTGTGTCCCCTGTCTTGAAGGAATCTCCAAGGGCCTGATTAGAGCTGGCTCCCTGTTTTGAAGTCCCAGGAACAAAAGGACTTCACCCCCAGCTTCCCTGAACTCTGCCGAGAGATTTCTGTCCTTCCTAGAGTGCTTGATCCAGTTGTGGGGCCTCTGGAAGTTGTACCTGTGCTGGGAAGCTTGAAACTAAGCTTGAGAGACTTTTGAAACTGAAAAGTGTTGCATCGCTCGCTTGCGGAGCGCATCCCCGACAGTGCGAGAAGTTTCCCGCTGCTACGGAGGTCGAGATTGTCGCAGCGCCTGACGCCACTGCCAGAGACGTCGCATCCTTCGTTTGCGGGAGGCACCAGACCGGTGCGGGAGAATCGAACATCGCTGCGAGTATCGTCGCAGAGCCTGTCGTCACTGGGTGAAATCGACGCACCGCTTGCTTGCGGACCGCATCACGTCGCTGCGAGCATCGTCGCAGAACCATCGCATCGAGGAGCTGCGAGAGAGAGGATCACCGCTGGACCGCGCATCATCGCCCCGGAGATCGTCGCAGCCCCTACAAGATCGTCGCATCGTGCCTTTGTGAGAAGAGACTTCCTACGGAACCTACGCACCGGAATCCGTACAAGTGGCCTTCCTCCCCATACAGACCGGATTCGTCGCAACACGCCCGCTGCTGCAGCGTGGCTATCTCATCGCCTCCCCAGGGTCTCAGGAGCAACGCATCGCTTGTTTTCCACCGCACCAGCTTCTGCTTTCGGAACTTTGTTGCAACTAAAAGGTACTGTGAGTAAACGTGACGCAACCATGAACTTTTCACGCATCTGTAGAGAATTCTATCGCAACGTAGAGAATTCTATCGCAACCTAAAGAATTTTAACGCAACCTTAAGAACTCTTTTGAAACCATATTCTTGAACTGTGTATGTTGTATTTTTGTCGTTTTGGTCGTGTGTAGTTTAGATTAAAATACCTTTATTTTTCTAAACTGTTGTGGAGTCAGTTTGTGGTGTTTTCACTGTGTTACTGTGACTGTTGGTACAAATACTTTACGCATTGCCTCTGGTTAGCCTAGACTGCTCGTGCCAAGTTACCTAGAGGGTAAGCAGGGGTTATCTCAGAGGGTTATCTCCTTGCCCTGACTAGAAGCAAGGGTCCCTATTTGGACAGTGGTACCTACCTCTGCCAACTAGAGACCCCCAGTTCTGACACGGTCTAAATTTATTTTTACAGATCGAGTAACTTTGAGGAGGAACTAATTAGATCTATATTTGGTTTTCGATGCTCATAAGTTGTTCACCATCAGGTACATAACAGAATAGCACTGCTGTAAATCATCCAAAAACCGTAAATAAAAAAAAATCGCCTTTTCTATGTTATATATCATTTCAGACGGTAATGAACTCATGTGACACTCCTCCGAATCTAAGGAATATTATCTTCTGCTGTGACACATTGTAGACCTCAGCTTGGCTTTAGAACCACAGGTATAATATGGGATAGTGACATTAATTTCTCCTTTATTCAATTACTCATCTCATTGACACACGGGTCATAATTCAGTTTTAGAGAACCGCGCCACGGCTACGGGTTACGCTGCCCAGGAGGTCAATGCTTATCATGGTTTGACCCTGTTCTTTTAATGTTTGTTACAATGGAAGACTTATATGAAGCACTTGAGTAGAAATCCAGGCTGTTCTTATGTACTATTGATCATTTTGCCAATTTGACGTTGAGAAAAGCATGTTTTCTTTCATTACAGATCATGTAATGGGAATATACTTATCCTACTAATTAAATCCTATTGACTTACTACTGAACACATGAGATCGCAGCGACAGGAAGTGATCATTAAACCTTACATTTTAGATGAGACCAGGCTTGGTCCTTAATACTGTCTGGATATCTGTGATATATAAACTTTCTATGTCTTGAAAAAGTCTTTTTGTTGAGACGAAACATGTGTCTGCAAGTTTTTTGCTGGGAGCTTTTAATGAAGAAAAGTTAATTTTTTGGGGAATATTAAGACTATCAAAGAATAAGACTGCTATATGTCCTGGATTCTTAAATTTTGGATTAATGGTGTTGGAAAACCTTTTCCTTATCTGAACTGAATGGGGTTACGCTTACCTGTGAATATGAAATATATGTTTATGACTAGAGTATAATAAGTGGTGTGCTGTCAATGCCCTTTGTTTTTTCTTGCATTAATAATGATGTATATCTCACTAAGAATATAGACTTAAATCCTTGAATAGTAAAACAGTAATGATTACCAATGCAATACCTTCTTGTTTTCCTTTCTTTTCCTATTTTCATCACTCCTAACTTGGATGTGAACATAACAAATTAACTATCTCTTCTTAATGGGTGATTCAGGTACATTTGGATCTGTTCTACATAAGGAATTTTTATCTCCCTTTCAATTCTTTCTTTTTTGTACAGTCTATATATCTTAGATCCAGTCTTTTCATGTAATAAGTATGTGTTTCTCTACTGTGTGTAGCGATTTAAGGAATCAGTACTTCTCGTGTCAACATGGGCACAGATATTAAATATAATGAAGCATCTAGTGCTCATATTTGTATCAATATCTAACTTTCAGGCCTATAGTGCTGTTACATGGTTCTCATTGTATTTAATGTGCACTGTATTGTAGAAAAAGTTGAGACAGTTTCCCCTAAGAAGGCATAAAACGCCGAAACGTGCATTGTGTTATATCCGACCGCCAGCCTTTGAAATTACTTGTCAACATAGGAACTTCCTCTCCTAGTTTTATGTAGCACTGCAATGTATTGTTTGTGATATGTATATTCTGTGTATGTGTTATGTACATATGTGGTTGTGAATTGAAGATATGAACTATATGTATATAAAAATAATCATTTAAAACATCAAAATAGCAAAAAAATAAAAATAAGAAATAATTTAAACAATAAGCATATATAGTGAATAACCACAAGAATAAAATATAATTTGGTATTAGAATGAATAGTATTGAGTCATATGTCATATGTACATATTTATCTAATATGCACTGTTATTACACAGAATTAGGCCTGTTGTTTTTGTTATGTTAAAACAATACAGATCTTTTTACCCCAATTGAATTTTTCCCTACAGCTATCAAGATACATTGTTCTTAGTAGGGGTCCCCTTTTTACAAAAACACACTTGCACAATGTTGCAGGTATTGTATTGTGGCATACTTGTATAGCGCAACCTGTCACCACAAAGGGCATCCTGGCGCTTTGACCCGTACTCAGTGAAAGACAGTAGCTCAGCCTATCCTGGGAAAAAGATGAGTTTTTAGAGCCTTTCTGAAAGATAAAAGATCTCCAAGGCTTCTCAAGGATATAGGCAGAGAGTTCCAGAGTTTGGATGCCGCTACTCTAAAGGAGCGGCCCCCCATCCTCACTCTCTGGAATCGCGGGACAACCAGTAGCCTGGATGACGAGGAGCGTAAAGCTCTAGCTGGACAATACCAGGCAAACATTCGCCGCAAAGGAATGGGGCCCAGATCATGAACAGCCCTAAATACAATACATGCTGCTTTGTAGCGCACTCGTAGATGAACTGGCAGCCAATGAAGTTCTCGCAGTGCTGCCGTAGAAGAGCTGTGGTAGGGGCGCGAAAGGGCGAGTTTAGCAGCAATATTTTGCACCCTTTGCAACTTGCCCAGGAGTGTTACCGGGGCCTCCAGAAGTAGTGCGTTACAATAGTCAAGTCGACTTAGGATGGTACAACGCACTACTTCTGGTCTGGCTTGCGCAGGGAGGAGAGGAAGGACCTTGCGCAGCATGCGGATCAGCATCATACATGTTGAGGAGATCTTATTCACATGTAGATCCAGCTGCAGGTTGGGCCCAAAAGTGACACCCAAATTGCGCGCTGATTGTGCCGCAAACACTGTCTCTGAGAAGGACGGAGGCCAGAAGTCCACTGGAAGATCACGAGGGACCCGATCCGCGGAACAATGTAAGACCTCCGTCTTCGTTCCGTTGAACTGTAGCGAGTTCAACCGAAGCCATTCCGCTGTCGCCTGCATGCATCGATGAAAGGTCTCCAATGAGACTGCATCCTGTCCCTCCAGAGAAAAGACCAGCTGGGTATCATCCGCGTAATTAAATGCGGAGATACCGAAGGTTTTAATGAGCTGGACTAGGGGGCGGAGGTAGACATTAAAGAGTATGGGGCTGATGGCCGAGCCCTGAGGTACTCCTTGTCCCACTCTCCGCTCCTCAGAACTGAAGGGGGGTAACGAGACCCGTTGCTGACGGCAGTCCAAATAGGAGATTAGCCAGTCCCTGGCCTTGTCACTGACCCCGCACTCCTCCAGCCTAGAAATCAGGGTGAGATGGCTGACCGTGTCGAACGCGGCCGACATGTCGAGCAGCACCAAAAATGCTGCCCGACCGCTGTCGACTCGCGCCCGCAGATTGTCTAGCACGGTCACCAACGCGGATTCCGTCCCATGCGCTGGGCGAAAGCCAAATTGCGTCTCATCCAGCCAGCTGTTCCCTTCTAGAAAACTGGACAGAGCGCGGGTGACCAACTTTTCCATGATTTTAACCGGAAAAGGAAGCAGGGAAATTGGCCGGTAATTAGAGAGGCACGCAGGGTCGAGCGTAGGTTTTTTTAACAGCGGGGATACCACTGCCTTCTTCCAGCAGCTTGGAACAATAGCTGTCTCAAATGACTGACAGCAGATAGCGTGCAGGGGTTGGAAGAGGTCCTCTTGAAACACCTTCCATAGTCTTGGAGGGAGAGGATCCAAAGGCGAACCAGAAGAAATCGTCAGGGCTAAGTCGCCGAACTCCTTCAGGGATGGAAGGGGGAAGCTACTCAGCTGGGGTCGACTGGCCTCGCTCGCCGGAGCTCCCAACCTGAGAGCCAACTCCAAGGAGGGAGAAAAGGGACTCCTCTGCTGGGGTCGACTGGCTACGGTCTCCGGAGCTCCCAAGCAGAGGGCCTGATCCAAAGTGGGGACAGAGGGGCCACTCAGCTGGGGTCGACTGGCCTCACTCGCCGGAGCTCCCAGGCTAAGAGTCTGCTCCACAGGAGGAGGAAGAAGGCTACCCTGCTGAGGTCGACTGGCTACAGTTGCCGGAGCTCTCAAGCAGGGAGCCGGAACGGGGGCTGCGAGGGGAGAACAGTTCAGCTGGGGTCGACTGGCCGCAGTCGCCGGAGCTCCCAAGCTGAGGGCCTGATCCAAAAGAAAGAGAGGAGGGCTACTCAGCAGGGGTCGACTGGCTTCCGCCGCCGGAGCTCCCAAGCTGGGGGGCTGCTCATTTGGTCGGGGTCGACTGGAGGGCATGACCGGAGCTCCCTGACAGAGATTAGTAACCCTCTGCAGGGGTCGACTGGCCAACTCCTCCGGAGCTCCCGCCTCAGTGGTGAAATTCCATGGGTCCTGCAGACCAGCTAGAATTTTACGGATTTTTTCATCAAAGGCATCCGCCAGAGAGTCACAGAGAGCCTGCGACGAGGGAACAGCACTGGCCACGCACGTAGGGTGAGCCAGGTCCTTGACGATTTTAAAAAGGGCCTGAGCCTTGTTTGGGGCCTGATTCAGAGTGAGTTCAAGGAAGGTCGCTTTCGCTATCTTAATTTGAGCTTTATATTTATGCATAGCAGACCTAAATGCGATTTTCTCAGAGTCTAGGTACTGTTTCCTCCAGACCCTTTCCGCGCGTTTGCAGTCGAGTTTGAGCTGGCGAAGTTCACTCGTGTACCAAGGACAAGCTCGGTTCACCCTCCCTCGCGACTTCCGAAGGGGCGCTAACATATCCAGCGAGCTAGCAATAGACTGACAGAAGAGGGTATAACTTTCTTCGACTGTATTGCCAAGTTTGAAGTCCTCGTCTAAGATGTTCGGCAATGGAACCGTGTTTAAGATGCGGGACCAAGGTCTCTCTAGCTTAGCTAGAGGTAGTCCAGCCTTACGCGAAGTAGGGTCCTCCGACCAAAGGGAAAACCTAACCAGAAAGTGGTCCGTCCAATATTGGCACTTGATGTCCACGAGTGATGCCCATTGAGGATCCGCAAACACCAGGTCCAAGGTGTGGCCTTTCTGATGCGTAGAGGCATTCACCAGCTGTACTAAGTTGAGATCTGTACAAGCTTGGCTAAGAGAAAAAAATGCATTGTCCAGCGAGCTGCCTGCCCACAGATTGAAATCTCCAAGAACTAATAACCTGGAGTGGGAGCTGGCAAGTTCATAAATCAGGTCAATGAGAAGAGCAATGGATGGTGCTGGTCCCGGGGGACGGTAACAGAGGACACCCGAGCAGCAGATCGACTCCTGCTGTTTGACTGAGAAACCCATCAATTCAAATCCCGGTACCTCTCGGATCTTTAACAGGGAGAGGGAAAGCGAGTCTCTGTGAATGTATCCGATTCCCCCTCCTCGGTTGAGTGGGCGCGGTGAATGGCTGATTTTGTAGCCAGATGGGCAGGCTAAGCCCAGCTCTACCTCACAGTCCTCCCGAGTCCACGTTTCTGTGAGAAAGAGGACATCGAGCTGTTCGGACTCAATGAGGAAGGCTATTTCCGTGTGGTGCTTGCAGAGGGATCTAACATTAAGCAGACCACAGGTAATTGGCTTAGAGATGGACGGTCTAACCGGGTCCTGACCAGGTCTGAGGTCGAAGAGCTCTCTCCGAGTGTAAGCTATACGGTTTGAACTAGAGGGGCCAGAGGTAGCGGCCCTAAGCGCGTCCGTTGCGCGAACGGGCGCAAACGGGCTTACCTCTGGCGCACCTCCGGCGCCCCTACGGCGCCCCCGCTGCGCACCGTCGCTGCGCACTTGTCTAGTGGCCATCTTAAATGGTCGACTGGATGTCACGTGGGTCCTGTCAGGGCGAGTGTCTCTCCCTCACCAAGATGGCGCTGAGAGTGGAAGGACTTCTCCCCACTCCAAGATGGCGCTCACAACCGGCGCGCTGATGCTGTAGAGCCCCCGAGTCCCTTCTAACCCACAAATGTGGGAATGTGGCGAATTATGGTGCGGGTAAGACTCCCTTAATTCCCCCTAAGCGGTAGAAAATACAAATTAAAAGCGCGAAGCGCTCGGCGCAATTTAGATAAAACAGTGCAAGGCAAGTAAGCTTTAAAATTCTACAGACAGGGAATAATAAGCGCGCAGCGCTAGAGCAGCGTGGCACTAAACACTAAGTCAAGGTCTGCCTGAACAGGGTAGGAGGTCCTACTTATGATACCTCCTCCTCCAATGCGTGGGTCCTGTCAGGGCGAGTGTCTCTCCCTCACCAAGATGGCGCTGAGAGTGGAAGGACTTCTCCCCACTCCAAGATGGCGCTCACAACCGGCGCGCTGATGCTGTAGAGCCCCCGGGTGTGCTGTCTTTGTTAGTGGTTTGCCTCTCCGTGCACATGTTAGGCCACATTCACAGTGCATCCTCCTTTTGGCATCAGAGAGAGATGCGTCCTTGTGCAGACGATTTGTATATGCGTGGTGATGAGGCAAGGGGGCCATTTTGCCACACCTCCACTTCTCATGTTAATGTGTCACTTTGCCATTTGATGTAGCACTTATTTTGTGTACTGATGTTGATCTTGGACTATATTTGGCTTACTTCTCTGTGCACATTTTCAAGTCTGTGTGCCCATCAATATGTGTCTTGCAATGTGTTGTTTGAGAAGGGTGGTGTCTATGTAAACACGAATGGGGCTGCCCCTAGTTGGGATTTCTACAGGATTTTTAGAGATGCGCATCAAGTGGGGGCATCTCACAAAAAGTGAAGGACTGGCCTCACTCACCACCTGGTGTCATGCTTCATCATAGCCCTCAAACTTTGTTTGATAGAGGGCGGGCATACACCTGGAGACAGGGATGCACTTCTAAACTAAGTGGGGGCCCGTGAGTAGTGAAAGTGATTTAAAAACCATTACAATTGGCATAAAGACTTATTTAATTAAATGGGCAATTGTATGGTATTAAAAGAAGTGAGCTGTAATTTGGGAAATAATTATCCCCTCACCGTGCTAAATGTGGTCAACATTTTTCCGCTAAGGGTCCCAGGAGGGTAAATAGCATTTGTCAAGACCAAGTATGTTGAAGTGCTCCGTCTTTATATACAAAGTGAATAAATAAAGCTCAACCACCAAAAAAGGGGGGTGCATGTAAATATCACTCTCCCTGTTAGTATAGTACTCCAAAGAATTGCCTGTAGAAAGAAAGACAAATACATACAGAATATGAGGATTTCTGTTTGTAATGTTAAATAGCATACAACACCACACTTAAAAGCGCATGAGGTGGTTGCTAAGTGAAAAACACATGTCATTCATATGTGTCAACACTTGTAAAGTGTCTCTCTCTGCTTACTCTAGGTGACTATCCTACTTACTCCATGAGAGGTTGAGGGTGGAAGACCCTACTTTGAAATTCTGGAAAGAGAAACACAACATCACAGCCTGGTGTTGGTAATTCAGGTCCATGATAGGGAGTAAAAAGCATATCCAGGTATATGTTAAAAAATGGTGCGTTCCAGTGGTAGAGGGGTTTAACCTGCACCATCGCGTTTAAGTACGCTCTTGCATCCATCCACATCGCTCACACACTGTTACTGTCTTTTTCAGCACCTTCATCGTGTATCCTACAGCTGTCCGCTTCGCCTCCCCGCCGGTGAATGTTGGTGGGTCGGGAGCGGTCTTTTATAGTGCCCCAGATTCATTCTTAGATTGTTTGTTAATTAGGAATCAATTGTTGACACCTGGACGAGGTCTGGTGTCTGCTGGGATCATTCCAGGTTGCCTGATCAGGGGCGTTTCCTAGGAAGTGATCTGCTTATGAGACACTACCTCCGAGGGAGGAGAGTGCGTGTGCCTTCAACTCTCCTCCCCATTTGTGAGAGACGTGCAGAGAATCTGCCCCGCATGCGTTCAATGCGTGTATGTTAAACGTGCATGCGCTCGGCGACCATTTTTTTAACGTCAGGCACTGCCTGGACTTGCCACGCTAACCTGCTGGAGCCTGCGTGCTAGTGATGGCACATCCAGATTGCTTTGGAAAAGTGTTTGGTGTCAACCTTGACACCTCTACGAGCAACTTTAAGCCCAACATATTAATCTGCCCACAATAGAGGATATTATCTTAGTGTGGCATCATGTTTCATCTCTAAGTGGGTTTTTGTGGAAGCAAGTATGCCACAACAGGTTTTGTGTCTCATCATTAAGTGGGGTGCATGGGGATAAATATACCTTGGATGTGTACACGCCCATATACACCCTGGTAAGGTTTTGCCACTTCTGATGTTGGCGGCTACTTGTCCTTCCTGCGATCTCATCCAAGGTGTTGTATTTCATGTTATATGCCATGTGTGCTCGGCATGCATTCTAAGTTTGCACAAGTTAGATAATGGGAATATTAATGTGGCTAAGGTATGGAATTTCAAATTAGTCACGGATTATACCTGTTAAGTGCCCCTTTTATTAGCTACATGTGTAGCTATGTTGGGTCTTAATGTTACTTTGTTTTAGAAGTGGTTTTGGCACTGTAGATAGATGACCGTGCCAGCTGCAACCATCAGATTTCGTCATTCAGGCCTGTGTCTCATGTGCGCAACCGGTATACCCAACGTTGTTCCGTGACATGCAGGTTTTTACTGATGTCTGTTTGTTTTTCTTCATAACTTCCAATATCACTCATTGCAAATCTGATTCCTGGTGATTTGGGTTTAGGAAGTGTTTTGTCAGTCTGGTATTAGATTGTTTACAATGTATTGTACTTCTGTGTTCCTTAATCTGTGTTTTGACTTTCCTTGTCTTCCTACCCACGTACTTCAGGTTGCAAGGGCATTTCAAGAGGTAGATCACATTCTCAGTATTGCAGTTACTGAAGTCCTTCAGCTTCCGTGGATTGTTGGTACCGATATCTACTTCTTTCGTGGTGATGGTCAGGGGGCAGCAGATGCAATTGACGCATAGGAAATGGCCTGTTTGTTTTGGTTAGCTCCATAGGGTGTTCCTACCACTGTCATCCTGGTGTTTGAATTTGGAGTGTACCAGGTTGCCCCTGAGGTTCATACTTCTCTTAAAGGCAAACAGGGGGGTGCCCACTGTTGTTGTCCACTATTAAGAATTGCCAATTTTTTCTTTACTTGGTATGTGTCTATGCCACCATGTACAAGTTTATCTGGGACATGATCCACAGTAATTGTGGGTATGCACTGCAATATATTTAATTGTATATGAGTGCCATTGGGCCCATTCACTCCCGCTCCCCCAGTCCCTGGTTGTTACTCACCCTGTTGTTATTCTGTCTGGTCACGTTCTTCAGCGGTATCCTGGCCCACCACTCTGACCACCGTGTCCTCACTAATGACTCGGGACACCTTCTCATCCAGCTCCTCCTGTGGCGCTGGACTCCCACCTCCAGTCTGCTTTGCTGCTGTTGGGTTGGCTGCTAGTTTCTCCTTGGTCGTGTGCTTAGTATCATGCCAGCGCTTTTTGCAGTTGTCCACTGTCCTCCTCTCTTGGACGGCATTCACCTTGGACACAATGTCCTGCCATATTTCTTTTTTTCTTGCCAATGTCACTTTGGAGGTGACTAACAGTTCTTGTTGGTGTTCAGTCATCTCTGCAATCAGAACCTGGTTTTCCTGCTGACTGAACTTGGGGTTCCTCTTCCTTTTGGCCTTCACATTGGTCTCTGGCTGGTCCTCCGGGGGATTTGTGGGGTTGTTTGTGACCTCTGCACTGGTCCCAGATTCATCCGTGGCTTCTCTGCTATTTTCCATTTTTTTTCTTCTGCTTGGTGGGCATTTTGTAGTGTATTTTCACGCTGAACGTGAGACATGCAGGCATGGTGCCAATTAGCAATCTGATTGTGTCGGTCATTGGCCCATTAACACTTTTTACGTTAGCCTGAGACTTTTTATCGCCGCCACCCTAAATCTATGGCTGTTCAATTCCACCCGTGCTGCTATTACGCCGCTAACACAGTGATAGATTCCTGTGTTTGATAGAGATAAAAAATCTCACGCTAAACGCGAATATCAATAAATGTCGCCATTTGTTGCTAATATCCCCCCTAGTGTATATGAAAGGCAAATGTGCATTTCTACATCTGTTTCAGAGAACATAGTGGGTAAGGGTACGTTCTTTATGTAGTGAGCTTCTAAGTCACAAGTACCCTAAAAGCAAGATGGAGACAAATTGACAAAAATGGCTGAAATGTACACCCATTTGTTTGTCATTATAGACTCAGATAATGATAGTAATGCCACCCAGGATACTTAGGATGATTATGATGATGATGACTTGATAGAAACAGATAACCACCACTAATTTGGTCTACCATACAAGAAACACAAACTTGTATACTTTGAATTTTGATGAAGAACAGGGTTCTCTCTAGGGTTCTACATTCAGTGTTAATGTTGCTACAGATCAACCTATCTTTGCTCCGGAAAAACAGTAATTTAAAAGGTTAGGGTCAGAGTGTCCTTGAATTGCCGTAGAAAATAATACTATTTCTACATTGATTATTGATCTAATGTGGTGGTATTCTTTTCAAAAATTTACATAGCTCATTAGAAGGGAGAGGACTGAATCTGGGCTTGCTCTCAAGATAAGTTGCATAAAGCTAATGGTCCTGTAGCTAATATGATTGGTATTACTGATGAAGCAGGGTTGGGGAGTTCCCAAATAGACCTGGTGGATCATTGGTGTTTAGTAAATATGAATCAGATTGGGATTCTATGGATGAGACATGACCATATTTGATGTAAGTATTTGATTTTTGTTATCTGTTGATGGTTGGCAATGGAAGGAACCACTTTACTGGCTGTTTCCACAAAAGTTTTAATTTACACTTGATTGAGTCCAAATGTGGTCTTCAGTATTTTAGATCACAGTTCTATATGTAGATTTGAAGTGGTTAACATTGCTAGAGATCAACGGTGAAAAAGAGCTCCCTCACAAGAAATGACAATTAGATTCTGTCTCTCCCCTTACAAGGGTAAGGCAACAATGTGATTACCAAACTGGAGTAGAAAAACAGCAAGCCCTAGGTGATAGAATTGAAACGTAACATACTATTGTTGTACCCAAATTTATGTTAACATGTATATGGCTAATATGTTATATCTGCATATTGTGTGTAGATTCAACCAGTAAACACAGAAGTTGCGTTAGTTAGGTTGACATCTGTACCACCATTTTTGCTTTCGAAGACATCATGTTCTCTTCCATCGAAACTGTTACTGGCTCATTTACGAGAAATGGTCTTGGTATGTTTTGTTTCTCCAATGCTGAAACGTGTTCATTAACACATGCCTTTTCTGTTACATAGAGGTCTTCTCCCACCTGTCTAGAAGGGAGGATAGATCAATCACAATAAGAAACTCAAGAGGGAAAATATCAGTCAGGTCGCCCTCCACTCATAGGTAACAATAAACAACAAAGACCTGATTGAAAAGGGCAAAAAACAATTTCTCTAGCAGGACTGGAGTTGGGGGGCTACTACCTCAACCCAACCGCTGATTATAGACAATTACCAGTCTTATCTAGTCCCGAATGCCCCCAGAAATATCACTCATACTTTTATAAAAACATACGTTTATCAGTCAACTCCATATAAACATACACCCTACTGTTACTCATATACTTTTACAGTCATGGCAAACCTATTCACCACTAAAAACTCACAGCCGGGGCAGGACTCCCCGATGATTGATATTTTGGTCAATTTATCTGAGCATGTCCTAACATGCAGTAAAATGCATTTTTTTTAATAAAGATTTAGGGTATGTACCCACTCCTCGACATGACTCTTTCAAACTCAGGATGGAATTTCATGAAGTTATAGGAAGAAGAAAGCTCAAAGTTATTTAGAAAAAAGGAGCAGTAATCCCCTTTCATTATCTTTAACAAATTTACACCACCCCAATCAGTTCTGCCCTCCCAACTTCCTCTGTAGGACCAGTGGTGGTGGTATTTGAGCAACAGGTGCTTCACGACATGACTGAATTAGAGCAATCCAAGGGTCACAGCACATTTAATAACATGAGGCGGGATGTCTGGCAGGCAATCAGATCTTTACAGGATAATGAGGCAATTAGGATAAAATCCGCCAATAAGGGCGGGGTGGTAGTTGTAATGAATACCAGCTACTACGAGACGGAAGTCTTGAGACTATTGGAGGCACGTGAAAACTATTAAACACACCCTAGACATCCAACCAGCGAACTCCAAATGCTCATTAAGACACTGATGGGACAGGCAAAGGAGATAAAGTTGATAACTGGGAAAGATTCCGAATTTTTAATGAACCCTAATCCTAGGACACCAGCATTCTATATATTGCCAAAAATTCCCAAGGTCCAACGACCAACTCCAGGACGCCCGATAGTTTTGGGGATACAATCTGTCCTTGAACCGCTGTCACAATTTGTGGACTTTTTTCTGAGGTAATCAGTATTAAAACAACCCTCTTATGTCCAAGATACGACGGACATTTTGAATATTCTTCATGGAGTAGACTTTGATCCTACAAATAATATCTTGGTGACAAATAGATATTGAGTCGCTTTATACCAGCATACCCCAAGATGTGACGCTGGATGGCAGCAGCGCGTGTTCTTGGGGCTCAAGACTCGTTTTAAGAAAAACCCCAGTTGTTTGTGCTTCAATGGATAGAGTTGGCCCTGATGAGAAACTACTTTAGCTTTAGGAACCAGCTGTTTTTACAAGTGTCCAGAATATCCATGGGTGCAACTTTTTACGCCGAGTCTGGCCTGCATTTATGTAGGCCAGTTTGAAGAAAACTATATTCATCACACATTAAACCCCTTACAGAGGAATATTAGCCTTTGGAAGAGGTATATTGCTGATGTGCTGTGTATTTGGTCTGGACCGGAAAGTGGTCTCTTGGAATTTTTGAAATAGCTTAACAAATTAGACAATTGCCTTAAGTTCACCTGGACGAATAGCAATTGGATGGCAGTATACTTGGATTTGGACATCTCAGTGGTTAATAACAAGCTGTGTACCAATGTTCAGCAAAAACCTACAGACAGAAACTCGCTGCTCCATTATCAATATTCTTATCCGCAGGAACTGCAGGACCGCAGGAACTGTTCCTCTACAGATGTATATATGGAGCAGTCTGAGAATTTGACCGATAAACTGGTACAAAGGGCTTATCCAACTAGGGTGGTAACGAGAGCCAAGAAAAGAGCTTTAAATACACCTCAAGATGCTCCACTTGAAAGAAATGTAAGACAGAGTAGTGATTATCTGCCAGTGGTCATGACGTTTGGCCCCTTATCCACCAAAATACCTCAAGTTATCAGGAAACATTGGTCATTTTTATCTACACCCGAATTCAAGATGCCACCTCCCAGGTTTACGTTCAAAGGAGCGTGTAACCTAAAAGATAAATTGGCGCACACCCGTCGGATGCAGTTTTAAACAAACTTGACTATCCCGCCTTGGGCACTACCCTTATGGCAGTTGTTCGGTGTGTGATCTGACGGAAAAGACCAGTAGTGTGCAGTTGATGACTGGCAAGATTTGGTATCAGACTAAATTCAGCAATTGCAACACTACTAATGTGATATATAGACTTACCTGTGAGTGTGGTTTACACTAAATAGGTCTAACCACAAGAAAAATCAAGGTACGAATACAAGAACATCTGAGCACAATATAAGCTGGAAAATTAACCACACGGTTAGTAGGCCATTTCCAGGAACAACGTCATGAGCACAGAGCACTAAAGTGGACTGTGCTAGGGAGAGTATTCTGTGAGGCATGCAACATGAAAGGGACCCTTGCAAGAAAAGAGGCCTGTTGGATTTATTCTGAAAGGGTTGACCAATCTGGCCTAAATTATTTTGTTGAGTGGAATAAGATCAGCAGATAAAGTGTGGGCATTTGAGAACTGGTTCCATGTAATACTGCAGGTCCCCGTGTTGGAGATGATGATTGCAGCCCTGCTGCTGATGAGGATATCTGGTGTGATTGAATAGAACAAACTGTCCTATATAATGATGTCCAATATCTTGAAATAATGTGGGAATCATAGGAGGGATAGTTGCTTGTATATTAGGAGCTGTAAGTGGATGCCCTTAAGCCTTTTGATTGTTGGTTAATTGAGGTCTAAGTAGGGTAACTGAAAATGGGACATGTACAAACCTGGATGTTTTGGAAAAAATAATTTTGACGCTACTGTATTTTGTTTGTGGTAGCTGCGTGATATGTTTGCATTCAACAGAAGGGTTCTGAGCCCTGCATTCAGTACATTTATATGCATAAAGGGGTGTGCCTCGACAATAAAAAGTTGCGTTGCACAGAGATATTGATAATTTTAAAATGAATAAAGGCCTTTGGAATTTCGTCTTGATGATGATAAATTGAAACTATTTTGTTGATTTAAACACTACGCCGTTTGGTGCCCAAGTGCTTAAACTGGAAAATAACATAATTTTAATATGGCACCCGCGTTGGGCCAGAGACTTGATGTGACCGATCCACAGTGTTGTGGTAGGGTCACCTGACGATGCCCTTCCAGTACGCGTACTTGAAAATGTAGCGCGAGGAGTGCAGAGACATGCCTGTCGAAATGAGACAAAGCTTATGATACTGACAGATGCTGTACGAGTATGCATGTGGTTATCAGGATTAGTGTGAGCCATGATATTTGCCACTAAATTTAACCAAGAGGTGCTTTTTAAGTGCTTTTTCCAGTGAATGTGACAGCATTTTCACGAAGTTCATTATGAACGGGTTGACATGGCAGTACGAGAAAACTTTGCTTTGTTGTTTGTGTGAAACTTTTGGGGAACATGGCATGGTTTGATGCATCGCAATGTTGTGAACAGTCAGTCAATGATTTTATTTGTTTTTGACCGGAGTGAACATTAGTGGCTTATCTTCAAAGGCATATTACCGGTGACAGATTGTGCCGGTGGGGGACGTACAGTTGAATGAAACACACCCCCTGACACATTGGGAAGCTGGTATGATTGCCTTTGTCTACCACTTGGTAAATATACGCTAACTATTGTGCCGTATACGCTGTTTCTGATGTGATGGAGGATGCCCTAACTGGTTAGGAGTTTTAATTGGGGTCTCTATTGTTTATTTGTCACTGTTCGTATAAAAGTTGGAGTCCAGTGACGTATTTTTTGACCTCGAGCCCTGATGAAATTGCTGCAACAGAGTATAGGCAATGAAACATGTTGGCCTTGTTTAAAATGGTCTGCAACATGCAGTTTGTTTTTAAATTTTGAGTAAGCTCACAATTTTGAATAAAATTGGAAACTGGTACATGTGAGCCTTAACTCAATTTTAATTGGGGAAATACGTTATTCTAGTGCACTTTACGGGGTCTTTTTTGACATCCACAAATTACTATTTGCACCTCTTTCTTTTAAGACTGGACACTTTTTCTTTCTTTGGTGAGAAAGTTGCTGATGATGACAAAACGTGGGCACACTGGTGAGAACCTACCAGCAGGACCTGTGGGGAAGCGCATATGAGGAAGTTTTTCACCTTCACACAATTTTTTGCTAATTTTTTTGCTTGTTTATTTACACCTTTTCAGTAGGCGGTATGTTTATATGGAGTTGACTGATAAATGTATGTTTTTATAAAAGTATACAAGTATAATTTTTTGGGGCATTTGGGACAAGATGAGACTGGTAATTGTCTATAACCAGCGGTTGAGTTGAGGTTGTAGCCCCCCACCTACAGTCCTACAAAAGAAATTGCTTTTTGCCCTTTTAAATCAGGTCTTTGTTGTTTATTGTTGGAAGGGAGGATAGGCCAGATGACTTTGGATAGTAGGTAACTTGTATCAGGCTGCGGAATCGATACTTATGCTCTGCACCTCCATTGTCTTACGACAGCTACCATTACTTTTCCATTATAGGCTGGTCTTTGTGGGCTCTGCAACCAACATAATGTAACTCTATGCTTTTAGAGTCAGTCCCTCATCAGCCATCACAGGAGGCTGGTCAGACTGGACTCCACTGCAGTGTACTTTGTGAATAAACTAGTTTGCTTATATTCTCTACTGCATCACCGACTCTTCATTATTTGGAAGGCAAGAGGAGAACAAGACTGACCCGGGTGATACTAGTGGGCTATTTCCTTCAGTTGGCGCCTGAACAGGTACCCCACCAGGTGACCTATCCTGCCCGTCAACGGGTTGAGGGGACCGTGGTTTTGTCCGGTCGGATGGGCAGATCTGGGATCCCCATATGTTAGAGATTGGTTCTCGCGGCTGCCCCGTCTGTCTGATCTGGCGGCTCCTCGTCTAGTGGTCATCTCGACTGGGGTCCCGAAAAGCCAAAAGCCTTGGATCTGACCGTTTGGTCAAAAGAGTCAGCAGTGGAGAATAACATTGTCTGACTTATGTGCACCCGGTGAGTTTTGGTAAGTGCGGCACCATCTTGATGAATGTGGTTGGTCTGTGGACCCTTGTGAAACGGAGCGTTTTTAAACGTTCTGCCAGGCCACTTATTGATTTGGATTATTCTTGAAAAAGCCTGGGGCTAGAGCCTATCTTGTTTTGGTGCAGTCGAAGGACTGACTTGGAGAGCTCTTTTGTTTGTATGTACTTATTGTGTTTGTGTGTTGATGTAGGTGGAGAGTGAATGTGTCTGATGCTAGAATGCCTTGTTGGAGTAAAGTGTACTGCATGGGGTGCTGCTGTTGTTCTGCTGAGCATCGGCTGGAGGAAAGGCAGCCTGCGCCTCCGGAAGGCACTCCAAGTTTTGAGATGTATGTGAAGCACGGTATTGGCCCTATTATGTTTCGTACATTGTGGAACAAATATGCGAGGGACAATATTGAGCTTCAGTGGCCACTGGAAGGTATCTTTGATGACATTTTTTCAATTATTTACAGACAAACTATTTGCTAGAAGAAGTAGGCAGTTGATGTTTGATACTTTTTAGGTATGGCAGAAAGAAGTCAAACAGATGCGTATAAGTGCCCAAAGGAGTCTAGGAAGAAGGCGATGCAAACAATGATTCAGAAAGCGGTAGCATATGATATGGAGCAAACTGTAAAGGGCATTGAGTGTGCAGATAGGAAGTTTCAATTGCAATGTAATAAGTCCTATGTTGTCCCAGAGGAAGGCAGCATTATCATGATGATTATGACATTGATAAAGACGCTGGGATGTCCTATAGCTAGGTCAGCAAGGGACGAGGTGAGGGGCCAGTCCAAATTCCTGTAGATCAGCGTGGTCCTTATGTCACGGCAGATTTGCATGGTTTGGCATAGACATTTTTAGTGGATACAGGTGCAATGAATAGCTCTGTTTCTCATTCGCTGGTCCCCGGGGCAGCCCTGTCTGGCCATATTGATGTCTTGGTAGGTTTTTCAGGCGTACCGGTTGTGTGCCCCATATCCAGACCTCTTGCTTTTACTGTTGGTCCCTTTACCGTGGACTCCTCATTTCTGTTGACAGCAAATTGGGGGGAAAATGTATTAGGATTGGATTTGTTGAGGAAGTTACATGCCACCATCTACTGTTCCCCGGTTGGTGTTTATCTGACTTTTAGGACCTAATGTTGTTAATACAAAACAGTGCTTGGCAAAAGATGCATCATTTCCTGCTGAATTTAAGGATGTACCATCCTCATTGTAGGCCACACGGGATACGGATGTGGGGTTGTTTCAGATACCACCAGTTTCAATAACAGTCAAAGATAATGTTGTACTTCCTCGTATTCCCCAATACAAAATATCTCAGGCTGGGGAACAGGCTTTAAAGCAGATTATACAGGACCTCATCAAATGAGGAGGGGTAGAGGAGACAGAAGCGAATGTGTGCAATAGCCCCATTCTCCCTATTCTTAAACAGATACTTGTGGGCACATCCTGATGTCTATTGTTTTGTGATTGAGCTACGAGAAATAAACAAGATTGTTATTCCTCAGTTTCCAGTGGTCCCTGACAATACAGTCTTTTTGACAATGATTCCTTCCACAGCTAAATTCTTTTCTGTTATTAAAGCTTTTTTTTTAGCATTCCAGTCCATCCAGATAGCCAATATTTATTTGGCTTCACTTTAGCCGGTAAAAGATTCCAATTCTGTATGGTTCCTCAGGGGTATACCGAAAGTCCTAGTATTTATAGCCAAGCTTTGAAAAGTCAATTGGACTCTCTCTCTCTCTTCCCACAGGTAATGTATTACTGCAGTATGTGGATGATCTTTGAATACCCTCCGATACCAAAGAGGGTTGTTGGGATGCCACAGTTCTATTTTTAAAGCATTTGATGAAAAATTGACATAAGGTGCCCCTTTCTAAATTTCAATATTGTCAACAGCAGGTCACCTATTTAGGTCACCTGCTGTCAAAGGAGGGTTGAGGCTAACACAGGAACGAGTTGATGCCATAGTTAAGGAACTTGAATGCTTTCATAGGCACAACCTTGTATTGTCGACACTGGATTCCTGCTTACTCTTTATTAATACAGCCTCTGCTTCGCTTGATAACTAAGAAAAACCAAAGGAAATGAGGACGGAGCGTTGACAATACAAGCACTCACCCCCAGTCAACTGATCTGGGTTTAATCCATCACCGTTCTTTAGCCCACTCTGCCACCCCAGTTCAGACATGGCCATATGCAAATCAGTCTGACTCTGTGCCTCATGGGAACAGACCAGCCCGAACTGCCAAGCCATGCCTTCCCTGGACCAGAAACAAGCTACCGAGGACCGGTTTCTGGCATTTCAGCCTTCTTCAGCCCGGCTTGCTTGAATCCAGTGGCAAAGTTAGCAAGGGACCCACGTCTGAGCATACCCTGTCAACTTATGGTGAACAAAGAAACACCAAAGGAAATGATGGACGGAGCATTGACAATAGATGCACTCACCCCCAGTCAACTGATTTGGGTTTAATCCATCACCGTTCTTTAGCCCACTCTGCCACCCCAGTTCAGGCATGGCCATATGCAAATCAGTCTGACCCTGTGCCTCATGGGACCAGTCCAGCCCGAACTGCCAAGCCATGCCTTCCCTGGACCGGAAACAAGCTACGAGGACCGGTTTCTGGCATTTCAGCTTGCTTGAATCCAGTGGCAAAGTGAGCAAGGGACTCACGTCTGAGCAGACCCTGCCAACTTAATGGCGAACAAAGAAAAACCAAAGGAAATGATGGACGGAGCGTTGGCACTACAAGCACTCACCCCCAGTCAACTGATATGGGTTTAATCAATCACCGTTCTTTAGCCCACTCTGACACCCCAGTTCAGACATGGCCATATGAAAATCAGTCTGACCCTGTGCCTCATGGGAACAGTCCGGCCGGAACTGCCAAGCCATGCCTTCCCTGGACCGGAAACAAGCTACCGAGGCTGATGACGGCTGATAGCCAGAAACCGGTCCTTGGATGCTTGATTCCGATCCAGGAAAGACATGGCTTGGCAGTTCGGGCTGGACTGTTCCCATGAGGCACATGGTCAAGGCTGATTTGCATATGGCCATGTCTGACCTGGGGTGATATGGAGTGCAAAGAAACAATAGATTTATGCCCAGATCTCTGTACTGGGGTGAATGTGTGACATTGTTGTGCATTCTGTCCATCAATTGTTGTTTTTGCATTTGTCACCCAGAGTGGGATGGGTATGCTCAGACGGGAGTCCCATGCTCTCCACACCACTGGAGTCAAGCTATCCAGGCTGATGATGGCTGATAGCCAGAAACCGGTCCTTGGATGCTTGATTCCGGTCCAGTAAAGACATGGCTTGGCAGTTCGGGCTGGACTGTTCCCATGAGGCACAGGGTCAAGGCTGATTTGCATATGGCCATGTCTGACCTGGGGTGGTGTGGAGTGCAAAACAACGATGGATTTAGGCCCAGATCTCTGTACTGGGGTGAATGTATGACATTGTTCTGCATTCTGTCCATCAATTGTTGTTTTTGCATTCGCTTGATAACTAAGGATGTGCATGAACCCTTGCCTTGGATACATAAATTTCAGCATGCTTTTGAACAATTAAAAGTTACACTTAGCTCTGCACCTGGGCTTCGCACACCCGATTATGAGAAGCCTTTTGTGTTGTACGTACACAAAGCGGCTGGATGTGCACTTTCTGTGTTAACACAAGCCTCTGAAGGCAAGCAAAGGCAGTGTGCTTATTTTTCTGCTACGCTTGACCCTGTCGCCAGAGCCTTCCTGAGTTGTTTAAGAGTGGCCGTGGCTGCGGTGGTCTCTATTCGACAATTGGCAGGGCTTGTTCTAAATCATTATCTCACAGTAATGGTACTGCATGCTATGGATGTGCTTTTGAATAAAACAAAGACGCAGCACCTTACCGGTGATCGTCTGACTGGGTATTAACATTGTTTGCACCTCATATTGCTATCAAAAGATGAGCCACACTGAATCCGGCCACGGTACTACCCCTCCCTTCGGAAGAGGAGGACAAGGATGTCCATGATTTTCTGTTTAGGACAGAGGAGAAGACGAAGGGACAGGTATACCTGACTGATGTTCCCTTATCTGATCCCTAAGGGAAACTATATGTCGATGGCTCTTGTTTCAAATTGTGGGTAAACAAAAGGAGAAAGGAGGATTATATCAGGGTACATCACTATCCCCAGAGGTAAAGTATAAACAAACAAAGTGGACGGACCCACTCGCAAAAGTGACTCACTCGTATTTTGATTTAAATGAGTGCCAAAAAAACTGTAGGTTTAGTAAAATACACTCACCCATCAACCTAGTTGGTGGCATTCTTTATCATTGGGGTCCCAACTGGGTGGCCGAATGCCACCCAGTTGTGCTAGGACGCCTGATTACAGCAGAGCTGGTTTCCTGTAAATGTAAGGGAAGTTGTGCAGATTAAAATTAACTCTGGGAGTCCTTACTAAATATACTTTATTCTTAGGGGCTAAAAATAGAAAGGGGGCTATCTCGGAGAAAAATGCTCCTTATTATCACAATGGTAAGTCTACTTCTTTTAGCCCCATAATAAGTGGGGGGCTTTCATCAGGACCAGGAGAGTGAAGTGAGGGTGTGGCACGTGTATCGTTATTTGCAACACACGTACTAAGATGTGTTGTAGGGTGAGTGGTGTCTGCATACTTATGGACCCACCGATAAAAAACCTGTAGAGAGAGAAGGACAAGGAGACAAATCACAGATAACATAAAGTGCAATGTAAAATGCAATCTTCATTACAGTATTCGTGTGCCACTGTGATTGTCTCCGGTAAGTGGGTAGAGGAGTGAGTCAATCAATGGTCATAACCAGGCAGTTACCAGTAACACATGCTGTTCAGGCATACTGTGCTCTCTATCATGCAGCAGTCATACCAGGTGTGGTGCACTTGTGGCATGCTAGTACAAAACTAAAACAACAAAAGTAAATGCTAGTGGGGCCCTGTGGAGTGCCATATGTGCCTTTAGCCTTATTGTTATAAGTTCAGGGCAATGGTACTGATGTGGGCACAGACTCATACTTAATGGAGGTCATGCGAAAACCATAGTAGATTGGTGATAAAAAATTGAATGCGTGGAATACACAGGATAAAAACAACATGATTACACTAGCTATGTAGTCAAACACTAGGGGCAAAAGTGAGAGTAAACGTTAGCAGCTATTGACTCAGGGAGTCAAGTATACAGGCGAGGGGCTAAGCATGTATATATGCATGAGCTTGCCTTAGCTTGTGTGAAAATAAAAGGTCTTACTTTGTCAAGACGGGGCAACCTCCAGCTACATCTATTTTGGTCTCCTCGCGGTCCTGGATGTTACTGAACCCTTCCACGAGCCGGGAACTAAAACGGAAGCGGGCCAGTAGCATAAGGAGTGTAAACATCATCGCGTCCGGGAGCATACGACGTGTTGGCAAAGAAGACTAGAATGCCAAAGCGAGGCATTAATGGCACTTGTGTACAATGCGTCATGTATACTTGTAAGCTTAGGTAAAGAATCCAAGTACTTGGAAACAAGGCTAGGATACTGTCAGCAGCCTGGATGTGTGCAAAGGGGTAATCTTTAGTGCATCATGTGCAAGGTCATTGAGTGGGTGCAATAACTAACACAAAGAGAGGACTAGTCAGGTTTGTCATTCTACTAAGGAAGGTAGAAGAAATGGTAAATAATTGTCATTTCTTATAAATAGCAGAAATGTCACGAGTAGTATTAGAGTGTGGACAGATGCTCTGTTATAGTAGATGGTTATAGGTACTGACCACTGAGTTACAACATTTACAGATCTGTGTTGTGGTACTGTGTACATACTGAAGGAATTGGCAACAAATTTGCTTGTGGTATGGGGGAAAAAAGCCTTCTTACAGTGGGGCAGATGACTAAAAAATCTGTCTGCCAGATTTGCCATGTCTCAAAACTATCCAAGGGTGCAGGGCATGCGCTGAAGGCGTGAAGTGCTCTTGGTGAGATTCAAACGTTATCCTACTGGGGTTTGTTCAGGGAATACCATAGGATTTTATCATTGAGGCCCGTGAGATGGGTAGACAAGCGCTAAATCCACCGTTGTTCCTTCCTTCTCAAAAGGCGGCTCTGTAGGTTTGGAAATTGGGCGTCCAGTGTTTTGATCACTACCTATTGTATATCATTGGTGGTATGTCCAGCCTCTAGGCAGTGGTTGGTCATGCGTGTCGTGTTTCTTTTACATCCAATGGTGCTACAATGTTCACAGATGCAGGTCTTGATCTAGCAGCTGGTCATGTCCGCAAGGGCAAGTGTTGCGGTGAATGGCATTCATGGTATTACAGTTGGTATGTTGTTGGGTATACCATGTCTTGCCAGGTTCCAACTGCAGGATTTTGATGGAGTCCGATAAGTGGCAGACGTTGCAATTCCCACATGGGAAGTGGCATACAATGTAGGGAAGGCCCCAGGCATTCAATATGGTGTTGGCTGGTCTGGAGGACTGTGTGGGGGGTGTAGATACAAGAGTGCCTTTGATGGTTCTTGCCCGTTTGTTGGAGAACAAGGGTTTCTCCCAATCAAGTTTGCCAGAGTTTAGTATTTTCCAGATTTTTCGTATAACATGGGAAACTCTGTTGGAAACAAAGTTAAACGAGGTGACACGTTATGGGAATACGGGTGGTAGTTCAATGTGTAACTTCCAACAAACCCTCCCGGTTTTGGTTTCGGGCGTGTTTTTTTGACTTTTCAATAATCCTTTTTGAGTAGCCACATTCTTGTCGTTTGGTAGTTAGGGAGTCCGCCTGGTCCTTGTAGTCTTAGATTTAACTGCAGTTTCTGAGCAGGCAGAGATATTGCCAGAATGGTAGATTCTCACGCAATGTCCTGGGGTGGAAGCTGGTGAGATGTAGTAGGCAATTACATGCTGTTGGCTTGAAATGTGTTTTGGTTTTGAGTTGACCTTCAATAGCTTGGATATCAAGGTCCAGGAAAACAATGTTGTTCCTGTGTACATTATGTGTGAACTTCAGGTTAGGGTCAGAGCCATTAATCCATTGGGAGATGTTTGTAATGATTCAGTGTGCCCTCTCAGATCAGGAGGATGTCATCTATGTAGCATTTGTAAAATGTTATGTTGGCAACGTGTGGCATATTGGGGTCAAAAAGGTGTGTCATCTCGAAGTTGTAGACATAGAGTCCCGCCACACTGGGTGCAAAGACGCTCCCCATAGATGTTCCATACTTTTGTCGGTAGATCTCTCCTTCGAGCTCAAAGTATTTATCTTTGAGTGGCAATTCCACGCATTTAAGAACAAATTATTTAGATTCATGATAATCCCGTGTGGTGGCATCCAATGCCTATTGTAGTACAGCCAGAGTGTTATCTTGTGGTAAGATAGTGTAAAGGCTCTCGACGTCTAGACTGACTAGGAAAGGCGTCTCAGGATTGTATGCAAGGGTGTTGATGTGACTGTGTAAGTCTTTCGTGTCCTTCAAGTGAGTGCTAGTGGACTGCACTATCGGTTGGAGGAAAAAGTCATAGTAACGTGAGAGAGGTTCCAGTAGGGAGCCTTTGCCCGATACTATTGGGCGTCCGGGTGGTGGTGTCTTGTTTTGTGGATTTTGCGGACTGTGTAGCAATATGGAATTTTCCAGTAGTGGTAGTGAGGAAGTGGGTTTGGTCATGTGGCCTGAGTTTTCTGTGGCTTCCACTAGGTTCTGGATTTTGGCCTTCAGTTTTTCACTGGGCTCTTGTTCCAGTGGGGTTTTGTGCCAGTCTACAAGTTTTTTTATCAGTGGGTCCGTAGGTATACAGACACCACTCCCCTCAAAACACACCGAAGCGTGTGTGTTGCAAATAACGATACCCATGGCTTGTTTTTGCCACACCCTCACTTCACTCACCTGGTCCTGACAAAAGCCCCCCACTTTTTGTGGGGCTGAAACATGTAGACCTACCATTGTGACAACAAGGAACATTTTTCTCTGAGGTTACCCCCTTTCTAGTTTTAACCTTATCCTGGGCATCTAAGAATAAAGTATATTCAGTAAGGACTCCCAGAGATAATTTTAATCTTCACAACTTCCCTCACATTTACACGAAACTAGCTCCGCTGTAATCAGGCGTCATAGCACAACTGGTTGGCATTAGGCTACTCAGTTGGGACCCCAATGATGAAGCATGCCACCAACTTGGTTTGTGGGTGAGGGGTCTTGTTTCCAATTGTCAGATTACACGACTACAGCGGCGTATGCTATTACCATGCTGCGCACTATAGTTGATACTTCACGTGTTCCTCAACAATCAGCACAAACTGCGGAATTAATAGCTCTTTTGCGAGCATGTGAATTAGGTTAAGGACTGGCTGTGAATATGTATGCCTTCGGGGTGGGCCATCATTTCGGACGCTTTTGTGCAGAGAGAGGATTCTGGACTTCTCCTGGGACCAAAATTCAACATGGTCCATTGATGGAGAGACTCCTGACAGCTTTGACTCTTCCCAAACGATTGGCAATAGTCAAATGTAGTGCTCATAAAGCAATTACGGATGATGCAGGGAGGGGAAATGCCTTTGCAGACCACGTATTGAAAGAAACAGCCAGGTTGAGAATGACGAAAATGTTTGTGGCAGGTCCTGCTAGATGGGTACCAGATGCTGGCATGTTTGAGAATTCGCTGAAAAGTGTTAGAGAGATGCAGAGTGAGGCAACAATAGAGGAGTAGGCATTGTGGCAAGAGAGTACAGGGCTTCTAGATGATGAAGGGTGTTGGACTGACAAGTCCAAAACATAGAGATGGATGCTACCAGATGCATATGTACTTCCTGTAGTCACTAAGGCACAAGGTCCGGGGCATATTAGCGCCAGAGGTATTTGTAAACTGCCTGAGCATGTGTGGCAGAATGACAATATTTCGAAGGTTACTGCCCATCTTGTGAAACACTGTATGATTTGTCTGAGAAACAAAGCTGGGTAGGGTACCCCTACACCTTCTGGTAATTTTGCTCCCCCTTCTTTCCCTTTTGAGGTACTCCGATGGACTACATAGAGCAACAGTGAGTTAATAATTCAAAATATGTGTTAGAAGTAGTTTGTGCATTTAGTAAATGGATTGAAGCTTATCCAACAAAAGAAAATACTGCCATGGCTACAGGGAAGGCTCTTATTAAAGAGTTTTTCCTACCCTATGGCTTGCCCCATTTGATTTGGAGTGACAACGGAAGTCACTTCAAAGCGAAGGTGATCCAATTGGTGTGCGATGGTTTGCACATCAAACAAAAATTCCATGCTGCTAATTTCCCTCAGCCAGCAGGTTTAGTTGAGTACAATGTTACTCTCAAGCTAAAATTGGCAAAAATTAAAGAAAGTACTGGGTTGCATTGGCCAGATGCTTTACCTCTTGCCCTATTGTCAATCAGAATGACAGACCATTTTAGAACATGATTATCACCCTATGAAGTGATCTTTGGCCGTCCAGCAAATGTGTGGGATGTCCCTAGACCAAAGATGTTTTCTGAGTTAGATTATCCATTATTGGTCGACTATTTGTATGAACTCACTAAAGTTTTGCGTTCTGTTCACCAGCAGATCCATGAGGTGTTACCGTTAGCACCTGAGAGGCCTGGGCACACCATTCAGCCTGGAGACTATGTTTTGACAAAGAGTTTCCAGATATGAAAAAGTTTGGAGCCCAGATGGAAGGGACCGTATTTGGTCCCCATCACAATGAGGATGGCAGTAAGAGTGGAAGGTCAGAAGCACTGGATCCACGCTTCCCACTGTAGATTGGTACCGCTTCCCTACGATGCTTGGGTTTGTGATGCATTGGAGACCATGGGACTGAAAAGGTCCCAAGATTCCTTCCATTCTCCAATGCCCAACTAGTTTGGACACCGACAGAAGGAGGAAAACGAGGCAGTTTTGAATGTGTTAGTTCCCCAGAAATTAGAGCTGCTTCGGATTCTGCTGCTTCAGATTCGCAGGAGCCTGAGTCTCAGTCCCCGGCAGACCCTGAGCTGTTCTTTTTTTAGATGAGACAGTGCATGGAGTGGAGAGGTACAATTTGCATCCTCGATAAAAAAAGGTATTGCTCCGAAAGAAAAGCGATTGTAGTTAGGGATGGACTTTGCTGGATAAGATTAGTGTCAATGCCCCCTTGTTTCCGCATTTTCCCCAATAGAGTAGGGAATGGAGGAATGATTGCACTGTATGAGACGCAGGAGAGGATACGCTGAGGGTATTCTCCAAGGAGGGAATGTGCCCTTTCCTGAGACCACTGACCAATTGCGGATGAGCTACAACAGTGTGGCTCCACCTCGGTGTGCTCAATAGCACCCCGAGGATTGGACAATAGAAGCCTGCCGGAGAGGCTTAGAATGGTCCCTGATTCTTTTGTTCTCTTGGCATATTTTTTAAAATTTGTTCTGTGTGTCTTTTTCATCATTGGCTCCATCAAATAACATCTCTTTCTCGGGTGATTTGCTTTGAAGAAGTGTAGTAAAAATGTATCTGTTTGGTCCCCCTCGTGTGGAAGATGAACAGATTCTTGTTGCCCTACGGATTCGTTTTGAATGGTTACTCAGGCAGAAAATATTAGGGTTATATGTGCAGTGTTGTTCCTATTGGTGGGAGGAGCTGTTCTGAGTTTTGGAGTGCTCTGAAGCTACCCCATCATGTGTCCTATATCAGACTGATCTTTCAGATCACAATAAAAGAGCCACATATAGTAATGTCTTTTTAGACACACATCATTAATACTTTGGGGATAACACAGCTTGTTATCCCACTGATTCTGTTACAAGTCTTTGGACCGCCTACCCCTTGTGATTGGTGAATTACTCATGTGTTCGTTCTCCCCAATTTGTAGAGGTAAAGGGTGAATACAGTCTGGGAAATTCTGGACCTTGCCTGTATTACAGAAAGCCGAGAGAAACAGGGTACCCTGGATGTATGCCCGAAATGTATTGTGGGGATCTCTACCTTGATAAAAGGCATATCACCCTGACAGTTTGACACTATCAAGACCTGATTGTTACTCAACAGGCTGTTTTTTATCCTACCTGTTGCCCTGAAATAAACAGTATTGACTTATATTTGTATCTAAATTGTTCTGGAGAAGTAATGTATAAAAATGTACTGCGTTTAGGTAAAAAGGATGATCCTAGTATGAAGGGAATGAACACTAGATATGCCCCATTAGATTATCAAGGTCCACTCTATGCACCTCCGAGTTTTTATTTTTTATCAAATTATACATATTCTAATATGTACAATGGTGCAGATTATGTGGCTTTGGGAATGGTGTTACCTCTTGGAGTACCTTTTAGGTACAGCAGACCAAATACAAGATGGGTAAAAAGAACAATGACCAAGGAATTTTGTGAGGGAGTTACCAATGTGGAAGTGAATAATTATAGTAATGGTATCAGTTTTGGATATATGCTTTCCTCTATTATTATGTTTGGTGGTACCACTATGGGCCGGGGTGAACGAACTAGAGAGAATTTTGGGTGTAAGTTGCAAATGTTATCTAACTCTACAGTGGCAGCTTTACGGGACATCATGACTCAATTGGAAAGTATGCACATATACTCTGAACAAACGAGATATGCAGTTGATTTTATTCTAGCCAAAAAGGATGGTGTATGCATAATAATATGAGAACAGTGTGTGGTTGGTATTACGAATATGGAAAAGAACATTACACTGCATATTTTAGACATTTTGGAAAATGTAAAAGGATTGGAGATCGGAAATTGGAGCTGGTCTCTGTTCGGTGGTTGGGGATGGAGTTTAGAAAAGTTGATATATTTCATTGTCATTTTAATATGCTGCTCTGTTTTGATTCAATGCCTGCCCTTATGTTGCTCATATTGTACTATTTATCTCATTCCTAAAAGAGTTTCAATTCATGATACAAATGCCACCATAATGCTTCAAAAAGAGCTTGATACCTTCATGCAGCTGGATGAAGAGGTTTTTGGTTCAACTATTTCCCTTGCAGGTTCTGTCTCAGATGCAACTTTTACCAAAAATATGTAGTATTATATTTTTCTTTACGTTGGTTATATTCATATATGTATTCATATCTGATATATTATCGTCTGTATCGCTATATTTTCCTGTCCTCTAGTAGAATTGTAAAGACCCTCACCTGATAGCAAAATAAAGGTTATCCATATTATCATAGCTTGCTAAAAGGAAGGTCTGATAGAATTGAAACTTAACATGGTCATCTTACTCTTGTTATACCTAAATTTATGTTAGCATGTATATGGCTAATACGTTATATCTGCATACTGTGTGCAGATGTAACCAGTAAACACAGAAGTTGCGCTGGTTAAGTTGACATTTGTACCACCATTTTAGCTTTCGAAGACGCCATTTTCTCTTCCATCAAAACTGTTACTTGCTCATTTACGAGAAATGGTCTTTGGTAAGTTTTGTTTCTCCAATGCTGAAACTTGCTCATTAATGCATGCCTTTTTTACATAGAGGCCTTCCCCCACTTGTCTAGAAGAGAGGATAGAAAAAGTACAATTGATGGACAGAATGCAGAACAATGTCATATATTCACCCCAGTACAGAGATCTGGGCCTAAATCCATCATATTTTGCTTACCATGCCATTCCAGTTTGGACCCAGCCATATGCAAAACTGCAACCAGTTGGAACAGTCCAGCCCGAATGGCCAGGTCCTCCCTGGACTGAAAGCAAGCATCCTAGGACTGATTCCGAGCTTTCAGCCCTCATGAACCAGGATAGCTTGACTCCAGTGGCATGTAGAGCACAGGACACACGTCTGGGCATACCCGTCCCACTTGGGGTGACAAATGCAAAAAGAAAAATTGATGGACAGAATGCAGAACAATGTCATACATTCACCCCAGACCAGAGACTGCTGATTGGTGGATTACTGCTGCGTCTTTATTACTTAATATTGCTTTAAGGATCATGGTAAATGCAGTTTGTTGTTTCTTTTTATTCTCACGGTCTTTATTAAAATCAGGGCTTTCCGACACTACTTAGGACAATTTGCATTTGTCTTGGTCTTTTATACAATTCCTTGTAAAAGGATGAGAGGGAATGTGGCAGACTTTATCAGTTTGACATAGTACACTGGAGTCAGAGGCAAAGGAAACAGCGGGAGGGAATAGAGAAGGAGTAATGGATTCAGACATCTTTATAGGGATGTGTCCAAGCAATTTATTTCCAGCCATCGCTATGTAGAGCTTAGAGAGGAAGTGTCAAAAGGTATGTTGAAATCTGTGCAAGCAGATAACTTTCAGCATTTCACTTAAATGAAACCAAGAAAAAGGAAAAGGAACAAGGTCAATACAAAAGGATACATTTAGAAATAAATTGTAGATTATAATCACTTGCCTGACAGATAGTCTAAAACTGTCCTTTCTTTTCTTTGGTAGTATATTCTGTGCAGCCATGTGTTGGTATATGATATCGTGTTCATTGGCAGATCGTTTAAAGTTGGTGTAATGTTGTCTTACGTTTTGTCTAAGGTTTAAACTGCTAGTCGTGATGTGGATAGGTTTATCTGATTCATTTTTTTTTACTGCAGTCATCTGAAACTTGTGTCAAGACATTTTAAATCCAGTTAGAATTTTAAATAAAATTCCAATTCATGTATATCGTGTTTATTAATTTAAAGTAATAATGCAAAATAAAGTAGAGTTTGGCAAACTATTCAAAGAATAAAAAATGTTGTTGGCAATCGCTATACGTTAATCACATGAACTCTTAAGGAAAGTGCATGATTACCATATTTTGGGGCCGATTAGGATGGCGGACGGACGCAGGTGGAGGGACCGTCCCGCTTTGTGCATGTAAATGTTGGGGGGTACCATAGGTACCCCCCATGTGCACCCCCCGACACCCTGGGGGCCCGCAACGGGCCCCTAAAGCAAAAGTCCACATGTTTTTCCACGGCGGAAAAGCCCCCGTGGAAAAGCATGTGTTCGTGCAATTCCTAATTTGGCTGACGGTGTCTTGCAGACACCGTCACCAAATAGCCCTCCTCACACCGCGGATCAGCGGCGGACGGACCTGCCGTCCGCCGCTGGTCCAACCGCACTCCCACCGCCATCCTGATCTGGCGGTGGGTCTTCTATTGCACTGCGGCGAATAATCCGCATACTCCGGGCCGGCGGTGGCTTCCGCCGGCCCGGAGTATGCGGATTATCCGCAATCATAATGAGGCCCTATATATGGTTAAAAAATATGAAAATATTCTATATAATTGTGGATCATTTTTACATATCACAGACAACTCTTTGCATCCTCTCCTAATTTAAGCAAACATGCCAACTAGTGTTAAAACCTTTACTATTTCGATAGACCATTTTTCAATTGGGTTTTCGCAATATTTTTTCAGTTTTTAAATATGTGCTGACATTTAAGGAGATTGTTTTCTTTGCCAATACTATCATGGAAAGGAACGTCGTGGGATACTGGGCTTTAAAATCTATTCAGTCAAAATTCTGTTTTCACAGGTAATATATTTCCTAAAGGAATAACAATGTGTACCTTCTCACAATACCTTAATAGTTCAAATGTAGCAACCACAATCGGTGCATTTCCCAAGATGTCCAAACACTAGGCAAAATGACAATGTACCGCGTTATTCTTTAATAATTTAGGAACTCTGACGTCCGAATAGGAGAGACAGTTGTCCAAAAAAGCTAAAAGATCTGCGAAGTTTTATTGATTTTATGTTTCCCTAATTTCTCTATGTAAACGTGCCCCATAAAGAATGTATTCCACTAGTATTTCGCACATGTATATACGTCTTCATACTGTGGAAATTGTCCTGCTTTCAGGGCATACGCTAAGGTGACAAGTCTTCTGTTATTCTGAACAGGCTTAGTCGTAGATTTACCATTCTCAGATATCAAATAGTTATGATACAACAATGTCCACTTAGCTGTAAATAGGAAATGACTATGTGTGTGATGCTGTGACAACATCTTCAAAAGTGAAAAATATGTTCAATTTGCAAAGCTATTCTAGTGGAAATGACAATATTAAAAGTCAACCAAAAGTAAGTCTATGAAAAAAAGCCTAATCAATGCTGGGACATGAGGATTTTGGTGCATCATGCACCAAAATCTGTGTTTTATCATTTATTTTAGGAGAAAAAAACTCATAATACGTGCTATTTATCAAACCAAGATAAAACGTACTCCAGGGATTCTTAATTATGAGGTGCAATACCTTTTGCTGATATCACTGGTCTGCTCTTAATGGAGGTCTTAGGGCCTTATTAAGAGTTTGGTGGTGCGGAAGCGTGACCGCCCGCTCCTGTATTGCCAAGCCCATGTAGCAACCGCCCTCCAGATCAGGAGTTTTCTGATGTCTGGAGGGCTGTTCTTTTGTGTTGCCAGTGCTTTGCCTGTGAAATAGGCACCACAATAGGAACATCGAAGGCAGTAACTGCATGGCATGGACTGCTGCAGTCCATGCCTTTCAGGGACTGGTATGCATGCACACATGGGGCACATGTTGTACCCCCCTGTATGCATCCACCTGCGTGAGGCACAGGGGGCATAGGGCCCCCTTTTATTCCTCATTGCCACACTTTCATGGCAGTTGCTCTGCCACGAAAAGTGTGTCGGTGAGGAAACTCATAAGCATTTTGTGGCCTCAATACGGCTGCGCCACGGTTGTGGTGGTCCTAGGGCGGCTCGACCCCCTGCTTATAATGGGGCAGTCAGAAGACCACCACCACGGTCCCACAAGCCTGGCAGTCCGTGGACCTCCAGACTTGTAATAAAGTCCTTCGTTTCTTGTAACTCAAGACACATTTATACACAAGAAAATAAGTTATGCACATGAATAAAACCCTACCTCTCATGTGCTACCCAAAAAATGTATAAAGAGGGAAGTGTCATATTATTACCATTTTGGGTTTTTGAAGGCATTGATATCCCAGAAGGCTGATGCACACACCATTTTCCATAAGTAGTTGTGACCTATTCCTGTGAATTCAGGAGTAGGTAAGCAATAAGCTGGGAGTATTACACATACATCTTTATGAATTAGGCGAGTGGCCACCATGGGTTCATTTAGAAGTAGACATGGGTGAAATTCAGCACATGTTCCATCCAGAATTCTAGATGTTGTTTTTATTAATATTGTAATTAATGTTATGCTTCAATTCAAACAGCCAGAGGTGCATAAATACTTGAATTTGTGAATTTGTGACTGGCAAGTGTGAGTTAAATGAACTAACTGACGTTAGCATGTGACTTGTCCGAAAATTTTGGAATAGTTTCTAACATGTATTAATCACAGGAGCGGGTCGTGCATGTAGGAGATGTGGGGGAGACTCGACAGATGCCGACGAGGGAAAATTAAATAAATAATTAATTTTCCCTTGTCACTGTCAGTTAACCCCCCCATCCCGCCCACTGCCGCACCACTCTTACCTACATGAGCCGCTCCTACATAATCTTGTGAACCTTTTGGACTTATCAGAAAATCGTGACCAGAAAGTGCAACCAGGTTTGATGTGCACATGTTAGGAGGAGATTGAGATGAAAGTTGCCCGGTGTATTGGATCTGTGGCAAACGTATGGCATGTAGAATGTAATTTGATCACTTGTTTGCTTTTGCTTTCTGTTGTTCAGTTAATTGCTTAAGGATTGTTGACTTCCACTCTCTCTGCATGACTGTGAACTATTTCGTTGAAGTAGAAATGTAAGCATTCCAATATAAGATGTCTATATCACACTGGCATGCCGAGGCACCGTTTGATGGGGCAAGGTATGTGAAAGACATGTGTATATGTCTTGCTAGGCTTGTTCCCAAGATCATAAATCTACCACATGAGCCAGGAAAATCAGCTTCTTCAAGGAAACCAATCATGCACAAATAAGGCTCCCATGAGTAACCACTAAGCACATCTTCAGACATATATTTATTTTCCCTAGTGGACCAACTTGACAACTTCCCTGTAATTGAACAATCAGTATGGAGAGGCGAAAATTAACCACTACCATTCCTTGATGCCTGAGTTAAATTAAAATAGTTTTCAGACTCCAGAAAGAAGCATGGGTATTTGACATGACCTGAGATGGTGAACACAGTGAGGAACACCAGAATAGGCGAGAAATTCGAATCAATTTCCAGAAATAAATAACAATGAATCACAGAGAAATTGGACCCTTTCAAAAGGTAACATGTGAACATAAAATGCATTTTCATAGTAGGTTTCAGGTTGTGAGACATCAATTTGCCGACCAAGGAAAAATCATAGGCAACTGAATGAGGCGAAGTTTCCCTTGTGTAAGAGGCTGCAAAGGTCCCCTAAACAGAAATGGCAGCAAGTAACCATGTAAGGCTAACCATTTAGAGCTAAGAGAAAACTTAACAGAAAGGGAATGTGCAAATATCTCTACCTCTCTCTCTAGCTTTCTTTTTCCTAATCCCGGTCAATTCACTTCTCTTTCTTCTTCTCCTCCCACTTACTCTGTACACCAGCAGGTTATTCCATTTCTTTCATCAATTCTTTCTTTAGGTGTATTTAATCCTCAGCTCCTGCCTCTACCTTTCCAAATATACATGGACTTACATTTGTGTACCTCTTCCACTGCCTATGTCCTTGTACCTCTACTCCTACAATGCAACTGTACCCACACACATACCCTAGACCCTCTTCAAATACACAATCTTAAGATCAGTCATAATACCTCATCTACTGCCTATAACCCATAACCCTTCCTCCTGCTTTCTCCTTTCACCACTACCCCAATCTATACCCTATTATATCTACCCCCACGTATACCTAATGTCCCTGTCCATTACTATACCCTATACCTTCTATTCCATGCCTATGGTCCAGCATCTCTGCCAGTTCCTATACCATAGTGTCCCTATCCTATGTGTACCCTATTTGAATACCCTCAAACCTTTGCTTTCCAAGGATTGCCTCTCCTCTTTTTTTTTTTTTTTAAACGTTTTGAATTAGAATCTGCCTACATTTTACTGATAAAGGTGGGACAAAGAAGAGCCAGAGAAGACAGTAGTCTTGGAAAACTGCCGCTAAAGCGGCGATAATGGGTTTGATAATACGCCCTTGTGAATTCCCATAGAAGTCCATGTTCAGGTGTGAACATGGGATTCTATGGGAATTCTCTACGGTGTATTATCAAGCCCATTATCGCCGGTTTAGCGGGGAGTTTTTTGCCACTAAAACAGCAATAATGGTAATGCCGTGCTTGATAATATGCCCCTAATTTTTCAAAAAAACGTGTCTACATTTTACTGAGATCTCATTAAAAGGGGAAAAGAGTGTAGAGGTAACATCTGCATAGGTGGCAAAAGCAAGAGTAGATATGTTTACCTTTTCCAAGATTACAATTAGGCCCTAGTAGCAGAAAGGAAAAAGGATTGTGGATCACAACATTTTTCAGATGAGTAATCCTGTTTTTCCCAAGGAAATCAGTCGGCATAGAACTCAGAGTAAGATACAGCTATTAACGAGCATAATGTTTCGTAACCTGTTACATACTTTCCATCTAATTATTAATCCTAAATTCAATCTTTACACATCTCGCTGAATCTTTCCCAAATCAATAATGCTTGTTAAGCTTTCCAGTTTATGGCGACACTCAACCTCTTATTAAAGCAGTATATAAGACTAATTGACAGCTAGACCAAAAATACGTTTTGAATCTGGAACAATTTCCTTTTGAAGATTGTTACTGAGAATAATGAAAATATCATGCCAATTTTTTGTGTGACATTAGCAAGTCAAGAACATAAGTAATCTATTAGCTTGTCCAGCATTACATCATGCCCCTCTATCAGGCTCTAAGTTGCATCTCTAAAAACGTCTAAAGGGTTTTAAATTCTGCCTGTTTAAAAACGTAGTTTTACTAAATGTGAACAAACATAAAATAAATGAGCTATTGATAATGAAACCTTTAACATAGTCTTCTGTTTTGGCCATTTTAACCTCAGAAAAAAGGAAAGGTAAGTCTACAATTAATGGAAGACCGTCATTTAGGCCACAGTGAACGAGCTGAAAGATATTCTTTACATAAGTACACAAGTTCAGAAGCAAAATAAATCAAACCGTCACATTGATATGATGAGTAGGCAAGTAAACAGGAAGAATTAACTGCAATATAGGTAACAAAGGCTAGGGTGACACAGGCAATCCCAAATCACTAAGCATGAATATGTGAATACACATATATATGAATTCCTCTTAATTTTTATCGCTAATAACTTTGCCCCATGTGACAATTGTCCACAAAACTTCCCTGACCTATTGCTTTTTCTACATTGGTGGAGCACACAAAGTTTCACAGTGATTGGTTGAGGGGATGAAAGATAAAAGGGGATGAAAGATAAAAGGGGGGGGGGCAAAATGTGCTTTTCCACCATAGACGTTTGTATTGGAGGCACTGGAAAAATGGCTGAAATTGTTTTAAGTATACTGTAGTACCATACATTTTAAAGATATAGGGTACTACATTATATTTTTCATTTTCAACAACTTAAAACTTCACTAAGAGGTCTATGGAGTACTGTGGTAATATCTACAAATTACTGTGCTACTTAATTATGTTTTTAAAATGCTAATTTCTCCACAAACTGCTGTAAAAATATATAACAAATTGTTAAATGCATTTGTCTAAGTGGTAATACATAGGAAACAACAATAAAAACTATTACTTACCTTCATTTAAGACCCTTAGTCAGAATAAAGTGGAACGCAAAATGTTCTGAAAATGGCATGGCTGCCTTTTACGTTTGATAAACACAGCCATTAGCCAATCACACACTGCCTTATCATATGCATGTAGCGCAGTATACCGGGAACTTACCACAGAATACAGCTGCATAATATACAACTATGGGGTATATTCACAAGAACGTGTGATAACTACCGAAAGAGTAGCGTAACGCAACTTTCAACATCGCAGCATATCGCGGGAAAATAACCCAGTGTCAACGTGGAATTCACAACAAGGCGGTAGCATGCGAGAGACACCAGATAACGCGTCAAATGCCCTCGTGAAAATCAACGCCACGCAACTAAAATGCAAAACGCGAATGCTAATAAACATGTGATGAGGTCAAACGCAGTACAAAACGCTGCAAAGATCAGGCACAAGCCTGCAAATCTCACACGTCTGGTGGGACAATGCACCCTAAAAGCCAACGGAAAAACACACCAGAAACAAACCAAAGCACGTAGCAACATGGAAGCACCCTGACCCAGTGCAGAGGCCAACTCGATCTCCACAACCCCTAAAGACTACCAGCAAGGAACAACGAGGTTGGGGAAGGCCAAGGAGAAGAGGGAGTGGACGACGGTGTGCAGACTGCTGGAAAACAAGACCAGCCTCTGACCCACTAGCAGACCACCTGGATTGCAGTCGGAGTGCCAAGGAGGCAAATCCAGGAGGCCAATAGGTGCTGGCATGACGTGACAACCTATACCAGGCACCAACCTACTGCCAACAGGAAGGCAGCAACTGCGACAGGAGGTGGCTATTCAAGCACCCCTGGAGGAGTTGGAGGAAAACCAAGCCACAGTCATCAGTGTGGAGATGGTGCAGGGAGTAGGGAGTACGGACACAACTTTAGAGGACCTACCCACACATGGCACCCCAATGCCATGTGTCAGCATGCCAAAAGGAGGTGGCCCAACAGGTGTGGGTGGGGGTCGTACCCATGGAATGTGAACCAGAACCCATACGTAGGGGTCTATAACCCTTCAGGGCCCACCCACACCCCACTAAGAAGACACACACTGCCATGGAGACACATGCAGATGCACATTCACAGCACAGAACCACGACCAGGGGCATGCAAATAGCAGTCACACACCCATGTGAGTGATGACAAAGCTACGTGTCGAAGCTCCAACCCGCTGCCTGCGGTGACATGTCTGTTCCCGCTGCACACAGCACAATGTAATGCCCAGGGCCTACATGCATCCTACAAGACCACAGGGAAACACACATATTGAAATGACTACGGGCACATGCGCCTGGCTCCTTTGTTGGCAGGGTCACATGTTCAGTGACGCCTGTGCTGGATGTGTGTGGGGTGAGTGTAAGCCATTCCGCACGGAATGTCTGGTGCTGGCAACCACTTGAACATAGGACACCAGTGCAACGGAAACAGAAAACACATGCAATACCGAGTCAACTGCTGAGCAACACGGATGGAGCCCGAAAAAGTCCAGAGGACAGCCAACATGCAAACAGAAGTGTCTGTGAGTTGCAGTGCACTGGGCTTTGGACAATGGAGATGAGTGTGCTCATGTGAAGAAAAAGTCTTGGATTGTGTCCCTTCGATATATTACTGATGCAGATTCAGTAGTGTGTGTTAGACCTGCATCATCTTGCCCATCAACGTCTCAGGTCTCCCTACACTGTTTGAGGTGACATACCTGTGCAATCCACCCTGCAGCCCAAAACACAATCAGCAATGGATAATGGCCTGTGGGGCACTGAGTCACTGGCACCTGGAGTGCTGAGCAGGGTATCATTCCGATGATGGCATCCACAACAGATCTGAGCTACTCCGTAAGTCTGGACTACCGTTTCTACTCTGGCAGATGGCGCTTGGAGGTGGTCCTTGTGGTGGTGGTGTTTGCCTCCTGCGGTGATGCGATGTCCTGACCAGCACAGAGTTAGTGGCTCTGGATGCACAGTGGCTGGCATAGGCTCCCAGCCAAGGGACGGTGACTTGCGGTGCAGTCAGACGGGTCATACGACCTGAGCGGGTCACCATCAATGTATGAGGTGTATGTTGGGTAGGATTGTGGGAGACAATGGAAGGTGTCCTCCAGGGTAAGACACCACAAGGTTTGATTATATCAGTATGCATCAGATGGAGGAGTGGAATGCGACAGCCTCGTTGCCACCACCAATTTGGGCTCAGTTACATGAGGATGAAAACTGCCCCCTAGTCCATAGGCTCAGACGCCACCAAAGTTCGACCAGAGAGTGTCCATGAATGTCGGGGAACAGACTTAGTGGCTCCAGGGCTGAGAGGGGATGCAGTCTGCGATGATGCCGGTACACTGATATGAACTCCATCATTGTCAAATCAAGACTCTGTGACCTACTGGATCGCAGAGTGTAGGCCGGAGGCAGCCGTCAGCAGTGGCCCACAGCCACGTTTCGTTGGCTTGTGATGCCCAGCGCTAGTGACACCAGGGAAGTTGTCGTTAGTGTACCAACACCTCCGTAACGATGATCCTTTCCTCTATGCCAAGATGCAAGGCGTCATCCACTTACGACTCTCCTTGAGTCCAATGAAGTGTTATCTGCCTTTGCATACTCGATGTTCAGTTCCAAATCTGTGACCTATTCAAGCGCAGACTAGTCCTTGAGCAGTGTAGGCCAGAGGCAGCGGTCAGCACGGGCCATTCACCGAGTGTCGCCGGCATAGGTTGGTGGCCCCACTGGCCTGCGTAGTTCAGGTTCAGTGGCACCATGTGTTTGGTCACCTCTGTGACTATGACCTGGCTTTCGTCCGGACTGAGCTGCATCTTCCTCTTACTCCTCTCCGTGCGACCACTGGTGTTGACTCTGCCATTCGTGATTCACGACTAGCTGCTGGATGTGAGACTTACTGGTCTGCAGGCGAGTCCGGGTCCCTCATCCACTTATTGCTGGCTGGCGTTGAACAAGGTTTGTGGCAGCACGATTTGCCGGCTGGCGGTAAACAGGATTTGTGGCAGCACATGTCGCCGACTGGCGGTGAACAGCGTTTGTGGCAACACATGTCTCAAGTAGCCCATATGGAGCTATGCCTCCGGATTGGGGGGCCTGGTGATGTGGTTGCTGGTCAAGATTTGGGGTCACTGCCATTTATTAGCCAGGACAAGGTTTCACATATGGGACCCACTGGGCTGCAGAGGACACTGGTAGAATATGTAAACGAGAAAGGAGTAATGCGGGCCAATGTCGGGGGGACAGAAGTGGTCTGAAAGGCTGTCCGGGTCGTGGGCCTCCGGCTTGGAGGTTACACTGGCACCTGGTGGTCCCTCCTTGACACATGCCGGTGTCTGATGCTGGTTAGTCTGGCCTGGCTGTTCAAGGTCGGCCCTGACGGGTTTGTGCACCAGCAGGCCAGGGTATGGCAGGTGCACAGGATCTCAAGCTACTCCTTTAATGAGGACGGCATCCACCTTGTGGCAGGGTGGGAGGTGCCGCCCTGGCAGAGATATTGTGATTTCCAGAAGAGGACCACGCCCAGGGCTACATGCTTTTTATTCACACCCCTATGCTGCCCTGGCATACGCGGCCCATCCCACTCTGCTCATGCTTACGTGGGGCGTAACAGGCCACATTTCCGCAAAGACCCCCACTGGCTGGGGTGAAATGGTTGCGTCTACTGCCCACTACAATCCATACACCTGAGGTGTATGTCGCAGTGGATATGGGTGTGTTCTGCATGCTGCAGTCTGTCCAGCACTTCGCCACCACTCTTGGCATTGTGTACGTTTCCAATCATGGTTCTACTGCATCCTTCACACATGCCTGCTTGCCTCCTCTCCCCACATTTGTCTTTTGTGTGGCTGACTTGCCATGATGTTGATTGGTCATGTTCACGGCTTGCCCAGGTTACCATTGTAAGTTGTTCAATCGTGTCTCGTGGGTGGGCATGTTGTTGTGCATGTTGGTTGTTAACTTGTGACGTGTGCATTGCCAGATATGTGGATTGCATGGTTGTGAGTTGAGGTGAGTGGGGTGTTAATTGGAAACTTGCCAAGGAGCTGTGCATTGCCATGGGTGCCATCCTGGGAAGGCTGATTGCTGATGGTATGTCAGAAGGTGAAGGGATTGTGTACACTGGCAGTGTATTTGGATGCAACAATGGTGTAGGTCCCACAGTGTTTTGATGTTGTCTGCACATAGATCTGTGACGTATGCTTCCCATAGCGCTGATTATGTGCTGTGTCACTAGGGGACACAGGTGGGACATATGTGGAGTGGATTGCCCCCAACACGTGCGTGGATCCGGCTCCGGCGAATGGTCCTTGCTTTGTCTCCAGCGGTTCCTGCGCATTGTATTGGTCGTGGATCACTGACAAAATATCGAAGGTCAATAAATCGACCTACAAAAATATCAGAGCAAGACTATCGATGTCAAGAATATCGATATTCTATGTACAACATGGTAAGTAAAAAAATATCGAAAAAAAATATTGATGTCAAAAATATCGTTATTAAAAGTATGGGGTTTTTTGTGATTTTTTTAAATAAATTAAATAATACTTAGAAGTAAAATAAACATAATTATTTGTGCTATACTTTTTAAAATTAATAAGTACTATATATATAATTTAATAAAACATTAATGAAAACATGCATATAATATATATACTTAATAATCAGTTTCAATAATTATTTTATTAACTTATACATTATTCAAAAATAATATAAATTACAAATACATCTATATATATAAAACAATGACATAAACGAAAATTACATATTTATGTATAACAAATTAAAAAAAATACTTTTACTTTTAATATTTGTAAAATGTATTGTATACTACATTAACTAAAATAATACAAAAAATATTAAATAGCAAAGGGAATAAAACTACTATTCCAACTCCAAAAAAAACAACAGTAAGGAAAATATTGGATAGCGTAGGGGTTAAAATTATTATTCCCACTAGAGAGTGCAACAGTAGGGAAAGCGTTGTATAGCGTAGGGGTATAAATTACTTTTCCCACTCCAGAGAGTGCAACAGTAGGGAAAGCGCTGGATAGCATAGGGGTAAGCATTACTATTCCAACTCCAGAGAGTTGAAAAGTAGGGAAAGCGTTGGATAGCGTAGGGGTAAAAATTACTATTCCCATTCCAGAGAGTGGAATAGTAGGGAAAGTGTTGGATAGCGTAGGGGTAAAAATGACTATTCCCACTCCAGAGAGTGCAACAGTAGGGAAAGTGTTGGATAGCAGGAGGGTAAAAATTACTATTCCCACTCCAGTGAGTGTAACAGTAGGGAAAGTGTTGGATAGCGTAGGGGTACAAATTAATATTCCCACTCCAGTGAGGGCAACAGTAGGCAAAATGTTGGATAGCGTAGGGGTAAAAATTATTATTCCAATTCCAGAGAGTGCAACAGTAGGAAAAGTGTTGGATAGCATAGAAGTTAAAAATAACAATTATAAATAAATTAATTTTTTTAAATAATTAATGAATTAATTATTAAATAACTCTAATTATTTACAAATACCAATAAATAATTATTAAAAACATAATTACCAATGAAAAATTAACTAACAGTAAATTAATAGCAAAGACCAATAAATAATAATGAATAAATATCAATTACCACATAATAAATATTGAACAATAAAATATTTTTATTAACATGAAACATATTAATTATTAAAACGTAATTACCAATTAACAAATGTTAAACAAATACATGATTTTTATAACAAAAATAATTATCAAACATTAATTACCAATTCATAACTTACTTATTAATATATTAATTAAATGTATCAATAAATAATATTTAAGAATATTTAATTACCAATTAATGATAAAACAACAATAGATTATTTTTATAACCACATTTTTTTATTTTTAAATAATTACCACTTAATAATTAATGTCCAATAAATTAATTGTCAATACCCAACAATAAATGTAATAATTACTTAATTAGTTTTCAATTACTTCCAACAGTATTCCCCTATAAATGCACAACACACTCCAATAATAAAATAATACACTTGACATAATTATCAATTAATCAATTATTAAAAATGAATGACCAATTATGAAAAATAATTACCAATTATTAATTAATTAACAATAATATAATTATCAATACCAATTAATTAAAATAAATTATTACTGAATCACAATTAAATTAGTTGCCATCCTATTCCCTTATAAACCCACATCCTGCTACAGAACTTAAACGTAAAAACATAATCAAAATAATTTATAATTCCTAAAAATTAATGATTAATTTAGTATCATTAAATTACTTCCCACCCAATCCCCCATAAACCCACAACCGGCTACGGTACTGAAAAACAAAAATAACTATAAAAACATTATTAACATATAAAAATTGTAAATATATATTTTAAAACAAGTAGAACACTTAACAAAACACAAATAACATACACATTAAATACATAATAAAATACATTACAATAATATAAATATCGATATTAGTAACATCGATATTAGTATAGATATTAGTAACATCGATATTACTAACTTCGATATTACTTACTGTGATATAAAAAAAACGATATTACTTACCTTAGGGTCGATATTTTGTCCATCGATATTCTTAACATCGATATTCTGTCCCTTCGATATTGTCACCTCAATATTAATGAAGGTCGATATTTTATTTTCAATATTTTGACTGCTCTCCATTGGCCGTACGGGGCCTGCCGTGCCAGGGTGATGGTGATGTCCAGGACAGGTGTGGGGGACTTGGATGTGGGTGACTATGAGACTCCGCCGACTCTGGCGGGTGTTGTTTGGGGTGTGCCAGGGGCCAACAGGTGCAGCACGGCCAGCAGCTTGGTGTGGGGTGGGGTGGGATGTTGGTTTTCCGCTGTGTTGGTGCCGTTAGCCTGTTGGGCGATGACGGCAAGGATGTGTAGGATGGTTGTCGCTTTCCGCCTGTAGTGGACGGTGACATTGTCAGGAGTTGTGCCTGTGAGGAAGGTGCGTTTCCTGGGGGGCCGCTGTCTTTGTCTGCGCTGCCTCTGTGGTGGTCCGGGGGAGTGCTCGGTGGGTGTTGTGGCTCTCTTGGGTGTCCGAGCTGCATGATCAGTAGCTCCATGGCTACTGTTAGTCTTCAGGCCTGGCTGTGGGCTGTGCTCCCTTTTGTGGTGCAGGCTGTGGTCCAACTTTACACCAGGTCAGAGCAGATGTAAATTTCCTGCTGCTAACGTGCCTTATCGCGTGTTTTGTGTTCTTATCACCGATCTGGCAGGTCGTTGTGAATGTTGAGGTGTGGTGTTGTCGCAGCTTTTGGCACAGGAACGCCTGCTCTGCTTCTCATTAGCGATAGTTGCGGTGGTCCTCTGTGGCGATGTTTTTTGCGGCTGCTATTACGAGAAAACTAGTGCTGTGGGCTGTTAGCACCTGCTTGTGAATGGTGGGGTAGACTTGCGCTAAAGTGCTGTTAATTTGGCGATAGCTCCTTGTGAATATACCTCTATGTTTTTTAAATATTATCCCTTTAACACTACTTACTCTATTCACACTTACTTCCAAACATTACCATTTACACCAAATAACCTATTTTTCTGCCACATTACATTTAAATCTTTTAACACACTTGCACAATACCTCTGTTTCAATTACCACTCTCCACTGTACACCACTACACACAATGCCACTCTATTTTTTGCCACTCCACTCTACACTATTACACTCTACACCACTCCACTATATGGCATACCACTCTCTGCTTCTTCCCTCTATGCCACTCCACTCTACCCCCACTCCACTCTATTCCACTCCACTCTGCACCAATACACTCTACATGATTACACTCCATATCACTCCATTTTATGACACTCTGATGTATGCCACTAAACTGTAAGCTACTCCACTGTCTGCAATATCACTGTATTCAACTCCACTCTATGACACCCCACTCTATCTTATTCCACTCTACGTCACTTCAGTGTACACTTCTGCAGTGTATGCTATTTCTCTGTATGCACTGCACTTTGTGCCACTCCACTCTATGCTACTCTACAACACTCCACACTACAGTATTCCACTCTATCAACAATGCACTGTACTCCACTACCCTGTACACCACTCCAGTCTACACCACTCTAGTCTATGCTATTCCACCGTATGCCACTACATTGTACCTCATTCCAATCTGTACCATTCTACTCTACACTACTACACTGTGCACCACTCCACTCTATTACACTAGTTGACTCTGCCCTCTACACCACTTCACTCCACCCCACTCTAGTGTAAATTATTCAAATGTATGCCACTCCAGTATACACATCTGCCCTCTACGCTATTCTAATTCATGCCACTATACTGTACCTCACTCCACTTTATTCCCAGTCCACTCCACAACACTCCATTCTACACCACTCCACTCTTTGCCACTCCACTGTACGCCACTATACTCTACGCTATTCCACTGTACAGCACTCCACTCTAGAACTCTCCAGTGTACGCCACCACACTATATACCATTCCATTGTACGCTATGCCAATCTATACTTCTCAACTATAAGGCATCCAGTCTACACCACTTCATTGTATGCTACTACACTGTATGACACTCCTCTCAATGCTATTCCACTGTATATCACTTCACTCTACACCACTCCACTGTATGCCTCTCCATGCCACTCTTCTCTACCTCACTCCACTCTATGCCAGTCAACTCTGCACCACTTCAGTCCATGAAAATCCAGTCTACGCCACTGAACTGAACACCACTTCACTATATGCTCCTTCACTCTAGGCTATTACACTCTACATCACTCCATACTGCGCCACTCCACAGTTTGACCCTCTAGTGTATGCCCCTTGACTTTACCGTACTACACTTTACCCAACTCCACTCTATGAAAGTCTGTTTTATGCCATTCTACTGTACACTATTCCAAATATATGCCACTCAATTCTATGTCACTACACTGTACTCGAGTACACTCAATGTTATTCCGCTCTACACCATGCCACTGTATGCTACTCCACTGTATGCTATTCCACTGTATGCACTCCACTCTACGACACTACCCTGTATGTTATCCCACTGTACGCCACTCCACTTTGCGCAACTCCACAGCACAGTATTACACTGTATGCCACTGCAGACTACCCCACTACATTCTACCCCACTACACTCAACAACACTACATTCTATAAAACAGAATGGCACCTAAGCACACATCGTCCAATATGTATTTGTTGATTCCTTTTCCTTGTAGAGTTAAAAATTTCCCTGCAGTCAAACTCAGTCCAAACATCATGATATATTGTTCTTGTTTAATTCAAAAACACATCCAGGTACATCATTACTCATAAACACCGTGGCCAACATGTGTTTCGTCCTCCTGGACTTTTTCAAGATTATGTCACTCAAAGAAAAAGTAGTACGTTGTGTGTTTCCATAAGCATTCTATTTGTGTATTTATGGTTTTGTCTTCTATTTCTGTGAACTGCGTTGTAGCGTACTGTTTCACGGTGGGGGACGTATCCCCATTGCGCATGTATCCAGACATGTGATAGAATTTTTGTAGTAATTAAATGTAATTCAATCTCAAAGGTATGTCATTGAGCAGTACCTTGATAAGCCTGCTAACTCTAGTCAATAGGACGCAGGAGTTGCCTAAAAACAATCCTAGAGGTGGTTTGCTCCTATTTGTTCTGCATAATGGAGCACACATAGCCAGTAAAAAAACTGAGATTAAGAAATAAACACATTTAACCTCGGGAGGCGTACAGATTTGGCGCTTCCTCAGATTTACATGACTTTATAAATCTGGGGCAGCCTTAAAATCCATCAGTTTTGCATGGGAAAACACACCCCAACATCCATAGGGCAAAGCAGTGATTTTCCTAACTCGAGATTTATGAGGCCACTCAAAATGACGCATAGTGGCTTTCTGTTTCTTCGTAAATCGAACTGAGATCCCTGCATCATACATGTACCACCTTACATGGTGCAAAAGTGACACAGGGCTCTCCTAAATAAGTCCCCAAGTATTGCGAACCCCTAAGTGTTCCCCTGGCCTAATTTGCTCTTCTACAAGCTCAAACACCTACCCAGGTACAATACTTCATCATAAATAGGGTCGTCACACAAGCCTGACAGTCTATTAGGGGAATGGATAGGCACATCAAGACACTTGTCACTCATTTATGGGGATTTGGCAAAGGACAGTGCAGCAAGTCAGCTTGCTATGCTGGCCTACACAAAAGTAAAAGGCCATGAATGCATCGTATTTATGCAATTTGGGCATTCCTGTCCAATCCCCCTGTGCTGGTGGCATTTCTGAAGCCTAGCGCTAATGCAGGCACTCTTGCACCATGGTGCAAGGCTGCCTGTGTTGTCGACAGGAATGATTTTGTGCAGGAAGGATACATTCCTGCACAGAAACAGTCCTAGGAGGCGCTTACCTCTTTCTATGTAGGCTGCAGAAAGAGGAAACACAAGGAGAGATAAAGCTGTTTATCCTCTTTAGGCCTCACCTCAGGAGGCGTAAGGTTGTAGTGATTCCCCAGATTTACATGCTCTCATAAATCTGGAGAAGTTTCAAAATCCATGGGTGTTGCATGGGAAAACCTACAGCAACTCCAATGGAACAACTCTGGAGCGCAGAGTAAGGCAATGCAGCGATTTGCACTGCCATGCCTTACCCTATATCAATGCGGCATTCAAAGCCAAACATAGTGGCTTTGCATTGCCTTATAGATATGATTTTGTGATATGCTTCACGAAAGCGCCACAAAAAGTAATGCTTCGCAGGGCAAGAGGCTAGTAAATATGCCCCTTTGAAAGTCCTTTAGAGATCATGGTGAGATTACTGCTGATAAAATCTCAGATCTATATGAAAAGAGGTCAAATGCCTAACAGTGAAGCCCTTGTGCTACCTATTATCCTGGGAAATTCAAAGTGAACTATTAACCCCTTCCGTGCTCCCGTCGGCCTCTCCAGTGCTGCGAACGGCCATCGGCCGTCACAGCCCGGCCACTCATTAGAACTCCCGCACCGTGGCGGAATTGCCGCCGCGGTTAAGTCGTTAAAAACACTAAAGTGTGCCTCAAGAGATAATAAACAGCTTCCTCAACCATTAGCTCGAGGTGTTCGATTATGATCTAAACAAAGGCCCGTGGCCTCTCAGGACTGAGATCCCTCAGTACAACAAACTCTAACTACAATCATACACAATAAGACAATCATTTTTTTTTGTTATTGTGGTATTCCCCGAGGAAGTATCACTGGAGACATTATGGTCCTTTAAAATGCAAAGTCAAGAATTACACAAAACACAGCCTCGAACTAGTCCACGTAAACTGAATACTAATGTGCAAGAGTGTGTGGTCAGCTTTCCAGTATTTCTTTTTAGAACTTTACAAATTCCCTTGGAAATGAATAAAGATATGTTTTAAACGTTATGACTATGCAGATGTGTTTGTGTATGTGGACATGTTGTGATTCCATATGGCTAAAAGAGTACATGCTAAACTATTTTTCTTTTAAGTATTTCGTTGCTCATAACTGGCCATTTTTGCAGTCAGACGAAATTTCAAAAGGGAAAAATACGAAACAGCTTCTCCACAGGATATTAAAAAGCCTTAGCCTGCAGGTCCGTTGTAGTCAGTTAGCAGGATCGTGGCAGATGATAGCGAAATATTTCATATGGATTTGGCTGGGTTAATGGAAACGCTTTAAAAGAGTTTGTAATGTAACCTGTAATATGTAATGCCAAGCACAGAAGATGTGTTTTTTTCCTGAGTGATGCTAATGTATGCGGAATAGGAAGTATATGAATGTTTCTTTTTATTTTTTGGGCTGGATGATACCTAAATGAAGACATCTTCAAACGGACTTAAGTCAAACAATTCTCTCTGATATTTCCAGAATCTCCCTTTTTCCTTATCTAATTGTTACCATTAACATTTAAAACTGAATAGATAACAAAACACAGCCAATCAATTCATTTCCCTTGGAAAATGAGTATTGACTACAGTAAAGAGTCCGTTTGGTTTGCTAGATCTTCTATAGATACCTCTCTTTCATGGTTATTGTAGCTTTGTAAGATTAAAACACGGTTCTATCTTCCAGTGTTTGCAAAAGGCATTCAGTGGAGTGAATAAAGGAACACACATAGAGGAGAACTGTACGCTATGATTTTACAAACTCGCAGACAATTCACACAACTATTGCATTAATCAAGAAATACATTAGACATATAAATTGTTTTTTCACCTATATCTGATTGGCAAAATGAATGAGAGATTGTCAGACGATCGCCAATGATATATATATATATAAAAAAATATTTCAGCAATCATATGCAATCATGGGCACTATTCACAAAGGGAAACGTAAAAGCGTGGGCTTAGGTCTCTGCTCCGCCTGAATGTTCTCTGTTTGCAAACATTCAAGGTGGTAAGCCTGGATAGCAGTAAAGGGCACAGGTTTCCAGGTGCATTCCTGGAAAGGCAAGTTACATTTTCCTTGACCCTATTCATGCTATGCGTGGTTCTTTTCAGTAGACAAATCCGCATAGAGGAAAAAGGATCCCCTGTGCAAACACACACTTGTTTTTCTCTGTCAGGAAAATCGTTTTCCCTGTGGAGAAACCCTTTCTCCTACAGCCCACCAAATCTGGAGGTGATCCATTATCCTTCCTACCCCCGAACCTGAGTTTCAACTCCAGGTGCTGGAGTTGATGTATGGTCCTTCCCAAGGTGGAAAGGGGAGAATGGGAGTTACCAGCAATGTACTGGAGTTCATTTACAACACTCTCCAGAGTGGAAAGTAAAGGGATCAGAATTTGGCAATGACAAGAAATGTCAGTGTTTGTGGATATTCCTAAACGTCCTAGGCAAACCATGTCTCATAACTCCCTCTTTCCATCACTGGTGTGGAATTTATTAGTCAGAGTTCTCGACACTCGTGACAGATTTCTCGGCCCTCCTAAATAATTTTACATCTTCCAGAAAGCACTTTGTGACTTCCTGACAGGCACAAGAAAGTACAATTTGGTTGTAAATGAAAATGTTTAACCACATTTCCTATTGTGAATAAACTCCGTGGTATAAAAAAAGAAATCCTTGTTCAGACAATACCTATGGCTAGAAAAATAAAGACAACTAATTTTGTACAATTTGTGTGGTAAGTGCAATGAGAAAAGGAAAACACATAACATCCTTTTAAAAATGTTGAACGCACATAGTGCCAACAGATTCTTCTGTTTAGTATTACAAGGGGGGGAGAGGATGTCACTACTACCTAATTTCAACAAGGTTTATACCTGTCTTGTGATGAACCAAACTCATGATTCTTACAAACAGTGCTGTCTAAAGAGCATTCCAGCATAGAATTAGACGTTGGAGAAATTTGGAACACTGGTGGAATTCACGTAATACACAAATTCTGTGTTATGTGACATTCCTGAAATTACTTGACCTTTCACAGTATGGAATTTCACGTCTTTTTTGTACATAAGAGATTAATTTGTGAAGACAATAAAACATTTATTGTTCGCAAAAGTCTCCAGCAGGTATGTCATGAGACTTTTTTTTATCTGAAGTGGATGATCAAGTGAAAAAAGTCACACAAGATATTGACAAACCACATTTCACCTTAACATAGTACTTTTGCAAATTTTTAATGGAATTTTGCAAAATGTCATTGAAAAAATTGCGCAATTTTGTCCACCTCACACAATAGGCTTTTAAATGCTACCAAGTCTTCCAGCTACTAGCACTGAACAACACCAAGGTGAAGTAGAGTTGCATACAATTTGTCCAACACTTCCAATGTCTCTGAACCAACACCGTTTTCGGCAAAGGTGCACTCAACAATATGGACCAGCTTGTTCTGCTGAAAAGTCTACAAAGTAAGCAATAGGTTGGAAAAATTGAGAGGAGGTGGAGGAATTGATGTGCGTTGGATATTTAACACAGACATTAGAGTGCAGATACATTTCTTACATACATATATATTCATAGAACAAAATGATTGAGTATGAAGGTGATTTTAATGTGTGATGTTAGACTATGTAATACCTTGGTATATATGTTTAACACTCATACTATATTAGAAAAGACTGACACTCAATGGATGATGTCATCAGTGATGTCATTTGAGATGTAAAGTGATGTCACTGACCATGTCATGAGTGATGTAATATGTGAGGTCATAAAAGTGCTCGCTACGCCACCGGATTCAAGCTAGCCTGGTTGATTAGGGATGATACCCCAAAACCGGACCCCAAAACCGGTCCCCGGATGCTTGTTTCTAGTCCAGAAGGACCTAGCCTGGTAGTTGAGGCTGGACTGATCCCATGGAGGGAAGGGTCAAAACTGATTTGCATATGGCTGGATCTAAACCAGAATGGCCTGGCATGCAAAAACATGCTGGATTTAATTCAGATCTTTAAATCGGTGTGAATGTTTGACTTGTTCAGCATTCTGTCCATCATCTCTTCGTTAAGTAACTCTAGTCCACTAGTTTTAGTTTCTTTACATAGTTACTACTGTAAGTATAACTATAACTACTGAATAACTATGGTTTGGCGTGGATAACACGTGAACCTAACTATAATGTCCGTGTAACATTTGTTTCTTTTCAGTGAATATACATATATATATAAATATATATACATTTTTCTTCCCCTGCATAAAAATAAATGAAATGTAATGAATATACTTTGAAATATAAAACAAAAACTAATTTGACATGTTTCAGAAAAAAATGAAATCTCCGTCTAACCTATCAAATTAAACTTAAAACAGCTTTCTAATAAATAAAAAACAGTATCATGAAGGCCACAAACACACACAATGATGGTTCCTGAAGAACACTCTTCTGGATTGCAACTCTACAAAAGAGGAATTCAACACTTCATAAAACAATTAACATGACAGTCATATTGACAAAAAGTGACAGCTAACAAAAGTAATGAAAATGAAAACGAAGTTAAGATAACAAATAATTAAAACTATGCAATATGCTTATTTCTCCAACATAAAGGAGCAGCCTTTACAAAGAATAAAACATTCTAAAAGGTAAAAGGTAAAGTAAGTAAAGGATTAGACCCATAATTACTCAAAATAAAAGTAAGTATTGTCATGAAAGCACATTAAAGTTAAAGTAAAATGACACTTTCCCATATTAAAAAAATTAACTAAACCAAAAATTCTCAACAGACTGCAGCAAACAACAACTGTGTGAAAAGCAACAACAAACAGGCCCACAAAGTAAACTGCTACAATCAGACAAAGTTCAGACAACATCCAGAATGTAAGTTAAAATATTAGACCGCAATGAAAAATGTTAAAATAAATGTAACATATTTGTAAACAGTAATGTATACTTTAACCCCTCCCATGCTGGTGACGAACCCCAGCCGTCATGCCCCGCGGTGGGCGTGTGCTCATGACGGCTGGGGTTCGTCACGGCCCCGCCCTGTTTGTTTGTTTACAGCACACAGGGGAAATCGCGACCGCAGCGAAGGGGTTAATACTCTTATACTCACAGATAAAATGCTGGAAACTGAAAAGTACATCAAATCCCCGAAAGGGGTGATATTAATAAATAATAGAGGATAAACGAATAGCAAGGAGAGCACCACCAGAGAAAAAACACTCTGGAAATGCACCAAAATATACTCTAATGCATGCTATTGCAGGGATACTACAAACATTTTTAAAAAGTAGAAAATGCCCCTGATATTACTTAAATATAAGTCAGAATGGTTTTATAGGATCTGATGTAGATTAGTTCAAGTTCACAAGAACAAAGTGGTTGCTGAACAGGCAGCAGGCCAACTCCCAGGCATACCGACTCTAAAATGATTAGCTAACAGAACAAGTAAAACAGTAAAAGAATCACCACTAACATCTAAAAAATATAAAGCAGCAGGCATACCCCAATACTTACTAGCCACACATAAGAGACACCTTTTTTTTTATATGCCATCGTCAATGACGACAAAGGAATTATCATTTACGCTACTTATAACAATTTAAGAACTTTAACTCACTGTAACACATGAATGATAGATGGCACTTTTGACTTGTGCCCTTCATCATTTAGTCAAGTGTACAAGATATATACTCAATATGCAAACTTCCCATTAGTGTATGCACTGTTACCTAACTAACAGAGTGCAACTAACAATTAAAGGCTAGCACATATAAAACAACTATAACCCACAAAAAAATTAATAGTTTTTTAACAGGTAATGCTTTTGACCATGCCTAAATTCTAGCCATCACTGTAATTCAGGAGTGCTACTACTAATTTAATCAGAGCATATAGAGGCATCTCCCCCAAAAAATCCTCAGTGTTGTTATATTTCATATTGGTACCCTGATATAGGTCTAGGGAACATTGTACACTTTCCCTAGATCATCTCCTTGTCATTTCATATGAACGAGCCTTATAAGGACATAACTCCAAATAAGGACAGACTGCCTCGTATGGACATAATGCCTTATAAGGACTGTAGCCTTTTATGGACTAAACCTATAACCTAGTTCCATGCTGAGGGTGGGTTTTTCCCAATCAATATTGCTAAGACGTCATCCTTAGCATATAGGAAAAATTTATGAGTACACTCTACAGGAAGTCCACTTCACCTCTCTCATCGACGCACAAGGTTTAATCCCAACGTCATCCTCATACTGAACAATGGGGAACATACACACATAGACTGTATAAATACAGCACCTCTTGCTATCAGAAAGCAGGAGGGAACCGAGACTTCAAGGCCGACACACAGCAGCTCAGGCATGCCATCGTTCCAGCTGAGAGTGGTCTGACGATTCCTTGCGGGGTGTCCAACTTAAGTCCAGGATGAAGTCCCACACTCTCACTATTCAGGTATGGGGGTTTGACTAAATCCTAGTGGGGCTCTTGGCTCTTTGGCTCTTAGACTTAGGCTTTATAGCACCTACTCACATGCTAGGTTCACTTAGGTATCTTAGGCATCTTAGCAGTACACACTTCATTGTATAAATGCATTTCATATTCACGTTTGTGTTCATGAATATTGCAAAATGGTAGAACAATACTATTCACCGTACTGCTGGTTCTATATCTCTGCTACTGTGTTACAGTTATAGCAGCACACTTATTTTACATTAGAAGACCTATGGTACAATGCATTCTTATTGTAACTGATAACAGGACATTCTAGTAGCACTGCAAACTAGCTAATGCAAAAACATAGGCTGACATATTCGGTGGGGGTGTACCAACTCAGTACGCCACCAAGCCCACAGTATATGTTAATCGTTAACAGCACAGGTCCTGCATGAAAGGGTACTATCGGAACCACACTACAGTGTAAAGTATGCAACTAACCCAGAATTGGAACATTAAATAAAAATACTAATATATTTAGCATATGTTGCTGTAACATATGTCACTTAAGATTATGACACACTAACTGTCCAACAGAATGAAAAAGAACTGGCCCCACTTATGGAATATTTCAAAGATACTTGACTTGGTTGTCTGTACTGATCAGGCCATATATGGCAACCAAAGTGTCACATTCCATGGTGGAATGTCTACGACAGCACCATATCCTGAGAAGCAAAGGCAAAACATGCTACTTCCAAGGAAAACTGGGAAAAAACCCTCCTAAACTTTGTTTTAAAAAAAAGCTACGAAAGTAGCAAACCCTAACCCATATGAAGCCAAAAATCCCCGAGAAAACTAAACAAATGCATGAATTCCTATCATGTGAAGTAAGACTCTTTGCTAAGAACCAACGGCTACCATACAACAGCTGAATAGCAAGATCCCCACTTTAAAATAAGTAGACAAAATAACAACACAATGTAACCTTCCTAAAACAAGAACATTCATAATTTATTTATATGTATTTCTAAATATTATTAGAGCAAATTTGGAATAGGCTGAATACAAAATACTCAAGAGTTAAGTATTAAGAATGATAATTATATATTATTATAATACATATTTAGAAATAAATAAATTTTAAGGCAGAATGAGCTATAATACATATTTAGAAATAAATAAATATTACAGGCAGAATGAACATTATTTTAAAAGAAAAATAAATGTTCTATCATGCATTAAAATGTGTTAATACCACAAAAATCATATATATGCTCAACAAACAAACGTAGCATCAAAAAAGAAACATTTCCCACCCAATAACATAAATAAATCAGAACATATAATACTTTGAATTTTTCAAAGCTGTAGTCCTAGTCTGTGTATTGATGATCCAATCAATGCACTCCTAAAATACAGTGATAAGAAGATCCCAAAATAAACCACAGAAAACTAGACGCAGGGAACATTCAATACACCTCCAGCAATTCATATGGAATCTACACAAAGACCCTAAAATATGACAAAAATGTGTAAGTACTCCAGGAAAATCTGAAACAAAGGAAACAAATTAATCTATCTGGAAACAAAATAAAATGCATGCAGGTTAAAAATAAATTCTGATGCTTTAATTGTATCATATGTGCAATTGGTATTATTCTAAAGAAAAAACATTGTAGCAAATAAAATATATCACAAAACATTTTTAATTATTGCAAAAAAGGCACAGTAAAAATTGTTACATATGAAAATATGTTTAGAAAATGTTATATTAATAAAATATAAAACAATATACTTTAGGAAAACTAAATTAATAAAAATACAATGCATACATATAGTTTATTAATATCAAAAGTACTACTCTCATAAAAATTAATTACATTGGTGAAAGTGCTATCATTTGGGGAACGTCTCATTTATGACTCCCATTTCAAACTTAACCATATTGAAGAAAATGCTGACCTTTGAGTGGGAGGAGATTACTAATTCTTTCTCCAACCACACTGTGGAAGTGTTGGAATTTGGGAAATACAAGTATAATATAGCATACACAAAATACATAAAAAAAGACGCCACAGACTGCTACAATATAACACACAACAGTATTCTACTAACTATATTAAAAAAAGTAAACAAAAACAATATTTTTATCTGCAGTACTCTGATCTATGATATTTCAGACATCTTGATATTTAGGGCATATTTGTGTCTCGTATTCTTGAGAGGATATGTTATCAGAACAACTGACACACTATCTGTTTGGTACTGTATTACACTGCATTTATATTTATAGAATTACTTTTATGAATATTCATGTACTTAAATAAATTCAATCTAATATTTATATGGATATATACTTGTCTGTGTAGGAACACCAAGAAAGTGAAAAATGTTTAACCTACAAGAAACAATGAGGCATTGTAAGAAAATAAATCTATTGTATTAACCCCCAATTATTTCCCTGTCTGTTGTTTGCTGGTGCAGGTCATTTCGCTCTATGCCACTGCTAAACCATGGCAAGGTTTGCTCTGTGTCTCCAAATCAAGCACTGTGCATTGACAGCACCTATTGTTCTTCGATTACTTTACTGTAAGGTAATGGGAAGGGGCAAAAGAAATGCACAATTGGCTTAGAAGATAAATGTCATATGTGGGCTTAAATGTGTATGTAAGGAAATGCTTTCTTATGCATAAACAACCCTCAATGTTTCAGAGTGCTGTTGCTGGTTTTTCGATTATGAGAGTGCACTGAGGACTGCTACCCAGAACTTAGTGCCAGTGCTTTAACCTTTAGATGTATTTGTTTCATTGGCTTATAATTGCCACAAGTTCACTTACTTATAATGTTCTAGTATATTGTGCCAGTAGGGCCCAGGGCCTGTATGTTACAGTTCCCTCATGGTCTACAGCACTTACTATGCCACCAAGTGGGTCAAAGTAAAATATGTCTTTTGTTCTCCCAATGCAGACTTGTAGAGTCATTTTAAACTGCTCATTTGAGTATGTCATTTAAAGTAATGAAAAAGTTCAGACCCCCCTTTTAACATATATAAACCACCCCTAAGGTAAGCCTAATGAACCTTAAGACAGGGTGCTGTATATTAAGAAGTAGGACATGTATTTTATATGCTCTAACAATAAAATACCCACACTTCAGTTTTCATGTGGAAATGCTTGTAGCACATTCGCAAGTACAGGGATACATGCTGACAGCTCCGCTATGCTAACTCCTGAATAGAATACCAAAGAATTATTACATTGAATCCAACTTGACACCAAAGTCAAATTTAATGTAACTTTTAAGTCAAGGGCATCATTAGAAACATTCTACTCTGTTGCCCAAAGTTTCCCAATGACCATTTGCAGATGCTGGCCATAAGACATTATTCTGCCTCCCTGGACAGCGGTATGGGGTGAATGGCTCTCAGAGAAGGACACAATAGAGGCCTGCCACTGGAAGAGGTCGTACCTCTCTCTGGCAGGAACCTCACAGAGTGCAAGCCCAAAGGTGAGTTTCAATGGGGAAGCCACCTTGGAGTGGCAAATGGTGGACACATACAAGAGGGGATCCACTTTTGTTCTGGTAGACAGGTTGGCCTTGCAGACAGAGAGAGGAAAGCAATTGCCAAACTAGTTTCATCGTGGGCATGTAAACCTCAGGTAGCCACACCTAGAGTGGGCTACCAAGGTCCACACACCGAAGGAACGTTTCTCACATCTTGGGAGTGGGAAGGATAATGCACTCTGGTATAGCCAGATACAGCACATTACAGGAAATCATCATCAGGCAGGAAGGAACCTGGTCACCAATTGGCTAAGTAGTCACCACATCCCACAAGGGCAAGTTGTGGCACACCTTGCACCCAAAACTCAGATCACATCTGCAATGGAGAAAAGACTGAAGAAGGACCTTCCTGCTGTTCCCTGGACCTGACAAAGAGAGACTGCGCCAAAGACTGAATTGAACCTGCTGATCCTTTGGCTGGCATAGAGAAGACTGTGACTTTTTCTCCCTGCTTGAGGAAAGGCATCCCAAAACCCCAGCCAGAGATTTGAACTCCAAAAGAAAGTAGGCTGACTTCCTGTTGCTTCTCCAAGGCCACAAAAGCTAAAGTCACCTTGGTCAACCCACACTTGCTTGATGACCACTGACTGCCAAAGTGCAGCCAGGGAGATCAAACACCCAAACGTTGCACAGAGCCTCCTGAACCTGGAAGAGTCACCAAAGTGCAGTTATGTCACCCAAGACAGACACTAGCCACAGTCAGCATAGTGATGCTTGTTTGCGTTTTTAGTGGAAAAGCAGTGATTTATAATTTGTTTAAAAATCAATATATTGGGAAATGTCCAATGTATTTTGTTCATTTTGGTGACAAAAAATTCATAAAAATATGATCTACTTTTATAAGTTGGTGTTAGATTTCCTCAGTGTTTAGTTTCTCTCTTCAATGGGTTTGATACTTCTAAATACTTTGCACTTGTTTCTTTGATAACACCTGCCTGCGCAAAGCCACAGCTACCCAGCTACAGTTTTTCAAACAAGCCTGACTGGAATCATGACAGGTTTGTGTGCTTATTGTACGGAGAGGTCGCATAGCAACACCATATAATAAACCACATTTCCTCATGGTGTATTTATACCACATAGTTCTATGACATAGTTAAATAGCATCAGGGAACACCATTGAGCTCTGGTTTGGAGGCAGATTAAATGCACTGGACTAAATCATGGCAAGGATATGCACCTTTATCATGTACCTCCTATTTTTATATATCAGCTACGTCACCCCTTAAGACATTCATATAAGCACACAAGGCTGAAGGCCTTATTTTGATGTTAGGCGGACGCAGATACGGCTCCAACCGACCTCCGGTCGGCCGACCATACCGTGGAATTTTAATCCGACCGCACATGGTGCAGTCGCAAGCTCTCTTTTTCTGTATGGGGGTTTGTGCTGTGGTGGGAAATCGGCCTCAGCACAACCTCCCATACAAAAAGGGAGTTTGTGTTGTTCCCTGCACCGCGTGGCAGGCACAGGCACATCACAATGCCCGCCACACGGTACAGAGATGAACAGGGAGGCTCCATCAGTACCTCCTAAGCCCAACCTGCTAGGGTCCCCAAAGTTGGTTTCAGAAAGGATTTTCCTATTGGAAAGCCCACCATGAAAGCCCTGCTAGAAACTGACATCGTGATCAGAATACATGCTCACCCTGTTCTTGGCCCCTCTGCAGAGCACACAGAGGAATAGCGAGTGACGTGTGCTACTTATAAATGTAAGAATATGTGAATATATGAATATGCATGAAAATGGTAAAAACCTTTTGAAATAATGAGAGGTTGAAAATAAAAGAAAACAAAGTGTGCATCAGTTAATGTGTGTAGGGGATGGTGAAGTGAAGAAGATGCAGGGAAATATAGTCAGAGGTAAATGTAAAGAGGATGGTTAAGAGGAAAGAGAATAGATGCAAAATCCTTCCCCAGTGCATCTGTCGGCCATTGACCAGCACTGGGGAGGGGTATAAAGGCCCCTCTGGTGCTCTGCACCTGGGTTAGCATTTTTATCAGGACAAGTGGGGGAACACTGGGGGATTCCTCGAGATAAGAAGAAATGTAAGGAAAATGCATGGTTTTTGTTGATGTTTGAGGTTTGCATGGCATTGTGAGTGAGAAAAGCGTGTGGAATTCATTCAAGGCACACCACCATGGAATCCCCTGAGTATGTAGTGTAATTGGAAGGTTTCCATGGGCCGCCGCCCAGCACAGCTTCAAATACAGCAGCTTCCCCAGCACTGATCTTTCCATTTAGAGTTTTAGGGCCTTTTGTGTGGTGGTCTCTTGGCCCACACACACAAGTGGGGTACTGTTGTTATCAAGAGGCATGTGGGTACTCCAGGTGGTACTAAATTTGTGGATCCCTACAGACTGTGGAACTTTCCTGCAAAGAAATATGAGGAAAATGTGTTTTCTTTAGTCAAGGTTTAAGGTTTGCAAGGGAGTCTGGGTGCAAAAAGTTTGTGAGAGTCACACAGTTTGACCTGCTCTAGATTTCCTCTGTTATTTAGTTTAAAAAACATGTCCCAAATTGTTATGTTGCCCTAGTTGCCGGCTGAGCTAGGGTCCAAAATCCACAGCTAATAAAAACAGAGTCAGTTTTTAGTTGAAAAATGTGGTGTCTGTGTTGATTTTGGGCCCTTTCTTGTGGCAGGCGCTAGACCGACCCTCACAAGTGAGGTACCCATTTTATCTGGCTAATTGGGGGAATGCTGGAAGGAAGTTTGGGGCAGCCCGCAGATTCCAGAACTTTCCATCACAGAAATGTAAGTAAAATGTGTTTTTAGTCAAAGTTTGAAGTTGGAAGGAATTCTAGGTAAAAAAAAACTTGGTTAGAGCCACGCAAGTCACCCCACTCTGAATTCACATGGTATCTAGTTTTAAAAATTGTGCAGGTCTTTATGGTTTACCCAGGTGCCGGCTGAGGTAAGGCCCAAAATTCATAGCTACTCAATTTGCAAAAAAAGGGTCAGTTTTGAGTGGGAAATTGTGGTGTCCATAATGTTTTGGGTCCTTTCCTTTTGCAGGCACTAGGCCTACCCACACAAGTCAGGTGTTATTTTTATTGAGAGACTTGGAGGAATGCAGGGTAAATTAATCAATAAATACAAGTATTTCTAAAGTGCACAGCTACTAGGTGAGTGTCCCGGCAGTCAGGCAAGTGGCCAAATGCGATCATCATCTACCTTACAGTTTGAACAAATGACTTTTTAATTGCTTCCGAAACATGGTTTTATCTGGGATACATCTTAGTTGGAGGGGAAGCTCGTTCCAGTGCTTGGCTGCCAAAACAGAGCAGGCAGAGCATCCATCTTCTTATGTTTGGTTTGAGAAATGACTAACATTCGGGTAGACTGTGAGCATCAGGTTCTTCATATAGCCTGTTGGACAGATATTTAGGACCAGCCTTGTAGAAGGTTGGGTGCACAAAAGTCAAGGCTTCAAAGAGAATCTTTTTTTCACTGGTAGCCAATGTAGTTGGTTATGGTAGTAAGATACTGAGGCATGTTTGGCGAGCTCAAACAAAAGGCAAAATTCCGGGTTCTGCACAGTTTGCCGCCACAGTACTAGGTAGTCCGGGATCCCCAGGTAGAGAACATTGGTGTAATTCAATCTGGAAAGGATCAGCTAGGTGCACCCCTAGGTTCTTAGCCACTTCCGTTGGGGTAGTTAGAGTGCAGCCATTTGGCCAGGCAACTAACCAACAGGGAAGGAGGTTGGGGTCAATCAATAAACTCACTGTTTTATCAGGATTATATTGTAGGCAGTTGGCTTCTAGCCACCCCAGTACTGTCACAATTCTGGCCGCAAATCTTACTTTTTTTCCATCACTTTGTCTTTATAGGTCAGCAGAAGCTGGGTATTATCTGAGTAAGATACCACTTGGATACCAAAAGATTCAATCAGCAAGCGGGGTCATGTAAATATTAAAAGGGTAGAAAGAGGTTTATGGTTCCCCCAGATTCCAGAATGTTCCATCAAAGAAATGTGAGAAAAATGTGTTTTTTTAGTCATTGATGTTTGCAAGAGATTCTGGGTAAAGAAATCCTCGTGAGAGCCACACAAGTCACCCCACCCTAGATTCCTCCAGGTGTCTATTTTTTTTAAGTTATCAGGTTTGCTAGGTTTTCTCAAGTGCAGGCTGAGCTAGGACCCAAAATCCCTAGATAACAACTTTGCAAGAAAAGGATCCATTTTAGGTGGGAAATTGTGTTTTATCCATGTTGCGTTTTGGTCCATTTTCATTTTCTATCGCGAGCACTAGTCCTACCCAGCAAGTGTGGTCCCACTTTTATCAGGAGATTTTGGGGAATGGTGGGTGAAAGGAAGTTTGTGGCTGCCACAGATTCCAGGGCTTTTCACTTAAAACATGTGAGGAAAATGTGCATTTTTACTCAAAGTTTGAGGCTTGCAAAGGATTTGGGGTACAAAAAAAACTAGTGAAAGCCACAAAAATTACTTGACCCTAGATTTCCATAGGTGTCTAGTTTGTAAAAACGTACACCACTGCTAGGTTTCCCTAGATGCCAGCTCAACTAGAGCCCAAAATACACAGATACAGACAATACACAAAAAGAGAGTCATTTTTCAGTGGAAAAATGTGGTATCCATGTTGCATTTTGGACTGTTCCTGTTGTGGGCACTAGGCCTACCCACACAAGTGAGTTATCACTTGCATATGAAAACATGATTTCATTGCATTTGTTTCTTCCAAATGTAAGCCAGGATGTAAAAACAGAAGCCATTTTGAAATCATATGGAAGCATAAGTGCCCACAAATTAAGAAATGTACACATTAACTGCTGGTACTGAATTCCATATACTGTGCCCATTTAAAAAAAAATTGTTATACCCATTTTTACTCTAAATATTTCACCATATCAATCGGTCTATACACAGTACACAATTAAAAAGCATTGTATTGTGCAGCTCAGTTGTTGGCTCTGGGTACCTCAGGTTCTTGGAGAACCTACAAACAATATATATCTCTGAAACGTTTGACCACTTTCCTATGATTAGTGAACTTTGACCATGCGTTGGCTCCCACAGGAGCACAAATTCGAACTGAATCTCCCATTCCCAAATCACACTCCTATGCTGCATGTCTCATATCAAAATGAGTTTTCCCTCTCTTATCTTTTTACCATCACGCCCTCTCCATCCACTTCATTGAATTTTTTTTTACATCCATTCACTGCAGAACCGAGAGAAAATGCTGATTTTTCCCCAAAATATTCAAAAGGAGAACAGCCATGATGGAATGAGGTGTGAGGATATCTTCTACCATGTAATTTCGGGCCTCTTTCTTCCAATCTAGTCCATTGACTCCGACCAATTAGATGCTATTTTTCATGGTCTTGCTAAACCTCTGATCAAAGCAATATGTTTGTGGAAAGTGTGGAGAAGTATTTTGCTATGGATTAGTCCATGTTTCTGCAGAAATTCTTTCAAAACACGGGAACAAAATTTGACTTAGTTATCGCTAAATACGTTTTGGGGAATATGTCCCTTCCAAAAATATTTTCTAAAAATGCGATGACCTTTCCAAACGTCATACATGAGCTAGATCATTGAGTCTTCCCCTAAGCTTGCTGAGGAAACCACCATGTTCCCATTAACACCAGCCCCTACTATACAGATAATTCATCATTGACCACAAAACATTATTTAAAACTTTCAATTACCAACTGTCTCTCAGGCCAGTCTTGTTTGGCATACTGTAAATATGAATTGAGTCCTACCTTTCTTTCTCAGCTAAGACCAAGTGTCACCACATACACTGTATCTGCTATCCATATATTGCCTTCTTATCAGATAACCTTCATCTCCATCATCCAGAGCAACCATGATGAAAAAACTGTTACCCATACTATGTCTGACACCCGGGATATGCTCAATAAGGGATGTATACTTTGTAATTCTACCACCCATTTCCTAATTCTAGCTGGCGCCATGTTTAAACTTTTCTTGAGAAAATCTCTCTAAACAGTTGTTAATCTGAAATGTCTGCCCCTTAACAAACTCCTAAATGTCTTGATGATCCAACTGACAGCAAGAGCTATAGAGTAGTTAATGTCATCCCCTTTCCATGCTCTGGAAGCACATGCAATAGTCATCTTAACTACGTTCAAAACAGCTCCAAGCTTCCTAATTCTAGCTTCGATCACAACAATTGTCTCTCTTTCTGAGACACATTTTTCATTACACAAAACATTCCAAACAAGCTCCAGACCCCTTCCAGAACAAATTGCAAAGTACTTTGGTTTTATGCACTAGATCCGGGATAAACGAACTGTAGATTTCCATCATCCAGCAAATCGAAAAGCATAACGAAAAGTAACAGTGATCCGGATTCCACTGGGGAGGAGGTCCGTGAGTGTGGGCTGGGGTCATAAATATCTTCATATAATATATATGGCACAACCACCAAATGAAAAATAAACGCAACTTAAATGTAACTGTGGGAAATGCCTTTTTCTTGTAGCAAAGCTAGATTGGTTAATGCAATCACTTCAGACGTATGTCGGTGTAACCAGACGTCACTGATTGGAATCCTGGTCGGAGCACTGAGGAAATAGCGGAATGTATTTATAGGATAAGAGGTTCAGGCCTGTGATAGAAAGCCCTGTGAATGTATGTCGTTAGTTTATAAAATATATTAGACAGAATATAATGTTGCACATAGTTAAAATAGGCTGTCACAAAATGTACAACAAAGATTGTTTAAATGTTTACAGTGTTTCAAAAGTTATGTTTTAGGAAGACACTGACTGTGCCTAATGTAAACCTTTTTTAATAGGTTCTGATTAAAAAAAGAAAAATCCCAGAATCCATCAATTAAAGTCTATATTGGCTATAAAGTAGACTTTAGATTTGCTGAGTAAGCAATTTCATTAATATACCTTACTTTCAGGTAGAAGAAATCCTGGAGAGAAGGCTTATTTCTTCTTCAGCTACATCTCACTTCTCTCACTGCATAGTAGAGGAGACCCTTCTTCTCCTGTTATATGGTTCCTACGAATTTAGTAGGACTGTGTATTAGAACAACAAAACATCACAACATAGAGACTGAGAGGCATATTTACAAATCCCTGTTGCCACAGGAAGGTCCGTTTTAACGACATTCCTGTGGGAAACCCTGGTCTTAACATGGCGAAACAAGGGGACATGCTTTATTTCTCCTTGTTTTTGCTGCTTCTATGTGTGCTGCATGGTGCTTGCAGCACACATAGAAACAGCAATATGCCATGAATGAATATCTATGTGCAGGAAGGTGTCCCTTCCTAAACATAAACAGTCATTAAAAAAATTAACAATGCAGCACACATAGAAGTTTCAATTCGCCATTTGTGATTGTTTTTGTGCAGCAAGGAACAACTTACTACACATAAACTATCATTACCTCAATGCAAGCACACTTGCACTATTGTGCAAAGGGTACCTGAATTGGTGCTAGGCAGCTTAATTTAGCACCAGTGCTAGGGAAAACACAGGGATGTGCCGTAGCTTTGTAAATATGACTCATCCTTGCGTTTTCAGAATGGCGGAGCTTGGCGTAAGCATTTTGTGCTTAACGCCACGCTCTGCCATTACCTTGTAAATCTGCCCCTCGGTGTAATGAGAACACCAGAGAATGTTGATTTTTGGCTATCTCATAGTATCATATCTAAACCTTTTAGAATTATAGATGTTACTAGTAACCTCAAACATGACTACTCTGATTCACAAGGATATTGTGGAAACAGATCTAACACTTTCGTTTGTCACTTTTGCATGCCCAATGTGTCTCAAAGAAAAGATAGAAAAATACATTTTAATTTTTTTTATACTATCTTTATTCATTTTATTTTAACACACCAAACAGTCTCCCCAAAAAACCCACCCCTGCCTCAGACAGGTAAAAACGTCCACCTTACAATATCAATCAGGTGTAGCACATTACAACATTGCATGAATGCACAATGGAAACCCTCCAGAAAACATGAAAATACAATACATCATTAATAAAGTGCAGCCAATACACGGACCATAAAATCCTAAAGTGACATGTGCAAACTACTTCTTATACTGTATAAAAAATCAATCCTCACCAGAGTAAACCAAAAATAAAAATAAATGCATATGGTCTTAGTCTTGAATCCATGTGCTCAATGGATTGCAGATTGTCATACCCTTTCGGCGTAAACGCCTCCCTTTTTGTTTATATATAGCCATTACCAGAATATATATTGCTAATAATCTGGCTAACCATTGCTGAAAAACTGGTGCTCTGGGATCCAGCCAGGCGGAAGCAATACATATCCTTAAAACTGCCATAGATATAATAACCAATTCATGTCCTATCCCTTAAAGATTTGTTTCAGAGACCTCTAAAAAAAATTACATCATTTGACAATATTATTCCACTTTTAATACCTATGACAAAAAACCCGCTATATCCTTAATTAATTTTTGCTAAACATTACATTATGCAAAGATGTGAATGCTGCCAGCATTATAAAGTGCACAACATGGACAAAATGTTCACTTCCCAGTTCCCCATTTTGCTATTCTGTCTGTTGTATAATACAGGAAAAAACATGTCATATAAAACTGTGCTTTTAGCCTGGTGGACATTAAGATGGACTGCGAGAACTCGTATGCATACAAAAAAGTCCCATCTGAGACCTCCACTTTCAGCTGCCACTTTTGGGAGCACTTGTTTAGATTATTTGGCATAACAGTATTTAACAAGTAATATACCGCCCCAGTAGAACCTACTTTGGCTTTAACAATTCTTTCAAAAGTATCCACTCTTTCAAACTTCACCCGTCCACCTGCATTTCGCAAAAGAAAATCTCTGAACTGGAGAAACTGTAAAAAATTCCTCCAGTCAAGAGCGTCTTCCCTTTTCAGCTCTTCAAAGGACCAAAGTCCTGAGGGGGAGAAGAAGCAACAAACTTAATCGATTCCTGCCCTAACACACTTCACCATGGAAAGATCTCTGACGACCTCGGGAAGAATATAATTATTAGCTTTTGATGTATAAAAGGATAATCTCATACACAACAAATACTTGGTGGAGGGTCTCAGGGCGGGTTTAGCGACCAACCAGGTACATGCCCCAAACATTACTATCACAACACGAAATACCTGGGGGTCAAAAGCATAAGTCAAACAGAGAGGATCACAACACCGATACTACACCAAAAACACCCGTGAGGACATTGTGCGTATTAAAGATGCCGGCCAAATCAAGGCTCAAGAGCATATGGAGAAAATGATTCCCATCAGAAGCCACACTGTACCGCCCTCTTTCTCATCATTTGGGTTCTCCTTACCCAGGAGACAAAACGGCTGGTCAGATGTTACCGTAGCCGATAAATGTGACAAGTGGGAGGTATATTGTGCAGAGGGTATAGAGGCTCCTGAATAAATCAGTGTATGGTGATGATAGTGATAGTGAAGAGTGAAAGGTAATCGTAAAATTAGGTGAATTGGGTAGAGAAACAGAATTTATTAGTATCTCCCAATCCCTAAGGTTAAAAAGCAAGTGTAAGTGCGGGTTTGAAATAATAACCGTACTTAATAGTGGTCAACATGTTTCTGCATGTAAATAGAACAAAGTTTCCAATGCATTCGTAAGGACCTTTGGTGGTTAACACTACTGCTTATAATAAATAATGAAAAAATATCACCTGAAAGTCCCAGGTGTGTACTCAACCGTGTACTGTTATTGCGTTGCATCACACGGTATTGGATCCAAACAGAAAGACAAAGACACAAAAACAAAAAAGAAACATGAATAAATCATATTCTCAGGGTTTTTTTACAATACAAACCCCGTGTGATGGAGACCCATTCACAACTATTCGGACATAACATTCCAAATTACACTCACCCATAGATGTTGGTTGAGAGGCTTCACCCCACCTGGCTGCAGCTCAGGTTGAAGGAGCACCGCTCTAAAAGTAATATTATTTAGCTTTTAGAGTTGATTAAACACCAATGTGAAAGAATTTAAAAGAAAGGTTTAGGCAGAGGTCAAATATGGCTGTTGTTACTCCATCACTATTTTCCGTGGGTGCCCCACCACCACAATCCCCCAGCAATCGTATCAGAGTGGATTATTCCGCCGAAATAACCATACAGGCAGAATCAGATGGCAGATTGCAAATGTTATAACAGTGCAGGGAGCGAGTACGCTCTCATAGGTAGGCACTGCTATTTTAAGCGCGTGTAGCTTCTGCTCTTTCAAACGCGTATTGTTAACCTAGCTGGATATGCGTTTAGAATGCAAGACGCGCTGGCAAGTGAAAGCAGAACGCCCGCCTCCCGCGATACACAGAGCGAGGCAGTTACCGCTCACTAGCATACGCGGTTTGTAAACACTAGCTGGATGCGTGCTAGCAGGCGAGGCGGCCGCTTACCTTTCCGTCGGTGTCTCCGGGCAGTCGTCTGTACTGTCTGGGGGGGGCACCGGCGATCGGAGAGAACAGATGTTTGTCTCCTCGGATTCTGCTTAGCTGCATCACGTGATCAGGGAACAGTCACGTGATGCAGGGCATGCTGGAACATGTAGTTCCAACTGTGCTTTCACAAAAATCACGTATATTATGATAAATACATATATAAATGTCCAGATGATTACCGGGACATGGAGTGTATTGTAGTATTATTCAAATAAATCACCAAGGCCTCTAATTAAAGAAGATATTTGAAAGTGATTTTAAATAAAATTTATTTGTTGAGCAAGGGGAACTGTAGAGAGGTCTGGATAAAACTCAAGTCTATCTAATAGTGTAAGGTTCATTTAGAGTGATACTGTTAGTCATTATAAGGATTAGAGAGAACTCCAGGGTATTGGCTCGTTCAAACCCTCCTTATCGCAGTTCAATCGATAGACCCATTTTTGTTCTATTTTGAACAGGAAACGACTGATGTCAGTGCAGGACTCCGGAATATGAGGTTGTTCCAGGACTGTCCAACAAAAGTCATCCGGGCCATGCCCTTTCTCCAGGAAGTGTGCCGTGAGACGAGTGGCTTGCTTACGGCAACGCACTGTACTTTTGTGCTCTTGTATACGTGTCCTTATCTTCCTAGTCGTCATCCCAACATATCGTAATGGGCACGGACATGTTATCTGGTAGATTAAGTTACTGCTGTTGCAGTTTGTAAATCTATTTTGTGTCCATGGGCGATTTGTCCCTATGTCCACCACAGTTGATTTACAAGTTTGGGGACAGACTGTACACGATCCACAAGGGTGGTGTCCGACCACAGGAGGTAGGTCCCACAGCGTACCAACTTGTCTGGGTTCCTTGTTTCGTGGGCGTGTATGAATTAGCTGATCTTTTATATTTTGTCCTCTCTTGAAGGCAAAGATTGGTAAGGCTATGTCGTCCCCGCCGGTTTTCAGGATAGACCAGTGTTTCTTTATGATCCGTTGCACTTGGTTAGATCGACTGTTGAATGTGTTGACAAAGGCAATGCGGTTAGTCTTCTCTTTGGGAGGATGTATCTCCAGAAGGGACTCACTGTTATTATTGGAGGCCCTCTTCTTAGACTGGCGGATAATCTTCTTTGGATAACTTTTTTCAATCAGTTGACATTCCAGATTTTGTGAATGGGTCTTAAAGGCTTCCTTGCTGGAACAGTTCCTTTGGACTCTGAGGAACTGCCCGAAGAGCAGGTTGTCCCTCAGAGCCCGCGGGTGGCAACTATCATATCGCAAGAGCGCGTTTCTTGCCATAGGCTTCCGATAGAGCTCTGATTCGATTCCAGTTGGAGTTGCATGTAGCCTCAGGTCGAGGAAAGCCAAAGATGTACGACTATACTCGATGGTGAATTTGAGATAGGCGTTCTTACTATTCAACCATCCGTGGAAAGACACGAGATCTTCTTTTGTCCCTCGCCACACCACCAGGATATCGTCGATGTAACGTTTCCATACGTGTAGTGATGGTAAATAGGGGTTGGCGGGTGTCAGGACTACTTGCTGTTCAAAATTATGGACGTAAAGATTCGCCAGGCTCGGCGCGAAAACGCTGCCCATGCTGGTCCCGGACACCTGCAGGTAAGTGGTGTCCTCGAAGCGAAAATAGTTCTCCTTCATCGCAATTTCTGCTAAATGCATAATGAAACGTATTGGAGTGATAGAATGATGGTCACTCTGCTCCAGCAAAGCACCTACCACCTCCAAGGTTTCGGTTTGCGGAATTGACGTATATAGGGACTCTATGTCGAATGATACAAGGATGTCCCTTTCAATATCAAATTGTACCGTTGGCAAGAGTCTCAGGACATCTTTTGTGTCCTGTAAGAACGTGGGCATGGCTTTAACCATGGGGTTCAAAAAATAATCGACAAAGGTCGACAGAGGTTCCAAGACTGAACCAGTCGGATTTTTGTGAACCAGACTGAACCAGTCTTGGAACCTCTGTCGACCTTTGTCGATTATTTTTTGAACCCCATGGTTAAAGCCATGCCCACGTTCTTACAGGACACAAAAGATGTCCTGAGACTCTTGCCAACGGTACAATTTGATATTGAAAGGGACATCCTTGTATCATTCGACGTAGAGTCCCTATATACGTCAATTCCGCAAACCGAAACCTTGGAGGTGGTAGGTGCTTTGCTGGAGCAGAGTGACCATCATTCTATCACTCCAATACGTTTCATTATGCATTTAGCAGAAATTGCGATGAAGGAGAACTATTTTCGCTTCGAGGACACCACTTACCTGCAGGTGTCCGGGACCAGCATGGGCAGCGTTTTCGCGCCGAGCCTGGGGAATCTTTACGTCCATAATTTTGAACAGCAAGTAGTCCTGACACCCGCCAACCCCTATTTACCATCACTACACGTATGGAAACGTTACATCGACGATATCCTGGTGGTGTGGCGAGGGACAGAAGAAGATCTCGTGTCTTTCCACGGATGGTTGAATAGTAAGAACGCCTATCTCAAATTCACCATCGAGTATAGTCGTACATCTTTGGCTTTCCTCGACCTGAGGCTACATGCAACTCCAACTGGAATCGAATCAGAGCTCTATCGGAAGCCTATGGCAAGAAACGCGCTCTTGCGATATGATAGTTGCCACCCGCGGGCTCTGAGGGACAACCTGCCCTTCGGGCAGTTCCTCAGAGTCCAAAGGAACTGTTCCAGCAAGGAAGCCTTTAAGACCCATTCACAAAATCTGGAATGTCAACTGATTGAAAAAAGTTATCCAAAGAAGATTATCCGCCAGTCTAAGAAGAGGGCCTCCAATAATAACAGGGAGTCCCTTCTGGAGATACATCCTCCCAAAGAGAAGACTAACCGCATTGCCTTTGTCAACACATTCAACAGTCGATCTAACCAAGTGCAACGGATCATAAAGAAACACTGGTCTATCCTGAAAACCGGCGGGGACGACATAGCCTTACCAATCTTTGCCTTCAAGAGAGGACAAAATATAAAAGATCAGCTAATTCATACACGCCCACGAAACAAGGAACCCAGACAAGTTGGTACGCTGTGGGACCTACCTCCTGTGGTCGGACACCACCCTTGTGGATCGTGTACAGTCTGTCCCCAAACTTGTAAATCAACTGTGGTGGACATAGGGACAAATCGCCCATGGACACAAAATAGATTTACAAACTGCAACAGCAGTAACTTAATCTACCAGATAACATGTCCGTGCCCATTACGATATGTTGGGATGACGACTAGGAAGATAAGGACACGTATACAAGAGCACAAAAGTACAGTGCGTTGCCGTAAGCAAGCCACTCGTCTCACGGCACACTTCCTGGAGAAAGGGCATGGCCCGGATGACTTTTGTTGGACAGTCCTGGAACAACCTCATATTCCGGAGTCCTGCACTGACATCAGTCGTTTCCTGTTCAAAATAGAACAAAAATGGGTCTATCGATTGAACTGCGATAAGGAGGGTTTGAACGAGCCAATACCCTGGAGTTCTCTCTAATCCTTATAATGACTAACAGTATCACTCTAAATGAACCTTACACTATTAGATAGACTTGAGTTTTATCCAGACCTCTCTACAGTTCCCCTTGCTCAACAAATAAATTTTATTTAAAATCACTTTCAAATATCTTCTTTAATTAGAGGCCTTGGTGATTTATTTGAATAATACTACAATACACTCCATGTCCCGGTAATCATCTGGACATTTATATATGTATTTATCATAATATACGTGATTTTTGTGAAAGCACAGTTGGAACTACATGTTCCAGCATGCCCTGCATCACGTGACTGTTCCCTGATCACGTGATGCAGCTAAGCAGAATCCGAGGAGACAAACATCTGTTCTCTCCGATCGCCGGTGCCCCCCCAGACAGTACAGACGACTGCCCTGAGACACCGACGGAAAGGTAAGCGGCCGCCTCGCCTGCTAGCACGCATCCAGCTAGTGTTTACAAACCGCGTATGCTAGTGAGCGGTAACTGCCTCGCTCTGTGTATCGCGGGAGGCAGGCGTCCTGCTTTCACTTGCCAGCGCGTCTTGCATTCTAAACGCATATCCAGCTAGGTTAACAATACGCGTTTGAAAGAGCAGAAGCTACACGCGCTTAAAATAGCAGTGCCTACCTATGAGAGCGTACTCGCTCCCTGCACTGTTATAACATTTGCAATCTGCCATCTGATTCTGCCTGTATGGTTATTTCGGCGGAATAATCCACTCTGATACGATTGCTGGGGGATTGTGGTGGTGGGGCACCCACGGAAAATAGTGATGGAGTAACAACAGCCATATTTGACCTCTGCCTAAACCTTTCTTTTAAATTCTTTCACATTGGTGTTTAATCAACTCTAAAAGCTAAATAATATTACTTTTAGAGCGGTGCTCCTTCAACCTGAGCTGCAGCCAGGTGGGGTGAAGCCTCTCAACCAACATCTATGGGTGAGTGTAATTTGGAATGTTATGTCCGAATAGTTGTGAATGGGTCTCCATCACACGGGGTTTGTATTGTAAAAAAACCCTGAGAATATGATTTATTCATGTTTCTTTTTTGTTTTTGTGTCTTTGTCTTTCTGTTTGGATCCAATACCGTGTGATGCAACGCAATAACAGTACACGGTTGAGTACACACCTGGGACTTTCAGGTGATATTTTTTCATTATTTATTATAAGCAGTAGTGTTAACCACCAAAGGTCCTGACGAATGCATTGGAAACTTTGTTCTATTTACATGCAGAAACATGTTGACCACTATTAAGTACGGTTATTATTTCAAACCCGCACTTACACTTGCTTTTTAACCTTAGGGATTGGGAGATACTAATAAATTCTGTTTCTCTACCCAATTCACCTAATTTTACGATTACCTTTCACTCTTCACTATCACTATCATCACCATACACTGCTTTATTCAGGAGCCTCTATAACCTCTGCACAATATACCTCCCACTTGTCACATTTATCGGCTACGGTAACATCTGACCAGCCGTTTTGTCTCCTGGGTAAGGAGAACCCAAATGATGAGAAAGAGGGCGGTACAGTGTGGCTTCTGATGGGAATCATTTTCTCCATATGCTCTTGAGCCTTGATTTGGCCGGCATCTTTAATACGCACAATGTCCTCACGGGTGTTTTTGGTGTAGTATCGGTGTTGTGATCCTCTCTGTTTGACTTATGCTTTTGACCCCCAGGTATTTCGTGTTAAAAGGATAATCTACCAATTCCCAGGATTCTGTGTATAGCACACCATACTTTAAAAGCACTAAAAAGAGTTTTTAAACACACTTTTTTGAAGTAGCTGTCATGTATTTGGTGCCAGAAACATTCTCCGGTCTCACTCCCTAGCATAAGTTCAAATGGGGAGGGGATTTTATGAGTTCAGGTATGATCTGTATTCATCCTGAGCAGCTTGCGGCTATAGATCAATGTGACAGCCCAATAGTATAATTTTAAGTACGGAAGAGCTAAACCCCCCTTGTCCATAGGTAGGGTAAGAACCCTAAGGGCTCTACAAGGTTGTACATATGCCCATATAAACCAGGAACATATACTTTCTATTGTCCATTGAGGCTTGAATTCTATACAAATAGCCCTAAAAAGATAATGAATTTTCAGGAAAAATAGCATTTTTATTACGTTACACCTACCGCCTACGGACAAGTGCAAATTATTTAACCGTCCAAGATCTTTTTTAATACTCTCAATGAGAGGCTCCATATTATCTTTAACCACATTATCTAATCTACAGGATATACTGATACCAAGATATGTGACCTTTTCGAACACCCATTGATCTAGCATCCTAACCGTATCATTAAGAACTATCTGAGTCTTGTCTTAGTCCAGAGCATATCCGGAGAAATGCCCGAACCGTATGGCCTCCTCTTCAATTACCATTATGGCTCAATTTGGATCTGCTGTAACCAAGGCAATATCATCTGCATAGGCCAAGGTCTTAGTTGCCCAATTCTGTGACCATATTGTATTGTGTGTATTATTTCTAGTCTGCGAAAAAAAGGATCAATAAAAATTGCAAATAAAAGAGGGGAGCAGGGGCAACCCTCCCTAGTTCCGTGGGAAATTAAAATAAATGCTGAGAGGATACCATTCATCACTACAGCCGCTGATGGTTCGACATATCATTTTTGGACCGCTCGGATAAAACCATCACTAATACCAACCCTAGCTATTGCGGTCTAAAGATATTGCCTGGAGAACCTATCCAAGGCTTTCTCTGCATCCCAAAAAATTAGAGCCATAGGGTCTCCTGTAACACTGATAATACCAAATAATGCTAATATTCTCTGAATGTGATCTATTGTACCTCTCCCAGGGAAAAAACCCATGTTGGCGTTCCGAGACAACATTATGAATTAATGGTGACTAGCTAGCAGTTTTGAATACATTTTCGAATTACCATTTATAAGGGTGATCGGACGGTTTGAACCCAGTTGCAAGGGAGATTTTTTTTTTTTAACCACAAATTTTTGCCATAACCCATGATCCAGGGGGTTGCCTACCCTTAAAAATATGAACAAACCGTTTGTGATTGATTCCTTTTAACTGGTAGGAAAAGGAGACATAAAATTCAGTGGTATGCCATCGGTACCGGCTGCTTTCTCCTTTGCTAAGTTGTTGATGGTCAGCAATATCTCTTCCCATTGCACCAGGCTGTCTAAACTATCCTGATGATCTTCTATGAATTTTAAGTATGGAGCTGAGTCTAGATATACTTTGATGTCACTCTGATCAAGCCCGAGATCAGCCGAATTATATTTGATGTTACATGATGGCTTGTACGGACTGCCAAATGGTGACCAATCTGTTCGATAAGCTCATACACTGTCTCTTTTTGTGTTATTGCTTTGCTCATTGCCTTATCCGCCGGTATATCAGTGATGGTAGCCTTAGCAGGCACCATCCATCGTTGTTCTATCTCCAGATCTCCGGATCCCGAACCTCATGAATTGCACTTAACAGCTCTTCCTCTGCCATCCCTAGATTATCCTCCATCAAGGCTTCCCATACCACCTAAATTGATGTGCTCCCCACTTTCTCCCCCAAGAACATGGGGATACGCTGTCTCGTGTGTGTACCACACTCAGCATTTAACAGCAGTGATCCCTCAAATGTCCATGTCCTTAAATTTGGTTTAGTTAACTCGAATTCTACATCAGATACCAACGGGTTACGTTCTGACAGCACCCATGGCAGTTTCTCTATTTGACATTTTGAGCGTAGCGTATTGGAGATGAACACATAATCCAGTCCAGCATGGGTCCTATGTGGGTAAGAGAAATGGGTATACCGTGGGTCATTTAGTTTAAGTGAGTGCTACCAATCAATTAGGCCATGAGTTTGACATAATTTTCTTTAAGCCTGAAACACTTTTGGTTTCTTACCCTTATACCTCCATCTTGCCTCCAGAGACCAATCACTGAGTAGCAGGAGAGGCCAATAGTATCCAGCACAACAGGGTCATCACTGTTACATCCATATAGTGAGCATGAAATCATTCTCTTTCCTGCACTATATTGGCACTCTGTAATCACCTTCCAGCCAAACTTGTCAGAACATGAGCGCTTAAATTCGACCCCCCTACCCTTTGCCAGTATTACAACACCCCAAAACCTGGCCCCCTGTCTTGTTGCGCTAATCACCCTAAATCCCAACGTTTTCAGTATATGTAATGACTGGAGACATATAACTTTTGCACCAAGCACTTGTAGCCCAGCCTCTACCCTTTGTCTTTTATTGACATCATTAAGACCACAGATATTAATAGTTGCGACTCTAAGTCTGCCCATGCGGGTTTGTATCATTTACCTGACTCTGGTGCCCATCTCTGCACCACACCACCACCCACCCACAGCCCTCTTCCTTTTAACTACTGTTACATATGTGCTAAATGTGAAAAACGCTGTTGAACCGATCCCTCTCATTTTCCATCTGAGGTATCATCCCCTCCTCCCTTCCCCCTCCCCCACCCATCACCTTGATTTAGGCCACCAGCCTCAACCATGAGCTTGCGTATAGACATCTGTGCCACACTTCCTCCCCTTCACCTCTCTCCCCTGCACAATACAATAGAATCATCAAATGTTGCTTCCCCATAAAGAATAATCATCATCCTCTATCCAGCAGATGCCAAGTTTCATTACACACGTATGTTTTCACATCAAGGGCCACTGCTAGAATATCATCCAGAAGATTATGGGCTTGAATTTCAGATGTGAAACAAAAATTTTGACCACAACAGACAACTTTCAGCCTTGCTGGATTTTCTAAAAATGCAGAGGCCCCTATTGCCTCAAATGGAGCTATTAGTTGTCTTAGCCGCCATCTCCTCTCAACAGTAGCATGTGCAAAATCAGGTTTAGTAAAAAAGGACAATCCCTCAAAGCTTCTTTTTGCATTAGGTCTAGCTAAATCATACACGACTTGATATAATAGGAAATTGCAAAAGTAGATCAATATATCACAGGGAGAGCATTACCAGATGAATGTTTTGGAGGTGATAAAGGAAAACAGTGAACACTTTGGACTTCCTTGTCCCAGTCCCATGTGGAAAGCTCGGGTGGAGAGCTCTTCAACACAGTAATTACAATTGTCCTTGTATCGCTGCCCTCACAATTTCCAGGGACTCATAGCAGCCTTAAGTTGTTGCAGCGCTGGCGATGTTCATAGTCCTCGAATTTCCATATGACATCTTTAATTGTACTCTCCTGGGATGTAGCCTGAGCCTTCAGTATTTCGACCATATTTTTGTAGTGCTTCGGTATGTGTCTCAATCATTCTTAGCGTCTCTGAAATATCAGAACATATCTTCCCCACCTTCCGTATGGATCATTGAAGTTTCTTAAAGGCCAAGCTATGATGTCAGACTTTACATCATCCTGAAATGATTGCAGGGATTGCAAAATTAGGGATAGCGAGGGCTTAGCTGGTCTGCTACCATTTGACTTATCCAACCCCCACTTTGGGTTTCCAGCTAACTTTTCCTCTTCCCTATTTGCATCTTCCGGGGGTAACAATTGTATGGCAGAATAGGCCCAACCTAGTTCTTCCCCGTCTCATTGGCTCCAAGATTTTTCCTACGGGTCTTTTTCCTGGATGTGCGTTTGGATTTCTTAGCGATAGTACCCTTTTCCTGTAAGATATTGTTACTTGAGGGTGACCCTCCACCCTCAACATTGCTGCTACAACTTAGGCTGGTGTTGCATACCTCAGGCTCTTCAGTAAAGGAGAAGAACTTTTGCAAAGAGTCCGGAGACAGGCAGCCTGTGTCCACGGTTTTCTTTTTACTTTCGTTCCCTTTAGATGGACATTGTCTAGTCCTGCTGGTGATTTCCGGGGTAGAGTCGCCCCTCTCATCATTTGGTTTATCGATAGTCACATTGGGAGGGCAATCATCATTAATTACAGCTCTCTCTACCGTACAGAAATGTGGGGATGCTTCCACAACCGTGTCATCACAGTTCATCAGCCAGTTGGTCATATCTTTATCGGGCGATTCCTGAGGTTTTTCATTTTGATTCCCGGGTATTGTATTGAGGTCTGGGGTTAAATTACTCACAAGACTGTTTTCTTTCCCATTCTCATCACCATTACCTGAGCTATTCTGCCTCTCTAGCCCGGCGTTTCCCTCTTCCAGGGCAGAAACAAATTTGAGATGGAAAGTTGCGACCTCCATAGCTCCCCAGATGCTTTCAGATGACGGGTTTAATTTTCCATTAAGCTCAGATTTATCATTTCCTGACTTTCCCCCCTTGCTGGTGCGATGGTCTCCTATCTTGCCCTCTGTTTTTGATTCTGCACCTTCCTGTCGTGGCTGCAAGGAGGAGGTGGTGGAAGCAAGGGCTGCTGTCCGCAATCTCCCCTTTCCGCGAGCAGCTATTGAAACTGACGCAGTTGCTTTTTCCAGGCAGCCATGCAGTGCGCACAACAACATTTTAATTTTTTTTTTTTATGTTTACTTACGTGTAATCGGCCCTAATACATAGTTTACTAGCCCCCACCCTAACCCTCCCCACTTCACCGCCCGGCAGCACTCCCACGACCGTCCGCTACTGCATAAGGGGAGTCTTACATGAAGAAAAAGGGATGGTTAGTGCTTGATGAATAGGTGCACTAGCCAGGTCGTAATAGCAGTGTCAAAACTGCACTCACAGACTCTGCAATTGCAGACCATAGACAGGTTTACAAGGCTACTCATGTGGTTAGTACAATCAGTACAGCCGGCCCACTATTAGCATTTGTTTTACAGGTCTTGGGCACACATACTGCACTTTACTCTGGACTTACCAGTAAATCGGATATGGCAATCATGAATCACCAAACATAATTACAATTTACACAGGAAGCAGTTGTACTTTAGCACTGATCAGCAGTGGCAAAGTGCCAGAGTACCTAAACCAGCATAACAGTCATTAATACAGGAGGTAGAGGTAAAAAGACAGGGGAAATCACACCAAAGATGCCTGGTATAACAGTTAGCCTGCCAATGCAGTCCCTTTGTAGTAGACTCTACCCTTTCAAGGATGGCAATGCTCTTTCAATGGGAGATCAACCGACCACAGCAAAAGTAAAAATAATTAGTAGTACAAAATAAAAACAATAAAAACACTTGTTACAAACTATGCAGATACCATTCCTCACAGTGGTCCTTCTGTGAAGTGCTTTATATGTGCAAGACCTCTTAAAACAAAGAAATCATATATTTTGATGACACACATTTAAACAATCCTCGTTATTTATGTGTGAAAAGGAAATCATCAGGATTTCACAGATATGGTCATGTGTAAAAGCCCGAGCTGAAAGGATACGTTTAAAACCTTTAATTCTGTAGAGTATGTGTCCAAATGCAAACGGAAGTGAAACAATAGGCATTCCATAAGCATCAAGTCATAAGCATTGCGGGCCTAATTCAAGGAGGCACTGTCGCAGCCCTATTTTTGCTTTGAACTGAGTAAAGTCTCTACCTATGCAGTGTGGTACCCTCAGACCGCAAAGGGTGTTTTACCAAAAAGAAACGCAATTCGCCCACCTCATTAAGAATATTGAGGCAGTAACTGTATTGCAATTCCTTGTAAGAAATAAAGAATGTGATAAATGCTATTTCAATGTCTGAAAAAGATATTAAGCATAAGGTATTGGGACCCACCCCAAAAAAATCAAACAATAAGGAATCAAGACTCCAGTGATAAGGACATCAGAGGGTCAGCATCAAATTAGAAAATCATGGATATTTTTTAAAAGGTAATAAGGCATTACAGATGAAACAAATAGCTCAGTCTCAATATAGGCAAAGTTCATAGGGAATCAGCTATCAAGTGTGAGACAAATCGCCTCTGAGAATCCGGAGAAGCAACAACATACATAGCTCACCATTAAAAAAACGGTAGCTTTTATAATAAATTGAATTCAAGGCAAAAAAAACACCATCAGCATAAAATGAGCAACATCTACCTAGCACCAATAATCAAACCTCAGAATATGCAACATTACCTGACACCATTTTCTAAATAAGCAAATTATTTCAACACTGGAGCGACGGATGTGACAGCAAAATGTTTGTTACTAAAAATACAATGGTAAACTGTTGAATTTTTTTGTTTAAATATCTTTATTGCATTTTTTTTAATTTCTCAACATACAGAGGTCGTTCAAAACTGTATTGATACACATATGGACATGCATTGCAAAAAAGTTTATGCAGCAGGGGTTCATAATACAGTTACATCTACAGGCCACGTAAATATATGCTGCCATATTCGTGGTATTATAGTGAACAATTATACACCATGTCTGTCTTGTTCTGTGTCCCTTCATTCCTTTGTTCACACAAAAATAGCGCCTGTGAGGCACGCAAGTGTCATGTGTAATGCACAGTTGTATATCACATGAAGGCTATGCATACCTGGTCACCTCTGTATACAACCAGGAAGTCTACGGGGAATGCTAACAAAATATATATATTTTTAATTCACTAATCTAATAACTTTCTAAAACTGCCATCAAGTTGTACATGCGGACTCGAGTAGCTCGTCAGGGTGGCACGCCGGCTCGTGCACTCAGTTGGGGAGCAGGTGGTATCTTGGGCGTATGGTATACTGTTTAATGAATGAACTTCTATTCCATCACTCTAGAAACCGGAAAAGGCCTTGAGTGCTGCAGCCAAAAGTAAAGCTGAGTTCGCTGTGTAGGTGTTTTGACTCCAGAGAGCAGTAAGTGATCAAAATGTGTATATGAATAGAAAGAGAGAAATGAAACACAGTCTTTAGCAAGAAATCCAAGATGAAGACGAGGCCTTGTTGAGGCCTAGAGTGGCTAACTTAAGGAAATGAAATTTCTGCAATGAGCAACCTTCTCTAAATATATAAAAATAACAATTAACTCAAATAAACTTTCTCAGGCGCTAGGATGATGGCCAGCATGGAACAGCAGTCCTCCATTGCAAGCTTACATTTTCAAGGTGCCTTCATTTTGACACTTCTCCCTTTTAAAGGACAAGAATCATATTACCACGTAGTGACTCATTTAAAATGTGACAGCAGAGAGTGCCGCCAGTGGCCAGAAGGACCACTGTCTGCACATGGTGTGATCATCAGGTGCAAACAGTGTCCGAGGGCTGAGATCAAACATATTCCAGTGCATTAATGTTCTAAGTAAATCGTCACAATGCAGCGAATGTTTTCCAGAAAACACTGGGCAGATTTATTAATGTTTGTGTTGCCCTTGAGTAACGCATGGGGGGTCACGGGTGACTCACATCCTAAGTGAGATTTATCAAGCCACACAATGCCACTTGCATGGCCCTACATGGCTTGAGGAATCTGGAGTAACACAAGGCAGCGCAAATCGTTCTCTTGCGTTACTCTTTTCCGTGAAGGCATTCCATGTGTATAGCGTTGGTGTTCCCACGCATCCACCCATGGATTTCGGTGCATTTACAGATTTACCATTAATGGTGGTCCAGGTAATGCATCAAAATGCTACGCCTTCCCAGGTGATGGGAAAAAAGGAGAAATATCTTTATTTCTCCTCTTTTTTCCCCTTTCTATGACATTCTGCAGCATACATAGAGGAAAGTGACACTGAGAACTGTAGAGAATATTATCAAGGACAGGCGTTAAAATTATCGCCGCTTTAGCGGCAGAAAACGACTGCTAAAGCGTCAATAAGCCTATTATCGCCCTTTTAACGGCAGTTTTCTGCCGCTAAAGCGGCAATAATTTTATCGCCATGCTTGATAATATGCCCCTGTGTTTTTTCAAGAACCTGTCCCTTCTGGCACAAAAATAATCCTACCTACAAAGGAGGAACCCTTGCACCATGATGCAAGGGTGACTGCGTTGGCGCTAGGCAATCAAAAGTGTTACAAAAGGGGGTGGTGATGAACGGAGCATCTGAACCAATCAAACACTCACACCCAGTCAAAAGATCTGGGTTTAATCCATCACTGTTCTTTAGCCCACTCTGCCACCCCAGTTCAGACATGGCTATATGCAAATCAGTCTGACCCTGTGCCTCATGGGAACAGTCCAGCCCGAACTGCCAAGCCATGCCTTCCCTGGACCGGAAACAAGCTTCCGAGGACCGGTTTCTGTCAATCAAAAGTGTGCCAGTGCTAGGAAAGGGCAGCAATGTGCCATTTAATATTACATCCGGTGCATTCCTGTCCTCTTGCGCATTACTTTGCATCAAGGTTGCTTACTGTGTTGCGCTGATGAATATGGGCCAGGTATCACTGATGGGAAAATAATAAGTCTATGGAAATTGAGTCCAGGTATTTAAAACAACTGTTAAATGTATACCGAAGAAGGCAAGCGTTTTTTTTTCAGTGTTTGAAAAGGTATTAATTCATACGCTGATAGATTTTTTATTAAAATAAAAGAATTTCAAAGGCTGCAGAAATGTTCACTGACTGAATATGCTGCAGGCAATGGCGAGCTGGTAAAGCGCTTAGATTTTCGCGTAACACTCTGAACAGGTCATTACATCTCGTTAGATCCTCCAAATCTGCAACGTGTCTACATCCGTAATGAAAACAGAGGTGAATTCCTGGAAGTGTATATGTCGGAGAGGCCGCTCGAAGTGAGGTATGAAAGCAAAGCAGCAGCATATTTCTCCAGGCACTCCAGCTATTGAAAGATCCATTTACATTTCAAACGGAAATTTCCACTCAGTTTTGACCTCCAATGCATGCAGCAGTGGAGGCATCAGAGAGAAACATGGCCACATAGAAACTGAAGGAATCTGCCTGTTGCACTTGGCATTCAGAGCTATACTCCAAACCTTCAGCGAACACAGTGACAATCTACCCTATAGCAGTTTAATTTTCCCGAAGGCATTCAAAATACCACGAGCAAGTAAACAGCCCTCAACTATCTTATATGTTCCTGATAAAATCCTTTCTCTTGAACCAAAAATCTCCTAAGCATGTGAACAATCCGAACAACCTGTATGTAGTTTAAAAATAATCCAAAAATAGAAAAAAATGGGTCTTACTTAATTTAACTAACACCTAATGGTATACTAGATTCCAGTAGGATAATAGGATAGACTGAGCAAACCCCCCCCCCCACACGCACACATACTACTGAATTACTACTGGAAGTCAGAGACCTCAGACTAAGCAGTTTCGACCAGTTGAACCACAGAGCAATGCACAAAAGCACAGAAACAAGAATATATCCAGCAAATGCACACATTCTGAAATATTTAATGTGTGAAAAATAATATACCAAAACGGAAATAAAATTTTAAATGGGAAGGTTGGTGCTTTTTTAAATGTGTTTTTATAAAAAAAAAAAAAAGAAGCAATATGCAAGATTCTAGCATTTTACTTTGGGCCTCATTGAGAGTTTGGCAGAGAGGGTACTTTGGCGCAACTGCAAAGGAGAAACTTATACCGCGAAACTGAAGCTACAACTGCCTCATTTAGAGATATGTCAGTGACAGAGATTACTACATTTCTGCAGTTGAAATGCTCCTTTGATGGAGTAAGGGCCGCCAGAGGTTTGGTCATTTGTCCATCCGCCCTTTTTTGAGTGGGTTAACAAATGGCCAGTTTGTACTTTTACACACCACCAGCCAAAATATGGAGGTAAATGAAAGTAAAAACACTTTTAAAAGCCCCCCACCCCAAGTTCATGGGAGGAAATTCCCATGGCCAGAGGTCATTGCTATTTTAATTTTCAAAAAGTCACAATCATACAACAGCCATTTTTTAAATTCACCTCCATCCAATCAGGCATGCCGGGTGGCCATCCATTACCAGTAATCATGCTTCAGTCAATAAGGTGCTCTGAGTGAACCTCTACTTCCAGTGGCCGTGCTTCACTCACCATCACTTTAACAAGACCTACCAATATCCATAACACTTCCTATCCATGTATGCACTTCCTTTTTTTTCTTCTTTTTTGTATTTTCTTGCAAGGAAATACAGCAATAAAGATATACAGAAGTAAGAAGAAATCCACATTAGAATACATCCAATATACAAAAATGTATACAATTCAAACAATATTAAATCCATTCTGCAATAGGTGCCCAAATTTTCTCCCCCAAAGCTCTTCTTTTAATCCCCTTTAACTTATAGATAGCAGACTCAATATTATACATAAACAATAATTTTTCACGCCAAGAAAAGAATGAAGGAGGATCTAAACTAATCCATTCCCTAGTAATACAGGCCCTGGCTACCGCCATGCATATAAATAAGAAATAAGATATTGGCTTTAATCTAGAAGAAGTATGCTCAATACCCAATAATACCAACTCAGTGGTTATCGTAATCTCACATTTAAGAACAACAGAAAGAAAGCCTTCGATTTGTTAAAAAAACCGCGTAAGTTTGGGACAGGAAAAAAACATGTGTAAATCGTCAGCTGCAAATAAGCCACAGCGACTACATTTTGTTCCAGTGGTCGTGCTCCACTCAGCGACTTTACTTGGAGTATTATAAAGATTGTGTATACACATAAAATGCTGCGATTTCATCATCCCTGTAATCAAGCAGTCTGATGCAGTTTTAATAGAAAGCAGAGTATCAATATCAGGGATGCCTAGTTTATTGGCCTATTTCAACTGACATTGTCCCAGATCATCCCCACATTCTTGAACCAAACTTAAGTAAAGAGATCCTATACGAGGCTTTTTCTGCAAAAGTTCTAATAAAGGAATTTTCATTATTCTAGCTGAGGTGGTGGATAAATAGTTATGTAGAAAACTTCGGAGTTGGAGAAATTTAAAAAAATCATTTCTTGCCAAAGAGAAATTGTTCTCCAGTTCCTGAAATGAAGCAATTTGGCCATTAACAAATAAGTCTCCCAAATATCGTAGTCCTTTCTGCTCCCATCTGTACATCGTTAAATCACAGAAAATAGCTGGCAAAAGACCGGATGATGCTAAGGGGTATAAAAATTCAGCTTAGATAAGCCTAGGTGTTTACGAACTTTTTGCCAAGCTCCATAAGCTGCCTTCAATGTCTTATACTTTGTTTTTTTGTGATAGCTGGCTCAACAACCTTAAGAAAACTACCTTTCACTTTCTCGCCCATAGTCATTTCAAATATCGTTGGCATTTGACAGATGGGAACATTTGCTCTATCTCACATTATAAGAGGACTAATAAATTGTAATGCAGCCGCTAAATAATAACATAAAAAATAAGGAACATTCCAACCGCCACATTCGTTACTAAGTATCATTTTCTTAAGGGCCTTACGGTGGCGTTTGTAGCCCCACAAAAAACGGGAAGTAGTCCTTTCTAAGTTTTTAAAAGAAAGAGAATGAAATTCTAGCGGTATGGTGCGAAACATGGACAGCACTTTTGGTAAAATCAGCATTTTTAGGATATTGAGTCTGCCATGCAATGTTAGGTGTAAGTGGTCTAAACGCTGTAACGTAGTATTGATTTGCGCTATTACGGGATTTATATTAAGTTCCGGTATTTTCTCTATAGGCAAAGAAATCTTAATTCCTAAATATGTAACCTCTGGAGTAGTGGAGATATTTGTAGGTGGATTGTCCCCAGAGCAAATAATCTGCGTTTTCTCAAGATTGAGTTTATAACCAGAAAAGGTTCCGATTGTTTAGCGAGATCATTAATTGCCGGAAGAGCTGTCTGGATATCGGTAGTAGTTATCACGATATCATCAGCGTAAGCCAATACTCGCTTCTTAGTATTAGCCAAGTAAATAGGTTTAATTTTTTGTTTAGAAATAAAACGATTGATTAAAGGGTCAATATAAAGGGCAAACAGTAAAGGCGAACAGGGACATCCTTGACGGGTGCCTCGGGTAATTGAAAAGGAAGAGGAAACTTGACCATTAATTCGGATACAAGCTTTTGGAGCAATATACATAGTTTTTAGTGCTTTTATAAACCCTAAACCTAGTCCTTTCCTGGATAACACTTCCAATAAATAGCCCCAAGCAACCCGGTCAAAGGCTTTTTCAGCATCTAAAAATATCAATCCAACATTAGACCGAGTTGCTTGGGACCAATCAAGAAATGTGAGCACCCGTCGGATGTGATCCGCAGTGTCTCGAGCAGGGATAAAACTGTGTTGGTATTTAGAGACTAATGGAGAAATAATATTGGATAATCGTGAAGCAAGAATTTTAGAATTTTTTTTACTATCGGCGTTTATAAGTGATATGGGACGGAAGGATGAGGGCAAGAGAGGGAGTTTACCTTTTTTAAGAAATACAGTTATTATAGAATCATGCCATGATTGAGGGGCGATACCTTGTTGGGCTCTTAAACATAAATCCACTAATTCTGATTTTAGAATACCCCAAAAAAGCTTAAAAAATTCCAAAGGAATAGCGTCGGGGCCTGCAGCTTTTCCAGAGGCTAAAGACATCAGAGAGAGCTCAATCTCCTCCCAAGTAATTGGCAAATCCAATTTCTCACTCTCTTGTATCGGTAAAATATAATTCAAAACAGGTTCAATAAATTGAGTAGTGTGATCTAAACAGTCTCCCGCAACATCTTCAGTATATAATTTAGAATAAAAATCACAAAACACATTAAGTATATCATCTATTTTGTCCCTGCATTGTCATTGATTTTATCGATACAAGCAAACACCGCTTCCTGCCTTGCCCACTTAGCCAAATATTTTCCTGAATTTTCTCCCACTTCAGAGACCTCCGTTCGGAAAGCAGAAATTTGCTGAGCAAACTTTAAAGCAAATCATTGATGGATCTTAACCTTAAGAGCCAATAGTTCCTTCATAATAGTATCTGTAGTTAGTCCTTTATTACAAGCGTGCATGAGCTGAATCTCCAACAGTCTTAAATTATTCATTTCTGTTTCCTCTTGCTTTCTAGTCTCCCTCTGTTTCCTTATTGAATAACTCAATGTTTCTCCTCGAACCCCACACTTAAATGTATCCCAAACTACTTCTGTAGGAGCACATCCCTTATTATTGAAAAAAAAACTCAGGAATCCAGGTATTCATATACTCGACATAAGATAAACCAAACAGGAGTTTACGATCAAAAGACCAAGGTCGAGGGGTGGGTAAAATGTTTAAATCAAGACTAATAGTGATGGGGTTATGATCCGATATAATCTTTGGTAACACCCTATATTCTATTTGAGAAGATTCGATATGTAATGTCTTAGCAACAAAAAAGTAATCCAACCTAAAATGTCTTTGATGGGGGGCAGAAAAAAAAGTACATCCAAAAGTTCCCCCCCTTTTTTCATACTCCACATCTATCAATCTATATTCTTGTATAACTCCCTTGATTGCTTTAAATACATTCTTCTTCCTCCCTGCATATGAGGCATGTATGCACTTCCAGTGAAAATGTAATTGATCCCTTCCTCCATCATTTCAAGGTTTTTACTTTGGCTGTGTCATTGATATCTATTGCATGGCTGTGTTTCTTGGGTGCCACTTTGTATCCTTCAGCTGGAGGTGGACCTTGATCAGTGGATTGACTTGTAAATTGTGCCATGTCATGCTTGTGGCTACAGCCACAAGCAAGGCCCCCATTTTGACCTTTCACTCTCCCAAACTCTATTAACAACAGAATGTCCTTAGAACATGTTGTCCATTCAGGATATATATATATATATATATATATATATATATATATATATATATATATATATATATATATATATATATATTACCTACTGGCGGTCGCCAGTAGGTATATATAGTTAGGATTTTTTCTCTATGGGATTTTTGAAAATTCTATGTCTAATAACTTTGGCGTTTTTGGACGGAATTGGCTGAAATTTTCAGGAAAATGGCACATTTTGTTTCTGAGCAGCCCTTGAAAATTTGGGGGGGGGTTCGTCAAGGGGGGGCCGAGAAAAAAGGGGGTCCCAAAACGTGTTTTTAACATTGAGTTTTCCATAGGGCGGTTGGCCTCACTTTTAGCCCGAACGGCTGAATGGATTTGCACGAAACTTGGCAAAATTGTAGGGACTGGTAGCCCGATGTGCCTTTGCTAGGTCTCAATATATGTGCTTCAGTGGATTTTGAGAAATTAACGTTCAAAAAAAGATATATATCTGTAACGGCGGACCGGGCAGCGCTCCGGTTCGCGGACTTTACGCGTTACGGAGCTTTGTGAAGCGAAGCTGATTGGTTCTCCGGCGTCTGTAAACATTCCAAACAGTCCGTAGCGGCCGCCATCTTGTCTCTCGGTAGGATCGAGAGACAAGAGGAGGCCAAAGCGAAGGGGCAAATGACCATAAGGGGGCATAGTAGATCCTCCCTGACCCTCTAGGTTTGATGTGGAGGTTTTAAAAGGGCCCCGCGGGGCAAAAAAAAAAAAAATAATAATAATCGAACGGCTGAATGGATTTGCACGAAACTTGGCAAAATTGTAGGGACTGGTAGCCCGATGTGCCTTTGCTAGGTCTCAATATATGTGCTCCAGTGGATTTTGAGAAATTAATGTTCAAAAAAAGATATATATCTGTAACAGCGGTCCGCTTCGTGTACTTTTCGCGTTACGGAGCTTTGCGAAGCTGATTGGTTCTTTGGCGTCTGTAAACATTCCAAACAGTCCGTAGCGGCCGCCATCTTGTCTCTCGGTAGGATCGAGAGACAAGAGGAGGCCAAAGCGAAGGGGCAAATGACCATAAGGGGGCATAGTAGATCCTCCCTGACCCCCTAGGTTTGATGTGGAGGCTTTAAAAGGGTCTCGCAGGGCAAAAAAAAAATATCGTTTTTTTAGTTTTTTTGCGTGGAGTGCGCCCGGTTCGCGAACCGGGAAGCGTTCTGGGGAGCGTACTTTCTTGAAAATTAGTGAAAAAAGTTAGAGTAAAATAATAATTGTGAGTGATCAGATGTAGGGTAGCTCTGAGAAGAGCTTTTGGGTTTATGGTACATTTAGGTACTTATAAGTAGGTACCAATGCACAGTCTTAAATTCAGAATGAAAATTCTGTTGCCCTCATCTGAGAAGTGAACTCCATCTCCTCTGTAGATATCTTGCATGTAGTAACGCAAGTTATTGTTGTACATGGAGCCCATTCCATGGTCTCTCATGTAAGCTGAAACAGATTTGTTTACATGCTTCCTCGATTTCTCAATTTGTGGACAAAATTGGTTCGACCACCTCCATTTCTGTCTTTGGCATATATTTGAATATACCAAGGCAGTCTGAGGAAAAAGTGCCATCAATTGCTCAAAGGTGTCCTTTAAAAGCATTTCCAGACCTACCCCAGTCAAAGGGCCCAAATCATTACCTCCACAGTGCACAATTAACAGGTCAGGTTTTGGCAAATGCATAAAGGTTTTCACCAATGGTATCAATTGGTGACATTTTAATCCTCTGTGGCCAAACCACTTAATTTCCACATCTTGTAAATTGAGGTTAGGTAAATTCCTGTTTTCAGCGTACCTCTGAGCCCAATAGATGTAACTATGTCCAACAATCCAGACAGAAAACATGGCGAGAGAAGGTTCTCCTGCAGTCAGATGAAGTGTGGCAATGAAATGGCAGTTGAAAAAATGAGAGTGTAAAATGAAAAAAACTGAGGAGTTTCTGTGTTAATGAAGCAGTAAGAGTGATTGGTGGATTTTGATTGCTGAAAACAGAAAGTTAGGGTGCATGGATGAGTTCGTTGAAAGATGTATTTTGAGTGGCGAAGAAAAAATCATTAAATGAAAGTATGCACTGGATATGCAGGGGCACTGAGAGTTCAGAGTTCAATTGCAACATTGTTGTGTGAACTTGGAAACACCAGAGGTCTTGCAAGAGGTGGTTGCTATGCACAAAAAACAAAGAGGGCAGAGGGGGGAAGGGTTTTGATTTGAAAACAAGTGAGGGAAGAGTTTTGATTGGGTGACATGAGAGATATGTGTGAAGAATTACAGCATTTCTGTGCTTTTGATAGCTGCAGACTCTGGAGTGCATACCTTTTGCTCTGCTGAAGACAAATTGGTGTGTTTCTGAGACTGTTTTGAAACTCAAAATATTTGCTAAGGTGAGAAAAGATTTCTTTAATTTAGATAGAAAATAGTGTGCTTTAAGGAGAAAATTATGAAGAAAGTTGTGTTTTTCAAATGTTGGTTTGTCTCAAGTGTTTTACAAATAGATTTTGTTTCTTTGAGAAATTGTAATCTGAGAAAATGTGAAGTATTAGTACTGACAGGGTTTTTATGTGCATAGGAGCTGTGGAGTGTTTTCAAATTATGACTTGTAAATCGTTTTTGAGGAAAAGGAATGGTTTTAATATTTATGACAAGGACATAATGGTGTATGCTTCTTTATAAGGCAATTGAGTGTCTCTGATGTTATTTTTCCCATTTCAATGTAAGAAGTTTCTCTGTGGAGCAAATTGCTTGTAAATATGCTCCCACCTGTGCATGGCAAATTTAGATTTTGAATGTTTGCGTTACATAGGCATGTTAAAGGTGACCGAAACATGCTGCAAAGGCAATCAAAAAACGCATTCATGTGTCTTAAGGACATTTTAAGTCATTTCCCCATGTGGAGTGTTTTTAAATTATGACTTGAAAATCGTTTTTGGGGAAAATGAATGCTTTTAAAATTTATGACAAGGACATATTGGTGTATGCTTCTTTATAAGGCATTTCAGTGTCTCTGATGTTATTTTTCCAATATTAAATTAAAAGACCTTTCCCCGTGGAGCAAATTCCTTGTAAATATGCTCCCACCTGTGCATGGTAAATTTAGATTTTGACTGTTTGAGTTACATAGCCATGTTAAAAGTGACCCAAAAAAGTTGCAAAGGCTTTAAAAAAACACTTTCATGTGTCTTGAGGACATTTTAAGTCATTTCCCCGTGGGCAGTGTTTTCAAATTATGAGTTGAAAATCGTTTTTGAGGTAAAGGAATGTTTTCAAAATTTATGTGCGCCATATGCCCCCAAATTTCTTTTTCAGGGGTGCAGCCGGGTGTTCTTGAGACACCCCTGCACCCTCGGAAAAATTCGTAATTTGCGATGAGGTAATTGCTAATCGCAAATTGCACCTTCATTCCTATGGGCCTCCTGCTCCATGGAAATGAATGGGTAATTTGTAATTAGCAAATAGCTCATCGCAAACTAGGAATGGTAAAGAATTGCTATTTATTCCTTAAAGTTCGCTATTTAGGAAATGCAAAAAACTTTGATGATACATATGGCGGTTCATCTCTAACAAGATAAGAAGCATAGGGATAGATTTATGATGACTGGCGCATCACCAGGGATGTGTTAGTCATCCTGTGCCGCTGTTCCGCCACCTATGGTGTGCTGCATTTACAATGCGGCGCATCATGGGGCAAAAACAGCACAGATGCGTGACGTATCTGTGCCGTAAAGGTGGCGCATTGCTGGAGTTGTATCGCAAGTGTGATGAAGCTCCAGCAAGGCTCAGGGGTGCCCTGTCGCAGGGTTTCTGTTCTCACACAGAACTGTGCACAGAGGATTGGAACCTCGCCGAATTAGGGTGCCCCAAAACTCACCTTAGTACTCAAAAACCCCTTAGCAAGCTAGGTACAGTGTCACATTGGATATAAGAAACTCTCAATGTTTAGAGAATCCAGAATATGAACTTATAGTACCTCAGGATACGTGGAACTCATGAACACTCGGTCGTTATATATTTATTAGAAACCAGAACATGGAGTTGTGAAGAAGACATGTGTATTTGAAATGTTTATTTACTAATGCCGTCTTCTCAGGCGTAGTATCTTAGATAATACAAGTACACATATTATCAGTAGCAAAATTACCAGCATAGTTACTAGTACATAAAAAGCGAATGGTGACAGTATGTTAACATGCTGTAAATGAATAAGAGTTAGCAACACTTATAAGCAGCCGCGGGCCGTGGAGGGAGTTACGGTGGGGCAGGGAGGTGGGGAGGGGGAGGGGCAGGGTAGAGAGGGCTAAAAAACGGCACCTGGATAATTACAGGTAAGTAAACAATTTGATTAATAAAACGAATTTCGTAGCGCGCACTGCATCGCATTTTGCGATGCAGTGCGCGCTACGAAATTCGTTTTATTATTTAAATTGTTTACTTAGCTGTAATTATCCAGGTGCCGTTTTTTAGCCCTCTCCACCCTGCCCCTCCCCCTCCCCGCCTCCCTGCCCCACCGTAACTCCCTCCACGGCCCGCAGCTGCTTATATCTCACCCTCCCTAATACACATATTATATTATTTGCTAAGAAGGTCTCTTTGTGTTGGTTTAGGGCGTGCCCATACTTTAGTGTCTTAGATTTGAAGGAATCACATCAGCATACACCAGCTCTCTCTTCATGTGAACCGCATCAAGTGTTGTGTATGTGTGTTCGGCAAAGCAATATAAAATCCGCCTCATGCCCAGAATTGGCAGAAGCTGCACTTATGTTATGAGTATGAAGTCGTGGAGATCAGACCTCATAACAATTCTGTATCGTGTTGTTCTTGAAACTTCAGCACTCGCTGTACAGATATAGTTTAACAAGCAAAGCAGATAGTAGAGCAATAACATATTATTCTCATGTAAACCACGATGAACTACTAGGTTGAAAGCTAAAGCAACAACTAAGTGTCGTGTGCAGAAGTTGCAAAAAAGGAAAAATGGCGTTTAAACCGGTAATGAGCCCATGCTAACTTAACACGATGTAAAGGTATCCAGGATCTAGATGACACCTCCCCATGATCCGTAAACGAACTGAATAAGATAATAGAAGTGCCATCTCATGAGAGCAGATTGCAACTTTATATGTGGACGGTCCGCAAGGTAAAACATTAAAAACTAGGAAAATTTAATGCTAAAGAAAAATAAAACAGCCAACTACTTTATCGAGGCTTAAGCCAATAGGCACGCTAAATAATAAAAACTTGACAAATAAGTCAATGAATTGTCAATGAAATGCTAGTAGTCAGCATATCAAACATGAAAAAGGTCTATGACATAACTGTGTATGCAAAATAAGCTGCAACAGCCTCCAATAGGAAGTCACCGTCTTCATCCGAAAAGAGTTCAGCCATCCAATTTAAAAGCGGAAAAGAACATACGTGCTCTCCGAGCACCGGATCCTCTATCACCATCAGAGGACAGCTCGGTGGGTTTTCAAGAAAGCTCTGTTCCAAGAAAGACTGTGTTGCCGCCAGTAAATTCCAGGGACCAATTAGTCCATGCATCAATGCCACAGCCATAATCCTTTCGCCAGGACAAACCAACTCGTGAGTAATGATAGGACTCATCAGCTGATTAAAGTCGACGTCAGGAGAAACCGGTCCGCAGAGACACAAATCAATGGCCCAATCGAAATCACAGGTCAGGCAGTGAAATACAGGCTGGACACAGGTGAAGTAGGAGAATCGAAAAGATAATCCATATGCCGTGCTTAATATCGCCAACGGCATTGTGCCATAATATTCAAGCATGCGATTGCGGAACAGCGTCAGCAGCTGCAGGGCGGGAGCTTGCACAGGAGGGACATCAATATTTAAAAATGTAAAAAAGCACAAGAGCGTCCGCTGCTAATGCAATTAAAAATGGGAATCCACCAAGCACAGTGGAAAAAATAGAATGAAAGAAAGCAGGGATGACTCCAAAGATTTTCTCAAATGAAGTCACGAGACCACTGGTAACAACTTTAAAAAAATGCACCAGGCCCTTTGTGGAGGACGCGTTAAAGATAGTCCGAACCATCTTGCTGAAATGGAAAGGCGAATCAGTATTTAAAAGGGTCTGCACCTCTGTACGGGTGTTCGCTATGTGAAGCACGAAAGTTTCACGGGCCGAACTCAAAGCCACCTCTCTCTGAGACAAAAGAGCCCTTATTCTTGCCATGCCGTTGAAATCTGCTTCCAAGGTTGGTATTTGTGGCCAGATTGAAAACTCCCTATGTTCATGTGTGGGAGGAAATAGAACATTTCTGCAGCAAATAACCCGTTCACTTACTGTTACGATAAAAGGAATACTTTTAATTAACCCAGAACAATCTTCATTATTGAGCATCAAATAACTACCATTTTCCAACAACTGAACGTGGGGATGATAGCAGGAACTGGCGTGCCCTGCAACACGCAAGCCATATTTGGTCGGTCTTTGTTGCATGAACCGTGTAACTGTATGTGCCTACACATTAGTGAATGATCTGGCGTCTCAGTGCATTCCTCTCCATTCAGATAAACTTCTTGATCATCTTTGAAACATCTGTATGTGTATGGAAGCGACCAGACCTCATGAAGAAAACCACTACCTAAAGGTTCATAACGACCTATTGGTATATATTTCATACAATTTGAAAACTTATATAAAGCAAAAGGCAGCGTTAATAAACCGTGGATAAGGCACGTTGCCAAAGCAGCCAACCTTTTGGATTTATACTGGAAATGTTAAAGGAAGAATTACGGAGTAGGGCCTGTAAATCACTAATGGACAACCGAGTAAAATTACTCCAACCATCATATTCCTCTAACTCCGGGATAGTAGTGGTGTTTCATTTTTTAGAAGTAGCCAATCCAAAGCATTTGGTCTGGGAAATTGTTTCATTCACAAACAACATATGATTTGGGATGAGACATGCACGGTGCAAAGCCTCAGTGCCTTGTACCTGCCAGGTTCGTGAACCCCAAACTGATGTAGATCCTGGATATCTTTACACTGTGTTAAGTTAGCATGGGCTCATTACTGGTTTAAACGCCATTTTTCCTTTTTTGCAACTTCTGCACACGACACTTCGTTGTTGCTTTAGCTTTCAGCCTACCTGCGTCAAGATCTATGCCTGCTTCAAGCAGGCGCAGGGTTTTGATGCAGCTTTGTCCTATCTGATTGTAAATGCGGCACACCGTGGGTGGCAGAGCAGCGGTGCATGTTAACTGGTGCATCCCTGGGGATGTGCTAGTTAATATAAATCTGCCCCTTTACATTTAATTATGTGCAGGGGACACAGAGTCTATGAGGTTTATCCAAGGTTAAGAAGAGATGAGTCCTGTTCAGTGAAAAATTGGACATAGGCTTCACCTCCTCACAGCCGCGGGCCGTGGAGGGAGTTACGGTGGGGCAGGGAGGCGGGGAGGGGGAGGGGCAGGGTGGAGGGACCTAAAAACTGGCATATGGATAATTGGAGGTAAGTACACAATTTAATTATTCAAACGAAATTCGTAGCGCGCACAGCATCGCATTTTGCGATGCAGTGCGCGCGACGAAATTCGTTTGAATAATTAAATTGTGTACTTACCTGCAATTATTCATATGCCAGTTTTTAGGTCCCTCCACCCTGCCCCTCCCCCTTCCCGCCTCCCTGCTCCACCGTAACTCCCTCCACGGCCCGCGGCTGCCTCCTCAGCATCGCTGGACATGGTTAAATAATAGCTGCAAAATGTTACTCTTGTTAAACAATTTTACTATTATAATCTCTGAGATTTGTCTCTTACTCTGCAACATCTCATTGTTGTTATCTTTCTTTAAAGATAAAGACAACATCAACATGAGCGACAATCAGCAATCAGTTGATTTCGACCTCATCATTGAACTCGTAATTGAAACATCAGTGGATGTTGATCCCTTGGATGATTTAAATCCTGAGGATGAAGAAGAACGTGATGAGGATGCAGATTTGTCAGAATTGTATGACATAGGATGGGAAGCTGACGTGCTTGAGCCTATGGAACTATAAACATTTATTTTATAAATTTATAATAAATAAAAAGTAAAAATGTAAACCGTTTAATTTAAAAATAAAGACACCTTCAAAAACAGGTTATGTGTAGTGTCTTCAATAAAATATTAAAATATGGTCATAAAATTAGATCAGATTCATATATGAAACAGCACAGGTAAAATGAATATAAATTCCATTTCTTTTCTGCTATTTCTGTATTCTACATTTGCCATGTACAAAAAAATCTTCTATGTAAAAATGTTAAGTAGTGTGTTAAGTTTTTGATGACTGTTATTAATTTACTGTTGGGTAATAGTGGTTAATAACATTTTTTATTATATTTTACCACAGATTCAACTGCAGATCATTTCAAGATTTCAGCATGCCAACCAAAGAAAGAGTGAGAAAGGCTGCAAAACGTCAAAGACAGCAGGTGAATGAAAAAAAGCAGCAGTCCTCTAACAAAAAGATTTGTCAAGTCACCAAGAAAGCACCGGGTAAGAGTACAAAAACATTCATAAGAAATATCTGTAGTAAAAAAAATATTACTACAGAAAATGTTTCAGTCCAGAAAAGGAGAAGCAATTCAAACGGTAAGGAAAGGCCAATGAAAAATGTTACTGCTAGAGTAAGAGATAACTCTATGCATGAAAGTAGAAGGAAACAACAGTTTAGGGACATTCGTAAACGAATGTTCCGCAACAGGATAATTGGCAATTTGTTAAAAAATATTAAGAAAGGTCAACAGAAAGTGGTTTTTTATAAGAGAAAAAAAATAGTTGAGAAAGTTATTGATCAGGCATTTGAAATTAAACGTAAGTTATTTATTTTGACAATCAATAGAATTAGGAAGCTAAACAAGGCAATTTATGATTTCAAAAGAAATAGTAGATGGAAGAGAATAGTTAATCGTAGTAATTTTTGTGAAGTTTTTTCTGGAGAATGGATGCATATTTCAAGCTCTGAGGCATTTTTTAATGAGGAGAGTTATTTCCAGGATAATGATTTGGTGCATGCAGTTGACACCAGTGGTCGAGCTTATGAAGTGAAAGATGGTTGTCCAGTTGAAAAAGAAAAACTTGTGACAACAGAGATAGAAGAGGTGTTAGGTAATGAGGTTTTAGGGAGACGTCCTAAGGGTCCTGTGTACACCTGGAAGTGTAGTAGTATTTGCAGTGTACGACAGGATTCCATCAATTTGCTTTGTGATTTTATATGGTCATTTAATAAGAAAAGTTTGAAGCAGAAAATGAAGTTGTTGCAAGAATTAGATCCTTGCAGAGTGAGAGAAGTGATAGGTTTGCATGGTCATTCACTGGCTTGTCTTTCCAGGAGAGTATGCCAGAGTGTTTTTCATCATTTCAGGATGCTAGCAGTGCATCATAATAAAGTGAGGAAATTAGTTAGAATGTTGTATTATGCTAAGAGTCCAGCAATTATGCTTAAACAATTATGCGCTGCTCTTTTGCATGGTTCTGAAATAGATGTGAAGAATATATGTGAAGAAATTGAGTTTTGTTACTTTGGAAGTAAAGAGGAGAATGTTGAAATTGACCAAGAAGAAGAGAGTAATGTGGAAGATAGTGTACAGGTTTCCAGTACAGATAATTTCCAGAGGGAAATTGCGACGTTTGAGGTGAAATCAAGTGAGAGGCCAAATTTCACTTGTTATAAGAATCAGACTAAGTTAGTGGATTTATATGGAAAAAGTGAAAGGGAAAATAATAGTGAATGGAAGGATTTTACAACATACTTGATGGTAGAAAATTGTTTTGATTTGGGATTGGATCAACGTGTGTGTACTTATTGTTGTAACAAATTAAATCAAAACCAGATGCCTGCTAGAGCAGTTCATAATAATCTGGAATTGGTTGAGATTCCTTCTGAATTGAAGGATTTAAATACTTATGAATCTATTTTGATTCAAAGTATCCATCCCGTTCAGGCTATTGTAAGAATGGAGCCAAAGACAGGGAAATTGCCTCCATCAGATTTACAGAGAGGATTAAAGGGAAGAGTTGTTTATTTGCCTCTAGATTTGAAGAAAAACATTAACACAATTGGAGTAGAAAAAGTGGAAGAGGAACCTCTGGTTATCTTAGTTAATGGGGTTCCGACAAAGAATAAGAAAATATGGCAAGATTTAGTAGATGTTAGGAAAGTCAAAAGGGCAACATTGTATTTGAAAAAAAATAATAAATACTATAAAAATGTATATGTTGCAGAAGAGGAAGTAAGTGAGGAAGAGGATAGCGATTTGTGTGCTGGTCAAATTGAGAAAGTAGAACCCTGTACTAGTGAAGAAATATATGAACATTATAGTGTTCATCCTTTGCATTCCAAGGAAGTCATGGGGAATGCTATTGAGTTGTTTCAAATGAAACAAGCGAAAGGGAGTCCCATTAGTGTTTGGGAGGAAAGTTTGGAAGCTCGGTGTTTCCCACAGCTTTTTCCAACAGGTCAGGGAGGAAGATATGATGAGCGACCTCATCAAATTCCTGCTTCTGAATACCGGACTTTGCGATTGTATGCAGGAGATCCTAGGTTTCGCAATGCATTCCTTATTTGTTTCATCTCCTGTTTGAAAGCGATCTGTCTGGACTGTCATATGCAGTGAACCACATCTTGAAAAGTGGTATACACATGCAAAACATCTCGGCAAGTGACTTTATGGATAAAGTCAATGTCCAAGACAGTATTTTGGATTCTCACCTGATTAATCTCATGGCGTGTCAGCGTGGTACTAATGAGTACTGGTACCGTCGTCATGGTGATTTAAAATGTATGCTGAGGAACGTAGGAACTCCCACATGGTTCCTCACTCTGAGCTGTGCTGAGTATGGCTGGAAAGACTTACTTGAATTTCTACGAGAGGCAAATGCTAACGTAGAAAACATTGAATTCAAGACACCCGGAGAACTGTGCTCTTTGGATCCAGTCAATGTATGTAGGTACTTCAATCATAGATTTGAAGGTATGATGTCTTTCATCATGAATAAGAAGAATCCACCTCTTGGAGAGGTGTTGGATTTCTTCTGGAGGAAGGAGTACCAAGCAAGAGGTGCTCCTCATATACATATGTTGCTGTGGATCAAGGATGCACCTAAATTTGGAACGGATGCAGAAGACTCAGTGATGAGTTTCATAGAACAGTATTCTACGTGTGCTGTTCCAAACGCAAAGGAGAAAAAAAGCCTAAGAGAAAAAGTTCTACGTTTCCAAAGCCATCGATGTGGAAAGTACTGTTGTCGTAAATTCCGGAACAAAGACAAGTTCTACACCAAATGTCGTTTCGGCTATCCACGACCGGTGATTTCTAAAGGAAGAGTGAACAGTTTGATGTCTTCGCTGCGACATAATGTGATGAAGAAATCACCTAAAAACACATACAATTTGAAGAGGAACGAAGAGTCTAAGTACATCAACGACTACAACCCGGTGATTTTGTCCATGTGGAATGCTAACATGGATATACAGTTTGTGGCTGATAACTGTATGGCTGTGGCTCGGTATGTGACATCTTACATCACCAAAAAAGAGAAGACAGAATTGAAGGATATGTGGGAGGACATTTCCCATGAAAAGAGCCTCAGCAAGAAGTTGTTCAGTTTCAGTCTGAAGATGTTGTCGCATCGAGAAATCGGAGCTTACGAATGTTCTGACCGGTTGTCTTCAGCAAGTCTCTATGCCAAGTCCAGGAGTATCGTTTGGGCGAGTGTTGGTCTTGCTGCAACGCGTAATCGAGTTCTCAAACCTGTGCGGGAAATTGAGTATTTGGCGGAAAAGGAGCCAAACAGTACCGACATTTTGAAGACCAACATGTTGGATACATATTATCCAAATCGAAGCAGTCACCTCGAGAATGTTTGTCTGTATGAGGTTCTGCAAAATTACATATTCAAGAGGAACATCAAAGAAGATACTGAGAAAGGAGTGTATGCTGTAATAGGAAGTGAGGGATCTCTGGTCAAGCAAAGAAAATGCCACTTGATAAACCATCGAAAATTGAGTGGCGAATCTCCTGAAAAAAAGGAGTTTTTCTATTTAGCACTTTTGCAACTTTTTAAGCCTTGGCGTGCAGAAGAGGAACTGCTTGGAGATTTCCTTTGTTACGAAGACTCTTTCAATGCTGCCAAGGAGACCATAGAATGTCCTGCTTTTCCCAAATATGTAGAAATGTTGAATGTGGAAATTGAGCAGGAAGCAACGATTGCAGCCGAGATTGCCAGAGACAGTTCTCAGGACAGTCAGAGTTCTGCTTCATTGAGTCAGGATCCACTAGGAGGACCTGTTATCGAAAATGAAGCTGCCACTGCTATGAATGAAGTGGAAAGAGCCATGGCACATGCTCAGGAGGATGCGGTTAACTTAGAAGAGTTGGAAAGACAACTCAACGTTGAGCAGAGGAAAATATATGACGAAGTTACCATGCAAATTGATCATGGATTAAGTCATGACAAGAAAGAGTGCTCATGTACGTCGTTGAAGCCTGTCCGACTGTACGTGAGTGGAGAAGCGGGAACTGGAAAAAGTTTCCTTATTAAAGCAATTTCATGTTATTTGCAGGAAAGGACAGAGTCATCGCTGTCTTGTGTTGTCACCGCTCCAACTGGACTGGCAGCACATAACATTAAAGGGATTACTTTACATCGTTTACTGATGCTGCCAGTGGAGCATGACAACAAATTAGAATATCACAAGCTATCTGGAGATGCTTGTTTTGAAGTTTCAAGAGTCTTGAGGAAAATGAAACTTCTTATCATTGACGAAGTAAGCATGGTTTCCAATGTCATGCTTGCCTTTGTGCATTTGAGAATGCAAGAAGTTCTCAAAACAGAGTATGATGTGTTATTTGGTGGCAAACACATCATTGTTTTCGGAGATCTTCTGCAGCTGACACCAGTGAAAGGGCAACCTGTGTTCAAAATGCTCACGCATGAAGATACCAGGAAGTGCTTAGGGAGCATTGGCAACGTCAATATATGGTTAAACTTCAATTATGCTGAACTGCATGAAAATATGCGTCAGGCAAAGGATGAAGTTTACAAGACTATTCTACAAGATGTTAGAATTGGAAAAGTGACCGAGCATGGGAAAGAAGCTTTACATGCATGATTACTGACAAATTTATATCCAGACCAAGATGTTCTGCCTGAGAATATTTTTCAGAAAATTACTGAGAAAAAATCTGGAATATGTTTGATGCCAACTCTTGCAGCATGTGCCAAATTCAACAACAAAATGTTGCATTTAGAAAAGCAAGAGATTGTGAAACTGGAAGCTATTGACAGAGTAGAGCATATGGGATCAACAATTATTTTGTCTGAGAATCTGAAAACAAAATTGGATTCATTAGAGAAGAGTATATCTAAAACTGCAGGTTTTGAAAAAATTCTGAATGTGTGCTTGAACTGCCGTATAATTTTAAGAAGGAATTTACATGTTGAAAGAGGTCTGGTAAATGGATCAATGGGTAATGTTGTTGATTTTGTGAAATACAGAAATAGAGATGAAATTGAATTTTTAAAAATTAAATTTGATGGCATTGAGGAAGTACAGCTAATTGGTCGTTGTTCTGCTAGATTTTTGCTTGTAAAAGACTTATATGTTCGTCGTAAGCAGTTTCCTGTTTGCTTTTCATATGCGGTGACAATCCATAAATCGCAAGGTTTAAGTGTAGACTGTGCATTGGTGAATATTGGCAGTTCTGTGTTCAAGGAGGGTATGGCATATATGGCATTGTCACGAGTTAGAACTTTATCGGGATTGTACTTGATTGAGTGTGATGTCACAAACATTTGTGCGGATCTAGATTGTGTTAAGGAATACAATAGGTTAAGAAGAGAGTATGCGCCACATTTGCCTCAGTATCCTTTGTTTGAGAAACGTGTGGTAGGCCGGAAACGAAGAAATGTGACCAATACTGGGGAGGTTGTAGCAATAAGACGAAAAGTCGATGAACCTGAAATTATAAGCAGAAACAAAAAGGATTCTGTTGAAGATGTTGTTGGTTTTCAATTTGAAAACAGTTCTGGTGTCAACTGCTATGCTAATGTAGTGGTTAATGTTTTGTTTTCTCTAGAAAATGTAAAAGAAGAGATTGTGGTCAATTCTGATCAAAGATTTTGCAGTTTGTTAAATTCTGTGTTAGAGAAATGTAGCACTGATAGAACAAACATAGAAAGTGTGTCTGAAAATCGAAATCTGTTAGACAGATGTTCAGGCCAAACACAATTCTCTCAAAATAGTCAGCAAGATTGTCAGGAGTTTTTAATGTATATGCTTGATGTATTGCATGAGGAAGGTGTAGATGTAGATCACCTGTTTGGGCTTTCTTATCAATGGCAGCATGACTGCGAGAACTGTAGGGTATCAAGTACTACTAGTGTAGACTCAGAAAGATTTATATATTTAACTTTGCCAGACAGTAAATCAGTCTCTTTTAATAAGCTAGTAAAAGCAGCTGATCACAACATGGAGTGTAGCCAATGTGAATCTGAAATGATGTCCACATTATTTATACGAACATATGGCCAGTATGTCATTTTAATGTTCCAACGATGTAGGCCTGATGGAACAAAATTGACAACTTTAATTAAAAATGTTGTGGCTTCACAGTTGTCAATATCAGGAAGGACTTTTGTAACTGTAGCAATTATATATCATGATGGTCCTTCAATAACATCAGGACATTACACAGCTTATTTAAAGTGCAGAAATGGCTGGTCATTCTGCAATGATTCTGTTTTAATTTTTTTAAAAAAATTGCCGTATGACCTTAAAAACTCTTACCTGGTGTTTTTAAAACCAAAATTTTAGGGAAAGAATCTCGGGATGTGCTCTGAGGAATTTCAAGAAGTTCTAATGGCTCCTACACGATTTGGCCTTGAGGATAAGTGTAGTACAGAGACATAACTTCTTACCATAACACTGGACGTCATGGAGAAATACGTGCACTTTGAATGAGTTCAGAAAAACTGTTTCTTTTTATAAGTTAATTGAAGCAGCCAATCAAAACATGGAGTAGAGGGAATGTAAGTCTGCAATGCTGTCTACTGTTTTACATTGCTTTGTGATTAAAAGTGATGTAGAGAGTTAAATAATTGTACTAGTCATAAAGGTAGTGTAAGTCTGCTTCATAGTAAGCAGTATCAGTGTGATAGGAAAGGTAGAACATGATTGAGCAAGAAGGGGAAGATATTACTAGTCCAGGATTGTGAAAATGATCTTCAACATTTTAATTGTGAAAGTTGCGGAAATACAACATGACGGGATTGGCTTAAAAGAATTCTAAGAGTTATAAATGGCTCAGACACGATTTGGCCTTGTGGAAACGTGTGGTAGAGAGCGAGAAGTCATTTATTGTATGTAACAAGTTTTTGAAAACGATGGAGGTTTTCTTTCAGAAAGTGGCGGGTTGAAAGTAATAACAGCACAACAGAGTGTAAGCTGTTCATAGGACATCCTTCGCCGTCATGGAAAGTAAGTTAACTTTAAGGAGTTCTGAATTCTGATTTGTTATGTTGTATGGGTTTTTTAAACACAATCATTTTGATTGTGTTTTTTTTTCCCCGCTGTTATATGATGAATACCTTCAACTCACTGTTTTAGTGAAATTTGATACATTCTGAGAACAGCAAAAATAAACCATTTAACATGTATATTTAATTCTGTTCTGTTTGCATTTATGATGTACATGTAGAACTGTGTAGGAGGCATGGAGAAGGTGAGGCTTCTGTAAGTGTCAAAGTTGTTGCATACAGTGCTCATATTCTACGTAGTCTTTTATATTTCATTACTTTCACTGTTTCTGACTGATCTAAAATTTTTTTTTTAAAAAGAACAGTAAGTATAAGGGAAGGAAACAGACAGTTATGTTAAAAGAAAGACAGCTATAGGGAGTAAACTAGGGATACTGTTACCCGCAATCCTCTGCTGATGATGTCACTGACCATGTCATGAATGATGTAATATGTGACATCATCAGCAGTGGATTACGGGTAATAGTATCTCTAGTTTACTGCCCTATAGCTGTCTTTCTTTTAACATAACTGTCTGTTTCCTTCCCTTATACTTACTGTTCTTTTTAAAAAAAAAAATGTTTTGGTTCGCTCCCGGTTCGCGTACCGGCGAGCAAACTGGGAAGCGAACTAAGAGAAATAGAGGTTGGCACAGTTCCAAATATTGTACCAATTTTTTAATAACGGGGAGGTAGCTCTGAAAAGAACTTTTTTTTTATTGTTTTTGTTGTTTTATATTTTTTTATTATTTTTCTGAACATTTTTTTACTTTTTTTGAATTTTTCTGAACGGTTTTATATTTTTTGGGGTTTTTTTTCGGGGGGGAACGAAAACGATTCATTGTAAAGGGCTCAACAGGAGCAACAAAAAAAAAAGAATTTATTATTTGGGGCGTTTCGTACAAACTTGCATATGATTGTCAATAGCTCTGTTGATCAGAGTGATGCTACTTTCTCTGTAGCAAATGAATCCACTGCAATGTACGCAGACTTGTTTTACTTCACCAAATCTCATTTGTATATTTGGCACCATCTCCCTGCCCTCTGGTCCCGTTACTTCCGGTACAACAGATCTTCTGGCCATAATAGGGAGATTATCTAGGTCGTTACGAAACTGTGCAGCACTGTAGTTGTTAGGATGCCACCTAGTCATATGGCGATGCATTGTGTAGTTTCCGTAACTGTATTTTTTCTCGGTCCCTCTGGACAGTCTATCTTGACATATAAGGCAAGTTACGTATCTTGCATTTACTTTTTTCTGACCTTTGGGAAATTTAAAAAATTGCCAAATGAAGTTTTCTTTCCGGTGAGACGTCCTGGGCTCCTCAGGCAAAAACTGCCTCTCTTCTTGCTCTTCTTCCTCTTCCCCTCTTCCTCTTCTTGCTGAATTATAACTTCAGCAGGTGGTCCTCTCTTCCTTGGATGTGGTGGAGGTGGTGGGGAAGCACCAGCTGAAGCTACTAAAGAAGCCATTGCTCACTGGTAACAAAGGGTCTTTCTCTCACAAAGATGAAAGTCAGAGTGAGGAAAGAAGGAGGGATTTTCATCATTTGGGAAAAACAATAGTTCTCAACCAATGAAAAGTGTTCATTTTAGATTATATGACCTAGTCTTACATCATTAGGAAACCAAAAGTGAAATGAACCAATGAAAAGTGTTATTACCAAGTCACATGACCTGCTGTGTTTACGTTACGCGCTTTGCGCCGCCTCCCGGTTTGCTTCCAGGATCCTGCGCTTTGCGCCTCGGTTCGCGTACCAGTTCGCTAACGTAGCACGTCATATGACGTATCACGCGACAACGCGAAACGTCATGCGGACGGGAGGCGTCACGATGTTGTTTTCTAATGTGGCAGTTGCGGTAAAGGAACGTTTACCGGCTCGCGGTCTATTTCGCGGCATCAAGGTCAGCTAACGGGAAGCTTCCCGATTCGCGAAGCGGGAACGAAGAAAAAAAAATATTAAAAACATTTTTTATTAATAAACATATAAAATATATTTTTGGATTTAAAGAAGAATACATTTTACAGCTACAGATATTAGCTGTTAAAAAACCAATGAAATTCACTGAAAAAACCATAGGTTATAGACCATATATAGTTAGGAATTAGCATTTACAAAACCTTGAAAATTCACTGAAAAAACCATAGGTTATAGACCATATATAGTTAGGAATTAGCATTTAGAAAACCTTATTTTACTCACACAAAACCATTGAAATTCCATATATAGTTAGTTGCACTAACTATATATCGCGCACCCGCAATCCACTGCTGATGATGTCACATATTACATCATTCATGACATGGTCATTGACATCACTGATGACATCACTGATGACATCTCAAATGACATCACTGATGACATCACTGATGACATCTCAAATGACATCACTGATGACATCATGACACACCAATACCAGTTACTACATACGCACTCACTGATTCCTACGTCTACACACACATTCACTCATTCACCCATACAATCACTCATACATACAGTCACTCATTATTACAACACTATCATATGCACTCATACACCTATGCAGACACTCACACACTGCCACTCATCCATGGAGTTACTCACACACCAAGTCAGTCCTGTAAAGAATCAATCACACTTCCATTTCCTTATCTATACAGTTAAACACAGAACACCATACTTCAGTGACATCACTGATGACATCACTGATGACATCTCAAATGACATCACTGATGACATCTCAAATGACATCACTGATGACATCATGACACACCAATACCAGTTACTACATACGCACTCACTGATTCCTACGTCTACACACACATTCACTCATTCACCCATACAATCACTCATACATACAGTCACTCATTATTACAACACTATCATATGCACTCATACACCTAGTCAGTCCTGTGAAGAATCAATCACACTTCGATTTCCTCATCTATAGTTAAACACAGAACACCATACTTTTCACACATATACTAACACATACTTACTCTCTTATACAATCAGTGATACAAGTACACATTGATATGCACAGAGTCACACACCTCCCAGCCAGCCACACACACACTCAGTCTTCCATACATCCACTCATTCTTCAATATGTAAAACGTATTTAAACTTTACAAAAACACACAGACACTAGATGATGTCATCAGTGATGTCATTTGAGATGTCATCAGTGATGTCATCAGTGATGTCACTGACCATGTCATGAATGATGTAATATGTGACATCATCAGCAGTGGATTGCGGGTGCGCGATATATAGTTAGTGCAACTAACTATATATGGAATTTCAATGGTTTTGTGTGAGTAAAATAAGGTTTTCTAAATGCTAATTCCTAACTATATATGGTCTATAACCTATGGTTTTTTCAGTGAATATATATATATATATATATATATATATATATATATATATATATATATATATATATATATATATATATATATATATATATATATATATATATATATATATATATATATATATATATATATATATATATATATTTTTTTTTTTTTTTCACCATACCAAACTTTCCATCAAAAGAAGGCGCTGACTCCGTGTATCAAAATTCAAGCGTTTTATTCTCAGTTACAGCTTCTGCTCAGACGCGTTTCGGCGGCTCACTCCCGCCTTGCTCACTAACATCTGACCATCTCACTGTGCACTTATATATACATACAGCGTTTGGAGCACAGACGTCACACACATAATTAGCATTGCTTGTTGCTAAGGTGATTCAATTACATCCTGGCTAGTGACGTCACAGTTATCTACAATAGGCACATTAACTGCATGGCCGTAGTGTATTCATACAATTTAACCACTTGTGCGATATTTAAACATTACGTCATGTCTAAAATAATATCACATCTTACATTGTCAGTTTTGCCCTTGGACGAGTGAAAATACTGATCGTACACTGAGGCTATTTCTACAGGTTCATGTAAACAATTCTCCGTCCTAATTGTGTCATCCACATTACGCCCTCCCATGTCCGCCCTCGTTAAACTTTAATGGATTCTGATACGTCGGCTTCAGTAAACTGGGAGACGTGTGGGTCCCTGATTGGCTAAGGGCTATTGTTGTGCGTATAACCTTAGCAACCATGCCGACAACTCTGGTTTGATTCCTAATGCGCGGAGACAGTATGCTCGAGAGTTGTGTCGGTCTAAGGCGCAGTTTATAATTGCGGCATAATGCCGGTGGGAAACTACGGTTACGGGTCTGTACCTACCCTGATGGTTTAGCTCAGGTAAGCGCGGGATGAGAGAGTGTGCCTCGGAGATTCGTTATTGCGATTGTATGCCTCAGTGCTCATGATATGTGTTTACTTGTGCTCGACCGCAGTCTAGTGAGTGTAGTGAAGTTGAACGATGGTGAAACGTACTTCACGGGTACTGGGGGAAGAAAAGGAGGCTACTAAATATGGACAGTAAGGGCTTCATCAGCATTCAGCCCTGACGGGATCTTGGAATTCAAGAGGATTATATATCTTGATTCCAATCGGCGTAAGGCCAATTTGCGGTTCCCGCCTCTCACATTTTTGGGAATGTTGTCAATAACAAAGTATGTTAGACCAGACGAATCTCCACCATGTGCTTCATGGATATGGCGCGCTACTGGGTAGGTTTGGTCTTTGTTATTTATAGCACGCAAGTGCTGTAGTATCCTGACGTGTGCTTGATGGATGGTGGATCCTACATACCGTTTCCCACATTCGCATGTAAGAACATACACTGCGAATTCGGTTTTGCAGGAAAACTGATCTCTAATAGTAAGTGGGTTTTTTCTGAAAGGTGTCACCACACTGGTTGTGTTTACACCGTGCGTGCATGCCTTGCATTTACTGCATTTTTTGAAACCGGTTTGTGATTGCAGCCAGTTTTTCTTCTTTTTAACTGCCGGGGCATTGCATACTAGTTCTGCCCGCATGGATTTAGCCTTCCTAAATGACACCAATGGGTGATTGCCCATTAGATTACCTATGGTGGTGTCATTACTTATTAAGGGCCAGTGCCTTCTCAAGATTTTGCGAAGGTTCGCATGATGTCGATTATACCCTGTGATTAATCTTGGAGGTTGTCTTTGTTGTGCGGGTGTTTCCGATGTCTGGGGAAACAGTAGATCATGTCTGTTTTTAGTGCTACACTTGGTTTCAGCTTTGTTGCATGTTGTTTCAGAGTAACCCCTTCGTTTGAGTCTTGTGAAGAGATTACGTTTGGCATCAGTAAGTCCATCAGCGGTGCTACAGTTTCGTGTCATCCTAAGGCATTCAGCGTAGGGGATCGACTGCTTAAGTGGTGTCGGGTGGAAGCTGTTGGCATGGAGGATGGAGTTACCAGCAGTTGGTTTGCGGTATGTGCGTGATTGGATTTTATCATTCTGGATGAAGAGTTCTACATCTAGGAATTGGATGTTTTCCCTGCTAGTGTTGCAAGTAAACTTCAAATTTAAAGCGTTTTCATTTAGTTTTTGAGTAAACAAAACAGCACTTTCCACACTGCCCTCCCACAAAATGAATATGTCATCTATAAAACGTTTATAGATAATAACATTTTTCGACATAGTTTCTTGATGCCCTTTCATGAGTACTTGCTCCTCCCACCAGCCCATGTGGAGGTTCGCATAGCTGGGAGAGAAGCAAGTACCCATGGCTGATCCTTGGACTTGTTGGTAGAACAGTCTATCGAAGATGAACGTGTTATTGGTCAAGCACCATTCCGTCATCTCCAGAAGCATTTTGGTGTGTTCAAATAGTGTTATTGGTCTTTTCCCCAAAAAATGTTTCATGGCATTGAGTCCATCTTTGTGTCTGATGCTCGTGTACAACGATTGGACATCCAGGGTTAGAAATAGATAATCTTCTTTCCATTTGACATCATACACTTTGGTTAAAAAATCTCCCGTGTCTTTAATGTACGCTGGTAGCTTGCGGACTTCAGGTTGCAGAAAGTGATCAATGTAAATGCTAGTGTTTTCAAATAAACTCCCCATTGCCGATATGATCGGCCTTCCTGGTGGTTTTTTGTCGTCTTTGTGAATTTTGGGGATAAAGTACATTTGAGCAGTCACAGGATAGTCGTTCTTCAGGAACTCAAACTCCTTTTTGTTTAGCAATCCTTTCCCTTTCCATTTGTATAGTTCCACGTGGTATTTCTCTTGGATTCCGATTAAGTGAGTTGGGCTGATTCTCGAATAACATTCTCTGTCTTTAAGTTGGCTGAGAGCCTCATTGTTGTACATTTCCAAGGGCCAAAGGACAATGTTTCCCCCTTTGTCCGACCACCTTACCACTAAGGTCGCCAGTAGGTATATATAGTTAGGATTTTTTCTCTATGGGATTTTTGAAAATTCTATGTCTAATAACTTTGGCGTTTGTGGACGGAATTGGCTGAAATTTTCAGGAAAATGGAACATTTTGTTTCTGAGCAGCCCCTGAAAATTTGGGGGGGGTTCGTCAAGGGGGGGCCGAGAAAAAAGGGGGGTCCCAAAACGTGTTTTTAACATTGAGTTTCCCATAGGGCGGTTGGCCTCACTTTTAGCTCGAACGGCTGAATGGATTTGCACGAAACTTGGCAAAATTGTAGGGACTGGTAGCCCGATGTGCCTTTTGTAGGTCTCAATATATGTGCTTCAGTGGATTTTGAGAAATTAACGTTCAAAAAAAGATATATATCTGTAACAGCGGACCGGGCAGCGCTCCGCTACGCGTACTTTTCGCGCAACGGAGCTTTGTGAAGCGAAGCTGATTGGTTCTCCGGAGTCTGTCAACATTCCAAACAGTCCGTAGCGGCCGCCATCTTGTCTCTCGGTAGGATCGAGAGACAAGAGGAGGCCAAAGCGAAGGGGCAAATGACCATAAGGGGGCATAGTAGATCCTCGCTGACCCTCTAGGTTTGATGTGGAGGTTTTAAAAGGGTCCCACGGGGCAAAAAAAAATAATAATAATAATAATCGAACGGCTGAATGGATTTTCACGAAACTTGGCAAAATTGTAGGGACTGGTAGCCCGATGTGCCTTTTGTAGGTCTCAATATATGTGCTTCAGTGGATTTTGAGAAATTAACGTTCAAAAAAAGATATATATCTGTAACAGCGGACCGGGCAGCGCTCCGCTACGCGTACTTTTCGCGCAACGGAGCTTTGTGAAGCGAAGCTGATTGGTTCTCCGGAGTCTGTCAACATTCCAAACAGTCCGTAGCGGCCGCCATCTTGTCTCTCGGTAGGATCGAGAGACAAGAGGAGGCCAAAGCGAAGGGGCAAATGACCATAAGGGGGCATAGTAGATCCTCCTTGACCTCTTAGGTTTGATGTGGAGGTTTTAAAAGGGCCCCGCGGGGCAAAAAAATAATAATAATAATAATCGAACGGCTGAATGGATTTGCACGAAACTTGGCAAAATTGTAGGGACTGGTAGCTCGATGTGCCTTTGCTAGGTCTCAATATATGTGCTTCAGTGGATTTTGAGAAATTAACGTTCAAAAACAAGATATATATCTGTAACAGCGCTCCGCTTCGCGGAGATAAAATTATATCTGTATTACCTAGCTGTTGCTAACACCAGTTAGCGACGGCTAGTAGGAGATAGCGACCATCTTGGGCCCCACTCTGCATGTGAGTGATATTTATCACTAATGACATGCAAAGTGGGCGTGCCAAGATGTTAGCGACTGGAAACAGTCGCTAACATCGCTATCTCCTATTATCAACTTTTGGAAATATTCGAGATAAGCGCGAATATCTCCAAAAAGTAGCACCTGCCCTGAGCAGTTCTTAGCCATGTTATCCAATGGGAGGTGGATAACATGGCTAAGAGCATTAGCTCGGTAATGCATGAATATCGCTGAGTTTTCAGCGATATTAATGCATTGCGGTCGTTTATTATCGTATTTGCGATAAACCTTGATAATAGCAAGGTTTATCTGCGATAATTTCTGACGATGCTTAGCGGTAAAAAAATCGTTGCTAAGCATCGTTAGGGATAAATATCGCTTAACTTTGGTAATATGCCCCAACGTCTGTTAACGTTCGATTCGAAGGAAATCAGGAAGTGTTGAAAAACATTGTCTGCGCCATCTTTTCTTTTTTCAAATGCCACACTTTTGTCGTGCATGGCAGCCATTTTAGATGCCTTGACCAGACCCACTCTCTGCACGCTGTCGATCCTTAGCATGGCTCCCCACCCTCGCAAGCATCTCCCCCAGGCAGTGGTCACCCCCGCTTTCTGTCTTATGCATGGGTAATAAACCTCCCCCCATCTGCGCTGCTCTTCCCTGAGAATCACACCCTGTGCCCGCCCGACACCTCCCTTTCGCCCTATTCACTACCGCACCCTCTGACACTCCTCTTCCTCTGTGTCCGATTGTCCAGGCCGGTCCTAGGCTATCAGCTAGCCCTGCAGATGTAGTTTATGGCCCCAGCTGTAAAGAATCACCCCTCTTCAAAGGAGTTATAGTAGATCAAGGCCCACACTCGATGAGATTCGTCACAGCAGAAGCGTTCCTATTATCTGAAAACCATCCTGTATTGTGATTGGGGAGGGGACCGAGCCTGAAGCGGAAGATTCCAGGGATGACTCTTTGTACATCAAAGTTTTTACAATTATGTGTCACATTAAAAATATATAGCACTCCGACAAAGTAGTAAGATTATAAAACTTTAATAATTTATAAATATATACAAGAAAACTAAAATAGTAATAACATATAAACATTTTTAGGGAAAAACAACGAAGTAGCGGTCGGCTGTGCGAATAGTTCCAACGCAGCACAACGTCCAGATTTCCGGCGTGGGGCGTCGCGGGGGGTGGGTCATCAGTAGCAAACTGTTGTGCGAATAGTTCCAAGGCAGCAGAACGCGCTGAAATCTAGATGACACGAAAGTGATGTCTAGTAAGTTGCCACCCAGCAAATAACGGCGTGGGGCGTCTCGGGGGGTGGGTCATCAGTAGCAAACTGTTGTGCGAATAGTTCCAAGGCAGCAGAACGATGGCACCAAGGTGATGTCCAGTAAGTTGCCGCACTGGATTTGGTATCCTACAATGCTGCTCCGAATAACGGCGTGGGGCGCCCCGGGGGAGGCGGCGTGAACGGGCTTCTCCAGGTGGAGTGTCATCTGTTGTAGTGGGGCGCCCCTTTACCGTTTCAGTTGCCATTCCGTCCGTTTTTGGTCCACTGTGTCAAAAGCCGCAATTCAGCTGAGTTGCGCCCACTCTTGCGGTGCAGCGATAGGCGGCTGTCACAGGACTCTCAAAATGGCGGCAGGCTCTTTCCTTTTTGGGCCTGGTCCACTGAAATGGCCCTGGGACACCTTGGAAATCGGACGCTTGTCTGCTAGGTCTTGGACCCCATTCTCGAAAGCGTCCCCTCCGCCTTGAGGATTTATCAAAAGTTTTGGGGGCCCCCGACTCCTGTAGGCTTCTGGTGGGGAGCGGTTGCCATGATTGCTCGCGGAATGACCACGACGGAGCTACGAGATGGTGGTGCTCTCATGCTGACGCCAGCTTCAGTCTGAAACATCCAGAAACTAGGTGGGGCTTTCATCGTTTGGGAAAAAAAAAAAGTTTTCATCCAATGAAAAGTGTTGTTTTTAGGTCATATGATCAAGCCTTCCATCATTAGGAAACCAAAGTAAAATGAACCAATGAAAAGTTTTATAAACAAGTCACATGACCTGTTATGCGGCATAGGGTATAAAATGCGGAGAAAATACGTTGGCACGTGAGGCGGCGTCAGTAGCGGACCGATGTGCGAATAGGCCGAAGGCAACACAACGCGCCAAGATCCGGATGGCACCGAGGTGGTGTCCAGCAAGTTGCAGCACTGGTGTGGCCATCCTATAATGCTGAAAGTCGGCGTGGGGCGCCCCGTTGGCCTGTGAGTTTGCGTCAGTAGCGGACCGATGTGCGAATAGGCTGAAGGCAGCACAACGCGCCAAGATCCGGATGGCACCGAGGTGGTGTCTAGTAAGTTGCCGCACTGGTGTGGCCATCCTACAATGTTGAAAGTCGGCGTGGGGCGCCCCGTTGGCCTGTGAGATGGCGGCAGTAGCGGACCGATGTGCGAATGGGGCCAAAGGCAGCGCAACAATATTTTCGGAATAGAAGACACCACAAGGCGCTGAGATGCCAAGATCCGGATGGCACCGAGGTGGTGTCTAGCAAGTTGTGGCACTGGTGTGGCCATCCTACAATGGTAAAAGTCGGCGTGGGGCGCCCTGTTGGCCTGTGAGATGGTGTCAGTAGCGGACTGATGTGCGAATGGGGCCAAAGGCAGCGCAACAATATTTTCTGAAGAGAATACACCACAAGGCGCTGAGATGCCAAGATCCGGATGGCACCGAGGTGATGTCTAAGTTGCGGACCGATGTGCGAATGGGGTCAAAGGCAGCGCAACAATATTTTCTGTATGGAAGATACCACTAGGCGTTGAGATGCCAAGATCCGGATGGTACCGAGGTGATGTCTAGCAAGTTGCTGTACGGGTGTGCTCATCCTACAATGCTGAATCTCGGCGTGGGGTGCCCTATTAGCCTGTGAGATGGCGTCAGTAGCGGACCGATGTGTGAATGGGGCAAAGGTAGCGCAAGAATATTTTCTGAATAGAAGACACCACAAGGCGCTGAGATGCCAAGATCCGGATGGCACCGAGGTGGTGTCTAGTAAGGTGCACTGGTGTGGTCATCCTACAATGCTGAAACTCGGCGTGGGGCGCCCGATTAGTCTGTGAGATGGCGTCAGTAGCGGACCGATGTGCGAATAGGCCGAAGGCAGCACAACGCGCCAAGATCCGGATGTCACCGTGGTGGTTTCATAGTTGAGAGGCACTTCATCTGCAGTGGGGCGCCGAGATCCGGATGGCACCGAGGTGATGTCTAGCAAGTTGCTGTACTGGTGTGGCCATCCTACAATGCTGATAGTCGGCGTGGGGCGCCCCGTTGGCCTGTGAGATGGCGTCAGTAGCGGACCGATGTGCGAATAGGCCGAAGGCAGCACAACGCGCCAAGATCCGGATTGCACCGAGGTGGTGTCTAGTAAGTTGCCGCACTGGTGTGGCCATCGTACAATGTTGAAAGTCGGCGTGGGGCGCCCCGTTGGCCTGTGAGATGGCGTCAGTAGCGGACCGATGTGCGAATGGGGCCAAAGGCAGCGCAACAATATTTTCTGAATAGAAGACACCACAAGGCGCTGAGATGCCAAGATTCGGATGGCACCGAGGTGGTGTCTAGCAAGTTGTGGTACTGGTGTGGCCATCCTACAATGGTAAAAGTCAGCGTGGGGCGCCCTGTTGGCCTGTGAGATGGTGTCAGTAGTGGACCGATGTGCGAATGGGGACAAAGGCAGCGCAACAATATTTTCTGACTGACACCACAAGGCGCTGAGATGCCAAGATCCGGATGGCACCGAGGTGATGTCTAGCAAGTTGCTGTACTGGTGTGGCCATCCTACAATGGTAAAAGTCGGCGTGGGGCGCCCTGTTGGCCTGTGAGATGGTGTCAGTTGCAGACCGATGTGCGAATGGGGCCAAAGGCAGCGCAACAATATTTTCTACAATATTTTCGGAATAGAAGACACCACAAGGCGCTGAGATGCCAAGATCCGGATGGCACCGAGGTGGTGTCTAGCAAGTTGCCGCACTGGTGTGGCCATCCTACAATGCTGAAAGTCGGCGTGAGGCGCCCTGTTGGCCTGTGAGATGGTGTCAGTTGCGGACCGATGTGCGAATGGGGCCAAAGGCAGCGCAACAATATTTTCTGTATGGAAGATACCACTAGGCGTTGAGATGCCAAGATCCGGATGGCACCGAGGTGATGTCTAGCAAGTTGCTGTACTGGTGTGGTCATCCTACAATGCTGAAACTCGGCGTGGGGCGCCCCATTAGCCTGTGAGATGGCGTCAGTAGCGGACCGATGTGTGAATGGGGCAAAGGTAGCGCAAGAATATTTTCTGAAGAGGAGACACTACAAGGGGCTGAGATTCGGTTACCACCGAGGTGATGTCTAGCAAGTTGCCGCACTGGTGTGGCCATCCTACAATACTGCTCCGAATAACGGCGTGGGGTGCCCGAAGGGGGGGGGGGGAGGCGGCGTGAACGGGCCTTCCCAGGTGGAGGCTCGTCTGCTGTAGTGGGGCGCCCCTTTACCGTTTCAGTTGCCATTCAGCTGAGTTTCGGCTGCTCTTGATGCTACAGCGACAGGCGGCTGCAACAGGACTCTCAAAATGGCGGCCTGTTCTTTGGATTTGGGCCTGGTCCACTAAAATGGCCCTGGGACACCTTAGAACTCGGACGCTCGATTTTTTTTTCCTTTCCTGTACATGCAAAAAAAGGTAAATGTCCGGTACGTTACACGCTTCATCTGCCACGATGAACTCTCCAGAGGAACCGAAAAAAAATATAGTTATGGTAACTATACCATGCATCGTCATATGGAGAGGTGGCACCAATTAATTATAGTGCTGCATAAAAGAGAGATTTGGAGGAGAACCCCTGAACTGCTAGTACATTCATCAAAGAAGTGGCACTGACAGCATCAGAGGCAAGGGAAACGGTCCCAAATATTTAGAAGAACTTTGGAAAGATTAAAATGACATGTTTAGATTGTGGCAAATTAATTTCATGTGGACAGATGAGTGTTACTCTAATAAATACAGCATATGAACATCATCATAGTCGAGGGTTGGTAGAGACATTTTGACTATATCCTGGACCTGCCCGTCCTCGCCCAAAATGGCGCCGGAATAAATGGGACTCGTAACTCCTTGTTGTGTACTGGTTGCAGAACCTTGAAATCACGAGATACGTATGCAGTTTTGAAGCACATGGCGGGCGGGGACGAGAATTGATTGAATATTTCGACATCCCTATTGATATTAAGTTCTGATGTGTTATTGATTACTGTACTATTGAAAGTTCGAATTAACGTCACCCATGGTACTTGCCCGCAAATGTATATGTAGATAATTTTATTGTAACTGGCCCTGTCGTATTTTAATTATAAAATGTACGTCCACCGATTCCGTAACTGTTAGACACCTTAGTTCTTGCAACCTAATGGCCCGCCCGTTACGTTCCTCTACAGTGTAAATGTCTACTCATCATATACGATTACAGTTTGCTCCGTGGCCGGCCCACGTGGTTATAGGCTCGTATTTGTATAATGAAATTTTCACAATAAAGGTTTTTAAAAGAAAACATGGTAGTAGTATATACATTGGTAAAGTTTTTAATAATAGTCACTGTTTTAGAATCATTAAAAGGCAAGTGAAATAAAGCAGACCAATTACATGAAGGGTAAAAGGTATAATACGAAGGAACGCAGTAAAGATAAATGGTCAAGGGCTGTTGTGTTTTCTACTCCTGCAACATAAAGTGATCGATAAGAATCTCATATTCAGGCGTATCGGCGACTAAGACAGCAGGTCGACCCTCTTTTGCTCAACGGCTCCGTCATGGGACGAAGAAACGCTCTTTTTCTCGAAAAAAGAATATATTTTACTTGCAGGACAGTTGTAAATTTTCCGGGAAAGTACATTAGCCTGGAACATTATAACATATATTTAAGAAAAAATAATGTTCGGAAGTAATAAAAAGCGTAATTTTTAGGTCATATGACCAAGCCTTTCATCATTAGAATAAGAAAAGTAAAATGAACCAATGAAAAGTTTTATTAACAAGTCACATGACTTGTTATGCTTACGTTACGCGCTGCGTGCCCCGGATGACTTCCGGATGCGTTAACGCGGTGCGTCATATGACGCATTACGCGACAACGCAGGTCCAGAATATAGTCAAAATGTCTCCACCAACCAGCGGTCGGAACACAACCCCTTTCAGCAGGCTAAATAGTTCTGTTAAATGACAACAGAAGGGACAGGCAACAAGAACCATCAGTCAAAGAGGGGAGGGCTAGTTCTTCTCTACCGGGTTACATTGGGGCGCTACCGGAACTGATCGAATTGGTAGTCTACAGTGTTTCTGGATGTTTCAGACTGAAGCTGGGGTTAGCATGAGAGCAGCACCATTTCGTAGCTCCGTCGTGGCCATTCCGCAACCAATCATGGCAGCCGCTCTTTATCGTTATTTTGGGCGGGGTGGGTGGCGGAGCCGAGCTGTTTTGCAGCCATCATTGTGTGGAGTTCAGTTCATCTCACTAGTTTTGTATTTGTCATGAGGGGTTGTTCCTAATGTTTCTATTTTAGCGAGGTCAAAAAGAGATCCCATTAGTGGCCTACTGATTTTGCTCGATTCCTTTTCTTTTTTTTTTTTTACACGATTTTTCGTTATCTGCAAAGACTAAACAGAGTATTGCGACTGTGTTTGTTTGTAAATAGAGAATGAACCAAAGAGAACCAATTCTAAAACAGTAAATACTTGGATAACAATCAATCAAATGGAGAGAGAAGCAGGCACGACGTATTACAACGGGGGCAAAGGCCTGCGTTAACTACTCTTCACTATGTGCAAAGAGAGAGTACTCCTAATAGAAATGAGGGGGGGGGGGGCACCATTCAAAGCAGATCAGTGTGCATAAACACGAAAATGTTTTCACTTACCACGTACTTGACATTCGACAGCTTATGATATTTGCTATTAAAAAACCATTGAAAATCACTGAAAAAACCATAGGTTATAGACCATATATAGTTAGGAATTAGCATTTACAAAACCTTGAAAATTCACTGAAAAAACCAAAGGTTATAGACCATATATAGTTAGGAATTAGCATTTAAAAAACCTTATTTTACTCACACAAAACCATTGAAATTCCATATATAGTTAGTTGCACTAACTATATATCGCGCACCCGCAATCCACTGCTGATCATGTCACATATTACATCATTCATGACATGGTCAGTGACATCACTGATGACATCACTGATGAAATCTCAAATGACATCACTGATGACATCACTGATGACATCTCAAATGACATCACTGATGACATCACTGATGACATCTCAAATGACATCACTGATGACATCACTGATGACATCTCAAATGACATCACTGATGACATCACTGATGACATCTCATTTGACATTACTGATCACATCACTGATGACATCATTCATGTGATAATACGATGAACCTCTTCAGACTCTAATATAACCTTAGATACACTCAGTGTAAACAGACACTCATTGACTGTCACTCATCCATGGAGTTACTCAGACACTTAGTCAGTCATGCAAATAATCAATCACACCTCCATTTCCTCAACTATACAGTTATACACACCTTACTTATTCAAACATATACTAAAACATATTTACTCACTTATACAATCCTGGATACAAGTTCACAATGATCCATACAGCCACTCACACATTCACTGGCTCTTATGCACAGTTATTTATATATGTCAACTCTCACATGTACTGTGTTTTACATATGTACTTACTTTGACATGTAGCACTGAGATATCCATTCACTCACCAATACACTCATGCACACAGTCAACCGCCCATACAGCTGTTTCCACATGCACTTTTGAACCCATACATCTAGTCAATCAACTGCTCACACATCTATGCAGAGAGTCATACACCTCCCAGCCACCCACACACACACTCAGTCTCCCATACAAATGCTTGGGCAACCAATCAATAACCCATACAGTTAATCATATAGCTAATGATCAACACATGCAGCAGTTTACAGAACAACAGACATAATGATGCACAAATTAAGACAGTTTAGTCACTAACCCATGCACTCAGTGAGACACATTTAATCAGTCACTCATACAGTCAGCCATGCCCCTACTAAATCCTTCATCAAGACACTTATACATCCACTCATTCTTCAATATGTAAGACATATTTTAACTTTACAGAATTATACAGTCACTGGATGTAGTCATCAGTGATGTCATTTGAGATGTCATCAGTGATGTCATCAGTGATGTCATTTGAGATGTCATCAGTGATGTCATCAGTGATGTCACTGACCATGTCATGAATGATGTAATATGTGACATGATCAGCAGTGGATTGCGGGTGCGCGATATATAGTTAGTGCAACTAACTATATATGGAATTTCAATGGTTTTGTGTGAGTAAAATAAGGTTTTTTAAATGCTAATTCCTAACTATATATGGTCTATAACCTATGGTTTTTTCAGTGAATTTTCAAGGTTTTGTAAATGCTAATTCCTAACTATATATGGTCTATAACCTATGGTTTTTTCAGTGAATATATATATATAAATAAAAAAACGAAGGTGCTCCTTCTAGAGACCCCTCGCCAACTTCGGAGTGGCTCGCTGCCGGCGGAGCTGCCGGCAATGAATATGTCCAAAGAACGGGGTTCCGATGAACGCTCAGGTCACAAAACACACAGAGGGTCCAGAGTCTTACGCCAAAGTATCGAGGTTTATTACATCCATAAACCCTGTCGTGACGCGTTTCGCGCTCCACAGAGCGCTTGTTCACTCAACAAACAACATGAAAACTCCATGTTCAAAACACATTGAGGCGGTGAGTGCATTGTCATAGAAAGCGGACTCAGTTAATGGTGCCATCTTGGAGTAGTACAACATGAATACTGCATGGTTCACAATCAACGTGATTAGATCATATTATTCGCAAGTTCATACATTTCATTTCATATACATGTATAATGATGTTCTTCATTTGTGCATAATTAAAAACATGGTTAAACCACTGCAACTCCTAAGTAAAATTGCGCCCACTGCCCATGTTCCGGCATAGTGCATTCTGGGAATACGAGTCTCATAGTTTACTCATGAGTTGATTAAAGTATGTTAGGGCATATGCATTGTACATTAAACTTGTCCTGTCCATACCAGAAGGAATGTATGTCTCTGTGTCAGCAGCCGGAGGGCTATCGAATGTAGATACCAGGGTATGTAATTACTCGAAACGCTCTAAAGCATGAGTAGCTTTAACATGGCAGTGACATAAAATGCTCAATTGGACTGGGAAGATGTGTCCCATGTGTTTTCTCTGCGATACTGGCTGGTTAGTGCCCATCTGCAATCGTTGATATGTGTCCTACCTCAATATGTGTCGGAGATACAGGGGAAAGATCTAGATACGCTTTTCTGGTATATGGCTGCTGAGTGTCTCAACTAGAAGTGGTATTAAGGCTGGTTAGTGCCTGTATCTGATTCGACCCATGAACAAGTTATGTGGTATAGGACTATCTTGCAACTTCGCAAAAATATCTCACCTCTTACGTCTTGAAACATGAACATACATAATCAATAAAAATGAAAGTGTGACCTCATGTAACGTAACTGGAAAATATGTAAAGCGCTCTGATACCTGATTCGGTTCGGGTCTAGTTCGCGCTATATAAAACTCTGCAAAAAAAGTAAAAAAAAAAAATATATATATATAAGTGATAAAGTGTAAAGCAACCTCATACATTATAGAATATCAATAAGTGAATAAAAACAAGTTATACTTGATTACACGGATACCCCATCCTCAAGGGAAAATAGAAGATGAATCACGGAGAAAGGTTTAGGGTGTGGGTGCCACAAATGCAGCAACGTCCCTCCCTTCCTTCCTGTGAAAAAGAGAGAAAAGAAGAAATATTAGATATTTGAAAGAAGAATAATGTACATTCTAAACTTCTTCCAGTTTTGTTATAAATAACTAACAATTCATGTAGATACATCAGCAAACACATAAGTTTATTTATTGTGTAAGTGTATGGCCATTTCCTCATCCATGTTATGCCCCCTTGGGTAACGGGTGCACATACTAATGATGTACCTGGATTCTTTCTGCCTAAGTGTCAAAGTGCGGTTACCTCCTCTTTGGCCAAGATTAACTTGTTCTACAACGAAAAAGGATAGTTTCGTTGGACCAGAGTAATGAAATGCTTCAAAGTGCCGTGCAATTGGGTACTGTCTGTCATTTTTGCTTATGGCTCTGGTATGTTCCAGGATTCTTTTTTTTGCCATCCACCCGCATATTTCAAGTTGCACGGGCATACCAAAACATAGATTGCAAAGTTGCTCGTGCTTGTTAAAAATGGTTTGATTTTAGTCATACTCTTAGTACTAGGATTCCAGTATTCCTTTACATGCAGCTATTGTTGCAGGCTTTGCAGTGCCCGCACAGGTAAAACCCAAAGGGATCAATACCTCTATTAAGATTAGTGCTACTCAAGTTGTACTAAGATGTCTCTTAGATTACGACCTCTTCGGTATGTGATACTGGGTCTATTGGGCAGTGTATCTCCAATTATTGGATCACTTTTGAGAACATTCCAATTCCTGTTAATGTATTTACGTATTTGGAGTTACCATTGTAATTCATTATGATACGTGTTTGCGAGGTCTCAATATTTTCACTTAAGGTGGGTGTAATCGTGTTGAGAAGAGTCTCACGTTTAACTATTTTGACTTTCTCACTTGCCCGTTTCAAAACCCACTTAGGATATCCTCTTTCCAGGAATCTTTGTATCATAGTAGATTCCTCTTTGCTGTAATCTGACTCAGTGCTGCAGTTTCTTTTAGCTCTGAGTAGCTCACCATATGGAATGCTCCATTTAAGATTTTCCGGGTGGCTACTCAGACCATGTAAAAGAGTGTTACCTGCTGTGCTTTTCCGGAACGAGACTGTTTGTAAGGAGTTCTCCCTCACTAACACCTTCGTGTCAAGGTATTCAACTTCTTTCTCATTGATATTACATGTTAGTGTAATATTCATTTGATTCTGAATAAGTCTTGAAATAAAGTCTAAAGCTTGTGTTTTGGTCCCTTTCCAGACAACAAAAATGTTGTCTATGTAACGGTGCCAGACGCACACCTTATCAAAATCATTCTCAAAGTTACTGCATGCCATTTTGTCATTCTCCCATGCCCCCATAAAGAGATTCGCAAAACTTGGGGCAAAACATGTACCCATTGCTGTCCCATGTGTTTGCACAAAAATGTCTTCATTGAAAAAGAAGAAATTATTCTCCAGACAATAGCTAATCATGACTAGGATCATCGTTGTATGTTCTAGGTAACAAAGTTTTCTTCCTTTTAGAAAGCGTGCCCAAGCCTCTATACCTTGTTTATGTTCGATTATAGTGTAGAGGGAGTTGACATCCATGGTAATGAGAAGCGAACCTCTCTCCCACACTAGATGGTCAATTTGTTCTAGAAAATCTTTTGTATCTCTTACATGTGACTTTAACGCAGTAACGTAGTCTCTCAAAAAATGATCTACATAACAAGACACATTTTCCAAAACACTCCCTTTTGACGAGATTATTGGTCTCCCAGGTGGATCTAATCTGCATTTATGTATTTTTGGCAATAGATAGAGTATTGGCAGAACAGAATGATCTTTTTTCAAAAAACAAAATTCCTCCCACTCAATGAGTCCTCTATCTTTCCATTCTGTGAGTTTCTCCCAAATCCCTTTGATACTCAGGTTGTATTCTGTACGGTTAGATTTTCTATATGTTCTTTTATCACTTAATTGACGTTCTGCTTCCCTGATGTACAGTTCTCTGGGCAAAATGACAATGTTACCCCCTTTATCCGCGGGTTTTATAAGAATGCTGGTGTCTGCGGCTAGTTCCCACATCGCTTTTTTCTGTGAGAAAGTAAGATTGTGTTTGAGTTTCTTCATTTGTTTAGGCCAGTTCATGCTCCATAAATCTAACAATTCTTTTCCTACTATGTCTTGGAAGGTATCGATATTATCGTTGTTCATTTTGGGAAGAAAGGGCGATTTAGGCCTGAAATAAGGGACCGATTATGATCGCGGACGGACTTGAGTCCGTCCGCGACCCCTGAGCCGGAGGGAACGTCCGCAAGGGCTGCGACGTTCCCTCCAAGCAGATTAGGATGTGACCGCCAGGGTGGCGGTCACATCCTCTATCTTTAACATTGCGGTGGGTGCAGCTTCAAGCTGCACCCGCCGCAAGGTTAAAAATGCATGCATCGTATTTGCATGCACAAAGCGGCAGGCACCACGCAGTGCCTGCTGCTTTGTGCACGCAAATGCAGGGGGGTACCACAGGTACCCCCCATGTGCAGCCCCCACCCCACCTTCACCCAGGGGGCCCGCAACAGGCCCCCGAAGTGAAAGTCCGTATGCTTTTCCACGGCAGAAAAGCCACCGCGGAAAAGCATGCCTTTCACACCATCCTAATATGGCTGGCGGTGTCTGATAGACACCGCCAGCCATGTTAAAGCTTTTCCGCCGCGGTCGGAAGGCGACCGCGGCAGAAAAGCTGCGGAGGGAATGCCAGACCCACCAGCCATCCTAATATGGCGGTGGGTCTTTCGAGGCTCCGCAGCTGTTTTCCCGCATCCTCCGGGCAGGCGGTGGCTTCCGCCGGCCCGGAGGATGCGGGAAAACCGCAATCATAATAGGCCCCTTAGTGTGGGCTGCTTGATCATGTCTGATCTCCATGGCATCTAGCATGCGTAGTGCATCTGAACTGAGATCATGACCATCTTCTTCATTGCCCAGTTCATCAAATACCATCATAGTGTCAATGTCACCTATAATCAGTTCTTCATCAGGTGCACCTCTTTCACTCGATTGGCTTGCTCTATTCCTAGTTGGTTTCAAAGTATGCCATTTCTTTAATTTTAATTTTCTACAGAATTTAAATACATCAATTCTGTCATCCACATAGTTCATAGGTGTAGTTGGGCAGAAGGACAGGCCTAGGCAAAGGGTTCTTTTGTCTTTAAGGCTAATTTTTTTGGGTGATAGGTTTACTATAGTTTGGTTTACCTGCTCATCATCCATAATTACTTCTTTTTGTATACAGCCTTTTTGTTTCCCACGTGCTCCTGTTTTTTGTTGTCTCCGCCTCTGTTTGCAAATATTCCTCCTCTTGTGTATAAGTGGCTACATGGGTTACTGAGTAGCTACATGACTGTCGATATGGGCATTAGCTGTTTCTTTTAGTATCAGAATAAGTGTCTGTATGGTTTGATGGGGTATTACTTAGCGCATAAATGCATGAATGAGTGACTCACTGTTTGCATGTGTTTTGAAGACAGCATGTGTGCAGGACTGTATGGGTGGATGAGTGTGTGTATGGGCGTGTTAGTGAGTGAATGACTGCCACAATAGTGTCTTTATGAGTAAGTACATATGTTCTAAAATAGCATATGTGAGTATTGATGTATATAAGTAAGGATATATGACAGTGACAGATTGAAAGAGTTCCTGTATAAATAAGTATGTGTTTCTATAAGTAATTGTTTTAGAGAGTAAGGGGCCCATTAGGATGTCGGGCGGAGAAAATCCGCCCGACAACCTCACTAGTTCCCCCCCGCCATATTAGTATGGCGGGGTGAACCTCGGCGGACGGAAAGACCGTCCACCGCTTTTCCGCCCCGGTCTCCTTGCGGCCAGGGTGGAAAAGGAATATTATGGTGGCGGTGTCTATCAGACACTGCCAGCCATATTAACATGGGCATTTTACAATGCCGCCACGGAAAGGCATGCGGTATTCACTCTGGGGGCCCCCTGCGGGCCCCCAGAGTGAAGGAGGGGTGGGGGCTGCACACGGGGGGATACCTCTGGTACCCCCCCACATTTGCATAAACAAAGCGGGAGGCACCGCGCGGTGCCTGCCGCTTTGTTTATGCAAATGCTGCAATGCATTTTTAGCATTGTGGCGGGCGGTGCAGAGAGCACCGCCTGCCACAATGCTAAAAATACAGGATGTGCCCATCACTGTGGTGGGCACTTCCTAATACCCCCCACAGGACCCCCACCCTTATGGCGGGTGGTCCCTATTACCACGAGGATGGCGGGCGGGCAAAGTCCGCCCACCATCCTAATGACCCCCTAAGTATGAGTACGTTTCTGTAGAAATAAGTGTAGTGGTGTGTGTTGAGCTGTATATGCAAGTAAATGGATGTTTGATAGTTTATTTCCATGTGTGAGTATATGTGTGAATAACTCTATGTATAAGTGTAGGTGTGTAATAGGATGTATAGGTGTATGAGTACATATGATGAGTGAATACATGTATGAGTGACTATATAGAACTATTTGTGAATGAGTGGATGTGGATGTAGATTTTGGAATTTTTGAATAGGTTGTTCTAACTGGTATTGGTATCTCCATTTTTTTGAAAATGTTAGGTTCTATTTTTGAATGTGTGCATCAAAGGTTATATTAGGGTGAGAGGAGGTCTGCCACTCTTTCACAAGGATGATATCATGAGTCATGTCACTGACCATGTCATGAGTGATATAATATGTGACGTCATCAGCAGTGCATTGCAGGCGCGCGAGTTATAGTTAGCTGAATTAACTATAACGGGGGAATTTCAATGGTTTTGTATGAGTGAAATGTCCAGCTAACTATAACATGTGTAAAAGCTATGTTTTTTTCAGTGAATTTCAAAGGTTTTTTTAATGCTAATTTTTAACTATAACGTGCCTAAAACCCATGGTTTTTTCAGTGAATTTCAAAGGTTTTTTTAAATGCTAATTTTTATCTATAAAATGTGGCTGAAACTTATGGTTTTTTCAGTAAATTTCAAAGTTTTGTAAATGATAATTTTTAAATGTATTAATTGTTATATTTTTTTATACTGATTTACTACATTATTTTAAATTATTTATTTTTAGATATTTTATGTTTTAAATTACATTACATATTTTTTATATAAATTGAAAAATAAATGTTTGAAAAAAAATTGAAATTGTAATATATATTTTTTTATTTTTTTTATTTATATATATTTTATATACCAGGCAATAATATCCTATGGAAGGAAATTCAAGTTACTGTAACTACGATTAGAATTACTTTTCAGGATCAGTAGTGGGCTGAAGGATGCATCACTGAGGTCTCTCCTGATAACAGGTGAGTAAATCGTAATTCGTAGTTCGGCTGATTTTTGAGGAATTTTTTAAAGTTCCAAAACTTTACACTTAGAAGAATTTCCAAGTAAAACATGTCAATGTTAGCCTATGAAAAGAAATTCAAGTTACTGTAACTACGATTAGAATTACTTTTCAGGATCAGTAGTGGGCTGAAAGATGCAGCACTGAGGTCTCTCCTGATAACAGGTGAGTAAATCGGAATTCGTAGTTCGACTGATTTTTTAGGAATTTTTTAAAGTTCCAAAACTCCACACTTTGAAAAATTTCCAAGTGAAATCAGTCAATGTTAGCCTATAGAAGGAAATTCAAGTTACTGTAACTACGATTAGAATTACTTTTCAGGATCAGTAGCGCACTGAAAGATGCAGCACTGAGGTCTCTCCTGATAACAGCTGAGTAAATCGAAATTCGTAGTTCGGCCTATTTTGTGAAGAATTTCTTAAAGTTCCAAAACTCCACACTTAGAAAAATTTCCAAGTGAAACCAGTCAATGTTAGCCTAGAAAGGAAATTCAAGTTACTGTAACTACAATTAGAATTACTTTTCATGATCATTAGTGGGCTGAAAGATGCAGCACTGAGGTCTCTCCTGATAACAGGTGAGTAAATCGGAATTCGTAGTTCGGCTGATTTTATAGGAATATTTGTACGTTTCAAAAATAGACACTTAGATACTTTTCTGGTGAAAACCACACAATAGATTCCTATGGAAGGAAATACAAGTTACTGGTAAGTATGCTTAGATTTACTTTTCAGGGTCCGTACAGGGCTCAAAGATGCAGCACTGACGTCTCTTGTGATAACATGTGAGTACATCCGAATTCGTAGTTCGGCTATATATATTGTGCTCAATAGTGAAGGAAGGGGGTGGGGCCTGAGGTGACATGTGTCCAAACACGTCCTGGGAAACGTTTTAGCGGGGGGAATTAGATCTTCTTCAATCCTGAGGTCCCCTGTGAGCCAACTAGCCCACCAGGTACCTTCAGTATGCGCAAGGGAGCTGTGTTGCAGAGAGGTGTTCGGAGGGCACGCCCCCTTTTTACAACACGCTGCAACGCAGCTCCGTGGCGCTTAATGGAGGTACCTGTTGGACTAGTTGGCCCCTAGGGAACCTCTGGATAGAAGAGGAATTAATTCTCCATCTTAAAACGCGCCATAGGGCATGTTTGCACACATATCACCTCAAGCCCCGCCCCCTACCTACACCACTGTGCAAACGCGCCCCGTAGCGCGTTCTAAGTTGGGGGATTAAGTCTCCTTGCATACTTGGGGTCCCTGAAGGCCAACTAGCCCACCAGAACCTCCAGTATGTGCCAGGGGGCTGTGTTGCACAGAGGTGTAATGAGGCCCCGCCCCTTTTACACCTTTCTGCAACGCAGCCCCCTGGCACGTTTACAGAGTGGGAACTAATTATCCTTGAATGCTGGGGACCCCTGGGGGCCAACTACCCACCAGGAACCTCCAGTATGCGCCATGGTGCTGCGTTGCTGAGAGGTGTAAAAAGGGGCATGGCCTCTTTGCACGTCTCTGCAAGGCAGCCCCCTAGCGCATACTGGAGGTTCCTGGTGGGCTACTTGGCCCCCAGGGACCCCCAGTAGTCAAGGGAAATTATTTCCCCCTCTGCAAACGCGCCAGGGGGCGCATTTGCAGAGTGGTGCCTTAATGTTTTTTGGGGGATTGGCAGTGTACGTGTACCCTGCATGTATCCTGGGATTTTTTTTTTTTAAATAATTGGGGGGGCCTTGGGGTTCCTTGTGGGACCTCCTGAGCAGGTCTAGGGGGTCAGGAACCTCCAGTATGCACCAGGGGGCTGCCTTGCAGAGAGGTGTAAAAAGGGGCATGGCCTCTTTACACGTCTCTGCAAGGCAGCCGCCTGGTGCGTTTACAGAGGGGGAACTAATTCCCCTTGAATACTGGGGGTCCCTGGGGGCCAACTAGCCCACCAGGAACCTCCAGTATGCGACAGAGGGCTGTATTGCAGAGAGGTGTAAAAAGGGAAGTGGCCTCTTTACAGGTCTCTGCAAGGCAGCCCCCTGGTGCGTTTGCAGAGGGGGAACTAATTCCCCTTGAATCCAGAGGGTCCCTGGGGGCTAACTAGCCCACCAGGAAACTCCAGTATGTGCCAGAGGGCTGTATTGCAGAGAGGTGTAAAAAGGGGCGTGGCCTCATTACACCTCTCATCAATGCAGCCCCCTTGCGCGTATGCAGAGGGGGAACTAATTCCCCTTGCATACTGGGGGTCCATGGGGGCCAACTAGCCCACCAGGAACCTCCAGTATGCTACAGGGAGCTGTGTAATTAGGCCCTGCCCCTTTTTACAACACCCTGCAAAGCAGCTCCGTGGCCTTACTGGAGGTATCTGGTAAGCTAGTTGGCCCCAGGGACCCCCAGTATTTAAGGGAAATTACTTCCCCCTCTGCAAACGCGCCAGGAGGTGCGTTTGCAGAGTGGTGCAGGGAGGGGGCAGGGCTTGAGGTGACAGATTGCAACACCCTGCAACACAGCCCCCTGGCGCATTTGCAGAGGGGGAACTAATTCCCCTTGAATACTGGGGGTCTCTGGAGGCCAACTAGCCCACCAGGAACCTCCAGTATGCGCCAGGGTGCTGTGTTGCAGAGAGGTGCAAAAAGGGGCGTGGCCTCTTTACACATCTCTGCAAGGCAGCCCCCTAGGGCATACTGGAGGTTCCTGGTGGGCTACTTGGCCACCAGAGACCCCCAGTAGTCAAGGGGAATTATTTCCCCCTCTGCAAACGCGCCAGGGGGCGCATTTGCAGAGTGGTGCCTTAATGTTTTTTGGGGGATTGGCAGTGTACGTGTACCCTGCATGTATCCTGGGATTTAAAAAAAATAAAAATAAATTTGGGGGCCTTGGGGTTCCTTGTGGGACCCCCTGAGCAGGCCTAGGTGGTCAGGAACCTCCAGTATGCTCCAGGGGGCTGCCTTGCAGAGAGGTGTAAAAAGGGGCATGGCCTCTTGACAGGTCTCCGCAAGGCAGCCCCCTGGTGCGTTAGCAGAAGGGGGAACTAATTCCCCTTGAATACTGAGGGTCCCTGGGGGCCAACTAGCCCACCAAGAACCTTCAGTATGCGCCAGGGGGCAGCCTTGCACAGAGTGAGAGGTGTAATGAGGCCCCGCCCCTTTTTACACCTCTCTGCAACGCAGCCCCCTGGCACGTTTACAGAGGGGGATCTAATTCCCCTTGCATATTGGTGGTCCCTTGGGGCCAACTAGCCCACCAGGAACCTCCAGTATGTGCCAGAGAGCTGCATTGCAGAGAGGTGTAATGAAGCCACACTCCTTTTTACACCTCTCTCCCACACAGCCCCATGGCACGTTTATAGAGGGAGGACTAATTCCCCTTGCATATTGGGGGTCCCTGGGGGCCAACTAGTCCATCAGGAACCTCTAGTATGCACCAGGGAGCTGCATTGCAGAGAGGTGTATTGAGGCCACACCACTTTTACAACACCCTGCAAAGCAGCTCTGTGGTGCTTACTGGAGGTACCTGGTGAGCTAGTTGGCCCCCAGGTACCCCCAGTATTCAAGGGAAATTACTTCTCCCTCTGCAAACATGCCAAGGAGCGCGTTTTCAGAATGGTGCAGGGAGGGGGCAGGGCTTGAGGTGACAGATTGCACCACTCTGCAAACGCACCCCCTGGCGCATTTGCAGAGGGGGAACTAATTACCCATGAATACTGGGGGTCCCTGGGGGCCAACTAGAACACCAGGAACCTCCAGTATGTGCCAGAGGGCTGTATTGTAGAGAGGTGTAAAAAGGGGTGTGGCCTCATTACACCTCTCATCAATGCAGCCCCCTTGCGCGTTTGCAGAGGGGGGAACTAATTCTCCTTGAATACTGAGGGTCCCTGGGGGCCAACTAGCCCACCAGGAACCTCCAGTATGCGCCAGGGGGCTGCCTTGCACAGAGGTAGAGGTGTAATGAGGCCCGCCCCTCTTTACACCTCTCTACAATGCCAGAGGTGTTGCACAGAGGTGTATTGAGGCCCCACCCCTTTTTACACCTCTCTGCAACGCAGCCCCCTGGCGCGTTTACAGAGGGGGAACTAATTCCCATTGCATATTGGGGTCCCTGGGGGCCAACTAGCTCATCAAGAACCTCCAGTATGCACCAGGGAGCTGCATTGCAGAGAGGTGTTATGAGGCCACGCCCCTTCTCACCCCTCTCTGCAACGCAGCCCCCTTGCGTGTTTACAGAGGGGGAGCTAATTCCCATTGCATATTGGGGGACCCTAGGGGCCAACTAGCCCACCAGGAACCTCCAGTATGCGCCATGGGGCTGCGTTGCAGAGAGGTGTAAAAAGGGGCTTGGCCTCTTTACACGTCTCTGAAAGGCAGCCCTCTGGCGCATACTGGAGGTTGTTGGTGGACTACTTGGCCCCCAGGGACTCCCAGTATTCAAGGGGAATTAGTTCCCCCTCTGCAAACGCACCAAGGGTGCGCTTTTTCAAAGTGGTGATTTAATTTTTTTTTTTTGGCCTTGGGGGTCCTTGTGGGACTCCCTGAGCAGGCCTTAGGGGACCGGGTGTTTCTACCCTGACCCCTTTTCTTTGTTTTTACCTTTGTTTCCCTGTTTTCTTGTGACTCGGTTCTACCGAGGCACAAGATGGCTGCCAACACCTCCTGGTTTCGAGTGTTGACAGATAGTTGACAGCCAATCAGCAGGCAGCGCGTGCTCGGGAAGGTACGCGTACTGTACACCGCCTCTAGATATCGCTATGATTTTACTTTTGATTTTCTCAGGAACTACTGAACGGATTTAATAAAAAGCACAATCTGCGAAACGAAATCTACCTCTCTGCCAAATTTGGTGTAATTCCGTTCAGCCGTTCGGGCTGTAGCCCTGGCTAAAGGTCCCTATGGAAATTTGCATGGGGAAAACACGTTTTGTGACCCTCCTTTTTTCTCGGCCCCCACTTGACGAATCACCCCCAAACTTTCTGGGAAGCAGCGGAGCGGAGCAGGCCATTTTCTTGGAGAAATTCGCGAAGATTCGTCCACCGGCGCCAAAGTTATTCCAACTAGAATGTGGCGGATTTCCTATGGAAACTAGGTTTTAACTATAACTACCTACTAGTAGGTTATATATATATATATATATATATATATTTTCACAGACGTCTCCCCCACAGGAAGAAGACTTGAGGCAGCACTCGAGGTCCGTTCAATCCTTTATTTTCAATTAACACCATGGGCATTAACGCGTTTCGGGGGTTTACTTTCCTTTGTCAAAATGCCCCCCTGGTGAGTAAGTCGCCACTGCTGCTTGCAATCCCTTCATCAAAGAAGTGTGTCCTTCCCACCACTTGAAGTAGCGTGGGTTGCCTCCAAAACACGGTATGGAGTCGCCTCTGTGTTCGCAGGTGAACCACATTTCCCAGCATGCAACATCATTCCCAGGCTGGCGGCGATCCCATCCATCGGTGCGTTTATTTGGTGAGTGACCGATGGGTTGTGTGAGCAGGCAGGGAGTGTAGCTAGTTTTCGGGGCATTTAAAAAGTCAATCACGGTCCTCTCCTCCTCCCATGCACTTCCATCCGTCGTGGCGCCGAGAACACCGTTAAAGTAAGGGTGTAGTCCCATAAAGTATGGACTGCGCATCCGCAGCCGTGCCCACTCCAGATTTCGTGCGGGGCAGTCAGGGGATCTTCCATGTAGCGACCCCCTTAACACTTGCGGGGGGTGCCAGCCTTAGCGCGCAGCAACACTCCAAGTCGCGTCGCTAACCACGCCATATGTTTCCACAGACGTCTCCCCCACAGGAAGAAGACTTGAGGCAGCACTCGAGGTCCGTTCAATCCTTTATTTTCAATTAACACCATGGGCATTAACGCGTTTCGGGGGTTTACTTTCCTTTGTCAAAATGCCCCCCTGGTGAGTAAGTCGCCACTGCTGCTTGCAATCCCTTCATCAAAGAAGTGTGTCCTTCCCACCACTTGAAGTAGCGTGGGTTGCCTCCAAAACACGGTATGGAGTCGCCTCTGTGTTCGCAGGTGAACCACATTTCCCAGCATGCAACATCATTCCCAGGCTGGCGGCGATCCCATCCATCGGTGCGTTTATTTGGTGAGTGACCGATGGGTTGTGTGAGCAGGCAGGGAGTGTAGCTAGTTTTCGGGGCATTTAAAAAGTCAATCACGGTCCTCTCCCCCTCCCATGCACTTCCATCCGTCGTGGCGCCGAGAACACCGTTAAAGTAAGGGTGTAGTCCCATAAAGTATGGACTGCGCATCCGCAGCCGTGTCCACTCCAGATTTCGTGCGGGGCAGTCAGGGGATCTTCCATGTAGCGACCCCCTTAACACTTGCGGGGGGTGCCAGCCTTAGCGCGCAGCAACACTCCAAGTCGCGTCGCTAACCACGCCATATGTTTCCACAGACGTCTCCCCCACAGGAAGAAGACTTGAGGCAGCACTCGAGGTCCGTTCAATCCTTTATTTTCAATTAACACCATGGGCATTAACGCGTTTCGGGGGTTTACTTTCCTTTGTCAAAATGCCCCCCTGGTGAGTAAGTCGCCACTGCTGCTTGCAATCCCTTCATCAAAGAAGTGTGTCCTTCCCACCACTTGAAGTAGCGTGGGTTGCCTCCAAAACACGGTATGGAGTCGCCTCTGTGTTCGCAGGTGAACCACATTTCCCAGCATGCAACATCATTCCCAGGCTGGCGGCGATCCCATCCATCGGTGCGTTTATTTGGTGAGTGACCGATGGGTTGTGTGAGCAGGCAGGGAGTGTAGCTAGTTTTCGGGGCATTTAAAAAGTCAATCACGGTCCTCTCCCCCTCCCATGCACTTCCATCCGTCGTGGCGCCGAGAACACCGTTAAAGTAAGGGTGTAGTCCCATAAAGTATGGACTGCGCATCCGCAGCCGTGTCCACTCCAGATTTCGTGCGGGGCAGTCAGGGGATCTTCCATGTAGCGACCCCCTTAACACTTGCGGGGGGTGCCAGCCTTAGCGCGCAGCAACACTCCAAGTCGCGTCGCTAACCACGCCATATGTTTCCACAGACGTGTCCCCCACAGGAAGAAGACTTGAGGCAGCACTCGAGGTCCGTTCAATCCTTTATTTTCAATTAACACCATGGGCATTAACGCGTTTCGGGGGTTTACTTTCCTTTGTCAAAATGCCCCCCTGGTGAGTAAGTCGCCACTGCTGCTTGCAATCCCTTCATCAAAGAAGTGTGTCCTTCCCACCACTTGAAGTAGCGTGGGTTGCCTCCAAAACACGGTATGGAGTCGCCTCTGTGTTCGCAGGTGAACCACATTTCCCAGCATGCAACATCATTCCCAGGCTGGCGGCGATCCCATCCATCGGTGCGTTTATTTGGTGAGTGACCGATGGGTTGTGTGAGCAGGCAGGGAGTGTAGCTAGTTTTCGGGGCATTTAAAAAGTCAATCACGGTCCTCTCCCCCTCCCATGCACTTCCATCCGTCGTGGCGCCGAGAACACCGTTAAAGTAAGGGTGTAGTCCCATAAAGTATGGACTGCGCATCCGCAGCCGTGTCCACTCCAGATTTCGTGCGGGGCAGTCAGGGGATCTTCCATGTAGCGACCCCCTTAACACTTGCGGGGGGTGCCAGCCTTAGCGCGCAGCAACACTCCAAGTCGCGTCGCTAACCACGCCATATGTTTCCACAGACGTCTCCCCCACAGGAAGAAGACTTGAGGCAGCACTCGAGGTCCGTTCAATCCTTTATTTTCAATTAACACCATGGGCATTAACGCGTTTCGGGGGTTTACTTTCCTTTGTCAAAATGCCCCCCTGGTGAGTAAGTCGCCACTGCTGCTTGCAATCCCTTCATCAAAGAAGTGTGTCCTTCCCACCACTTGAAGTAGCGTGGGTTGCCTCCAAAACACGGTATGGAGTCGCCTCTGTGTTCGCAGGTGAACCACATTTCCCAGCATGCAACATCATTCCCAGGCTGGCGGCGATCCCATCCATCGGTGCGTTTATTTGGTGAGTGACCGATGGGTTGTGTGAGCAGGCAGGGAGTGTAGCTAGTTTTCGGGGCATTTAAAAAGTCAATCACGGTCCTCTCCCCCTCCCATGCACTTCCATCCGTCGTGGCGCAGAGAACACCGTTAAAGTAAGGGTGTAGTCCCATAAAGTATGGACTGCGCATCCGCAGCCGTGTCCACTCCAGATTTCGTGCGGGGCAGTCAGGGGATCTTCCATGTAGCGACCCCCTTAACACTTGCGGGGGGTGCCAGCCTTAGCGCGCAGCAACACTCCAAGTCGCGTCGCTAACCACGCCATATGTTTCCACAGACGTCTCCCCCACAGGAAGAAGACTTGAGGCAGCACTCGAGGTCCGTTCAATCCTTTATTTTCAATTAACACCATGGGCATTAACGCGTTTCGGGGGTTTACTTTCCTTTGTCAAAATGCCCCCCTGGTGAGTAAGTCGCCACTGCTGCTTGCAATCCCTTCATCAAAGAAGTGTGTCCTTCCCACCACTTGAAGTAGCGTGGGTTGCCTCCAAAACACGGTATGGAGTCGCCTCTGTGTTCGCAGGTGAACCACATTTCCCAGCATGCAACATCATTCCCAGGCTGGCGGCGATCCCATCCATCGGTGCGTTTATTTGGTGAGTGACCGATGGGTTGTGTGAGCAGGCAGGGAGTGTAGCTAGTTTTCGGGGCATTTAAAAAGTCAATCACGGTCCTCTCCCCCTCCCATGCACTTCCATCCGTCGTGGCGCCGAGAACACCGTTAAAGTAAGGGTGTAGTCCCATAAAGTATGGACTGCGCATCCGCAGCCGTGTCCACTCCAGATTTCGTGCGGGGCAGTCAGGGGATCTTCCATGTAGCGACCCCCTTAACACTTGCGGGGGGTGCCAGCCTTAGCGCGCAGCAACACTCCAAGTCGCGTCGCTAACCACGCCATATGTTTCCACAGACGTCTCCCCCACAGGAAGAAGACTTGAGGCAGCACTATATATATATTCACGCTCCAAGGTTGTCCACCTTATGAGTAGCACGCGAGCAGCAGCTTTATTTATGTGTAGGTGAGGACGGGGATCCGCTCGTAGACGCCGCTCCGTAATGGATCTGCCCGACGCGTTTCGAAGCTCCATCTGCTTCTCTTCAGGGGCTTTAACGGAAGCGGTGTGCGCACCCGTTACACTTCTCCAATTTCATATAACTCACCCGCCAATGGGAGGCTCCAATGAGACTTCTGGGAAGTGTAGTGCGGAAAGCACACAATCAAGTCCTGTATGGACTCCACGAGTGGGCCCGTCCTCGATCCCATGTACGGCTGCTACTTCACTGCCGTGACCCCCACGTTAACGGGGTGGTGCATACTCTGCGGCTGGACTGCCGCATATAGATTCACGCTCCAAGGTTGTCCACCTTATGAGTAGCACGCGAGCAGCAGCTTTATTTATGTGTAGGTGAGGACGGGGATCCGCTCGTAGACGCCGCTCCGTAATGGATCTGCCCGACGCGTTTCGAAGCTCCATCTGCTTCTCTTCAGGGGCTTTAACGGAAGCGGTGTGCGCACCCGTTACACTTCTCCAATTTCATATAACTCACCCGCCAATGGGAGGCTCCAATGAGACTTCTGGGAAGTGTAGTGCGGAAAGCACACAATCAAGTCCTGTATGGACTCCACGAGTGGGCCCGTCCTCGATCCCATGTACGGCTGCTACTTCACTGCCGTGACCCCCACGTTAACGGGGTGGTGCATACTCTGCGGCTGGACTGCCGCATATAGATTCACGCTCCAAGGTTGTCCACCTTATGAGTAGCACGCGAGCAGCAGCTTTATTTATGTGTAGGTGAGGACGGGGATCCGCTCGTAGACGCCGCTCCGTAATGGATCTGCCCGACGCGTTTCGAAGCTCCATCTGCTTCTCTTCAGGGGCTTTAACGGAAGCGGTGTGCGCACCCGTTACACTTCTCCAATTTCATATAACTCACCCGCCAATGGGAGGCTCCAATGAGACTTCTGGGAAGTGTAGTGCGGAAAGCACACAATCAAGTCCTGTATGGACTCCACGAGTGGGCCCGTCCTCGATCCCATGTACGGCTGCTACTTCACTGCCGTGACCCCCACGTTAACGGGGTGGTGCATACTCTGCGGCTGGACTGCCGCATATAGATTCACGCTCCAAGGTTGTCCACCTTATGAGTAGCACGCGAGCAGCAGCTTTATTTATGTGTAGGTGAGGACGGGGATCCGCTCGTAGACGCCGCTCCGTAATGGATCTGCCCGACGCGTTTCGAAGCTCCATCTGCTTCTCTTCAGGGGCTTTAACGGAAGCGGTGTGCGCACCCGTTACACTTCTCCAATTTCATATAACTCACCCGCCAATGGGAGGCTCCAATGAGACTTCTGGGAAGTGTAGTGCGGAAAGCACACAATCAAGTCCTGTATGGACTCCACGAGTGGGCCCGTCCTCGATCCCATGTACGGCTGCTACTTCACTGCCGTGACCCCCACGTTAACGGGGTGGTGCATACTCTGCGGCTGGACTGCCGCATATAGATTCACGCTCCAAGGTTGTCCACCTTATGAGTAGCACGCGAGCAGCAGCTTTATTTATGTGTAGGTGAGGACGGGGATCCGCTCGTAGACGCCGCTCCGTAATGGATCTGCCCGACGCGTTTCGAAGCTCCATCTGCTTCTCTTCAGGGGCTTTAACGGAAGCGGTGTGCGCACCCGTTACACTTCTCCAATTTCATATAACTCACCCGCCAATGGGAGGCTCCAATGAGACTTCTGGGAAGTGTAGTGCGGAAAGCACACAATCAAGTCCTGTATGGACTCCACGAGTGGGCCCGTCCTCGATCCCATGTACGGCTGCTACTTCACTGCCGTGACCCCCACGTTAACGGGGTGGTGCATACTCTGCGGCTGGACTGCCGCATATAGATTCACGCTCCAAGGTTGTTCACCTTATGAGTAGCACGCGAGCAGCAGCTTTATTTATGTGTAGGTGAGGACGGGGATCCGCTCGTAGACGCCGCTCCGTAATGGATCTGCCCGACGCGTTTCGAAGCTCCATCTGCTTCTCTTCAGGGGCTTTAACGGAAGCGGTGTGCGCACCCGTTACACTTCTCCAATTTCATATAACTCACCCGCCAATGGGAGGCTCCAATGAGACTTCTGGGAAGTGTAGTGCGGAAAGCACACAATCAAGTCCTGTATGGACTCCACGAGTGGGCCGTCCTCGATCCCATGTACGGCTGCTACTTCACTGCCGTGACCCCCACGTTAACGGGGTGGTGCATACTCTGCGGCTGGACTGCCGCATATAGATTCACGCTCCAAGGTTGTCCACCTTATGAGTAGCACGCGAGCAGCAGCTTTATTTATGTGTAGGTGAGGACGGGGATCCGCTCGTAGACGCCGCTCCGTAATGGATCTGCCCGACGCGTTTCGAAGCTCCATCTGCTTCTCTTCAGGGGCTTTAACGGAAGCGGTGTGCGCACCCGTTACACTTCTCCAATTTCATATAACTCACCCGCCAATGGGAGGCTCCAATGAGACTTCTGGGAAGTGTAGTGCGGAATATATATATATATATATGGACTACATCTCCCACAAGCACAATGTGTGTTTTCATATAGAGAGATGGTAGACGTTGTGCACTTTACTGCTGGCCCCTGATGAGGAAAATAAATTTCCGAAACGCGTCGGGCCTATTTCAAACACGCAACTGCCCATACCAACTAACGCTTTGGGGAAGGCGCACGCAGGCTCGGGTGCTACCCGCTACTTGGACAACCCCATGGAGCGCAATATATATATATATATATATATATATATATATATATATATATATATATATATATATATATATGTATATATATATATATATATATATATATATATATATATATATATTACGCTCCATTACCTACTGGCAGTCGCCAGTAGGTAGTTATAGTTAGGACCTAGTTTCCATAGGAAATCCTCAACATTCTATTTGGATTAACTTTGGCCCTGGTGGATGAATTTTTGCGAATTTTTCAAAGAAGATGGCTCGGTCCGCTGCGCTCCTTCCCTGAAAGTTTGGGGGGGATTGGTGAAGTGGGGGCTGAGATAAAAGGGGGGTCCCAAAATGTGTTTTCTCCATGTTATTTTCCATAGGACGTTTAGACACGGCTACAGGTCGAACGGCTGAATGGATTTATAAGAAATTTGGCAAAACTGTAGAGTCCGGCTCGCAGATTACGCTTTTTTTGGAATGGTGTAAATCTGTTCAGTAGTTGCTGAGAAAATTAAAGTTAAAGTCAATTATATATCTATAAGCGCGCACGGGTGCGCGCACTCAAGCGGCTGCGCGCGAGCGGAATTTTTTTGTTGCTGCGTGACGTCTGCGTGACGTCTGCGTGACGTCTGTTAACGTTCGATTCGAAGGAAATCAGGAAATGTTGACCGCCATTTTGTCACTGCGAGTAAATATATTGTCATTTCAAAGCGTTGGAACATGGAAAGGGGAGAAGGTAGAGATTGTTTTGCTGCGTAGGTTCTCTCAGGGTGTGCAGTAAGGCCCTTAAACGCGAAAATATATATATATATATATTTTTTAAGTTGCGGGGTGCGCGCACTCGGGCGCGCACACCTATTTACAAGAGTGTGAAAATGGAGATAAATCAGAAGTTTGAGTGCTTTGATATAAGGTGGCTCTGAAAAGAGCCCTTGTGTAAAACTGAGTTTTTTCTGCATTTATAAGTAAGTACCAATGCAGAGTCTGATGTTGCAGAGGAAGATTCTGTTTCCCTCATCCGTGAAATGAACACCATCTGTCCTATAGATGTCTTGCATGTGGTAACGCAAGTTGTTGTGGTAAATAGAACCCATGCTATAATCTCTGAGGAAAGCAGAAACAGATTTATTTACATGTCTCCTTGCTTTCTCAATTTGTGCACAATGTTGATTGGACCAATTCCATTTCTGTCTTTGGCATATATTGGAATATACCAAGGCAGTTCGAGGAAAAAGTGTCATCAATTGTCGAAAGGTGTCTTTTAGAAGCATTTCCAGACCTACCCCAGTCAATGTGCCTAGATCGTTCCCACCACAGTGCACAATTATAAGGTCTGGTTCTGGGAGATGCATAAAAGTTTTCACCAATGGTATTAATTGGTGACATCTTAATCCTCTTTGCCCAATCCACGTTATCTGCACATTTGGTAAATCAAGGTTGGAAATTCGTCTGCTTGCTGCATATTTTCCACTCCAGTGAATATAGCTGTGTCCTAAAAGCCAAACCTTCATTTTCAAGGCAGATGCACTCGTCCGCCGATGGGTTCTGGAAGTGGAATGGCAGTTAGAAGCTGAAAGTCAGGATAAAAAAATGGATGAAGCTTGGTGTGGTTGAAAAACGAAAAATTATTGGTTGATTCTAATACGTGAAGATTGAAGACTACGTTGCATGTTAATGTTATGTAAAAGAAAAAGTAGTATTGGGTGTGAAAAAAATGACATGTAACAGCTGTGGATAGGCAGGTGTTTCTGGAGGGAAAACAGTGTTGTTAGTTTGCTGTAGAACGTTGAGATATGAACTTTTGACCTGTGCCTTCAGCCAGGTGCAGAATGAGGTGTTACCATGGAAACAGCCAGAGATGGTAGTGGGTGATGGGTGACTTTTATGTGACATTGAAAATATTGTGATGGACAACCAACTGAAATGTAAATTTGAATACAAAATTTTGCGGGAGGAAATATGATTGGCTGAAGAGACATATATGAGTCTGTATTGACTGGATATCTGTGCCATTGAATTTTGGTTGCAGTGATAGCAGCATAATTGAGACTTCCGTCAAACGAATATCTATTTTGTGACTGTCACTGTTGTACATCGTACAAAGCATTGGTAAAGGTAAGTCTGTAACTGTTTGTTTTGTCATGTACCGTAAAATATGGTTTACTCACAAACAATGATTGATTTTCCTCATAGTTTGAAACTAAACTCATTTTTGGCTGTCATAATGTGTTGTATTTCTAAAACTATTTTTAATTTAAATGTGAAATATGAAGTATAAAATATGTTTAATATAAAGAGTAATTATTTGTGTGATTTTGAAGCCTTTATATATAATGAGAGAAGTTGTTTATGAAGTGAAAAAATGATATTAGCAGAGAGACAGATAATGCAGATAGAGAGAGAAATGGTAAATTACATGTGATACCGTCGTGAAAAAATGTTAATGGTTAATGAATTCATAAACTTTCTGTCACACGACAAAATTAGAGTGCGGTTTCTGGACGCGGCCTGCATTGGTGGGTGTAGGGTGAGAGGGGCAGGTGGTTGAGTGAAATAAAATGAAAAGTTTGTATATTACATGTGATACCGTGTTGAAAAAGTGGTAATGCTTAATGAATTCTTAAACTTTCTGACAGACGACAAAATTACATTGTAGTTTGTGGCCGCGGCTTGCACTGGTGGGGTGAGAGGGGGAGGTGGTCGAGTAAAATAAAATGAAAAGTAAAATGCTAATGGTTAATGAATTCGTAAAGTTTCTGTCACACGACAAAATTAGAGTGCGGTTTCTGGACGCGGCCTTCATTGGTGGGTGTAGGGTGAGAGGGGCAGGTGGTTGAGTGAAATAAAATGAAAAGTTGGTATATTACATGTAATACCGTCTTGAAAAAGTGGTAATGTTTAATGAATTCTTAAAGTTTCTGTCAGACGACAAAATTATAGTGCGGTTTGTGGCCGCGGCCTGCATTGGTGGGCGTAGGGTGAGAAGGGCAGGTGGTCGAGTAAAATAAAATGAAAAGTTGGTACATTACATGTGATACCGTCTTGAAAAAGTGGTAATGCTTTATGAATTCTTAAACTTTCTGACAGACGACAAAATTACATTGTAGTTTGTGGCCGCGGCTTGTACTGGTGGGGTGAGAGGGGGAGGTGGTCGAGTAAAATAAAATGAAAAGTTCTGACCATGAGGTTGTACAGAGATTTGTGCAGTAAATGTGTTCGTAAATTGAGGTACCAAACGGAGTATAAAAATATCTCTCTCACTCCTGCTGTTTGACTGCATCTTCATCTGCCTTCTGTTTTCCGTCTCCGTTGCCCTGTGTTATCTTATTGTGTGTGTGTCTATCTGTGTCTGCCTTCAGTCCGGGCTGAGGAACTTTGCTGTGGAGGCACACACAGATAGTCTCATCAAAGTAGTTGGAACGTTTTCAAAAAACTATTTATATAATTGAAATGCTTTTTTGAAGCGCTAGTGAATGTTTTCTTTCAGAATTACCGCTCGGTTGCTTCCATAGAGCAGAGAGTATGCTGTATTTCACTACTTAGTGCCTCTGCATCTGCACTCTGTTCTCTGGTGGCTGGCGGAGAAGTGTTTGTTATTGTGGAGATTAAAGCGTGATAAGGAGTGAAATACGACATAGCGTCTGGTCTGTAGAAGCGTGGGAGCAGTGATTAACACTGAGTGAAGCGGAACTGCGACGGTGCTTGAGAAGAGTAATAAATTATTTTTTTACAGAGGTACAACTGTCTGCATGGTGCGCGACCTACTAAGAAAGGGTTCACGGGCTGTTATAGGCCTGTGGGTACTAGTATGAGTAAATCAGGTCGACAAAAGAAAATATTAAGTTAGTACAGCTGAAGTTACGTGGAACACATAAATACTGTTTCAGTATACAATCATTTTAGTTGAGATTATGGATTAAAAGAGAGAACGTGTATATTTGAAATGTTTATTCAGAAATGCACTGTTTTCAAGGCAAGTTTCTAATCTAATACGAGTAGAGACATTGCAGATAGAGAGAGAAATGGTAAATTACATGTGATACCGTTGTGAAATTTTTTTAATGGTTAATGAATTCGTAAACTTTCTGTCACACGACAAAATTAGAGTGCGGTTTCTGGACGCGGCCTGCATTGGTGGGTGTAGGGTGAGAGGGGCAGATGGTTGAGTGAAATAAAATGAAAAGTTTGTATATTACATGTGATACCGTGTTGAAAAAGTGGTAATGCTTAATGAATTCTTAAACTTTCTGACAGACGACAAAATTACATTGTAGTTTGTGGCCGCGGCTTGCACTGGTGGGGTGCGAGGGGGAGGTGGTCGAGTAAAATAAAATGAAAAGTAAAATGCTAATGGTTAATGAATTCGTAAAGTTTCTGTCACACGACAAAATTAGAGTGCGGTTTCTGGACGTGGCCTGCATTGGTGGGTGTAGGGTGAGAGGGGCAGGTGGTTGAGTGAAATAAAATGAAAAGTTGGTATATTACATGTGATACCGTCTTGAAAAAGTGGTAATGTTTAATGAATTCTTAAAGTTTCTGTCAGACGACAAAATTATAGTGCGGTTTGTAGCCGCGGCCTGCATTGGTGGGCGTAGGGTGAGAAGGGCAGGTGGTCGAGTAAAATAAAATGAAAAGTTGGTACATTACATGTGATACCGTCTTGAAAAAGTGGTAATGCTTAATGAATTCTTAAACTTTCTGACAGACGACAAAATTACATTGTAGTTTGTGGCCGCGGCTTGTACTGGTGGGGTGAGAGGGGGAGGTGGTCGAGTAAAATAAAATGAAAAGTTCTGACCATGAGGTTGTACAGAGATTTGTGCAGTAAATGTGTTCGTAAATTGAGGTACCAAATGGAGTATAAAAATATCTCTCTCACTCCTGCTGTTTGACTGCATCTTCATCTGCCTTCTGTTTTCCGTCTCCGTTGCCCTGTGTTATCTTATTGTGTGTGTGTCTATCTGTGTCTGCCTTCAGTCCGGGCTGAGGAACTTTGCTGTGGAGGCACACACAGATAGTCGCATCAAAGTAGTTGGAATGTTTTCAAAAAACTATTTATATAATTGAAATGCTTTTTTGAAGCGCTAGTGAATGTTTTCTTTCAGAATTACCGCTCGGTTGCTTCCATAGAGCAGAGGGTATGTTGTATTTCACTACTTAGTGCCTCTGTATCTGCACTCTGTTCTCTGGTGGCTGGCGGAGAAGTGTTTGTTATTGTGGAGATTAAAGCGTCATAAGGAGTGAAATACGACATAGCGTCTGGTCTGTAGAAGCGTGGGAGCAGTAATTAACACTGAGTGAAGCGGAACTGAGACGGTGCTTGAGAAGAGTAATAAATTATTTTTTTACAGAGAGAGGTACAACTGTCTGCATGGTGCGCGACCTACTAAGAAAGGGTTCAGGGCTGTTATAGGCCTGTGGGTTCTAGTATGAGTAAATCAGGTCGACAAAAGAAAATATTAAGTTAGTACAGCTGAAGTTACGTGGAACACATGAATACTGTTTCAGTATACAATCATTTTAGTTGAGATTATGGATTAAAAGAGAGAACGTGTATATTTGAAATGTTTATTCAGAAATGCACTGTTTTCAAGGCAAGTTTCTAATCTAATACGAGTAGAGACATTGCAAAAAACAAAATAATCGGTATAGTCAGTAGTACATAGAATACAAACGGTATAGTTGATAAAAATGAATATGGTTTTGCAAAATTAATTATACACTCTTATGAGGAAGTATAATATATTTTAATAAATGGAAGAAGGTCTCTGGCCTTTCAGTTTAGGAACGATACATGAAAATGCTAGTGGTTAGGCATTATGTCTTTATCAATCAGCTCTCTGCATGCGAAGCACTATCACGTTTCTGTTATGCTATTGTGTAAGGGAAAAAAAACGCGCCAAAACGGACAAAATGGCGAGAGGTGCATGTATGTAATCAAAATATTTCAGTTTATGGAAAATTAAATGATCAGAGGTGTCTGAGGCGGAATTAAGCAGTTCAAATGCGAAATTGCGTTTACAGTTATAAAAAACTCATTCTATATTTACACATTAATTAGGGCACATGTAGCATATATTAGCGAGTTTTGGTTTGAGTACGTTTGAAATAACATAAGTTAAGATATACAATAGAATTGTTGAGATTAGACTTTAATAAAAAAGAAAGTTCAAAATCGAGTAGGTGAAGAAAAAAAATGTAGTCCACATAAAAGATCAAAATTTAACCAGTAGGAAATCATAATGTCCACTGTTAGTAAAGCCAATAGGTCTGTTCATGTTAAGAAAGTATCCAAGAAAACGTGAAAAATATAGGGAGGCAAAACGAAATGTGGACGTAAATGGCTTGCATAACAGTCAACCCAGGATTGTATAGGCAAAGTAGGCAGCAACTGCTTCTAACAAGAAGTCACTGTTATGATCCAAAAACATGTCAGCCATCCAATTGAAAAGAGGAAAGCAGCATTCATGATCTGTTATTACCGGAGCCTCTAGTACCATCAGAGGACAGCTCTGTGGGTTTTCAATGTAGCTGTCTGTCAGGAAATCTTGCGCCGCTGCGAATATATCCCAATGACCCAGAACTCCTTGTATCGCTGCAAAGGCCATAATCCCTCCGTTGCAACAAAGCTGTTCATGATCAATTAACGGATTCATGAGATGATTGTAATTCACTTCAGGAGGTACCAAGTTGCAGAGACATAAGTCCAGGGCCCACATGAAATCACAGCTCAGGCAATGAAATACAGGCTGCACACAGGTGAAATAGGAATATCGAAATGATAATCGATATGAAGTATTCAGAGTCGAGAGTGCTAAGATGCCGTAGTAGTCAAGCATCTTCTGGTGAAATAGTTCTAAGTGTTCCGGCTTGTTTGCGAAGACAGGAGGGACATCCATTTTGAAATAAACGAGATGGGAACACAAACGTCGCAGCACTGGCAGTTCAACAGGACGTCCACAGAAATAGGTCGCAGAGCATGGAGTGAATAGTAGCAGAATGACTTGATATAATTTTTGGCAGTCCGGTCACTAAACCATTGCTTAGTAGTTATAAAAAAATAGCCTGTCTTGAAGTGGAGGATGCGTTTAAAATTGAGGGAGTCACCTTAGTACATTGTAAAGGAAGGCCACTCTTTTATAAGGAATGGTGTTGTCTGTGAATATTAGCTAAGTGAAAGATATGTTCGCGAACAGATGCTACGCTAACTTGTTTTTGTGACAATAAGGCTGTTGTTCATGTCTTGTGATTCAAGGTCGGAATTTGCTGCCAGATGGAAATATCAAGGTTCACATGCGTGGGGTAGATAAACTACATTCTTAAAGGGAAGCAAATGCAGAGTGATTTTTACCGCGTAAGCTTTGTCGTTTAAAAAGTCATAGTGATTTTCATTATATGTAAAAAATAATATCACTGATGAAGAATGAAAAAAAATCGTTATAATAATAGGCACTGGTGTATTTTTGGAAAGATATGCAACATTACAGGGATTCCACTTAAATAAGTCATGTAATTGAAAGTGCCTGCATGTGGACGACTAAATATATGTTTAGGCGTTTAATATGCAGCTTTGAAAAAAAACGTGCGTTTGTTTTAAAAATGAAATGTAAAGGTTTAGAGCAGGAGTTTCCAAAGCGGTCGTGGAGGGCTAGATGCATGGCAGATTAAAAAAATTACTACATGTTTTTCAATGGGGTTATCTTAAACATATGGGGGCATATTACCAAGCAATAGCGATAATTATCGCTATTGCTTGGTTAGAGACAAAAATGTACCGCTGCGCTGCGGTAATTTTTATCGCAGATAAACCTTGGTATTACCAAGGTTTATCGCAAATGCGATAAAAAACGGCCGCAATGCATGAATATCGCTGAAAAGTCAGCGATATTTATGCATTACCGAGCTAATGCTCTTAGCCATGTTATCCACCTCCCATTGGATAACATGGCTAAGAACTGCTCAGGGCTGGTGTTGGCTTTTGGAGATATTCGCGCCTAGCACGAATATCTTCAAAAGTTGGTAATAGGAGATAGCGATGTTAGCGACTGTTTCCAGTCGCTAACATCTTGGCACGCCCACTTTGCATGTCATTAGTGATAAATATCACTGACATGCAAAGTGGGGCCCAAGATGGACGCTATCTCCTACTAGCTGTCGCTAACTGGTGTTAGCGACAGCTAGGTAATAGGGAGATAATTTTATCTCCGCTTTCTTGGCTTTTAAAGCCAAACAAGCAGAGATAAACCCCCTTGATAATATGCCCCTCGTTTCTTTATCTACTGTGTAGTTTTTCTGCATGTTGCCTATTCTTTGAATTTTACTGTTGCTGTGTCTTACACATTTTCCAGGGGCGGGTATAGGGTCATGGCAGCCCTGGGCAGGGAGCGTAGGTAGGGGGCTCTGTAACGGGGGGTTTGGGCGGGGCGGAGCGTGCAGCCCACTGAAGAGGGGGGGTGGATCAAGGTGTTTGGAAGTGGAACAGAGGCAGAGCACGCCAAATTCCTGCCATGGTCCGCTACGCAAATATGTATGCATCCTTAGAGGATTATTATATTAAGGATATATATTAATATGGTGGCTCCTGGGGTTTGGTGGTCCTGTGCAGGTGTACTGCTTGCATATGCCCATGGTTGGCCCTGTATTTTCTGTCTATGCACTTGTTCTCCATCACATGGGCTTTTAGTTATGAAGGCCTTGTGTCGCTGGTGCATGAGTTTTAACATGGGAAAAAGTGATATATCTGTGGCGCAATGGTTTCATAAATGAGACATTTTGTATCTTATTGTAATGATAGAGAATCTTGGGGAATTTATCTGTTATGCTTGTTCTTTGCTATAATGGATCTATGTTGTGTAAGAAATAAGTCTGTAATAAGTTAATTAAATTATATTATTTTCTTTTTTACAGTGTTTGGTGCTGAAAAGCAACAACCTGCCTTCTGAATTACAGAATTTGAGGAATTATATTCTTTTTTTCAGGTGAGTTGGTATTTTTGCATAGGCAATTTTTTTGGGTGCACATGAAAATAATGAAGAAGATTTTTTTAAATGTTTGTAAAATTTCATTTTGGAATATGATTTTATCTTGAATTATTCACATGGGTTGTATCTGCTTATACTAGATATGTATTTTGAGATATTCTCCACTGACAGTTGAAATTATCTTTTAATGGGCTTGGTGCATGTGTTCTTTTTGATGGAGTTCAGATTTACGGATCATTGGAGTATAATTCTTTCATGTTTCCATTACTTAAATCTTGTGAAGTGCTCATGAATTTTGTAATCTTGTTGCATTATGTTTGGCAGTTTTTATCCTTTATTTAAAAATCGGTATTATGATATGGTTCTAGGTGTGATGGGTATCTTTCCTGCATATCTGTGATTATACTATGTATAGGCATTGTTTTACATATTCATGCAGAGGTTTATTATGAGGTTGTTCTTCATGCTTAGTATGACATTTTGTATATGCTATGACTTTTACATGGTGAGCATGCTGTTGAAACATAAAAGGAACTGTCTCTGTGGGAAGTAGTAATCTGTTAAGTGAATGCTATGGTTTGTATAGTGTGAGCCTTCTCTTCAGAGTGCATATAGTTTACATAGCTCTTTGTACTGGTGAACTGAAAAAATGGGTCTCTAAAAATTAATTCTACAGATTATCAATATTTGTGATATCTAGAAAATCTAAAAAGAAACTTTACAGTAAAATGTATTTTAACAACAGTAATTATTTAATGGAAAAAAAAGATCAGTGTTAATGTTTAGGGTTATATTGCCAATTTCTTTTCAAAACAAGAGGAACGTGGTATCTTAAAATATATAGAGTTAATAAGTTAGAAATTATAAAAATATATGTAGTTTAAAAATTAGTAAAGGTACTTTTAAGTTATACATTTATGAAAAAAGATATAATTTAGTCTCTATATTTTTTTAAAAGGATACAGAAGAATAAACTGAGTCTAGTTATGGAGAATTCCTTAGAAGAGAAACAAATTCATTTTGAAATCATTAACGAAGTGATGGAGGAAATTTTGGACGCAGTCTTTCAAGAGGAAATAGATGAAAAAAATTATTTTATGGACATGTCTTTAGACTCTGCTTACTTAGAGATGGTAGAAGGAGATGAGGACTTTGGACTTGAAGAAGTCCCTGATGATATAATGGTGGAAGTTCTACAAAATTATGAAGATTTCAATAAATACAATTTTTTTTGATAGTAAAGCATTCTTGAAGACAGTTTTCTTGTCCTATTCGTCGTTGATGTGCTTTAGGAGAGTGATAAGACATGTTCTCATGAAGTGTAAAAGAGATTGTAGTAAAAAAGATTAAAACATCTACGATGACCCATAGTTCTTGAAAAAAGTGTACTGTTTGTATGCTTTAAAAATTAGAATTAAAAACTGTCTATAATGTTAAAACAGATATGGAGTGTGATAAAATTAAGAACCAACATTCACTACAGGATTTCCTACTCTGTTCAGAGACTTTCTGTTATTTTCTTTATTCTACTTAGAAAATTAATCTGTGGTTTAAATTTGTACGTTATATGCTAGTAGTCAACTATAATATTTGTTATGTTTGTGTTTTACAGATTGAGAATTTCATCAAAATCTTAAATTAAGATGCCGACCAGAACTGAAAAAAGAAAGCTCTATAAACGGACTTACAATTTGAAGAAGAAAGGAATTGAAGAAGTATCAAAAGAACATAGGACGGATAAAAAGAAGAGTGCTCCTGGTAAGCAAACCAAAAAGTTTTTGAGAGCAATATGTGGAAGGAAAAATGTTAGTATTGAAGTGGACAAGGACAAAAGTATACCAGTATCGAGAAGAAGACATGGAACCAAAGATAAAAATGTTTCTGGAATCAGGAGACAGGACAATCTGTACAGTAAAACTCGGATGAATCAATCTAGCCAAATCAGGAATCGTATGTTTTACAACAGAGTAGTTTCGAATTTATTACAAAAGGAGAAAGTTTCTAAAAGAAGATCTGCTTTTCTTAAGAAGAAACAATATATAGAGGGTATTGTTGAGCGCGCGTTTGAGACAAAAAGAAAATTATTTATTTTAGTACTTAATAGAATAAATACGCTAAATAAGGCAATACGAGTTTTAAAAGCTAAAAGTAAATGGAAGAGACACATAAATAGGAGTAATTTTTGTAAAGTGTTTTCTGGGAAATGGATGCATACTTCAACGTCTGAACCATTTTTTAATGAAGAGAGTTACTTTCAAAGTAACGATTTGTTGCATGCAGTTGACACCAGTGGTCGAGGATACGAGGTGAAGGAGGGATGTGTAATTGAGAAAGAGAAAATTGTGGTTAGAAATGCCGAAGAGGTGATGGCTGGAGAAGCTTCAGGGGGACGTGCTAATGTTCCTGTTTACAGTTGGAATTGTAGTAGCATTTGTAGTGTACGACAGGATTCAATTGATTTCTTTCGCAATTTCTTACGTAAGTACACTAGAGAAAGTCTTCGAAAAAAAATTGTTATGTTGCAAGAATTAGATCATTGCAGAGTGCGAGAAAAAAAAGGTCTGCAAGGTCATTCTCTGGCTTGTCTTTCTAAAAAAATATGCCAGAGTGTGTTTCATCACTTCAGGATGTTAGCAGTGCATCATACTAAAATGAGAAAATTGGTGAGAAAGTTGTATTATGCAAAAAGTCCAGCACTTAAACTTAAACAGTTAAATAGTGCTCTTTTGTATGGATGTGAATTAGATGTTAAGAAGATTTGTGCAGAAAATGAGGTAAGTTATTTTGGTCCAGAGGAAGGTAATGCAGAAACTGATATAATTATAGAAGGAAATGTGTTAGAAAATGTTGGACATGTTAATATTGAAAATTTTGAACAGGAAATAATACAGTTTAAGGTAATTGCAGGTGAGAAACCACATTTTTCTTGTGTCTGTTGTCGACGCATTCATTACAAAAGTCAAACTAGGTTAGTTGATTTATATTTAAAAAGTGACGATGAAAGTAATGGTCAATGGAAAGATTTTGCAACTTATTTGTTGGTGAAAAACTATTTTGATTTGGGTTTTGAGCAACGTATTTGTAAATATTGTTATAATAAATTAAATGAAAATAAAATGCCTGCTAGAGCTGTTCATAATAATCTAGAGTTGATAAATATTCCATCAGAATTGATGGATTTAAATACTTATGAGACTATTCTGATCCAATGTGTACATCCTTTTCAGGCTATTGTTCGTATGGAGCCTAAGACTGGTAAATTAAATCCTTCAGATTTACAAAGAGGATTAAAGGGTAGAGTTGTATATTTGCCACTTGATTTAAAAAAAATATGGAAACAATTGGTGTTGAAAATGTAGAAGAGGAACCTCTAGTTATTCTAGTTAATGGTGTACCTACAAAGAGTAAGAAAATCTGGCAAGATTTAGTGGATGTTAGAAAAGTCAAAAAGGCAACGTTGTATTTAGTTCAAAACAATAAGTACTATAAAGATGTATACGTAGAAGAAGAAGATGTAAGTGAAGAAGAGGAGAGTGATTTGTCTATTGGACAAATTGAAAAAGTTGACCTATCCAGAAGTGAAGAAATTTATGAACATTACAGTGTTCATCCACTGCATTCCAAAGAAGCAATAGGGAATGCTATTGAATTATTTCAGATGAAAAAGGCGAAAGGAAATCCTATTAGTGTGTGGGAAGAAAGTTTGGAAGGTCGTTGTTTCCCACAGTTATTCCCTACAGGTGAAGGTACACGATATGATGATCGACCTATGCAGATTCCTGCATCTGAATACCGGACAGCAAGATTATATGCAGAAGATCCGAGGTTTCGCCAATGCATTCCATATTTGTTTCATCTTCTGTTTGAGAGTGACTTATCTGGTCTCTCTTATGCAGTAAATCATATCTTAAAAAGTGGAGTTCATCTGCATAATATTTCAGCAAAGGAATTTATGGATAAAGTGCAACAGAAAGATAGTGTTTTGGATTCACACCTAATTAATTTAATGGCTTGTCAGCGTGGTACTAATGAGTATTGGTACCGTTGTCATGGAGATTTGAAGTGCATGCTTAGAAACGTAGGAGCACCAACATGGTTTTTAACTCTAAGCTGTGCAGAGTATGCTTGGGAAGATTTACTTGAATTTCTTCAGGAGGTGAATGCAAAGATAGAAAATATAAACTACAAGACACCCGGAGAACTGTGTTCGTTAGATCCGGTTAATGTTTGCAGATATTTTAATCATAGATTTGAAGCTATGATGTCTTTTCTTACAAACAAGAAAAATCCGCCTCTTGGTGAAGTACTGGATTCTTTTGGAGAAAAGAATACCAAGCAAGAGGTGCTCCTCATATTCATATGCTGTTATGGATCAAGGATGCTCCTAAATTTGGAAGAGACTCGGATGAGATTGTACTCTCTTTTATTGAACAGTATGCCACTTGTGACATACCTAAAAGTACAATTGATAAGGACTTAAGAGGAAAAGTGTTACGCTTTCAAAGTCATCGTTGTGGAAAATATTGTCGGCGAAAATTCAAATCAAAGAGTAAATTCTACACCAAATGTCGTTTTGGATTTGCACAACCGGTACTTTCAAAAGGAAGAGTCAACAATTTGATGTCATCTTTGCGACATAACATCAGAAGAAGGTCACCTAAAAATACGTACAATTTAGGAAGAGGTGAAGAATCCAAATATATAAATGACTATAACCCAGTCATTTTGTCCATGTGGAATGCTAACATGGACATACAATATGTTGCAGACAACTCTATTGCTGTGGCTCGATATGTAACGTCTTACATCACAAAATCTGAAAAGACGGAACTGAAGGAGATGTGGGAAGACATTTCTCATGAAAAGAGCCTAAGCAAGAAAGTGTATACGTACAGTTTGAAGATGTTGTCTCATCGAGAAATTGGAGCATATGAATGTTGTGACCGATTATCATCAGCAAGTCTTGATGCTAAATCAAGGACTATTCTCTGGGTGAGTTTGGGTCTTGCAGAAACACGAAACCGTGTTCTAAAACCTGTGCAAGAAAATGAATATTTAGCCCAGAAAGAACCAAACAGTACAGACATTCTGAAAACAAATATGTTGGATACATACTATCCAAATAGAAGTATTCTTTTAGAAAACATTTGTATGTATGAAATACTTCCAAACTACACTTTTAAAAGGAATGTTACAGAGAACATTGATAAAGGTGTATATGCTGTAATTGGACAAGAAGGATGTCTGGTGAAGCAAAGAAAAGGACACTTGATTAATCATCGGAAACTGAGTTGCGAAACACCTGACAAAAGAGAATTTTACTATTTTGCTCTTTTGCAACTCTTTAAACCATGGCGTAGAGAAGAGGAACTACTTGGGGACTTTGATAGTTATGAAGATTCATTCAACGCATCTAAAAGTAGTATTGAATGCACTGTTTTTAGTAATTATCTGCAAATGTTGAATGATGAAATATAGCAAGAAGTGACAATTGCAGCGGAGATTGCTAGAGATAGTTCACAAGATAGTCAAAGTTCGGCTTCATTAAGTCAAGATCCACTGGGACAACCAATTATCCAAAATGAAGCAGCCACTGCCATGGATGAGGTGGAAAGAGCAATGCAACAAGGTCAAGAGGAAGTAATCAACTTAGAAGAATTAAAGAAGCAATTTAATATTGAGCAAAGACAGATATATGATGAAGTGACAGAGCACATTGAGCATGGCTTTCGTCATGAGAGAAAAGATTGCTCATGTATGTCATTTGAACCTATTCGATTATATGTAAGTGGAGAAGCTGGAACTGGTAAAAGTTTCCTCATTAAAGGAATTACTACATATTTACAGCAAAGAACTCAGTCAACACTGTCGTGTGTTGTTACTGCTCCAACTGGATTGGCAGCACATAATATTAAAGGTATTACTTTACATCGTTTACTGATGCTGCCAGTTGAACATGAAAATTAATTACAATATCACAAGCTATCTGGAGAAGCTTGTTTTGAAGTTTCTAGAGTGCTTAAAAAATGAAACTTCTTATTATTGATGAAGTAAGCATGGTATCTAATTTAATGCTTGCTTTTGTGCATTTAAGAATGCAACAGATACTTAAGACAGAGTATGATGTGTGATTTGGAGGTAAACATGTCATAGTTTTTGGAGATCTACTCCAACTAACTCCAGTGAAAGGACAACCTGTATTTGAAACTCTTACGCATGAGGAGACTAGAAAGTGCCTGGGCAGTATTGGAAATGTTAATATATGGTCACATTTCAAGTATACTGAACTGATTCAAAATATGCGACAGGCAAAGGATACTAAATATGGAAATATTCTTCAAGATATCAGGATTGGAAAACTAACTGAAGATGCGAAACACACTCTACGAACACGATTACTTTCCAAGCTGTTTCCTAATGAAGATAATGTACCTGAGAAAATATATAGTAAAGAGGTAGCAGATAAATCAGTGATATGCTTGATGCCAACTGTGAAAGACTGTTCAGTTTTTAATGAGAAAATGTTGAATTTAGAAAATCAACAAATTAGGAAACTGGAAGCTAAAGATAGAATAGAGCATGAAGGTAGTACTATTGTTTTGTCTGAAAAGTTGAAGTTAAAATTGGATTCTCTTCAAAAAAGTATATCTAAAACTGCTGGTTTAGAGAAAAATCTGTATGTATGTTTAAATTGTCGGATAATTTTAAGGAGAAATTTACATGTAGAAAGAGGATTGGTAAATGGAGCAATGGGTAATGTTGTTGGTTTTGTTAATTATACAAATAGAGATGAGATTGAATTTTTAAGAATAAAATTTGATGGAATTGAGGAAGTTCAGCAAATTACTCGCTGTTCAAATCGTTTTTTGCTTGTGAAGGACTTATATGTCCGTCGGAAGCAATTTCCAATTTGTTTGGCATATGCAGTGACTATTCACAAATCTCAAGGTTTAAGTGTAGATAGTGCTTTGGTAAATATTGGAAGCACTGTATTCAAAGAGGGTATGGCATATGTTGCTTTATCGCGAGTTAGAACTTTATGTGGACTTTATTTAATTGATTATGATGAGACAAAGATTACTGCAGATTTAAATTGTGTGAAGGAGTATAATAGGTTAAGAAGAGAATATGCTCCAAGTTTACCTCAATATCCTTTAATTGAAAGGCGTATGGTTGGTCAGAAAAGGAAAAATGAGGAGAAATGTGCTGAAGTAGTTGAGAAACGACGAAAAAAAGATGTAGCTGTTGTTGGTAGGCATAAGAAAACGGTTAGTATTGAAGAGATTGTTGGATTTAAGTTTGAAAACAGGTCTGGTGTCAACTGTTATGCAAATGTAGTAGTTAATGTTGTTTTTTTTCTAAAAAATGTTAGGGAACAGATTGTAGAAAATCAGGAGCAAACATTTTGCTATTCCTTAAATTCTAAATTTGAAAAATGTAGTAGTGGTGAAAGTGAAGTAGGAAGTGTTTCAGAACTAAGGAATGTTTTAGACATATGTGCAGGAGTAAATCAATTTTCACAGAATATTCAGCAAGATTGTCAGGAATTTATTATGTATATGTTTACAGTTTTGGAAGATGAAGGTGTAGATATTGATAATCTTTTTGGCCTTTCTTATAAATGGGAACATAACTGTGATAATTGCTCATTTTCAAGTAGTACTGATATACACAGTAAAAGATTTATATATTTAACATTACCAGACTGTAAAGAAGTGTCTTTTAATAAACTAGTTAAAGATGCACATCAGAACATGGTCTGTTCTCAATGTAAGTCTGAAATTTTATCAACTTTATTTATCCATAGATATGGACAATATGTAATATTAATGTTTCAACGATGCAGAGCTGATGGGAGTAAATTGTCAACTTTAATTAAAAATTTTGTGGCTACTCAAGTATCTATTTCTAGAAGAACATTTGTAACTGTAGCCATTATTTTTCATGAAGGGCCTTCCACATCATCAGGACATTATACAGCTTATTTGAAGTGTGGAAGTGGCTGGACGCTTTGCAATGATACCCAATTGACTTTTAAGAAACGTTTGCCTTTTGCCTTAACTAACTCCTATCTGCTATTTTTGGAACCCAAATTTCAGTAGAATCACTTGCTGTAGGAAGATTAATACTATAAAGATATGAAACTTTCTTGTTTACAAATATCATGTGACTGAGGGTCTACAAATCTATAAATGAAATTTGTGTTTGGTATAGTGATAACATCAGGTAGAAATTTAGTTAATGTTTGGTGGTATAAAGCATGTTACACATTTTTACTGTAAAGGTTCACAAAAGAATAGATAAGATTAAGATTAAGAAATTTCAGAAAAAAAACTACTTAACTCATAGTATTTGGCCATGTGGAAAAATATGAGAGAAGAAAATGAGTACTTTAGATAATTATTTTAGAACATATATGGACGCAAGTTTTTGGGAGAGGTATTTAAAAGGTAATGAGTTAACTTATACAATTTGGCCATGCGGAAAGGTATGAGAGAAGAAAATGTATACTTAAGATAGATTTTTATCGGAGATACTTGCACGGTGTTTTTTTGAGATATATTTAAAAATAGGTCGTATAGTTTAATTAGTTTGTAACTGTGGAAGATGTAGTGTGCTTACTCAAGAAATTGCGAATTTGAGAAAAACATTTAAGATATGTTTTTTTCAGGTATTTATAATATGTATGGAGATTTTGGATGTTTTTTTTAAACACAATCATTTTGATTGTGTTTTTTTTTCCCCGCTGTTATATGATGATTAATATTGAAATCACTGTTTATAGTGAAAATCAATGTATTCTGAGGACAGCAAAAATAAACCATTTAATATGTTGTTTGAGTTATTTTGTTACATTGAATTTAGAAATATGTATTAAAACATATTTTTTTACTGTCTTCCACAGATATTATATTTATAAAGTAAGTACAACTAATAACATCCGAGAGTTTTCTCTGCCTCTCTCTTATTGACTCCTACTTTTTTTTATTTTATGAAATGTACATTATAATCTTATTTTTACTTTTCTTCCACAGGTACTACGTTTTTAAAAGAAATTTACTTTACTTTTTTACTATTTTTTAGGTAAGTATAAAAAATAAAGAAACTTTTACATCACTGTGTCATTTCTTTGTCTATCCTGCTTAAAGCAATGTCATGTTTAATATAAGCACTTCCACATAGGATTGGGTGCATTGTTATAAGGGATGCTTTAAAAGTGATTTAATGAAATGAGCGACATTTTACTGAGTGAGTTCAGCAACACTGATATATGAAAACATTGGTGGGAAATGATATTAAATGTTACATGTTGTTCTTTCCAGGAGTTTAAGTCCTTTGCTGCAGTGGCAATTCTGCCTCAGCATTAGGGGGTACTCCTTCATGAGCCACGGTTGAGATCTGTTCATGATACAGTGGTTCTCTCATGGCTCTGCTTAGTCAATAGAACGTGTCATGGAGGTACAATATTAGTGCTGTGCAAGCACAGCGGCAAGCCCATGACAAAACTGGCCTATTCTGAGGACAGCTGAGGCAATGCTCATGATGGAGCGGCTCTGTCATGAGCATGGTAGGACTTAACAGGTGTTAAAAAAACATGAGGGGTCTCTTCAAAGAGAGTGTTGGTTGTAATTTAAAGGGCACTTTAAAAAACATTGTAGCAGCTTTATGTTGACGTTGCGTCTCTTTGCGCCACAATTTCGTCAGTTTATTTAATACAATGACAGTGGAAATAATGTACCATATTTACAACGTTATGGATCTAGGAGATGTGTCACATTCTAAAGCCCTGCACCATAAGGAAGTGTTCCTCTGAAGGAATGCGTCTTGAAAGTGACTGACTGTAATGCATGATATTTCACTCAGTGACTTTCAGACCTATGCTGTTTCAAAACTGTGCATGTGCTTGAAGCAGGCGTAGGTATTGACGCAGTATTGTGAATATAGTGCAATGGTGAGCCTTGCTGGAGCTGCATCACACTTGCGATGCAACTCTAGCAATGTATTACTTTTTGAGCACAGATGTGTTACGCATGTATGGTGTTTTTGTACCATGGTGCGCCACATTTCAAATGTGGCACACCATGGGTAACGGAGCACTAGCATACTGTGGTGCACATTAACTGGTGCATATCTGGGTATGAAGTAGTTAACATAAATCTGCCCCATAGGTTACAAATCCGCGTTTAGTAGAGGGTTCGGCCTTCGTAGTGTTATGTTTTTTCTGTTATTCTATGTAGGTATGTAATATTGCAAGATTTTTGTCACGAAAAAGAAGCCATGAGTATTGGGTTTGTGAAAGATTGCAAGATTTTTAAAATTAAAAAGCAAGAACCATGGCATTGTTTAATATAGCATTGTAAATACTTATCTTTAATAATGATGAGAGAGTAAAAAAAGGTTAACCTGATGTTTTAAAGTTATTCACAGGCTTCTTTAGAGGAAGTGTTCTATATGATTGTAGCTTGGGTGTTTGACTTTTTTATAGGTAATAGAATGCATTTTGTATGCTGTAGCAGGAGGAGTACTACATGCTTGAATATTCTTCAGTGCTTATTTTCATTTCGTAAGTGGTATTGAGACCGACACAGAACTTCAATGGATCGGAGGGGCTGTTCCTGTGCATCTGGTGAACTGCCAAGCCGTTGCAGCAGTGGGAGTGAGGCCTCTCACGACAGAGAACTTCAATGGATCGGAGGGGCTGTTCCTGTGCATCTGGAGGACTGCCAAGCTATTGCAGCAGTGGGAGTGAGGCCTCTCACAGGGGCGTAGCGCAGCTCCTTTTGATGCTCACAATTGCAGATAACAGGGTAGAGATGTCTGTGGAATTTATAGATGGTTAGTCACACTAGAGTGTGGGCGGCGCCCCTAGCACTTCATTACGGCACACAGGGGAGCCGCGTTGCACAGTTTGAGAATCAGAGACTTAGGAGATAAACCTTCATAATAGGAAGGCTTCTAAGTGATAAAAATCGCCGGTGCTCGGCGTTAAAAATATCACTGCTATCGGTGGAATTTTCCACGGTGTTAGTGCTTCAACAAAAATGGGAACACATATCTGATAGAAAATCCTGTAACAATCTTATTATTTCACATTATCGCGTGAAAAGAAAGTCTTTCGAAAGATGTTGAACGTTGTTCTCTTTTGAGAGTAGAAAAGATAGTGAGAGAAGTGGGTGGAGTTCTCCGTGTAAATTGCAGAATAGAAACTACTAAGAACCAATTGGAAGTGTTGTTTTCAAGTCACATGACTTCACATGCGCGTCTCGGGACGTGTAGGCGGTGACAGTATCTGGTCACGTACGTCATTTGGAAGTAGCGGTCTAATTCAGCGAAGTTTCAAAACGTGAAAAGGAGTAAATCCAAACACATCCGGATTTAATATATCTTCTGAGCTCGATTCAAGCATACAATTGTTAAAGTATAAAACCTTTTATATATTTTTTTAAAAATTACCAAGATGTGTACATTCGGTCACGCACGAAAGTTTAAAAAGACATTTGGCTCCATTTTATGAAAATTTTCATAATAATAAAAAAGAAGCCTAGGTTTACTGTCTTTGATGTAGTATAAGTTCTTTGATGGGTCTATGAAGAAATTTAAGAAGTTGCAATTGCAAAGTTTTCACGAAATATATAGGCGGGAGCGCGCACACGGTCGCGCACGAACGAAAGCCAAAAAAGCGGAGATAAACCCCCTTTATAATATGCTCCTGGAGTTCTTTTTGGTAGAATGAGTTAGTTCTGAAAAGAACTTTTTTTTTTTCTTTTTTTTTTTAAAACAAGTGTTATGTTGTTTTTGATTTTTTAAACTTGCAACAACATTTTCATGTGTGACACAGGATCAAAATGAAATGAAGAAATGTATCTTTTCTCGGGGCATTTATGACTCTCAATTTTTTGTTTAGTAAGAATGAGGCTCTGCTCTCCGTACAGAAGAATTTCTCCACACTCGTTGCATTTCATGTGCACCTTTGCAAGATATGGTCTCAAGTCCATCACAGCACTCGATGGTGATACAGGTCGTCCACCAGAAGATGTGCTGGCCACCTCTGATGGTAATAGCGTGGCCAGGGCTCTTGTCGATGCCTTTGCAAATTCCACAGGGTGCACTTGTTTGACATGCCGCACCATGGTATGTATGGAAAAGGAATATTTTTTTCTTGGATTTCTCCTTGAGAGAACCGAATTGCATATCGTGCAGGTAACGTTTGGCACATTCACTTTCTTTTGTTCTTCAGGATAAGTGAAAAATTGCCAAATAAAAGATTCCTTTTTTCTTTTTAAAGGTAGTCGCTCATTTCCTTCAGATTCGGAAGATGAATGCGGGGTGGCAGCCATTTCAGCAAAGTCTTCCGAAGGGTGTTGAACGTCGTTCTCTTTTGAGAGTAGAAAAGATAGTGAGAGGAGTGGGTGGAGTGCTCCGTGTAAATTGCAGAATAGAAACTACTAAGAACCAATTGGAAGTGTTGTTATCAAGTCACATGACTTCACATGCGCGTCTCAGGACGTGCACGCGGTGATAGTATCTGGTCACGTACGCCATTTGGAAGTAGCAGTCTAATTCAGCAAAGTTTCAAAACGTGAAAAGGAGTAAATCCAAACGTATCCGGATTTAATATATCTTCTGAGCTCGATTCAAGCATACAATTGTTAAAGTATAAAACCTTTTATATATTTTTTTAAAATACCAAGGTGTGTACATTCGGTCACACACGAAAGTTTAAAAAGACATTCAGCTCCATTTAATGAAAATTTTCATAATATTGAAAAAGAAGCCTAGGTTTAGTCTCTTTGACGTAGTATAAGTTCTTTGATGGGTCTATGAAGAAATTCAATAAGTTCAGATTGTAAAGTTTTCACGAAATATATAGGCGGGTGCGCGCAGTCGGTCGCGCACGAAAGCCTGGAAATGCGCTATGCATTTTATTGAGAACTGTTGCCGAGAGTGCGCACACCGGGTCGTGCACGAAAGTTTAGAAATGCTATTTTTATTTACAGGCAAATTTTAATGCGTTGAAAAAAAGGTAAGGTACAGACTTTCTAATTCTGTATCGCTTTACAAGGAGTCTGTATGCAACTTGAACAGTGAAGAAAACGGCTTGTTTCTGAAAAAAATATTGCCAGAACTTTATTGGCAAAAGTATAGGTTATATACACGAGATATTTCTGAATTAGCATTTTAAAAACCAATGAAATACACTGAAAAAACCATAGGTTTTACACACGTTATAGTTAGGAAGTAGCATTTACAAAACCTATGAAATTCACTGAAAAAACCATAGGTTTGACACCAGTTATAGTTAGATGGAAATTTTACTGATATAAAACCAATGAAATTCCACGTTATAGTTAGTTGGACTCACTATAACTTGCGCGTGTAATGCACTGCTGATGACGTCACATATTACATCACTCATGACATCACTGATGACACCATCCAGTGAATGTGTGTCTTTCTGAAAAATAAATATGTGTTATGTATGTATATATTATTGAATATCTCAGTGAATACATATATTAGTGAGTAATGCTTAAATATTTAAATATATGTATTAGTGTTTCACTTTGTGTATAAGTGGCTGCATGGGTTGATGAGTAGGTACATGTGTATGTATATAGGTGATTAGATGTTTTTCTTAGTATCAGTATGAGTGTTTGCATGCTTTGGTGGGAGTATTACTTAGTACATAGATGCAAGAATGACTGAGTCCCTGTTTGTATGTGTTTTGAAGACAGCATATGTGCAGGACTGTATGGGTGGATGAGTGTGTATATGTCTGTGTTAGTGAGTGAATGACTGTCTTATTAGTGTCTTTATCAGTAACTACATATGTTTTAATCTAGTATATGTGAATATTGATGTATATAAGTGAGTATATGTGAGAGTGAGGGATTGTAAGAGTTCCTGTTTAAATTAGTATGTGTTTCTATAAGTGATTTTTTAAGAGGGTAAGTATGTGTAAGTTTCCTTAGAAGTAAAGTGGTAGTGTGTGTATAGCTGTTTATGCAAATAAATGGATGTTCAATAGTTTATTTGCATGTGTGAGTATGTGTGTGAATAACTTTTGGATGACTGTCGGTGTGTAACAGGATGTGTAGGTGTATCACTACATATGATTAGTGAATATATGTATGAGTGACTATATAGAACTGTTGGTGAATTAGTGCATGTGTATATAGATGGTGGAATTATTGAATTGGTTGTTGTAACTGGTATGGGTATCTCCATTTTTTTGAAAATTTTAGTTTCTATTTTTGAATATGTGTTTCAAGGGTTAGATTACAGTGAAAGGAGGTCTGTCACTGTGTCACAAGAATGGTGTCATCAGTGATGTCATGAGTGATGTAATATGTGACGTCATCAGCAGTGCATTACACGCGCAAGTTATAGTGAGTCCAACTAACTATAACGTGGAATTTCATTGGTTTTATATCAGTAAAATTTCCAGCTAACTATAACTGGTGTCAAACCTATGGTTTTTTCAGTGAATTTTATATAGATATATAGATTACCTACTGGCGGTCGCCAGTAGGTAGTTATAGTTAGGACCTAGCTACCATAGGAAATCCACAACATTCTATTGGGAATAACTCTGGCGCCGGTTGAGGAATTTGCGTGTAATTTTCCAAAATGTTGGCCAGCTCCGCTCCGCTCCTTCCCTGTATGTTTCGGGGTGATTCGTGTAGTGGGGGCTGGGAAAAAAGAGGGGTCCCAAAACGTGTTTTCCCCATGTTAATTTCCATAGGAGGTTCTGACACGTCTACAGCCCGAACCGCTGAACGGAATTTCGCGAAACTTTGCAAAATTGTAGGGACTGGTACGTAGGTGTGCCTTTGCTATATTTGGTGAAAATTGCTCCAGTGTTTTTTTTAAAAATTTGCTTCAAAAACACATATATATCTATAGGCGCGCTCCGAGCGCTCACCGGTACGCGTACCGGGGAGCGCACCCGGCGCGCCACGGAAGTGCGCGAGCGGAAAGCTGATTGGCTGTCGGATGTCTGTCAATATTCTAAACAGTCCGGAGAGTCCGCCATCTTGTGTCTCGGTAGAAACGAGACACAGGAGGGTAAATAAAAGGGGGAAATGATTAAAAGGGGACAGGGTAGACACCCCCTGACCCCCTAGGTTTTTTGAGGGGGGCCTAGAAGGACTCTGAAGGGCAAAAAAAGATTTATTTATTTTTGAAATTTTCGCGGGGTGAGCGCAGGGTGCGTTCCCTGAGCGCACTACGGGGAAAAACAGTGCAAGAAAGTAGAGTAAAAAAATTATTTAGAGTGCTTAGAGGTAGGGTAGCTCTGAAAAGAGCTGTTGTGTTATGTGGGTGTTTTTTGTACCTACAAGTAGGTACCAATGCAGAGTCTAAAATTCAAGAGGAAGACTCTATTCCCCTCATCTGTAAAATGTACACCATCTCTCCTATAGATGCCTTGCATGTTGTAACGCAAGTTGTTGGGGTAAATGGAACCCATACCATAGTCTCTGAGGAAAGAATAAACAGATTTATTTACATGTTTCCTTGCTTTCTCAATCTGTGGACAAAATTGGTTGGACCAGTTCCATTTTTGCCTTTGGCATATATTAGAAAATACCAAGGCAGTTTTGGGAAAAAGTGACATCAATTGCCCAAAGATGTCCATTAAAAGCAGTTCCAGACCTACCCCAATCAAAGTGCCTAGGTCATTTCCACCACAGTGCACAATTATAAGGTCAGGGTGTGGAAGATGCATAAAGGATTTTATTAATGGTATCAAGTGGTGACTTCTTAATCCTCTCTGTCCAATCCACACAATGTCCACATTTGGTAAATCAAGGTTGAACAAAACCTCTGTTGCTTGCAAATTTGTCACTCCAGAAGACATAGCTATGACCCACAAACCAGACATTTGGCTTCTTGAGGGTAGATGTGCTTGTATTCAGATGAGTTGTGAAAATGAAATGGCAGTTTCATTAGGATAAAAAGTGGTTGAGATTCAGTGCACTTGAAAAACCAGAAATGATTGGTGCTTTCTTAAAAATCTCCACTGAAAATTTGGGTACATGCTTTTTTTTTTAAAGAAGTCATTTCAATGGTTGAGAAAAAGTCATTTAAAGAAACATTGCACTTGATTAGCTAGTACATTGAGAGGTCAAACACCCTTGCTGGATTCTTTTGCAACATAGTATGATGAACTTCTGAACTGTGTGCTGGGTTAGGAGGGAGTTACCATGGTAACAGGGTGAATGAGGACTGGGGGGATGGGTGAATGGTATGTGAGTTTCAAAGTGTGGGAATGTACAACCAATTAAAATGTGCAGTTTGGTTTTGAATTTGTGTGGGAAGAATTTTGATTGGTTATGAACAAGAATATGGGTCTGAAATGAGAAAGAATCTGTGCCATTATTCTGAGGCTCTAGTGAAAGAAGCATTATTTAGAGATTCTGCTTAAGAAAATCTGTTGAGTGTGACTGACACTGTTCTACATCTTTCAAAGCATTTTTAAAGGTGAGTAATGATTCTTTTAATAAAGATAGAGTGTTGTATGTAATTTACCATGTCTGTTTCTGCAAGCAGTATGTGTATTTCTGCTCATATTATTTCACTGTCTCTACAGGCCAAACACAGGCCACCTACAAGCAAGACATAACATTAAGTTCTCATTACATGTAACATCCTGGTCATGTGCCTAAGATCACCCTGTGAGTGAAGCTTGATTCACCCATCAGTGAGATCTTAGGCACATGACCAGGATGTTACATATAATATACCATGTCTTTAAAAAACATGTACTTTCATATTTTTAAAGACATCAACTGAGCATGTTATTCACCCAGATCCATTAAAAATCAAGCTTAACTCACAGTGTGATCTTAGGCACATGACATCATAGTGCTGTATGTACTATGGGAAAGATTATTATATCCTGTTAGTTCTACACTTTCCTTCCCTCATTCTCTCTCTGTTAGCCTCATTCGCTCCGTCCCTTTTGTCTCTCACTCCTCTTCTGTCACACTCACTCCCTATAACTCAGCCATACTCCCACACTCACCTTTTTTCAAACCTTCTCCTTTACCTTCCTTCCTGTCTCTCCCCTTTTTTCGCTCCTTCGCTCTTTTCCCTTCCCTTACTCTCCTTACTCCACTTCACTAACTCCTTCTCTTACTCCCTCTGTCCTCTTACTTCTACACTCCCCTTCCCTTATTCTCTCTCTGTTAGCCTCATTCTCTCTGTCCCCTTAGTCTCTCACACCTCTTCTGTCACGCTCACTCCCTATAACTCAGCCATACTCCCACACTCACCTTCTTTCAGACCTTCTCCTTTACTTTCCTTCCTCTCTCTTCCCATCCTTCGCTCCTTCACTCTTTTCCCTTCCCTTACTCTTCTTACTCCACTTCAGTAACTCCTTCTCTCAATCCCTCTGTCCTCTAACTTACTCACTCCCCTTCCCTCATTCTCTCTCTGTTACCCCTATTCTCTCCGTCCTCTTAGTCTCTCACTCCTCTTCTGTTACACTCACTCCCTATAACTCAGCCATACTCCCTCACTTATCTTCCTTTCCTCCCTCAGTCAGTCCTCTACTCTCACTTTTTCCTTCACTTTCTCTGTCTCCTCACTCCCTTACTCCCCTTGTCTTACGCTCACTTGCCTTTATCCAGTCTCTATCACCACTCTTTCCTGAACATCACTGCTCTTTTCTTACCCTTCCACACCCCCGTTCCTTTACTCCATTTTCTTCACTTATCCTCATTCCCCTTGTTCACTCCCCTTCTCCTCACTCACCTCCCACACTCACCTTCTTTCAGTCCCCCTAGTTCACTTCCCTTCCCCTCTTGTCCCTTTCTTTGCTCCCTCACTCATTTTCCTTTCCTCTCTCACTGCACTCCACTTCACTCACTCCTTTTGAATTTGTAAAGAATACAGCTCTTTTTGGAGAATTGGAGGTAGTTCTAAAAAGAACTGGGTTTTTTCTTCTTTTTTAGGTTTTTTTTCTGAACAAAAACAAAAACAGGGAATACCAAACTTCTCAACAGGAGCAAAAAAAAGGGATAAAATTAGGGCTGGGGAGGGCAGCGGTGGTCTTCCCTTCTGCGTACATTGTTCATGATGCTCTGCTCTCCGTAGCAAAGCAGTTCATCACACTGCTTACACTTGAAAGTGATATCACTGAAAACAGGCTGAATGTTGGGGATCAGCTGCTCAGGTCTTCCTCTCATGGATGATGTTGTTGCTCCTCCAGTGGATGTTGAGGCGCCATCTCTTGGGGGATTACGTGCCAGGTCCCTGACACTGTCCCGGGCATAGTTCTGAGGGTGCCTCCTCTGAACATGACGAATCATTGTAGAGTTGCCAAAACTGTACTTCCTTCTAGGGTCTCCCCGTGAAAGCACAGTTTTGCAGATTTTGCACTCCACCTTTGGAGCATTAACTTTTTTCAATTATGCTGGTATGGAAAAAAAATCCATATAAAGTGCTCCTTCACCTTGGGCTGAGAAGGCTCTTCCTGGATGAAGTCATCTGAATCCTCACTGCTGCTGGGTTGTCTGGCAGCCATTCTTTTCACTAAATGGAAGAACAGAAAAGAACAGGTCTTGCTGTCTCCAAAGTGAAAGAAGAAGTGAAGGAAATGGGTGGGGTTTTCATTAGTTGTAAAAAAAACTGTAAACAACCAATGAAAAGAGTTATTTTAAGGTCACATGACTTGACGCACTTACGCTGTGCGCACCCGAGCGCTTCCGGGGGCGCTTACGCGGGAAGGAACGTAGGCGTGTCCGGGGGCGCTTACGCGGTGCGCCTAAATGACGTTTTGCTAGCTTTTCGGAAATGCATTTAAAGTTAAGATACGGTTATTTAAAATCAAAAATACTACTTTTATAAGTATGGTACTGAATGTCTTGCATTATTATTTAGTTTAAATACATATTTTTTTTTACGCACGCGGAAATAGCTCTCTCGCTGCGCTCTCGAGTGAGCTTACTGGTGCGCGCACCCTGAGCGCTATGACATAAAATGATTAAAAAAAACGTGTAAAATACATTGAAAAAATTATTTTTGAAAAAAAAATATTAATTATTAATAGTTATAAAAAACAGCTAATAAAAAAAAAAGTTTACAAATCGTAGGTTACAAACTCGATATACAAAGGAATTAGCTTTTAAAAAACCTTTGAAATTCACAGAAGAAAAACATAGGTTTCACAATCGTTATAGTTAGGAATTAGCATTTAAAAAACCTTTGAAATTCACTGAAAAAAACATAGGTTTCACATTTGTTGTAGTTAGGAATTAGCATTTAAAAAACCTTTGAAATTCACTGAAAAAACCATAGGTTTCACACCAGTTATAGTTAGCTAAACATTTTACTCATACAAAACCATTGAAATTCCCACGTTATAGTTAGTTGGAATCACTATAACTCGCGCGCCCGCAATCCACTGCTGATGATGTCACATATTACATTATTCATGACATGGTCAGTGACATCACTGATGACATCACTGATGACATCTCAAATGACATCACTGATGACATCACTGATGACATCTCAAATGACTTCACTGATTACATCACTGATGACATCATCCAGTGAATGTGTGTTTCTGTAAAGTTAAAATGTGTTTAACATATTGAAGAATGAGTGTATGTATGAGTGTCTGGATAATGGTTTTAGTAGGTGCGTGACTGACTGTATGAGTGGGAGATTAAATGTGCCTTACTGAATGCATGGGTTAGTGACTAAACTGTTAGAATGTGTGCATCATTATGTCTGTTGTTGTGGAAGCTGCTGCATGTATTGATCGGTAGCTATATGACTGGCTATATGGGTTATTAATTGGTAACCCAAGTATTTGTATGTGAGGGTGAGTGTGTGTGGAGGTGGCTGGGAGGTGTGTGACTGTGCATAGATGTGTGAGCAGTTGATTCACTTGGTGTATGGGTTCAAGAGTGTATGTGGAAACAGCTGTATAGGCGGTTGACTGTGTGCATGGGTGTGTTGGTGAGTGAATGGATATCTCAGTGCTACATGTCCAAGTAAGTACATTTGTAAAACACAGTGCATGTGAGAGTTGGCATATATAAATGACTATAAATGACAGCCTGTGATTGCATAAGTGAATGTATCTATCAACGTGTATTTGTATCAGTGATTGTAAAAGAGAGTAAGTATGTGTTAGTCTATGTTTAAATAAGTAAGGTTTTGTTTGTATAACTGTATAGATGAGGAAATGAGAGTGTGATTGATTCTTTACATGACTGACTAGGTGTGTGAGTAAGTCCATGGATGAGTGGCAGTGTGTGAGTCTCTGTATAGGTGTATGAGTGCATATGATAGTGTTGTATTGATGAGTGACTGTATGTATGAGTGATTGTATGGGTGAATGAGTGGATGTGTGTGTAGACCTAGACATCAGTGAGTGCGTATGTGGTAACTGGTATTGCTGTGTCAATGGTTTCAGGAATCGTAGTCTTTATTTAACACTGGGTGTATCAAAGGTTAGATTAGAGTGTGAGGAGGTGTATTGTATTATCACATGGATGATGTCATCAGTGATGTCATTTGAGATGTCATCAGTGATGTCATCAGTGATGTCATTTGAGATGTCATCAGTGATGTCATCAGTGATGTCACTGACCATGTCATGAATGATGTAATATGTGACATCATCAGCAGTGGATTGCGGGCGTGCGAGTTATAGTGAGTCCAACTAACTATACCGATGAAATTTCAATGGTTTTGAATGAGTAAAATGATTAGCTAACTATAACTGGTGTGAAAACTATGTTTTTTTCAGTGAATATAGATATAGATATAGATATATACACACACACACATATATATATATATGTATACGCATAGATAAATATGTTTCATTAAAACCATTAGGAATTCAATTACACAAATATTCAATAAATTATGAAAGAAGTAAAAACAAGCACAATTGCAAAAACAATTATATATATTTTTTTAATATAAAATATCATATATACAGTTAGAAAAAAAACAAATAATAATAAAAATATATGCAACCAACATTGGGGAAAGTATAGGAGTCTGGGAACATACTATTCCCAATTCAGTTTATGCAACAGTAGGGACAGTGTAGGACTTCAGAGGGTTTAGTTTACTTTTCCCACTCCAAACAGCACAACAGTGGGCAATGTGTTGAACTTTGGAGGGGTTAGATTAACTATTACCACTCCAGTCAATGTAACAGTAGGGAAAGAGTAGGACTTTGGAGAGGTTACATTTATTATTCCCACTCCAGTATAAGCAACAGTAATGAAAGCGCTAAACTTTGGATGGGTTACATTTACTATTCCTACTCCATTCACCAAAAAGGTAGGGAACGTTTTGGACTTTTTTAGAGGTTAAATTTACTATCCCCACACAAAACAGCACAACAATTGGGAAATTGTGGAACGTCAGAGCAGATAGATTTACTATTCCCACTCCAGTCTATGTAATAGCAGTGAAAGCATTGGACTTCAAAATGATGATTACATTTTCTATTCCCATTGTAGTCTGATTTTGAAGAGTTGCATTTACTATTCCCGCTCTAAACAGTGCAATAGTAGGAAAAGCGTTTGACTTCGGAGGAGTAAGGTTTACCATTCCCACTCCAGTCTGTGCAATAGAAGGGAAGTGTTGGGCTTTGGAGGGGGATGATTTACAATTCACACCCCAGTCTGTGCAACATTAGGGAATACGTTGGACTTCTTAGGGGTTAAATTTACTTTTCCACTCAAGTCTAAGCAACAGAAGGGAAAGTACTCCACTTCAAATATTACATATTTGAATAACCCTATCAATATAGAAACATATTAATCTCTTAATATAAATAATAATACCATTAAAAATATTAATATTTAATAAAAATCTAATGAATCAAATTACATTATTATTAATCAATTATTTATTAAGTGTCTTTATTTAATTAACTAATTAACCACTCTCTCTCTCTCTACCCTGACAAACCTAGTGGTCCTCCCCAAAATAAAAATAAAATAAATAGGTATAGAACAATTTACATGATTGATAATAATTTAAATAATTAATACTTACTTTTTGATTCTCACTTAATTACCTTCTCACACTATACCCTTCACACCCAGCAACCCGCACCTAAAATATATCAATATTAGAACATTTGCATAAAAACTAATAAAGTAAGTAATTAATTAATGATTAATTCATGTTTAGCCATTACCTAATTAACTCTCCATCTTATACCCCTAAAAAACAAGTAACCCACACCTAAAACACAAATAAAATATATAGGTATTACACAATTTACCAAAGTTATAATCAATAATTAATTGAAAATTATTAACAAATTGCTAATTATGATATAACATCCCACCCTATAACCCTACAAATCTACCAAATCATGGCTAAAATAAATCAATATTACATAATTTACATAATTAGTATTATTACTTAATTATTACTTAACTATTATTAATGAATTTCCCAATCCATCCCTCTACAATCCCAACAACCCACTACAACACTATAAATTACTATTAACAATGAAGTGAAAACATTTGAAATCAGTTGAAACTACAAAATATATTTGAAATGATATGCAGCCTTTGATACTGTGACTCATGGAATCCTTGTGCCTAGATTGAATCACTCTGGTCTCAGAGACAAGACTTTAGAATGGCTAGCCTCCTTTTTGGATGAACCCTTCCAGGACACCAGTCTCGCAAATGCCTAGATATTTTAAATCTCTATAATTTACTGTGCAACAAAGCTTGTCAATCTGCTCCCCCATATTCAATCTTTAAGTAGCTCCAGTGCTTTTGAGCCGGTGGGGCTCACAGCTCTCATTTTGGACCAGCACTTATTTTTCCTCATCAGACATTTACTGGGAGCAAGAGAGGGGACAATCACAAACAGGAAAGAAGGAGAAAGACAGATAGCCTGTCACCAAGGTAGAAAGCAGGAACCTCCAAGAGTGATATAAAGGAGAAGGTAGTTTCTGGGAGTGGATTAAAGAGGCATGGGGTGGATTCAGGTCTACGCAGCCTTGCTAATCAAAGCGCAGACATTTAATAGTGTTGGACGGCTTGAGAGCAGGTCTATAGGCACCAGCTCACACCACTTTACAAATTAACACTGTAAGCTCCCTTGTCCAAACACATCAGATATTTTAGTATGTATTTATGATTTTTACTAACAACACTTCTGAAAAGTGACAAGTTTACTTTTGTGGTTGTCTGTCGGTAGTAGCTGAATGAATGAATGGCAACTGTATAAAACTGAACTCCTTCCATCTGGTCCTTCATTTGCTCACCATCTAGACTCAGATCATGTCCTTAACCAGTCTAAGGGGTACATGATTTGAGACTAACATTTGTTATAGACCTCTCCTTTTCTTCTCAAATTGCTAAAGACCCCCTTCTTCTTGTTTGTTCCTAAAGTCCTAAAGAAAGCTCTTCCATGCCTTCCTCCTGAAGCACATTTCATCACTGTTCATTCTCCTGACTATCCCCAAGATCTGTAAAGTTAATCAGGGTGGCTTATCCAATTTTTTCCTTGTGTAAAACCCCTGGAATTCTTTTCCTTTCATTATTTTTACTACAGATAGTCATTTGGTTTTCTTGAAATCCTAAAAACTCAGTATGTCAATATGATTTTGTTTTCACACACCAACACAGTTGTTCAGCCAGACAGATATTGAGCACTTGAAAACTAGCAAACAAAAATAAATGCACCAATAAAATAATAAATATTGCCTTTTGTCACACCCGGATTTTAATGAAAAGGACTATGCATTCTGGAATCTATAATTCTCATTCTTGCCATTATGATAATGGATTGAAAGAATTGCAACAGTCTGTTTTTTTATTTAAAAGCCAGTTCTAAGGGAGCATGACATTGGGCAATATAAATGCTTTTTTCTAAATGTTTACCTCACATTTTATGGTTTGGCTTAACTGTGCTGCTGCCGCCAGACTATTGTGTGATCATCTACAGAGAGGGGCTTTAGCTCTACCAATATTTTGGGAGACAGGCGTACATTTTTTGATTGAGCAGACTTTGCGCGTCTACAAAAAAAGTGCTTGACCTTTTAACCAATACCAGTATTGTTCAACAGTACTTTGCTTCCACACAAATACCTATCCATTCCCATTTTTATTACCTGCGATGCTTCACATTACAATACTACTAACAGCAGAGGGTTTCCGCCCTTAATCAGTAAGGCTAAGCCGAATAATCCTAAACAACAAAATACCAATACTGATGTCCTTCTCATCAATTAATTATAGCGGACACACATGGAACAACTCAATGTGACCGCAAATTTTTTTTATATAACTCCCACTTTTTTTAAGCAATTTTTTCTTTTTTCAATTCATTCATCAAAAAATGTATACAAACATTACACTATTTATAATCCAAACCCACCATTTATAAACATTGTAATCTCAGACAACAATTACAATAACAAATAAAGAATTACCAAAACAAAACATACAACATATAACAATTAATGACTTATTTTAGACTGACAAAATTTGTATAAACTTACGGATATAACAACAGGACAATAGTACCAGGAAACTAGGTTTCTTTCCTTTAGTTGACTTATTGGGCCTTACATTTGTGCCAATAACCAAACCATGCACTATTTACAACATCCCCACTGCATTCTAAGCATGACAAGATAGTCTCGTGAAAATTAAAAATCTATGCTTGAAAACAACCAGGGATTAATTTACATTTCATTGCACTTGTTTGGGTAATAAGTGGTTGACGCATTTCAAACCCAATTGTGAATTTATAGGGTACTCTTCAGGACCGAAAGCTAAAAAAACAAGAATTAAACTTGTATTACCAACTGCATCATACTGTCAAAAACCATTATTACACAACCGCACCCTCCGTGCATAAGCAAATCAAAGGGATTACCTGTTTTTGAGATCAGCCGATCTCATATGTACAACTCGAATCATGCACTCAGGTATGAAGCTGTCCAAATCAAAGAAAACTTGTAGAAACAAAAGAAAATGCATCAGAATCAATACTGGAATCACCATTACATGGATAGGAAAATATTAATTAATACTTCCACAGAGCCAACTTCTCAATTTTATTTGATATAAATTAATGTCACTAACACAAAGGGGTCGATTCCGATCTGGTAAAAAGCACTCCGAATAGCCGTTCAGAGCGTTTTTCCAAAACGAATCGTACCCTGCAACGTCCCTCGTACGTACGACGAAGTACGATTCGTACCAGGAGCTGGACTCCGTACGAATCGTACAGAGACCGTAAGAATCAAATCCCCGTACAAATCTCCCTCGGAACCCGCTGTACCCGACATCTGTACGGTTCGCGGCTGCTTTTTCTGACCCGGCAAGTACGATTCGTGTTGGGTACGCACCGTACGACCCTTTTTCTACGGGAGCTGAAAACAGCGTAAAAGCAAAGTTCGCGCCGAAACAGGTACGGAACTGCCACCCCTGGGTATGGTGCATACCCCCCATGATAGCAGGGGTACGCACCATACCCCTGCAATCATGGGGGATACGCACCGTACACCCAGCGTACATGGGGTATGCACTGTACCCCATGTACGCTGGGTGTACGGTGCGTACCCCATGTACGCTGGGTGTACGGTGTGTACCCCCCATGATCGCAGGGGTACGGTGCGTACCCTTGCGATCATTGGGGGTACGCACCGTACGGTGTGTATGTGAATGTGCGCTTTTCCGTACGAATCGCCCTTACGTGACGTGGACCGTACGAATCGCGTCCTGATACACCGGACCGTACTCGTCGGTGTCTGTACGAGTCATACAGAGATGGCTCCGGATGCGAATCAAACAGACGGTAATTTTACCGGATCGGATACGACCCCAAAGTGTAGTTCTTCAAATTGATTTTTTATACAGTTGAAAAAAATCTTAAGTACATGATTTCAAATAGCCAATAAAATATTTAACCACAGGCTGATAATCCTATGGAGAGCTACAAAATCCCTAAGTACCCTATTCACTAATACATATGCTACTCATATATACTCAAAAGCATTCTGTTTTGAGATCGCCCCTTCTTATCACCAGGGAGTACAACAATGGACAACAATTTCTAAGTCCTGCCAGCGATCTATAGTGTACCTGATTAGATAGTTGTTTCATGACTTCTTTAGCATAGTCATTTGTGTCCCAAAGAATAATCTCTCCCCCCTTATCTGCTGGCTTTATAGTTATAGTCGGGTTTTCAGACAAGTTTTTTAGAGCTTTTAGTTCCTGTTTAGTGCAGTTGGTGGTGTAAAAAATGTTTTTCTCTTGCAAACAATCCAATTCTCATAAAATCATGTCTTCAACATGCAAAATTTCAGATGGCATTAGGGCACTTTCTGGACCAAAGCTCAACATTTTTCCAAGTCCACTAACGTTGATCTGCTCTCTAGATTCTCTGTATAAGAAGAATGTTTTTAATCTGACCTTTCGCAAGAAGTATAAAACTTCTTTTTTTGTATCCACTGGATTTTGTAAAATAGTGGGAACTAATCAAAGACCCTTACATAATAAATTCATCTCCATGTCTGATGGTGTATAGGTGAATAGATTATACACAGGGATAGGTTCAGATATCTCTCTTATTTTATTGTTAAGAAAATTAACGTCTGTATGTTTTCCTCTGTGTTCTGAACAATCCAGGATCCTGATTCTGGTATTGTTCCTGATTCGGGTATAGATTTTGCTGCGGGTTCTGTCCTCGCCATCCTATTCTTTTCCCTCTCCCTCTGCTCCTGCCTCTGCCTAAAAAAGGTTGAGTTCTAAGGTAGTGGGGATATGGGTGATAACTGTTGTAATTTTCCTGATCTGATTCAGAGGATGTATCTGAGAATGTAATAAAATTATGTCGGGACCGTCCTCTATATTGTAAGTTGAGGGAACAGGGATTATTGTTCTGAAAAAAATTGTCTTTAAGGTACGATTGTACCCCTTCTGTTTTGAAACTTTTTATATCCCTTCCAACTTTGGTCATTTTTTGATTAGTAGTATGCACCTTGCAGTCAGCAATGGTTTTCTCACTGATTCAAGTAGTGTCTTCGCGTCTTTATAGCTGAGTCACCCAAGATTTCTTCAAGTTTTTTTCATCTCTTTCAACTCCTCTTCATTCAACCTAAGCACAGTCTCAATAGATAACGCCATCTAGTCTCTTGAACATTCCCTCACTACCCTGCATCTCCAGCACCCTTTTCGCTCTCACGTGCGCCCCATCATCCTGTTCCCATCCCCCTTCTGATTTTTCCTTTTACTCCCTCGTACAGCACCTTCAACACAGCAAACCAGTCCTGAAGATGCTCCTAAATGATAAGGATTGAAGCGCCGTTGACATTTCAGCGCACTTTATGGCTCTTTTTCAACTATGGTTCATTCTAAATGTCTCTTTTAACATGACTAATCACTTTAAATAATATATATGAACCATATATTCTTGTATAGATCAGTCACATTTTCACGTTTTGCCTTCCTCTTTTCCTTTTACTTGTCACCTTCGCCGTTCACCTTCGAGTGTCATGAGCACATAAGTGCACAAAGTTTTTGGGTTGTTTTTGCAACTTTTGCCTACAGTGCTGATACAATTGTTCCCGTTTATTGTTTTCATATTCAAAATATATGGTATCTAAATGTGGTACTTAAGCAGTCATATTTCAGGAGCGGTCGCGCTGACCTTTAAATGTAGTTAATGCGCAAATGTATCCCAAGTGGTATTAAGCCTTCCGCTTGTAAATAATCTGTTGTATTAGTTTAGCAGCAAAATTCTTCGGCTGGCGTCTATTTTAAATGCTTGCACGTGCAATGTTGTTGCGTGTGTGTAACGCCAAAACATTTAGTCTTACACTCATTTCCTACGAAAACAGCTCTGCATGCACTTCAGACCATACCTTTTGTTATGCTTGCTCGGGTGACACAGCGTCTTCTGGCAGCGGGCGTGTGTTTCTCATTGCCACTCGATGGATCCTGCAGGCAATTTTTACTTCCTGGTTATGACTGTTACTCCTCCCACCTAATCAGGAATTCTGGTAGGTGGAGTTTCAAGCTGTTTATTCAACCAAAAGTAACTTGGGCATATCCGCCTCATTATGTACCTAACTTTAAATACTTAATGTTGTACACTATTGTGTATTAGTTGTGGAATGTTAATTCATATCCTAGACACCAATGTGTATGATGTAGGGCTAACACAAGTCGGCGCTTACTCCTGTGACTGCATGAATCAATTTATTAGGCTAGTCCAGACAAGGAGAATTGATCCATGCAGTAACAAGGAGTGCAGAACAGACTTTCAGTATAGACTGGTCCAAGGTATTTCATCATTCAGACCACGAGTATCGGTGGACAGCTTATATACCCACTTTTGTTCCTTCATGAATACTAATTTGGAGACATCCCCTATGTGTGATGGTATATGTGGTTTCTCCAAGATTGTCCATAAAAAATCTGTTTCAGAGTGGTTTAGCTCTACAAAGTGTTTAGTGAGCTTAGATATTTTCTTCTTGCACACAAATGCACTCTTATGTTCTGCCCTTTTCGCAGTTATATGTTAAAACTGCCATTTCTTGCACTGTTCTTGTTTTTAGTTAGGGAAAGATTAATATCTATTAAAGTTCTGTTTTTGATTCTTTACCCTATTTTAAGTCACCACTTGTTGTTTGTTTTGCACTGCACATGGTCCCATCAAGAATTCAGGCTCATGGTAAGAAGTGATTGTGGGCGTGACCCAACTTCGTGTGGGCTATGGAAAGGTCTTGATGATCAAGAGACAGACCATCCCACTTTGGATGACCAAGTGAGAACATTTGATCATGACAAGCCTTTGATGGGAATCCAATGTTTATGTATGGGTCTCACCAACAATCAAGTGTGTTTCTGTTGATCAGGTTTCCTGTTGTTCCCATGTTTAGATACACTCACTAGCACAACATGCTTTGACTCACCTTGGTAGGGGTTCTTAGTTTGTTTGGAGCTCATGTGAGCTCTTATATAGACCCCCAGTTTTTCTTGTTGGTATTATCAGTATTTGAGGGGATAATATTCTGGGCAGGTCTTTAAATATCCCTAACACCCTTTCTTTCGCCGTGTGTTTTTTGTTTGGTTCATCAAAAATGCTTAACATTTCTTGATAAATTTGCTGTCCAATTGAGGTCACCACCCATGAAATTGGTGTGGTTAGGACAGGTTAATGAATCTTAGTCATAATTAGTGTGGTAAGCGCAGTAGGCACATAAGCTTCATCACAAGCAGGAAGGAAACAAGCTCCTGTGAACGGCTGGTTGAGTCAGTGAGATGGATTTGTGTGAGGAATTTTAACTTGGTGATGCCCTCATTCTAAAGTACCTGAGAATGGTCTTATTTTGACTTTGTCAATTACCTGCCATTAGTATTGATATTTATGATAAGCCAATAGTGGTTAACTGTGGGGGGGAGTGATTAAAACATCCAGCAGCAGATAGAAATCACAGATGTGTAGTCAAAGGGATGGTTTTAAGTGAATGTCCTCTCCCCGACTAGGGAACTGTGGTGTAGAATAGCAGGTCCATCAAACTGTCACTGTTTAATAAATTGAGGTCAATATCTGCATTAAGGATTTCTGGAAGAGCAGTAAGCACATGAGATTTGAATTTTACTTTTACTTTATTTCATGCAAGCATATGGAGTTAAAAGAATTGATAGCTCAATTGGCCCTACAAGATTTCACTGCAGAAGGTGTTTATGTTTAGCAATATCCGGGTCTTAATACACAATGAAGAGAAAGGCATATCCTCATCTTGGTTGCAGAAATCATTTTATAGCTAAATAAGAGAAGGGCTAGTGGTTGAACCATATCTATCAGTAGGTTGTGGATTTTGTGAATAGTGATAGCTTACAGTGGGGTGATTGAAATGTATTAAATGTAAAAGAATTATAATGCTGATGATTGGCTTCTGCACATTAAGGTGATATCATATGGAGAAAGCATGATCACCTAGCAAAATGAAGGGCCTTCAAACACAATGGTTCTCAAATTCCCATTATCTAATGGTCGAAATGTAGTATGCATGATGGTTTCTTGAATGATGCTCTAATCTTTTGAGCAAAATAGAAAGCAAGATGGCAACTGACTTCGACACAGGGGGTATAATATGTGGTTTTGTTCAGCCACTTTGAAACCGACATCTGGTGCTGCAGTGCTCACTGCTCCGACACTCTGCCTAACAGCAAAGGTGTGATGCTGTGAGCCCACAGAGCTGGAGGAAGAGAAGCCACTACTGCAATTGGCATAGTCAGCTTCTCATCCGTCTTTGTCTCATCACTCTGTTGACTATGCTGACGTTAAATTTTCAGTAGTGCACGTCAGCTGTATCAAGTTACAGCTACCTTGCACTGAGTAGGTGTATCTGTGGAGTTGGGCACAGTTTCATGTTGAGGCTGCCTTATTTTTCTTACTATGGACCTACTGGTAAATTGAGTTCAGCCTCCCAATGATGGCACAAAAGATCCCAGTAGATAAAGTGCAGAATGTAGCTTGACTGAATTTTTATGATTTTCTCTAATGGGTTGGGGTAGAGGAAGCATATAATGGTGGGTCTCCATCAAAATGTACTATTTAGGCACAAGAGGCAGCTTCTGCCCCTCCACTATCATAGGTTATGAGACAGGTTACAGTAGGTGAAAGAATTGCACAGAAAGCAGGCAACACTGACCCCATTATACTGATTTTTCTGTATTAAGTGGTCTCATAAACTGCTACTATTTACATGTACAGTGAAAAGAGTAATGGGGTACTTACCTCAGTCTCCACAAGACCCGACTGCACTAATATCATGAAGCCAATGGACACACAGGGTGAACAGAATGACCAGGCCTGAATCAGCACTCCAGAGCGAGTGGTCACCGTGGTTTTAGTTTCACCATGCCTGTCTGGCCTTAGCACTTTTCCTTAGGTTAAAGAAGCATCTCCAATTGGTAAACAGAGGCACCGGGGACAATCTTTGGGTAGTATGGGGGAGGTAGGTGTAAAGTATTGCTCAACTCTAGTTTTCAGTTCAATGATTCTCTCTATTTATCCCTTTAATCCTCGTGCACAGCCCCTTCCTCTTTGATCCTATGTATTGTTTTGAGAAGATTTGACAGACAGATAAAGCTACCACAAACATAGCTAAATATTAGAATACTAATTTGTAGGAAAATGCCTCTTTTTATATAATCACCCACATTTCTTGGACTGATCCTGCTGTTTTTTTAACTTTAAGAATTGGGGCTCTTCTAACTAGTTCCCAGTGTCTGTGCACCGATCACAAAAACATTTAAAAAATAGGCTATACTTCTAATTGGTCTATTTGACTTTCCTATACGTCTCTCAAATATGGTACAAAGTGTACCCGGGGACTGAAGGTGAATTGTCAACAGTGGACTGCAGCACACTCCTGCCACCAGTAACTTGGCTGTGCAGGTTTAAACAGAAAATTCAATCCGTCAAAATAAGCCCATTTGACAGCCCTAAACCTTATTTTTAAATATTAAAAAGTCACTCATAAGTAGTCGTTAAAGGCTCATTAGGGAGGGTTTATGATATTTAAAAGTAGGATATGTAAAACTTTAATGTTAAACATGCCCTTACAGTTATAATGCTCCAAAAGCTATTTTCACTGTATCAGGATTAGCTGTTTCGTAGGAAAGAATTGGGATACATTATTAAAGTTAATAAAGTTATTTCCAAATAGGAATCAAATAAAAAGTTCATCCTTGAACTTTTTAAAGTATTTATTACAAATCAAATCATTGGTAAAGTCTGATGTGTAACAAATATTCTCTAAAAGGTACTGTTAAAAAGTCACCTTTTACCTGCTCAAAGCCTCTAAAAGTCCATTTGCATGAGTTTCCAGCTGTCACCAGGAGATGGATAGCTCCTTGATGATGTGTGAATTGGGTACCAGAGATAGGACAATGGTCCTGGGTGGGGGATGCCCTGTTCCTCTGGCAGCATGACTATCTGGGAACTACCCAGGAACCTAGTTATCTTCATCGGGCCTACCCTGTCACAGGCAGATATAACCCACATCTGGGCGTGCCCCCTCTAATGACTTCCTAGCCGCCAGGCACCAATTCCAATGGGAAAGAACCTGTTTGTAAGACCACAGGACAGGGATTGCTCATTTTCCTGGACAAACCTCTGTGGAGGCCACAGAGCTCTTCACATGTAAAGAAAGGTTCCCCCATCTTGGTTTTAAGGAGAACGGGGGACTGTGGGATCACTTGCAGCACGGCAAACAGGAACAGCTGAAAAAGTAGGTAGGGCTACTGCTGGGGCCTTTTTCCCTATTGGTTAGGGAGAGATAAGGAGTCCCACAGGCTAGTGCCAGGCTAAAGGTGGCATACCTGAGCAAACGTTTCGGAATACTACTGGACCTGTGGAAGTCAGATGAAGGATTGTAACTGCTTTTGTGACCTGTGTCAAGAACCCTAAACTGCTCCCACTTTTACCCAGGACAAAGACGTGGACTTCTAGATTCAGTTGGCTGGCCTTCTGTTAATCTACAGGGGCATTGCTGTTAAGCTTAAATTAATTCTGTTGCTGTGTGCCATGAGTACCAAAATAGTGACATTGTTACTTGTGGTGGACTACAATACACCCCAACTGGTAATCCACTTTTACATATACATGTCATACAAATGTGCCCAGTACTGAGGAGCATGCTCTTAGATAATGAGCCTTCAGTCCCAAAGAGCCGGTTAAGAGTCGACACATACAAAGGCATTGCCTGTTAGGACCTGTTAGGGCAAGGAGAGTTTTGTTCCAAAATTCCTATTCCACTGAAATCTAGTAGGTAAGACATATTCATGTGTCTCACCTTGCAGGAGTTGTGGGTGTAACTTGCTTAATTCTCAGAGGGTACCGAAGAATTCTGCAAGATTACACTTGAAATGTGCAAGAAGAGTAATTCTGCATTTAAGTGGGTGGAATGCGTGGAATTTGACTCTGTGGAATTTCACAGAGTTACATAAAAAATCTGGGAGATTTTGCAGTTCCGTCAAAGGACAGAAATAGGCATGCCTGCTAGCGCTATGATTTAGTGCCGGTAGAGCGTTACACTCTGAAAAACCTGCACAAGCGGCACCACGGAGTGCACCAGAGGGAGCAGTTACTTAATTTGATTTAGCTTCAGCTTGATTAGATTATGTACTCTACCGCCCACATTAGAAACAATTACCTGGATGTCCTCGTATCAACCAAAAATTGAACTTCGCTTGTTCTACCAACTCACATTTTTTAAGGCACACACAAAATTCCACGCAGCATTTGGTGCAATTTGTCTGGAAATCCACATTGCAAGAGTAATGTGGGCTCACCAAAATTCATGGGTGGAACAGAATATTCTGCCCACAACTACATTTAACTTTTTTTAGCACAAAAATGCTCCTGAGCATCCACAATGGATGTGAGGATGCATTTTGCACAAAGAAATGGTGCCAAATGTAACAGAACAGGAATAGTAAGTGCGAGCAGCCATTCACGCTCACTAAATGTGCTCTTGAGGTAGGATTTTTACTGCCACTTACCACCAGCATTTAACATTATTTCATTAGTGCAAAATACACCATTACATCCAAAATAGATGCAAGGATGCATTTTGCACTAAGAAAGAACAGTCAATGCAGCAGAACATAAATAGCAAGAGTGAGCGGCTACTCATGCTTGCTAAATGTCCTTCCGCTGTAGTATTCTTTCCCCAAAATTACTCTCAATTACACTTAGAGGAGTAATTTAATTCTGGTAAAAAGTAATGCAGAGTTCCTGAAATTAATCCCACTGCCCTGGACTAATCCCAATCCTACCCAGGCCTGCCCAGCACCCCATACTTATGATCCCCACAATCACAGTACTCTCATTACTCACATAACATTCACACAACATGTTGACCTTACTGCATACACATTCCACTAACTATCACAGACCTTAAAGCTACACAATCACATTCTGTCTCATGATCATTAACACTCTATGCAGTGCTCCACATACAAGACATTGCAGCCCTTATCACTTACCACAAGCTCAGTGCCTTCTTCATCCCACAGGCTACTGCATCCATTGTGTGGACCATGCACATAAGAAGGGAGGAGGTGTCACTGTCATCCCTACGTCCTCCTGGCCCTGCACCTTGGGCAAGAAAGTATTACTGAACTCCAAAGAGCTAATGATATGACATTTGCCCCTCTCTGCAACTAAGATTGGGCAGCTTAAGGATTGCTTAATTCTCAGATCTCTTCACCACCTTGTACATCTGTATCTTCACATTACCCTCTTTGAGAGATCTCGACCTCCATGATAAAATAAGCTCAAAATAAATAAGAGTCACCCACTCCAACCTCACTGGCACACTCAATGTGGTACAGCATGCCAAACAACCAACACACTCAACCTTGTATTCTCAACATCACCATAAACCTAATGGAAACAATCGCATGCCCCCTGAATGGACTGACCGCTTTGCCGTCCCTATCTCCCTGCTTGGCTTCCTACTAAAAAACCAAGGTCAATCCTACAGAGAAGAGCAGATCTCCAAATCTCTCAAAAATTCTTTACGTACAAACTATTGCTTGAACTAAGGGGTCGATTATGATGGCGGACGGAAGTAGGCGGAAAATGCCTTTTTTCAGTCCGCCTGCCCCGAGCACTCCGTCCGCCATATTAGGATGGGAAACACTGTCAAATATCCGTACGCGGCGGAAAAGCACGCACCGCCGCGGAAGTACACCCGACCCCGCGGCGGACGGAACCAATCCAGAGACACCGCCGTACGGAATGACGTCTTCGACCGTCCTCCAAATCATGGTACATCTGAAGCAACACATGAGGGCACAAAGCAGTATCATAACAGCGACAGGGCAGTGTTTACAACTGAGCAGGTACATCAGAGGCAGCACGTGAGAGGGGCTAAGTGCATCAACAGCCCATGGCATAGAGCAGGTACATCAGAGGCAGCACATGAGAGGGGCACAGAGCATCAACAGTCCATGGCAAGGCACAGGTACATCAGAGGCTGCACATGAGAGGGGCTAAGTGCATCAACAGTCCATGGCACAGAGCAGGTACATCGGAGGCAGCACATGAGAGGGGCACAGAGCATCAACAGTCCATGGCAAGGCACTGGTACATCAGAGGCAGCACGTGAGAGTGGCCAAGTGCATCAACAGTCCATGGCAAGGCACAGGTACATCAGAGGCAGCACATGAGAGGGCAAAATGCAGTATCATAACAGCAACAGGGCAGTGTTTACAACAGAGCAGGTACATCAGAGGTAGCACATGAGAGGGGCTAAGTGCATCAACAGTCCATGGCAGAGAACATAGCAGGTACATCAGAGGCAGCAAGTGAGAGGGGCTAAGTGCATCAACAGTCCATGGCACAGAGTAGGTACATCAGAGGCAGCACATGAGAGGGGCTAAGTGCATCAACAGTCCATGGCAAGGCACTGGTACATCAGAGGCAGCACGTGAGAGGGGCTAAGTGCATCAACAGTCCTTGGCAAGGCACTTGTACATCAGAGGCAGCACATGAGAGGGGCTAAGTGCATCAACAGTCCATGGCAGAGAACATAGCAGGTACATCAGAGGCAGCACATAAGAGGGGCTAAGTGCATCAACAGTCCATGGCAAGGCACTGATACATCAGAGGCAGCACGTGAGAGGGGCCAAGTGCATCAACAGTCCATGGCAAGGCACTGGTACATCAGAGGCAACACAAGTACGTGGGTCAAGCGCCCCGGCCTAAGGACAGTATCAATGCAAGGGTGGTTACAATGGACAATCGAGACACAAAGTCAAATTACATGTGAGTGATGGGAGCTACACCTCACAACACAGAATCTGGTGGACTGCTTGAACTAGTCGCCTCGGACACACTGCCAGCACCAGATACAGGAGTGTGAGACACAGCCACAGCTCTAGTGACAGACACATGAGCCATAGACCCAGACACACTGCCAGCACCAGACACAGGAGTGTGAGACACAGCCACAGCTCTAGTGACTGACACATGAGCCATAGACCCAGACACACTGCCAGCACCAGAAACAGGAGTGTGAGACACAGCCACAGATGTAGTGACTGACACATGAGCCATAGACCCAGACACACTGACAGCACCAGAAACAAGAGTGTGAGACACAGCCACAGCTCTAGTGACTGACACATGAGCCATAGACCCAGACACACTGCCTGCACCAGAAACAGGAGTGTGAGACACAGCCACAACTCTAGTGACTGACACATGAGCCATAGACCCAGACACATTGCCAGCACCAGAAACAGGAGTGTGAGACACAGCCACAGCTCTAGTGACTGACACATGAGCCATAGACCCAGACACATTGCCAGCAGCAGAAACAGGAGTGTTAGACACAGCCACAGCTCTAGTGACTGACACATGAGCCATAGACCCAGACACACTGCCAGGACATGTCCCTGTACACTGACCAACAAATACCATGCCAGCATCTGACATATGAGAGTGGCTGACACACACAGTACCAGTACCTGAAACAGGAGAGGGCACAACTGACACAGTGCTACTACATGATGCATGACAGCGAACAACAGATACAGTGCCACCATCTGACACATGAGAGTGAACAGCAGCTGACCCACTAGGACCACTGAAATGATGAGCCACAGGGCTGTATGGGCCAGGAGGCAGGGTGGCTCTGGGAGCTGGGGACAGCTGTACTGGAGCGACATTGGGGCGGTCAGGTCTCACTGGTGTGTGTCTCCGTTTCTATGTGAAATGTAGGGGCACCCTGGACATGACTGGAGTGGTAAGTGTTGTGGCCTCATCAGACATCAAAGAAGGATCATGTGCTGGTGGTGGTCTGCTCTCTGGGGACGTGCTGGACCCTGCTTGGCGTTTGCTGTGGCCCTGCCTTCTGCCCTCTGCATCATGTGTAATGGGGGATGCAACAAGAGTGTACTCCTTATTCTGCTTCTGCGGGGTGTGGATGGGAGTTGAGGTATGTGGGGACTCCACCGCTGACACATGTGTTTTACGTTCCTTCAACAACATCAGCCTCAGGGCAGCCAGGGGTGATGTATGCCTGTCCTTGATGGAGCTCGTGTCCATGGGAGAACCCTTGGCCCTGGGATGTGCCTTGGAAGTAGGAGGTGTCCTGTCTCTGGAATGTCCCTGATCCCTGGGCGGTGCCCTGTCCCTGGGAGCAGACTTGTCCATTGTAGTGTACCTGTCCTTTGAAGTGCCCTTGTCCTTGGGAGTGTCCCTGCTCTTGGGAGGTGCCCTTTCCTTTGTAGTGTCCTTGTCCTTGGGAGTGTCCCTGCTCTTGGGAGGTGCCCTTTCCTGTGTAGTGTCCTTGTCCTTGGGAGTGTCCCTGCTCCTGGGATTTGCCCTTTCCTTTGAAGCGTCCTTGTCCTTTGGAGGGGCCCGGCTCCTGGGAGGTGGCCTTTCCTTTGTAGTGTCCTTGTCCTTGGGAGTGTCCCTGCTCTTGGGAGGTGCCCTTTCCTTTGTAGTGTTCTTGTCCTTGGGAGTGTCCCTGCTCCTGGGATGTGCCCTTTCCTGTGTAGTGTCCTTGTCCTTGGGAGTGCCTCGCTCTTGGGAGGTGCCCTTTCCTGTGTAGAGTCCTTGTCCTTGGGAGTGTCCCTGGCCTTGGGAGGTGCCCTTTCCTTTGTAGTGTCCTTGTCAATGGGAGTGTCCCTGGACTTGGGAGGTGCCCTTGCCATGGGAGTACCTTTTGAGGGGGATGCATCTCTTACAGGTGAATCACTTTCCCCCAACACCCCTTGAGGATCCTGTGTGTCAACTCCAGTGTAGCTCATGTCGTGATGGGTGAAAGATTTCCCTGCCCTAGGGGATAGTGTTTGTGCCCTCCGTGCCCTGCCTTGCTGCCTGTGGCTGCTTCTAGTGCAATACCCCAAAAATGACGCCTGGTCTGACATTCACTCTCCCCTGAGACATCTAGTGGTGTGGATGGGGGAACAGAAGCAGCACCCTGTCCATGCGACTGAAGAATGGCTGAAGACACAGTGTTTGCTAATGACTGAACTGTTCTGTGGAGACCAGCAATATCGCCATGCATCCCCTCCATGAATGCTACCACCTGCCCCAACTTCCTATCGTGGTCTTGGAATGCATTGATCATGTTGGTCTGCCCTACACACAGCTGTCGCAGCAGATCAACAGCCTCAGCACAAAGTGCACTTTGTGGCACAGGGGCAGCGGTGCCTGCGCCAAAGGCAACTCTGCTCCCCCTACTCTGGCGAGCACAAGCAGTACTTGTTGCAGTTGGTGGCAGTGTGGGCCCTGTGTGATGTGTACCGACTGAAGGTGTTGATTGCCCACTCCCTTGGGTCAGTAACGCTGTGGCCGCATGATTCGGCAAATAACTGCCTCCCCAGCTTGAGGCCAGTCCTGCTATACTGGTTTCCGTGTTCGTTGGCCTGATCATGATAAAGCGACCGAAGCTGGTAGCCTTGCCTATTTACGACCCACAAACATCTCTTATCCTACTTTGCTATCTTCTGCACCTGGCTCGGCTCTTTTCCTTCTGGGCCTTTATTAGGGGGAGGTAACGAAATTTACAATGAGGCGGTCCGGCTCGTGAATGAAAAGTTGACGTGGGATTGTGATGGAACAGCGGGAACCCCTCGTTCTTAATATCTTGACATCAGATACTGTGGACGATTCTTGTGTAACGCCAAATATTTATTGTTTAAGACACAAAGGTTTAGAAACGTACTAGCATTTAAAGAATTTGCCCCAAGCTGAAAATATAGTATTTAAGGAGCAACTCACTTTGTACAAATTGAACAGTCTCCTAGACTCTGCCCGTGTGTAGATTCTGTGATTTCTGTGTCCCTGCAGTAATAAACCTTTGGTCTTTGACGCCACCACCGAGAAGCCCGTGTTTCTGTTTATGTGTGCACCGAGACAGGTAGAACTCAGGGGTCTTCGGGTGTTGTCCCTGACACCTCTGGACGGTACCGAAAAGTCCAGAACTCCAATTGGCGCCCAACGTGGGGCGACATCATTTGGTTCCGGTCCAAAAGCCTGAAGAGTTCGAGAAACTTCGTGTGAAGATTCCGGAGGGAGGCGCCCCACTTCATCGATCCCGGTATATCGCAAAAGTGGCCTGACGTTCTCTTCCACGAGGGTTCCCGTTCGGACGGCTGCAGTGGTCCGTTGCCTTGACCGTCGCCCTGTCTTGGACCCGAGGTGCAGACCTTAGTACAGCGAGACGTGACGGGTTTCTCCTTGGTGACGTCTTCAGTACCTCAGTTAAGTATTAAGCGGTTGTGAGTTGCTTTGTTACTTCGTAAAGGTCCAGATAATTTTTAGTTCCTTGGCTTGGTTTGGTTTTATAAGATTATCGTTGGTTATTCTGGTTACGATAACCTTTTTTGGTTTAGTCTAGGTATCGATACATTTTGTTCTCTTTGGTAGGCCTAAGTCCGAGTGCGCACTGTTATTTGTGTTTGTTCTGTGTTCCGGTTTCTAAAAATGGTAAGTCGGAAAAATTCTGTGTTTTCATGTTTTGGTTGCAACAGCGATTCCCGGTTGGAGGACTCGTGTTCGGTCCCTCCGATTGGAACTCCTCTTTATGATCTTTATTGCAAATATGGTGTGGGTCCTATCTCTTATAACGAGGTATGGATCCGCTATACAGAGAAAGATGGTGTCTTTAGTTGGCCACTACATGGTAGTTTCGAACCTGAAGTTCTCGATAATCTAGAAAGAAGGTTGTTTAAGAAGAAAGCCCGGCCGGCAATGTTTGATTCTTTCCGTTATTGGCGGAAAGAATCTAAACAGAGAGAGATTAAAAAGTTGAAGAAAGAACAGAAAGAACAGGAATTGACTTTGGAACAGTCGGCCAAGCAGCTGCAACTCAATGAATCTGAGAAAGCGATAGAGGTAGCCGATAGACAACGTAATTTAGCTATAGATAAGTGCTACCCTGCCTTGCCATCTAGTACAACTAAGATATTGGAGGATCCGGAAAATGATCCTTTGCTGTCCTATTTGTTAAGGTCACCTCCACTGTATGCACAGGGTGCTACAGCTCCACCTCTGCCGAATGTCGTGTTACCGGTTGCTGGACAGCCTGGTATACCGGCTCCTGTTCCCCTAAATCAAGCTCCTGCACCCCCCGTGGTTATCAATGTTCCTACGGCACCCCCTCTTCCAGGGTTGCCAGCTCCTCTGCCTGTGCATGTCCGCTAACACCTTTTCTTTCGCAAGCTATCTTGCCTACTACTCCTACTAGTGCTGTTCCTCTTGTCTCAACTACTACACTACTTCAGACTTCCGCAAGCTATGCGACTCCGCTTTCTGTTCGTCGGAGGATCACTGACTCTGTCTCTAATATTCTCTCTCCTTTCTACCAAACCTTGATTAGGAGTCCTGCCTCTGAATCTGTTCAGAGACGCAGTCAGCTTCCTAGTATCGAAGATCGAGGAATATTGGATTCCACTGCTTTTAGATGGGTTTCGAAAGTGGGAAGATATAGTATACAAGATATATTAGACACATTTATGCAATGGAACGAGCCGACACAACGCTATGTGTTTGATGTCATGTGTTCTCTTTTGCGTGAAGACTGGGAAGAGAACGATTCCGAACAAGTTCCAGACGAATTAATTCAGGTTCAGCAGAAATTTGCTGCAGGTATGATAGTTGGTCGAGAGATAAAGGAAGCAATGGAATTAGTTTTCGATTTTAGATTTGACCCTTCCCGGCACTCACCAAGAGATTCAGAGAAACGTAACACGAAACAAAATCGTCAATATCCAATGAGAGAGGTTCCACCAATTTGGCGTGAAGCTGTGCAAGCTAATGTAAACCTTGGTATTGCAGCCGCTCCAGCCCAATTTCAGAGAGTGTGGATACACATCCCGTGGAAACGAGCTGAAGTGTTAGCATTAAAACAGGCCTTGCCAGATCCGCGTAAAAATCCAGCTGGATATTACAAGGAATTGGCTCAGACAGTTGAAGCTTGTGTGATGAATCTAGCGGACATTGATATGCTATTTGGTAACGTAGTACCGCAACCAATTTGGGCTAAAATTCGTAGAGAAAATCATCCAGTGGCCCTGGGTGGAGACTGGGCAGCTATTATTGCGGCAGATGGCCAACAAATTGGGGGATTTAAACCTGAACCTTTAATTGCTTATTTGCCCGGTAGAATAATTGACTTAATGAAAACTCTGATGCCCGCGTTGCGCGTTAACTGGGACAAGTTGTCCGCATGCAGGCAGAAGAAAGACGAAAGCGTCTCCGACTTTTTCACCAGATTCGAAGAGACTTTTGTAGATCACAGTGGTCAAGATATGAGCACGGAAGGAGGTCAGAGATTATTTGTCGATAAATTTGTGCACAACCTGATACCAGAGCTCAGCAATAAGTTAAAGAATTCTGAAAGTGCGTGGGCTGTCTCTACGACTGCGCAGATACTTGCCACTGCCCAGTACTATGAAAATAGGGATAAAGAAGAGAAGGAAAAATCAGATAAAAAGACGAAAGATTTAAAAACTAAGGTCCTTTTGCAACAAGCTTATCCGCCTCACACGAATCAAACGAATACGCAGCAAAGGTCATATCAGAGAAATGACTATAGTTCACAGAGACCGCAATACCAATGGAATCAGTGTGCGTATTGCAAAAAGGAAGGTAATTACAAGAATGAGTGTCCAGTATTAGCGCAGAATAATGCTGCCACAGCTCAGAGAGGTCGTGGTGGTTCTATGCAAGGTTCTAGAGGTCGAGGACGAGGTGCTATGCCTCCACAAACAAGTGATCGCCCCTCTAATTATTTTGACCAACGAAATGGTCAGTCTACACAGCCAGCTAGATCTCAACAGTATCACGTGGAAGATTACTGTGAAATTGGTGAGGAATTCCAGCAAAATGGATACTAGGACAGCCATGGACAAAGAGAGGGAGTAGTGTCAGTTCCAGTAGACCAGAGTGGGCCTTATGTCGCAGTAGCCACATCAGGTGTAGTCGAACCGTTTCTGTTGAATACTGGTGCAGCAAAAAGTTCTATCATACATGCGAAACTCCCTGGCGCACCCTTGTCCGGCTTAACAAATGTTTCTTTAGGTTTTCCAGGCGCCCCCGTTCACAACCCTGTTTCTGGTCCTTTGTCTATTTCTGTTGGGCCTCGTCAATTAAAAGCACCTTTGATTTTGACGACTGGTTGTAATGAAAACCTGCTTGGTTTAGACTTGTTGAAACGCCTATATGCGACATTGTACTGTTCTCCTTCAGGAGTACAGCTTACATTAGGTAAAAGAATCATCTCCCCGATGTACTTATCAATGGATGCGCTCCCACTGGAGCTGCGTTCTCTCCCCGATACTCTTTGGGCGACTGGTCCTAACGATGTAGGCCTTTTGGAAATCCCGCCATATGTAGTGACGTTGAAAGCAAACGTTAAATTTCCACGAATCCCACAATACAAAATTTCTAGTGAAGGTGAGCGTGCGCTCCTATTAATAGTGCAAGATTTGATAAAAAAAGATGTAATAGAGGAAACCAGAGGAAATGTCTGTAATAGTCCTGTACTGCCTATTCTGAAACGAACTGACCCAACGAAGCCTCCAGTCTATAGATTTGTAATCGATCTTAGAGAGGTTAATAAAATTGTGATTCCACAGTTTCCTGTGGTTCCAGACATTACGGCATTGCTAACGCTGATCCCTGCCACAGCCGCATGGTTCTCAGTGATCGACTTGAAGAATGCCTTTTTCAGCATTCCGATAGCCGAAGAAAGCAGAGATATTTTCGGTTTCTCTCTAGGAGGACGAAGCTTTAGGTTTAAACGTGCTCCACAAGGCTATTGTGAGAGCCCGTCCATTTACAGTCAGGCATTAAAAAGTCAGTTAGACTCCTTTGTCCTTCCTCCTGGTTCTGCCCTAGTGCAATATGTCGATGATCTTCTAGTGGCTGCCGATGACAAGGAAACTTGCAAAGCAGCTACAATTTCCTTATTGCATCATTTGTCTAACTTAAATCATAAGGTGTCACCTTCAAAAATGCAATACTGTTGCCAAGAAGTGACCTACCTAGGTCATCTCTTGTCAAAAGAGGGAAGAAGGTTGACCCCAGAGAGAATAAAAGCAATTACGCAGATGAATGTTCCTAGCACACAGAGAGAAGTGCGTGCGTTTTTGGGTATTACTTCATACTGTAGGCAATGGATTCCAAATTTTTCCCTCCTGGCAAAGCCGTTGGTGGCTTTGACGGGGAAAGGTGTTCCAAATCCAGTACCATGGTCTGACGAATGTCAGCAGAGCTTTTCTGAGTTACGAAATGCACTATGTTCAGCTCCTGTGGTGGGTACTCCTGACTACAGTAAGCCATTTACACTCTATGTGCACGAGAGAGAAGGTTGCGCATTGAGTGTTCTGACACAGCAATTTGGTGATAAACAACGCCCTTGTGCGTATTTTTCATCAACGTTAGATCCGGTAGCCAGAGCATTGCCTAGTTGTTTGAGAGCTACAGCGGCAGCTGCAGCGTCCATTCGACAATCTGCTGGGTTGGTTATGAACAACATGCTGGTGGTCATGGTACCTCATGCTGTGGACACACTCATGAACCGAACAAAGACACAACACCTTACCAGTGCTAGATTATCAGGCTATGAGCTGACACTACTTGCAAGTCATATTCAGATCAAAAGATGCAATGTATTGAATCCAGCAACATTGTTGCCGACGAGTCAAGAGTCGAGTGATTCCGAACCACATGATTGTTGTTTCAGAACAGAGGAAGAGACAAAAGGACGAATTGATTTAAAAGACACTCCGTTGTCAGATCCAGATGGCACGTTGTATGTTGATGGGTCGTGTTTTAAATTGGAGAATGGTGATGTGACAGCTGCCTATGCAGTAACAACTTTGAATACAATTGTGGAGACTGCAAGAGTGAGTCAGAATTCTGCCCAAGCTGCAGAATTGATTGCGTTGACTAGAGCGTGTGTTTTAGCTAAGGGAAAGAGAGTGAATGTGTTCACAGATAGTCAGTACGCATTTGGCGTAGCCCATAGTTTTGGACGATTGTGGAAGGAAAGAGGTTTTATTACGTCACATGGGACTAAAATACAGCATGGTCAACTAGTTAATGACCTGCTGGAATCTCTAACCTTACCAATGGAAGTTGCGATTGTGAAGTGCAGTGCTCATCGAGCAATCACGGAAGATGTCGGTCGAGGAAATGCCTTTGCTGATGAGACAGCGAAACAGACAGCTAGGAATTTGATGAGTAGAATGTATGTTGCAACGTCTGCAAAGTGGGTTACTGATTCAGGAATGTGTGAAGACACAATGGAAAGTGTGAGGATGATTCAAGAAGAAGCAACTGAAGAGGAAAGGCTTGCATGGAAAGAGAATACGGGTAAGTTGGACTCGAATGGATGTTGGATTGATTTGACGGAACAGCAGCGTTGGATGTTGCCTGATGCGTATGTGCTTGCGGTAGTAACAATGGCGCATGGAACAGCGCACATCAGTTCGAAAGGGATTTGTAAGATGTTGGCCCCAGTTTGGAAGAATGATGGAATTAGTAAGTGTGCAGAGCGAGTGGTGAGAAACTGCATGATATGCCTGATGCATAATCCTGGCAAGGGAACCCCAACACCTGCTGGTCATTTCGCTCCACCTTCCTGTCCCTTTGAAGTGATTCAGTTAGACTTCATTCACATGGACCGATGTAATAATCTCAAATACGTCTTAGTGGTAGTCTGTGCCTTTTCAAGATGGATTGAAGCTTATCCACTTAAAGACAATACTGCTTTACCGACTGCCAAAATTCTCCTCAAAGAGTATTTCCCTAGGTTTGGCATGCCACGGATTGTATGGTCAGATAACGGAAGTGAGTTCGTAGGGAAAGTCATGCAGAATGTGGTGCAGGCTTAGGCATAAAGCAAAAGTTCCACAGTGCAAATCATCCCCAGTCAGCAGGTTTAGTTGAAGGCTACAATGGCACCCTCAAACTGAAGCTGGCTAAGGTACAAGCCTCCACGGGCTTGTCCTGGCCAGACGCCTTACCTTTGGCCCTGCTATCCACGAGAGCGACTGTGCATTCTCGGGTAGGGCTTAGCCCTTATGAGATTGTGTTCGGTCGACCCGCAAATGTTTGGGGAGTACCGAGACCGAGGGAGTTTAAGCAGCTGGAATACCCGATGTTAATCGATTATCTTTTTGACTTGACTGCTAAATTGAGTCTTATTCATCAACAGGTTTTCGATGCATTGCCAAAACCTCCGGAAAGTCCAGGCCATCAGCTAAAACCTGGAGACTTTGTCGTTGTGAAGAATTTTGGACGAACCAGAAATCTTCAACCAAAATTCATTGGACCATATCAGGTGCTTTTGGCGACAAGAACTGCTGTACGAGTGGCCGGTAGAAAAAATTGGATCCACGCGACACACACCAAGCGTGTGCCCTTACCACTCCCGTATGATAATTGGGTGAGGAAAGGGGTTGGGGACTCCGAAGTTGAACCGATTCCAAAATACATACCGTTCAGCGATGCAGAACTGATCACTGATTCACCGAACTCTGACCCCCCTTCTGAAACTACTCTTTGAACTCTGGAAATTTGTCCTCTGCCCCAACAGAACATTCGCCATCTGCGAATTTGAACATTGCCGCCCCTGCGGAAGATAAACTGTTTCCGGATCAAACAACTACAGGAAAATTGAGATATAACCTACATTCTCACACAAAGGACAAATAAAGCAGGAAACTGCCTATTTTACATATTTGAATCTCGATACATTACCTCCAGCCAGGAAGTTTGCTAACATGCATGTTATGTTGTTTTGAATTACCTTGCCGTCTTGGTAGCCGTAGGGTCGTGGCTGTGTGCCTAATTGAATCTGCGGGGGCCAGACACAAGGTCGGCCTTTCTGTTAGTTCTGGGAACTCCCAGGGCTGATAGAGGCATTTTCAACTACGTACACATCATCATTGGTCGCGAGCGGTTGTAGAAGATGGAGCTTCCTGGGCTGCACCGAGAGAATGTAATTTATGTCCGCAGAAATAGACTTTACGAGATCCTTCATAACAAATGTTTCTTGATGCAATGTGCAATTACGTTTTTGATCGTTTTAATAACGTTGGTGGGTGGAATCGTCTTTGGTGTACATTTAATTTTTACACCGGTAGCAACCACAGTGCCTCCCTTTGATCCTATGCCTCCTACTATTTCTTCTTACCATTCCTTTCATCCGTTTCCTGAACACGAACAAGCTCGACGCTCTGAATTTATAAACAACACTTTTGTACAGCTCTTGCACCAACACCAAATGGTAGTTAACACAACAGACTGCTGGGTATGTGGTTTGATACCCCACACTATGGATAAAGGCATTCCCTACCTGGTCTTGCCTTTCAGCTATAATGGATCATGTTGGGCCTTCCAAACCATATTCGTCTATGCTCTCGAAACCTATCCCCCGCGCCCTCCTCGCTCCACTAGGTATACATCTGTTAATAAAGCCTTGATAAAGGGAGTAACTGACATGGTTAGAGACGTTAATAACTCACCACCTATCCCTAGAGATGAACTACGAGTTTATTTGAGTTGGAATTCTACGGAGTATAGCATTAGTTTGGGTGAAAACAAGCGTAAGAGCTCCACTCCAATTTGGGTCGTACCTCACCGAGGTCAAGTCTGTTTACAAGGAAATGGGAAAAATCTGAGAGCTCAGCTAGGGAAGAGTGTGTGTGTTGAGACCTACGTGTATCCGTCTAACTCTTCCCCTGCCTTTCTGACTGCTAGGGGTACCTACTTCATCTGTCAGGATAGAGCATATACATGGCTGCCTGCTGACTTTTCAGGTTCATGTTATATTGCTCGACTATTGCCTCCGACATACACTGCCTCTCCAGATTATCACAAGACTAGAGTAGCAAGAGGCGTTTTCAGCAAGGAAGATACCGCTGGTCAGGAAGCTGGAGACTTCTTCAAAGGTTTCATTCCGTTCTGGGGGCCTATGGCCAATAGTAGAAATCTACGCCAGCTAACACGGGTAGTTGAATCTACTATCACAGAAACTGCTGGTGCCCTTAGTAATTTAACAGCTGAGCTTCAGGCGGATCGTCTCATGACGTTGCAGAATCGTATGGTTCTAGACGTAATACTTGCAGATGGAGGTGGGGTATGTAGAATGATCCAATCGAGCTGCTGTGTTTTTATACCCAATAATGCTCCGACAGTATACGAAGCGATCTCTAAGCTACACAAAATTTCCGACTCTATTCACGTAGACAAAGGAAACTGGTCCTTAATGGAGTGGTTTTGGACTCTGCTGTCAGCGTGGGGATGGAAGGTTCTGATGGTCGTAGGTGTTATTCTAGTGTTCCTGTTCTCGTGCTGCCTTATTATCCAATGTGGTCCTGCTTTGTGTAGCCTCTGTGCCGCAACCTGTTTCAGAAAACCACCTGTATTTGGAGACAAGGTACGAGAAAGAATGATGACACAGCAGCATATCACTGACCTGATGAACATCGAGATAGACTCGGAGACAGACTGAGTAATTGCCTATGTAAGGGCAAAAGGAGGGTCTGAGGTTCCGCGACGATTTGAACCCGTGTTTTCAACATTGTCGTAAACTCATAATTTTGGTACCGTTGAACCGCAAATGATCCATTTAGTATATCCTGGTGTTTTCACTACGTTACGAGTAAGAGCACTCCTGTTATAAACACATTTCCGATACAGCGAGGGCATCCATTTTAGATCATGGCATCCATCTTGTCTTCTTGCCCTCACATAGCCAATGAACACACAGTGACCTCTGATTACTTGATTTCAGTTAATGACACGTAGGCTTTAGCCGGCGATTCACCTTGCTAGTGACACGTGCACCTTTGGTCAGTAACGCTGTGGCCGCATGATTCGGCAAATAACTGCCTCCCCAGCTTGAGGCCAGTCCTGCTATACTGGTTTCCGTGTTCATTGGCCTGATCATGATAAAGCGACCGAAGCTGGTAGCCTTGCCTATTTACGACCCACAAACATCTCTTATCCTACTTTGCTATCTTCTGCACCTGGCTCGGCTCTTTTCCTTCTGGGCCTTTATTAGGGGGAGGTAACGAAATTTACAATGAGGCGGCCCGGCTCGTGAATGAAAAGTTGACGTGGGATTGTGATGGAACAGTGGGAGCCCCTCGTTAGTAATATCTTGACATCAGATACTGTGGACGATTCTTGTGTAACGCCAAATATTTATTGTTTAAGACACAAAGGTTTAGAAACGTACTAGCATTTAAAGAATTTGCCCCAAGCTGAAAATATAGTATTTAAGGAGCAACTCACTTTGTACAAATTGAACAGTCTCCTAGACTCTGCCCGTGTGTAGATTCTGTGATTTCTGTGTCCCTGCAGTAATAAACCTTTGGTCTTTGACGCCACCACCGAGAAGCCCGTGTTTCTGTTTATGTGTGCACCGAGACAGGTAGAACTCAGGGGTCTTCGGGTGTTGTCCCTGACACCTCTGGACGGTACCGAAAAGTCCAGAACTCCACCACCCTCCCTGTAGACATGGGGTCCTGTTGGGAGTTGTAGTGCTGGTCTCTCACACACCCCACCCACCTCTCTCTCACACCCCACCCACCTCTCTAACACCCCCACACCCCACCACCCTCCCTGAAGACATGGGGGCCTGTTGGGAGTTGTAGTGCTGGTCTTTCACACACCCCACCCACCTCTCTCACATACCCCACCCACCTCTCTCACACACCCCACTCACCTCTCTAACACCTCCCACGCCCCACCCCCCTCCCTGTAGACATGGGGGCCTGTTGGGAGTTATAGTGCTGGTCTCTAACACCCCCCACCCACCACCACCCTCCCTGTAGACATGGGGTCCTGTTGGGAGTTGTAGTGCTGGTCTCTCACACACCCCCCCACCTCTCTCTCACACCCCACCCACCTCTCTAACACCCCCCACACCCCACCACCCTCCCTGAAGACATGGGGGCCTGTTGGGAGTTGTAGTGATGGTCTCTCACACACCCCACCTACCTCTCTCACACACACCACACACCTCTCTAACACACCCCACCCCCTCCCTGTAGACATGGGGGCCTGTTGGGAGTTGTAGTGCTGGTCTCTCACACACCCCACCCACCTCTCTCACATACCCCACCCAACTCTCTAACACCCCCTCCCTGTAGACATGGGGGCCTGTTGGAAGTTGTAGTGCTGGTCTCTCACACACCCCACCCACCTCTCTCACACACCCCACCCACCTCTCTAACAACCACCACCCAATACTTGGATATGTGTGGTCCTGTCCTGCTATTGGATGTTCCCCCTGAGAAGATGTCTATCTACCTGTCAATTTGCAGGAGGAGATGCACTGGTCACCAAATGGTGGGCGGACTCAATCTTGCTCTGGTGTGAGACATGTGTGCTGGTCTCTAACACCCCACAACCACCTCTCTCACACACCCCACCCACCTCTCTAACACTCACCACCCACCACCACCCTCCCTGTAGACATGGGGGCCTGTTGGGAGTTGTAGTGCTGGTCTCTAACACCCCCCACCCACCACCACCCTCCCTGTAGACATGGGGGCCTGTTGGGAGTTTTAGTGCTGGTCTCTAACACCCCCACCCACCACCACCCTCCCTGTAGACATGGGGGCCTGTTGGGAGTTGTAGTGCGGGTCTCTCACACACACCACCCACCTCTCTAACACACCCCACCCCCCACCACCCTCCCTGTAGACATGGGGGCCTGTTGGGAGTTGTAGTGCTGTTCTCTCACACACCCCACCCACCTCTCTCACATACCCCACCCACCTCTCTAACACCCCCTCCCTGTAGACATGGGGGCCTGTTGGGAGTTGTAGTGCTGGTCTCTCACACCCCCCACCCACCTCTCTCACACACCCCACCCACCTCTCTAACACCCCCACGCCCCACCACCCTCCCTGTAGACATGAGGGCCTGTTGGGCGTTATAGTACTGGTCTCTCACACACCCCACCCACCTCTCTCACACACCTCACCCACCTCTCTAACACCCCCCACCCCACCACCCTCCCTGTAGACATGGGGGCCTGTTGGGAGTTGTAGTGCTGGTTTCTAACACCCTCCACCCACCACCACCCTCCCTGTAGACATGGGGGCCTGTTGGGAGTTGTAGTGCTGGTCTCTAACACCCCCCACCCACCACCACCTTCCCTGTAGACATGGGGGCCTGTTGGGAGTTGTAGTGCTGGTCTCTCTCACATCCCACCCACCTCTCTAACACCCCCCACCCCCACACCCCCCCTGTAGACATGGGGGCCTGTTGGGAGTTGTAGTGCTGGTCTCTCACACACCCCACCCACCTCTCTCACACACCCCACCCACCTCTCTAACACCCCCCACCCCCACCACCCTCCCTGTAGACACGGGGGCCTGTTGGGAGTTGTAGTGCTGGTCTCTCACACACCCCACCCACCTCTCTCACACACCCCACCCTCCTCTCTAACACCCCCCACCCCCACCACCCTCCCTGTAGACACGGGGGCCTGTTGGGAGTTGTAGTGCTGGTCTCTCACACACCCCACCCACCTCTCTCACACACCCCACCCACCTCTCTAATACCCCCCACCACCCTCCCTGTAGACATGGGGGCCTGTTGGGAGTTGTAGTGCTGGTCTCCCACACACCCCACCCACCTCTCTCACACACACCCCACCCAACTCTCCAACACCCCCACCCCCCACCACCCTCCCTGTAGACATGGGGGCCTGTTGGGAGTTGTAGTGCTGGTCTCTCACACACCCCACACCCCACACACCACTCTCACACACCCCACCCACCTCTCTAACAACCACCACCCACCACCACTCTCCCTGTAGACATGGGGGCCTGTTGGGAGTTGTAGTGCTGGTCTCTAACACCCACCACCCACCACCACCCTCCCTGTAGACATGGGGGCCTGTTGGGAGTTGTAGTGCCGGTCTCTCACACACCCCACCCACCTCTCTAACAACCCCCACCCCCACCACCCTCCCTGTAGACATGGGGGCCTGTTGGGAGTTGTAGTGCTGGTCTCTCACACACCCCACCCACCTCTCTAACACCCCCCACCTCCCACCACCCTCCCTGTAGACATGGGGGCCTGTTGGGAGTTGTAGTGCTGGTCTCTCACATACCCCACCCACCTCTCTCACACACCCCACCCACCTCTCTAACACCCCCCACGCCCCACCCCCCTCCCTGTAGACATGGGGGCCTGTTGGAAGTTGTAGTGCTGGTCTTCAACACCCCCCACCCACCACCACCCTCCCTGTAGACATGGGGTCCTGTTGGGAGTTGTAGTGCTGGTCTCTCACACACCCCACCCACCTCTCTCTCACACCCCACCCACCTCTCTAACACCCCCCACACCCCACCACCCTCCCTGAAAACATGGGGGCCTGTTGGGAGTTTTACTGCTGGTCTTTCACACACCCCACCCACATCTCTCACACACCCCACACACCTCTCGAACAACCACCACCCACCACCACCCTCCCTGTAGACATGGGGGCCTGTTGGGAGTTGTAGTGCTGGTCTCTAACACCCCCCACCCACCACCACCTTCCCTATAGACATGGGGCCTGTTGGGAGTTGTAGTGATGGTCTCTCACACACCCCACCTACCTCTCTCACACACCCCACCCACCTCTCTAACAACCACCACCCACCACCACCCTCCCTGTAGACATGGGGGCCTGTTGGGAGTTGTAGTGCTGGTCTCTAACACCCCCCACCCGCCATCACCCTCCCTGTAGACATGGGGGCCTGTTGGGAGTTGTAGTGCTGGTCTCTCACACACCCCACCCACCTCTCTCACACACCCCACCAAACTCTCTAACAACCACCACCCACCACCACCCTCCCTGTAAACATGGGGGCCTGTTGGGGGTTGTAGTGCTGGTCTCTAACACCCCCCACCCACCACTACCCTCCCTCCCTGTAGACATGGGGGCCTGTAGGGAGTTGTAGTGCTGGTCTCTCACACACCCCACCCACCTCTCTCACACACCCTACCCACCTCTCTAACAACCACCACCCATTACCACCCTCCCTGTAGACATGGGGCCTGTTGGGAGTTGTAGTGCTGGTCTCTAACACCCCCCACCCGCCACCACCCTCCCTGTAGACATGGGGGACTGTTGGGAGTTGTAGTGCTGGTCTCTAACACCCCCCACCACCACCCTCCCTGTAGACATGGGGGCCTGTTGGGAGTTGTGGTGCTGGCTGCTTTGACAACATGCAAGGCTGGGAACGTAGGAGGCAACATTTGTGTTTGGTCATGGTGGGTGCATTTGAGCCAGAACTTCACATTTGGGTGACTATGTGGCACACATGCATGGATTGGAGCCAGGGAGATGTGTGTTGGCAGTTGTGCAAGGCAGACCATGGCAGTGTGATAGTGATAATTGGTTTGTACTTACCAGCCTCTAGTCCCTCCTCGATTCCTTCCAGGCTCTCAGGGTGCAGTATGCCCAGCACCTTCTCCTCCCATTCTGCAAATGGTATGGGCTCCGGGGGAGTGCCGCCGCCAGTGTGATGTGCCCGCAGGTGGTTCTTCGCCCTGATGCCTTTCACCCTTGCCTTGAGGTCGTGCCACCGCCTCTGGATCTCGTCTTTGGTGCGTGGCACGGTCCCTGACGCATTCACTCTGGTCACTATCCTGTCCCACATGTTGTTTTTGGTTGCCAAGGTGGTCTGCTGGACTAGGGTGCCGAAAAGATGTGGTTCGACGCGGATGATTTCATCCACCATGACCTTCAACTCACTGTCTGTGAACTTGGGATTTTTCTTTTGTGCCATGGTGTGTAATGTGCAAGGTGTTGGTGGGGTGGGGTGGGGTGTGCAGGTGTGTGGTGTGTAGGGATGGTGTTGTGGGGGTTTGTGTGGTGGGTGTGTTTGTGTGCAGGTTGCATGTGTGTTTGTGTGTGTCTGCTGTTAGTGGTTTTGTGGCTCTTGCTTGCAGCTATGCTGTGATGCAAAGGACTGTGGTAGTGGGAGGGATTTATTTTATACTCTGTGTGGTGGTGGTGTCCCAATGTTTGTTGGCAATCAGGTGTTCTGTGGGTGTGGTGATTTTGGTGCATTTTTCGGTGCTTGGGGGGGTGTCATTGGGGCGTGTAGTTGCTGGGGGTGGGTGTTTCAGGTGGTTGGGTGTTCTGTTTAGTGTGTTTTCTATTTACTTCCGTCTGCCATTTTGTAATAGGTTTGACGGCAGATGGTGTTGATGATCGGTTTGATGGTGTTTGTGTGGTCCTTCCGCAGTCATGGTCCATTTGGCGATGCATTGTTTCCGCGGCAGTCGAGGACGGTGGTGAGTTCCGTTGGAATGGCGGCGTTATCCTAATCGCGCGGCCGGACCCTCCGCAGGTATAATCGGCGGTTGGGCCTGTTCCCGCGTCATATTCGTCCGCGGAGGGTGTTTCTTTGGAACCGTCCGCTTACGGCGGTCTTTGGTGTGCTCCGCCCGCTGCGGACGGTGTTTGTTATGATCCGTCCTCCGCGGTCGGAGTTTCTTGACATAAATATCCTAATCGCAACAGCGGATTCTGCGCGGTGCGGTCGGGAGTGATTTTGCCACAACCATGGCGGACGGAACACATTTCCGTCCGCCATCCTAATAGGCCCCTAAAGTTCTGACCCTATTATACCTAGTGCTTGATCTCATCTCTCAAACCTACCAACTCCACATCTGAAGCCAACACACTTCTAAACAACTTCAACACTTAAAAAAAAAACATTTGAAAATCTGCATCCTAATTCAAACATGCAAATGAGAACTAATGCCTGCAGCATCCCAGTGCTCTAAAGACTTTGCTGATAACAAAAAATGCATCTGCATACAATAAAGGAAATGAAAGAAAAACAGAACTCCTGATAACCTCATGATACTAAAGTGCCTCAGTGCAACTCGTAGACAGCTCATGACATCAGCCAAAGTAAAGTATTTGACCATTTCCATCAATGAATCCATCAACGGAACCAAAATGCTTTTCAAGATAATCAAGGACTGCATCAACCCTCAGCTGGAACCAAATATTTCTCACCAGAAAAGTGCAATACCATCAACCTCTTTGTCAAAATGCACACTGACAGCGCTAAGCATTCTTTATCTCTTATGTCAGTCTCTTCCCAAAGAACACAACAATGGTCATCCTTCAAAGCGCCATCTCATGCAGACTCCACTGATATGCTAAAATCCTTGATAGACACATATTATGAAGATGATGTCCTATACTGGTCCTTCATCAAAGCTGCCCGGGATGCTCTAACACATATAATCACTATTTTCATAGTTTCACTCACTCAAGGCATCATCATAGAAGCTCTGAAGACCGTTCAGATCCTTCCACTGCTAAGGAAACCTATCCTAGGCTGTGATGACCTCACCAGCTACTGGTCTATCACTTACCTGTCATTCATCTGCAATATCATTGAAAAAATGTTCCACTCCAAGATCACGTTAATGCTAACCATCTCCTGCCTGCATGCCAGTCTGGCTTCAGATCACACTATAGCATACAGACAGCTACATTGCATATCATAATCAATGGGCTCCTGGCCACAGATGATGATGTCACCCACCTCTTGATATTTTAGGACCTTTCAGATGCCTTCCCAGCCAGCCATCCCATCCTCATATGCACCATGGATTCTTGAATAAGATCGATTGGCAATGTCATTATCAGGTTCTCCATCTACGTTTCCAACCGACACCAGTTTGTTCTCATGCTGTTGATGTTTCCCCACTGGAAAGGGGGCCCAATTTGTGTGGGAATATGGATTCCCAATTTTTCACCTTTTTCACTACAACCGGTAGAGGAACCAATTCATCCGGCCACCATGATGCACATGAGCTGGAAGTAGAGGTGTGGGGTACTGCAGCATCCCAAAAATAAACATGCTGGAATTAAGAAGGTGAATGAGCAATAAGGATGCCTTTAAATTTGTATTGTATTGTTACAGTTGCTATGGTTCAAAGGTTAAGGATTATTATTTTACCTTGTATATTGGTGTTCACTTTTCTTTCTCAAAATACAAGTTACATCATTTTATGAAGCAAATTATTTGGCAATCTTTCTAAGTTGCAGGGAGTGTGAAGGGAAAGGCTGTATGATGTCAGTTTGTTTCTAACACACTACATTTACATACCTGTAAATGAACGGTCCAAATATTTCAAAACATTGTAGTTGAGACAACTCAAATTAAGCACATTATTTGTAATTATGAAGTGTGTTGGAAATAAAAATTGTAGTAGGAACAAAACAGATCAAGACACTGTATTTGGTGAAGTGTAGTGACAAATATTTGTTGCAAACTCAATTCCTAACACATTATCATTCCTGCACTATATAGTTTAATCAGTAAAACTGCATGTCAGTACGTTTGTCACCACTTCAATGGAAAATATGCTGTCTGTAAATGATAGTGCACTTCTACACCATGCTTTAGTCAAATTTTTGTGACAGTGTGCTCCAAAATGCATGACCAGATTCATACCACAACCATACCACTCTCCAGCTAAATTGAAGTGACTCATGTGCTATACCCCTTCATTGTTTGGCCCTTGGATTTCTCACACTCCCTATGACTTTTGTCATGAAACATTGATGGCAGAATCCCCACTCTGAAAATTGTTCCAGCACCACTGCATTGATGTGTACATATTGTTTAAAAGGGTTACACTTGGACACTCCTTTATGAATCATGACTGCACGTAGAATCACTCAAAAACAACCCAATTTCCATTTTTAATCACATTTAAAAATAAATACAGACAGGAAAATAAATAGTTTTTTGTCTGTATCGATCTGTAAAAATCAGTAAAAACGGAAAACTGGGAGCCTTAATAATGATGTAAATATATATCAATAGGGGAAAATAAGGGTTCAGAAGGCCACAGCATATGTAAAATGCAAAGATGGTGAAACCTTAACTACGCTTGCAGAGTTTTATGTAGAGCGAACTTGACCCCAGGGTAATGGGTATCAGAGCGCTTTACACGAGCACCAGTTGGTTACGCAAGGACACATTCATTTTTGTTAGGCACAGGGAAATTAAGGGCCAGATGTAGGAAGGCTATTACCGGTCGGTAACGGCCGAAATTAACGAATTTTGGCTGTTACCAACCGGTAATAGGCTTTTCTGATGTAGGGGCCGAAATTAACGATTCAGTAATTTACCAATTCGGTAATTTAAGGAATCGGTAAATTACCGATTTCTTAAATAAATTACCGAATTCCTAATGTAGAGAGCACTTAAATGAATGCTTATCCCATGTTACGATTCGTTATTTACCACCAACTACAAGTTGGTGGTAAATAACGAAAACACCCCAAAAAGCTTTTTAGGCAAATTGTTTCAGTGCCATGTTGCAGACGCAGACATACATGCCCTTAGGGCATGTATGTCTGCAACATGTGCACCCATACACAATTGAGGGGTGCAACAGGGTGTCAAAGTGACACCCTCCCACCCTTCAATGTTTTCACCCTTTTACCGAATCGGTATTTACCCATTCGGTAATTGACATTCATTCCTATGGGCCTCCAGGCCCATTAGAATGAATGGCAATTACCGAATCTGTAAATACCGATTCGGTTAATATCGATTCTTGACGATTCGGTAATTTTTACCGAATGATTTGCTACATAGCATTTACCGATTCGAAAATACAGAATCTGTAAAATTCTGTATTTTCGAATCGGTAAATGCTATTTACCTACATCTGGCCCTAAGTGATTTGCCCAAAATCACAGGACGTTTCACGTCCTTGCCAAGACTCAAACCCGGTTCCCCAGATTTGAGGTCAGCCGCCCTTGCCGTTATTTCAATTCCTCTTCCCGCTTACAATTGTTTTAAGCTGCAGTGTTGGTCACATATTTAAACCATGTTTAAATAGTCAACAATCGAAAGTTGAAAAACAGCATCTGAAGCTGGGGCCTCAAAAAACAGCATTCCATTGATAAAAGCATGAGCTCTTTTCCTCTAAGCTAATCTTCTTTTCGTTTCTTATTTAACTTTCTATTTATATTTTACAAAATATAAAACACAATTTCCACAAGCTTAATCAAAAATGTGGTTAAATATTCAGTATGTTACATCACATAGCTAGACTATATTGTGCAGTAATGATAAGGAACTCTATAGGGTATATCATAGACTATACCATACACGTTCTTATAGGGAGAACTTGTATAAACTGATATTGAAGCTGTCAAATTCAGCCAATACAATTTCTTTTTTTATTATTTTTCTTTTTATTTTTTTAGTCCTCATTATGCCAACTCTCATATTGAGCCTCTTTCAATCTCTCTATACTGAGTGTGATGACCATCAGCGAGAGAGGAAGGAGTGCTCTATTATGGAGAGTGCTGTTTCCAAAACCGTCCCCTTTTCTCTGTACTGCCCTTGGATGGAATTTCTGGGGACTTCAGAGCCACCAGCACCTTCGGCTTAATTATTGGACCCACTTGTTTTTTCTTTCCATTCCAACAATAAAGTCCAGATCTTATCTCTGCTAGGTCACAGGCCATATCAGATTCACTAATTTGTATAATATTTTTTTAACATTCTGCAAAGGATGGGGGATCCTCAGATTTCCACTTCTTACATATCTCACGTCTTGCTAGTAGAACCACATAAAAAATAAGCTTGGACCCAACCTCCTTCCCCAGCTCTTCATCTTGCAGGAGCCCAAAGAATACCAACTGTGGGCTTACCTTAATTTGTTTGCCTCGGATCTCTCCCAGGAAGTTACAAACCACCAACCAGTATTTCGTAATTTTTAAGCTTTCCAAGAACATATGCATGTCATCCCCTACTTCATGCTTACATCTTGGGCAGAAGTACTTATTGCCTGTAACTTTTGACAACCTTAACAGAGACCAATAGACTCTGTGAACCGTAAATAGAAGGTTACGCTTAAGTGAAGCTGGTTTCACAACCACTCCTTAGCAGATCAAAGGATTTCACTCATATGGTATCTACTTCCTCATCTTTAAGTTCTTCACTCCATAGTTTTCTAATATCGGTCTCTAACGTGTCTTCTGCCTCTACAAAGGCCCAATACCAGTGAGAAATTTCCTTGCCCGATAATCTGCTCTTCTTAGCTGATCTAACTTTGGGTCTTCCTCCTCCTGTGTCCAATCTTGTGCTGCCCACCAGGAGCCCAATTGATAATACTTAAACCTTGTTAACTTCTCCCTCGTCAGGCTGCTCAGGCTTTCCCAGCTCTCGAGACTTCCATCTGTCATAAGGTCTGCCCAATAAAAAATACCCCTATCTTTTAGTGGTTGACTCAGTTGGTCATTCAGACATATGGGGTTACCCAGGGATTCCAAAATTGGTACCCGCATTGTGTAGTATGGAATTTGCAATTGTTTACAGACGTATATCCATGTTCTTAATGCTGTACTTAGAATCTTCAATCTGACCTTTTTATAAAACTTTGGGTCACCATACTTAAACAAAAAATAATGCTGGCCTTGAGTCACCTCTCCAAGCATTGCTGTAAACAGTACCCCCAGTGACGACTTATCTGGCTTAATTGTTAGCATACGAAAACTTTTGAAGTGAAAAGCATAGCAATAAACAAGCAGGTCTGGTAGTGCCAATCCCCCTGCCACCAGTTTCCTCCTCAGCTTTCTCCAAGCTACCCTCGGCACTTTAGACGCCCAAATGAAACTACTTATTTTTCCCTGCAACTTAGCTATATCTTCCTTTTTGAAACTTAAGGGAATAGAGTTAAAAAGGAAAGTAACTTTCAGGAGTATTACCAGCTTTATTAGATTTATCCTACCATAAATATTTAACGGTAGGTTCACCCATTTTAACAATGTAGAGGAAATCTCCCGACTATGGGCCTCATTAGGATGGCGGTGAATCCGCATCCTCCGGGCCGGCGGAAGCCACCGCCGGCCCGGAGGATGCGGATTCACCGCCGCGGCCACATCGAACACCCACCGCCAGATTAGGATGGCGGTGGGAATGTGGTGGGACCAGCGGCGGACGGCAGGTCCGTCCGCCGCTGATCCGCGGGTTTTGCCGGGCCATTTGGTGACAGTGTCTGCAAGACACCGTCAGCCAAATTAGGAAGCATGAGTAAACATGCTTTTCCGCGGCGTTTTTTCCGCCGTGGAAAAGCATGTGGACCTTTGCTTCTGGGGGCCCTTGCAGGCCCCCTGGCTAAAGGGGATGTGGGGGTGCACACGGGGGGTACCTATCGTACCCCCTGGCATTTGCATGCACAAAGCGGCAGGCACCGCACGGTGCCTGCCGCTTTGTGCATGTAAATGTGAAACATGCTTTTTTTAACCTTGCGGCGGGTGCTGCTTCAAGCAGCACCCGCCGCAAGGTTAAAGATCCAGGATGTGACCGCCAGGGTGGCGGTCACATCCTAATTTGCATGGAGGGACCGTCGCTGCCCATGCGGACGGTCCCTCTTCTACGGGGGTGGCGGACGGACGCAGGTCTGTCCGCCATCCTAATGAGGCCCTTACTTTCTTCCAATTTTCTTTTGGGATATCTTCCAGTTTCTGTGTAATGATCACCCCCAAATACCGCATTCGAGTTTTAGCTCCCTGAATGCTACTTCCCTGATTCCATTGCTTAATCTCGGTTTTGTCTATGTTCACCTTATAGCCAGAGATTAAACCAAAACCCTCCGCTTTTCCCATCAGACTTGGTATTGCCTCTTTGGCATTAGTTGTATATAAAATCAGATCATCTGCATCCCAGTTCACCCTAAACCCATTGAAAGTAAAGGGGAAAAACATTGTATCTGCCCTAATGGAATTGGCCAAGGGCTCTCTATATAAATTAAATAGAAGCGGAGAAAGGGACACCCCTGTCTTGTACCTTTCGTTATGCTGAACCAATTCGATAACTCTCCATTGGTCAAGACCTTGGCCATGGGGCTCTGGTACAGCTTTTTCACTGCCCTCACCAAATTCTTTGGAAAATTAAACCGAGTTAAAACCTCCCACAGATATTTCCAATTCACTTGATCAAATGCTTTAGCAGCATCAACTGCTACTACTAGCAAGGGGATCTTTCGAACTTCCGCAATATCCATTTCTGAAACGTTAGCTCACTTAATTGCCTCCCGGCGATAAAGCCCCTTTGATCAGAATGTACAACCTCTTTTATCACCTTTGCCCCTAGTGCTGCCACAATACCTGAATAAATATTATAATCAGCATTTAAAAGTGATATGGGTCTATAGGAGTCAACTTTCTTTGGATCTTTATTGGGTTTCAATATGAACGTGATCGTGACTTCTGACCTGGGAATTTTTTCTCCCAGGCTATATAATCTGTTACACAATTTCAACCTCATGGCACTTAAGGTTAAACAGAGAGCTAGGTATGTTCATTGCTCACAACTCCTATAGAAAGATGTAAATCTCACTGTCATCATCTTTCAAATTTTCATTTCAATGAAGATTTTGTGGTAAAATGGATTGGATATGATAGGAACCATCTGACTTCTTTTCTGTGGATGTTATCCCAGGCATGGTTAGGATCCATGAGTTTGTGAAAGAGGCTTCTGATGAAAGACTGATATAGGCAGGATAAGGGGGATACAGCTGAGGAAGAGAAGCCAAAACGTGACCCTAAGCCATGATTCCTTTTAGAACAAATAAACAGTGGATTCCAAAAATATACTAAGGGGCAAATTTACTAGGAAGTGAAGCAGTGCGGCAACGCAAGCCCTTTTGCTGCGCCACATTGCACCAATTCCAAAGCATAGTAATGCAACATATTTACAATAATATGTCGCATTCCTGTACTGTCCCCTGCGCTAGTGCACAAACTGCTGCCTTGCGCCGGCGTAGGCACCCTTGCACCAGGGTAGAAGGATGCCTGCGTCATGGGGAGATTTTTGTTGTGCAGGAAGGAGAACCTTCCTTCACAAAAACAATCACTACAAGCATTTTCCTCTTTCAATGCGCTGCGTGCTGTAGAATGCAGCACGCATTGAAAGAGGAAAAAAACTAGGAGAAATTAAAACATTTCTTCTCTTTGCGCCTCGCTATGCCACCCCTAGGGTGGCGTGGCATTCAGATGCATTTCCAAATTTACAATTCCTCATAAATCTGGAAATGTGTTTTGTTCCATGGGTGTTGCATGGGAACATCCAAAGCAACACCCATGGAATGCCCCTTTCATGCAAAGTGTTGCTTGTAAAGGGGCCATATTTGCAAGGACAGGAAAAGCTACGCAGGGTGGCTTTTCCTTTCCTTGTAAATATGGGCACCAGTACGTCACTTTCTGTGGCAGGGGGGCTTGTAAATATGTCCCTAAATCTATAGCCAGTCAAAATATCTTTGTTGGGCTAAAATGATAGCCATAAACCCACACAAATTGACACAATATACTATAAAGTTAAAATACATTCAATGCCTTGAAAAGACTATTAATTATTACAGTTAGTTCAGGTTAAAAATAGCATCTTATAGTCAAGCCAAGTTTTTCTATTATGATGTGGAACGTTGACTGAGGTCCACAGGAATAATAATAACAGAATTAATGATAAAACAGAAAAACAATACGTATGTATGGTAACTCTGCGTCAAATGAAAAACGCCTCCAGCTTTTACATAAACAGTGATTTAAGAGAAAAGGATTAAAACTAATTAACGAGATGAGAGATCATACTATAAAACACTCCATTAAATGGAAACAATAAAGACTTAAAAAGTGACATCATGCATAGTACAGAATGAAATATACAAAAAGAAATGCATATTAAAACCCAAAGTTAACAGGGGGATCCAGTCCTGTAACATTTGAAAACCAGGGGGTTAAGAGGTTAAAAAGACTGTGTTTGTCACTGTACAGTACTGACCATAAAGAAAGTTGTCATGCAAAATATCCCAAAAGATGTGCAAATATCCAAATTCCTAAACTTATAAATGCCACAATAAAACATAGCCATACTAAACTATCTCACACCGGCCAAGCCTGAAGACGTTGGCATTATTCAACTCAGTCCTTTAAAGGTAAACAAAGAATTATTAATAAACATCCCATTAGTTGGCGCGCTATTGGCTTGCGGGGCTCCAAAGCAGTTCATAAGTTGTGTATAATAATCAAAGCCCTTAAAACGAAAATGCAAGTCTACGATAACAACAGGGACATGAATTATTCCGGAAAACATGGCGGCTGCCTGCTAAGCAGCCGCGGTGCTCCGGGTCTGAGCTCCCACTAGAAGCTGCTCTGTCTGCAAGAATCATGATGGAATTACCGCTGACTTTGTGATATTTCCCTGAAAACCGCCGTAGTTTTTAAGAAGCATCCGAGTGGAATTGCGGTATTGTTACCTTGTTTACCATCGGAGGAGTCTGTCTTCCCTCCCTATGCCTGACTCTCACGGCGCTGCTCGGTGCTGGGCTCGGTGCTGGGCGCGTGTGCAGCGGTGTTCTACCAAAGTAGATTCAGTGATTCCGCATCATCCCCGACTTTGCCGGGCTTAGGCGTGTGCCTTTGGACGTTGGCCGCCCTGGAGCTGGGAAGGGGCAGGACGGCACGGAGTCTCGTGCATGCATCTCCAAGTGGGCTTCAGCATCACGAAGGAGCAGGAAGAAAAGCCCAGCCGATCCACGCCGGGGCAGTGGAGGGACCAGAGGAGTCTGCATTGGATCTGAGCAGTAAGCAGGGTAAAAAGGAAGGTAACAAAGTTCTGTTAGCCCCTTTGGATTTTCCGGTGGAGCAGGCTGAGCAGGCTGAGTGTTCTCAGCTCTCCCCCACTCAGGTAAAGACAAATCAAAACGCGGTCGGAAAAAGAAAGTAGCATAGGTAAAGGCTGTCTCCCAGGGGGTAGATTCGGTAGAGAGCCCTGCAACTGTAAAGAAGAAGTTCTCTTCGTATTTATCCACTGAGGTGAAACCCAAACAAACAAGATCTTCTACAAATACCAAGAACCTTAAGGCTGTGCTTAGTTTGGGGTCCAAAATCACTCCCTCGTTACGCTCCTATTTTAAAGTCATCCCACAGGTGCTGGAGCTCCCAGAGGATCACGCTATGTCAGCCCCCGCGAGTATCTCTACTGACCCTGTCCCTGTTCTTGGATCTGCTCCCCTGGCTTCCTCCTCTGATGCTGTCAATGATGAGTCGCTATTACCAGAAATGCTAGGATCACCCAGATCACCTACATCAGAAGTTGTTGGTTCAACTTTAGATCCTTTAGAGACCATCTTTGAGACGGCTCAGATACCAGCAGATTGGCCTCCATTAGGGGCCCACTTGGCTCTTGTCTTGAAGACTGGGGTTAAAGATGTCACGGGAGAGCAAACAAGCGCTAAGCTGGTGGCACAGAATGCGCTGAATTTTCAAGAGGTGCCCCAGCAAGGTGGCCTTCCCTGCTCGTCTAGAGCCGTATCAATATCTTCTGATTCTGATAGTATGGCTGCCTCCCTACAAGCATTGTTCTCTTCCTTGTCTCTGGACATAAGGAAAGGCTTCGAAGAGTCTTCGGCTAACCAGCTAGAGATTAGGAATTATTGTGAAGCCATGAACAACAAAATAGACGGTTTGACATCAAGAACAGGAAAATTGGAGGAGACAGTAGCAGCTTTATCTCTCTATTTAGATCAGGCTAAAGAGGACATTACTAAGCTGAGAAGGGAAGACCTAGCCCTTTCTGATAGGATGGAAAGTTTGGAAAACAATGCCAGATGGAGTAACATCCGTATCCTCAAAGTTCACGAAGGTTCAGAGGGGTCCGATATCAAAAAGTTTGTCACCATCTATTGAAAGAGTCCTTATGCCTGGGTCAATCTACCGAAGAACTGGCTGTTGACATCCAGCGCGTTCATAGGGACCCATTCAGAAGGAACCCTCAAAGGTCCAAACCTCGCAAAATCCTCATTAACTTTCACACTTATGCATTGAAAGATCAGATTCTCAATCTGGCCCTGAAACAGAAGTCCCTGACTGGTAAAGGTTTTACCTTTCAAATAAGATCTGACCTCTCAAGAGTCACTTTAGAGAAGCAGTGGGAGTTTGGGAGGAGGTTAGACGCCTTTAGGAAACTGGGTGCAATGGCACAACTAATGTTCCCTGCTGCCCTAAAAATCATGCACAATAATAAGATGTTCAACATCAGAACGGTGCAGGCAGCAGACAAACTATTGCTGGAACTCGGTAATAAGAGCTCTTCCGATTAGGGCATCACCTGGGCAATTCTTGTCTTAGCTACCAAATGAGAACTCTTTCGGTTGTTATTTGTTGATTAAGGGAGTCACTAAAGAGTAATTTAATAAAAAAAGTTTAAAAAAAAAGAAAATAACAAAAGGGTGTCAATATTAACAAATAAAAAAAAATGGGAAGGCCATAATGGATGGTAAAAAGGAAATCAGGGAAAAAAATGCGAAAATATCGTATTAAAGTAAAGAGGTGATTAAAACTCATTCGATCCATTAATATGGCCTCTAAGTAAGGGAGGAGAAATGCTTGCTAGAAACGATAGTAATGTGTTCGAGATTTATCCTTCCCCAGTACTTCTTATATTTATTATGCACACTAAGTAGAGGCAGAGTAGCTTGTTGGGAGCTTGGGGAGGGGTACTATCTACTGGGCTTGTTCCGGTTAGATAGAGCAAGGGTTTTCCAAGGGGTGGGTGGGGGGTGGAGAGGGGGGCACTGTAGAAGGTGGTGGGTTGGGGGGCGGAAAAAACTTAAAAAGTTCCTCATTTTTCAAGTGTTTATTGTCGGGTATGGATTGAAGCAGGTAAATTTGATCAGGCTATTTTTTCAGCTAGTAGGGGAAGTTGGTAACCTTGTGGTGTATAGATGTCTAGGTGAGGTCTGGGTCAGTTTACATGGGTAGTCTTAAAATCATCTCCTGGAATGGTAATGGCCTGCGCACTAAGTGAAGAGCTAATAAAATCATGCAGTATTTATGGGACTCAGATGCGCAGGTCATTATACTCCATGAGACACACTTGACCCAGTCGGAATCAATGACATTAGTTAAGAGATATAGGTGGATTGATTTTGCAGTATCCACATCCCAAGCTGTGAATATTAGAGGTGTGTCTATCATCTTTAAGAAACAACTAAAAGCTAGATTAGTTACTCAGTTGGTTGACCCAGGTGGCAGATTGGTCATTACAACTCACAATTTTGGGTTATTATGGGCCTAACTTAGACGACCCCTCTATTTTAGAGACTATATCTCTCCACCTACTCTCCTTCCCTGAACCGATAATTTGGGCGGGGGATTTCAACCTAGTATTGAATCCCCTATTGGATAAAACTCCTAATAGTCGCCCTCTTACTCGCTCTAAATCTAGAGCATTTTTGTTGAACTCCATGAAACAATATGGATATGTTGACATTTGGAGAATAAGATCAGGTTCCCAACAGGGCATCCCCTTTCGGAACTACAAATACCATCACCAATCCAGAATTGATTTTGTATTACTTAGTCAAAGACAGGTGGACTCAGTCAAGAGTATAATGTACTGTCCACTACATCTTTCTGATCATTCTGTGGTGTTTATGGTTCTGATGGGGTTTTCTAACGTTTCCCTTAGAAGTTGGTCTTTTGACCGCTCTCTATTCACACACCCTGATGATATCTCTTTTCTCAAAAATGAAGTTCAAAGTTTTATGAGCATAAATATTGGTTCGGCGGCACCAGGGGTCGTGTGGGACTCTTTTAAGGCCTTTTTAAGGGGTCTTATAACTAGTAAGGTTTCTTACCGATTGAAAAAGTACAAGGAGGAAGTTGCCTCAATTGAAGCAGATATTACTAGAGCACAACTAGCTTTTGATACTAATGCTGCCTCCACTGTCATGGTCTCAGAATCTCTCATAATAAACTATTAGTTTTGAACGGAAACTTGAGTGCAGTTTTGGATAAGAGAGTTCATCAAAAATGGGAAGCTAGTAAAATGGCCCATTTTCAGTATGGTGAGGGGGCAGGGAAGCTACTGGCCTGGAAGGCTAAAACAGATAAAGCTCGTAATAACATTGAGTCAATTAATGTCAGTGATACTATATTTTCCTCCGATGAGGATATTAGGCGACTCTTTAGAGAGTTCTTTCAAGAAATATACCATGACGATAATAAGATCAATCCTGAGCATATTAAGGGCTGGTTGAGTGGAATTTCCCTCCCCGGCCCTTTCTGCAGAGCAACGCACATTTCTTGATAGTGATATCTCAGAAGAAGAGGTCAGGAAGGCCATCCGAAATGGTAAGAAAGGGAAGGCAGCAGGACTCGATGGGCTTCCAGCAGAAATCTTTAAAACTTTAGAACAAGAACTAAGTACCCCACTTACCATTTTATTTAATCATATCCTACAGGATGGCCACCGCCCCCTCTTTCATGGGATAGCGTATCAATCACCCTCATTTTGAAACCCGAAAAACCAGCCTCCAGTTGTGGGTCTTATAGATCTATCTCAATCTTAAATGTGGATTATAAAATCTTCACTACAGTACTTGCAACGAGACTGGCGAGGGTGGCCCCCGCCCTCCTACATTACGATCAGAAGGGGTTTGTAAAGGGGCGCTACCTGTATGAACTCACATATGACCTAATAGGTGCCATTGATATGGCTTCAGCTGAATCTCTTCCCTTAGCAGCTCTAGCGTTGGATGCCACTAAGGCCTTCGACAGGGTAAATTGGTTATACCTGTCGGAGGCCTTGGCCAATGTCAAATTTGGAGAAGGTTTTCGGCGTGCGGTCAGCCTACTATACCAGAACCCCACAGCTTGTGTTCTGGTTAATGGTGCACTATCGGAACCCTTTAACATTACAAGGGGGACGCGACAGGGTTGCCCGCTCTCCCCTCTCCTATTTGACCTATATATAGAGCCCTTCGCGCAACGCTTGAGGGATGATAATAATATTAAACTTTTTACCTATAGGGGATGGGAGAGGAAAGTGGCCCTGTACGCCGATGATGTGCTTATATTTTCTTCCGATGCCCACACTGCACTTCCTGCTGTACTTAACGCTGCTCTGGAATTTGGGGAAGTTTCCGTGCCTCGAAAACCGAGATAATTGTCTGGAAAGATGACGACTGTGATATTATCATTCATCCTGGGTCTGGTATGCGGTATTTAGGCCTCAATATTGTGAAGGATATCAATCAAATAGTTACAACTAACTTCTCAGCTGTTGAAAAGGTGTGCCGCAAACTTATGCCAACATGGGCACAACTTCCTCTATCATTGATAGGAAGAGTCAATTTGATCAAAATGATTATCCTACCTAAAGTTTATTTTTTATTTAATACTATTCCTTTACATTTTGATTCTTCACTGTTAACGAAACTACAGGCAGAAATTACTTCTTTTATTTGGGATAAGTGTCTCCCTAGAAAAGCATGGAAGAAATTAAGGAGGCGTAGAGAGAAGGGTGGGTTGGCAGATATATGCATGGGCTTTCCAGCTGTCTCATGCTTGGATGCTTTTAAAGATGCCTGTAGATCTCGGAGTTGGTTCTTTATTTGCTGCCTTGCTGAAAGTGGAAGGAGTTAGCCAGTCAGGCTTTTTGTTTAAATTTGGTAACCCAAAATTTTTAAAGAAGATCAAATTGAAGATTATGCAGAGCATGGCAAAAATTTGGACCAAGTTAACGATGGTAATAAAATTGGGTTACTTTGGCAGTAGAACACCTTTATGGGGTCTGCATGAGAGTCCTGTTTGGTTGGGTGATAGCCTAGCTGCCCCACTAAAAGAAGCAGGGTTGGAAGCTTGGGGGTACCTATTTATGGAAGGGGACCTACTTTCATGGGAATGTTTAAGGCATAGGATCGGTCCCAATCTCTCAAGGTTCAAATACATGCAAATTGCCAGTTGGGCCCATTCGTATGTCACCCCGCCTACCAGACTAAATAGGTTCCCAATCGGAGGTCATAGTCAGTTAGTAGATCTACTACTAGACAAACCCCTGCAAAGAAGGAGATATCCCTTTGGTATAACATGATCCTGGAAGAAGTTGATGGTGAATTCCTGCTACCGGAAGAGCTTTGGGGTTCTTCGTGTGCAGACCGCAATGTACAAGATCTCTGGACTGCCTCATTTAAAACCTTGTGGGACATTGTCAAGCCAGCTTGGTTGCGTAGGAACCATCTTTTTACGCTCCACAGAGCTTACTATTCTCCCCTTAGACTCTCAAAGTTCTCTCAGGGGAGCTTAGTGGCTTGTGCCAAGTGTGGGCTAGTTGCTGCATCTGATGCACATATGTTCTTTGAATGTCCCGGCCTGGCCTCCTTTTGGGATTTCATAAAAAACACACTGTCTACAGCACTTGGCGTGCAAGTAGTCTTAGATCTTCCTCTGGTGATCTTTGGGATCTTGGATGGAGTTCAGGGCCAGGCAAAAAACATACTATTTTATTCCATCTTACTTGCTAGAAGGGATATCTGTAAAAAATGGAAAGACTCTCTACCACCATCTTTCATTGATTGGCAGATCTCAGTTTTACAAGTCTCCAAACTCAACCTAGCAAGATCTGGCAATCAAAATAAAAGAGCATTCTGGCTATTGTTGATTAGGGACTATTGAATTGGTCGGGTTTTTTTTTTCCCCCCGGTCCGATGATTACACAGCTGTGGTTTACCCAACCCGTAAAGCCCTTTTCCGGCTGGAGATTCGGAAACGAATGGCTGCACTCCCCACTGGTACGTAACCTTTATGGTACGATCTTTCTGGTTTCATGTGTGTTAATCCATGTGGAAACATCATATCTGAGGGATATTGGTTGTCTGTCTCACCTAATCCCTTCCAGTTTATAACTGTGACAGTTTTGTCGTATCCCGGCGGTGGTCACACTGGAAACCATGGTGGAAATAAGGACAAAAAAAAGAAGAAAAAAAAAAAAGAGACATGAATTATTCCGTGACCAACACTGGCAATAGCAAGATAAGGCATGCAACATGCAACATATTATGTGCAAATATTGCAGATATAAAGTCAAATTGTTAATATAGGTAAACACAGTATGATTACAAAACATTCCATTGATGAGAGCGTTATCAGCCTAATGTCCTCCAGAAGAGTTCATGCGCCGAATATAATAAACAGAGGGGGATATACTCAACAACGTGTAATAATTATCGCCAAAATTGGTTAATGCAATGTTTCATATCGCCGTCTATCGCGGGAAAATAACTCCATGTTAATGTCCTATTCACAACACAGTGGTAACATGCAATAGTCTCCCGATAACGCATCAAATGTCCGCGATAAAGTCACTGGAACGGCAATAAAAATCTAAACCCCAAAGTGAAAAAGGTTGCGATGGGCCCAACCGCGAAAAAATAGTTTGCTATAATCTTCGCCAGGCCTGCAATTCACACGTTAGGTGGGAAAAATCACTATAAAAGTAGAAAAAAACACTAACAAAAAAACAACTGCGAAGCACAATGGAGGTAGTAAGAGGACAACCAGAACCCCACTAGCCCCACAGAGGACCGGCTTGGGATCTCGGGTCAGGGAAGGGCAAGGACAAGAAGAAGAGGAAGACGTGATTCAGTCCCCAGGAACACAGGTTCCTAATAACGGAGGTGATAGAACACCATCAACTACTGTTTGTCACATCCACTGTGTCATTGGCAACAAAAAATGGAATACGGCAGTTCATCGTGGACAAGGTGAATGCAGTCGAAGTGCTGAGCAGGACAATGGAAGAGGTCAAGAGGTGCTGGAATGATGTGAAGCGCAAAACCAAGCAGAAACTCTCCAACAAACAGAAGGCAGCAATGCAGACTGGAGGTGGGAGTCGAGCGCCACAGGAGGAGCTGGATGAGATGGAGGAAATGATGTCCACAGTCATCAATGTGGAGTCGGTGGCAGGAGTTGGGGGAGCGGACACTGCTCAACATGACCTGACACAACAGCAACAGGGTGAGTAACGACCAGGGACTGGGGGGACGGGGAGATGGGCACAATGGCACACATGCAAAATTAAATATAGCACAGTGCACACCCACAATGACTCTGGAGCATGTCTCTGATCCCCTTGGCACACTGCAGCACACCTAGAAACAGCAAGTAGGGCCTTCTCGACTATGTGTCCAGAGGGGGCCCTTCCCACACACCACCAATCTCACAACCAGCCCATGCACATGTGCTAAACCCAGCAAAGCACATAAGAGATGGTGAGACGCACTCCGGTATGATCGCATTTATCAATGTTTAAACCGATTCATGACTTGATAGGCGTGCAAGCTTGTCCGCGCTCTGCCCCAATGCGCAGCAATAGTAACAAAACACGAGGGGAATATGCTAGGATTTCACCAAGCTTCACAGCCTCATACTTGAATGAATCAAATGAATTAAATTCAACTTGTTTACTCATTATTTGTCAAATTTCACACTTGCTTTTAATCCATCTTAGATTAAATTTTTTCAATCCATTTTATTCATTTCAGTTTTTACGATGGTGTTCACACAAACACAAGAGTGCCATGGAGTTCCAAATGTCACGATTTATTAAAAGTAACCCAATGCATTTCGGGATCACAATCCCTTCGTCAGGGGCATCTAAAATACAAAAGGAATTCATTTTACAAAGTGCTAGCAGCATTAATATATTAGTGTTAAACTTCCAATTCAACTGATGACTCGTTTACTCTCATTTTGCTAAACTGTTTTTACACCCACGAACAGCCAATAAGCAATGAATGCAGCATTACAAAATATCTTTTAAAGACACTTAATCCGAGGTGTCAAACAACAACCCTTTAACTAAAGCACCCATAACCTGAACAAAGCATTATGTCTAATCACTTGGGGCCAGATGTAGGTAGCCCAATACCGGTCGGTAACGGCCGAAAATCGGTATTTTCGGCCGTTACCGACCGGTATTGAGCAATTGGGATGTAGGAAAGTGAAAATCGTCAGATTCGGTAAATTTACCGAATCGGTAAAGTTACCGAATCGGTAAAATAACGAATCGGAAAAATTACCGAATCGGTAAATTTACCGATTCGCAGCGGTTTGCGATTTGGTAAATTGGCCGAATCGGTAAAGTTACCGATACCGAATCGGTAAATAAGAATTGGTAAAAATGAATACTCTTAAATGTAGGGAAGCTATTAAATACCGAATTTGCTTGAAATTCGGTATTTAAGAGTCGGTATTTACCATGGATTGAAATCAGGTGGTAACCAGGTGCAACCTATAAAATGGACCCAAAATTCAATTCTACTTGCACAATGGCGGCATTTTATGTCATTGCAAGACGGATACGGCTACAGAAGGAAGGAGAGAGGGAATGGCAGAGAGAGGAGCAGGTCTACAGACAGAGGATCACCCTGTTCATGCTCACAGAGGCAGAGATACTCCAGAGGTACAGGTTGGCCCCAGACACCATCACGGAACTCATCAGGGACCTCCACCCACTTTTGAAGCATACTACCCCAAGAGCACATGCTATTCCACCCCACGTGCAGGTGCTGTGCAGCCTACACCTGCTTGCGTCAGGGATCTACCAGAGTGTGGTTGCTGCGGTAGGTGGGGTGACCCAGAGCAGCCTGTCAAGGTTTTTCTACAAATTCCTTGACGCCATGTTACAGATGATAGAGCATTATATATCATTTCCTGCAACCCATGCTGAACTGGTCCAAACAAAATCTGACTTTTACCAGATGGCACGACTCCCCAATATAATTGGCTGCATTGATGGCACGCACATTCCCATTTGTCCCCCTGCTGCCACAGAATATATATACAGGAATAGGAAGTCAACGCACACCATCAATGTGCAGGTGATTTGCAATGCAAAGTGCGCCATCACTGACCTTGTGGCAAAATTCCCTGGGAGTACCCACGACTCCTATATATTTCAAAACAGTGGCATCTATGCACGGCTGACTGCAGGGGAATTTGGAGAAGGATACCTCCTAGGTGAGACACAGTGTGCGACCTCCATAACACCTATTGCAGTAAGAAGTACAAGTATGCATGTGTGTAATGTATTCCCATTTCATTTTAGGAGACAGTGCATATGCCCTCCGCTCCTTCATACTGACCCCCTACCTCAACCCCATAACACCCAGCCAAAGGAGATATAACCGGGCCCACAAGAGCACAAGGAATGTCGTGGAGCGTACCTTTGGTATCTGGAAAAGCAGGTTCAGATGCTTGCACAAGAGCAGAGGTGCAAGGCAGTATACCCCCATCACCTGCTGTAAGATCATTGCTGCGTGTGCTATGTTGCACAAACTTGCTGTGAAGAAGGGTACTGAGGTGGAGTTGTCAGACTATGAGGATCATGACGATGACATTGCTGTGCCAGAAACACAACCAGCTGGAGTGTCAACACCAAGTGATGGCAGATACAGATGTGAGGAGATTACACACAACTATTTCTGAGTAAGTAATGAGACACAGACAGGTTGTGTATGAGAACAATGTAATTTAATGTTGCCACAACGTTGAAGCACTGAAGTGCAACAAAATAAACATAATAAACTTGGGGACTGTATGTCCCGGGTTACTGCACCCATGCCTGGCAATGTCACTTGCGCCCGCGCTTCCCTGAGCCACTGGGATGTTGGTCGCTGCTTTCAGCATGGCCTGCAGCCTCAGCTGGGCGCCTGCTACTCCTACGTGGCTCCACTCCAGCGCTTGCCATGCTGCTGCGGCTACTACTGTCATCTGCCTCTGCCACATCCAGGGCAGGATTCTGTGCAGTGTGTGAGATGAGCGTAGCCTCTAGTGCACTTGTGATCCTGGCCATGCCCCTGGTGACCGCGGCAGTGTTCTGTGTCAGGCTCTCCTGCATATTAATGCCTCTACGGCATAGCTGGGATGTGGCAGTGGCCAGGCGATTAATGGCCGTATTGTGGACCCGGGCCTCCCTGCGCCTTGTGTGTTCCATGCTGTCTAGTTTGGAGCAGAGCTTGTCAATGGAGTTGCTCATCTGCTGTATCCCTGCTGCAATGTCCGCATTTGTCTTTGCAACCTCCTTATTAGACTCTACGATGTCTCTGATGCCCTTTCCCATGTCTCCTATTTGGTCATTCAGGACTCGGAATTGGCGATGGCAGGCTTGAATGGATTTTCCCTGCATCCGTTGTATGCGCACCATGCTCTCCTCCAGCCCACAGAACACAGTGCCATCTCCACGTCCACCTGCACTGCTGGGTCTGCGTTGCCTTCTGCGCGAGGTGACTGGCTCATTGGTGGACTGCAGTGCAGCAGAACTCATATCTACAGTGTCTAGAGCCTCACCCTCTGCTGCCTCAATTACTGGCAGTGGGGCCACGACACGCCTCCTGGCTGGTTGGGTTGCAGGAGCGGACAGGAACAGTGATGGGGAGGTTTCTGATGAGAACACCAATGGATGGGATTGTGAAAGGTGAGTGCGGCAACTCTGGGGTCTGTAGTGTGTCTTCTTCATGGGCGCTGCCAGTGGTGTCACCCTCCTCCTGCGAGGCTTGTACTTGGCTTGGCCCTGCTTCATCACTCGCCTCCCTCGCTGGTGCAGTCCCTTCTTTCTCTGTGGGTTGACTGCCTGATTTTGCCCCTAGGTATAAATAAGCGTATATCAACTGAGTGATACTGTATCACAGTCACTACAATAAATGCTTTACACATTTCACTTTCATTTATCTGCATGACTGTCAGAGACTTGGTGATGTCTGCGCAGTTACACATGGTCTTACATTGGCTGACTACATTTCCCATAATGCATTGCTCCAGTATAGTGCTAGAATTTCAAAGAAAAGTGCCAACAAGGGAATTTGTTCCTAATTAATTCTCAGGTTCCTGATCAGTTATCTACTCATATCTCTGATCAGCCAAAATAAATTAGAGACCTGTTATTGTTATTTCTCGTCTCATTCAATTAGTCATAATCACGCAAGATTACGCTACGCCTGAGCCAAGTCGGAAACTTTGAAAGTTCATACAACACCATTGAGGAGACGCCGAAGGATTACAGTCGTTGCGTCCCGAATCTCTGATCATACAGTTCAACGCAGAAAGGACTGTGTTTCGAACTCCCAAAAATAAAGGTTCCAACGTGATTTAGAACCTACATTCTACAAAAATAGGGGGTCTCTACTCTCTTACTTTTGAACGGTCCTGAAGATGGCCTTGAGGATTTAACAACCAGAAGGCCGAAACGTCGACATTGTTTGTCCGCACCTTTTAATTTTCAACTATTGAGACATTATGAATCATTGTATGAAGTGAAACAAGATTCATTGTTACCTATTTTGATTGAGGGTGGACATTAACACAGATGGACGAGTAGAACAATTCACTTATTTCTGAGTTCATTTGTGTTTTGATTTAATCTTTTCATTTATTGTAATAGTACCCTTTTTAATGAACATATAAAGATGAATATTTTATAGACATAATATCCGTGTAGCTCTTCATTCTTCTCAAGTATTTTGATTACTGTGTCTAATTGAATGAGACGAGAAATAACAATAATAGGTCTCTAATTTATTTAGACTGATCAGAGATATGAGTAGATAACTGATCAGGATCCTGAGAATTAATTAGGAACAAATTCCCTTGTTGGCACTTTTCTTTGAAATTCTAAACTTTAGCCCAAGCTCGCAAGGGTATATTGGGTAACCCACTTTCTAGAACCAGTATAGTGCTGGCAGTACTGGACTGGGGTTGGCTTGTGCACAAAGGGTAAAGGGAAGCAGGTTGGTATGGGGTGTCATGCTGCGCTTGCGTCTTACCTTTTTTTGTTGCTCTGGCTGAGCTGTTGACATCTCCTAGTCCCAGGATGCTGTCTGCCTCGATGGTTGAGGTTACCAACTCCTCTAGGTCTTTCAGGGGGGGCGCAGGGTTCCTTCCTCCATCGGTGACACCAGCCTGCTTGTGTATTTCAGACATCTTCTTTTTGGTGAGGCTCCTGATGTCATAAAAGCGTTTTTTCAGATCCTCAATATTCCTGCTTGTGACTCCCACTGCATTGACTTTTTCTGCAATTGCCAGCCACATTTTACGTTTTGCAGACTCAGGAACAGTGAGGGAGTGCCTGCCAAATAGTTGCCTGTTCACTCTCACAACCTCCTCCACCAGTACCTGCAGCTCCATGCTGCTGAATTACATTTTTCTCTTTCTCTCTGCCTTCTGACTCTCACTGCTGCTTGCCATTTTTCTTGTGGTAAACTTTCAACAAAACTCTCCCTGCTGCTCTGTGTCTCTGCTCAGCTCTGACTGCCTCTCCAGAAACTTCTAATTAGTTGCAGCTGCCTGGGTAGCCACTTCCTGGTAGGGAGGGGGAGGGTGGTAGCACCTGATTGGCTGTTTTCATAAGTTTCACTTTTGCTTGCTTTCCGATTCGGAATTTACCGATTCGGTATTTACCGATTCAGTATTTCTAATGCATTCCTATGGGCCTTTTGGCCCATAGGAATGAATGGGAAATACCGAATCGGTAAATATCGAATCGGTAAATTTCGAAAGTCCGATACCGAATTTTACCGATTCGGTAAAAAATACCGATTTTTCCCTACATCTCATTTACCGATTTTTGAATACCGAATCGGTAAAATTCGGTATTTAAGAATCGGTAAATGACATTTACCTACATCTGGCCCTAAGTCTTATAGTGAACCATTGTTCCCTTCTCCTGAATTAATGAAGCTTACCGTGGCATATGCTGTAATGCATCCCTCATTTTTTTAGGAAAAATAAACTTTCAAAGTACCCATTTCCTTTCTAAACAGAATACCGAGTTCCATGGCATTCGTATTTCCGTCTCCTTATGTGCCGAAGCACGCTTAAGCCTTGTGATGAAGAAACTGCACCAGCTCTTTAACACCTGTTCATGGTTTATCAACCCTCGTGACCTACCTCGAGTGGCTAGTCATGTGTTTCCCTACTAAGGCTGTCAGAAAAACCAGGCTACTGGACAATTAATACAGGAATTTCCGTTATCATCCTTGCCTCGTTCATTAAAACTAACTAGATATCCCAGAATGCTTTGCCCACCGTTACTTGCTCAATACCCAAAATATTCGTGTGACCAACTATCGTATTCTATATTTTCAATACTGCATAACCAACAGCAAACCCAGCAAAGCAGCAGGTCTGTGAGTAACACTGACAATGAAGTGACACTGCATGACGAATAGCATTGCTCCAGTCAATATATCATGAAATGTTGCACGCCACAACACTGAGGTGGCCGAGTGTGTACCACATCGGTAAAGGAGCAGGTCATACTCTGACACATCCAAGTGCACAAAAAACCCCTGATGTCAACAACACATCTGTGGACAAACCATGCCCCAGACTCCCAACTCCCACCAAGTGCCCAATGTACCCAAGTATGCAACATCTCATTACTGTATAAGCATAGAAGTCAAATGCACACCGCATGAAAGGGATAAGGGGCAGCAAAATCAGAGCTGCAGGGGCAACTCTCCCAAAATGCAGCACACACACATAACATGCAAAGCACATCAACAATGACAACAATGTGGTATAAACCGCAACACATTCACCACAGAACAGAGGACACAACTAGTGCCGCTTGTATGTAGAAAGTGGCCAGTCACATTTGGCATAGCAGGGAAATGTGAGTTGATAATGTACAGGCACAAACACACATATGTGATGTTGTCGAAATGTCCACTGTCCCGCATCAAATAGGCAGCTCCTCCCAAGCAGTCACAATGTACACTGGCATGCAGTCTGTATGTAAACATGTACAATGCGTCAACATACATGTGAACACACTGTTAAACTGCAACTCCCCTTCACATTGCAGAAGGAGAATCAACACCTCCTGCAGAGCAAACCCAACAACTCTTCACTGATGATGAAGAGGACCTCGCCACCTTCAACCCTGACGCCCACCAACAGCTCATGGACAGCCTCGGCACCCCACCTCCAGAAGCAGGGCAGCCCAGCTGCATCAAGGAGACCCCACCCCCTGCACAGACCACACAGCAGGCAGCACCCACCACCACGGCTGCCTCCCAGGACCCCCACGAACAAAACATGGCCTTCTAACGCCATGTGTTGGGGTGCCAAGAGAAGATGGCTGAACAGGTGTGAGTGGAGTTTGACGGCATGGCAGCCAAACTAGATGCCATACGTGGGTGTCTAAGTCCCATCAGGGACCACTCACAGTCCCTAACGGACACCCACAGTTTGCTCCATGCTCACCAACAATCCATGGCTGACATCGCTGGAGTCCTGACTCGGAGGCAAGAACAACTGTCTAGTCAGAGTGGCTCCAGCGATGTCACCCAGGAGTTGGGACACAAGCGGAGGATCATGGAGAACATGAAGCAGGTGCAGGCGGAAAGAGCGGCTGCCATGGCGGCACACCAGCGAGAGGTAGCTCGGTTCATCCATGCCCTGCAAACCCTCATCAGGGCATTGCTGCCACAAGGCCTGGCATGGATGAATGCTGCCGCTACCACTCCGTCCACATCTCCGCCCCCTGAAGTGTCTGTGCCACACAGAGCGGCAGCCATTCTACCTCCGGCCCCTGATGTGTCACTGCCACACAGTGCTGGAGACAGAGCATCAGCACCCACATGTGAGGCACATGAAACAGCAGAGGATGAAGATGTGGATGAATCTGCCTTACTGGTAAGAAGGTAGCAGTAGCATTCATATCTGCCATATGGCCTGTTTCTGCTTGGGTCTGCCCTCTGCATCATCATCTTCCACTGTCCCCCGATACACTCTGCGACATTCACCTTGGACCTTGACATGGACTGCCATATTCTGTTTTGGTTACCAATGACACAGCAATCAGACTGTGGATTGAACTCTTCCTCTTCCGATGAACTTGTCATTCCCTAAAGGACTCTGGCTGGCCCTCCACGGGGCAACAATGCAAAGTGGGTTTGCATGGCCCTATACTGCTCCACCTAAAACACTCCACTGAATTTGCATTAAACACTCATATTCACACAGATGTGTCATGTCTATGATCCTTCAAGTGTGGAAGTATGGATGAATGTAGGGTCAGTGATTCCCCCTTACGTCCATGTTGCTCATGTTGTGGGACTTGAGTCACAGGGTGCAACATTACCGATTGCGGTCTGGGTGGCGCCGACACTACAACAGACAGATGCATTAGATACTTCCTTGTCTAGCCCAGGACAGAACCACACCCAGAGCCCCGTGATCATTCTTCACACCCCTACGCTGGTCTGGCATACGCCAGGCCAGCCGACTCCGCTTACGCTTACAGGGAGGGGCAATGCTACATGTCCCAGGTCTTCCCTGAGTGATCTGCCGATCACAGGTCTAGTTGTCAGCATGCCACAGCCACTCCCTGAGGGCTAGTTTACACCCACACCACACCCATTCAGCACAGACGTCACAGGACATGTGACACTGCCAATAAAAAGGGCAGAGCGCACGTGCTCAACGTCATTTCCACTGTCCATCTGGGTGTATCTGTGGTTAATATTTATGCATGAGAGCCTAGGGCCCTACCACATCACATTCCCCACTGCCGGAGATGACATGAAGGCGTTCACACCACGATACTCATTAATAAAGGGTCCATGACTTGCGTTGCACAGAGTTGATGGCACCGGATACACTCCGGCCAGCACAGGCCTACCTCCACGTGGCATTGGTTCACAGAGTTAGTGGCACCTAAAGAGCTGGTACCGGTGTGCAGCTTGTGACGATGCCATGTGCACTGATATGATCTCTGCCATTGTGAAATCAAGACCCAGAATCAGGTGTGTGACCTGGTGGCTCGCGGTGCGGGACTGCATGATGTGGAGGCTGCCAAGGTCACGGGCCTCTGGCTTGGAGCTTGCACCGGCACGTGGTGGGCCCTCTTGGAGATACGCCGGTGGTGGAAGGTGGTACAAAAGGGGGTGGTGATGGACGGAGCGTCTGAACCAATCAAACACTCACACCCAGTCAACAGATCTGGGTTTAATCCATCACCGTTCTTTAGCCCACTCTGCCACCCCAGTTCAGACATGGCCATATGCAAATCAGTCTGACCCTGTGCCTCATGGGAACAGTCCAACCCGAACTGCCAAGCCATGCCTTCCCTGAACCGGAAACAAGCTTCCGAGGACCGGTTTCTGGCATTTCAGCCGTCTTCAGCCCGGCTTACTTGAATCCAGTGGCAAAGTAAGCAAGGGACTCACGTCTGAGCATACCCTGCCAACTTATGGCGAACAAAGTGGTACAAAAAAGGGGTGGTGATGGCGGAGCGTCTGAACCAATCAAACACTCACACCCAGACAACAGATCTGGGTTTAATCCATCACCGTTCTTTAGCCCACTCTGCCACCCCAGTTCAGACATGGCCATATGCAAATCAGTCCGACCCTGTGCCTCATGGGAACAGTCCAGCCCGAACTGCCAAGCCATGCCTTCTCTGAACCGGAAACAAGCTTCCGAGGACCGGTTTCTGGCATTTCAGCCGTCTTCAGCCCGGCTTGCTTGAATCCAGTGGCAAAGTGAGCAAGGGACTCACGTCTGAACATACCCTGCCAACTTATGGCGAACAAAGTGGTACAAAAGGGGCTGGTGATGGACAGAGCTTCTGAACCAATCAAACAGTCACACCCAGTCAACAGATCTGGGTTTAATCCATCACCGTTCTTTAGCACACTCTGCCACCCCAGTTCAGACATGGCCATATGCAAATCAGTCTGACCCTGTGCCTCATGGGAACAGTCTAGCCCGAACTGCCAAGCCATGCCTTCCCTGAACCGGAAACAAGCTTCCGAGGACCGGTTTCTGGGATTTCAGCCGTCTTCCGCCCGGCTTGCTTGAATCCAGTGGCAAAGTGAGCAAGGGACTCACGTCTGAGCATACCCTGCCAACTTATGGCGAACAATGTGGTACAAAAAAGGGGTGGTGATGGCGGAGCGTCTGAACCAATCAAACACTCACACCCAGACAACAGATCTGGGTTTAATCCATCACCGTTCTTTAGCCCACTCTGCCACCCCAGTTCAGACATGGCCATATGCAAATCAGTCTGACCCTGTGCCTCATGGGAACAGTCCAGCCCGAACTAACAAGCCATGCCTTCCCTGAACCGGAAACAAGGTTCCGAGGACCGGTTTCTGGCATTTCAGCCGTCTTCAGCCCGGCTTGCTTGAATCCAGTGGCAAAGTGAGCAAGGGACTCACGTCTGAGCATACCCTGCCAACTTATGGCTAACAAAGTGGTACAAAAGGGGCTGGTGATGGACAGAGCTTCTGAACCAATCAAACAGTCACACCCAGTCAACAGATCTGGGTTTAATCCATCACCGTTCTTTAGCACACTCTTCCACCCCAGTTCAGACATGGCCATATGCAAATCAGTCTGACCCTGTGCCTCATGGGAACAGTCTACCCCGAACTGCCAAGCCATGCCTTCCCTGAACCGGAAACAAGCTTCCGAGGACCGGTTTCTGGGATTTCAGCCGTCTTCCGCCCGGCTTGCTTGAATCCAGTGGCAAAGTGAGCAAGGGACTCACGTCTGAGCATACCCTGCCAACTTATGGCGAACAAAGTGGTACAAAAGGGGGTGGTGATGGACGGAGCATCTGAACCAATCAAACACTCACACCCAGTCAACAGATCTGGGTTTAATCCATCACCATTCTTTAGCCCACTCTGCCACCCCAGTTCAGACATGGCCATATGCAAATCAGTCCGACCCTGTGCCTCATGGGAACAGTCCAGCCCGAACTGCCAAGCCATGCCTTCTCTGAACCGGAAACAAGCTTCCGAGGACCGGTTTCTGGCATTTCAGCCGTCTTCAGCCCGGCTTGCTTGAATCCAGTGGCAAAGTGAGCAAGGGACTCACGTCTGAGCATACCCTGCCAACTTATGGCAAACAAAGTGGTACAAAAGGGAGTGGTGATGGACAGAGTGTCCGAACCAATCAAACACTCACACCCAGTCAACAGATCTGAGTTTAATCCATCACCGTTCTTTACCCCACTCTGCCACCCCAGTTCAGACATGGCCATATGCAAATCAGTCTGACCCTGTGCCTAATGGGAACAGTCCAACCCGAACTGCCAAGCCATGCCTTCCCTGAACTGGAAACAAGCTTCCAAGGACCGGTTTCTGGCATTTCAGCCGTCTTCAGCCCGGCTTGCTTTAATCCAGTGGCAAAGCGAGCAAGGGACTCACGTCTGAGCATACCTGAACAAAGTGGTACAAAAGGGGGGTGGTGATGGACGGAGAGTCTGAACCAATCAAACACGCATACTCAGTCAACAGATCTGGGTGTAATCCATCACCGTTGGTGGAAGGTGAGCAGTAAGGCCTGGGTGCGCAGGGGTGGGAAATTACCGCTGGGCGGCCCGAGGGGCTGGGATACGCAGGGGCGGGCAAGCGATGTTGGTGTGTGCAATGATATAAAGGCTGCTATTCATATATCTAGACTCTGTTTTAGAGAAGTGTATACCGGCACATGGTTGGAGACACACCAGTGGCAGCAGGTGAGCAGTGAGGCCTGGGTCCGCAGTGTCGGCACTCTCTCTCCCTCTCCCCCTTTCACTGTCTCTCTCCCTCTCTTTCTCTCTTGTTCTCTCTCTTTCTTTCTCTCTCACTCTCATTCTCTCTCGTACTCTCTCTCTCTCTCTCTCTCTCTCTCTCTCTCTTCCTTTCACTCTCTCTCTCCCTTTCTTTCTCTCTCTCTCTGTCCTTTGATGTGCGCATGACACACCTTCTTCTCTTGAATTTTGGCTTGCAGGCTGTGACTTGCAGATTGTCCAGAGAAGACCCACCATGATTCTTCAAAATAGTTGTTTTGAGTTTAATTTGAATAAAATAATTTGTTTGAAAATTCAAACATAAATGAATGATTCTCCTTTTTCTGACCACACATGAATGGTAATTGTTGTAATTGTGCGACATCAGGGGAATTGTTTTGTTCATGATTTCGTAAAGTTGAAGTAAATTATCTTTGTCGGGGGTGGGGTTGCTCTGGTAGGGCCCCGGGCGGGTTCCTGGGGGGGGGGGGGGGGCGGTGGGTGTTGTGGGCCTCTTGGGTGTCCGAGCTGCATGATCATTAGCTCCATGGCATCTGTAATTCTTCTGGTGGTGCTGTGGGCTGGGCTCCCATTTTTGGTGCAGGTTTTCGTTCGACTTAATGCCAGAAAAGAGCAGGTGTTAAGTCTCGGCTGCTAACGCACCTTATCGCATGTTTTGTGATCTTCTCGCCGATCTGGCTGGTCATTGAGAATGTTGCGAAGTAGTGTTGTCACGGCTTTTTGGACGGGAACCTCTTCTCTGCTTCTCGTTAGCGTTAGTTGCCGGTGTCATCCATGGCAATGTTTTTTGTGGCTACTATTGCAGGAAAACTGGCGATATCAGCTGTTAGCACAAGCTTGTGAATAGGGCGATAAATCTATTGCCACTTTAGCTGCGATAAAGTGCAGCTAACTCAGCGATAAGTGCTAGAGATTATGCCCCAGAGACTTCAAAAAAAGTGATGAAGTGCTTTCTGTAACACTAGTGGCATGTATTGTTTAGTGAAATACACTGGCCATAGCAAGGTAAGGCATACATAGTGCAACATATGACATGAAAATATTACAAATATATGGTCATATTGTTATGCAGTGGGACATCCCTGCCAAATCAACAACCCCCAGCCAAACAGACGATCAACGGCATTATACACACAACTGGACAAGGATGCACCCAAGGTAACTAATCAATGTTTAAAAACATTTTTAAACTGTATAGGTCTTATTACAGAATGTTTAGTGGACATAGTACAAACTGAGGATGCTCCAAAGCAGTGTGTATATTATATTTTAGAAACAGAGGCCTTTAAAAGTGATGAAATTAACTCAGTAACACAGGACAAACAAAAAGTCCATGATTAAGATATTGAATATATAGCTCATAAAGCTCACAGGTTCTTTCCGCATTCGGGACTTAGGGCCATATGTATCAAGACTTTTGTGATTCGCAAAGGCCGAAATTTGCAGAATTTCGGCCTTTGCGAATCGCAAACTGCCTTTTTGCATGTTTTGGGATGTATGAAACATTCCCAAAATAAGGAATTGCAAACTTGTGCGATTCCTTATTTTTCCATAGCATTTAGGGAACCGCAATTTTGCGATTCCTTAAATGCTATGTATTTAGCATTTTTGGATTTTGAATTTTGGTTAAGAATTCGCAAATTACCACCAACTTGTAGTTGATGGTAACTTGCGAATTCTTCCGAAAATGCACGATTTGGCATTTTTAAAGGTGGCATGTGATGCACACACATGCCCATATGGCATGTCTGTGCGCCATATGCACACACATGTTCTTTTCAGGGGTGCAGCAGGGTGTCTTTGAGACACCCCTGCACCCTTGCAATAATTCTCAAATTGCGATTAGCAAATTGCGAATTCGCAATTTGAGAATTATTTTGCATTCATTCCTATGGGCCTCCTGGCCCATAGGAATGCATTGGAAATTATTCCTTAATTGCAAATTCGCAAAATGCGAATTCGCAAATAAGGAATCTTAAGGAATCGCAAATAAAAAGCGATTTTTTTCATACATACCATTTTGCAATTCCTAAATAGCGATTCCTTAAAATTCGCTATTTAGGAAATGCAAAATAGTTTGGTGATACATATGGCCCAAAATCCCAAATCCAAGCTATAATATAGAGTGGAAGCAAATCTATTCTTAATAAGAGTATGACCCTACTGACCCCATAAGGCAGGGACAGGAATTGCATGAGCATTCACCCTATCATCACAATATTCAGCAATTACTTTCCAATAGTTAGTCCATATCTTCCACATTTAAGACAATCGATTTCACGCTGTCTAATCAAAGAAAACAGCAATTACTGTTTTCGAACCAGGGATTTTTTTTCCTTTATTTAGTGCCTTCAATTTAGAATTACATCTTTATAACTACCCAGTGCCCTTGGGCCTAAAGATCAACTTACAAAATCCATCCGTATGAAATTCATATAAGGATATGCTGTCATCCCAAATGGAGACCTCAAGGTGAGCACAGACTCAATTAATCTTGGCACTTAAGGATGCAATATTTTTAGCTGCCCAAACGGAACCACCATTTTACTTCATAAAACAGATCTTACCCAAGGCTGAGTTTTCAGGAGTGAATTCCTGGAGATTAAAGGCCACGGTCATACCAAATAAGCTGTGATCACCCAAAATCATTTAGAAATACTGTCAAATTCACACAAGCCCCATATATTTGAAATGACACTGTGACATAATCAAGGAGATTTTGTGTAGAATCATACTGAAAAGTATGAGGCAACTTTGCCCACTGCAGATCTCCAATTAAAATATCCCAATAGTATTTTCCAAGAGTTTCGAGTAATAGGAAACTTTTCTTATCCATTCTAATATATTCTGGGAGAAAAATCTCCCCAAATAGACCAAACCTCTTCTTTATAAAGTTTAGCAAAGATAGAGGAGGAAGAGTTAGATACCTTTTCATTTAGGTTGTCCATGATTATCACCAGAGGGCAGTCTTCCACAACGCTCGTGATATACACAGAAGTAAAGAAAGAGCTCACCAAGTAATCAAAGGGTTTCCCCAGTGGAATATACATGTTAGCTAATAAAGAGGTGGGAGTTCCACTCACATCATGAAAAGCCAATTTCAGGCAAAGACATAAATTAGAGGGATTAATAAAAAAAGTAATTGATTCTAGTTAACTGAATTCTTGGATAGAATTGAGACCCCTCCACTGGGAAACATCCTTAACCACGATGTTTAAACAACTACTTACCGGAACAACGAAGAGTAAACAACGAAGAGGGCTGAACCACGAAGGTAACATCCACGAACGACGGAACAACGAAGGATGGTACCACAACTTTTACAACACCGGAGCATGCTAGGAAAACAATTAAAAGAGTAGATGGGGGGGTGTATATATATAGTAAAAAAAAACGTGGAAGATTAAAATCGTAATAGATTAAAATCAAATACAGCAAAGGTTGTTGAAGAAATTAGTTTAAAAAAAATTACCGGTTTATGTCAGGAGATGGCAGTGTTGCTTTCATTTTAAAAATTGTAAAAGCATAAGATTCACGAACAGAATATGGAATTAAATCTAAAAATTTCGTGGTTTAGGGAGTAGTGGTTTAAAATGTAGTTGTTAAGAAAAAGTCGTGGTTTAGCCTTCGTTGTAAAAGAAGTCGTGGTTTAGGCAGTAGTTGTTAAGTCATACAATCCCCTCCACTAGCTTTGCCCCGTTCATCCCCCCTGCATTAGAGGAAAAGAGAAAACAACCAGTGGATATAATCTCAGTAGATGTTCAAGTCTCCTGTACAAATGCACAAACATGCGATTAAAGGATTGATAGACTTAAAATAATTTAGTTATGACTTATACTGCCCCAGCTTAGCCATGTTCCATTGCAAATGAAGCTGCGCTACCGTGATGGCTCATTGTTCAGATAAGAGGGGCGGTATTTTCTTTAGCGTCCACCACCCAACTCCAATTAGAAAGATCATCCTTGGCCTTAACTGGTCACAGCTGGGCTGTGGGATCCTCCACTTTATAATAATTTGGCAACAATATCTTTAGGACTCCCCTACAAACTGTTGTTGCTAGGCTCTAACGCAGCAACCACCATTGACCAATTTACTTTTGTGAGATTTCAATGTGGGGCAGGGGTGTCCAAAACCCAACAGCAGAAACTACACCAAGAAGTCATAATTTTGTACAACCAGATTTGCAATTGCCAGTGAAGCAAAAATGACTTAACATTGCTACTTTGCATCAGCCTTAGTGTGTCGATTGCCAGGAATGCATTCAAAATGGAAATTCTGTTCACTGGAGTAGACTCATTATCAAAAATAAAAACAAAGATGTAGGGAGATAGACTGAGAGAATGGCTAAAGACACATCCTTCGAGGGAAGCCCATCGAGGACTCCCATCAGGTGTCTTTGGCCCTAGGTGCAGAAGGTTGTGCCCCAAGATTACACAGAGGACGAGAACTAATTGGAGAGGCAGTATGAATGCTCATATCTTTTTCACAATGCATAATTAATGTTTGAGACACTTGAACCCCTATATTTGCTCTGCCTAAAGGGAAGCTTCCCACTGAGCACCGCAACAGAATTCATAGCAGCCCCAGAGAGCTTCTTCCACCGCTATATTTGCCAGGGATACAGGACCCATACTTTCCGTCCCACTCCCAAGCTCCCAGTGGAACAAATGGCACACATGGTACAAAACTCAAAGGGCCCTGGGGGTTGGGGGGGGGGGGGGCAATCCATTAGACTTAGCTCCCCCTCTCCTCTACCCCGGAGATGCATTCATTCAGAAAAATCTAATTGGGAGGAGTGGTTGAGATATTACTCCTAAAAAGCATTATCATAAACTCCCCCTCCTTAAGATTCTTCCACTCCAAATTATTGGGGAAGTACAATTTTTTCATTTTACACTTAGAAATGCTTCTTATCTTGTTGTCCCTTTTTTCCTAACAGTCTCTATCCTCTGTCTCTCCAGAAGAGGGTTTACCTTAGACTCAAACATTGAGCTGCTTGCCGCCTTATCAGAGCTATACAATACTAAAGAGGAACTGTTAATTTTTAACCTCCCTTGAGGCACTACTTCCGGAAGAGACACTACTCCTTCCACCTTTCATGGTCTCCCGATAACTTTTTAAATCCCATTTTTAAACATAAGTGAACATCTATGCCTTAATTGTGCCTGAAGAGACCCCCACAAAGGAGGTCAGCTACTGTAGACAGAAGGAAGAGATGGACATTAAGGCCGAATAGATGAATTTATATTAACAAGACCCTTTCGTCCAACACTTTCCTAGGAGAACAGCAATTAGAAAAGCCTGCCCTTTCTCGCTTGAAGATCGAAATCAATGTCAAGTAAGCTAAAATCGTCCCCAAACAGCACCTCATTGTACACAAGTTTAACAGCTTTATCTCAGATGAAACTTGCAGTACAGGCAGCCTATCCTACACAGGGACTCCCAAAGGAATCCCCTCCTGAGAGGGAATTGAAAGCTATTCTTCTGTGTCACTATCCAAAGGATAACTCCCAGAGTCAGTAACTAAAAGAGCTGCTGCTGACGTTTCCTGAAAAGGTCGTTTTGTGCAAGTAAGATCTGTGCCTGCGTAGACTCCGACTGATACAAAAATATCCCAAAAGGTCACCTGCCGGCTTTAAACTTGAACCTGACTGGGCCAGGAGCAAAGAAACAGCAGCCACAGACAGAGACAAAGGATAATATGAGCGAGACTTTCCAACCTTCATGATGGATAACTTTATACATTTTCTGAAAAAAGACAAAAATTGAAGATTGAGATTTATAAAGTTGTTACTGAGAACTTCTGTTACCACCAAGGGACGGGCATCTTTGATTTAGATTTCTGGGAGGAGGTAGAACGAATCACACACCTGGAGCACAATTTGTTCAATGTAATTGTCTACTCCTATAACACCTCAGAGCCGACTCCACAGGACAGATCAAGCCAACTGAGGTGCCACACTCCTGCACTGCACACTAATGAATTGGACAAACTTTGTGAGGATCCGCAAACACTGGAGCGACAAGAGCAACAAAATTGTCAATATTTTCACCAAAAGGGCAACTTAACCATTAGTTATTTGCCATTGTAGGTGCAAGAGGGTAGAGCCCTACACATCCTGTGTTAGCTGATCCTGAGTCAATACTTGGGTGGCACAGTCCAGTACAGTGCACTACGTTGTGGAGAGCTGTGTACTTTATCAAAGATTCCACCAGGGGGTGTCCGAGGGCCAAAATAAGGGGACACACAACTAAAGCCAAACCGGTATAGGGCGGGGTGAGAACTTACCCAGGCTGCAAACCGCATCTGATCCTAGACTGAGAGGTTCCACAACCCCAGGGCACTACCAATGCAGTGAGTGTCCTTGCCATCTTCTGCAACACAGGACGTGCCGGGGCGAAGCCCGGGCCAAGGGTGTGGCCATCCTGTGCCCATCAGCGACCGAAGAAGACCAGGCAGGGCCACCCCCTTGGCTTTTTACTTGGCTGCAGGAGGACTCACACTTATTCCTTTTCACGACAATACCTTTCTCATCAAACTTCTTGAGAACTGACTTGAGAGTGTGATCATGTTGTTCTAAAAACTTGTTAAAAATCAGTATATCATCTTGAAAAATCATCACTCCCTTGACATCCTTTAGTACACTTTGCATAACTCTTTGAAATACCGAGGCCGCCGAAGCCAGCCCAAACGGCATCCTAAAAAATTGAAACATACCAAACGGAGAATTGAAAGCAGTGTAGTGTCTAGACTCCACATCCAACACAATTTGGTGGTACGCCGAAGCTAAATTGATTTTCGAGAACCACTGCGCATCTCTCAACTCCTCCAAAAGATCTCCTATTTTAGGAAGTGGGTGAGCATCCACCCAAATCTCCTTATTGAGACTCCTAAGGTCAATGCATAGACGAATCTCTCCGTTCCTTTTTTGCGCAACGACCAAGGGACTAAGCCACAAACTAGACTCTATAGGCTCAATTATCCCACATTTCTCTAATCGCTCCAGTTCCGCTTTAAGATCTGCCCTTAAACTAAAAGGAACAGACCTGACTTTGTGTTTCACAGGCACCGCATTGCTCTTGACCTTAATTCTATGTTTGAAACCAGCAATTTCTCCAAGAGAATCAGAGAAAACACCAGGAAACTCTTTCTCGAGACACTGCAGATCGGGCATGTCCTGCACAACAAGCACTTGTTCCTTTGCACCTGGCCTCAACACCATGCCGAACAAACCCTGATGGTACCAACCAAGTATGTTCAGGCCTCGTACAGCTACATAAACTTTCCCGTATATCTTCCTACCCTTGAATTCTAAAACATCTTCGATGTAACCTTCCTGGTCAATCTTGCGTCCCTCATAAGAGACGGGCGCCCTATCAGGAGGAAACAGCTCCCTTTCATCCCAAGATTGCTTGAACAAATCAAGAGTAATCATTGTTATCCTAGCTCCAGAATCCACAAGAAGCTTCAAACAGACGTCACCAACCACAATATCGACATAGGGGTCTACACATTCAGAAGGATCACCAGACACAACCCCATCATCTGTAACAGTGACAATCATGTCCTTGAAATCTTGAACAATGTCACTTTCAGACACAAGTTCATCATTCACCACACAACTCACCTTCTCAATTTTGCTCACATTAGCTTGGCAAACTTTCGCCAAATGACCAAATTTACCACACTTATAGCATTTGGCATTCTTACCAGGACAAAAGCTGTTATCTTTAGTGTGGGGAGCGTAAACACACCTGTAACATATATTTTTCTTGAAAAAGTTTTTCTCATTGACTTTCTCTCTCCTCGAATTGCTAGTCTTAGGCACAGAAGATACAACAGCATTAACATTTTCTTTGTTTATACTCAACTTACTTAATTCCTTAATAGAAGTTTGTGCGAGTTCAAGACTCTTAGCAACTTTCATAATCTCATCTAATGTGGGATTACCCATAGTGAGTAGCTTCTGCTGTATGTGTTTGTCACTGCAATGCGCAATAAATTGATCTCTTACTAACTGATCACGAAATTCGCCAAACTGACATTCAGCACACAACTTGCGCAAAGCACTTAAATACGAATCAACATCTTCAATTTGAAGTTGCACCCTCTCAAAGAATTTGTGTCTACGCACAACCAAACTTGGCTGTACAGTAAACTTAATGAAAAGTTTTTTTACTGTTACTTGGTATTCATCAAGTATTTCACCCTCCCCCAGAACCAAATCAGGTAAATGCTTGCACACTTCTCTACCCTCAAACGCCAAACAGTTCAAAAGTAGATATTTTTTTCTTTCTGTTCTTCATCGTGAAGCGTTCCACACAGAAGAGGGGTGAGGGTCATATAGGCTTAGACTCTACCAGCCCAGACCCCCAGAAGTCTCAAATGTACATACACAAAGGGGGTGAATCGAGTAGACCACGCAAACAAAACACAGAACATAAACACCCCAATCAGGCAAATTGCTCTGTTTGGAAAAATTGCCCTCACTCACATACCGAAGTACGTGACATGCTTCATCATTGGGCCTGCTTACAATACGCCCTGGTGTAGCCACACTCAGGGTGGAGCATAAGGGAGGTGGAAAAAAATAATAAATTCCACTTAACAGGACGTACAACCAAAGTAGTTCAACAGAATACAACACATAACATGAATAGCGGTGAAAGCCGTGCAAACACCCAGTGACCAAAACTGTAAGTGCGACCGAAATGCAGTTCAAGAGAAGTGCTTAAAACTGATTAGGGGTGCCAACCAAACAAGTGTCTTTAATAAACTTTCCTTGGTAGCCCTATCAGGATTAAAAAAATAGGTAAGGGATGGGAAATGCCTTAAGGAAAAAATTAGGAATCTCAAGGCTTCCCTCCTACCACTGCTAAAGTCAACATGTTTCGACCGTTTGTTGTGTGCCTCTATAGGTCACTCCGGTCTTCTTCAGGACTGTCACAATCAGTGCCACTCTGGGTCCTCCCGTAATTCGGATGATGGATCCCATGGAAAAGGCAGGTCCACTAGATCCGTACCCTTCCTAAGTTATGTGTGGAGACTGATCCCTGTAGTGCGGGAGTACATTCACTGCAAGAACACGGAGGGAGATGATAGAAAAAAATCAATTTAACTTCTACTCTCTTCCTGTCCATCTACTATTATCAAGCTTCCTTAAATTATGCCTACGTCAAACGAGTACTGGTTAGGCAATGTACTCAAGCACCTGCTCATGGTTCGCTGTCCATTCCTGGGACATTGCCCTCCTGGTTATATGAAGCAATCACAACTATTTGTTAGTTGCCTCAAGGTTATCAACATCAATACCACCGTATGCATTCACGCATCTTCTGGACCCCCCTCTCTATGTGCACGAGGGCCCCCCACACACACCACACACACACTCACTTAGCTCGCATTATAAGTTAATTGCATGTCACAATACTCATTAATGTGTTCTCCCATTTTGCTTACTCACCGAGTTTATGAGCTCCATACACCCGAACTGGTGTCCGGCAGGGAGGTGGCCAGAGAACACAACCTGTAATATAGTAATACGTGTGGACACGTTACCTTAAGTTTACCCGTATCCCGAGGCACACCAAAGATCTATTGCGCCCTCCTAGTATCGAGCGCTCAGGTGCCGTCCTCGGGTCCCTTCTGTTCAATGCTGCCCATGTGATCACCCCTTGAGCCCCCTCCTTACTGTTCCGTAGGCACACCGTCTCCTGATTGCCTGTAATCAATGACACCGCGCAGTTGGTAGGCGCGGTGTCTGTGTAAAGTTATTAAAGCCAACTACAGAGTTCCGCGTACCACGTGACCGCAACGTCAGCGTCCTGACGCGGCGCGCTCTGCCCGTGCAAAATATTCGGGATCATGGGAAATGTAGTTAATAGGGGAGGATCGGCTAACTTAATCGGTTTTCGCCACCTATGTGTCATAATCTACAATGCTGGATACATTTTGGGCTACGGTCACAAGACGTAATCAGTAATGTCAAGTGTTTATGATGTTGTGTACAGTGCGAGAGGCAATGGTTTTAGCGCTAGGTGCTAAATTGACTGGGTCCCGTTCGGTTATCTACTCTGAATACATATCTCACTCTCTCATTCCAAAGTACCCATCTATACTCATAATCATAGTGATATAAATCTCCTGGTGGTTGCTTCAATGCTGCCATCAGGCTGATGTATGGGTTGTAGTTATTATCCATTAACCCCCTGTGGATTATATATCTGTAGAGTACGTAGATAATTAATGGACCTCTGGAACTAAAAAAAGGGGTAGGACCTTGGATATATTCAGTGTCACATGAACATGGGCAAGACATGTCAAGGACTACCTCAGTATCTATTGTCTGCTTAGTGACTGCCATGGGATGTCATCATTGAGTCCCACCACATGGCTCCTCAGGCGATACACCCATCTTTGCTCCCATCGAAGTAGGATCCTCTGATCCTCTGCTTGATGTCTACCTAATTGGACCCTTTCTATCACTGTCCATCTTAGGTCTTCTATACTGTGGCCGGCCTCCTCAAAATGAGCTGTAAGTTTTGTGTTGGTTTTACCACACCTTATCGTGCTCCGGTGTTCCGTTATTCTCACACGCACCTTTCTGCTCGTCATCCCCACATAGATTTTTTGGCACAGGCATGTTAACAGGTAAATCACTCCCTGGGAGTTGCAGTTGGTGTGTGATCTCTGTTCCCAGGGAGTACGGAGGCCCAGCTCTATAGATTTAGAGTTACTTGTGAGGTGACACACACTGCACGAGCCACACTGAGTGTGGCCCGTTAGTCTAGGTAGACCTGGCCATGTAGCAGTTTCCCTTCCTCCACCCAGATCCCTGGGCCTAGTGTGTGTGAGGAAATCCTTTACATTTTGGCTGCGTCTGTAGGAAAAGAGAAGAGTTTCAATATTCATGCCTCCTGTGTTGAGTATCTTCCAATTTTGTAAAACAAGGCGTTTTATTTGTCGGGAAGCAGTGTTAAAAGTTGACACAAATACAGTTTTTTTCGTCTGAGGTCTTGTGGCTTTGGCGAGTAGCGCATCACGGTTTGCATTTAGTGCTCTTTTCTTGGCCCTCTTGATCACCTTCGGTGGGTATCCCCGCTGCTGTAATCTACGCGTAAGGGCCTTTGATTCCGTCACGAAGTCATTCTTATCTGAGCAATTCCGGCGGATCCGGAAGAATTGACTGACTGGTAAATTCACCCGTAAAGAGCGAGGATGGAAGCTTTCAAATGTCAATAAGCCATTTTTGTCTGTCGGTTTATGGAATACCTTGGTCTTCAGGATGCCATTGCAAGGTTCTATCACCAAGTCCAGAAATGGTAAGTGGGTCTTGGTGATGGTCGAGGTGAAATGGAGGAACGGATTCTGGGCATTCAGCCACTCCAGAAATCGATCAACAGATGTTCCCTCACCCCTCCAAATCACCAAGACGTTGTTGATATACCGACGCCATAGTCTTAAATTACTAGCCCAGGGTCCATTGGCGTCCAGGACTGTCACTTGCTCAAACGCCCCTACGTTTATTCCTGCTAGGCTAGGGGCGAAAACACTCCCCATTGATGTTCCATGGGTTTGGAGATACAGCACGCCTTCGAACTCAAAGAAGTTTTTTGTGAGGGCTATCTCTACCAGGTGTAGAATGAAGGCCTGAGGTGTCTCATAAGGCCATTCACCTTCAAAAAGTAAATTTTTCAGGACCCTGAGAGTTTCCAGCTGCGGAATGTTCGTATAAAGAGCCTCTATGTCAAGCCCTATCAGAAACTCTTCATCCGGGTTGAAAGGCATGTCCTTTATCAAGTTTAGAACGTCCAGGGTGTCCCTCAAATAGGTAGGTATTTTTTTAACCATAGGCTTCAGGTAGAAATCGCAGAACTCCGAGAGGGGTTCCAGCAGGGACCCCATCCCAGAGACAATGGGTCTACCAGGAGGGGGTTGCACTGCTTTGTGGATCTTTGGTAAGGCATAGAAATATGGAGTCCTTGGATGTTTGTTAACAAGGAACTTCGCTTCCTGTTGTGTGATCCAGTCGTTAGTTCTCGCCTCTTCCACCATTATCGTGATTTCTCTGGTAATTTGCTCCGTGGGATCTTCCCTCAATTTCAGGTAAGTTCTGGAGTCGGCTAATAGACGGAGACATTCACAACGATAAGTCTCAACATCCATAACAACTGTCGCCCCGCCCTTGTCAGCGGGCTTCAGGATGATTGCTGTATTAGACCCTAGTTCCTTCAGAGCTTCTTTGTCCCGATTAGAGAGATTGGAAAAGTGTCCTGATTTTGTTAAATCCGATGTCTCCAAATCATGGATTACAGCTTCCTCAAAGGCTGCAATCTGGGGGGGAAGGACCGTCAACTGTGGCTAAAAGTCGATTTAGGGCGAAATGGTGTATCGCCTCTCTTTCCCTCCTGGGTGTCCTGTTCCCTAAGTCCTGTACCCTAAGTCTCAGATTGCGAAAAAAGACCGCTAAATCCTGTCGCAATTTAAACAAGTCTGGTTGTTTAGTTGGAACAAATCCCAAGCCCTTGTTAAGGACTTGTTCCTGCAGTTCAGACAGAGGGTAGGAGGACAAATTCACCACTATTGATTGTCTCGGCTTGTGCTCGGCGTAGTTCCTTGCGCCATGCTCCTGGTTATCCGCTGGGTGATATCCTGGTCCTGGTCGGACCAATTGACTCTCGCTGGTGTCTTCTGCTTGCCACGTCCCCTCCCCCGGCCTGCCACTAAAAAAGGCCCCTGGTAGTTCTGGAATTGGGCGTTCTGGAATTCAGGATTCAGAAATCTTTGATTCCCAAACGTTTGATTCTGATAAGGTGGAAGGGGAGGGTAACCCATCATGGGCCAATTAAAACCTTGATTAGGGTACTGTTGGAAGGGTTGTTGAGCAAATTGTGGTCTCGGGCCCGCCAGTTTCCGCGTCCTCGTCCCCTCCGTCTCGGTGGGTGCTCATTCTCACTGCCCTCACTAGAGCTACTGGTGGTATATTGGCGGGGACGGCCTTGCTGGTTACTCTTATTACCCTCTGCCATTTTTTGTTTTGCATATTCAGTTGAGGTGAAGCGCCAATAGCACCCACATAAGTCTTGAATGCGTTAAACCATTGTCTCCAATGAATTTTTGGCGTTCCAGGACTTTCTAAGAAGGGAGGAGGTTGATTGACTGACTGCATTGTAAAGTTTTTTTTTTGTTTAAAAAAAAGAAAAAAGAAAATTAGTGCTAAAAATTACCAGAACAAGGTGGGAGGCTTCTGAACACAGATCAACACGCAGTTCAGTAGGTGAAGGATTCTTGAAAGAAAATACCAAAATGTCTAATCTCCCTACAAAATCCGGAAAGAACTGACACAAAAAAATAGAATGTACTTTCACAAAGAACTTTCACTTTTCACGAAGAACTCCCAGCATGAACGAATTACTTAACTCTCACTTCTGAGTCAGTGTGATATCATACAATCTTCACTCGGATGCGTGTTGCGTCTCAACATAGAGCTCTTGAAAACTTGAAAAAGCTTGCGTGTCTCAGACACGACGTATGACCTTATGCGCACACACACAGCGTGATGACAAACAGGGTCAAGGGGAGCGCGCTGCAAGCTGAATGACATGTACTCCGTCCGCCGAATCCCCTTGCACATTCTAGCACGTCATCATATGGTCGAGTCGCTCGGCAAGAAAGGATCTCGTCCTTCAACGGATTCACAGCTGACACAAGCGCCGCTTGTAGCCACACATCGTTAAACACAGGTAAATTAGTTTTTATGAGTAGATTCGCTCACGCCTGCATATCCATTTCATTCCAAATCCCACCCCTCGACCTCCTCACCTACGATTAATTCCAAACAGAGTCTGCCGCTGGTGAAAGCATTTCCCAATTTGAACAAGAACAGCCGCTGGAGGAGGGGAGGGGGGTCGAATTACAAAATGAATCCCGTCATGCTTTGTCAGGCTGTAAGCATAACACCATGAGTGATTTTCCTATTCTCACAACAGGAGAACACTTGAAATAGTCTGTAGCAGTGGCTCGTGACACAAGAGCACCTCGTCGCCAAAATATTGTAGTGTCTGCAAAAGAAATCACGAGTAGTAGTCTTCTGGTAGGTTCGATAGTTTAATGGTAAGAGAAACGAACCACCGCACCTCTCACTAGTCCAGAGAGGCACCAACTGTCCCGCAAAGAACTAGAACCCCACCAGTCCCATGACAAAAGGGGAATAGTGGTAATAAAAGCAAACAAGCACATCTAAATACAACAACCTCCTTCCAATCCAGACTACTGACAACTTGTAAGCAGGTGATTTATTACCAGGGTTGGTAACTGATAACTTCAGAAGGGTTCTAACACCGAATTCTTGTAAAGCCAACCCTAGTATTTTTGTGACCAGTTCCAACAAGAGTTAACACTGCAAGAGGGGAACACAACAATCACTGACTCAACTAGCAAAGGAAATAATCAAGCTCAGCATGCCTCTGATGCACACCCAGGGGCATGAGCGGCAATAATCTCCTGGAACATTGCTGTATTAAGATTGATCGACCCGGATTGGCAGGATTATGTTGGTCAATTTGACCTCTTCATGTTCCAGGACACCTGGATGATTGAGCCGCCACACAAGCTACGGTAAAGGACATTTAATGTTGGTGCAGTTCCCTCTAAAAGAAGGATGCACCCTGGAGGTCTGGTCATATGGGGAAAAATAAATCTAAACATAACCGTAGAGGTTATGAACATTCCTTCATTAGATATTTTTTGTACTAAAAATAAGAACTCACAACCAGGTAGATGTATTTGTTTAATGTTTATATCAGACCAAGGTGGCTCACTGTGGAGTCTTCAGCGATGACCCAAGTCAATTTTTATTGTATAAAATTATTAAAAATCATTACAAAATGCATCTAGATCAACTTGGGACATAAAACACATTTTAAAAATTGGCAAATAAAACTGTTTGTAAGTGGCAAGTAAGAGTCAGTTATTTCAAGTTGGTGGTATAATTCCAAGGTCAGCTTGCTGTAGGAGAGATTGGGCTTTCATCATAAATTTGACCCCCCTGCAGGCCAGCATAGGACATGATCCATCTAGCCATTGGATTACGGCTTGCCTACAAGTCCGAATATTCAATTTGTTAAAAATGTTCTTTAAAAGCCGTCTCCTCAAGGCCTTAAGTGCCGGGCACACACACAGTAAGTGCGGTAGTGTTTCATTTCGATATCCACATAGGCGACAATGGGGGTCGGTGTGGCAGTTTTTCCATGCTGGTAGCAGGTCCTTTGAGAACTGTAGACCTAATCGATGTTTTATATATCTTTGTTTTAACGAATTGTTAAAGTGGCTTTCTAGGTAGGACTGCGGTTTTATCCCGGTATATGAGTTTATCACGGTCCACCCGTGTCGTCTTTTTGCGGTAACTATCTTGTCTTCCAGATAGGATTCCCATTTGACCGCATTATTTACAATTTTATCAAAAGTGGATCTGTCTGGATGCATGTCCCAGGATTCTTCAATTCCTATGCAGATTAGCGATTGAGACAGATAGCTTCCCCAACTGTTTGGAACTTGCTGTTTCTGTTGAGTATCGATTTCTTTCCAGCACAGATTGTCCAATGTGTTGGCTTCCGACGTGCGTATTTTATGGCAGAGTTTCACAAAGGTTTTTTTTTTTTTTTTTTTTGTTTCACCCTGTTAGGTGGTGTCCTCGATCCTGTAAGCTCTGAGGCTGATGTTGTTATAGTTGGAGATTTTAACTGTACATTTGAGCCTGTTCTGGCAATGGAAATTATAATAGAGGAAGAAGATTCGTCCGAAGGTATTGCAACTTTGGATGCAGACACCCCTGTCCTTTGCATGGCAGCTGCTATTCAAACTGATCAATTTTGTTGGTGAGCATGGGGGAAGATACAGGTTTCCCTCTGACTTCCCATGCTCTCACACTTCTAAAAGGGGTTCCATTAGGTCAATAATTTACTATAGTCTGGCAAGTGATGCATATTGGGGTAATCTAACCAACTTCAAAGTGGACAATAGGGAAGAAAGCGACCAGTTCCCAATTTTCCAGACAGTGACAGGGAAGTTATTTGAAACCCAGGTTAACGAAACTATAAATAATGTTGTCCAACCAATGACAGGCAGCAACTGTAGAACAGCCAGATGCTGCACATTGTTAACAAAACTGATTCCTTGATTGGCATTTATAATGGCTTCTCAGACGTTCTTTCTCCCTTTTTTGGCAATTGCCAATCCATCATACTGATTGTACAAATCCATCACTCTCTGGTTAGGAGCATGAAAGAATTTCTGAGCAACTCCCAAGCAACATCTCTGAATACAGGTGTATTTAGACGATTTTCTAATAGCCCCTTGTACAACAAAGATTGCGTGTTAGCCAAGAGAAGAATAATAGCAACATATACGGTAAAAAATATGGAGTTGATAAGGCACCTTAGGATTGAATATAAGAAAGTGCTAGCCATGGCGAAAAAGGATGATGCAAATTGGGATTACCTTATTATTGTGGCCAGAAATAGAGATCACACCGCATTCTTTAGAATAATAGCACTACTGACCATTATCTGGACACCAGCTTCTGGAGTAGGCATAACACTAACCTGTAATTTGAGGGATTAGAGCAAGATTTTCCTGGGCCTTCACAGACCTTAACATGACAAGATATAGTATTTGCCCGGTATTTTAGTATAAGGGAGACAAGGGAAGCTATTGCTGGGATTAAAACAGGGAAGGCACTGACCCCAATACAAAACATTTGAATCTACTGAAACACAACACAGCGGTGTGGGTGCCATATTAAACCTGCTGTGCAATGCAGTGGCTTCAGGAACACCAGTGCCACACACTTAGACAGGGCTGAAATTTTGCCTATCTATAAAAAGAGCAATAGGAAAGATCCGGCCAATTATAGGCCTATCAGCCTAATTGATACCTTGCAAAAAGCAGATTTTAATTACATTTAGCTATTGGATAGATGCAAATAACATTCTTTCTCCATGCCCGGCGGGGTTCAGATCAAGAGTGAGTACGACTGACCAGGTCTTTAGTTTTTTGTGTATAGCATGGAAAAATGTTAAACTGAATGTGGGGCATTTGTACATAACTCTCATAGATTTGAAAACTGCTTTTGATCTGGTGCAAGGGGATCTCTATGAGAATCAGTGAGACGGCAAGAAGCACCTGAAGAAATCTTGACCCAGATAATCAGACTTCACCAAGACAGCCATGGGAAAGTTCTTTGTGGCCCTGGTGGTGAACTCACCAATGCTATGAGGGTTATGAGACAGGGGTGCATATTGGCACCTACCCTTCTCCCACTAGTTTAAACAACATTGTTCAACATCTGCAGAAATGTAAACATGACTCACCGAAATTAGGCGAGGATTCCATACCTGAGTTTATGTTTGCTGACACTATAATTCTGCTGTCACAAACATCGAGGGGGTTGCAGAGGTTATTAGACAGCTTCAGCAACTACAGTAGACTAAAGTGCCTTGAAATAAATCCTAGCAAGCTCAAATACATGGACATTAGACCACCTAAGGGCTTTAAGATAAACATTGCCATTTGCCAATGTTTGTCGAATTGTAGCTACCTTGGAATCACAATTGACTCAAAACCTTTATGGAATTTCCATATTAATAAAGCAAAAGCAGTCTTGCTTCAAAATTCCATGGCAATTGTGAAACAGCATCAGATGACTAATTCAAAGGCAGTGTCCCAAGCATTGGAGGTTTATAGATGTAGGGCCTAAGCAGGAGCCCTTTATGTTGTAGGATAAAGAAAAATAATATGAATGCTTTTGTGTCTCCGCATAAATACAGCCCTAATTCCATTATTTTATGACACTGGCATCAGGAGACTAGAGCATCTAACTGCTCTGAGACCTCTACTATTTTGGATAAGACTTCGAGTCACACAAGACCTCAATTTCTACAAGCAATGACTGAATGAGCTTCTGGAACTAGACGGTGAGCTCACCTTTCCATGGTTCCGCCTTGTGTGGACCTGGTTTAGTGAGCTGGGCCTGCAGAGTTTCTAGAATGACACCAGCTCATTGACTTGCAAGCTCAAAAAATGAGTTGAAATGTGCTTCCTGGGAGTATTTATTAAACAACATAGATCTCAACCTCAGAGTCGGAAGACTCTCCTCACAATTTTTATGTTTCAAACCTACTGCAAATATTTTATTATTTTGCATGGTATATGCCCCTATGAGAAAAAAATGGATCAAACAAATGACTTTAGGTTTTGGGACCAGGAGATTCCCAAATGCATTACAAATTTTTAAAAAAGAAACATCACAGATGATAGTGTTTGGTTTCAATAGATATTTTTTTGCTATGAGTCATGTACATAGGAAGAAAGGATTGAAATGTTAACACCCCAAACTGAACGAAGATCCTTTTTTTAAATATTTTATTGTTAGTAGTTTTAGCATGTATTTATTAAGCTGCTGTTGATGTATAAATATTGTAGTTTATACAAGATTTTACATTTGCTGTATTTTATGTTATTGTGTTATTTTTATACTCGTTATATCATATGATACTATGCTTTATATTGTTATTCTAACCAAAATAAAAAGCTAGCTTGAATACGTGGGATTGGTCCAATCCGGAGAACTACAGGCCCATAAACCTTATCGAATCTCTCCCAAAAATCTTTTGTGAGCAGGTCCTGGTCCATCTTTGAGACTGGATTAGTGAAGACAGTGTTCTTTTGGATTGTCAGCCAGGTCTTTGGGTTTGCCTGTATCTCCTGGAAGGAGGAACACGGGGACACTTATGTTGCCTTGATCCTCGATCTGCTTTTGATCTAGTTCTAAGAGACAAACTGTGGAGGGTGCTCGAAGAAATGGCTATTGAATATTCTTATAAGGCACCATATTGACAACCTTGCCCAAGTAAGAATAGGAAAGGAAGGGACACTGGAATATCCCATGCACATCGATCAGGGGGTTAGACAGGAGTGTGTTTTTTCCCCTACCCTGTTCACTCTGCTTATTAATTGAGTGGTCAAGTTTTGAACAGTGACTGTTGTGATGCACCCAAAATTGGCAGGAGGAGGGTTGCTGCTCTCCTCTTTGCAAATGACATTATGCTGATTTCCAATACACCATAGTGGCTACAGCAGCAACTTAACAGGCTTCAGCTGTTTTGTGTAGAGCAGGGTCTGGAGCTTACTAGCTTTAAGACTAAATTTATGTTTTTTTCTAAACATAAGGTGACTCAATGTAAGAGACAACTGCTTGTGGGTGACTCCCCAATTGATGCGGTGACCAAATTTGACTATCTTACATCAAACTTATCGTTGGCCACTCATGTGGAAAAGGTACAGTTGACCCGGATCCAGCACACTGCAAGTACAGCAAAGATCAATAGGAAAACTACATGTAGAAAGGTGACCCTAGCCCTTGAGACTTACAACATCAAGGCCATGGGGTTGGTTACATATGGAGTCAGGCAATGGGGTTACACAAAAACACAGAGGGGCTAATTACAATGAAGTCTGTCTGACACCGTGTTGGTCCTGGGACTGACCGACATCTGGTCATGTGCCATCTAATAGTACTTTTTGAAAAGATTGGAGGTACGCAGGTTGAGGAGATGAAGTAGGTTTAATGGTTAATTCAACCCCACAGGTATCAAGGACCAACTTCTTCAGCAACCAAGTAACATCTCACTGCCACCTGGATTCTACATTCCAGAATCCAGTAGGCAAGTCATGAAGCATTAGCATATAAAGGAACATGCACATTAATAAGATATAACATATCTCCCTTCCTAAATGATTAAAAATAAAAACTGAGCAAACAAATGAAATTAATCTTAAGATAGTAAAATTAATATCCAAACAAGGAAAGAAAACAATTTGAGAAAAGTATGAAATTAAGTTGACATCAATTTGAAATTGCATTAGATAGAATGCTTGCCAAGCGGAAGCATCGTGTGGAAACATTAAGTACACATATAATCTTTCATCCAGATTGGTTTAGATTTAGGACGAACACATCTGCCCTCCACTTCTGAAATTAAAACTGAAGATTTTGTAGAATTAGATTTTGAATTGCTACATCCTTGACTTGTAAAGAGCTTACATTCTAAATCATTACATTTTGTTACATTTCTCACATTCCATTTTTTTCCATCATTAAGTTTGATTATGTTACCAACTGTATAAACAATTTGTTTAGGTTTGGACCATTTGGAAGAACCAGGTTTCTTGTTCTCCATACGTTGTGTGCGTACCCAATCACCACTTTTAAAAGGTTTCAATGATGTCTTAACTTTAACATTATGAATATGAACATATTTTTCTTGGTACTTTTGTACTTTATTTGATATTTTTGTACCATCCTTGACTGTACAATCATCTTTCTTAAACATCCAAGAGGGTTTGACTTTGGAACCTGCCTCACGTCCCTTTAAAAGAATAAAAGGAGATATCCCTGTAGCAGTGTGTGGAGTGTTCCTATAAGACCATAACATGTTTTTAACGGCATTTTTGCAGTTGTCACCATTGTTGTTAGCAAGTTGAACACTTTCCTTCAAAACTCGGTTAAATCTCTCTACTAAACCGTTTTCTCTTGGGTTATAGACTGAAGTAGTGTTATGATTAATGCCAACCATTTTAAGATAATTAGTAAATTCACTTGCTATAAATTGCGGACCATTATCTGAAAGAATCACACTTGGATATCCTTCTCTCCGAAAAATTTCCTCGCAAAAATCAATAATGTTGGATGCCTTAATGTCTTTTACAAAGGCAACTTCAGGCCATTTGGAATGGAAATCTACTAAGACTATGGCATATTTGTCTTCAATTCCTTTCACATGAAAAGGACCACATATATCTATGGCAAGCTTGTCCCACGGTTTGTCAGGAAAGGATGTTGCAGCAATCGTGGTTTCTTGTGATTTGTGAGATTTATCACTGCACATGCATGCTATACAATTCCTGACACATCTTTCTATGTCTTTGTCCATGCCCATCCACCAAAAATCATTCCTATCTCTCCTTTTCATGCTGGTCATGCCACTATGTCCTTCATGTAATAAATTTAACATCTTTTCCTTTAGGGAAGAAGGCACTACTAACCTGTCACCTCTTCTGAGAATACCATCAACAATAGATAATTCTCCCCATACCATCTTGTAATCAGTTAAATCGGTTTTGTTCAGCACATATGGATCTACTCCTTCATGCAACTTTTTGATCACAAGCTGTAAAACGTCATCCTTAGCTACAGCTTCTATCCATTCTTGTTCTTTCACAGCATTGTTGCATGATTCCTCAATGTTGGCAATTAACCATTCATCTCTGTCATTATCTACACTGACTGTATCATTATTTAGTGGAAGACGGGAAAGACAATCAGCATTGATGTTTTTGTGACCTGGTACATATTTTATTTTGAAATTGTATTCTTGCAGTCTGTAAGACCATTTTGCTATCCTAGGTGTGGCTTTTGAAGCACCTTTGGTAGTAAAAATATCAATTAGGGGTCTGTGATCTGTCCATAACTCAAATTCTGTACCCCAGATAAATGTCTTAAAGTGATCTACACCCCACCAACACGCTAGGGCTTCCTTTTCAATCACTAAATATGATGGTTCAGCTCCTTTGAGGGTGTGAGAAGCAAAAACGATGATTCTCTCAATACCTTCATTATCTCTTTGCATTAAAACAGCACCTAAACCATACGCACTTGAATCAACCACAATAATTGAGGCGTGACAAGGATCATATGGCTTCAAAGAGACTGCTTTGGTAATGTCTTTTTTGATGTTATCGAAAGCCTGTTGACATAATGTAGACCAATTAAATGACACACCTTTCTTCATTAACAATCTCAATTCATGTACTTTGTCAGCAAAGTTAGGAACAAACTTGGAATAATATTCCGCAAGTCCTAAAAAGGACCGCAGCTGATCTTTCTAACTGGATGCGGAGCTTTTTCTATGGCATCTAACAACTTCATTTTTGGCTTGACTCCTTCATTGGATAATGTGTGGCCAAGATAGTCGATTTGTTTCACTCCAAACTTACATTTTTCACCGCACACAGTTAACCCAGCATCTTGAAGTTTGCCAAGAACTCTATGTACATTTTTTTCATGTGAACATGAATCATTACCCCAAATCAAAACATCATCTTGAAAAATTCTTAAATTTTTCAAGATATTGCACATAACCCTTTGAAACACTGAAGATGCAGAGGCCAACCCAAATGGCATTCTTAAGTACTGAAAAGCACCTTCAGGAGTAATGAACGATGTTAAATGTTTGGAATCATCGTGTAACTTAATCTGATGATATGCATTTGACAAATCAATGGAAGAAAAATACATAGCACCCTTTATACTAGATATCATTTCATTTATGTGCGGTAGGGGATAGCGGTCAACCCAAATATTTTTATTCAAATCCCTCAGGTCCACACACATCCTAATTTTTCCATTAGATTTTCGAGCTAAAACTATAGGACTAAGCCAATCAGAGGCTTCGATAGGCTCAATTACTTTAGCTTCACATAATCTATTCAATTCTTCCTTCAATGGCTCTCGCAAAGCAAATGGCACATTCCTTACTTTGTGAACAACCGGATTGTTGTCTGATTTAAGGATAATTTTGTGTTCAAACTTAACTAAACATCCAAGATTTTTGCTGAACAGTTTTGGAAATATAGATTCCCATTTTGATAAATGTATGTCTTCAGTTAGTAAGACTTGATCAATATGATCTTGGGATAGTAGTACTTGATCAGGATGGTTGGGATCTAATATTAAACCCATTTTCTTTGCATCTTTCCATCCTAATAAGGCACGTCCTTGCTCAACTACATATACAGGACTTAAGCAGGATCTTCCCTTGAATGTTAATTGAGCATCATAATATCCCAAGATAGGTAGCTTTATACCACAATACCCTTTTGGAGATGCAATCGAGTAAATTAAAGCTGGCTTACTTCCATTTTCCCACATGTATTTATCTATGATGGTATATGGTGAACATGAATCCGCCCATAGTGCCATGTCATCATCATTTATCCTCACAATACATTTGGGAGGTTGATAATCATCTGAAATTTCACAAACAGATTCATCTTGTATAACCATCACTTCAATTTCACTTTTACTATTTACATTTTCATCATCTTCACTATCCTCTTGTGGTTCGATAAAGTTAACTGAACGTTTCCAATTACTATTATCGCCAGTGCGGCACCACTTAGCAAAATGACCAATTTTCTTGCATTTACTACAAGTAACTTTAATAGCAGGACATTTATTGAAGTCAGCAGTATGTTTCTGACTACCACATCTGAAACAAATACGCCTACTAAAATTACCTTTATTTTTTTTTAAATAAATTTTTGTATCTTTGTTATCAGATCTAAATTCAGTTTTAGTTTTGCTACTGCTTATAACACTAACACTGCCGGATTCATCATTATCTTTTTGTTGAGAATAACTTAATTCTTTAACACAATGAGATGTATTTTCCATTTTTCTAGCAGTATCTAAGGTTTTCTGCAACGAAGGATTTTTAAGTTCAAGTAAATGTTCTTGAATTTTTATGTTTCTAATTCTATTAATAAATTGATCTCGAATTATTTCTTCATGTAAATCTTTGAATTTGCAGGTTATAGCTAATGATCTCAAACAAGCTACACATTGTTGGATATTTTCTCCTTGTAATTGTGCCCTGGAGAAAAACTTATGTCTCTCTACCACTATGCTGTTTTTTTTTCCATAGTTTTCTTCCAACGCTTTTAAAGCTTCAGAATAGACATCTATGGATGCATCGTTAGAACTAGTTTCACTGGTTTCACTACTTTCATCCACAGTGTCAACAACAGTAGACACTACACGATTTATTACTGGTAGGGTTTTTAGAACTTTTCTTCCTTCTACACCTAAATTGTGTTTAAGTAAGGCTAACTTCCTGGAGGGTAAAAACACGTCACCACCTATAGCTTCTAAGTAGGTTTCAAACGATTCAGACCAATCCTCCCAATTCATGGAAGGAGAACCTGGGTTTTGAAGGAATTTGGGAGGAGCAGTGACAGAAGAGTTAACATCCATTATAGCTGAATTCAGTTAATTTCTATATATCTAAAGAAAATAATAAACGTATTTATAATTGTGCACAAAAGGAAAAATAAGTTAGCTTGTAGATTAATATGAAACAGTTTAAATACTTTAAAGTGTTGAATTCAATTATAATGCTTCAATGTTTTATGCGATTCTTTTATCATTAATATAGTTCACCTGTTGTTAAGATAATTGTACTGTTGTTAGTTGATATCGTTCGTGGTTATAACTCCGTTTTTGTACTCATAAATGTTAAAGACAAGATTCCGCTTTTGTATCTCAAAAATTGCCGAAAGCGATGTTTCCGTGTTTGCCGACATACACTATTTGTGTATGGTTGTCATGGTAATCAAAGATGGCCGCTGTGCGTCGTAGATACGCTGCTGCGTGTACAGCGTTATGATGTAAGATGATCCGCTGAGGCGTGATGATGCGCGATGATTGCGATGAAGATGACGGGTGAAATAGAATGCCGAGATGAGCGTGCGGTGCTCTTGAAAAATCACTCAGCACGCGATTGAATTTCGTAAGTAAACACAAACGTTTACAACTTGGGCAATGTCAATTTCGTTCTCGTTTTCATATTTTCAAAGACATACGCTGAAACTTAAATTCAATTCCAAGATGAAAATAGTGAGAGTTAGAAATTGCTCTTTGTATAAGGCGTATGTTCATTCATTTAAGAGTTGTAGTTGATATTTAGTTGTGGAGATGGTCAGTTGAATGTTTAGTAGAATAGTTAAAGAGGATATCAGGTGAATCTTAAATGGAGACGGTAAAGGTGGGAATATTCAAAAGTACCTTGTTGTTGTAGATGTCAGTCTGGGGGTTGAAAAATTTTCAGTTATCATCAATGTTCCTTCATAAATTCATTCATCTTTTCTTGAGCTCAATGTTGAATCTTTAACACTCGATCCCATCCTCGTGGCCACTGAAAAGATTGGAGGTACGCAGGTTGAGGAGATGAAGTAGGTTTAATGGTTAATTCAACCCCACAGGTATCAAGGACCAACTTCTTCAGCAACCAAGTAACATCTCACTGCCACCTGGATTCTACATTCCAGAATCCAGTAGGCAAGTCATGAAGCATTAGCATATAAAGGAACATGCACATTAATAAGATATAACACTTTTCTTCTTTTCATTTTATACGATACTAAGTTGTTCCTTTGTTCAGACCAGGTGATTATTCACAAATACCAATTCATATGGGTATTAGGATATACAAGCTATATTACCATGTGGCTAATCCATTTAATTGTAGATTTCCATACCTGTAAATCTCAGACTATCCCCCCAAACCTCTGGTGTTTCCAAAAGATGTATCAGTTTAACTTTGCTGGATATTAGATATGATATGATGCATTTCAGACTTCAGAAAGATTTGCCTCAACAATTATTCCGTGTTGGGTGGGACTGGTACATAGATTAATAAAATCAAACGAAGCAGTTATTACTTAATACAAGTCTAAAGACTAATTACTTCCTGTCTATAACTGATATTGCACATACATCATAGGGATCTATTGGTAATACGTCTATATTGAGTAAAATATCCATATGCAGTTAACTACATATCTCAGCTAGCCCAAACATGTGTCAAACATTAGTTATATGTAGGCACCCTCCAATCCCTAGGTGATACAATAGTGGATGAATAAATGTACGGCCCAGCCTATTACACCCAACACAAAGAGTGTATATTTAACTTTATTCAATGTCAGCATAACCTCATCTATAGAGCTACTAATGCACATGGTCAGCTGTACTTTGGACACCTGCAAGTTCCTCACACCAAGGAAGGAGTTGGGAAAACATAAGACGACTCTTATGTGCTCTCTCTCATTGCATAATTCACATAGTTAGAACCAATTATCTAGTTACTGTTAATTTAAATACACAAAGGGAATCTCTGGACCAATGTCCCAATGGGGCAATGGGCCCTGTCTGAAACAAAGATCACATGATTGAGACAGACAAGGTGTGACCTTCAACAAAAAAAAGCGGTCGCCATCTTGAACTCCCTTTTTGGCAGGTCGAACATAACAAGACAGATAAACCAGCCATGTATTCTTTAGAATATTGCGCCTACATTTCTATATTTTCATCATCCCTGAAGAAGAATATCTGCCATTATAAAATTGTCACGTGGCCCATAGGGACATTGTCGTCTTCACTAACTTAGCATGAGCACGCTGCAGCTTCTTGCTGCTTTTGCACACGTTACTACACGTATTTATGTTTTGCAAAAATATTGTATGGCTATTTTCACATGAGAACTCACCGCTGTATTCACTCTCTACATGTTCCTGGGATTTTGACTGAACAGTATGTGCCTAGTCGAACAACTATGCCCCTGTTTATTTGTTCTGGCCAGGACTTAGCTCTTAGACAAAACATACTGATGTAGCTGTTGTTTAGACAAACGCACTTTGTTTTTTGAAAATACATGAGTAGGTAGCACACACTTGTAGAGGGACCTTTCCAGGGAGAAGAGCGAGACAGCACCTTTGATGTAGATCTTCTTCTTTTTTTTTTTTTTGAAGTTTTGTATAGCGCTAGCCAGACCGCAAGGTATCGGAGCGCTTCACATAAGTACAGGCGGTGCAAAAGAAAGCCAACATAGCATACCAAAGCATAGCAAAGTACAATACAGTGCAAAGAGACATTTGAGGTGCACTCCAGGGTGAACCTATCTGATAGTTAAGGAACGATCAAGGAACAGGGTTTTGAGCTGACTCTTGAATTTAGGGAAAGAAGGAATAGTTCTGATGTCAGGGGGTATAGAGTTCCAAATCGTGGGTGCATTCCTGGCAAAGGACCGATCCTTGGTTTTTTGTTTTCGAGTTTTTAGTGGGATCAAGAGTAGGGTGTTGGAGCTTCTGAGGTTCCTGTTCTGACCCGCTTTTTTAAGTGTGGATGCCAGATATTCAGGTTTGCCAGTGTGAAGGGCTTTGTGGGCAGGCAGGCTGTTCTAAAGATCTACTCTCTATAGGTTAAGGTATGGGTTATGTTAATAAAGCCCAGGGATCTTCTATTCTATATTAATACTTCCTATTAGCAAGGGGTAGGAGGTTAAGTGCTATTGTCGTTTCTCCATTGTCTTTTCATGATGACATCTCCCTTCATGATATATCGACTAGCTGCTATGCTGACTGTATTTGTACTATTCATTTTTCTGCTTGTTGTGGCATGTATACTGCATGTTAGCGCACATTAGATAAAATGAATATTTTAAACTGATCTGTGTCTTTGTCAGATTTTATTGTGGACAAGTACAAGAGTGAGAGCGAAAGGGTGTGTCTTGTTACCGTGATTCCTGAGAGAACTGGGAGCGTGGTGTTCTGGGGTGTCTAATCATTTGTTTCTCTGCTAGTGAGTGGGAGAGCAAGTGAGACACTATAGCTAGTCGGTCCTGGGCTTGTGGGTAACAAGGTGGTAGGAAGACTCAGTCCCAATACACCAAGGTCCTGTAATCCTGTGCATAGTTCTGTGTTTGTGCAGAATCTCTGCAACAAAATGTAATTTGTGTCCTGAATTGTGTGCATAGAAATTGACAAAGCAAGGCCGAGTTGACATAGAACTGGAAATGGCTGCCATCTTATTCTGTCAATTCTCCAGTCAAAGGCATGTGGGAAACCACCTATATATACCAGACTTTATAAATGGATATAGGAAACTACTTTAGAGTGTAATTAGTAAAGGTGTACCCATGTACTTGAAATCTGTTCATGGATGGATACTGAACCTTTGATGTCCACAACTGTGAGGATGCCTGTCCGCAATCATTATTTTTCCTACCGCTGATGCAGATTCCACCCATCCTATGGGGGTACAGGTATTTAGACTTCCTTACTTCAACACCTTTCATATTAGTAGGGGAAGCATGTGAAGAAAAGAATTATGAGACCTTGGAAGAACAACTTGTCAAAAAAATGTAGGGGGGTAAAAGTGCCCCATACCGTGATTTCACTTTACAGAAGGGGCTGCACAAGCGCCTGCGGCCTCTACTGTAATTCCAAAGAGCCAAGGGGCACGCAAAGCCCAGGCGCCTTTTGCGTCCCCAGGGCACTTTATGTAATACGGCCCCAGGTCGTTTTCTCCTATGCACAAAAAATTTAGACCAACCTCAAGGTGTCCATCAGGACCGCCCCAAACATGTTCCAATTAAGGGAAGAATACCTCTTTAAAGAACACTGTATCATGATGCAATAACAGTGCACAAACTACCTACCGCTTGCATCAATTATTGATGGTACTCTTGCCTTTAGCCCTGTACTGCACTCCGCTGCCTTTAGGTTAGGTTTGCACTATATAACTGCCATACATATATATACTTCGAATTGTGAAGATAGTACCGCTTGCAACGATAACATACCTCATTGTGATCAGGGCGTTAAGAATTATTTGCGGCAACAAGTAATCATTTGTAACATACTGCAGTGCTTTTGGCCTTCCTGAGAGCAGTACCTGCACAGTGAACTCTGATGTTGCTGGACCCACGAGGAGCCGCTTCAAGGTCACGTTTCAACCATATACACTTAAACAGGCAAGGTTAATTTAAATCTCAGTGCTAAACACAGGCCCTCAAGTTGCCACTAACAATTCGTTTTTCAAGAGTCCATTTATAAGACATGATGATGCCAAGCAAGGTTCAAGGAACCCTGCCATGTATTTAAATAGCTATTATGTTAAAATGTTTCTAGATTTTACTTAAAAAATCATATTTTCCGAAGCGAGGTTCATTTTTAATATGATTGTTCAAGTGTCTCTTGAAAGAAGCTCAGTGTCATCAGTAGCACTGAGGCCATTCAAAATGCATGCCAAACAATTTGTTTAGGAGCGATTATGCAGCCTTGTAATTTCTTAATCGTTGGCTGCTGCAACGGTCTCTCTTATTTCAAGGGAAATACACGTCATTGCGCTGTGTGAACTAACAATGTACATGCTCCAAAGCCAATGCCATTTGATTTTGCCCTAAAAACCTGTTCTCTTGTTTAATTAATGCATGTTTAAATAACAGAAAAGGCGGATGTATGACACCTTGTACAGTTGTCGGGTATCCATTCTGTACACAAAGGCCATTTGCTTTTTTCGTCCCATGCCCAAAATGTAGGATTATTATTAAGCATGGGCGTAAAATCCGTTCCGCTCGCGGATTTTGCGGATTTTCGGTAAATTCGCAATCCGCGAACTCTCGCGAACTTGCCGAAAATTCGTAAAATCCGTGAGAAGCAGATTTTTTGCTTGGTCGCACTTGCCAACTAGAATACTATACAATTTTGCGTGAGTAAATACTTGCGAACACGTAGATGCGGCGGGCAGCGACAATCTCGCAATTGCGAGATTGCAAAATTTGCAATTTCGCACAGGAAATCCACCAGCAGGCACCATAAACCTTGAAAATTATGATTTTTATCAGAATAATTCCTCAGGTTGACAGCTGCCTGCACTTTTTCTTTGCAAGGAGTCCATTTTGGGGGGTGGGGTGGGAGGAAGGAAGTGCCCCACAGTCTCCAACTTCCTGTTCCTGTCCACCAGGCTCCTCCCAGTGCTTTCTTCATGTGCTGGTCACTTTGATTTGGATCTTGACCTGGAAGGATTACTTTTGTGGATTCTGCTGGATATTTGGATTTTTGCAAAACTGAAAGCACTCAGCAGGTGCAAAAGTTCAATCTTATCATTAGTAACCATTCCCTGTAGTGCTTCCTGAGGGGCCCCTTCAGAGTTCATTTGCCTACTTGCAACTATTCTATGACCCTGCTCTGGCCCTCACAGCAGGCTCAGAGAATAGCTACAAGTATACAACAAAGGTCCTGTTAAAAAAATTACACTGCAACAGAAAGCAATTACAGACAAAACTGAAAGCACTCAGCAGGTGCAAAAGTTCAATCTTATCATTAGTAACCATTCCCTGTAGTGCTTCCTGAGGGGCCCCTTCAGAGTTCAGCAAATTACAGATAAGGAAGCAGGTGCCATCCAGACTGGAAGTTTAAATTCAGTGACACATTAATCAACCCCAAATTAATTCATGTCAGTTGAAGCAGGGCAGGTGTGCTTGCTTTTTTTCACCCCCATAATCTACAGTGATAAACCAACCAGAGGGTGGCAGTGATGTACCAGAGGGTGGCATGGGTGTACCAGAGGGTGGCAGTGGTGAAACAGAGGGTGCTGTGAACCTGTGATGATGAACCAGATGTAGAAACAACATAGTCGCGGCCGTTGCGAGCCGACAAGTAAGTTCGCAATTGCGAACTGGTACAGAACCCTCGCGAACTGGCAGAAATTCTTGCGAACACACAAAAAAAAAAAATCCGCAAATTCGCGAGAGTTCGCGGATTTTGCGGATTGCAAATCCGTAAATACGCAAGTTCGCGGATTGCCAATTCGTAAAATCCGCCCATGCTTAATTATTATACACAACTTGGGCCAGAATTCAACCATAGATTACGCCCTCGTAAATGTGGATTTTTGGCATAGGATTTTTGACTTTCAGGTGCACCTTCGTACAGAAAGTGACAATAACCCTCTGGTTATAACTTTGGACTGGCCCAAACTGGAATCAGTTCCTGCTAACAATAGATACCTCCCCCTGACTTGATATTATTAGATGGGGTAGAAAGTTTTGTTGGGCCACCTTTACACAAACTCCGGAGGCAATGGCATCCATGTACGAATCTATTATTCACTTCTTAGAAAGGGCATGCCTTATCACTGAAAGTGCTGATGCTAGTGATTACCTTGAGGAGTTGGGGAATAATCATTTGGATTTGATGGCAAACTGGCAGGTTTCTTTTTTAATGAGTCAGTCCCCAAAAGGATAAAAGCCAGATGCAATAACCCCTGGTCCAAACAGGCTTGTAAAGACGCTAAAACTCCCTCTTGGCAAACCTTCGCGAGGGGGTAACACGAGCATCAAGGCAGCTAGGGCACATTTTAAGAATACTATTTTAACCGCAAAACATGAATGGGAAATTGATAGGTGGCAGGCAATAAAGGCTGCTTTAATTGATAAAGACCCAAGAGGTTTTTGGAACCTGGTGAAAACAGGTAATTCTGAGTGTAAGTCTGCCATGGAACCAAATCTCGGCCAAGAGGTCTGGCGTTCCCATTTTAAACTTTTATACTTGAGGAATCGATCAGAAAATTCTGAGATGGGCTCCTCACTCAAAGCTTTAATGGAGGTTATCCCAGATGATATACCATCTTGCATGCTGGAGAAGGTAACAGCAGCTTTGGCTAAAGTTTTGTCGAACAAGGCCCCAGGCTTGGATCGGGTTCCAGGAGACGTGTTTAGATCTGAACCGACCATCTGGACCCCGTTTCTGAAGTTTCTCTTTGATGCAGTCCTGTGTGGTATGAACCACCCCCCAACTTGGGCGGGGTCAGAGATCATCCCCATTTTTAAAAAGGGGTCCCCCCTGGAAGTGGGAAACTATAAGCCCATTAGCCTTATAGACGTAACCCAAAAGATCTTTGCCCGTGTTCTATTGGGAAGAATCCAGACTTGGATGGATGATCACAACATCCTAACTCCGCTACAAGCAGGTTTTAGGACCAAAATCTCAACAATCGATCAGCTGTTTAGACTCCAGCTTATCCTTTGGAAAACCACTATATTGTAAGGCGGCTCCCTCTACCTCACGTTCGTGGACCTCAAATCCGCGTTCGATAAGTAGATCGAACCCAGTTATGGACCCTATTGCTTGAGATGGGAGTACTAATTTACCTCTGCCAACAGCTTAAACGGCTGCACAATGGCACTTTTGCCAGGGTAAGATCTGGAAAAGGTGGTAAACTCACAGCGCCTTTTCTGGTTGAGAAGATGGTGAGACAAGGCTGTGTACTTGCACCTACACTCTTCTCCCTCTTTCAAAATGGTTTAATCGAGGATTTGCTAGCTGTAAGGGACATGGATTCCCCAAAACTCGCTAATCGCAAATTTCCCGCGCTGATGTTCGCGGATGATACGCTGCGCCTCTCTAAAACACCTATGGGGATACAGTGTGTCCTTGCAGCGTTCAGCCTGTTTTGCAAGAAAAGAAATCTGGAGGTTAACATAAATAAAACAAAATACATGGTCTTCCACGCTGACTCCACTAACTGTTCTCACCCCAACTTGGACTCTAAGCCCCTAGATAGGGTCCCGATATTCGACTACCTGGGGCTTCCTTACAATGAGAAAATGGAATGTGGGCTGCAGAATACTAAGGTAAACCTAAAACTCACCCAAGCTAGTTGGGGCATCCTAAAAGTCCACCGAAGCTGCGCTGTAAATGTGATTGGCCCTCCAGTAGAAATTTATACGGTTCAAGCAAGGGGGGGCCACTGTCTACGGAGCGGAACTTTGGGGCCACTGCCCTAGTAAATCCTTGACTGTGACGGAAAACAACTTCCTAAGGCAGCTTTTGGGTATTCCTCAAAGCATCCCATTAGCCCCACTAAGGCTTGATTTGGGTGTTATTCCCATTGCTGACCTGATTGCTCTCTGTCCACTCCAGTACTGGCAACGGCTCTGGAACAGGCCAGAACTGGTCAACTTTAAAGAGGAGTTAAAATCAGTCATGTTAATTAGGGTGGCAGGGAAGATCCCTTGGTTAATTTTCATTCGGGATTCGCTTCGAAACATAGGGTGAAATTATTTATAGATGGAACCCGAACGGCTCTGTTCAGCTACTTCCAAACAATCCCTAACTCTAGCCTGGACTGGATATAGAATGGAGCGTCTAATCCAGTCTATAGACTCCTCCTGCTTAACTGCTAGATTTTTGGATGTTAAACAGTGTTATAGCTTGGAGCCCGCTCTTGACATCATCCAGCCCCTAGCAGCTAAGAAATTGTTCCTTCAATTCAGGCATGGGACGCTTCCGCTCTACGCTTTTACGAACAAGTGGGTGGAAGTGAAAAAGCTGCTATGCCCGGCTGTAAAACTATAGAGGAGACCGAGATCCAAGTGGTCTTTTTCTGTCCTGCATACAGGATGGTCAAGCCCAAATGGATCCTCCAACTTTGTAGGAATCTGGGCATAAGAAGTCTCAATGTGGCCTACAGGATATTTAAATATGACACATGCCAAGTTTTTGTTGTTGCTATCGCCAAGTTTCTATTTGTAATGTGGTGCAAACGTAGGTGCCATGTCTAAGGCTGAATGGAGAACTTTGATGATCCTTAATCATGACAAGTTTGTTTATTTGGATCTACAAAGCCCTTTGTATCTTTCGATCCTTTCTAGGTTCCTTAGTGTAATTTATTTATAATTTTAATTAACCCTGGGCGTAGTTCGCGAAGTAGCGCTACGCGAAGCTACGCGAAGTGCACTTCGCACTACGCGAACTTCACGTAGCACTACGCGAGCTGCGTAGTAGCATGTTCGCGCTGTGCAAGATGCGTTTTCAATGATTGCACAGTGCGGACAAGCATCTGGCACTGTGCAATCATTGAAATCGTCATCTTGCACAGTGCAAGCTATAGTTTTCTGCCGCTCGAGTAGATTTTTTCCGGACCTCGTGGATCAACCCTCCACGAGGTCCGGTTACAGGAGCAGCTAGGTGCCGAGCGGGGGCCAGGCGTTGCGGGCCGTGTGCCATTGTCTCCTCCACCCCCTCCCGAGACCTATGGGGCGTGGATCTTTTAACCTACAAACTATACAGGTTCCTCATATCAGAGGTAAATCCCACAACTTGTTGGTTTGTTTTCTTGCACTTAATTTTTACACCAGAATCTAAATTTTAACTGTCACGTCCGCTGGTCAGGGTGGGCCTTAGCGCGCCCATACCGCCGAGGCACTTAACACGGTCCTGAAGAATGCCCAGTAAATTACACACATAAACGGGCAGAAACATGTCGACCCCACTATAAGTGGAAACTTCCATAACAATTTTTGGTAGATTTCCCACACATATCTTTTAACCATGTGTGACTGACCAGTGAATAAATTTTTTTTGTTTGGTACAGTTCTAGACATTTTTAAACCACATTTCCTTTTTTCACATCACTGTCAGGAAAAACCAGCTTCGCAGTAATCTGGCGGTTGCAGCACACCAGGGAGGCATTCGGCTTCTCCTGGTGGGCCCGATGATGAAGCATGTCACCAACCAGGTTGGTGAGTGAGGGCTTCTAGAAAATCCCTAAAAGATTTCCAGTGTGTTCTTATAAAGGAATTGTTTCTGTCTCTGTCTTAGTGCTCATACACAGACCTTTTTGCGCATGACACTCTTTTGTTGTTTGATATTGCTTAGAAAGCAGCCATCATGAGCTGTCTTTTCACTCCCTGGGGGACCTGAGGCTGCATAACTTAGAGCCTAATTTGCAGGTAATGGTATCGCTCGGTTTTAGGCATGTCGAAGCCGTATCTATGATCCTCAAAGGATAGGGGGCCCTCCACATCAAATAGATGCCCAATAGACCTGTGGCCTGCTTTAGCCCAGTGACCAAATGGCACCCTGTCAAGGCCCGGGGAGAAATCCGGGTTGTCAGTGATGTGTGTGAGAGGTGATGGAAATGTTGTCAATATGTTGCATGTAGCTGTGGCATCCCAGGCTTTCAAGGTAGCCAGCACCACGGGCGAACTGTATAAGCTGGAAGGTCTGAAGGTTCTACTAAGGAAGGGGACCTTCCACAAGGACTGTCCTGCTAGCGCTCGCTCCATGAAGAGCCAGTGCTTCTCAGATTCCGGCTAAGCCCACTCCAGCAGGGATCATAGCTGTGGCACCTTATAATAGCGATCGAGGTCAGGAATCCCCAGGCCACCCTCCCCAGGGGGTCTGAAGCACATGTCCTCATTAATTTCTGGTTTCTTGTCTGTCCAGATAAAGATGGTAACATACCCGGAGGTGGCTCCACTGGAATGGTTTGAAAAAGATATAGAATTTTGGGTAATATCCTCATCTTGAGAGCAGCCACCCGGCCTAGCCACGAGAAACCAAACATCCACCAACTTCTCAGTTCCCACCAGGTCTGTTGCAACAACAGGGTGTAATTTAAGGATACTGTTTCAGCAGTAGACAATGACAGCGTGATGCCCAGATACGGTATAGTTTTCTGATTACCAACAGATGAGACATACCTGGAACAGGGCAGCGGTGGTTGGCTGATGTAGGGAGAAACACAAGGCCTGTGACTTGGCCACATTGACCTTGAATCCAGAAGCTACTGAAAACTCCTCGAGCTCAGCTAAAAAAGCTGGAACTGAAGTCTGAGGGGACTCCAGCGTGGAGATAACATTGACCGCGCAGAGGCTAATGGTATGCCGCTCTCCCCCAAAGAGAATTCCTTTAATCTGCTGGTTTTCTTTAACCCTATGCGATAGTGGCTCCATATAGAGAGCAAACAGTAGGGGGAGAACAGGCAGCCCTGCTGCATGCCTTGGGTTATTGGAAAGGGGTCTGATGTGAAGCTGTTTACTCTGACCGCAGCAGAGGGCCAACTGTGACCGCTGAACACCCAGTGGCAAAACCGGCGCCTGATCCCAAACCTCTCCAGCACAGTCTCCAGGAAGGGCCATTGAACCCTGTCAAACGCCTTTTCGGCGTCGACCGATAGTACAACATGCTCCTCCGTTTGATGATATGCCTTATCCAGGAGGTTCAATAGTCTCCTAGAATTATCACTCCACAATCTGGTCACGACTTATCCGGCCTGATCCGGCTCTATCAATCTTGGCATCAAAGGTCCCAGCCTAGATGCTAGAATCCCTGTGAAGATCTTAAAATCTATGTTCAACAAAGGTGTGCCTATAAGAGGCACAGTGTCTGTTGTCTTTATCAGGTTTGGGCAAAACTGCCACTGACGCCAAAAGCATCGTAGGCGGTAGCTCCAGGGTGCCATTGATGGCATACAAAAGTTGAGTCCATATTGGGGCCAGGATCGAGCAAAAGGTTTTTATAAAAAATGGCGGTAAATCCACCAGGGCCAGGGGATTTGAGAAGCTTAAGTTGAGAGATGGCCGAAATTACCTCATCAACCCGAATCAGGCTATCTAGGGTAGAGGCCTAGTCAGGCGTCAAGCATGAGTGCGATAGACCCTGACAGTACATGGAGGGGTTTTGGTCAGGTATTAGCTGGACTGCATAGAGATCCACATAACAATCCCGAAAAGCACAAGCTATATCTTCCTCCCGCATGAGCTCCGCAACTCCTTCGGCCAGAAGGAGTGGGACTGTCACTACCCGATGCTGTGAACGCAATTTGTGAGCCAACAGGCGGCAGCATCTATCCCCCCTATGTAAAATGTGTGTTTCAAGCGAAGGTCTAGACTGGCCAGCTGAACCCATTCCGCATTTAATTTCCTCGAAATTTGGGGGGGCCTGTCCGCTTGTGAATCCCCTCCTATTCCAATAATTGCATAGAAAGCTCCTTCGTATTCTCCCTGCGCAGCCTGATATCTGTGCCTGATATGGCTGTAAAGTCGTCCCCGGCTACTAATTTGAGAGTTTCCCAAAGGTAGACGATAGCTGTGTCCTGAGTGTCATTGACAGCTAAAAAGTCTTTTAGAGTTTTAGTTAGGCACCCAACAGCTTCAGGACGGTGAAGGAGCGTGTCCCAAAGCCTCCAGGAGTATGATGGCCAAGGGGTGGGGAAACATCAATTTTGTGGTCAAGACTGCATGGTTGAAGAGTACTTGAGGCTCAATGACTGAGTCCCGAGCAAGCTAAAGAAGAGACCTGGTCGTTAGGAAGTAGTCTAGTCTTGCGTAAGTCTCCCGAGCATGGGCGAAAAAAGGTATAGGGGTGGAAGTGACGCCACATGTCTACCAACCCTAAGTCTTGTAACCACTGATGGCTAGCATCAGAAAGGGCCCTTGTTTGTCTCTGCCTCTGAGCTGAGTGGTCTAATTTGCCAACGAGCACAGTATTCAAGTCACCCCCTATGAGAATTTGCCGTTCAGGTGTGGATGTTAGGTCCCCCACCGTCTTGCGTAAAAATGCCTCCTGGCCCTCGTGTCGAGCATAGACAGTGGCCAGTGTTAGTGTGTGTACCCCAAGGGTCACGGAAAGGGCCAGGAGCCTCCCTTTAATCTCAGAAACCTTTGCCCCCACTGTCCCTCGGAAAGTGAGAGCAAAGAGGATAGCGACCCCAGCCCTTTTGGTAGGAAGGGAAGAAATGTATTGGTGAGCAAAAGCCTTAGAGCACAATCTATGTGTGTCGTAAGATAGCACGTGAGTCTCCTGCAGCAAACAAACATGAGCTTTTCAATTTTCCAAATAAGACAGGCTAGCCCTATGTTTAATAGGGTTGTTGAGCCCCTTCACATTAAAGGTCGTGATTATGACACTCATCTATGCAAGTGGTGTGGAGAGGACGCGCTGGCCTGCTACTGCCAAAGCCCGCGAGGGCCCAATCAGCAAGACCTGGACAATCAAGGGTTGCGCGCATATAAAGGGGATAAAGAAGACGCAGCGGGGAGGAGAGGGACCCATCAACAAAAACAACAAAACCCCAACTAAGCAAGAACGTAGGCACAATAGTGTAAAACATAGAGTCAATTTCCGGAGCATACTGCTCATAGTAAAGAGAGTGAAGGTTGCCTGCGGCACGTGGCTCCCCGCTCCCCGCAGGCAAAACCCATGTCTATAATGCTAATGTTGGCGACAATGGGCAGTGGTGCTATCTGGAAAGCATTAGTACTCGTCTGGGGCTAGTCCTGCCTCACTCTGAGGGGGCACCTGCAAGGGACGTCAACATTGCTTGCCTCTCCCTGGCCATAGTGTCTGAGTCAGGGTGCACGGACGGGCTGGGGGGCTTGATTGTAGTCCATCCATGGCCGCTCGGGCATCTGCGGGGGCGGGAGTCACTACAAGACTGGTCCGCCGTGGGTTCTTCAATACCCAAGAGTTTGTAGGCCACAGGAAGTGAGATGATTTGCCTCAGTTCCCCCTCGTAAGGAAAGATCAACCTTAACGGGTGCCCCGTGGAGTATTTGATGCCAGGTTCTCAGAGGTGGAGTGTAATCAGATGAAAAGACTTGCGTTTGAGCAAAGTGAAGGCCTCCAGGTCCTGTTATAATGTGGGCTTCTCACCCTGGTAGGTAAAGTCCAAGCATCGCCGAGACTTAGAGGATCATCTCTTTTAGTTGATGGTCATGGACACTGGTCAGTATGTCTACCAGGGATGTAGGGGCTGCCCTCTGTGGGCCCAGCTTATGAATGCCGGTCAACTTGATCGGGAAGTCTGGGGGTTCTCTTAGAATGGAGCGGAAGAGGCTTGCCACCAGTGCCTCAATGTCGCCATCTCCCTTGCCAAGTGCCATGCCACGAATGCGGATGTTGTTCCGCCAGGTCCAGTTCTCTAGATCCTCTGTGTGGGCCTGTAGGTCCAGGTTCTGTTCTTGCAGCTTGATGACTTCTTGTTGGAGGCTCTTGATTTCTTAGTTGCAGTCAGCTTCGTGCTCCTCCAAAGTGTTAACTCGCTCCCCCAGGGAATCCATATCTCGAAGCACTTCCTGCAGGTCCTCCGACAATTTGCGTTTCATTGCGGACAAATCTTCTTGGAGTGAGGAGAAGAGCGACTCAGGAAAGAGAGGCTGATTGGGGCCTCCAAGCCCTCGCCTCCCTCCGTCTCGTCCGCATGCCCCACTCCGGGCTGGCTCTATGTCTGTTTTGCTGACTTGAGCAAGAGGTCCTTCACTGACCTGTCTTTCCTGCTCTTAGGGGCTTCCCTAGCTCTGTCACGTGTGGGGATCTCCGTCAGGTAGCAGGCCAGGAGCACAGGGACCTGCAGGCACGGTAAACTATGTGTGCGAGCAGAAGGACGGTGTTGCAGCTGAAAGGCCTCCACCAGACACCCCTCCACATGGGCCCTCTACTCACGCCCCATTCCATGCACTATGAGGTGAAAGTGAGATAGGTACCAGAAGCTCGCCACTGAGGCCCCACGGTCTCAGCACCATCTCGGCTCTGCTCACCACCTGGCTAGGCCTCCTGGTGAGGTGCCGCCCCATCCTGGGCACTCCACTGCAATTGAGGATTGTAGGTGCAAGTCACAGTGGTGTAGGGTGCCTCCACAGCAGGGCCGGGGGTAGGGAAGCTCAGCCAAAACCCCCCGGCCAGGACCGCTCACGTCTTTAGGTGTTGTTATCCCCCAACCGGCCCCCACGCAACTCCATTCACTCCAGCCAATTCACAGGCTCTGCCCCAGGCCATGCTCCAAAAGCTGCACTGACCCAGGCTCCAAGGGACTGCCAGACCTGCACCAATGAGTCCTCAGACGGGCTCTTCAGATGGCGGAAGGAGCAGGCAGTGCAGCGGTACTGATGCGGGTGGTAGGAGCGGCGGCCCCTCCCTCACACAGCCACCAGAGATGAGGCGTTCTTCTGCCTACGGAGCCAGGGCCTCCCATGGTGCTTGCGGCTCGTGTCCCAAACAGCTCAGCGTTATGCGGGTCTGCTCCTCATCTCCTTGATCTTTGCATTGCGGCGGTGTACCAGACCCTGCGGGGACCGCTGAGAATAGCCAGTTCTCGCCCTCTTCACCGGTCTCGCCAGGATCGACTCCGGGCACCCAGCCGCTCCCCAAGAGACGCTCCACAGTAACGCCGAAACTGGCGCCGGGACCTTGATGCTCCTGTACCAACTTCCAAGTAAATGTGGTGCTGCTTACAGGAGGATTTCTGCAGGCTCCAATGCCCTCCCACCGCCGATAGTGCAATAAAATGCCCGGCGGGAGCAGAGAGTCAGAAAGTTGCATCCTACCAAAAAGCCATCTTGGACACGCCCCCCTAAATGTCTTTTGAGAATACCGAAAGTCATGAAGTTAGGATTTTGTCTCAGATTGCTTTTGTGAATCGGGCCCATCGTGTCCTCAGCAGAAAGTAAAACAGCATTTTAATCACAAAAGTGTAAAAAGAAGACAGAAATGACACGATTACTGTTTGGGTTCAAGAATGTTTTGTGTCTGGCATTACCAATAAAGAAGCACCTACATTCAGCTATTCCCCTTGGAAATGGGTCAATAATGGAATACTGGGTGCAAATCTACATGGTATCCCCCTTCGGTGTTTAGTATGGGGCTCTCACCACTCTACCAACTGATGAAAGCAGGTGACAAATGGGTGCAGAAGCTGCGGAGGGGCTCCTAGAGGGCATGGAATATGGGCAGTGGTACGGACCCAAAGAAGGGCATGATAGGGATTAGCTGGAGGGGTCAATGTCTGCTTTAGAAGCCTATCCTGCCTTACATGGGGGCCTGGTATGAACCAGGCCTTTTTGCATGGCCAGGGATCTTTCTGTTTGTAGGTGACATCTGAGGTGCTAAAGCCACCTGTCAGCCCTGGGCTCTATCAATTCCTGGGGTTGTTGCTGCAGGGAATGGGAGGGGGTCAGGCTGTGCTCCTGCATGCAGCCCCTGCCCTTTCTCCACCTCTCTTCCTTGGAATTGGTCCTCAGTTGTTTGCTGACTCAGTAATTTGAGATTAAGGTCACTGAAAAACTGTTAGAATAGCAGAGTGGTATATCCTGGGGATATCCCTCCATCATACTCCTAATTGGGATTAAACAAGCTTAGTGGGCAAAGAATCAATGATGTCTATCTGCAGAAAGTGGAAAAAGAGAAGACTAGAAAACAGGAGATGTCATGAAATAACTCTTATACAGCTATGTGATGAAGTTTATTCCAGAAGTGATACGTAGAAGTCTATGGCACTCCTACATGTTTTAGATTTCTGTAAACTAGATTTTTGACTAGTCATGTGATTTTAAACATGCTAAGTCCTATTCACAAAGTGCATTTTTTGTTTAGTCTATTTTATATAATATACTCCAAAATGCTATTCACAAACCTTTGTGCACAGTTTACACCACCTCCTCTCCTATCTTTTTTTCTGAGATCCTCTCCCCATTTAAAATTAACTTTTAGTAGTACATGCTGGAAATGGAAGAATACACCTTACTAATGGGGAGGGGGATAGGGAGGATTAAGCAGGGGCTTTAGGCATGGTCAGGGAGTGGTTCAGAGATGGATGTCTACCCACCCACAAAAGAGTAGGGCTGGTCCTTTTCGCAAACTGCACTTCTAAAGTTACCACAACCAAAAAATGCACCCTCTATGGCAGTTAAGTACTCCAACTCAGAGTTGACTTAGACCTTGCACCACAGCAACAGCTACGGCTTTAAAATGTAATTCCCATAGGGAATCATTTAGAATTAAAATAAAACAATTAAATACTTCAACATATGAATAGTTAATTTTAAACAAAAATATGAAAATAGTACATTGATTCAATTGTAAAACATTGAGTAATTTTCTTGCATGTAGAGGTTAATGTAACAGTATGTTTTATTAAAAACACATAAATTACTCCTAATGAATTCTATACATTGCTTTTAATATTTATTGATGTACTTGAGGAAAATAATGTTAATGTAATTTATTATATTTCAAATAATATAATGTTCAATAAATATATGAATTTTCATTAAACTATTTTTTATCAAATTAAAAAAGACATTCTTGACTAAAATAAAAAATAATACATTAGTTAATGTTGCATTAATAATTATGAAAAATGGTGCATATGATTAATTAAAGGTAATGTATTGGTATTATGATAAAATATATGGTCTCATACATATTTTAACTGATATAAATATGAAATATTTTATAATTAAATACAAAAAATGCCCCACTTTCATTTAATTTCAAATTCTTTTTTCAGCCAAATAAAAATAGAACATAAACGCACAATATAAGATACAAATCCATAATGTCACGATAGTATAAAGCCAAATTTGCATTAATTTAAAAACGATTAAAGGCACCATTTTCATACATCTGTTTAACAGTAAATTATAACTATTTATCATGTTAAATATTTTAAATACTTTCATTTATATAAACGTTGTTTTGGGGGTTTATATGTAAGTCTCTGCTTCTATTATCCTTAATGGAAGGGAGTTGCAGTACCAATGATTGGCCATGTGTGGTGCTAGATTTATTACATTTTTTGGGAATAGCTTCCACTTGTAAATGTTGCCTCCTTCCTGTTTCTCAGGTGGTGTAGTCATGTAAGTCAACACTTTTGAGTAACTTTGGACTCAGATTTTTTGACTAGCCAAACGTTTTAAAGTTACTCAAAAGCATAAGAGGAAATAAACATGTGTATATTACTCACACTTTACTTTGATGAATATCCTTGGTTGATTGATTGTCAGCTGAATTTACTGTGTTTACAATAGTGTTTTCTTTCCCTCACAGTGCATATGTCGTTACAATGTAAGTGATACTGTTGTGGTGTTGGGAGAGTGCACCGTATTTTAGTTAGTCGGTTACTTTGCTTTTTCCGTGCTCCTAGGTGTCACTTACTACTCTCGAGTGCTTGGCAAATGTTCCTGGTCTGCAGAACTTGTGGTTTTAGCTCTGTCTCCTAGGGCATCAGGTTGTGCTGACTATCCTGCTGTATTTATTTACACTTTATATTTCAAAAAATAAATCTTGTTTCATAGTTGATTTTTGAATAATAAAGTTTTATTCAATATTTTCATGTTTGGTTCAGATGTTGTTTTCACATCTCGTTATTTATCCATTGATTAAATCATCTCTTTAACAATTTAAATCGTCAACTGATTATCTCTACTCCCAATGCATTTCGGCGCTCAGCGCCTTTATCAAGGGATCGATCTGTTAAAAAACAACAACAGTGCATTACTTTACTCACATATTTTCGTGTCACCACCTAAATGAATACATGTAACTAATTTTGACTTTTCGTTATTGCCTTTATCGCGGCTGTACTTATTTCCAACACATTGTGTAATAGCATTTTGTTAAATTTGTCTGTTTACATCCCCGCATATGTCATCATGTCACCCTTATCACGTTATTAGAAAAAACATTCTCTTTCTCTGGTTCGGAATTTCATGTGCTGGGTCTTGTGCGACTAGCTCGCCATGCGCTAACAGAACTCGCTTTCTCAATTTAATGACTAGTTTAACGACGTGGAATAGCCTTCTCTATTTTAGGATCTTAAGCTCTTCATGGAGAGCCGCGCTTACCGAGTTGGCGTTCTCGAACCGTTTACTCTCTCTGCATGCCGGGATTGCTGCTAGTGACGCGTGTGCGTTGTTCGTTTAAAGCGAGTTCTGTTAGCGCAAGGCGAGCTAGTCGCACAAGACCCAGCACATGAAATTCCGAACCAGAGAAAGAGAATGTTTTTTCTAATAACGTGAACCAAACATGAAAATATTGAATAAAACTTTATTATTCAAAAATCAACTATGAAACAAGATTTATTTTTTGAAATATAAAGTGTAAATAAATACAGCAGGATAGTCAGCACAACCTGATGCCCTAGGAGACAGAGCTAAAACCACAAGTTACAATGTAAGTGTCATGGTACCATGACACCAATTTGACACTGGGAGACATTAAATATTAAAGACTAGCACACAGTATTTTAGTAAATCAGTTCAATACCATGTCCCCTTGTCCATGTGTTGTGTTATTTAGAGTTGGATTTTTCCAACCACTAAAACTGTATCACATTGGTCTTATATACAGCTGAAACTGTCCTAAATTATATATTTGACGGAAATTCATTTTTGAGGTCTGGTTTTGGCTATTCAGGGGATATTTAAAAAACATGTTTCAATTTTTCAATATCCTTAGATGTCCTAAGATATCTTAATCAGTTACGAAGTCATGAGAGATGTAATCTTTTATACATTTTCCAGTAAAGATGAGTTACAGGTCATAACACCACTGCAACAGATCAATTATCTTTTGCTGCTTGACCTATAAAGTTCCACAGCTTGTGGACAAATAGTTTTTTAATTAAACAAATAAGCTAGGTATTTAAATGACTTTGAAACAGATATAGTGTTTGTTGGACAGCATACTCAGTCACAAGCATGGTAGAGTACCCTGAATCACCCACCTGATTTAGAGTTCTCGTGGACCACTGGCTTTCTGTCAGCGGTGCCCCAATTGGTTCCTTCAACAGAATGCTTCCTCCCCGACAGGGTAGGAGCCATTGGAGAAAGGGAATTAAACCATCTGCCCTATTTAGTCTGTCTGTCCTCACTAGAAAATAACTGAGGTTGAGGGACAGAAGAAAACAATGAACCAACTCCAAGGTGACAATCTTCCTGGGTATGGGGCCATTGTTGTTTTTTAAATTTTATTAACAAACTCCTACTTTGGGCGTTTGATGTTCAAAACTAAAATGTTATTAAAGTTTGGTGAAAGGCCAACAAAACTGATGACAGCATTCCAACAAACATGTTGTACCTTGACAGGAACCACCATGATGTAATGTACATTGCCACCCAGATAGACTCTAATCCATCTGCCAAACTTTTAATATGGCACTTAATTTAAATTATACTACCATCATAAATTCAATTGTTTTTTTTTATACTTTTGTTATCTCCTTTCAACCATTACCTTTGTTTTAATGGTGTTAACAAGGAGATTACCATGACTTCTATATTCTTATATTGAAAGCAGCAGATTTTAAAGGCCCTTAGTGGCCTATCACTTGTATATTCATTTATTGAATGTAGCTAATTTTAAAGGCCCATAGTAGCTATGTCAATTGGAACCATTGTTAACAGTTCACATAAATGGATTGAACATCAAGTGCCTAACCTTAGACAACCCTACATAAAAAAATCCAAATTATTGGTGCTGAAACCCAGCTCTTATGGAACTCATTATTTACAATCAATTTACACAAGGCTGTCCCCTGGATCAGTCTTACACTCACTGAAGTGTACAAAGAAAGTGATAGATGGAATCCTTGAATTAATCTCAGCACCCCAGGGCCACATCTAAATCCATTGTTCTTTTGCACACCATGCCACCTCAGTTTGGACCCAGCCTTGTGAAAATCAGTCCTGACCCTGCTCCAATGCAAACAGTCCGACTCGAGCTTTTAGACAGGTCCTCCATGAACAGGAACATAAACAAACCAGGACCAGTTGAGCCCTGAATAGAGCTTATCATCCAGGTATTTATTGCTCCAGTAGCACAGTGAGCATGTGAACCACGCCTGGGCATATCCATCACACTAAGGGCATCACAAACAAAGTGATGGACTGTTCAGGTAGGACCGGAATGCTCACAACTCAAACAATTTGTGATGAAGTAATTAACCATTCCAATGTCTAGCAATTTTGTGATGTGCTAACCAACTCTTCCAATGCCCGGCATTACTCATGTCATTGGACAGCATGTCTTCTACTAAATTAATCTACTAATGGTTTTCATGTTTTTTATTGGATGTTTCATATATATAAAATGTATTCATAAGAAGTGCATTGAATACTTTGGGAGGCAAAAATCTGATACAATGCATAGTTATGTAATCCAGATGGAAATTGTAATTCTAACAAGAGGCAGACAATGCAAAATGGAATGTTTGACAAATAGAAAGGGAAGGTGAATTATATTAATTTACAAATTAGAATATATCTCAATAAAATATGAAAATATTTCACAATAGGAGCCCTAAATTAATACAAACTGTCATTATCAGTTACCTGATAACTCATATACAGCATGCAGCTTTTCTCCCTTGGAAATTTTTTACTTTTTCACAGTCTGGGAACACATCCTTTAGCTCATATACATTCAAATCTAATGACAAGTGCTTTTAGATTTTGAAATCAGTTTTTTACTATAAATCAGAGATTGTACTACAAATAGGCTGCAAGACCCCTGTTTGAGCCATGGCACATCTATAAATTTGTTGCACGGGGAACAAACAAGAAGAGAGCGGTCTATTAAATATAATGCACTGCCATCAGGGCAGATATGAACTTGGGCCTGCTCTGTAGGCAATGCTTTATTTAAAGACAGAGCAGCTGTTTCAAGCACCCTCTCTGTCTTTCACAGTGCACCTATCTTCAATTCAAAGGGGAAAAAAATCCCCCTGCAAGGGTATGTCTGTGGGGTCCTTGAGGCCCTCCATTGCACCCTCCGGAGGAGTGCACTAACTGAGCACCTTTTTGTAGAGCACAGTCAATGTGAGTCATTGCGGTCTTTTTGAGGTTGTCTGCCCATGTCCAAAAGGGATCACTGACTTTTGATTCATACAATTTCAAAACACAAAAATATTGAAAAAATTCAATGATCACAAAATCATCACTTCCTATACTTAACAAGTGAAGGCACAAATATTGAGAAAAAATATCGCTAACAATTTTGATTTTGAACTATTTCGAAAAAAAATATCAGATGCAAAAATATTGTTACCTTTAAATTAGGCCTGGGCAGAAATATCATTCTGTTCTCAGAGTTGACGGAATTCAGGAACTCTGCATTACGCATGTGAAGTGGAGTTCCCTCTAAATGCCACCAATCGGCACGTGGTGTACATATATTTCCGTTGGCACGTGCAAGATTTGTTTTGGCACGTGCTGGCAAATGCAACCAGATTTGCCAGCCAGTAGCAAGCTTGAGCAAGATTTTCCAGCAGCTAGCACAGCTTTCAGTCACCAGGGAGTCTTCCTGTGCCATTTGCGTGAATCTGATGAGTGGCCACAGCTGCCTCTTAAGCAGATGCTCTACTCAAGAAGAGCTAAACTCTCTCAAAAACATATTTTGAGTTTATTATCTACTCAAGCATGCCATTCAGTTTGTTTTTTAGTACAAGAAACATTTTTTTTACCTTACTTTGTTTTTCAACAGGAAGGAAGTGCCCCAGAGACTAGAACTTTCTCTTCCTGTCCAGCAGGCTCCTCTCAGTGCTTTGTCCATCTCCTGGTCACTTTTCATTTTGGAATACAGTTTTAGTATTTGAAGGAAATTGTATCAGCCAGATTTTTGTGCCAGCTCAAACAGTGATTGGAGTGGCTTTTGGCATTGTAAGTGTACATGCTAATTTGATCTAAATTGAGATTTGGTACTTGATGCGAACTGGGCACATATGGATATGAATGAGGGTGATGGCTTGGCAACCCTCCTGAGGCACATGTTGTTGTGAGGCACCAGGTGTTTCAACTTTTGGGATGTGGGATGACTAATACTCCAGATTAGCGCTGGGTCTCAGTGCATGAGAGTTATTTGAAGTTATAGCCTATGCATGACGGTTTGGGACAATTGGTTGCCCACTTGGCGAAGGACATTGCCAAAGTTGTACATTTGTAGAAGAATGTGTATAGCATATGCTATTTTTGGTGTCCAAGACGAAACTATAGTGGAGGTTCAGACTTGGGTCCATAGAGTATGTGATAACTGGTTATTTTTACATTACCACACTTGGTAATATATTTATGTGGTGACTTCTTTGAGTGCTCTGATACTCACAACTAGGTGGTGAGTATAGCTATTTGGAAGTGAGTTTATGTTTGATGGTGGATGATTTGCATACCAGTACTAGGTTGTCCTTGTAATAAATATGATCATAAAAGAGATACATGGCAGAGGGAGCCAAATCAGTGCGGTTAAGGAATACATGAATGTATGCAACTGAAACTGATAAGTGTTGATTCTACTTCATACCTAAATTGATGAAACGTTCAGCTTTGGATGGTGAGTGTGCATGGATTTTACTTCCCCTGCATATTGTGGGAAATCCCCAGTTTTTTGCCTTTTTCAAATTAATCAGTTTCCTGGTTTACCTCTGTCATTACCATGCGAAGTTATTTTGCATAGTGAAGTAATTTCCACCTCACAGTGAAAAATGCTTCACTTATATAAATCCAATCAAGCTGTAAAATGTATGAAAATCTTTTGTTCTCTGCACATTTATCTTTTTTTCAGCGTTCCTATCCACATTGATATTTTGCAGGCCAAGCACAGTGAATACTATCTCATTTTTAAGAGCTCTAACTCATTTAGAGCTATTTTGGCGTTAAATAGGGACAAATGTACATAGATTATACCACAAGTGCTAATTTTCATGCAAGTAGAGTAACAAAAAAAACTGTCCAATTAGCCAATGGCCAAATTTAGAATTTGGTTGAAAGGGTACTCCACGAAACGATTTGTTCATCCACCGGATTTACAGGCATTTCAGTATCTCACTGAACTACTCTGGATCTGTGGCTGAGATAGCTCTCTGATGCCTGATGAAGTATGGGCATATGATATGATATGATAAAAATGTATAATGCGCATAAACAATAACCCGCAGGTATCAAGGCATAGTAGCTTTGGATATTTGACCACTTGCCTGATTTACAGGGTATAGTCAAAGGGACAGTTTTCACTGTCTATCACTGCCAGTTAAAACCTGACAGCAAGAGTTAAAATGTTTAAATAACACCCAGGCCATGGGAGGCAAATCTCAGGGTGTACGGGTATGTGGTTTGGATATTTCAAAAATAAACTCCCTCTTTAGGAGTTTGTTTATCATAATCCCAAAACAAGTTTGACAAATGTGCTATAAATTGAGAACAGCCCGTCAAACTTTTAGCATATTGTCAGGAGCCACCGTAATGCTGGTTCCTACTAATCACTAGAGATGTCAGCAGGGCCAGCAGACATATCTAAAATGAAGGATGGGTACTCTCAGATGACTTAGTGAGATCCCCCCGAGCTGTATATGTAAGGCAGTAAAATGCAATAGAAATCACCTGGAAACAGAAAGCCACGAGGGCCTCAATTATTGGGATTTGGCATTGGTCAGCGCAGCAAGTGACCTTGCTGCGCTGCCCTACATCAAAGAGAAAGGGTGGGAATGCACTATATTTATCTAATATGGTGCATTCCTGTCAATTCCCCCTGTGCTGGTGCCATTTCAACCTCCTAGCACCAATGCTGGCACCCTTTCACAATGGTAAAATGGTGCCTGTGTTGTCGGCAGCATTGTTCTTGTGCAGAAAGGGTTTCCTTCTGCACAAAAAAAATCCTAGGATGCTTTGTCCTCTTTCTCTGTGTGGTGCAGAATGCAGCAAACATGGAAAAAGTAAAAAAACAAGGAGGAAAATATGATTTCTGCTTGTTGTGCCTATTCTTGGTAAGAGTAAGGTTTTGGTGCATCCCCAGGTTGACATGGTTTTGTAATTCTGGGGAAGCGTCAAAATTCATGGGTGTTGCGTGGGAACACCCACCGCAACGCCCATGGAATGTCACCCTAGCGCAGAGTACGGCAGTAAAGAGATTTGCGCTGCTTTGCCTTACTCCATATCTATGAGGCCATTCAAAGCCACGCAAAGTGTCTTTGCATGACCTCATAAACATGATTTTGTAGTTTGTGCCGCCGGAGCATTACAAAAGATGATGGCGCAAGGGGCTCATAAATCTGCCCCTGAGTGACCTGTGAATAAGGCCTAAATCGACCTTTAAGTACTATTGTTTACAACGAAAGGATGACAATAGGTGGAACTTTAGATTTACTCAGTTACCTTGAGACTTCACTGGATGAAACTGAGCCGGGTGAGCATGCCTTCCCTGGTCTTGATTGTGAGGAAAACCAAATTAGGAAAAGGAACAGCTGTTAAGTAGAGGAGACTGAACATTTGGTTTTGTTAAAATTATCAGAATTGAAACTAGGTTAAGCCTTGATAATTCAAGGATGTGCTTTAAACAAATTGTTTCTGTGCAATTAATTGCCTTGTCATCAATGGCATCATAGCAACATATCAACTGCCAACCTCCACGCATGTGAATATAAATGTAGCCACTTTAACGTATAAAGTGTGGTTAGATGATGTTAAGCTGCAGATTATTACCAGAAGACATTTAGGGCATAACCTCCTGTTTTCGGAAAGGCAAGGGGAGAAGAGCTGGCATCACTGAGCCTACTATAGGAATCAAGACTATAGTCTAGAAACAATCAAAACTCATTGAGAGGCTAGTTCCCCTAACTATTGATTTTAATTAGGGCTCCCAGTTTTATGGTATTTATTTTTTTGACTTTTCCATCTGTATTTATCCATATTTATTTAGGGTTTTGCGGAGAAATTACGCCAATACCAGTATATTTCCATATTTATTTAACCATAAATTTGCTTTCGTGCTTAAATGCCTTAGAGGTTTCAATGATATGAAAAACCACCGATGATAAATCAATGCACTTATATGAACACCTACACATAATTAGTATCAACCTTGTACATATCTACTACTGTTTATGCCTTTTTACTAACATTCCTTTCTTTTTCTAACCCCCTTGCCAGTCAATCTGCGCAGCCATTTGCTTGCCAGCCCTGTCCGACAACATTTAGAATCACTCAAAAAAGAATCCAATTTCCGTTTTTATCCATTTTTAAAAATAAATACGGACAGAAAAATAAATGAGGTTCTGTTTGTATTTATCTGTAAAAAAAAATTCAAAAATGGAAAACAGGGAGCCTTAATTTTAGTTCCTGTGTTAACATGGGGAAAACACTAAAATGCTTTAAATGCAGTTCCGGTCTTACTGGTATGTAGCACACACCTTTGGTTAATAAGGAAATATATTACCAAAATTATTAAGAAACAATCTTTCTCTCTGGTAAGAGGTGGTGTGTAGCACACACCTTTGTGTAATAAGGAAATACATACACCCTTTGGTTACAAGTTAAGCAACCTTGAAAAAGGGAGAAGAGGCAGGAATAAACATTTACAATACAGCCTTTATATATACCCTAAACCAGAAACAAACAAGTATAGCAAACCTGTCTTATTATTGGAACATTCACTTAGAAAACCCTAGATGGCATTTTCTAAAAGGACATAGAACCTTCCTCCATTAATGATGGCATGCTTCATCATTGGGTTCCCTCTTCATCCAGAAAAGACCTTTCATCTGTCTAGATGGGTTCCACTGGAAAGGGAGTTCTTATAGACCCAAAGTATGGATCCAGCATAGAAGAATTAAATCCATAAATATATGATGATGTGTGCGATCCACAAGTAATTGCATGAAATTGCTTGTGGGGCAACTAATTGATCTTTTAATCTAGTAGTGAATGTCAAGATTAAAACAAGTACCACTTTGTAAAGAATCAACATATCTACTTGCCATTGTTCTTCTGTAGCGATCCTCGGCAAGCACTCTCTCCACAGGACCTCTGGTAGTTGAAAAGGGCCATCCTCCATTTCGACTATTTCCCAATACCATGTTGCCACTTCTTTTTTTATCCGAATGTTTAAAATCAGCTTCTCTTCGAACTCGTTGTGTCGTCCAATTAACTTTTCCTTACCTACCGCCCAACTTTGTATCTGAAGATACTTAAATTTTGCAAAGTTGCGACCCCAAAGTTGCTCGCAGACCGCCCACGGTAGCAAAACTCCTTCGCAGAACAGCTCGCCCCAAACCTGTGGGCCCTCTGTTTTTAATGCCCTAGCTAATACATCCTCCATCCACCTTGGAGCCCCCGGAGCCTCCCAGATTGGTGCAGCCACGCTGAAGTATGGGATTTTTGTCACTCGCCTAATACGGTACCACACCGTAGCTAAGTCTCTTAAGACCTTCAATCTAACTTTTTTAAAGTACTTTGGATCTGCGAATTTATACAGAAAGCCCCGCAAGTCATCCAGAACAGACCTGTCATCTGTCTAGATGGGTTCCACTGGAAAGGGAGTTCTTATAGACTCAAAGTATGGATCCAGCATGGGAGAATTAAATCCATAAATATATGATGATGTGTGCGATCCACAAGTAATTGCATGAAATTGCTTGTGGGGCAACTAATTGATCTTTTAATCTAGTAGTGAACGTCAAGATTAAAACAAGTAATTCTGTATGTATCAGACCACTAAATGATATTTGCATCCCTGGCCACCATGTTTTGGTCACCATAAAGAGTCCCTGGTGAATCTGTCTCCTTCCTCGGGCCCTAAATCTTTCGGTATTGTTGGGTATTCTATACAGTGGAAAGGTATGTGGAAACAAGATTCAGTTTGATCAATTATACTTGGTTGAAAGATATTTTGCTCGACTGTCAACCAAGGGTGATAATACAGGACACAACATACATTAATTGACATTTAGCAATTACACATATGTTGACTAAAAATTCAAGAATCCAAGTCATGTCTATTTATTATTGCAAATGCATAAGTAATCAAGGAAAATATAATGAAGTCAAATCCGTGCTCCCAAGTAAGCCCCTGCATTCCACACTCACATGTGACAGAAATTCAACACACATTTTTAAACACAATAGCAAGGTTAATAGTCCTACCATGTACTATGCAGGTTTTTAACCTCATAGTGACAAATCATTGATGACATTTCCCTGTAGTCTCAGACTACAAACTTGGTACTTGAAGAATTGAGGATTTTGATGTGCTCTGTTATCATGAATATAAAAATCCTGCACATAAATATTTGTAACCTAAGACAGAAAGGGTTGTCAAAACACAACAATCCAATAGTTTCTCAATACTATGCTCTACCTTATTTTGGTCTTGTTACTAGCTGTACCCAGGAAACTAGTTCAGCGCAAAGACACCCACGGGTATAAGTTGCGCTTTATAAATTGTAAAAATAAATAAATAAATAAAGTGTGGTAAGTGATCGAGGACTATTGATTAAAGCATAGTCAATGCAAGCCTTCACTTGCAACAAAAAATAAGTACAAAATCTACTAATCGGCAACACCAATAAGCATCAGCTGCCTTGCTCCCACCATCAGTGTATGCTGTGTAAGAGCAGCCCCTTTTACATAGGAATTAATCCGGAAGAGATAGTAGTTGTAAAATTTCTTTGATTGTATGATCTGCAACAAAGATTGTGTGAAATTCATGTTTGATAGTGCCAGTATGCAGTACAGGTAGCCTGGAAAAAATTTAAGAATGCTGGCAAAATTTAACTATAAGCAATGCTTGATCTACAAATCTGATACACCTAAATTAATTGTCCGAGGCTGCAACAGTCTCTTACAAAGATATATTACATGTTTTAGGGCCTGGAGCTGCACATACAAAGATAGCAGAGGCTTTGTGTAGACAGAAGAAAAAGCAGGGGGGGCTTTAGATTAATTCTATAATGCAACTCTTCAGGACTGGGAAACATGCACTTGTAGTTTGCACTTCATGTGTGTTAGACCTGGCATCATTGGCATGAGTCTCTCCTCCATTTTTTGTCTGTTGGCCTCCTGTGTGTACAATGTTTTGCTGGAAGATTGCTTTGGGCACTGTTCCACTGCTGATCAGTGCCACCGTGCAAGTGCTCCCTATGTTAAAAATATACATTGATTAGTGATTCCATGATTGGCATATTTGTCTTACTGGTCAGACCCTAGTCTAGTGCACTGGGTGTGCCAAGGGCAGGTAAGACAAGTGCTGCTAGTGGGCTTGCAGCACTGGTTGGGCCACCCACAGGAGCAGCTTGTAAAATATGTCTCTGGTCTGCCATTGCAGAGCTGTGTGCAGTCCCTGACTGCCATGTCGACTTGGCAAGTAAACCTACTTGCCAGTCTCTAAACCTTCCCTGTGCAACATTTCAGACACCCCTATGGTAGGCCCTAGGGCTGGGTGTATTGTTGGTAAAACGTAGGTCATGTCCTGATGTGTGTGGCATGACCTAATAGTGAAGTACAGCCATTTTCGTGTTCACTATTGAAGAGCTACCTGCCTTGTATAGCCCAGAATGAGCAGATTGATTATTAGCCCCATTAAAATCTTATCTTACTCAGGGAGCATGGTAACGGTTCGAGTTTGGTGTCCCTGAACTCAGGATTCAATAACGCATCCATTAGAGTGGATGGTTTTTAGATTCTGTGTTTGAAAATAACCCTGTTAGAACGTGGCTATTTTCTTGTCCAACTATCTACAGGTCTCTGCTGGTTTGGTGTGAGTGACAGGGGCTGGGTGGCTCCAGAGGTCTGAATGAGTCAGTGTGAGGCTAATGCAGCATTTATATTTAGAGTAGTTCCTAGTAGCCTGCCCTGCCTGACACAAAACTGGCTCCACATCCTGCCGGGTGACTGATGACCCTGCCCCTGCCAGTAACAATGTGGGCTCCACCTCCTGCAGGGCTACTGAGGGCCCTGCCAGTGACAATACTGGCTCCGCCTCCCCCTGGGCAGCTGAGGACCCTGCCCTGCACGATGAATCGGTTAGGTGTCTCTGCCCAACGACACCCACAACAAACCTGAGATGGGGGGAATATCCCTGCTTGGACAAAGAGAACAAAGCAGAAAAGGGGTATAACAGAAGGACCCCTGAATCAAAAGATCAGATCACTTCTGGACAAGGAAACCTCTACCGAGAACAAGAAGCCTACAGATCCAAGGACTTGCCTACCCCTCCTGCCAGTGTGCTGTTTGCTGGGGTGAAGTTGCTTCTTTATTTTTGCCAAGGGAAAGGAGACAGGAACTTTTGGTGTGTACTCTCAGCTTTGGAAGAAAATCTCCAAGGGCTGGAAATAGTGCCAGCCTCCTGTTGAATTCACAGGGCCAAAGGGCTTCACCCTCTTCTGCTTGCTTGTGCTGGAACGTGGTGTTTTCAGTGCGCAGAAGAAACCTGCACTCTCGGAGTCGACGGTCACCGCTGAATCCAGCTCGACACAGTGAGTAACGGCTCCAGTGTCCTGAGCCTTCGACGCCGCCCCCCCCTCGATACCAGTAGCGACGCCAGTGAGAAGCGAGTTTGGCTCCAGCTCTGAGTGGCACTATCTCGATCCCGCTGCTGGTGGCATCGACGCTGCGCCCCCCCCCTTTTCTCGACACCGTGAGCGCTGCTCACTCTGACAACAACGGCGCCGTATCCTGCTTTGCCACCGGGAGCGCTGCTCCGGTCTGACACCTCTCGACGCCGCTGCGGATCGCACCGACCCCGAGGCTCGATTAATGCCGACCTCTCGACGCCGTGGATCATTGTGTTTCTTCATTTTCAAAGGTTGTGGGGTTTATTGCAACTCCGGGCTCGACGTAGCGCTCCTCGCAGTCGACGCCGAACCTTGAGAATCTCGTAAACTCGACGTTGTGTGACTCCTAGGGGTTACATTGTTGCCAGAAACCCGTTTCTAAGAAGGATACTTACTTTTGTGCTAAAGAACTATTCACTAAGAAGAAACTGTACCTGAACTATTATTTTTCCTCCCAAAGAGTATTTATTCAGATTGTGGTATATTTTTGTCGATATTTGGTCTTGTGCTAAGCCTTATATAAAAACACTTCTTTTTATAATAACTCCTTTGTTGTGTCCGTTTGTAGTGTATTCACTTGATTACTGCCGGGGGGTCATCAATGCTTAATACACTGCCTCTAAGATAAACCGGTCCGCTCTGCCAAGCTACCAAGGGGGTGAGCGGGGGTTATCTGAGTGTGTAGTCCTCTTGCCCTGACTAGAGGAGGTGGGTTCCTATTAGTCAGAAGTGTATGCCTCTGCCAACTAGAGACCGCTGATTCTAACCGTGTGTGAATATACCATATGTGGGATTTTACTTGGGACAGTTGGCCTCACTCGTAAGTACTCCATGTGTATGGTCATACGAGATGTGGAAAGAATTATACAATTGTCTGTCCAAGGGTGTTGGACCTGACATTCTTGGTGTGGTCTGCCCCCAAACATTTTTGCCTACACTTCTCTTGTTTTCAGAAATTGTTGTCATTAAGACTCTGTACACGTTACCACTGCTCACCAGTGCTAAAGTGCTGGTGCATACTCATGGTAAAACGTGCCTACACCTTATTGTCAGATTTAATGTACTTGTACCTTCTCTAGCATATGGCACTACATGTGCACAGGACCTTTGAATTAAATGCTACTAGTCGGTCTGCGGTACAAAAGGGGGTGGTGATGGACGGAGCATCTGAACCAATCAAACACTCACACCCAGTCAACAGATCTGGGTTTAATCCATCACCGTTCTTTAGCCCACTCTGCCACCCCAGTTCAGACATGGCCATATGCAAATCAGTCTGACCCTGTGCCTCATGGGAACAGTCCAGCCCGAACTGCCAAGTCATGCCTTCCGTGGACCGGATTCAAGCTTCCTAGGACCGGTTTCTTGCATTACAGCCGTCTTCAGCCAGGCTTGCTTGAATCCAGTGGCAAAGTGAGCAAGGGACTCACGTCTGAGCATACCCTGCCAACTTATGGCTAACAAAGCAGGCTGCAGCCCTCATTGTGCTGATTGTTATTATTATTATTATTATTATTATTCTTTATATGGCACACAAATCTTATCTTAATCATCAAACATGCAGAATCATCAAACTAAAATAGCCAGGTTTTTAATTTTTTCTTAAAGATCATGAAAGTGGGACAAGCCAGCAAATCTTCTGGTAGTGCATTCAAGTATTTGGGGGCCAAATAGGAAAAAGCACGTCCACCCATCATAGCCTTTTAATTCTCGGGATTTGGAGGAACTTATGGCCACTGGATCTTAACTGCCTGGTTGGAATGTACCACCTTAGTTTTCTCATTAGATATTTTGGTCCTAAACCAACCGGGGCTTTGAAGACCAGACACAAGAGTTTAAAGACTGCTCTTTTCCTCATCTGAAGCCAATGCAACTCACTCAGTAATGGAGAAGAGGGAGAGCGTGCAGGCTTATTCAGAGCTAGGTGTGCCGCCGTGTTTTGCACGACTTGAAGCTTAGAGAATAAGTCTTCCCTCATCCCCACCAGCAGGGCATTTCCGTAGTCAAGTCTACTAACTAGAAGTGCCTGTATCAGAACCTTTCTAGTGGAGAGAGTAATCCTTGGAAGATCTTTTTTAGCATGCGCATCAATCCGGAGCATTTGCCAGATAGAGTTTTCACATGCTCCTCCATGGATAATTTACAGTTGATTAGCACGCCCAGATTTTTAGCCCATTTTTTGGAGGAGGAAACTTCTCCGAGTTCCGCCGGCCACCATTCCTCAGTCCATAAATGCTCAGCTTTCCCGAACAGTAGGATCTCAGTTTTATTTGAGTTAAATTGCAGGAAGTTCTTTTTAATCCACGCGGCAATTTTTGTCATACATAGCTTGAATCTGTCTCTAGTCAGTCCTGGATCCTTCTCTATGGGGACGATAATCTGCGTATCGTCGGAGTAAGAGATGGTATGAAACCCACACGATTTAAAAACAGAGGCCTGACACGACACGTAGATATTGAACAGCATGGGATTTAATACAGAGCCCTGGGGCACTCCCTTGTCCAGAGTTGTAGTCCTGAACACAAAAGTGTACATTTTTACACATTGAGATCTTTCAGAGAGGAAGCTCTGTATCCAGTCCAAGGCCCTCCCCATGACGCCAATCTCTCACAGTTTATCTAATAGGATTCTGTGAGATATGGTGTCAAAGGCCGCTGATGAATCTAAAAGAACCAGCATAGTGTGGTTCCCTTCATCCAATAGAAACCTCATCATATCTGTTACCTCTGTTAAGGTGGACTCGGTGCTGAATCCAGCCCAGAAGCCTGACCATGAGGGGTCAAGGAGGTTATGCTGTTCCAGATAATCTGAAAGTTGACGGGTCACCAGGGACTCCATAATTTTTGAACATCCTGGAAGAAGAGAGATGGGCCTGTAATTTTGTAAGTCCTCACGATCTGCTGAGGATTTCTTAGGCAAAGGTTTAATAATGCCTTCTTCCATTTCAGAGGAAAAGAGGCAGTTGTTAAAGACAAATTAAAGATTTCCTTAATTGGGTTGACCAGTTCCAGCCCTAAATCAGACATGATGTGGAGAGGAGCCACATCAGCCGGAGAGCCTGACTTGATGTGTTTTAGCAATGAGAGGACTTGCCCCCTCGTTATGGTTGCAAAGGTTTTCAGTTTCGGCTGGTAAGGCTTATCTGGGACCGGGATTTCTGCCATATACTCCAGATCTTGCTTGAAAGAATTATAGATGTTATCTAGTTTACTTGTGAAATGCAAAGCTAACTCGTCGCAAAATTTTTGCGACAAGGGACAGGCAAGATTGCTGGCTCTTGGAGTTATAAATTTCTTAAGGACTCTGAAGAGTTCTTTAGAGGAACCCTTGGCTTCATCTATTCGAGTGGCTAGGTGTGATCGCCTTGCTATATTACAGTTAATGAGATAAGCTCAGTGTGATTTGTTATAGGCCAGTCTGTCTTCCTTTGATTTTGTTTTCCTCCATTTACGTCCTCTAACTCTGCATACGGCTTTCTCTGACTTCAGACGGTCAGAGTACCAAGGTGCCGGAGTAGGTCTTTCATATATGATTTTTGTTTTAATAGGGGCTATAATATCAATGATGCTGGGATTCTCATACAGACTTTTCCTTACCAAGCCTTATAATCCCTGGCCGACTGGATATCTTTAGTCTGCAAAGAAGTGTAAAGGGAAGTTCTCTATTTTCATACTTATGACAATTTCCCTAAGACCAGATACATCTCAATCCAAAGGACCACTGACTACAAAATAAAGTGTAAAGATGTATTACAAATCCAAAAATAACTAAATATACAAGCACCTCAGCAAGAGGTTCAAGAAATAAACTGGCACTAATACAAACATAATCCTATGCAGGAGTCTCAGACGACTCAGAATAAAGAGCAATGTAAGTTCAAGAAGCATTAAGCAAGCAATAACAGTTCCCACTGGAAGTCTCGACTGCATCTGCTACAAAGGGAAAGAAAAGATTAGTCTATCCCTACACTAACTTTAAGGTGACATCCTGACTTAGCGTATCTCCCAGGCAAGAGAAAAAGGTGTCAGCTGTGAAGGCTCCATAAGAAGCACATTCACTTCTTCAAGGTAAGTAGCCCAAGCTACTGAGCTCATTCTAAGAGGCTCCTTAATTTCTCCTGCCTAGTTCCCACTGAGACCCCTGTCTAACTGCATTTCCAATTGGACTGCCTTAGACAGGACACAGTCTGACTCAATCTGACTGCAACTGCAACTGAGATTGAGACTCTTCCCTCTGGGTGCTTTCCCTAATACAAAATCCCAAAACAGTAGGCATGCCTCAGGCAGGTGCAGCCCTTCGTACTTTTCCATCACAGATCCATCTTCTTCCAAAAACCACTGCTGTGTCCTTGGGTCCCAGGCACCTTCTCCGCCAAATGTTGCAGTTACGCATACCAGTAGACTCCCTTTGCTCTCTCTCCTACCAACCTAACTCCTAAAACAATTGATTATTCTACCTAACAAGCTACATGGCCTTGCACCTGCAAGAGAAATGCATGAGAAACAATCCTATACATGCTCTAAGTTACATTTCGAAATTCAACTGCAAACAGGAGCCTTTTCCCAAGGAAACATTCAACCCTGCCTTTCTAGTTATGCTAAGAAAACTACAGTTAGGCCACTGCTGGCAATTTCATATCTCACGCCTCTACACTTCCAAATGCATTTCTAATACAACATAGGCATTACATTTAAACCATTCTAAAGCAATATTTCATTACATTTCTAAACATTATTCCTTCTCATGTTAGAGCATCACGCGTATCTTTAATAGGCAACCTATACATGCAACTTTTAATATGGCACGTTCAATCTAATGCAACAATTTAAACACAAAGCAATAATTTCTACATTACCTAAGGCATAATCTCGAATCTGTTACTAAATTAGTTCTTTAAACAATATAAGCACACAACTACATATTGCACTGATCCCCGGCCTAATACTACATTATAAAATCACACAATAACATGGCCCTCTAAATATGTGGGTGCTGACTACTTGGGATTATGGTGCACCCCTACAATTTTCAGAATATCATGGCGCTCTATCAGTGCCACCTAGTAAAGTAGCACTCTCAAAGATATCCTAGGCCTGCCATTGCAGTACATATAGCAGTTTTGAACTGCCAATTTGATCAGGCAAAATAAACTTTTTGCCAGGCCTAAAACCTTCCTTCTTAAAACACCGATAAGGCAGTCCCTAAACAGCCCTCAGGGCAGGGTTTATATTTAAAATCTTGAATGTGTGTTTTTCAGTTTTATACGTCCTGGAAGTGAAAAACTCCTAAATTCATTTCCCATTACTGTAAGGTCTATCTCTCCAATAGGATTGAGTTGGTTTGCTTTATTACATTAAATACATGCAAATTTTTGGTTGGAAACTGATAGTAAGTTTATGTTTCCATTAAAATGAAATTTATTGTAATTTAAAATTAGGGGTGGGCGGAATTTGCGTAATCGCGTTATGCAAATCTTCGCAAAACAGTAAAAAAATCTCTGCGAACACGCAGAAATTCAGTGAACACGCGGAATTGCTTGTTCGCTATGCTTTTTTCCTGTTTGCAATTGCTGTTTGCGTGCTCGGGGGGAAATATCGCGCGAACACGCATTTTGAGAATGCGAACAAGCAAAACAGTTTGCGAAGTCGCGGAAAGCAGAATTTTGTGCAATTTTGTGTTCTCCGCGGAACGCGAAATTACCCAATTTCCGCAAATCCCGCGAGCGGAACGGAATTTGCCGCCCAGGCCTATTTAAAATCCTCTTCAATAGTCAACTGTGATTTTAAGTCACAATTCTCAAAATGCCACTTTTAGAGAGTTGCCATTTGCCTGCCCTAAACCTTTTTGTGCCTCTGCTTTTGTCCTGTGTTGCATGACTGTGAATATTTCTGCTGTTGGGGTTTGTGTAGACAGTGAGACAAAGTGGACCAGGTGTCGGTAGATTAGGCAATTTTACCAGGATTGCTAGGGGAGGAGCTTTTTCCTTGTCCAACTTACATTTCAAAGAGCTGCCTCTAGCACATGCACACACACACACACACACACACACACACACACACACACAAAGGAACCTGACACTAGTCTTTTGTTGCCCTTGACTTCTTGGAGCTTTGACAGGGCAGCAAAGAACTCTCCAACCAGATGTGTGGGTAGCCTAGAAGACTGCCCCACTTCAAAGAGTGGCACCAGGTATAAATATTGGAGCCTCAGAGCAACCCTTCAATACACTTATGGACCTGTAAAAGACTTCGGAAGGACGGTCTGGACCCCAGAGGCCTGGCCTGCTGCTGAAGGCCCGCCATGCTCCCCAGAGGACTGCCCGCTGTTAGAGGCCTATATTACTGCTTGAACGCAGGAATACCAGAGTGACTCCAAGGGCTAGTATGCTGGGCTTCTCTCGGAACTACAGAGACATGACTTTGTCTAGAGACCTTGAATCCTGCACCTGCCCTCTATTGGAGTGAGCAATGGTATCCTGCCTCGTCGCGCCCTCTTTGACTCCAGCTTGCAATTTTGTTCCACTGGAGGTTTTTGACTTCTAAAAAGTTGTCTGAGTCCAAAGGTAAAAATCTTCAACGAGGTCTATGGTGGCATGCTCCTCTTCGAAGATGACAACCTCCTCAGCCTGGAAATCTGGCTTCTCCCACTTGAAGCTTTTTCCCACCATGAACGACTGCTTTACCGCTACTTCATCCAACGCTTCCAGACAATAACGCCTCCTCCTCTGATAAAGGTGACTGCCACCCCACTGTACTCTACCTTATCCTGGACGTTTCGTTACCATTTCTTCTATGTCCAAAGGTAAGCAGAGACTGGGTTGAATCCAGCTCATTTATCTGATCCACACTCCAGCACAGTCAGCCTTAGCTTTTGACATTGCCCTGGTCTTGTGCGACCAGATACCTGCAGTTGGCCCTATGATCTTTTGGATTTTTTTTTTGTACTAAAGAAATCTAGAGCTCCTGTTCTACTGCTTGAATTTAAATCCTTTTGGTGTCATTTTATTTATTAAAAGTGCCTCTATTTTTCTAAATTGGTTTGGGATTTTTCTTGTGAAGTGTTTTCACTGTGTTAGTGTTTGAGTGCTGCATAAATACTTTACACTTTGCCTCTAAGTTAAGCCCTACTCTTTTCGTGCCAAGCTGGAGGGTGTTAAGCTCAGGTTAGTTTACTGACTTTTGTGGTTTTCCCTGGCAAAGATTGTAGTGTTTGCCTGAGTAAGGTTCTCACACCTCTAAACCCAGTTTCTTACATAGGGTAATTGAGCCCAATATTGACTTCCTCATTTTCTGCCCCTATTCTAATAGACAGAGAATGATCTGCCACCTTTCGTTGAATGGGACACAGCGATGTAGAAGACTAAGGACACAATTTAGAGTATGGCAGATATGGTACACTATCACAAGAGCGACAGGATACCTCTTCCCACCAAATCATTGCCTCATTTAAAGAGCGACAGTCCTAAAGTCGTCCATCAACGGAGCACCCATTTGCTCCATTGAGGGAATACATTCTCCGCTAGTGTAGGAGCCATCAGAGGAAGGACCTTACACCTTCTGCCATATTTAGGATGGGAAGCAGTGGCAGTTCATAGAGGGAGTGCTGCGGACGGTGGGGCAGGGCGGGGAAGGGGCAGGCTGGGGGTAGTGAACTCGGACATACGACGGACAGGAGTAATGTAAGTAATTAAAAAAATAAAACTATGTACCTTGCACTCGCTGCATTGCCAATTTGTCGATGCAGCGAGCGCAAGGTAAATAGTTTTATTTATTTAGTTACTTGCTTTACTCCTGTCCGTCATATGTCCGAGTTCACTACCCGATCACCCTATCCGCCCACTGCCCCACAGCACTCCCTCTGCGAGCCGCCACTGGGGAGAAGTGTAATAATACCCTTTTTCATGTCTCTCAGTGCTAGTTAAATGCTGGCAGTGAGGTTCAGGAAAAAAGAATAATATACTTGCCATCCCGAGGAACACTACTCGGGCCGCCAAACTCTTAATCAGGTCATATCGTCCTTCTTTGCTCCGGGAAGAGCTGGTGGCACTAGATGCTGTGGCGCAATTCCTTAAAATGATTTGGAAACGGCATTCACTATGTTCGAAACTGTGCAACGAGGCCTGGCCATGGGTCAAGCTGTTGAACGTTCTTAGCTTTTTTTATAATATCGCGATAGAGTGATTGTGCATTTATCTACTGATGTGTTACACCTTTGATATTTTAGTTACCACTTTAACAAGCGACTTTTGTATCGCTCTTGTTTTGAACTTAAGAGAGTTGAATGAATCATATTTACTTTTCTTATTTTTATTGTATAACTAATGTTTTACATGTATTTCATACCAGAGAATTGAACTGTGATGTGCATGCATCCACGCAACACTCCTTGTCAGAGGCAACATTCCTTTTGGTTCTCGAGACTTATGCATGCTTGCTAGATGTAACCACCTCTAATAAATAATTAGCGCAAACCCCCACAGCCTATTAAGACTATTAAGCCAATTTTCCTTAAATCTGCCTTTGTTCTTAAAGCTCGTTCCTTTTCTTTAATTGTAATTCCCGAGTCTCTACAATCCACAATGTTCTGGTGTTATGCGTCTGAAACCATGCTTAGACTAATATATAGAACACATTAGTCGGCTAACAGCATGAATTCCTTTGGGCAGTTTATTGTTCTGCATGATTTGTGATCATTTCATTCCCTTGTTGCCTGGTGAGTTTTCATGGAAATGAGGCATGGTATCTATTAATTATGAAAATAGATATTTGTTCTTCTGACAGAAAATATCTAAAAATGTAATCCATTTACCTTCAGGCATTTCTTCACACTCTATTACACATTATACTACATTAGTTATGAACCTCATATAATATGACTATGTTACTTATTTTAGCGTTTGGAGACTTGTCGTTTTCTCACACTCAGTGGGATGCTCTAAGCAGATGTATGTTTACATAAATAGGTTTTTTGTGTTTTGTTTTAAATTGTTTATTGCGTGTGCACCATGCTTTACTGAATGAATACTTTACTGAAATGTTGAACATTCTGATATGCTGATTTAAAGTGTATCATAACTGCTTTACCTCTGGAGAAAGAGGGCTTATTTATTTTATTTCAAGAGTTACCTGTAAGTATATATTTATTTGGTTACTTACTCACGTCTTCATTAATTTACTGTTTTTAAGTCCATGCCTGGACACACCCTTGGCTACTTAGGGTGTGGCATGGTGGGCAAAAGAACAATTGGTAGGATTGCTACCCCGAGCAATTGCCAGTGGATAGACCTAATGCCCGCAATCTCCCAATACCTTTTGTGTGTTTGATGTACTGCCCTAAATGGGCATGTGTAGGCCAAGAAGTAGGTCCCCTGCTCACTGTGCCACTGGAACCAAGCTACACCCAACTGAAGAGCCCCAATCAGGTCAAAGCCCGTCTTGTTTTGCTTTTGTACTGTCTCAGGGAAGACCTGGCTTGGCAGTTCGTGCTGGATTGTTTCTATCGGAGCAATGTCAAGCCTCATTTGCACGTGGCTCAGTCTAATCAGAGGTGGCATGGTGGGCAACAATATGATGGGTTGCAAGCCTACCCCAAGCAGTTGCAGTGTTTTGACTTATTGCAAGCATCCGTCCATCACCTTCTGTGCCTTTGATAATATGTCTGCTATATATAGTCAAGCAACTAATTTGTATCTATTTCTGAATTACATTGTTCTCGAAGAAGCCTATCTAGCATGGGCCGACTAAGGTCACATTTCTTCTCGAGTCTTCCACCTGTTTGCATTTTTACATTAATTTACAATGGTTCACTGCAGTTTTTTCTGGCATCTCAGAATGACATTATAATATAGGGGGCTGAACCAATATACTCAAAGTAGTGGGATAGTATTCAGTTGATAAGACTGCATGGTGCGTTTTAATCCAGTGCTCTGATTTGATGAAAATGTATTTCTTTTGCTCACACCATGACAATCTCCCATACTCCCCAAAGAAAAGGAACCATACCAATGAATGAGTGGTCACTAATAGTGTCTTGGTCTCAGATTTTATAGCTAGGCTTGAACACCAAGGTAAACCACCAGCAAAATGTAAACAGAAATAATAAATGAAAATAAATTTGAAAAAAGTCATAAGCTAAATGACTCAAATATTAGGAATATTGTCAAAAGGCTCTGGAGATATTACATTTAAAAAATCATTCCTATTACATACAATAAATATTAAAAACAAATGTTGGTAATAAAGAGGAAAGCACTTTAAAAAATGTCACAGTCTCCTCATCTGTTGACAGACCAGGACATAGTGAGGCTGTGACATTAGTGCATATGGACAGAGAGCTATCTGTACTTGTTGCATTCAAGGACTTTACCTTCAGGCTTAAAAATGTCGGAAAGGAGGGTTCAGTTAAGGTCAAGCAAGGAGCCTGTATTTGGGGAGGACAAATCAAAACAAGATACATCAAATTGGACAGCTTGGTGTGGAAATAACTATTCTATTTGTGATATAAATCCTATTAGGATACAGTATTTTTTTAGATGGGTGCCACAGATTACACTCTATCCTGAGTTGTCAGAAATGGTATGTTTTTTTCTGATAATAAAGTGCCTAATTTAAAGTATGGCAGAGCTGAAACCATGCCGACAATTGGTGAGGCAACCACATGAGCTCATGGGAGGCAAAGCAATAGGTTGCAACAATTGCACTGGCTCCACCGTCAGAAACCTTTCACCAGCTGGGTAACTGGCGCAGGGCTGTCGGTCAATATATTCCAGAAGAATTGCTGTATAAGGGCAATCTTTCTCACTTTCATTTCTGAACATCAATTTATCAATATGTTAGGGGTAGCGGAAGTGACATCACATAGCCTTTGACCTGGTAACATCCCAGTAAGTGACACTGCATAACCTTTGACCAGTAATTGTCCAAGGTAAAGGCCCAGTAGCTGTTGCATCCCAATCCTGGGACAGGTATGATCTTACTGATGAACAGTGAGCCAACTGATAGGTGGCCTATGCAAGCTGCACAGCAGTTAGTGCAAGGGCAGATGGCCTCAAAGAATATTTCTGCTAGGCTTGGCAGTAAGCACTTCATTGCTCAGAAAGCAGCTTGCTTGTAGGCATGTTGACATGCATCAAACTGCACATTTATCATAGTTTGCGAGGGATGTCACCCACATCTTTCTGTTACCAGTGGAGAGTGGGGAGATATATTAAAATGCCATGTGCTCATTCCTCTTCTTACTTTTTTGCTCTGACCCCATGTGCTCATTGCTCTGAGTCCTTCTGATTCTATTGCTATGCCACATCCCTCTACTCCCTTCTGCTGCCACCATGTGCTCACCTCTTGACTAGTTTCTGCTATCACTGTGGGTACATCCATGTACTCCCTTCTGTTCTCTCTCACCATACACCCACCCATCTCCTCCCTTCAGTTTTTGTGCTTTGTGCCCGTCATTCCGCTCCCTTGTTTTCTCACTCTGTAGTAATTCCTCTAATCCATTGTGTTGCTTGGTATAATGTGCTCACCCCCTATACTCGTTTCAGCTGCTTTCTGTCAAATACATACATCAATATTGTCCCTTCTCCTGCTATTAACATGTGCTTTTCCTTCTACTCTTTCCTCTTACTTGCTTTTACCATGTGTAAACTCCCAATTCCTTCTGTTGCTGTCACCATATGTGCATTCCTCTACTCCTTCAATTACTTTCATCATGTGCCCTTCCTGCTAGTCACTTCTTTCCTCTTTCACAATATGCCCATCCTCTACTCCACTCTATTTTTATCAGTCACCAGGCTCTGTTTCCCCTACTTAAACATTGTTTTAGCACTCCACTAGCCTGGTTTCACTTCTCTTCACATTGCTGGGCCTGATCACAAGTAAAGATGCTATTTATCGCTCCTAACAGGGTCGGATTGGGATCACAATTCGGCCCGGGCACTGACGAAAAAAGTGGCCCACATTCAAGAGGCGTGGCCCATATTTAAGGGGCGTGGCCCACATTCAAGGGGCGTGCCCTTTCATGAAACACCATTTGCACAGACAAGGAATGAAAGTGGGAGGATACTGTGCTTGCACAGGACACCGGGCCAAGGTGACAATGGCCTACATGCTGAGCAACTAAAAAAAACAGCAAGGCCCCTTTCTGTCACAAAATTATTCCAGCCCTCCAGCACAGGAGCACCTGAAAAGCAGCAAATCCGCTGCTATTACTAACCTACTTAGCCCTCCCCAGACCTTCAGCTCAGGAGCACATGAACAGAGGTAAGGCCCCTGCAATTAGTAAATTAATCAGCCCTCCAGGCCTCCAGGCCTCGGGAAAATGTCCTGGCAGGGGAGCACAAAACACAGCTTTCTGGGTCATCCAAGGTAGCCAGGTAGCCAGGGGGGAGGCTGAGGTGAAGCTGGTGCATGGGAAGTGCCTTCCCAGTGTGTTCTGGCAGTTTGAGTGTTTACCATTTACTGTAGTATTACCTTTGTACCTGTGTATGGTACCCTTTTGTAACTTGCACATGTCACTTTTCTCTGGTATCACACTGTATGCTACCTCTCACTTTTGTTTGCTTTAGATATTTGCACAAATGCCACCATTGCCTACGTAACGTTTGTTCTTGTGCTGGAGTGTCTGCCATTTATTGCAGTATTATACCTCTACTTGTACTTTGTACGCTTTTGTAACCTGCACACATATCACTTTTTCCTCCTGTAATGTACCGATTGCTACCTCATGTATTTTGGTTGCTCACTATTGTCACTTTTGATTCATGTAACTTAACGTTTGCTTTTGTAACTTGTAATTTTTCTCCTCATGTATTATTGCTGTTCCTAGTGTGAAGCGCTCTGACGACACCTTCGGGTAAAGTCTGCGCTATATAAAATCGCATAAATAAATAAAATAAAATAAAAAAATTCCAAACAACACCTGGCCCCCACAGAGACCCATTCTTCCTCGCCCACTATGCCCTGAATGTGAAGGGCTGTGGGCGAGGTGTTAATACTAACACCGTTTCTGGGCTGCATGGGCCCCAGGGGGGCCGAGGTGAAAATGGCTCAAAGGCCTGAGAAACACCTGGCCCCCAGGGAGGCCGATTCTTGCAAACAATCACCCCTCCCCTCCCCAGCCCAGCATCAGCTTGATTGCTTGGCAGGGCAGGGGTGAAGGAGAGGCCACACAGCTGACAATCGCTGTCCGGCCGCACAGCGAGGCTGCTTTCATTTTCTTTGTCTGTCTCCGTGCACTCTGTGGGCCGTTTTTTTTTCTCCCCTTTCCTAGTCTACTCTCTGTGGACTGGGACAGGGGAGAAAAAAACGGTCCACTGAGGCACCGGCCCTTCGGCCCATGCCCGAATGCCCGCCTTGCCAATCCGCCCCTGGCTCCTAATAAATAACGGTACGACTGTGTATATTATTTATTGGATGTGATAAATAACACATATTATGAGTTTCTGGAGAATAATATGCAGATTTTGGTGTTTAATTCACCTAAATCTGCATGATATAGTAAAAACTGTATGCTTTTTCCCTAGTGAAATTTTGCAGGTTTAGTCTGCTGAAATGTAACAAAGTTTGAGGTATTTAATGCATCCGATAATTATCGGATGCATTAAAAAATACTCAACCCGATAGTCTTGACAATTGCCTACCACTTGCCTGTAACGTGCCGCTGCACTACGCAGGGTCTCCTAGGACTCTGCCACCGTCATCGCCAGTTACAAAAACTGCTTCCTGGGCAATTCTGACGCCCGCAACTGTGGGACTACATCTCGCAGCAGCCCCAGTGGCACGCACGCCGCACATGCCGTCACACGTGCCAGCAGGTGCTTAAGAGCCGGCCAGGGCTCCCGCAGTGCGGTAGTCGGGTGGGCCTGTCTGTGCCCATCCGCGATCAAATGAGGCCGGGCTGGGCTCACTCTCTTGGCCTGTGGATACTTTGTGCTGGGTAAACTCCCCATTTTTGGCCGTAAGGTTAGGGTTAATAATCTACAGTTTTATAAGCACCGAACTATACACTTATACAGATGTGTGGAAGATCCAATGAACTGCCATAACATTTTCTCGGACAACAATCAGTCAAGCTGTTAGCATTTGTCTACGTGTATGTTTTCGTGTATGGAAAAGAGCTGTTGCACATATCATTCCCCTTTCTGTTGAGAAACGTTGCACGCTGCACCTTTTCCTCCTGTTGGGGGACAAGAAATTGCCCAGGGACGTTTCGCATTACACAAAGTATTTTGTATTACTGGGTGTAATTGGAGTTTGTGGAGTTCTGGGACTAATTGATTGGTTTTGCCTATGGGTTGCAGTAGTGTTAGAGTGTGTTAGAGTAGAGTAGAGAATCACAGTAATGAATAGGGAAGCTTAGGACAGTTGGCCATGTTGGCACGGTAGTAACCATGGACTCATTTTTAAAGCAGGCTATGTCGGTACTGGATAAAGAGATAGAACAGTGACTAGGCTCTTATCAACATCTTCTGTAACCTCCCATCATTTCCAACCTGCAGGCACAATTCCTACTGCGGATAATAGTGTGTTGACTTACTTGATAATTCATGACTCTTAGACCTAGAATTACCAGACAGTCCAGTAATTTAACCGAACAACAGGTACCCCTTAGTCCCACCATCATAACCATTACTGCCGGAGGGGGGGGGGGGCAAATGCAATTTCTTCTAATAGTGTTGTGGGGGGTGAAAATACTGGTCTCCTTTTAAATTTATCCACTAATAGACCAGTTACTCGTGGGAGGGCAAGAGGGGTGGAGTGTGTTAACCAAGGGCCGGGTGTTAAAAAAAAAGGTTAGCCGCCTGGAGGGAAGGCAAAAAAGTCAAGGGCGGATCTACTTCCTGAGAATACACCGGTAACCCTGGCACTTACTAATGAAGATGTGAAGCTAGTTCTTGAATCCATGCAGAACATGCTTAAAGACATTATGGACATCAAGTTAAGCCCAATTATTCAACGGTTGACCTCAATTGAAAGTAGTATCTTTAAATTTACTAATAGCACCCCAAGGGGGGACGGAGATAAATCCTTTGACGGCTCCTTCAATATGGGATGGTTCAAACCTAGGAACCTTACATACAATCATTCAGAAGAATCCACCCCCCATATCAAGGCAGCCAAGTAATAAAGTGCACTCCAGACTCGCCTCGCCCCCATCTACATCGTATACTTCTATTGACCCAGGTACAACTTTAGGTTCAGAAGAAAGTTTGGGTGCTCGAAGTCAACAAGAGAGCAATATGCATGAGAAGCATAATTCGAAACCTTGAAGAGTTTCGAAACCTTGAAGGATGCCTTGAAGAGTTTTACGTATAGTTTGCCTTAAAATAATTCGGCACCAGAGTCAACCCCTTAAGCGGTGGTATTGGGGAATGTGCCAACTCTCCCCCAAGGTATGAGAGAGGATTATACCCAATTGAAAAACAAGGTACTATATTGGTTAACATGTAATACAGCACTGGGAATAAGGGTGGAGAGATACATAAATATGGTGTGAGGGTTTAACTGGGTGGGTCACTCTCGCAAGTCTTTCCATGGTGACTGTGTCATCATTAATTTTAACCAACCCCACCTTGCAGATAGGATTTTGTCTTCTACTGCTAACAATTCACTATATGGCAATAAGTCGTCAATTATGGCCCTACCTCTAGGCTTCTTCTAAGTTCCAATTGTGATCGGCATGGTGTTATAGGAAAAATGACATCTCTTCATACACTCTAGCAGCTCCCTCATATCCCGAGTCTGAGCCGGTCCCCTAAGGGGTATGCAGTGCCATGGCGCGCCAATTGTACGTTATAGATAGCAAAGAGACCCACAAAATCAACTGTTAAAAAGCCGCCACCACGTCCCTCCCATTCCCTCCCCTTAACCCTTAAAGAATGGAAACAAAAATAAACAATTGCAAAGTACAATAACTATTATTAGGCCCTCCTGTGGGGCCAAAACGACCCCTTAAGGACCAGGGGGGACAGCAGGTCAGAGGACCCCGTCCACACCCGTCCCAGAAAAATCACACATGAAAACATATTTGCATGGCTGAGAAGCAAACCATAAGATGGAACCATGATATCGGTAAGTTATCTGCAGTGGTGAAGAAAACATATAGCCGTACCCCAAATAACAGTATATTTCTAAAGGCAGTTATGGTGACAGTCCTCAATCCCGCCTTGCTATGCAGAAAAAACAAAGGGAAAGCAGCTTAGATCTTACTTATAAAGCAGACAAGGTCCATATCTACCCCACAACTTGCATAGAGGGCTGAGGTCCCAGGTAGAGGGGCAGCAGAGGGGCCAGGAATGAAGAATTGCGGGCAGAAGCTGTTCACTGACGGTTGCCACTGAGTGTGTCCGGAGACGTCGGCCCCTATAGTAATTAGTCCGAAAACTGTGAGGTTCAGTCTCATGGTGCAATCTCTAAATGGTCATCTGTGGCCCCTGCGCGCTCCTACAGACCAGGTGGAAACTGACGTTGATCTTTGGGCAGATTCTCCATTTTTACCTTGGGTGGGGTCAACCTCCACGGAAGGGAGGCACAGAAGATCCAATCCTTCCTGTAAGTCAGTGATGTGGCGTTGCTTGTTCTGAAATTCGAAACTGAGTTCAAACGGGTAGGTCCACCTGTATCTAATTATGTCGTCTCAGAGTTTAGTGGTGACGGGTCTGAGTAGTTGTCTCCTTGCCAAAGTAGATGGTGCCACATCCTGATATATGGTACAAGAGTGACCTTGAAAGGAGATGGAGTCCTTCATCCTGGCCGCCTGGAGGACTGCCTCTTTAACTTTATAGGAGTGGGATTTTGCCAGGATATTGCGGGGCCTTTTCTTCGCGTCGTTCTGTACATTCCTCACACGGTGAACTCTGTCCAATTTTATTTTAAGTGTTTGCGGAACCAACACCTCTGCAAAGAGACCCACCAGGAAGGCCTCCAGATCAGGCCCTTCCGCACCTTCCTCCAGGTCCCTGACCCGTATGTTCTCCCGTCGCGCTCTATTTTTGAGGTCCTCTGCTTTAAGCTGTGTCTGGTGTAGCTGTTTCTTGAGTGTACACACATCGTCCCGTAATTCAATGGAGAGGTGTTCTTGTTCTTGGTGCTGTGTCTCGAGGTCCAGTACTCTAGTGCCCACAGAATCCACATCTTGCAGCAGGGAGGACAAGCGCTCCGTCAAGTCTGACCACAATTGATCCATGGAGGATTTGAAGTCTTGGCTGATGTCAGAGGGTAATTCAGATTTAAAATCTTTGAACAAGTGAGGGCCATTGCTGCCGATCCCGCATTCCCTTGAAGAGTTGATCGTTTTTCTGAGGTCGCGAAAAAGTCCGATATCTTGTTTGGCGTCTTGCTCGTCGACTTCTTAGGCGGCATATGGCTTAGACCACTAGGGCCATGCAGATCTGCCAACGGAGAGGAGAGTATACCGCGTTCCGACTAGGGTGCGTCATACAAAGGTGCTTAAGAGCGGGCCCCAGAGCTGCAAGGGCAGCACCATTAGAATAGTGGTGGCCTTCTGCTATGGACTCACTGGCGCTGTAGCTTAATACTCCAGTAGGGCTGACTTCGCCACATGGGAGTGAGATCCTCAAGTGATAATTAATGTCTCTAAAGAACCTTCTTAATCGTGAGGAACAGGACAAGGAGTCATTTCCTGGAAGGAAACAGGGCCCCAGACTGTGGCATCCATTCTCTAATACCGTCCAGAGGTGCAGGACATGCAGGCAGTGAGCAGTGTTGCGCGGTGCTTTCTATGGCGGTGGGGGCAATGTGTCACTGTATTAATGCAGGCAAGGTTGTGGCGACCGCTCTCTTAAGTCCATAAATCAATTGTGGGTGGGCACTGGTTCCATGGAGTCTGCCAATAGAGAACTGTTACTTGCATCCGTAGATGAGCCGTCTGGTGGAAAGGCACAGGAGATTCTAGGCCCAAAGATATCAGTGTCAGCAGCGGCCGCCATTTAGTGAAACGAGGCTGCCACGTTGAGGTCAGGCAAGCGTGGCTAGGGAAACATTTAGCCGTACTGATCCGCAGAGCTTGTCTCCACAATTGCCCCCAGGATACTCGCTACCTCTGGTATGACTCTGCTCCCATCAGGAGGGGGTCTGGCGCTCATATAGCCAGCAGGAGAGCTGGGACGTTTCCCGTTACAGCAGGGCTCCGGTCACCATTTTCATCACCACTTTTCCCCTCAGGGCAGCAAGGAGCTGGACGGGACAGTCCTCGTGGAGCTCAAGACATAAAATCTACCTCCGCCGGTGCATCACATCATCTGGTAATGGTGGGGTCTGTTTTCGGCATCACTAGTTACGCACTGCTGCCTTTTTTGTTCCCGAACAGCGCGTGGACCGGGAGCCGAGGCGGTCTACGTCCGATTGGCCCCATCCATTAATTTTAACTGTTAGACTACATGAAATACCCCAGGCAGGGCCATGCCTAGCACCGACCATAACAATGCAGGGAGAAAATGGCATTTCGATTAAATGGTCTGGCATAAATCCAAATGCATTTGTGGAGACATTGCTGATCGATTATAATAAGGATGGAGAAATATGTAATTGGGGGGATTCAACTAATAACCAGATCCTTAGGGCTTCTGTAACATTACTTCTTTAACTTCCCAGGGGTTTAAAAAAAAGAGCAGTAAGAAGAGGAAGAAAACTGTTAGCTGGTTTTACTCAGAATGTACATAAGCAAACCAGCAATTAAGAAATGCTCTCAAAATCAAACCTAGAGATAGAGAACAGGTCAAAAACCGTAGGATGATATATAAATAGACCATGGATAAGAGAAAGAGGGAGATTCGAAATGAGGCATGGGAAAAACTGATGCAGGCTGCAAAAGGGACTCATCTCTCTTTTGGAAAAGGATAATACACCCCTACTTTAAAGATAGTGGTGCCTTAAAAATGTAACATTTAGTATGGCCTCAATACTGGATAAGTCACTTCACAAAGGTTTTTAATTCAGATAAGGAATCTTACATTCACCATTAAATAGTGATCCAAATGGTACTTCCCAATTAACAGATAAAAATGATAATTTTATAATTAAAGAAACCCCAAATATGGATCCTATTACTCTTGAGGAAGTAATGTTAGCCCTGGAAAAAAGTGCAAACAGAAAAGCACCCGTAGTTGATTGGGTTCCCATAGCTATTTCCAAATTCAAAATAAGTTTCTGGGCCCCTTGACAACTAAAAATATTTAATACTATCGCTGAGGGCCTGATACCGAGAACATGGACTGAAAGTATTATAGTCCCGATATTTAAGAAGGGTAACAGGAGTGATGCAAAATGTTATCGCCTAATTTCTCTCCTCGATACAACTTCCAAATCGATGGGCAGAATACTGCTGGTAAGGCTGGAATTGTGGGTAGGGGAACAAAATATTCTTACTGAAACACAATATGGCTTCTGTAGGGAAATGTGGACAATAGAACAGTGTATCAATTTGCATGTATTGATTGGTAAATACACAATTGCAAAAAAGCGCCACTTACATCTTTGGTTTCTTGACCTCACCAGCGCTTTTAATTTGGTAAATCATTCTAAGGTGCGGCAAACCCTGATTCATATGTCATCGCAGCAAATGACATTGTTGTATATCTCTCACAAATTTATAGTCGCTTGAGAGCCAGAGCACGCTATGGGTTAGATACAGAGTGTACAACAAGTTTTAGGGTAACCTTGGGAATTAGACAGGGATGCATGCTTGCCCCTCTTCTTTTTTCATCCATACAAATATTCTAAAGAGAGAGACCAAACCTTTGAGGCGGGTAATCTCAGTAACCACAGCACCAATCACAACACCCAATACAGCGTTGGAAAGGGCAGTTGCAGCAGAAAGACATAGGCTATTCATACGGCCACCATATACATTAAAAAAAATTACATAAAAAAAGAATATTACAATTTCAATATTTTAAAAAAAAAACATTAAATGTATATTAAAAATATATAATGTAATTTAAAAAAATTAAATATCTAAAAATAAATACTTTAAAACAATGTAGTAAATTAGTATAAAAAATAACAATTAATACATTTAAAAATTATCATTTACAAAACCTTTGAAATTCACTGAAAAAACCATAGGTTTTTGCCACGTTATAGTTAGGAATTAGCATTTAAAAAACCTTTGAAATTCACTGAAAAAACCATAGGTTTCAGCCACGTTATAGTTAGGAATTAGCATTTAAAAAACATTAGAAATTCACTGAAAAATCCATAGGTTTCACTCATGTTATAGTTAGCTGGACATTTCACTCATACAAAACCATTGAAATTCCCCCGTTATAGTTAGTTCAGCTGACTATAACTCGCGCGCCCGCAATGCACTGCTGATGAAGTCACATATTACATCACTCATGACATGGTCAGTGACATCACTCATGACATCACTGATGACATCTCAAATGACATCACTGATGACATCATCTTTGTGAAAGAGCGGCAGACCTCCTCCCAGCGAAATATAACCTTTGATACACACCTTCAAAAATAGAAATGAAAATTTTCAAAAAATGGAGATACCAATACCAGTTCAACAACCTATTCAGTAATTCCAAAATCTACATACACATCCACTCATTCACCAACAGTTCTATATAGTCACTCATACATGTACTCACTCACCATATGTACTTATACACCTATACATCCTATTACACACCAATACTCATCCATACAGTTATTCACACACATACTCACACATGCAAATAAACTATCAAACATCCATTTACTTGCATATACAGCTATACACACACCACTACACTTACTTTTACAGAAACGTACACATACTTACTCTCTTAACCACTTGCATGCTCATGACGAGCTCAGCTCGTCATGAGCCATGGTGCTCCGGCCTTTAGAACACTCGCATGCTGGGCTAATTCCCCTGCTGTGCGAACATTCTAAAGAAACGGGAGTGGTCATGACGAACACTGTGCTGCATGACGAGCTGAGTTCGTCAGGAGCACCTGGGAGCTGCGCGCACCCCTCCTCACCCCAGCACAGCGGGGGAATGTGCCCAGCAGGGAAGGGGTTAAACAATCACTTATAGAAACACATACTTATTTATACAGGAATTCTTCCAATCTCTCACACTCTCACGTATAATCAGATATACATCAATATTCACATATAGTAAATTAAAACATATGTAGTACTAATATTATAAAGAGAGAGCCCAAACCTTTGATGCGGGTAATCTCAGTAACCACAGCACCAATCACAACACCAAATACAGCGTTGGAAAGGGCAGTTGCAGCAGAAGGACATAGGCTATGCAGACGGCCACCATATACATTTAAAAGGTAAAAGAACCGTGCCAGCAAAGTAGTCCCTTGTGGGCGTGTCTGCGTTGTGCTGTGGGCGTGGGCTGGGGGCGTGACTAACGCTGGGGGCGTGTGGTATGGCCATCATATCGTGTGCTGTGGGTGTGTGCTGGGGGCGTGACAAACACTGGGGGCGTGACAAACGCTGGGGGCGTGTGTCCGCCCTTCATGCCATGTGAGTCGTACATACAAGCACCAATTACGTTGCTTCGCAGCATCAAGGGGCACGCTGGGGACGTGACACACTGGGGGCGTGAGAAACGCTGGGGTGGTGTGTCTGGCCTTCATGCCATGTGAACGCAATTGCGCCGCATCAAGGGGCACGTTGTGGGCGTGAGAAATGCTGGGCACGTGTGCTACGTTCCGCCCTTCATGCCATGTGGGTCGTACATTAATCAGAAGATCGTCTGCTGCGGCCGTGTGCTGGGGGCGTGACAAACGCATTCAGCTAGAGGCATGGCAAGTAACGTTACTGCAGCCTCTTCTGCGTGCTGTTACTGAACTCTCTCATTCAACTAAATTACACGCGCTTGCTACCATCAACCAGGGCTCTAGCCTGGCTCAGGCGGCGGATCAGTACACTAATTACACGCGCCTGATAACATCAAGCAGGGCTGCCGCTGGGCCTCAAGTGGGGGAAATCGCGCCTGCTAACATCAAACAGGCCTGCATCTGGGCCTCAAGCGGGGGAATACGCAAATGAGTGTGTCTGCGGGGACAATTACTGCAGCCTCTACTACTCACTGTCACTCAACTCTCTCATTAAACGGATTTACCCGCGGCTGATAACTCTCTCATTCAACAACATTACACGCGCCTGCTAACATCAACCAGGGCTGTAGCCGGGCTCAGGTGGCGGATCACTACACCAATTACACGGGCCTGCTAACATCAACCAGGGCTGCCGCTGGGCCTTCTCCGTCCCGATTCTAATGTAACAAAAAATGTTGTCTACTGCGAGATTGTAAAATAAATTGCCCTTGCCAAATACACACATTACACACATTCTATTTCATACCCGGACAACGTCGGGACGGGGCTGCTAGTTGTATATAAACGGGGTTGGTGAGGAGTTACAAAAATTAAATGCAGACACACCAAAAGTTGGTAAACTTTGTGTTCTAATTTTGCTTTATGTGGATATACACAGTTCTTTTATCAAGACCTGCGATTGGGCTTCAGCATCTCATAGAAAAATTTGCAGTTTTTATGTCTGAAAAAGGTTTGGTGCTTAATTTGAAAAAAAAAATCACAATGGTGTGTGGGCAAGAAAGAGCAAAAACAAAGGATCATCATGTAAATAGTGTCCCTATTGCATTAACAAAATCATTTGTATACCTAGGTCTAGAATTTACAGCAAGTGGATGTTGGAGAACCCACATTGAACATTGTAAACAAAAATTTGTTAGAACGACCAAAGCATTTTTTAGATTTTCCAAAAAGATGGGCAACAAACCAATCAGAGAAATTATGACACGATACAAGAGTATGTGTATTAGTGGTACCTGTTATGGGGGGTGGCAAATTGCACAAGCCTTCAAACACAAGAAAATGCTTTTTTGCGAAGGTTGTTAGCGGTGCCTAACTTAACCCCTACTTTTAGCATCCACAGAGAATTAGGGGCTATGTAAATTTGCGATTTTATAAGTATTATAAGATTAAACACTTGGCATGGGATATGGAGTAAAGAGGGCACAAAGTTCACACAGGATGTCATTAAAGGTTCCATTGCACTAGACCATGGGAAGAAAAACACATGGCTGTTATATATTAAAAATCTTTTAAATTAATGGACTATAAACATTGATCTGGAAAACCCCTCCCAAATACATGAGTATGATAAAAAAATGTTGAAGACTAATTTGATTAATTCATGTACATGGTTGAGGAAAGTTGATGCTAATATGAAATCCCTGACAAAGGAGAATTATGATAGAACCTTTGGGACAGGGGTATAAAATGATTTATTACAGGTCACAAACATAACACATAGATTCTACCTCACAAGACTACGCGTGGGATTGGCCCATTTTTTAACAGCTTTTCCAAAAATGGGTAAGTGGAATCGAAATTTGCCAAAGTGTCCATGTGACGGTACATCAAACTAGACACCATTGCATTTTATCCAATTCTGTGATTTTTATCGAAGGTTGTATACACCTACCTTCGAATATATATGTGGCCTAGCAAATCTAAAAGTTTGTAATGCAGTGGTGGTTTTTATCCAGAAGGTAATTAAAATAAGACATAACAATTCCCATTTGGAGCCCCTTATATGTGAGGAGATTAGGTCACAAATTGATGTATAATGACTTCTCGAAATACTGCCAATAATCTGACCCAATGTTTTAGACTGACATTGTGTGAGAAAAATATTAGTAATCCGGTCACAAAATGATGTTGTTCTAAGAACATATTCTGTGTTTCTGTGTCTCTGCACTTTTATTTCTGCACTGTATTTTTAGAAATATTGATGGAAAATGTTACCCGTGTATTTTATTTAGGATGGTATTTTTAAGAGAATGAAATCCTGAATAGAGTTAAATCCCTGCCTGAATGGTGGTTATTGCACAATGGCACTTTACATCTTTTGTGCCTATCGATCTCTGGGATTGCTAAAAATTGCTTGGTTAGTTTAAATATGGACTCTGGTATGTATTGTAAAGAGAAGAAACACCTCTCTTACAGTACTGTACTAAAACTAGAAAACTGTACATAAAGGGGCTTTGGGTTGTTGATGGTACTTGTGATTTTTGTAAATCAGATGTGTCATTTTTAAATGAATTTTATGGATTTGTGATGTGCTTATGATCTTACTATGCTTTTATGGTTTTTGTTCTTAAACCGAATAAAGCTTTGAACTTTGAACATTACTCAACTTGTAATTCTGACGCCTGCACCAAAAGTTTACGCAGGGGCAGAAAAGTAACAACACACTCTTAATCAGGTCCTCTGTGGTTAGGAGATCAGGCAGAGGAGGGCTATGTGACCGACAGTTGGGTCCAATAAATGTGCACCTTTACACCTACTAACTAATGCCCACTGATGGTTTTTAGCAGTTTCTTGTTTTTCCTCTCTGCCTACTACTACCACTTTTTGTCTACACCAAACCAATCCATAGTGCCCAGGTGTGATTATGTTCTATTGCAACAACTGTCTCCTGTTCCCCGTTGCTTATTTTATGATATAGTGCTTGGAACTTTATTTACTAGACATTCTCCTCGTTGTGCTCTTACAGCCCCATACATTTCCTCTTTTCATTATGCTTGATTTGAGAATCTCAGTACTTTACACCCTTGAATTCTGCTTCCTTTTTGCACTAGTGTACCCTCCTTGAGTTCCTATAGGTTTTTTCCCTCCTGCCCTTACAGTATTAGTGTCAAGATAGATACGAATGTATGCATCTCTTTAACTGCCCCTAAATAGAGAAGCATTTTTATCATACTTTTGTGGATCATGTATAGATTGCACTAGCCATTGCTGCTTTGACTGGAGTGGGCTACAAGCTACAGTACCCTGCCACTAATAACTCTTTCCTTGGTATGTTCTGCAACAGCTACAATATATTAAGGAAAATCTGTGCCAATATCACCTTTCATGGCATGCTACTGAGTCTATATTTTTCTCTGCCACTCGTTCTTTTCAAGCCTTTTTTTCTCCTACTACCCGCTTCCTCATACTCCCACCCCCTTTCTGATGATCACCTTTATGAGTATGAGGGTCGTGCCTTAGGCAAATGCCTCAACACCTTCCATCTCATTTTACCCCACTACTATCATTCTTGTGTGGGTCCCCATCATATATCCAATGCAGCAACCTTGTGGTCTATCCACCTGATACCCACTGTGAAGCCCCTTTTTCCGAAAGCTTAAGAGGAGCAGTCTTAATGACTGCCTCATACATACTGCAGTTTTCGCCCAAGGTGTAGAGGTCATATTTTATTTCTGTTTGTGACTGCCAGATCTTACCTGGTGGTGGGAAAGAAAAAGGGACACCAGACAGTCCACTCTAAAGTAAGCAGGCAGTCCAATGAGCCTACTCTGACAGCCTCTTCTCTGTCAGATCTTTGGAAATCTGAAAGTCTCCCTGATTTGAAACAGAGGCGAAGGACTGACAGTTTGGAGGAGGTGTTGTAGTTCTAGTTGTTTTATACAGGAGTTTTATAATGGTGTACCCTGTCTACTAAACTCTAAAATAGGCTCATATTGTTTAAGAATAATTCGTTTTTTACAGCTATCACCCCTTTAAGCCATCAAAGCAACAGTATTTCTTATGTAGGACGTGACTTCTGCGCCATCTCAAGTGCCCAGCCTGGAGCTTCAGTCGCCACTGGGGGTTGCTTCCATGGCCAGCATTGGCTCCATCTAGTCACCAACCTTGTATGGAGTAAATGGCCCCTGAGCTCAGAGAGAAACTCCCTACACCTGAGGTACCAGTTACTTTCAGAAACAATGTCCTTAACTTTATTTTTTTCTTAAAAAACAAAACACTTCAGAGTGGGTCAAAAACACTATGGCTCCCGCTCTGCAAATTGTTTTTGTCTAGCGCAGCCACCCCAATAGCAGTTTCATAGAAGGCAATGACATCCCCACCAGGCAAGGGTTTATCTCATGATATCATGGCAAGCAGTACTTAGCCAGGGGAGCGGGAAACAATGAATCTTGCAACACTGAGGTCTAAATGACCTTGATAGTTTTTCTAAAGTCACTAAGCGAGGATAAATGCTGTTTTATTGAGTAGTTCTTTTTAATGAGTCTTTAGGACCGATTCAAACCATTACAGTCTCGCTACATGGCTCATCCATAGAGTCTAAAAACAGTGGTAACATATTATCTCTGCACTAATGTCGTGCTGCTTTGCGTTTCGTAACTTTTTTCTATTTCTAGACTCTTAGGTCGTTGCATGTAATATTGGAATATATCTCACCACTCCTAATAGACGATGAAGTGCAATGCACACTGATGCAGACGAACTCTGAAATGCTGAAGTGCATCAAAAAGATGATGGATGGTGAGGTACAAGGAAGTTGTGGTGCAACTTTTGTTTTACAAGGGGCCTTTGCAGCCCCATAATTAGTACAAATGTGTGTCTGCTGAATCAGCAGTTGTGAGGATGGGATTCAAGGTAAACAATTTTTGACCAGTGCTTTGCCCTATGGTAACATCACAGGAAACACAGCTGATACAGGTTACAGTTTCTCAACCAATTGTAAGTAGTCTCCCAATCAACAAAAAATACGAAGCTCTTCATAAGTTGCTTGATTCTGTCGGAATCAAGCAACTTATTATGACCAGCTTCGTATTTTTTGACAACTGTATTTTTTGACAACTGTCTGTGATCTGTATTTTTCACAACCGCCTGTGATTTATATTTGCGAGGGCCGTGTCAGTTTCAGTTCTCTCTCCAAAAACAATCCATGCCTGACGCTATTGTCTGTGACGGGTCCCTGGTATGGCCGTGCTAGCTTGCTCCAATAATCGACTACGAGTACCATCTTTCCCTGTCGGGCGGAAAACATGCGGTCCCTTTAAATTACCCAAGCCTGCTTGCGGCGTGTAAACGCCAGACGCCGTATGCGAACAAGCGGAGCAGTTCACTGAACGAACGAGTAAGTAAAAACGTTCAGTTCAGTTTATATTTACCCGAACCCAAAACGAAAGAAAGGATGTCTAATGCACTCTTTGATACCTTCGGTTAGGCTAAATCGGATTGAACCGTAAACGCGTTCAAAAGAGTTCCGGACCGATGCCCGGCCGGCGCTTATCCATTCTACACGCCACCCCGCCCAAGTCGAAGGTAGGCTCGCAGTCAGTGGTGACTCACAACCATAATTGAAGCACGGTCTGGCATGAGCCACAGCAACAGGTCTTTATTCACATCCATGTTTATTTACATCCATGTTTTTCTGCAGAAATTCTGTACTTGCGAGGCAAGTTTCCAACTGAAGTGGTCTAGAGTTCTACATACAGGTATTTATATATACCACCTAGAGAGTCTGAGAGTGTATTAAAAATGTGAACACAATACTGACACCAAATCCCGTTATGATTATTGTTTACAGTATTGGCTTCCTCCAGTCCGTGTCCTGAGGAGAACCCATAACTACTCTGTGGTTCGAAACGCTTTGACCCCGAGCCTGGGAAAAAGAAGAAGGGTGCAACTAGGGCTATCAAATAGTATCACATTTTTCATCCCTAGGAGTGCAACCCCAGAAGCATTTATCTAGTCTCTGGCTCAGTAAGACAGGCAGGCAGTACCTATGTACTGTGTTGTCCGCCTGTCTTCTTGTATAGAATATGAAGGACTGGTGCCTAGTAAAAAACTATTCTTAGGCATTGTATTAATGTGTTTTATATTGAACACTTGTATATATTGCACATTTTTTTCTGAATGTATTCTTTATTGTTTGATCATTGTTCTTTTGATGACATATAAAAATCCAATGGAAAAAGCTTTATTATAAAAAAAGACAAAAAGACTAAAATAAAATAGTTGACCACCCAGAACTGTTGGGCTGGGTGTGATTAAATGTTAAAAAAGTAAACCTGTCTGGCTATTTGTTCTGTTTAGTATATTCTGGAATGTGGCAGGGCTGCGGAACAAAATACAAACCACAGAGTGGCTAGACTTTATAGAGGATTACCAAATTATATGTTTACAAGAGACATGGCTTACAGAGGATATTCATATAAATGGGTATCAAACTTATTTTACCTCAGCGACCCCATCAAGGCATGACAGGGTAAAAGGGAGTCTGTGTATCTATATCTCTAACATGTTACAGTTCACCAATAGTATATTTGTCACAGATAATCCCTATTACCAAATAACGGATTGTGATTTAAAAGGCACTGCTAGTTTAGCAATAATTAATTTTATAATAATTCCAGCATGAAACAAATCACAAATGTCACACAGAAAACTAATAATGATCTGGAGGGTATTGTCAGTGCAAAGAAAAAAATCATCTGACGATCCTGTGGGAGGTGACTTTAATACGCTTCAGTGTATGGTATATTCGAACAAACTGTGCGGTATGTCATATTTAGAGGATAAAGAACAGTCCCACTTCACGCACAGTACATATGGTGATAAGATCAATGAATTGTTGCTAAAATTTGATTTGAGATGTGCAAATGAGATCTCAACCCCTTATCTTACCTGAAGGAAATATTTTAATGGGAGATCAAATAACAGCATTATAGATCATGTTCAATTGTCAAAACAAACTGCTGGCCTTGCTTTTAATTTCTGTACCCACTCAATCTCACTTAGTAACCATTTCCCTCTGAGCATACAGTTATCGTTTGACCAGTTTTTTAACCAAGGGCACGACAGATCCTCTTACCAGATAGAAAGAATTGAATTAGCACAGCGTAATGGTTATACCTTACACTGGACTCAGGTTATCCCAGAAGAACTCCTTAAACAACTGATAAGTGATAACATAGAGGCATTTGATATATGCCGAAAAGGCACTACTCCCCCTAAGGAAATATTGTGGCTTTCCTGACTATATGCCAGGGTGTAAGGGATAGCCTTTTTGTTAATAATGGCAGAATAAATAAAGGGCAAGAGGGGTAGTTTGATGGCCCATGCACAAAAGCACACAAATGTTTAAGAGAGACATTACATAGAACACCTAGAAGCACGAACGAGGTTCAGCATTGTAGAGAACTTTAGAAACAAGCAGTGAAGAAAATGAAAATGCATTTAGGAGAGGCTGCCTGGGAAACATTGTCCCCAACTACAAAAAGGGAGACTGTTTAAATCCTGCATGTTATAGTCCAATCTCCCTTATTGACTCCTTGGTTCAAGATAGAAGGATGCATAATATTAGAGAGGCTACAGAACTCTGCAGAATCACACCAGAAATTATCAGACCTTCAATACGGTTTCCATACTAGGCTCATAGAACAGAGTCTTAACCTAAATATATTTATTGGGAAATATGTCAAGATGAGAAAGGGGATGCTTTATTTAGCATTTGTAGATCTCTCATCAGCTTTTGACTGTGTGATACACAACAAACTCTGGTCAAAACTGAAATATATGATGGTAGAGATTCCGAGTATTAGCTTCTTGAGAGCCCTATACATGGTGTGTTGAGCCAAGGTTAGGATCGGTGCCAAAGGAGAATGCACCAAAACTTTCTCCGTGGAGAGAGGTGTGAGGCAGGGATGCGTCCTAATCCCCTTCCTCTTTCATTATATATTAACAGAGTGGGTGAGGCGCTAGTGGCAGTTGCCAAAGATCTCCCACAAATAGGTACACAACCTGTCCCGGCCCTCCTTTACGCCAACGTCGCAGTCCTAATGGCCCGCACCCCACTGGCCCTACAGTCATTGCTGGCTGACTTTGTCAACTCTATGAAGAATTTGGGCCTCCAAGTGAACCAATCAAAAACCTACATTATGAAGTGTGGGAAGAAAACCACGAAATATAGGGGTATACCAATAACTAGAATAACGATTGGGTTCACTGATTCTTTTTATTATCTAGGTGTCCTATTAGACAAAGCCAGCTCATGGAATATTGCGAGTGAAAATAGACAGAAATTATTTAGTAAGGTCTGCTGGGCTCTCAGAAGCTTTGCAATACGAATGGGCTCAAACCCCCTGAGATGATGCTGAAGATATATAAAGCAAAGTGCCTCAGCATAGCATTATATGAAGTGGGCATAAGGGGATACAAGAAATGCAAAGGTGTGCAAGTTACAGAAAATGATTTTTTTAGATACCTTTTAGCAATCCCCAAATTACTTCAGTATAGCTATCCCATCCTGAACTTGATGCCCCCTTTGTGGCCGACATGATTAGGCTAGAACCAATTCTGTTGTGGCATAAAATCTGGACCTCAGACTACACAGATCTCAACAAAGCAATAATTCCTGACTGTCTAAAATCACCCTTTTACTCACGCATCGCATGGTTGGCATACGTTGAGCAGTTATTTAGTGACATGGCCCACCCTGAGTACTTTGAGAAGCCCAAAACACTAGGTGTGATCAGTAGACAAAGGAAGCTATGGCGCACTTAGAAACACTAAAACTGACTACTTAACTCCTTAAACCCAGTGTTTTTAAAATATCAATTGATTGTAACTACTTTTAACATTCAGCAATATCTTATATCCATTTTAAATGTGTGTGACAGGTTTGTTCTTACGCGTTTAAGACTACATATATTCCACAGATTAATTACCTTCCCCACTATGAAAGACTGGTCTTCAAATCTCCCAAACTGCCCTCGTAATGATAAGTTGCCCCAAAACACATTGCACGTGGTACTCTTCTGTAAATTTTATACTGTATGTAGAAAGCGGTATGTTTTACTGTTTATCAGACACGTCTTTTATACAATGTGGGTCTGCATACCTGTATTTACAATCGTTGCCAACATTAGTGATGTGCACGGAATGTCATCTTTTCTATGGGCAGTTTTTTATGCTAGAAACAAACATGAGTTGCCACCATCTAGGTCATGATAAATAGATTATGCACAAAGGTGAAAGGTAATATAGAGGGAAGAAGAGTAATGTGGAACCGAACATGAAAATAAAGTAAAATTGTATCGGCAAAGGAAAAATTGGAAAAACCTACGGAATGTTTTTTTTAAGTAAAGTGTAAAGCTAGATTTATAATTATCAGTTTTTATAAGATGAGTGTATGTTTACATAATATATAACTGTAACCTATTAATATAAAGCGAAATGAGTTTTAACAAGAGGAGTCCAAGTTTTTTGTATATAAATGTAAATTATAACTAGAAATTAAAATGAATTAGATATACGTTTGCTCTTTTCTTTTTTGTACAACTGCTTTTATGGATTTTTTATGACTCCAAATAAAGTTATACATAATGACTAGTCCTTTGCCTTTGCACTCCCCTAAAAATTACATTTCTGTAAAATAAACACTACAAAGTTATCGAAATTACTCATGGTTAAATTTTGAACTTGGAGAAGTTATCAACCATGCATCATGAACACACCAAGCTACCACATTTTTACAATTAATATGGCAAAACAAAAACGACTGTAGATATTCTATGCAATGATGAAATTCTACAATAAAACAAACTTTATATTTTCGTTTTAACACAAACAATGTTAAAAGGGAAGTGTTTATACCTCTTCAGTTTTCCAATTACATCCAAGTGATTTCCACGATACAGTGCTTTTCATGTTTAAATCTTCCCTACAGGCCCAGCTTTACAACATCAGCTTTTATTTCCCAGGTTTTTGTATTTGATTAAATATCTTTGTTTAAACAACTGCGGCAATGTTCTCCACCGACACAGATGAGAGAAAGCATGGTTTTGTGTAATTATGAAATCAACCAGGTGCCAAAAGCCAGCGTGGATCATTATTAATAAAGCCCCTATTTAATTGGATTTGAATTTTCTCCTACAGGAAAACTGGCTTCATTTATTTTACTTTTCAGAGAGTGGCCATCTATTTTCAAACAATGAGAGTGCTGGAAAGTATTACCAATAAAAGCCATAACAAATACTCAGCTCTGAAGATTAATCATATATTTTTAAATCTCTCGAACAGTCTTTCTAAAAACGGAGAGTATACAGTAGTAATATTAGCGACATTGTATTTTATAGATTAGTCCTTTTAGGAATTGCAAGTTAAAAGTTAGACTTTTAAAAGTCACGCATATCGTTCAAGCAATATAGCCCTGATTACTCATTATGTACCTGTGGCATTTATCACAGTTAGTCCTACTTGTGACAGTAATACATATTGGTTTGATCCCCCACCTCTCATAGAGAGAAAGAAATACGAATTATGCTTCAATACATCCCTACCTTCTTTCTCACAGGCCATTAAAAGGAGTTGTATTCCCAACATTCTGTGTCACACTAAAACAATCAGTTGAGGGCCAATCTGGTAGGTGGAAGGTCGAGCTGTAATGACTTGAAGTACAAGCAGGACTTAGAGAAATGAAGATTACCAATAAGAACTCAAAAAATTACCACTGGTGTAACAATAGCCCCTGAATCCCTCACAGTGCGGGGGACAAGCTCCGTGGGGACCCCTCCTGCACTGTGCATGGGTGGGCAGTCGCCTGGACTGGGAGCTCATGACTAAGTCCAAAGCATGGGGGGCCCCTTGCATGTCCTTTGCCGGGTTCCACTTAAGTTTCGTTACACCACTGAACATTACCGCTACATCCCTTTTCCTAGTACCAGTCAAAATACTTGGACTCTGACCAAGACAACGCATCATAGCCAAAATCACTTAGGGCCGGATGTACGACCATTCTTGGGGCTGCAAACTCAAGATTCTCCGGTTTGCGACTCCATCAAAGGGTCCAGGCATGTACAAATGTTTACCACCTACTTCAAGTTGGTGGTAAACCACTTGCAATGGGGAAGGGGTCCCTGGGGGAAAAGTTTCATTTTTCTTTTTTAAATGCATCCCGTTTTCCTTCAAGGAACACGGCCTGAATTATAAAAAAGGAGACTGCTTTATTCAAAATCAGTCCCAGACATTGTGGTCTACTGACCTCAGCAGGCCACCATCCCTGGGAGTGCTAACCATTCCTAATGTGATTGAAAATTGCACCTGTCTCATTAATATTCATGAGGCATGCAATGTGCGACCCCATTAAGTATCGCAAACAGTGGCTTAGACACTGTTATATACCCCAATTTGCGAGTTGCAAATTGCGAGTCGCATATGCGAGACAATTTGCGAGTCAGAAACTGGTGAGTCTTACATTTGGCCCCTAATGATGCACCCTGCGAATTAGTAGAGCAAAATATTAGAGTTTAAAAACAGAGGACAGGAATTCCAGGCTTAAAGTCTTTCTATCAATGTCCCACTTATTCAGTCAAGAACGGGAGGCAACGGTATACCCTAAAAAGCATTTTGCAGCTTTACTAATATTTACTGAAACTTTAATCTCCTATATACCTTTACTGTGTTGTCGCTGAAAGAGAAAAACCCCACCAAAGAGTAAGTTAATGCAATTGCAATTCAAACAACTTGCATACTATAATATTAGAGGCTTGCCCGTTATTTGTTAAACCAAACATCTCAAACAATTTATCTGATACACAAATCATCCTAAGTTTGTGCATTTACAACAAAACTGCTCTCCTGACATCTAACAAATGCCAATGCCTCTCACCTGGAGTAAAATAAATTTGCAAAGAAAGCAGGTAAGAACATCTCCTAACATGCATTTGAAGAAGACGCTACTGTCAGACGGAAAACTAGATCCTCAAATAACCCTATCATCTGCTAAAGATAGAAAAGGAGGCCTACATAATAATGCACTCAGTTCACCAATCGTCCTTGCTGAAGAGATAACCATTAATATAACTACTTACATTGTGATGAACTTCAAACCTATCAATTCTAAAGCTGGAAAGGATGAGACTTCAACGCATTCAGTACAGAAACTAACTGGCACATGCATCAAGCAAAATACCCCTCGCAAAATTGCGAATCTGTAAAACAGCCGGTAAGCGCTCGCAAAACAACACTTTCTAATGCATCAACCAAACTAGCGAAAAATCTATAAAATCGCAGAAAATGCCCCCGCAAATTTAGCGATTATATAATAGCGAAAACTAAAACTGCTCCCACGAATAGCGATTAGCTAATAATGAATCACAAATCAATGCATCCAAACTCGTAAATAGTGATTTCCGCCAAAACCGCTATTTAGCAAGAGCAGAATAAGGGGAATCTCAACCAGGAGGTAAAGTTGAGAAAACAAAGAAAAAATAAATAAATCACAGGTGCAACCAATCTGAAACCCTTTCTAAATGCATCAGGAGACCCCGTAAGCCATTCAAAATGGCAGCCCTCTATGTGCTTGCAAGGAGGATTAGGATAAATGCAGCAGCCCAGCACAGGAGGAGGATACAGGAGAGGGTATTCCATGTGCGCATAACATTGCTGGGCCAAAATGAGGAAGAAATATACGATAAGTATCGTCTGAATCATGCTATGATACTGTGACTAATTGCATATTTGGAACCCCTACTGCAGCACCAGACCCGTAGGACTAATGCTATACCTGCACACGTCCAGGTCCTATGTAGCCTGCACCTACTGGCGTCAGGAAGTTTCCAGGGGGTCGTAGCGGTAGCCGGAGGTGTATCTCAAAGCACTCTCTCCCGCTTCTTCCGGAAATTCCTTGACGCCATGATGACATATATCCATACCCACATCACCTTCCCCACAACCCCACAGGAGTTGAATCAGACCAAACTGGAACACTACCAGGTGGCTCAATTCCCACACGTCATTGGAAGCATTGATTGCACGCATGTCCCCATCTGTCCCCCTCAGCCTACGAGTACATCTTCAGAAACAGGAAGTCTTACCACTTCATCAATGTCCAGGTAGTGTACAATGCTAAGCATATAATAACGGACATCGTAGCACAATTTCCCGGAAGCACACATAACTCGTATATATTTCGCCACAGTTGCATCCACTGGCATCTGCTTGCCGGTGAATTTGGAGAGGGACACCTACTTGGTACATCCCTATACCTAATTGTCACATAATTATACCAAATGTGATTGCATATAATAACGGACTTCGTAGCACAATTTCCCGGAAGCACACATAACTCGTATATAGTTCGCCACAGTAGCATCCACTGGCATCTGCTTCCCGGTGAATTTGGAGAGGGACACCTACTTGGTACATACATATACCTAATTGTCACATAATTATACGAAATGTGATTGCATTACTGCGTCTAACCCTTTACTTCCCACCATGTAGGTGACAGCGCAGACGCCTTGCGCGAATACATCCTGATACCTTACCTCAACCTTGCAACACCACAGGAACAGTGCTACAATGTGCCACACATTGGCACAAGGAATGTGGTTGAAAGGACATTTGGAATACTAGAAAGTCACTTCCGGATCCTTCATAAGACTGGTGGTGCTTTACAGTACAACCCTGAAACCTGCTGCAGGATTGTGGCAGTATGTGCCATGCTGCACAACATTGCCACGAGAAGAGGCATAGCAATCGAGACGGACGAGAATGACAATGATGTTGACGACCAACCACACACACAACACCGACAAGCACATGTGGCAAACACAGCCGAAGGCCAGAGGAGACTTGCACATTTTACACATCATTTCTGAGGTAGGTAATAATGAGCCATCACAAGATATATGAGCACATGTCAAACAAAAGTTTGAGGTATTGAAAATTGTGAGGGTGATTGCATAGGTTGATAAAGTCAAAAGTAAAATAGTTGACAGCACTGGAGGGCAATCACAATGTTTAAAAAGACCATGGTTATGCCACCATGGCCTAAGAGGTGTATATACATGGCTAGCGCCTCTTGCCATGTCCCCCCTGCCTCCTGTCGTTTAACTCTTCAACATCAGCCTGTTGTGTGCCTTTTGAAGTTGAGCTGCGCAAACTGTGCCTCCTGTTGGTTCTCATTGGCACTGACACACTACTTGATGCCTCCTCACTGCCCTTCTCCCCTTCCAAGTTGCTGGCAATCACAGTCCCAGACTGGTGGTGTTCCACGGCAGTGGTAACGTGGCCTAAGGCCCTTTCAATGTCCCCACAGAAATGGCCCAGGTCAATCTGTAAAGACATGGAGCGCCGTGCCAATACTGCAGTGGTGTTGCTCAGCTGTGTTATGGCCCTCGCATTTGCTGCCATCCATAGCAAACTCTGCCAATGCCTACGACGCTTGGAGCGGTGTCCTGCAAGGACGGCATGGGTGAGCTCCTGTCGGCCATGGTTTGTCTTTTGGTTTCCCTCCGCAAGAACTGTAGTGAGCTCACGCACGCAGTCAGACATAGTTCTCGCGTGTTTGGCCAGCTTGGAGAACTGCATGTTGATGCTGCCCATATCCCTGCAGGCGCTGCACACGAAGCATCTGCGACTCTACAACACCATATTCATTTGGAGCCTGTTCTACATCATCCGCAATGCGGGTCCTGGGCCTGTGCTTTCGTCCTAGTCACAGTTGTGCTGGTGTTGGAGCTGGTGAAGGGACACGTGGTTGGCTGGGGACTGTTGTGTGTGCTGGAGTCGGCTCTGATTCCATTTCTGGCAGTGCCGGTACATGTGCCCTGCGTTTTGGTGGGAGTGGTGTAGATTCAGGCTCCATAGGGGTCTTTACGGTGCAGAGCGGGAATATCGTCGTAACAATATCGACTAACCTTAATATCGCCGCAGAAATATCGACAAGAAGAAATATCGATGACAAAAATATAGTTTGACAAGAATATCGACAGACAGGTAAGTAATATCGTTAACATTAATATAGTTGTAATAAATATCGTTTACAAAAACATAGATTACAAAAATATCGTTTTTTAAATAATAATAAGTAATTAAGTGTTTTTAATGAGTATTGGTTGTCAAAGTAGTATTTTTTGTAGTATTTTATTAGTTAATACCGTATTTTATGTTGAATTTAGTATTAATAGTTCCGTAGCGGGTTGTGGGTTTATAGGGGAGTAGGGTGGGAAGTAATTTAAATATAATAAAATAATTGATTAATTAATGTGTTAATTGAATATAAATAGTGTAATAAATAATAGTTAATTAATTTCAATTAGTTAATTGATTAATAATTATGTAAATTAATTATGTTAATTGTTTAATTAATTTTAGGTGTGTGTAGTAGAATTTTTAAGTGAAAAAGTAGTGAATTAATTACATTTTAATTGAATAATTATTAAATTAATTATGTTAATTGTTTAATTAATTTTAGGTGTGTGTAGTTGAATTTTTAAGTGAAAAAGCAGTGAATTAATTACATTTTAATTGAATAATTATTTAATTAATGATTAATTAAATAAAAATAAAGATTTGTTAATTTTTAAACTTTGTAAATACATTTAGTAATTTTTACCCCTACACTATCCAACGCTTTCCCTACTGTTGCACCCTCTGGAGTGGGAATAGTAATTTTTACCCCTACGCTATCCAACGCTTTCCCTACTGTTGCACCCTCTGGAGTGGGAATAGTAATTTAAACCCCTACGCTATCCAATGCTTTCCCTACCGTTGCACCCTCTGGAGTGGGAATAGTAATTTAAACCCCTACGCTATCCAACGCTTTCCATACTGTTGCACCCTCTGGAGTGGGAATAGTAATTTTTACCCCTACGCTATCCAACGCTTTCCCTACTGTTGCACCCTCTGGAGTGGGAATAGTAATTTTTACCCCTACGCTATCCAACGCTTACCCTACTGTTGCACCCTCTGGAGTGGGAATAGTAATTTAACCCCCTACGCTATCCAATGCTTTCCTTACTGTTGCACCCTCTGGAGTGGGAATAGTAATTTAAACCCCTACGCTATCCAACGCTTTCCTTACTGTTGCACCCTCTGGAGTGGGAATAGTAATTTTTATCCCTACGCTATCCAACGCTTTCCATACTGTTGCACCCTCTGGAGTGGGAATAGTAATTTTTACCCCTACGCTATCCAACGCTTTCCCTACTGTTGCACCCTCTGGAGTGGGAATAGTAATTTTTACCCCTACGCTATCCAACGCTTTCCCTACTGTTGCACCCTCTGGAGTGGGAATAGTAATTTTTACCCCTACGCTATCCAACGCTTTCCCTACTGTTGCACCCTCTGGAGTGGGAATAGTAATTTTTACCCCTACGCTATCCAACGCTTTCCCTACAGTTGCACCCTCTGGAGTGGGAATAGTAATTTTTACCCCTACGCTATCCAACGCTTTCCCTACTGTTGCACCCTCTGGAGTGGGAATAGTAATATTTACCCCTACGCTATCCAACGCTTTCCCTACTGTTGCACCCTCTGTAGTGGGAATAGTAATTTAAACCCCTACGCTATCCAATGCTTTCCCTACTGTTGCAACCTCTGGAGTGGGAATAGTAATTTTTATCCCTACGCTATCCCACGCTTTCCCTACTGTTGCACCCTCTGGAGTGGGAATAGTAATTTTTACCCCTTCGCTATCAAATGTTTTATTTAATAATATATTGTATATTTTAATTATATGTATGTATTATTGTTGTTATATAAAGTAATGTGTTAAATATATGTATATGTACACATTTATTAAGTTTATAATGAAAAAGTGTAGTTAATTTGTTTTCAATAGTCAAAAAATAAAAGTAATGTAATGTATTTTGTTAATAGTACTTATATTTATTTAATATTGAATGTAGTTTTAATTAATTTAAAAAGTCGATATTTTTTACATCGATATTTATTACAACGATATTTTTGAGTCAATATTTATGTACTTACCTGTTTAGGTATAGGGTGTCGATATTTTTGTAAACGATATTTTTACAACTATATTTTTGTCAACTATTTTTTTGTAATCGATATTTCAACACCCTACCGTCTTTACATCCGTCTCTGCCAGTGTCTCAGCGATTATGAGCCGGTCACTGTCCTCAGAGTCCACATAAGCTGCATCTGTGTGTGAAACAGTGCAGTGTTAGTATTTTTTGTTCCTAAATATGTTTCTCACATGGCCTACTTCGTACATGAGGAATCACTGATTAAAACTGACAGTGTGACAGGAAGTGTTGTTATGTTTGATTAAGCATTGATGATTATACATGGCCACTTGGCTCACATGACTACAATTCCAATGATGCTTCATGTGTATGAGGGAAAATATAGAATGGACTACTACATGCACACTGTGATTTGCATGGGAGTTTGCGCATGGATATACAGTACGTATAGTATTAGCGCGTGCATGCATCTTACCTTCTGTACTAGCTGTGCTGGAAGTGTCCAATTGGGTGACTCCCATGACTGCCTCAGGCTTGCTCGTCCCCTCCACAAGGTCATCCAGGGCTGTGTTGGTGGGTGCTGTTGATGGTCCCCCTCCTCTGCCAGCTGCATCCTTCACCCTTTCGGCTATGCGCTCCTTGGCACACTTACTGAGGTTGTTCCACCTTTTTCTCAGGTCTACTATGCTGCGGTGGTTGACTCCCACAGTATTCCCTCTCTCCTTGATGCCCAGCCATATTTTGTGCTTCTCCGCCTCTGGCACCTTCAGGGACAACTTGCCAAACAGCATGTCGTGGCTGCTGCTCACCCCCTCTATTAGATGTTCAAGTTCCCTGTCTGAGAACTTCATTTTTCTTTTCCTCTGGGTTGCACTGTTCCCTGCAGCAATTTTTGGCCATCCTGGCTAGGTGGAATGTGGCTGGATTTTGCAGGTGATGTATCTCAGCTCAGCTTCAGTGCTCTGCCTCCTCCTCTGAGCTCCTCAGGGCACTGAATGACGCATGGACTGTATGGCTTCCTGGTTTTGATGTCATCAGCCTGCTCCTAAGGCGCCCGGCAATTTGCGAAATCGCAAATACTGAACTCGCAAATACCGAACTCACAAATACAGAAATCACTATCTGCTAGTTTGTGGGTTTGCGACGCACAATCATGTAATAGGTATTTAGGTACATTAGGTACATGCATCTCATTTTGCGATTTTTTAATAGCGATTCCTTATTTTTCGCTATTAAGGAATCGCTTTAGCAAATTTTGATGCATGTGCACCTAAGAGGCTTATTTTTGAGAGGCTTGCGCTGCCGGAACATCACTCTTTCTGACGCTCCGGCTTGACAAACCTCTCAACCATATCTGGTAGGCCACGCAAACTACTTTGTGTGGTTTTGCATGGCCTCATAGATAGGGAGTAAGACAAAGCAGCGCAAGTCATTGCGTTGCCTTACTCTGCGCCAGGGAGATGTTCCAGGGATGTTCCAATGGGTTTTCCCATGTAACACCCATGGATTTTGACACTACCCCAGATGTACTTAATCATGTAAATCTAGGGCAGCACCAACACCATATGCATCCCCGGGGAAGATATAATGAGGAGAAATATTTTGATTTCCCCTTGTTTTTTCCTCTTTCCGTGTGTGCTGCGTTCTGCAGTACAGATAGACAGGGGAAAATGTCTCTTGTGGTTGTTTTCGTTCAGGAAGGTGCCCTTTAATGCACAAGAACAATCCTGCATACAACGTAGACATCCTTGCACCTTTGTGCAAGGGTGCCTGCATTTGCCCTAGGCCAACGAAGCACCAGCGAAGGCACCCTTGCACCATGGGGTAAGGGTGCCTACAGTGCAGAGAGGATTGTATTTGTGCAGCAAGAGACACCTTCATGCACAAAAACAATCATTGATGGTGTTTTCCTTATTCAATGTGTTCCACAAAATGCAGCACACACAGAAAGAGGAAATACCAAGGGAAAAAAAATGGTATTTCTCCTTATTGCCTCACTTTTATGCCTCCTCTGGGGAGGCATTAGAATCTGACCCATTCCCAGGTTTATGAAATGTTGTAAATCTGGGAATATGTCAGAATCCATGGGTGTTGCTTTGGAAAACCCACAGCAACACCCATGGAATGCCACGTTCACGCAGAGTAATGCGTGAAAGGGGGCCATATTTACAAGGCCATGATAAGCCATGTTGGGTAGCTTTGCTTAGCCTTGTAAATATGGGCCAGCACACTGCGCCACCGGAGTGTCAAAAAAAGTGAAGTTCCGGTAGCGCTAGAGACCTGTAAATTGGCGCCCAAGTTTATTAAGAATCCCATCCCACAAAAGAACGTAATATTGAAGACAGTTGACAATCTGGAGGAGACAAAGGATGTTCATTACACGATTTCTGTAATGAATTCCAGTGTCTTGCAACGAAAAAGGCTTTCTGAATTTTGGTTTGCCACTGCAACATTGAAGAAAAACTGTTCTTCTCTATCCCTCTTCTCTAAAATTCCAGACAGACAAAGGCAGTGATTTCAGTGTTGTCACTTGATGACATAGATGGGAGGGAATCAGGGGAATCTTCTAGTGTTTGCAATTGGCAGCCTTTGAAGCATGACCCCATCGATCAGAATGGTACCACCAATATTATGACCATTAGCCATGATAACACCTTTGAAAATGAACAGGCTGGGGTGAAGTCATAAAAAAGTTCCCATGGCCATATTACCACCATGTTCTACTCTACATGCTCCTCCCACCAATCATTTTAGCAAAACCTGAGCATTTGAAATGATTCCCTCAGATGTGTGCCTTCTTTTGCTGAACCTGTTTTTTGTGGATATAGGACTTTGTAATAAATTACTCCTGCTAACCAGAGATGCGTGTGCTCTCCTCTATAAACATGTTGGAATTGGCAATGTATTTATTTGTGAGTCCTTCCATATGGTACCATTTGCACCAAGGGAGTGTAAATTAAATGCTACTAGCGTGCTGCAGCATTTATTGTGCTGCCCACTAAAGTAGCACTGTAAAACATATCTCTAGGACTGCCACTGCATCCTGGGTAGACAGTTTTGAACTGTCATTTCGACTTGGAAAAAAAACTTTTTTCCAGGTCTAAACCTTCCCTCTTAATACTTATAAATCTCCCTAAGGTTGATTGTTAAACCCTCAGGGTGTCAGGAATGGTTAGGCAAATTCTCTAGTTAACCCTCAGTTGCTCTAGTTGTTTATCAGATCCATCAGGTTCGTCACTTCAAACAGATTAAAACCCTCTCAAAGCGATGGACTTCGCTTTTGAACAAAAATCTATTAACTCGATTGAGGCGAATTCTAAGATGACCACCAATGGTTCCATTTAGGTTGCCGGTCTAGTGTTTTTTGACCGGCAACTATCACAGTTGTGCTCGCGGTCCTTCATGAGCTAAGCTGCGCACGTAAACTGAATTTCTTCGCGAAGTGGTCGCATTCTTTCGTTGACGTTTCATTTCCAGTCATTATGGTGTCCGCGAGTATATCTCAAAACTCTTGGATGAGCTGTTGCTTTCACCGTGGCTGCGGTGAGTTATTTTCTGATTTAATGTAATATTTTGAATTCATAGTTTGTGGGACATTATCAACGTAGTTGAGAACTGGTATCAGCTACATATTCTTACCCCTTTGGTAACGCAGTCCGAATTCTGAGCAATTTGGCATTCACGCTCAGTTTCTTCACTATCCTTTGGTTCCTTCAAGCATAGAAAAAAACGAAGAGGCACAGAGAAGAGTGACACAGAGACTCTATAGGCTGACTTTATATTGAAGGAATTTACGATATGAGAGTACTACTGTGTTTAAAGTAATAAGTTCAAGTATCAGTAAATCCTCGAAGTGTTCCTTGGAAGTAGAAACAAGGCAAGGCACAGTTGCTGAGAACCTTCAAGTAGGTGTATGGTATATATATATATAATATATATGCCACTCGTATGGAATAAATACTTTTCTTTGATTAACTTGATCCCACGGTGTCAGCGCCTGATTTCAGATACAAGAATCCAGGATTGGAATTTATATATATGGTCCAGTGGAAGGCTAGGAGTAGCCGAAACGTGTAGGCCGTCCGTTTTGATGCACGCAATTATCTTGCACATGGTGTGTGAATAAAAAGCTATTTATAAAAAATCTTACCTGTTGCTGTGCCGTGACTTCTGCCGATGGATGCAAGGCGAGGAGAGTCTGAGAAATATATATATATATAAATATATATTACCTACTGGCGGTCGCCAGTAGGTATATATAGTTAGGATTTTTTCTCTATGGGATTTTTGAAAATTCTATGTCTAATAACTTTGGCGTTTGTGGACGGAATTGGCTGAAATTTTCAGGAAAATGGAACATTTTGTTTCTGAGCAGCCCCTGAAAATTTGGGGGGGGTTTCGTCAAGGGGGGGCCGAGAAAAAAGGGGGGTCCCAAAACGTGTTTTTAACATTGAGTTTTCCATAGGGCGGTTGGCCTCACTTTTAGCCCGAACGGCTGAATGGATTTGAACGAAACTTGGCAAAATTGTAGGGACTGGTAGCCCGATGTGCCTTTGCTAGGTCTCAATATATGTGCTCCAGTGGATTTTGAGAAATTAACGTTCAAAAAAAGATATATATCTGTAACAGCGGACCAGGCAGCGCTCCAGTTCGCGTACTTTTCGCGTTACGGAGCTTTGTGAAGCGAAGCTGATTGGTTCTCCGGCGTCTGTAAACATTCCAAACAGTCCGTAGCGGCCGCCATCTTGTCTCTCGGTAGGATCGAGAGACAAGAGGAGGCCAAAGCGAAGGGGCAAATGACCATAAGGGGGCATAGTAGATCCTCCCTGACCCCATAGGTTTGATGTGGAGGTTTTAAAAGGGCCCCGCGGGGCAAAAAAATATAAAATAATAATCGAACGGCTGAATGGATTTGCACGAAACTTGGCAAAATTGTAGGGACTGGTAGCCCGATGTGCCTTTGCTACGTCTCAATATATGTGCTCCAGTGGATTTTGAGAAATTAACGTTCAAAAAAAGAAATATATCTGTAACAGTGCTCCGCTTCGCGTACTTTTCGCGTTACGGAGCTTTGCGAAGCTGATTGGTTCTCCGGCGTCTGTAAACATTCCAATCAGTCCGTAGCGGCCGCCATCTTGTCTCTCGGTAGGATCGAGAGACAAGAGGAGGCGAAAGCGAAGGGGCAAATGACCATAAGGGGGCATAGTAGATGCTCCCTGACCCCCTAGGTTTGATGTGGAGGCTTTAAAAGGGCCCCGCGTGGGGAGCGTCCGGTTCGCGAACCGGGATACGTTCTGGGGAGCGTACTTTGTTGAAAATTAGTGAAAAAAGTTAGAGTAAAATAATAATTGTGAGTGATCAGATGTAGGGTAGCTCTGAGAAGAGCTTTTGGGTTTATGGTACATTTAGGTACTTATAAGTAGGTACCAATGCACATTTTTAAATTCAGAATGAAAACTCTGTTCCCTTCATCTGAGAAGTGAACTCCATCTCCTCTGTAGATATCTTGCATGTAGTAACGCAAGTTATTGTTGTACAAGGAGCCCATTCCATGGTCTCTCATGTAAGCTGAAACAGATTTGTTTACATGCTTCCTCGACTTCTCAATTTGTGGACAAAATTGGTTCGACCACCTCCATTTCTGTCTTTGGCATATATTTGAATATACCAAGGCAGTCTGAGGAAAAAGTGCCATCAATTGCTCAAAGGTGTCCTTTAAAAGCATTTCCAGACCTACCCCAGTCAAAGTGCCCAAATCATTACCTCCACAGTGCACAATTAACAGGTCAGGTTTTGGCAAATGCATAAAGGTTTTCACCAATGGTATCAATTGGTGACATTTTAATCCTCTGTGGCCAAACCACTTAATTTCCACATCTTGTAAATTGAGGTTAGGTAAATTCCTGTTCTCAGCGTACCTCTGAGCCCAATAGATGTAACTATGTCCAACAATCCAGACAGAAAACATGGTGAGAGAAGGTTCTCCTGCAGTCAGATGAAGTGTGGCAATGAAATGGCAGTTGAAAAAATAAGAGTGTAAAATGAAAAAAAACTGTGGAGTTTCTGTGTTAATGAAGCAGTAAGAGTGATTGGTGGATTTTGATTACTGAAAACAGAAAGTTAGGGTGCATGGATGAGTTCTTTGAAAGATGTATTTTGAGTGGTGAAGAAAAAATCATTAAATGAAAGAATGCACTGGATATGCAGGTGCACTGAGAGTTCAGAGTTCAATTGCAACATTGTTGTGTGAACTTGCAAACACCAGAGGTCTTCCAAGAGGTGGTTGCTATGCAAAAAAAGCAGAGAGGGCAGAGGGGGGGAAGGGTTTTGATTTGAAAAAAAGTGAGAGAAGAGTTTTGATTGGGTGACATGAGAGATATGTGTGAAGAATTACAGCATTTCTGTGCTTTTGATAGCTGCAGACTCTGGAGTGCATACCTTTTGCTCTGCTGAAGACAAATTGGTGTGTTTCTGAGACTGTTTTGAAACTCAAAGTATTTGCTTAGGTGAGAAAAGATTTCTTTAATTTAGATAGAGAATAGTGTGCTTTAAGGAGAAAATTATGAAGAAAGTTGTGTTTTTCAAATGTTGCTTTGTGTCAAGTGTTTTACAAATAGATTTTGTTTCTTTAAGAAATTGTAATTGGAGAAAATGTGAAGTATTAGTACTGACAGGGTTTTTATGTGCATAGGAGCTGTGGAGTGTTTTCAAATTATGACTTGTAAAACGTTTTTGAGGAAAAGGAATGGTTTTAATATTTATGACAAGGACATAATGGTGTATGCTTCTTTATAAGGCAATTGAGTGTCTCTGATGTTATTTTTTCCATTTTAATGTAAGACCTTTCCCTGTGGAGCAAATTGCTTGTAAATATGGTCCCACCTGTGCATGGCAAATTTAGATTTTGACTGTTTGAGTTACATAGCCATGTTAAAAGTGACCCAAAAAAGTTGCAAAGGCTTTAAAAAAACACTTTCATATGTCTTGAGGACATTTTAAGTCATTTCCCCGTGGGCAGTGTTTTCAAATTATGAGTTGAAAATCGTTTTTGAGGTAAAGGAATGTTTTTAAAATTTATGTGCGCCATATGCCTCCAAATTTCTTTTTCAGGGGTGCAGCAGGGTGTTCTTGAGAGACTCCTGCACCCTCGAAAAAATTCCAAATTTGCGATGAGCTAATTGCTAATCGCAAATTGCACCTTCATTCCTATGGGTCTCCTGCTCCATGGAAATGAATGGGTAATTTGCAATTAGCAATTTGCTCATCGCAAATTAGGAATGGTAAAGAATCGCTATTTATTCCTTAAAGTTCGCTATTTAGGAAATGCAAAAAACTTTGATACATATGGCGGTTCATCTCTAACAAGATAAGAAGCTTAGGGATAGATTTATGATGACTGGAGCATCACCAGGGATGTGCCAGTCATCCTGCGTTGCTGTTCCGACACCCATGGTGTGCTGCATTTACAATGCGGCGCACCATGGGGCAAAAACAGCACAGATGCGTGACGCATCTGTGACGTAAAGGTGGCGCATTGCTGGAGTTGTATCGCAAGTGTGATGAAGCTCCAGCAAGGCTCAGGGGTGCCCCTGTCGTAGGGTTTCTGTTCTCACACAGAACTAAGCACAGAGGATTGGAACCTCGGTGAATTAGGGTGCCCCAAAACTGACCTTAGTACCCAAAAACCCCTTAACAAGCTAGCTACAGTGTCACATTGGATATAACAAACTCCCAATCTTTAGACAATTCAGAACATGAACTTACAGTACCTCAGGATACGTGGAACTCATGAACACTCGGTCGTTATATATTCATTACAAACGAGAACATGGAGTTAAGAAGAACACATGTGCATTTGAAATGTTTATTTACTAATGCCGTCTTCTCAGGCGTAGTATCTTAGATAATACAAGTACACATATTATCAGTAGCAAAATTACCAGCATAGTTACTAGTACATAAAAAGCGAATGGTGACAGTATGTTAACATGCTGTAAATGAATAAGAGTTAGCAACACTTATATTTCACCCTCCCTAATACACATATTATATTATTTGTTAAGAAGGTCTCTTTGGGTTGGTTTAGGGCGGGCCCATACCTTAGTGTCCTAGATTTGAAGGAATCACATCAGCATACACCAGCTCTCTCTTCATGTGAACCGCATCAAGTGTTGTGTATGTGTGTTCGGCAAAGCATTATAAAACGCGCCTCATGCCCAGAATTGGCAGAAGCTGCACTTATGTTATGACTATGAAGTCGTGGAGATCAGACCTCATAACAATTCTGTATCGTGTTGTTCTTGAAACTTCAGCACTCGCTGTACAGATATAGTTTAACAAGCAAAGCAGATAGTAGAGCAATAACATATTATTCTCATGTAAACCACAATGAACTACTAGGTTGAAAGCTAAAGCAACAACTAAGTGTCGTGTGCAGAAGTTGCAAAAAAGGAAAAATGGCGTTTAAACCGGTAATGAGCCCATGCTAACTTAACACGGTGTAAAGATATCCAGGACCTACATGACACCCCCCCATGATCCGGAAACGAACTGAATAAGATAATAGAAGTGCCATCTCATGAGAGCAGATTGCAACTTTATATGTGCACGGTCCACAAGGTAAAACATTAAAAACGAGCAAAATTTAATGCTAAAAAAAAATAAAACAGCCATCTACTTTATCGAGGCTTAAGCCAATAGGCAAGCTAAATAATAAAAACTTGACAAATAAGTCAATGAATTGTCAATGAAATGCTAGTACTCAGCATATCAAACATGAAAAAGGTCTATGACATAACTGTGTATGCAAAATAAGCTGCAACAGCCTCCAATAGGAAGTCACCGTCTTCATCCGAAAACAGTTCAGCCATCCAACTTAAAAGCGGAAAAGAACATACGTGCTCTCCCAGCACCGGATCCTCTATCACCATCAGAGAACAGCTCGGTGGGTTTTCAAGAAAGCTCTGTTCCAAGAAAGACTGTGTTGCCGCCAGTAAATTCCAGGGACCAATTAGTCCATGCATCAATGCCACAGCCATAATCCTTTCGCCAGGACAAACCAACTCGTGAGTAATGATAGGACTCATCAGCTGATTAAAGTCGACGTCAGGAGAAACCGGTCCGCAGAGACACAAATCAATGGCCCAATCGAAATCACAGGTCAGGCAGTGAAATACAGGCTGGACACAGGTGAAGTAGGAGAATCGAAAAGATAATCCATATGCCGTGCTTAATATCGCCAACGGCATTGTGCCATAATATTCAAGCATGCGATTGCGGAACAGCGTCAGCAGCTGCAGGGCGGGACCTTGCACAGGAAGGACATCCATATTTAAAAATGTAAAAAAGCACAAGAGCGTCCGCTGCTAATGCAAGTAAAACTGGGAATCCACCAAACAAAGTGGAAAAAATAGAATGAAAGAAAGCAGGGATGACTCCAAAGATTTTCTCAAATGAAGTCACGAGACCACTGCTAACAACTTTAAAAAAATGTGCCAGGTCCTTTGTGGAGGACGCGTTAAAGATAGTCCGAACCATCTCGCTGAAATGCAAAGGCGAATCAGTATTTAAAAGGGCCTGCACCTCTGTACGGGTGTTCGCTATGTGAAGCACGAAAGTTTCACGGGCCGAACTCAAGGCCACCTCTCTCTGAGACAAAAGAGCCCTTATTCTTGCCATGCCGTTGAAATCTGCACCCAAGGTTGGTATTTGTGGCCAGATTTAAAACTCCCTATGTTCATGTGTGGGAGGAAATAGAACATTTCTGCAGCAAATAACCCGTTCACTTACTGTTACGATAAAAGGAATACTTGTAATTAACCCACAACAATCTTCATTATTGAGCATCAAATAACTACCATTTTCCAACCACTTGAACGTGGGGATGATAGCAGGAACTGGCGTGCCTTGCAACACGCAAGCCATATTTGGTCGGTCTTTGTTGTATGAACCGTGTAACTGTATGTGCCTACACATTAGTGAATGATCTGGCGTCTCAGTGCATTCCTCTCCATTCAGATAAAATTCTTGGTCATCTTTGAAACATCTGTATGTGTATGGAAGCGACCAGACCTCATGAAGAAAACCACTACCTAAAGGTTCATAACGACCTATTGGTACATATTTCATACAATTTGAAAACTTATATAAAGCAAAAGGCAGCGTTATTAAACCGTGGATAAGGCACGTTGCAGCATTGGCCTCTGCCACTGAAAAAGGCAAAGATTCTAACCTTTCAATATGTAACATAGAAAAGGAAGCATCACGCATTGACAGCAAGCGTTGTTTGTTAGTCAAATTGAATGGGGCAAATAAAGAAGAAACGTTCATGTATCCCCAGGGAACTTTACCATTTTTCAGAGTTTGAAGGGTCCAAGCAAATTGCAAGAATCTGAACTACGTTGCCAAAGCAGCCAACCTTTTGGATTTATACTGGAAATGTTAAAGGAAGAATTATGGAGTAGGGCCTGTAAATCACTAATGGACAACCGAGTAAAATTACTCCAACCATCATATTCCTCTAACTCCGGGATAGTAGGGGTGTTTAATTTTTTAGAAGTAGCCAATCCAAAGCATGTGGTGTGGGAAATTGTTTCATTCAGAAACAACATATGATTCGGGATGAGACATGCATGGTGCAAAGCCTCAGTGCCTTGTACCTGCCAGGTTTGTGAACCCCAAACTGATGTAGATCCTGGATATCTTTACACCGTGTTAAGTTAGCATGGGCTCATTACCGGTTTAAACGCCATTTTTCCTTTTTTGCAACTTCTGCACACGACACTTAGTTGTTGCTTTAGCTTTCAGCCTACGTGCGTCAAGACGTATGCCTGCTTCAACCAGGCGCGGGGTTTTGACGCAGCTTTGTCCTATCTGATTGTAAATGCGGCACACCATGGGTGGCAGAGCAGCGGTGCACGTTAACTGGTGCATTCCTGGGGATGTGCTAGTTAACATCAATCTGCCCCTTTACATTTAAGTATGTGCAGGGGACACAGAGTCGGTGAGGCTTATCCAAGGTTAAGAAGAGATGAGTCCTGTTCACTGAAAAATTGGACATAGGCTTCACCTCCTCAGCATCGCTGGACATGGCTAAATAATAGCTGCAAAATGTTACTCTTGTTAAACAATTTTACTATTATAATCTCTGAGATTTGTCTCTTACTCTGCAACATCTCATTGTTGTTATCTTTCTTTAAAGATAAAGACAACATCAACATGAGCGACAATCAGCAATCAGTTGATTTCGACCTCATCATTGAACTCGTAATTGAAACATCAGTGGATGTTGATCCCTTGGATGATTTAAATCCTGAGGATGAAGAAGAACGTGATGAGGATGCATATTTGTCAGAATTGTATGACATAGGATGGGAAGCTGACGTGCTTGAGCCCATGGAACTATAAACATTTATTTAAAAAATGTATAACAAATAAAAAGTAAAAATGTAAACCGTTTAATTTAAAAATAAAGACACCTTCAAAAACAGGTTATGTGTAGTGTCTTCAATAAAATATTAAAATATGCTCATAAAATTAGATCAGATTCACATATAAAACAGCACAGGTAAAATGAATATAAATTCCATTTCTTTTCTGCTATTTCTGTATTCTAAATTTGCCAAGCACTAAAAAATCTTCTATGTAAAAATGTTAAGTAGTGTGTTAAGTTTTTGATGACTGTTATTGATTTACTGTTGGGTAATAGTGGTTAATAACATTTTTTATCATATTTTACCACATATTCAACTGCAGATCATTTGAAGATTTCAGCATGCCAACCAAAGAAAGACTGAGAAAGGCTGCAAAACGTCAAAGACAGCAGGTCAATGAAAAAAAGCAGCAGTCCTCTAACAAAAATATTTGTCAAGTCACCAAGAAAGCACCGGGTAAGAGTACAAAAACATTCATAAGAAATATCTGTAGTAAAAAAAATATTACTACAGAAAATGTTTCAGTCCAGAAAAGGAGAAGCAATTCAAACGGAAAGGAAAGGCCAATGAAAAATGTTACTGCTAGAGCAAGAGATAACTCTGTGCATGATAGTAGAAGGAAACAACAGTTTAGGGACATTCGTAAACGAATGTTCCGCAACAGGATAATTGGCAATTTGTTAAAAAATATTAAGAAAGGTGAACAGAAAGTGTTTTTTTATAAGAGAAAAAAAATAGTTGAGAAAGTCATTGATCAGGCATTTGAAATTAAACGTAAGTTATTTATTTTGATAATCAATAGAATTAGGAAGCTAAACAAGGCAATTTATGATTTCAAAAGAAATAGTAGATGGAAGAGAATAGTTAATCGTAGTAATTTTTGTGAAGTTTTTTCTGGAGAATGGATGCATAGTTCAAGCTCTGAGGCATTTTTTAATGAGGAGAGTTATTTCCAGGATAATGATTTGGTGCATGCAGTTGACACCAGTGGTCGAGCTTATGAAGTGAAAGATGGTTGTCCAGTTGAAAAAGAAAAACTTGTGACAACAGAGATAGAAGAGGTGTTAGGTAATGAGGTTTTAGGAAGACGTCCTAAGGGTCCTGTGTACACCTGGAAGTGTAGTAGTATTTGCAGTGTACGACAGGATTCCATCAATTTGCTTTGTGATTTTATACGGTCATTTAATAAGAAAAGTTTGAAGCAGAAAATGAAGTTGTTGCAAGAATTAGATCCTTGCAGAGTGAGAGAAGTGACAGGTTTGCATGGGCATTCACTGGCTTGTCTTTCCAGGAGAGTATGCCAGAGTGTTTTTCATCATTTCAGGATGCTAGCAGTGCATCATAATAAACTGAGGAAATTACTTAGAATGTTGTATTATGCTAAGAGTCCAGCAATTATGCTTAAACAATTATACGCTGCTCTTTTGCATGGTTCTGAAATAGATGTGAAGAATATATGTGAAGAAATTGAGTTTTGTTACTTTGGAAGTAAAGAGGAGAATGTTGAAATTGACCAAGAAGAAGAGAGTAATGTGGAAGATAGTGTACAGGTTTCCAGTACAGATAATTTCCAGAGGGAAATTGCAACGTTTGAGGTGAAATCAAGTGAGAGGCCAAATTTCACTTGTGTGTGTTGTCGACGCACTTATTATAAGAATCAGACTAAGTTAGTGGATTTATATGCAAAAAGTGAAAGGGAAAATAATAGTGAATGGAAGGATTTTACAACATACTTGATGGTAGAAAATTGTTTTGATTTGGGATTGGATCAACGTGTGTGTACTTATTGTTGTAACAAATTAAATCAAAATCAGATGCCTGCTAGAGCAGTTCATAATAATCTGGAATTGGTTGAGATTCCTTCTGAATTGAAGGATTTAAATACTTATGAATCTATTTTGATTCAAAGTATCCATCCCTTTCAGGCTATTGTAAGAATGGAGCCAAAGACAGGGAAATTGCCTCCATCAGATTTACAGAGAGGATTAAAGGGAAGAGTTGTTTATTTGCCTCTAGATTTGAAGAAAAACATTAACACAATTGGAGTAGAAAAAGTGGAAGAGGAACCTCTGGTTATCTTAGTTAATGGGGTTCCGACAAAGAATAAGAAAATATGGCAAGATTTAGTGGATGTTAGGAAAGTCAAAAAGGCAACATTGTATTTGAAAAAAAATAATAAATACTATAAAATTGTATATGTTGCAGAAGAGGAAGTAAGTGAGGAAGAGGATAGCGATTTGTGTGCTGGTCAAATTGAGAAAGTAGAACCCTGTACTAGTGAAGAAATATATGAACATTATAGTGTTCATCCTTTGCATTCCAAGGAAGTCATGGGGAATGCTATTGAGTTGTTTCAAATGAAACAAGCCAAAGGGAGTCCCATTAGTGTTTGGGAGGAAAGTTTGGAAGCTCGGTGTTTCCCACAGCTTTTTCCAACAGGTCAGGGAGGAAGATATGATGAGCGACCTCATCAAATTCCTGCTTCTGAATACCGGACTTTGCGATTGTATGCAGGAGATGCTAGGTTTCGACAATGCATTCCCTATTTGTTTCATCTCCTGTTTGAAAGCGATCTGTCTGGACTGTCATATGCAGTGAACCACATGTTGAAAAGTGGTATACACATGCAAAACATCTCGGCAAGTGACTTTATGGATAAAGTCAATGTCCAAGACAGTATTTTGGATTGTCACCTGATTAATCTCATGGCGTGTCAGCGTGGTACTAATGAGTACTGGTACCGTCGTCATGGTGATTTAAAATGTATGCTGAGGAACTTAGGAACTCCCACATGGTTCCTCACTCTGAGCTGTGCCGAGTATGGCTGGGAAGACTTACTTGAATTTCTACGAGAGGCAACTGCAAACATCGAAAACATCGAATTCAAGACACCCGGAGAACTGTGCTCTTTGGATCCAGTCAATGTATGCAGGTACTTCATTCATAGATTTGAAGCTATGATGTCTTTCATCATGAATAAGAAGAATCCACCTCTTGGAGAGGTGTTGGATTTCTTCTGGAGAAAGGAGTACCAAGCAAGAGGTGCTCCTCATATACATATGCTGCTGTGGATCAAGGATGCACCTAAATTTGGAACGGATCCAGAAGAGTCAGTGATGAGTTTCATACAACAGTATTCTACGTGTGCTGTTCCAAACGCAAAGGAGAAGAAAAGCCTAAGAGAAAAAGTTCTACGTTTCCAAAGCCATCGATGTGGAAAGTACTGTCGTCGTAAATTCCGAAACAAGGACAAGTTCTACACCAAATGTCGTTTCGGCTTTCCACGACCGGTGATTTCTAAAGGAAGAGTAAACAGTTTGATGTCTTCGCTGCGACATATTGTGATGAAGAAATCACCTAAAAACACATACAATTTGAAGAGGAACGAAGAGTCCAAGTACATCGACTACAACCCGGTGATTTTGTCCATGTGGAATGCTAACATGGATATACAGTTTGTGGCTGATGACTGTATGGCTGTGGCTCGGTATGTGACATCTTACATCACCAAAAAAGAGAAGACAGAATTGAAGGATATGTGGGAGGACATTTCACATGAAAAGAGCCTCAGCAAGAAGTTGTACAGTTTCAGTCTGAAGATGTTGTCGCATCGAGAAATCAGAGCTTACGAATGCTCTGACCGGTTGTCTTCAGCAAGTCTCTATGCCAAGTCCAGGAGTATCGTTTGGGCGAGTCTTGGTCTTGCTGCAACGCGTAATCGAGTTCCGAAACCTGTGCGGGAAATTGAGTATTTGGCGGAAAAGGAGCCAAACAGTACCGACATTTTGAAGACCAACATGTTGGATACTTATTATCCAAATCGAAGCAAACACCTCGACAATGTTTGTCTGTATGAGGTTCTTCAAAATTACATATTCAAGAGGAACATCAAAGAAGATACTGAAAAAGGAGTGTATGCTGTAATAGGAAGTGAGGGATGTCTGGTCAAGCAAAGTAAATGCCACTTGGTAAACCATCGAAAATTGAGTGGCGAATCTCCTGAAAAAAAGGAGTTTTTCTATTTAGCACTTTTGCAACTTTTCAAGCCTTGGCGTGCAGAAGAGGAACTGCTTGGAGATTTCCTCTGTTACGAAGACTCTTTCAATGCTGCCAAGGAGACCATAGAATGTCCTGCTTTTCCCAAATATGTAGAAATGTTGAATGCGGAAATTGAGCAGGAAGCAACGATTGCAGCCGAGATTGCCAGAGACAGTTCTCAGGACAGTCAGAGTTCTGCTTCATTGAGTCAGGATCCACTAGGAGGACCTGTTATCGAAAATGAAGCTGCCACTGCTATGAATGAAGTGGAAAGAGCCATGGCACATGCTCAGGAGGATGCGGTTAACTTAGAAGAGTTGGAAAGACAACTCAACGTTGAGCAGAGGAAAATATGACGAGGTTACCATGCAAATTGATCATGGATTAAGTCATGACAAGAAAGAGTGTTCATGTACGTCATTGAAGCCTGTCCGACTGCATGTGAGTGGAGAAGTGGAAACTGGAAAAAGTTTCCTTATTAAAGCAATTTCATGCTATTTGCAGGAAAGGACAGAGTCATCGCTGTCTTGTGTTGTCACCGCTCCAACTGGACTGGCAGCACATAACATTAAAGGGATTACTTTACATCGTTTACTGATGCTGCCAGTGGAGCATGACAACAGATTACAATATCACAGGCTATCTGGAGATGCTTGTTTTGAAGTTTCAAGAATCTTGAGGAAAATGAAACTTCTTATCATTGACGAAGTAAGCATGGTTTCCAATGTCATGCTTGCGTTTGTGCATTTGAGAATGCAAGAAGTTCTCAAAACAGAGTATGATGTGTTATTTGGTGGCAAACACATCATTGTTTTCGGAGATCTTCTGCAGCTGACACCAGTGAAAGGGCAACCTGTGTTCAAAATGCTCACGCATGAAGATACCAGGAAGTGCCTAGGGAGCATTGGCAACGTCAATATATGGTTAAACTTCAATTATGCTGAACTGCATGAAAATATGCGTCAGGCGAAGGATGAAGTTTACAAGAGTATTCTACAAGATGTTAGAATTGGAAAAGTGACCGAGCATGGGAAAGAAGCTTTACATGCACGATTACTGTCAAATTTATATCCAGAACAAGATGTTGTGCCTGAGAATATTTTTCAGAAAATTACTGAGAAGAAATCTGGAATATGTTTGATGCCAACTCTTGCAGAGTGTGCCAAATTCAACAACAAAATGTTGCATTTGGAAAAGCAGGAGATTGTGAAACTAGAAGCTATTGACAGAGTAGAGCATATGGGATCAACAATTATTTTGTCTGAGAATTTGAAATCAAAATTGGATTCATTAGAGAAGACTATATCTAAAACTGCAGGTTTTGAAAAGACTCTGAATGTGTGCTTGAACTGCCGTATAATTTTAAGAAGGAATTTACATGTTGAAAGAGGTCTGGTAAATGGATCAATGGGTAATGTTGTTGATTTTGTGAAATACAGAAATAGAGATGGAATTGAATTTTTAAAAATTAAATTTGATGGCATTGAGGAAGTACAGGTAATTGGTCGTTGCTCTGCTAGATTTTTGCTTGTAAAAGACTTATATGTTCGCCGTAAGCAGTTTCCTGTTTGCTTGGCATATGCGGTGACAATCCATAAATCGCAAGGTTTAAGTGTAGACAGTGCATTGGTGAATATTGGCAGTTCTGTGTTCAAGGAGGGTATGGCATATGTGGCATTGTCACGAGTTAGAACTTTATCGGGATTGTACTTGATTGAGTGTGATGTCACAAACATTTGTGCGGATCTAGATTGTGTTAAGGAATACAATAGGTTAAGAAGAGAGTATGCGCCACATTTGCCTCAATATCCTTTGTTTGAGAAACGTGTGGTAGGCCGGAAACGAAGAAATGTGACAAATACTAGGGAGGTTGCAGCAAAAAGACGAAAAGTCGATGAACCTGAAATTATAAGCAGAAACAAAAAGGATTCTGTTGAAGATGTTGTTGGTTTTCAATTTGAAAACAGTTCTGGTGTCAACTGCTATGCTAATGTAGTGGTTAATGTTTTGTTTTCTCTAGAAAATGTAAAAGAAGAGATTGTGGTCAATTCTGATCAAAGATTTTGCAGTTTGTTAAATTCTGTGTTAGAGAAATGTAGCACAGATAGAACAAAAATAGAAAGTGTGTCTGAAATTCGAAATCTGTTAGACAGATGTTCAGGCCAAACACAATTCTCTCAAAATATTCAGCAAGATTGTCAGGAGTTTTTAATGTATATACTTGATGTATTGCATGCTGAAGGTGTAGATGTAGATCACCTGTTTGGGCTTTCTTATCAATGGCAGCATGACTGCGAGAACTGTAGGGTATCAAGTAGTACTAGTGTAGACTCGGAAAGATTTATATATTTAACTTTGCCAGACAGTAAATCAGTCTCTTTTAATAAACTAGTAAAAGCAGCTGATCACAACATGGAGTGTAGCCAATGTAAATCTGAAATGATGTCCACATTATTTATACGAACATATGGCCAGTATGTTATTTTAATGTTCCAACGATGTAGGCCTGATGGAACAAAATTGCCAACTTTAATTAAAAATTTTGTGGCTTCACAGTTGTCAATATCAGGAAGGACTTTTGTAACTGCAGCAATTATATATCATGACGGTCCTTCAATAACATCAGGACATTACACAGCTTATTTAAAGTCTAGAAACGGCTGGTCATTCTGCAATGATTCTGTTTTAATTTTCAAAAAAAAATTGCCGTATGACCTTAAAAACTCTTACCTGGTGTTTTTAAAACCAAAATTTTAGGGAAAGAATCTCGGGATGTGCTCTGAGGAATTTCAAGAAGTTCTAATGGCTCCTACACGATTTGGCCTTGAGGATAAGTGTAGTACAGAGACATAACTTCTTACCATAACACTGGACGTCATGTTGAAATAACTGCACTTTGAATGAATTCAGAAAAACTGTTTCTTTTTATAAGCAAATTCAAGCAGCCAATCAAAACATGGAGTAGAGGGAATGTAAGTCTGCAATGCTGTCTACTGTTTTATATTGCTTTGTGATTAAAAGTGATGTAGAGAATTTAATAATTGTAGTAGTCATAGAGATAGTGTAAGTCTGCTTCATAGTAAGCAGTATCAGTGTCATAGGAAATGTAGAACATGAGTGAGCAAGAAAGGTAAGATATTAGTAATCCAGGATTGTGAAAATGATCTTCAACATTTTAATTCTGAAAGTTGCGGAAATACAACATGACGGGATTGGCTTACAAGAATTCCAAGAGTTATAAATGACTCTGACATGATTTGGCCTTGTGGAAACGTGTGGTAGAGAGCGAGAAGTCATTTATTGTATGTAACATGTTTTTGAAAACGATGGAGGTTTTCTTTCAGAAAGTGGCGGGTTGAAAGTAATAACAGCACAACAGAGTGTAAGCTGTTCATAGGACATCCTTCGCCGTCATGGAAAGTAAAGTAACTTTAAGGAGTTCTGAATTCTTTTTTTTTTTTTAAGTTTGAAGTTTATTAAGGCATAAAGAAGTAAAGACAGTACATGAAGAAACAGTCATAAGGTATAAAAAACAAGAAATCTCTCTTACAAAGGAAGGACTTAATCAAAGAGATATCAAATACAGAAGAATAATTTGCAATAAAAATTCAGGAATATTGTGGTAGGAGGGAAAACTGTGGAAATGTATAACGTATGAGTGATATAAAAGAAACATAGGAAGCAATCAATAATCTTGCATATAATTAGGATAAAACAATCACGGTGGTTTTTGAACTTCTTCATTGCGTATTGAAGAAGTGGGAGAAGGCCTGGTAATTCTGGATAAATATTCGGTAAGGGGGATCCATAGAAGGTCACGTTTAATTGCTAGGGAAATTGGGGAGACAAAATTGGTGTCTAGTCGGTGATTGAAACAAACTGCGTTCCACCAAGCAGAGAAGGAGACATCTTTAGCTTGTTTCCAATGCGATGTAATATGATGAAAAGCAATGGCTATCATGAGATCAAGTAATTTGTGTCTATGGTGGGGTCCAGAGAGATCAGGGGAAAGGGAACCTAGAAAAATATGAATGATTGAAAAGGGGAGAGTGAAATTGAAAATTTTATGAAATTGGGACCAAACTAATTGCCAGAAATGTAGAATGGGAGGGCATTCGAAGAGCATATGTTTCAAATCAGCCAAAGGGCAGGGACAGGACCAACAAGTGGAGGGAATGTCAGAGGAGAAAGATGACAGAAGTAAGGGAGTAAATAGTGTACGATTATAGATAAAAAATAAAGTTTGGGTAGTGTTAGCAGCTCTAGATGTACTATGAATTTTAGACCAAATTTTATCCCAGAGAGTAGAGGGCCAGATTTGAGACAGATCTTTCTCCCAAGCCAACTCAACCTTAGATTTAGTGCGTTCAATAGATGATTGTAGAGATTTATAGAGAAAAGAAGCAGAGGGGGATTGGTCAAGAGCATTCAACATCTTGGGAAAGATATAACCTGTGCCCCTCCCACATAACTTGCTTTTTAGTCTTTGCTGCCGAAAGTACTTGAAGGAGGTCAGTATATTTGAGGAACAGCATGATGACTCCGCGGGGTTTGGAGGAAACTTTCGGGCCAAGTCTGTGCGCACGTTGGATGTTAAGCGAAGAGGAAGGAGGAAGATCCAAAATTTTTGGTAAAAAGGTTTGGAAAAAAGCTGTCGGATTGGATCCTTCTGTAAGTTCCGGAAGATTATAAAGGCGTAGGTTGTTCCTCCGGTTGCGATTTTCCAACTCCTCCGACTGTCGTTTCAGGAGGGAGACATCTTTTTCTAAGCGTGAAATTTTTGCGCAGGAAGATTGAAGAGACTCGGTAGATTGTTCCACCAGAAGAACCCACGATTCCAGAGTGGACCATTTGTCATGAAGAAATTGCAAGGTTTTAGTGGTTTCGGCCATGAAGGGTTTAAGTGCTCGAAGTTCCTCCAGGATAAGATCCATGGACGCTGAGTGCGATGAAGAACCTGGAGAGGGAGGGTCTTTTTTCAGACGTTTCGTTGAACCAGGTTGAATAAGCTTACTGGATGTAGTAGCCTTAGGAATAGCGCCGTGAGCAGCGTTTGGTTTGTGGAGAACAGGATCATCCATATTTTGCGTGTCAGAGTCTGAGGAAAGTTGTGGATTGGCCTTAGAAACTTTAAGTTTGAGGTTTCGAAGCTTCCCCATATATGGCTAGGGAAGGAAATGCAATGTCACCACAAAATTCAGATGAGAAGTCTTGTAAATAAGAAGCAGGAGGTACGCTTATGGTGAAAAACTGAAAAGCGTATATATGTTGCAACGAGGAATGACGAGATGCAACCAAATGATAATCACAAAACTTATATTTTCTCCACAGAAAAAGCCAAAAAAAAAAAATTGTGTGAATATAGTATCACTGCATGGCAAGGAATAACAGATTGAAAACGTCTGTCGACTTAAGAGTGTCCATAGGTGCTATGCAGATGAGCGTGTCCCCATATTGTGTGGAGAAAGGCGCCATACATGAGAAATGAGCGCTAAGGTTTGTTGAGAGAAAATGGCGTTTTTTGTTTTCATCAAAAAATAGGCAGAGAGTGTCTCAAGTGGAGAGACATGATGTAGAGAGAGTCTCGTTAAGGCATGAGGCTGGTGTAGGAAATATCCGCAGCACACACGCTGAGGTAGAAAAGCGGCGTTTTGTGGTGGAAGAAAGAGCGCGGCAGAATGAAAGAAAATGGCGGCCGCTGGAGTAGCGAACCGTGTCACCAAAGGAAAGAGCGCATAACGCTGGAGTAGAGGAAAGCAGGTTAGCTCCTTCTGCTCACCTCATGTTCCGACAGCGGAATATGCTAATTGCGCCCACAATTTCCCGGTGAATGCGGAGAAAGTCGCCGGTCCCGGTGATCGACTAGCGGAGCTCCGCTATCAAGCCGCCATCTTGTGCGGCGTTCAAGCCACGCCCCCCAGGAGTTCTGAATTCTGATTTGTTATGTTGTATGGGTTTTTTAAACACAATCATTTTGATTGTGTTTTTTTTTCCCCGCTGTTATATGATGAATACCTTCAAGTCACTGTTTTTAGTGAAATTTGATACATTCTGAGAACAGCAAAAATAAACCATTTAACATGTATAATTAATTCTGTTCTGTTTGCATTTATGATGTACATGTAGAACTGTGTAGGAGGCATGGAGAAGGTGAGGCTTCTGTAAGTGTCAAAGTTGTTGCATACAGTGCTCATATTCTACGTAGTCTTTCATATGATAGACTACATTTCCACAATGAGATACCTAAGCAAAGGAAACACAGGTGATATGATTGTGGAATGAGGAAAAAAAATTGCACGTTTTTCAATTATATTACCTGTGTTTCTTAACATTACACATCACATTGTGTAGATGAGGTTTAGGCCTGTTCCTGGAGACAGAGGAGGTCTAACATTTGTCCAAGAGTGCAGTCCACATGACACACTTGGTTGGTAGGCCTGCACATGTATTTTCTTCTCTGTATTCTTCAACAAACCTAAATTTCATCTGCAACTCTGAGTAGGACTTACCTGAAACAAATCTGTGAATAGGTGACACCTTATCGGCATCTTGAAACAATGATTTAAAATGTTAGGCTGAGATTTATGATGACCGTGCGCCTCATTTGCTCCGCTGTGGGTCACTTTTGTGTAAAACATGCACCATGTTGCAAGATAGGTTTCAGTTCATCTCCAGCAAGATACCATCACTTTGAAATGTATATAATTAGCACTGTGTAGGGGACATGCAGAAGCTGAAGCTTTTCTAAGTGTCAAAATTGTTGTATACACTGCTCAACTTCTGTGTACTGTTTGATATGCTAGACTCCATCTGCACTATGAGATACCTAAGCAAAGGCAACACAGGTAATGTGATTGTGAAATGAGGAAAATAAACTCCACATTTTTCAATTACATCACCTGTGTTTCCTAAGTTTACGAATGACATTGTGCAGATGAAGTTTAGGTCTGTCCACGGACACAGAAGAGGTCTAGCCTTTGTTCAAGAGTGAAGTGGACATGACTTACTTCATTAGTAGGCGTTCACATGTATTATCTCCTCTGTATTCTTCAATAAGTGTAAATTTGATCTGCAACCCTGAGTAGGCCTCACCTTAAACAAACCTCTGGATAGGCAACACCTTATTGTCATCCTGAATCAATTATTTAACATGTTAGGGACAGATTTATGATAGGTGTATGCCTCTTTTGCGCCACTGTGCGTCACTTTTGTGACGCAGTCGCGGTTGAAAAGATTTGCTATGAGGGGACAAAATTATAAAATGATGAATCTAGGCAGATGTGTCATGCTGTAAAAAAAACAATGCCACACGAAACCGATGCAGCAGTCATGCAAAAGATGCACAATGTTGCAAGATAGGACTCACTTCATCTGCATCAAGATACTATTAGTTTAAAATGTATATTTTTAGGACTGTGTAGGGGAATGGAGAAGCAGAGGCTTCTGTAAGTGTCAAAGTTCTTGAAAAACTATTTGTCCTTCAATCTTTTCCCTTGTTTTTTCTAATTTATTAAAAACATGTTTTAATATTTTTCAAATGTTTGTTCTCTCTTTCACAGATTTTTTAGTATAAAATGAACAAATGACTAACTTAACGACAATTATAAGGTAAATGTTTTGTACTCTTTTTGTTATATTTCTATCACATTTAACTTCTATTACTTCCACTGCTTCATTTCTTTAAGAATCACTTTCCTGCCTTTGCTACTTCCCTCATTCCTTTCTCTATTACTTAATTACTCTACTCCTTCACTATTTTTCTTAGTCCCTCTCTTCTCATACTTCTTCACTCTTGGTCACTCACTCTGTCTCTATTACTTTCACTGTTTCTGACTGATCTAAAAATTTTTTTTTAAAAAGAACAGTAAGTATAAGGGAAGGAAACAGACAGTTATGTTAAAAGAAAGACAGCTATAGGGAGTAAACTAGGGATACTGTTACCCGCAATCCTCTGCTGATGATGTCACTGACCATGTCATGAATGATGTAATATGTGACATCATCAGCAGTGGATTACGGGTAATAGTATCTCTAGTTTACTCCCCTATAGCGGTCTTTCTTTTAACATAACTGTCTGTTTCCTTCCCTTATACTTACTGTTCTTTTTAAAAAAAAAAAAATTTGGGTTCGCTCCCGGTTCGCGTACCGGCGAGCGAACTGGGAAGCGAACCAAGAGAAATAGAGGTTGGCAGAGTTCCAAATATTCTACCAATTTTTTTATAACGGGGAGGTAGTTCTGAAAAGAACTTTTTTTTTTTATTGTTTTTGTTGTTTTATATTTTTTTTACTATTTTTCTGAACATTTTTTTACTTTTTTTGAATTTTTCTGAACGGTTTTATATTTTTTTGGGTTTTTTTGGGGGGGGGAAACGAAAACGATTCATTGTAAAGGGCTCAACAGGAGCAACAAAAAAAAAAGAATTTGTTTGGGGCGTTTCGGACAAACTGGAAGATGATTGTCAATAGCTCTGTTGACCAGAGTGATGCTACTTTCTCTGTAGCAAATGAATCCATTGCAATGTACGCAGATTTGTTTTACTTCCCCAAATCTCATTTGTATATTTGGCACCATCACCCTGCCCTCTGGTCCCGTCACTTCCGGTACAACAGATCTTCTGGCCATAATAGGGGGATTATCTAGATCGTTACGAAACTGTGCAGCACTGTAGTTGTTAGGATGCCACCTAGTCATATGGTGATGCATTGTGTAGTTTCCGTAACTGTATTTCTTCTCGGTCCCTCTGGACAGTCTATCTTGACATATAAGGCAAGTTACGTATCTTGCATTTACTTTTTTCTGGCTTTTGGGAATTTTAAAAAATTGCCAAATGAAGTTTTCTTTCCGGTGAGACCTCCTGGGCTCCTCAGGCAAAAACTGCCTCTCTTCCTGCTCTTCCTCCTCTTCCTCTTCTTCCTCTTCTTGCTGAATTATAACTTCAGCAGGTGGTCCTCTCTTCCTTGGATGTGGTAGAGGTGGTGGGGAAGCACCAGCTGAAGCTACTAAAGAAGCCATTGCTCACTGGTAACAAAGGGTCTTTCTCTCACAAAGATGAAAGTCAGAGTGAGGAAAGAAGGAGGGGTTTTCATCATTTGGGAAAAACAATAGTTCTCAACCAATGAAAAGTGTTAATTTTAGATTACATGACCTAGTCTTACATCATTAGGAAACCAAAAGTGAAATGAACCAATGAAAAGTGTTATTACCAAGTCACATGACCTGCTGTGTTTACGTTACGCGCTTTGCGCCGCCTCCCGGTTTGCTTCCGTGAACCTGCGCTTCGCGCCTCGGTTCCCGTACCAGTTCGCTTTCGGGTACGCTAACGTAGCACGTCATATGACGTATCACGCGACAACGCAAAACGTCATGCGGACGCGAGGCGTCACGATGTTGTTTTCTAACGCGGCAGTTGCGCTAAAGGAACGTTTACCGGTTCGCGGACTATTTCGCGGCATCAAGGTCAGCTAACGGGAATCTTCCCGATTCGCGAAACGGGAGCGAAGAAAAAAAAATATTAAATTTTTTTTTTATTAATAAACATATAAAATATATTTTTGGATTTAAAGAAGAATACATTTTACAGCTACAGATATTAGCTTTGAAAAAACCAATGAAATTCACAGAAAAAACCATAGGTTATAGACCATATATAGTTAGGAATTAGCATTTACAAAACCTTGAAAATTCACTGAAAAAACCATAGGTTATAGACCATATATAGTTAGGAATTAGCATTTACAAAACCTTATTTTACTCACACAAAACCATTGAAATTCCATATATAGTTAGTTGCACTAACTATATATCGCGCACCCGCAATTCACTGCTGATGATGTCACATATTACATCATTCATGACATGGTCAGTGACATCACTGATGACATCTCAAATGACATCACTGATGACATCACTGATGACAACATCCAGTGACTGTATGTTTCTGTAAAGTTAAAATATGTCTTACATATTGAAGAATGAGTAGATGTATAAGTGTCTGGACGAAGGATTTAGTAGGTGCATGACTGAATGTATGAGTAGGTGATTAAATGTGTCTCACTGAGTGCATGGGTTAGTGACTAAACTGTCTTAATTTGTGCATCATTATGTCTTTTGTTCTGTAAACTGCTGCATGTGTTGATCAGTAGCTATATGAGTAACTATATGGGTTATTGATTGATTGCCCAAGTATTTGTATGGGAGACTGAGTGTGTGTGTGGCTGGCTGGGAGGTGTGTGACTCTGAGCAGATCAATGTGTACTTGTATCAATGATTGTATAAGAGAGTAAGTATGTGTTAGTATATGTTTGAAAATGTAAGGTGCTCTATGTTTAACTGTATAGATTAGAAAATGGAAGTGTGATTGATTCTTTACAGGACTGACTAGGTGTGTGAGTAACTCCATGGATGAGTGGCAGAGTGTGAGTGTCTGTATAGGTGTATGAGTGCATATGATAGTGTTGTAAAGATGAGTGATTGTAGGTATGAATGATTGTATGGGTGAATGAGTGAATGTGTGTGTAGACGTAGGAATCAGTGAGTGCGTATGTAGTAACTAGTATTGGTGTGTCAAAGGTTTCAAAAATTATACTCTGTATTTAACACTGGGTGTAACAGAGGTTACATTAAAGTGTGAGGAGATGCATTGTATTGTCACATGAATGATATCATCAGTGATGTGATCATTGATGTCAAATGAGATGTCATCAGTGATGTCATCAGTGATGTCATTTGAGATGTCATCAGTGATGTCATCAGTGATGTCACTGACCATGTAATGAATGATGTAATATGTGACATCATCAGCAGTGAATTGCGGGTGCGCGATATATAGTTAGTGCAACTAACTATATATGGAATTTCAATGGTTTTGTGTGAGTAAAATAAGGTTTTGTAAATGCTAATTCCTAACTATATATGGTCTATAACCTATGGTTTTTTCAGTGAATTTTCAAGGTTTTGTAAATGCTAATTCCTAACTATATATGGTCTATAACCTATGGTTTTTTCAGTGAATATATATATATATATATATAACCACACGAAGATCAGCTCAAAACTCCGGACCCATGGCGCTTCTCCTTTCGGTGCGGAATTCACGGCAGAGCCACACCGCTATAATATGTACACAAAAACTCCCTCACGTGGAAAGAGTCATAAATATCGCACTCGCAGGATCTTAGATGTGTCCCAAAAACTTCTTTATTGCTTAATCCATGAGAAAAGCAACACCCAGGTCAAAAAAGAAGGGGCATATTACCAACGATTAGCGATATTTATCGCTAACGATGCTTAGCAACAAATTTTTTAACGCTAAGCATCGCCGGAAATTATCGCAGAGATAACTTGCTATTAGCAAGGTTTATCTCAGAAGTGATAAAAATCCTCGCGCTAACTGCCAAATGAGAGATTATTGCTGGAAAACCAACGATAATCTCTCGAAGTTTGGTGTTAGCTTGATGATAGGGGCTCACAAACTTAGCCATGATATCCACCTTCCATAGGATATCATGGCTAAGTCAGGAAAATACCAGGTGTAAAAAAAGCAGTGCTAACCGCGGTTAGCGCTGCTTTTTTTATCACTAACAGGGTTAGCGAAGTCCTTGATAATAGAAGTAATGTCGCTTAACAACATTTCTCCTATTATTTTTCTCTGGAACGCCCCCTTTGCATCTCATTAGAGATGCAAGGGGAAGCGTAGAGAAAAAGGGTGCTAACATGCGAATTTGCATGTTAGCACCCTGTTGCTGATAGGGAGATAATTTTATCTCTGCTTTCTTGGATTTTAAAGCCAAAAAAGCGGAGATAAATCCCTTGATAATATTCCCCGAAGTTCTTTCATCTAAGATCCTACAAGTGCGATATGTATTACTCTCTCCGTGTGAGGGAGTTTTTGTGTACATATATATATATATATATATATATATATATATATATATATATATATATATATATATATATATATATATATATATATATATATATATATATATATCCAGCTCCCAGGTACCAAAAATCCCAAGGCACTCGTGGGCGGGTGCTTTCACACGCTGTTACCGCATGTATCAGATTCAAACTCAAACACTTTGTTCCATTCTCCAAGCAAAGTACAAGCACTCCGAGGTGGGTGATCAGAAAACTTTAATCCGGCAAACAAAACAGACGCGTTTCGGACGTCAAGTCCTTCGTCAGTGTTTTTTAAAAGCTAATTCCTAACTATATAACTCCTGAAACCTATGTTTTTTTCAGTGAATTTCAAAGGTTTTTTAAATGCTAATTCCTAACTATATAAGGCCTGAAACCTATGGTTTTTTCAGTGAATATATATATATATATATTCACTGAAAAAAACATAGGTTTCACACCAGTTATAGTTAGCTGGAAATTTTACTCGCATAAAACCAATCAAATTCCCACGTTATAGTTAGTTGGACTCACTATAACTTGCGCGTGCAATGCACTGCTGATGACGTCACATATTACATCACTCATGACATGGTCAGTGACATCACTCATGACATCACTGATGACACCATCCAGTGAATGTGTGTCTTTCTGAAAAATTAATATTAGTGAATAATGTTTAAATATTTAAATATATGTATTAATGTTTGACTTTGTGTATAAGTGGCTGCATGGGTTGGTGAGAAGCTACATGTGTAGGTATATGGGTTATTAGATGTTTTTCTTAGTATCAGTATAAGTGTTTGTATGGTTTGGTGGGGGTATTACTTAGCACATAGATGCATGAATGACTGACTCTCTGTTTGTATGTGTTTTGAATACAGCACATGTGCAGGACTGTATGGGTGGATGAGTGTGTATATGTGTATGTTAGTGAGTGAATGACTGTCTCACTAGTGTCTTTATCAGTAACTACATATGTTTTAATGTAGTATATGTGAATTTTGATGTATATAAGTGACTATATGTGAGAGTAAGGGATTGTAAGAGTTCCTGTTTAAATAAGTATGTGTTTCTATAAGTGATTGTTTAAGAGAGTAAGTATGTGTAAGGTTCCTTAGAAGTAAGGTGGTAGTGTGTGTATAGCTGTATATGCAAATAAATGGATGTTCAATAGTTTTTTTGCATGTGTGAGTATGTGTGAGAGTATCTTTTGGATGACTGTCGGTGTGTAACAGGATGTATAGGTGTATCACTACATATGATGAGTGAGTATATGTATGAGTGACTACATAGAACTGTTGGTGAATGAGTGGATGTGTATATAGATGGTGGAATTACTGAATTGGTTGTTGTAACTGGTATGGGTATCTCCATATTTTTGAAAATTTTAGTTTCTATTTTTGAATATGTGTTTCAAGGGTTACATTACAGTGAAAGGAGGTCTGTCACTCTGTCACAAGGATGGTGTCATCAGTGATGTCATGAGTGATGTCACTGACCACGTCATGAGTGAAGTAATATGTGACGTCATCAGCAGTGCATTGCACGCGCAAGTTATAGTGAGTCCAACTAACTATAACGTGGGAATTTCATTGGTTTTCTGCCATTAAAATTTCCAGCTAACTATAACTGGTGTGAAACCTATGGTTTTTTCAGTGAATTTAATAGGTTTTTTAAATGCTAATTCCTAACTATAACTGGTGTGAAACCTATGGTTTTGTCAGTGAATTTCATAGGTTTTTTAATAGCAAATCTCTATAGGTATAAAAAGTAAAAAAATGTATAACGAATTTTATATTGTATATTTATGTAACTTTTTTTTGCTTGGGGCGCTCCCGGGGCGCGTACCGGGGAGCGCCCCGGTCAGCGCAATGTTGCGGCGCGCCCCGGGGCGCGTACCGGGGAGCGTCCCGTTAGCGCTATTTTCGCGAACGAAAACAACATCGTGACATTTGGCGTAGACGCATGATGCGTCATATGACGCACAGCGTAAGCGCACCCGGAAGCACGCGAGCGCATACGATCGCGCAACGTCTTGATGCGCTTACACTACGCGCCCGCGGGCGCGCCCCGGGGCGCGTAGCGTAAGCGCGTCGGGTCATGTGACCTGAAAATAACACTTTCTATTGGTGTAGAACAGTTTTGGTTTCCAAATGAGTAAAGCCCGGGTCATATGACCTGAAAATAACACTTCTCATTGGTTCAGGACACTTTGTTTTTTGCAAATGATGAAAGACCCCACCTTCTTTCCTTATTCTGACTTTGTCCTTTGACTGAGGAAGACCTGTTTCAGCAATAGAGAGAGAACTATTTTGTACTTTCAAATGGCTACTGTAGCTGCAACAGCTGGAGCATCTGCACCACCACCACCACCACCAAGAGGACCACCACAACAGTACATTGGTGGTCAAGAAGAGGAGGAGGAGGAAGAGGAAGAGGAGGAGGGGAGAACATGGCTGCCTGAACAAAATACCCCATGCAAGCCCAAGTCACACATTGTATGGGAGTTTTTTTCAATCCCAGAGGGCAAGAAAAAAGTTAATGCGACCAAGGTAACTTGCCTAATCTGTGGCGAACAACTCTCAAGGGGCAACCCAAACAAAAAATATTCCTTTGGTAATAATACCATGATTCGACATATGATCCAGAAGCATCCTAACAACTATTCTCGTGCAGAGCTCAGGGAACTGGCCAGTAACCTCCCCCAGTCTTCAAGGACCACCTCTAAAAGAACACAACCCACTCCATCGGGACCAGAAACAACGGAGATGATGCCTTGTATACAACCACGATTTGCAAATTTTAGAATCACATGTATTGCATGTGGCAAGCTCATCGCCTATGGTGAAAAGAGCATGAAGCTCGTCGTCCTTGCTGGTGACAATCACAAATGCCCCAAAGAACAGTAATTTTTTCTGTTTTTTGTTTTTTGCTCCTGTTGAGCCATTTACAATTCCCTGTTTTTTGTTTCTCCCCATAAAAAATAAAAAAAATATGTAAAACTGTTTTGAAAAGCCAAAAAAAGTACAAAATGTTCAAAAAAACATTGAAAAAATATAAAACAATAAAAAGAAGAAAAAAACAGTTCTTTTTAGAACTACCTTTCATTCATAAAAATAAACCTATATTGTTTAATGAATCTCTGTCAATTTTTTTTTCTTAGGGTACGCGTACCGGGGCGCGCCCCCCAAAAAATAGAAAAAAAAAATTTAATGAAGGAGTTAGCATGAGGGAAAAACACAAAGAGAGTAATGTTAAGAGAAAGAGAGCTACAGGATGAACACAGAGGGATTGTTTATTACATAGTAAAAAACAGAGAAGGTGTAATAGGGTGAAAGTGAGAAAAGTAAAATGACTAAAGGAGCGAAAGAAGGGAAGAGAGAGGAAGAAGACTAAAGTAGAGATAGTGGGAGAATGTGAGTGGGTGTTGAAAGAAAAAGAAAGGACAGTAAAAAATTGAGAATGAAGGGTAGTGGCGTAACCGGGATAAATGAAGAACGGTGAGTGAGGGTAAGAAAAGACCAGTTAGTGTAAGTAAAGAGGGGTGAAAGAGGGTGAAAAATTGAATTAGGATAAGACATGGGGAGTGACAAAGAGAAAGGACAAAGAGAGTAAAGAAAACAGTACCTGAATGGGTTTGAGTGAAACAGCAAAGAAAGATAAGTAATGCAGCGTGTGTGACTTATAGGGAGTCAGTGGGTGTAGGTCGGGGTGTGGGTGTGTAAGGTGTGTCTGTGGGTGTGGCTGTGTGGGGTGTTTTGGTGTGGGTGGAGGTGAGGGTGTGTGAAGTATGTGTGAGGAGTGTATGGGTGTGGGGTGTATATGTGTGCGATGTATGTGTGTGTATGGAATGTGTGTGTGTATTTGAAGAGTGTGTGTGGGGGGATTTTTTGTGTGTATGAGGTGTGTGTGTGGTGTGTGTGTGGGGTGTATGTAAGAGGTGTGTGTATGTATTGAGAGGGGGATGAGGTGTGTGTGTAGGAGTAAGGTAAATAATTAAGAAAAACAGAATGAGTGAAGAAGCAAAGGAAGGGAACAGAGGGTAAGTGAAGTAAAGAATAGGGATTGAAAGAAGTTGAATATGAGAGGGGAAATAGGGAAATTGCAGTAAACATGGAGAATAAGAATAAGTGAGGGAAGCAGAATAAAGACACAGGAGTGAGGTTGGTTGAGAAAATATTAGTGAGCTTAAAGCAAAGGGTAATGACAAAATAAATTTTTATAGTCATACTTACCATATAATAAATGTAACTTTAATTAATTTTTTTACTACACTTTGTATCTGTGAAAGAGAGAAGAAAAAATAAGTCATAATTAGTAAACTGTGTATTTTAAATTAAAATATACAAATGAAGAGGTTAAAAATCATAACAGTGTATTTAGAAATAAAGTAAGAGTGAAGGACATAGAAAGGGAAATAAAGTAAGGTAGAAGGATAAAAGAGAAAAAAAGAAATAGAATGAGAGCACATTACTAAGAGTAAGGCATATAGATTCACTGACACAGAGGAAGAGAAGAACAGAGAAATGAACTGAAGGTAAGAAAGATACTAAAACAATGTGAGTTAGCAAAACTAAGTCAGGAAACAGTAGTAAGTAAAAAGATAATAACAGAGACGGAAAAGAGTCTAATTAAGGATGCATTTAGAAGATTGAGAAATAGAAGATAACTGAGTGTAAGTGAAGAACAGTCAAAGTGAAGTGGTGAAGGGAGAGAGGATAATATACAACGATTGAGGGAAATGGAGTAAGGAAGTTAGTAGACAGACACACTAAGAGAAAAACTGAGTGAGGTGGAGTACAATGAGTGACAAAAGGAAATAAGTAAGGAGCAAAAAAAGGAAAGAGAGGAGAAGACGATTAAAAGAGTGGTACTGAGAGAAAATAATTTGCTGTTGAAAGTAAAGAAAAGGACATTGAAAGAAAGGAAATGAGGGATAGTAATGGAACCAGAGTAAAAGAAATGGGATGAAGAACGATGAGAGAGGAGCAGTGAAGTTGTTGTAAAAGAAATGATAGAAGGTAGATAAACACAAGTGAACATAACACAAGGAGAGTGAGGCACTGAGGACATAGAGGTAGTGAACGAAAAATAGAGAAAAGAGGTCAAAAGAAAGGAGCAAACAAAGATAAGCGAGGGAGAGTGGGTAAGTTATAGTGATAGAGTGCAACAATACTGCTCAGTGAGTAAAGAGGAATTAGTAAAAGAGCAAAGGAGGAAAAGACGGAAAAGGGAAGTAAAGCAGAGAGACTGAAAGCTGAAAAGTGGTGCAAGGGAGAGAGGGGATGCAGACAGTTGAAATGAGAATGAGGAGTTGTGAAAGAAGTGCAGTAAACGAATGGGTGTGAAACAGAGTGAGAGAAAGGCAGTGTGAGTGAGTAAAGAGAGCTGAAAGAGAGAGGAAAAAGGAAAATGAGTGTCAGAGAATGGGAATACAATTTAATTTACACAATCTAAATTATAGTATAACTTGTACAACATGTTACATAGTTTATTTTTGCTGTTCTCAGAATATATTGAATTTCACTTAAAACAGTGAGTTCAAATTACTCATCATATGACAGCGGGAAAAAAAACCCACAATCTAAAAGATTGTGTTTTAAAAAAAAACTTAGATACTGACAAATGACAAATGTACACTAATCTTTGATTGACTTACTTTTCCTTGAGGCCAAATAGTATATCATGGAGGTCCTTTTCTCGTTGCAAAGTACTCTGCTGTTCACTAAAAAATCCATTTCATCGACTTTCTAGAAGAAAAGCTCCAAGAACCTCTGAAATATTTTCATTATTTTCATATACTCCTTTTGTTCCAGCCATGACTGTTTACTCATTCCTGTACCTTTCCTTTTGGCCAAATAGTGTCAGATGTATGAGTATATTTTCAAATTAACTCTAAGAAACTCTGAAATTACCTTTTTTCCGACATTCTGAAAGAAAGGCTCATACAACATTTTCACAATATTTAAGTACTTGTAAAACCATCTCCGACTCACTCATATTCATCATTTTGTATAATACTAATATCACATACTATGAGATCCACTTACAGTACCTATATGACAAGTCAATTTTTTATATTACCTGGATCACTTTTACTCAGAATATATTTTTAAACAGCAAAATAACCTTTATTAACTGCTCCCGTCTTCAAAGGCCAATTACCTTTATATAAATTTTGGTTGTAAAAACACTAGGTATGAATTTTTTAAGCCAAAAGGCAAACGTTGTTTGAAAGTCAAATGAATGTCGTTACAGTGGGTCCAACCTTTACAACTTTTTAAATAGCATGTGTAATGCCCTGATGTTCTAGAAGGACCGTTATGAAAAATATTAGCTAAAGTTGCAAAGGTTCTTCCTGATATTGATAACTGAGAACCAACTAAATTTTTAATAGAAGTTGTCAATTTAGTTCCATCAGGTCTACATCGTTGGAACATTGAAATGACATACTGACCATAATTTTGTAGAAATAATGTGGACAGCATAGTAGACTTACATTGGGTACACACAATATTGTGATCCGCTGCTTTAACTAGATTATTAAAAGGCACTGATTTGCAGTCTGGTAAAGTCAAATATATAAATCTTTCAGTGTCTATTCTAGTAGTACTTGATAAAGTACAGTTGTCGCAGTCATGCTACCATTGATAAGAAAGGCTAAAAAGATTTTTTATATCTACACTTTCATCTTCCAATACATTAAACATATACATTAAAAATTCCTGACAATCCTGCTGAATATTCTGTGAAAATTGATTTTGACCAGAACATATGTCTAGAAGATTTCGAATTTCTGAAACACTTTCTATTTGTGCTCTATCACTGCTACATTTCTCAAACACGGAATTCAACAAACAACAGAATCTTTGATCCCGATTTTCAACAATCTGTTCTTGTATATTTTGAAGAAAAACAACAACATTAACCACTACATTAGCATAGCAGTTGACACCAGAACTGTTTTCAAACTGAAATCCAACAACATCTTCAACAGAATCCTTTTTCTTTCTCCTTACAATTACAGTTTCATCTACTTTTTGTCTTTTTGCTACTACCTCACTGCAATTATTCTCATTTCTTCTTTTTCGGCCTACCACACGTTTTTCAAACAGAGGATATTGAGGCAAATGTGGAGCATACTCTCTTCTTAACCTATTGTATTCTTTAACACAATGTAGATCTGCACAAATCTTTGTTTCATCACACTCAATCAAGTACAATCCTGATAAAGTTCTGACTCGTGATAATGCCACATAAGCCATACCCTCTTTAAACACAGAACTTCCAATGTTCACCAAAGCGCTATCTACACTTAAACTTTGAGATTTATGAATTGTCACCGCATATGCCAAACAAATAGGAAACTGTTTTCAGCAAACATGTAAGTCTTTCACAAGCAAAAATCTAGCTGAACAACGACAAATGTGTTCTACTTCCTCAATGCCATCACATTTATTTTTAAAATTTCAATTCCATCTTTATTTTTATAATTCACAAAACCAACAACATGACCCATTGCTCCATTTACCAGACCTCTTTCAACATTTAAATTCCTTCTCAAAATGATAAGACAATTTAAACACACATTCAGAGTCTTTTCAAAACCAGCAGTTTTAGATATAGTCTTCTCTAATTAATCCAATATTGATTTCAAATTTTCAGACAAAATAATTGTTGCTCCCATATGTTCAATTTTATCTATTGCTTCCAGTTTCACTATCTCTTCATTTTCTAACTTTAACATTTTGTTGTTGAACATGGAACATTCTTTCAGAGTTGGCATCAAACATATGCCAGATTTCTTCTCATTAATTTTTTAAAAAATATACTCTGGAAGAATGTTTTCATTTGGGTACAAATTTGAAATTAATCGTCCATGTAAAGCTTCTTTCCCTTGCTGACTTACTTTTCCGATTCTTACATCTTGTAGAATATTTTTATAATCTTCATCCTTTGCCTGCCGCATATTTTGAAGCAGTTCTGCATATTTGAAGTTTAACCATATATTAACGTTTCCAATGCTTCCTAGGCACTTCCTGGTATCTTCATGCGTGAGCATTTTGAACACAGGTTGTCCTTTCACTGGAATCAACTGCAGTAGATCTCCAAAAACAATAATATGTTTTCCTCCAAATAAGACATCATAGTCTGTTCTAAGAATTTCTTGCATTCTCAAATGCACAAAAGCAAGCATTATATTTGACACCATGCTTACTTCATCAATGATAAGAAGTTTCATTTTCTTCAGGACTCTCGAAACTTCGGAACACGCATCTCCAGATAGCTTGTGATATTGCAATTTGTTATCATGCTCCACTGGCAGCATCAGTAAACGATGTAAAGTAATCTCTTTAATGTTATGTGCTGCCAGCCCAGTTGGAGCAGTTACAACACAAGATAGCGGTAATTCAGTCCTTTTCTGCAGATAAGTTGCAATTGCTTTAATCAGAAAACTTTTTCCAGTTCCCGCTTCTCCACTTACGTACAGTTGTACTGGTTTAAATGATGTACATGAGCACTCTTTTTTCTCATGAGTGAATCCATGGTCAATCTGATCTGTGACTTCGTCATATATCTGTTTCTGCTCAAGGTTTAGTTGTTTCACCAAATCTTCTAAGTTAACTACATCATCTTGAGCTTGTTCCATAGCTCTTTCCACCTCATCCATGGCAGTGGCAGCTTCATTTTGAATAATTGGTCCTCCAAGTGGATCCTGACTCAATGAAGCAGAACTCTGACTGTCTTGAGAACTGTCTCTAGCAATCTCTGCAGCAATTGTGGTTTCTTGCTCTATTTCTTCGTTCAACATTTGCAGATAATTTGGAAAAACAGGACATTCTATGGTATCCTTGGTTGCATTAAAAGAATCTTCGTAACAGAGAAAATCTCCAAGTAGTTCCTCTTCTGTACGCCATGGCTTAAAGAGTTGCAAAAGAGCTAAATAGTAAAATTCCCTTTTGTCTGGATTTTCACAACTCAATTTTCGATGATTAATCAAATGGCCTTTTTTCTGTTTCACTAGACATCCTTCACATCCAATGACAGCACATATTCCATTATTGATATCTTCTCTGATGTTCCTCTTATAAATATAGCTTTGAAGAACTTCATAGAGACAAGCGTTCTCAAGGTGAGGACTTCTATTTGGATAGTATGTATCCAACATGTTTGTCTTCAAAATATCTGTACTTTCTGGTTCTTTCTCCGCCAAATACTCTATCTCTTGTCCAGATTTTAAAACTCGATTTCGTGTTGCAGCAAGACCTAGACTCACAAAAATGATGGTTCTAGATTTGGCATAGAGGCTTGCTGATGACAATCGATCAGAACATTCATATGCTCCAATTTCTCGATGCGACAACATCTTCAGACTGTAACTGTATAATTTCTTGCTTAGACTCTTTTCATGTGAAATGTCCTCCCACATTTCCTTCAGTTCTGTTTTTTCTTTTTTTGTGATGTAAGACGTCACATATCGAGCACAGCAATAGAGTTGTCAGCAACAAATTGAATATCCATGTTAGCATTCCACATGGACAAAATCACTGGGTTGTAGTCGTTGATGTACTTGGACTCTTCGTTTCTTTTTAAATTGTATGTATTTTTTGGTGACTTCCTCGTCACAGTATGTCGCAGAGAAGACATCAAATTATTTACTCTTCCTTTAGAAATAACTGGTTGTGGAAAGCTGAAACGACATTTTGTGTAGAACTTGTCCTTGTTTCTGAATTTTCAACGACAGTACTTTCCACAACGATGGGATTGAAAGCGTAAAACTTGTTGCCTTAAACTGTTTTCTTCGGTAGTTTTCGGAACAGCACATGTTGAATACTCTTCAATGAAGCTCATCACTGTCTCATCCGAATCTGTTCCAAATGTGGGTGCATCTTTAATCCACAACAACATATGTATGTGAGGAGCACCTCTCGCTTGATACTCCTTTCTCCAAAAGAAATCCAAAACCTCTCCAAGGGGAGGATTTTTTTTGTTGGTAATAAAAGACATCATAGCTTCAAATCTATGATTGAAATATCTGCATACATTCACTGGATCCAAAGAACACAGTTCTACAGGTCTTTTGAATTCTATATTTTGTATATTTGCATTTGCCTCGCGTAGAAAATCAAGTAAGTCGTCCCATGCATACTCGGCACAGCTAAGAGTGAGGAACCATGTAGGAGTTCCTTAGTTTCTTAGCATACATTTCAATTCCCCATGACGACGGTACCAATACTCATTCGTACCACGCTGACATGCCATGAGATTGATTAAATGAGATTCCAAAATATTATCTTGCAGATTCACTTTCTCCATAAAGTCCCTCGCCGAAACATTTTGCAGATGTGCTCCACTTTTCAGTATATGGTTTACTGCATAAGAAAGCCCAGACAAGTCACTTTCGTACAGTAAATGAAACAAATAGGGAATGCATTGACGAAACCTTGGATCTTCAGCATATAATCTTACAGTTCGATATTCAGATGCAGGAATTTGAAGTGGTCGATTGTCATATCGTCCACCTCGACCTGTTGGAAATAGCTGTGGAAAACAACGAGCTTCCAAACTTTCTTCCCATACACTAATGGGACTTCCTTTTGCTGCTTTCATTTGAAACAATTCAATTGCATTCCCCATTACTTCTTTGGAATGCAAAGGATGAACAGTATAATGTTCATATATTTCTTCACTTCTAGACACATCAACTTTTTCAATTTGGCCGCCTGAACAATCACTGTCTTCATCTGCAGCTGTTTCCTCTGCTGCAACACATACATCTTTGTAATACTCATTGTTTTTCACTAAATACAACGTTGCCTTTTTCACTTTCCTAACATCCACTAAATCTTGCCAGATTTTCTCACTCTTTGTCGGAACCCCATTAACAAGAATAACTAAAGGTTCCTCTTCTACTTTTTCTATACCAATTGTATCAATATTTATTTTGAAATCTAGAGGCAAATAAACAACTCTTCCCTTTAATCCTCTCTGCAAATCTGTAGGAGGCAATTTCCCTATCTTTGGCTCCATGCGAACAATTGCCTGAAAAGGATGGACACATTGAATCAAAATAGACTCCTATGTATTTAAATCCATCAATTCACGGGGAATGTCTACCAACTCCAGATTATTATGAACAGCTCTGGCAGGCATTCTGTTTTGATTTAATTTATCATAACAATATTTGCAAATACGCTGATCACAACTCAAATCAAACCAATTCTCCATCCACAAATAAGTTGCAAAATCCTTCCACTCATAATTATTCATCTTTTCACTTTTTACGTATAAGTCAACTAATCTAGTTTGATGTTTATAATGACTTTGTCGACAACACACACAAGTAAAATTCGGCCTTTCACTTGATTTCACCTTAAACCTGGTAATTTCCTGCTCAAACTTTTCTGTACTTGAAATCTGTACATTCTCTTCCACATTACCTTGAATTGCTGTGTCAATTTCTACACTGTCCTCTTTTTCACCAAAATAACAAATCTCAATTTCTTCACAAATCTTCTTCACATCTAATTCAGTTCCATGCAAAAGAGCACTGTTTAATTGTTTAAGCTTAAGTGCTGGACTTTTTGCATAATACAACATTCTCACTAATTTCCTCATTTTGGTATGATGCACTGCTAACATCCTAAAATGATGAAAAACACTCTGACAGACTTTTCTAGAAAGACAAGCCAGTAAATGCCCTTGCAAACCTGTGTTTTCTCTCACTCTGCAAGGATCTAAGTCTTGCAACAACTTCACTTTCTGCTTTAGACTTTTCTTACTATATGTACGTAAGAAATTACAAAACAAATCAATTGATTCCTGTCGCACACTACAAATACGACTACACTTCCAAGTGTACACTGGACCCTTAGTACGTCTCCCTAAAACTTCATCAGTTAACACCTCTTCTGGTTCTCTAGGCACAAGTTTCTCTTTTTCAATCGGACAACCGTCTTTCACTTCATACGCTCGACCACTGGTGTCAACTGCATGCACTAAATCATTCTCCTGGAAGTAACTCTCTTCATTAAAAAATGGCTCACAACTTGAACTATGCAGCAATTCTCCTGAAAAAAATTTACAAAAATTAGTCGATTAATTACTCTTTTCCATCTACTGTTTGATTTGAAAACATCAATTGTCTTGTTAAATGTCCTAATTCTATTGATTATTAAAATAAACAATTTTTTCTTAACTTCAAAAGCCTGATCAACAATCTTCTCTACACTTTTCTTTTTCTTATAAAAAGCAGCTCTCTGTTTACCTTTCCTAATGTTTTTTAACAAATTTAAAACCACCCTATTGCGAAACATTCATTTATGAATGTCTCTAAACTGATTCTGCCTTCTATTCCTATACATATTATTCTCTCCGGCTCCAGTTGTAGGATTCTTTGAGGTTCTCTCCTTCCTTTTCAAATTTGCTCTCTCATTCACTTTTTCTACATGCTGTCCAACATTTTTACTTGATCTACATATGTTCCGTAAGAAAGAGTTAGTGGTCTTACCAGGAGCTTTGTTCCTGTTTTTTGAAGTATTTGTTGTTGAAGAGTGCTGTAATTCCGTTGCTGTTTTTGTTTGGAACCGTTTTTCATTCTTCCTTCTTCTTTGCCTTGAGGGCATCTTTCCTTACTCTTGAAATCTTGATTTCAATCTGTGTTAAAAAAAAAAGCACATTATAGACCACTATTATCAAACAACAAAGCAATGACAAAAAGCAAACGGTCTATTCAGGGTTACAGATCAAGTGAGGATTCTCCAAGGGTGCAGAAGAGGGGAGACCTGTATTGAAAATGTAGTGGAAAAGAGGTATGTCCACAGGTACAAAGAAAGTGAGACCTGTGTCTAAGAGTGCAGTAGGAGATAAGCTTCATGAAGTCTAGTCCACTGCACTCTTACACACAGGCTTCACCACCTATGTTCTCCAGGAAAGGCCTCTCTCCCACTACAGTCTTGTACTCAGGCCTCACCTCGTCTGTCCCTCTGGACATGCCTCACCTCATCTACACAATCTACTTCCTAATCTGAGGTAACACAGGTGACATGATTGTGAAAATGTCAAAAGAATTTATGTAATCATGCACACACTATTTATTCTTTCTCAAAAATGTAAAAGACATTATTTTGCCCCAAAAATGTTTCAGTAGTGCAATGAAAAGCTTATACATATGACCTTTTCTCTTTTTTCAAATGTTATTCTAAAAAAAGATTATGAGGCCTAAGCAGGAGTGCAGATGTGATGAAACCTGTCCAGGGGAGCCCATAAGGTGAGGCTTGTGTCCAAGAGTGCAGTGGACAGGACTAAACTGGAGTAGTGTGCAAAAAAAGATAAACCTCATTTATAAAGCCCTGCGTCAGTTTTGCGCTACTGATGCGTCACTTTTTGTAATGCATCGGCGGCATAAAACATGTGTCTTGTTGCGCCATATTTAAACAGTGACGCATGTAGGTAGATGCGTCACTTTTTAAACCTCTGCACCACATTATACCTCTTTCAGGTGTAATGTACACAGAAGGGTCATTTCTCCGCAAAAAGCCTCGTAATAGTGACACAGTGAAATGTATGAGATTTCACTGCGTCACTTTTAGGACACTTTTACGTCAAAATCTTGCGCCTGCCTTACAGCAGATATAAGACTGAGGCAAACGCTTTCACATGCAGCTTTCCCCATGTGAAAGGATGCATTGCTGGAGTACAAGCATTCCATTTCAGTACTGAAAACTCACTATTTTATAAAATACATTTCCTCTCTCTTGCAAACAATCCTACCAAGCATTACCAAAAAAATAACACAAACCAACAGCAAAGAAGCTCAGTGTGCTTCCTAATCTGAGGTAACACAGGTGACATGGTTGTGAAAAGTTCAAATTTTTTTATGTAATCATGCACACACTATTTATTCTTTCTCAAAAATTTAGAATTCATTGATTTGTCCCAAAATCGATTTTTCAATAACATTTTAGAAACACAGTGCAGGTCCTACTATTTATTCTTTCTCAAAAATGTAAAACTCATTAATTTGCACCAAAAATATTTTAGTAGTGTAATGAAAAGCTTATACATATGAGCTTTTCGCTGTTTTTCAAATGTTATTCTAAAAAAAGATTATAAGGCCTAAGCAGGAGTGCTCATGTGATGAAGCCTGTCCAGGGGAACACAAAACGTGAGGCTTGTGTCCAAGAGTGCAGTGGACAGGACTAAACTGGAGCAGTGTGCAAAAAAAAAGATGAGCCTCATTTATAAAGCCCTGCGTCAGTTTTGCGCTACTGATGCGTCACTTTTTGTGACGCATTGGCGCATAAAACATGTGCCTTGTTGCGCCATATTTAAAAAGTGACGCATGTAGGAAGATGCGTCATTTTTTAAACCTCTGCGCCACATGATACCTCTGTCAGGTGTAATGTACACAGAGGGGTCATTTCTCTGCAAAAAGCCTCGTAATAGTGACACAGTGAAATCTATGGGATTTCACTGCGTCACTTTTAGGACACTGTTACATCAAAATCTTGCACCTGCCTCACAGCAGGCATAAGACTGAGGCAAACGAATTCACATGGGGCTTTCCCCATGTGAAAGGATTCTGACACCTAAGCAGGAGTGCAGATGAGATGAAGCCTGTCCAGGGGAGCACAAAAGGTTAGGCTTGTGTCCAAGAGTGTAGTGGACAGGATTAAACTGGAGTAGTGTGCAAAAAAAAGATGAGCCTCATTTATAAAGCCCTGCGTCAGTTTTGCACTACTGATGCGTCAGTTTTTGTGACGCATTGGCGCATAAAACATGTGCCTTGTTGCGCCATATTTAAAAAGTGACACATGTAGGTAGATGCATCACTTTTTAAACCTCTGCGCCACATTATACCTCTGTCAGGTGTAATGTACACAGAGGGGTCATTTCTCCGCAGAAAACCTTGTAATAGTGACGCAGTGAAATCTATGAGATTTCAATGCGTCACTTTTAAGACACTGTTACGTCAAAATCTTGCGCCTGCCTCACAGCAGACATAAGACTGAGGCAAACACTTTCACATGGAGCTTTCCCCATGTGAAAGGATGCATTGCTGGAGTACAAGCATTCCATTTCAGTACTGAAAACTCACTATTTTACTAAATACATTTCCTATCTCTTGCAAACATTCCTACCAAGCATTACCCAAAAAATGAAACAAACCAACAGCAAAGAAACTCAGTCTGCTTCCCAATCTGATGTAAAACAGGTAACATGTTTGTAAAAGATTCAAATATTTTTATATAGTTATGCACACACTATTTATTCCTTCTTAAAAATGTTAAAGCCATGGATTTGCACTAAAATCGTTTTTCAATTACCATTTTAGGAACAGAACACAGGTCCTATGTACAAGCATTCATTTTCACTACTGAAAGCGATTAATTTGCCCTTAAATCGTTCTTTATTTAATACTTTATGAACAGAGGACAGATCCTATTTATAAGCATTCATTTTCACTACTAAAACCCATTGTTTTGCACTAAAATCGTTTTTCAATTAACATTTTAGAAACACTGCACATATCCTATATACAAGCATTCATTTTCACTACTCAAAACCATTGATTTGCACTGAAATCGTTTTTCAATTACCACTTTAGGAACAGAACACAGATCCTATGTACAAGCATTCATTTTCACTACTGAAAGCCATTAATTTGCCCTAAAATCGTTTTTTATTTAATATTTTATGAACAGAGGACAGATCCTATTGATAAGCATTCATTTTCACTACTAAAACCCATTGTTTTGCACTAAAATCGTTTTTCAAATAACATTTTAGAAACACTGCACAGATCCTATATACAAGCATTCATTTTCACTACTCAAACCCATTGATTTGCACTGAAATCGTTTTTCAATTACCATTTTAGGAACAGAACACAGGTCCTATGTACAAGCATTCATTTTCACTACTGAAAGCCATTAATTTTCCCTAAAATCGTTTTTTATTTAATATTTTATGAACAGAGCACAGATCCTATTTATAAGCATTCATTTTCACTACTAAAACCCATTGTTTTGCACTAAAATCGTTTTTAAATTAACATTTTAGGAACAGAACACAGCTCCTATGTACAACCATTCAACTTCACTACTGAAACATCACAATTTCACAAAATATAAATCCTCTATTTTACAAATATAGAAACCATGCATTTTCAAAAAGCATCACACAAACCAACAGCAAAGAAAATCAATGTGCTTCTGAATGTGAACTCTCTATCTAAATGAATCATAACTCACCTTTAGAAATGCTTTGGGAGATTCAGAACAGTGTCAGATACACACACCAATATTTCTTTAGCAGAGCAAAAGGTATGTTCTCCAGGCACTGCAACCAATAATGGCACAGAAAACCTCTAATTGTACACACATATTCCTCATGGTAACCAATCAAAACTCGTCCCTCTCTATTTTCAAATCAACACCCTTCCCCCCCTCAGCCCTTTCTACCTGTTACCATAGCAACTCCCTCCTCACTGAGCTCCCAGGTTTAAAAGTTTATTTTACAATGTTGCAAATCAAATGAGCAAGGATGTTTGACCTCTCAATACACCAGCTTATCCACTGCAATCTTTCTTTAAATGACTTTTTTTAACCATTGAAATTACTTCTTACACACAACAGAACCATGCACCCTAACTTTCCGTTTTCAACTATCTGAATCCACCAATCATTGCTTGTGATTCAAGAGCACTGAAACTCCACAGTTTTTTTTTGCAAACTCCTACTGTTCCAACTGCCATTTCATTCCTACACTTCATCTGACTGCACCAGAACCTCCTCTCACCATGTACTCTGTCTGGATTATTGGACATAGCTATATTCACTGGGCTCAAAGGTATGCAGCTACCAGAAATTTTCACAACCTTGATTTACCAAATGTGCACATAAAATGGATTGGCCAAAGAGGATTGAGATGCCATCAATTGATACCATTGGTGAAAACCTTTTACCATCTGCCGCACCCTGACCTCATAATTTTGCACTGTGGTGGAAATGACCTAGGCACTTTAACTGGGGTAGGTCTGGAGATGGTTTTAAAGGACACCTTTGGGCAACTGATGACACTTTTTCCACAAACTGCCATGGTATATTCCAATATGTGCCAAAGGCAGAAATGGAACTGGTCCAACCAATTTTGTCCACAATTTGAGAAAGTACGGAAACATGTGAATAAATCTGTTTCTGCTTACATGAGAGACTATGGAATGGGTTCAATATACAACAACAACTTGCGTTACAACATGCAAGATATCTACAGAGGAGATGGTGTGCACTTTTCAGATGAGCGGAATAGAATATTCCTCCTGAATTTAAGACTGTGCATTGGTACCTACTTGTAGGTACCTAAATCAGCCACAGAACCCAAAAGCCCTTTTCAGGGCTACCCTATCTCTGATCACTCCAAAAGATTATCTTTTTCTAACTTTTTTCACTATTTTTCACCAAAGTACGCTCCCCGGTACGCTCCCCGGTGCGCGTAACGGGCGCTCCCCCCGTGAAAAATAAAAGTTTTTTTGCCTATATGGGCCTCCTAAGACCCCCTCAGAAAACCTAAAGGGTCAGGGAGTGCCTACGATGCCCCCTTATACCCATTCCCAACGTTGTTTGTCCTCCATTTTCTGTCTCAAATCTACCGAAACACAAAATGGAGGACTCCCGTTGCGCTGCCGGTACGCGTACCGGTGCGCTCCCAACATTTTTTAAAAGTTAATTTACATAAAAACCACTGGAGACACTTTCACCAAATAAAGAATAGGCCATACTACATACCAGTCCCTACCATTTTCCCAAATTTGGTGGAATTCCATTGAGACATTTGGCCTGTAGCCCTCTCTAAATATCCTGAGGTGAATTACTTGACAAAAACACATCTGAAGTGTTAGAATTTACAACCAATTAAAATGTTACTTTCATTTTCTACTATTATTTCATGACATTTGATTGGTTATGTACATGAATATATATAACGAAAGAGAGGGAAACACAGCCATTTTGACTACTACTTCCTGAAGTACATTTCAAAAGGATTTTCACTGAGAACTTAAACTTCTTTTTCAAAGGTAAGATGTTATTTTGAAAACTGAAGTATGTGTGCACTTTAAGTTAATTTGGAAAACATTTTCTGATAGTTATATACTATCCCTCTGTAATAGTTATAGATTGAGATAGGCTTCTCTGTTATAGATATGGATGGAGTTAGGCTTGTCTTGTATAATTATCAATTTACTTAGTCTTTATGATATACACTTTTTTATATTTCTACTTACAGCCTGATACCATACACTGCCCAAAGATAACTTCACTGTTAAAAAATCAAAACTACCTCTCTGAACTTAAACCCAACAATGCCCTATCTCTACTGATATATTTATTTTTTATGCAATTTACAGCAACATAATGGAAGGAGATCAAAATAAATGTAATATTTCATTCGAACTTGATCTTCAGGACAACCCAGAGGAAGAGAATAACGATTCAGATTTTTTAGATCAGTCTCTTGATGAAGAGTTTCTGAAATATGTGGAAGAAATGGAATCATGTAATCCAAATGATGACATTCCCGACGACATAATGTTGGAAGTCTTATTAAATTTTGAAAAATCAGAGCAATAAATTTATATTTAATAATTAAAAATTGTTCCAGACATTATTCTTTTTTATATGTATTCAATGAAATAGTACCAAAATGAATATAATATAATGTGAGACTTATAGTATACTGTGCAATTTTTTTTGTGTTACATAGTAATTTTGCTCATAGTTACTTCCTTCCTCCCACTTTATTATCTCCAATGTGTATTTGACATCTCTTTTTCATCTCCTGCCTCCATGTTGTTTCTGCTTTCCTGACAGACTATAGTATAGATTCCATATACCACAACAACTTCTGTAACAACATGCAAATTATCTACAGATGAGACAGTCTACATTGAATTTAAGACTCTGCATTGGTACCTACATGTTGGTACTTAAATCACCCACACAACACAACAACTCTATTCAGAGCTACCCTACCTCTAAGCACTATAAATTATTATTTTAGTGTTTCACTGAGTTTTCCCCATGTGTGGGGGGGAGGTGTGTGGGGGGATGTGTGGGGTGTGTCTGTGAGGTGTGTGTGTGTGTGTGTGGGGGGTATGTGGGTGTAGGGATGTGGGTGTGTAAGGTGTGTGTGTGGGTGTGTGGGGTGTTTGGGTGTAGGTGGGGGTGTGGCTGTGTGAGGTGTGTGGGGGGTGTGTGTGGGTGTGGGAGGTATGTGTGTAGAATGTATGTGTGGGATGTGTGGATGTGTCTGTGAGGTGTGTGTGTGTGTGGGGGGGGAGGTGTGTGTGTGGGGTGTGTCTGTGAGGTATCTGTGTGTGCGTGTGTGTGTGTGTGTTGGGGGGGTGAGGTATGTGTGTGAGTGTGGGTGTGTGGGATGTGGGTGTGGGTGTGGATGTTAAGGTGTCGGTGTGGGGGTGTGGGGTGTTTGGGTGTGGGTGGAGGTGTGCGTGGGTGAGGTGTGTGTGGGGAGTGTGTGGGTGTGGGTGTGTGGGATTGTGTGTATGTGGGTGTGTGTGGGACATACTTGTAGGTACCTAAAACAGCCACAGAACCCAAAAGCTCTTTTCAGAGCTACCCTACCTGTAATCACTCAAAATGATTATTTTACACTATTATTTTCACTATTTTTCACCAAAGTACGCTCCCCGGTGCGCGTACCGGGCGCTTTGCATGTTTTGGGATGTATGAAACATTCCCAAAATAAGGAATTGCAAAGTTGTGCGATTCCTTTTTTTGCCATAGCATTTAGGGAATCGCAATTTTGCGATTCCTTAAATGCTATGTATGTAGCATTTTTGGCTAGCAAAATATGGTTAAGAATTCGCAAATTACCACCAACTTTTAGTTTATGGTAACTTGCGAATTCTTCAAAAAATGCATATTTTGGAATTTTTTAAGGTGGCATGTGATGCACACACATGCCCATAGGGCATGTATGTGCGCCATATGCACTCACATGTATATTTCAGGGGTGAAGCAGGGTGTCTTTGAGACACCCCTGCACCCTTGAAATATTTCTCAAATTGCGATTAGCAAATTACGAATTCGCAATTAGAGAATTATTTCGCAATCATTCCTATGGGCCTGCCGGCCCATAGGAATACATTGGAAATTATTCCTTAATTACGAATTTGCAAAATGCGAATTCGCAAATAAGGAATATTAAGGAATCGCTAAAAAATAGCGATTTTTTTCATACATACCATTTTGCAATTCCTAAATAGCGATTCCCTAAAATTCGCTATTTAGGAAATGCAAAATAGTTTGTTGATACATATGGCCATAATCTCTTGTATATGTATAATTTAGAACAGGCACACACAAGAACATTGAAAGCAGACACCTTGTAGCAAGACCTCAGGAGAACAGTTAGTCACACTGCTAGAACAGGTAATAAAGTTTTGGTATTAGAGAATAAAGTTTAGAATTGAAAGACAGAAATTTGTATTGAGTTGCCGTTTTTACAGGAGGAAGACACAAGATTAGTGAAGTTCAGTCTGGCAGAAAGAAGACGTGGCGTGTTTCTCTTTTATCCCAAATCCCCTTTCCCCCTCTTTGCTGCCAGGATCTATATGACCTTGGCGTCTTAGTTTGGGGTTAGAGGAATTAGCATCTGCTCCTGCGGAAGACAAGTTCTGGAAAGACAAGAACTAGACTCGGGGAAGAGTGTTTGGTATTTAAAAAGTATGATAATTATATTTAAACTTTTGCATGTCCTGTCTGTGAAAGCTGTTTTTTACTACAGAAAGGAAAACTCTACTATGGCACTACTGATTTACACTGTCACCTTTAATAAGTGCTCAGTTTGAGAATTTCTAGAAAAGGGGTTCAAGGATTAATTTTAAAAGTAAAATTGAAATCCACCTTAAGGTCAGGTCGGATTTTATATTACTGTTTTCAAAATTACACTTTTCGAAAATTTCATTTTCCCGCTAAAACCAACAGACTTTCCTATCAGTGTCCAGATGTCACCTGACCTCTGATGGCTCCCTTGAGGTTAGATGCATATCCCAGACAGTAGACAAAAGGCTATGGCTGTGAGGATGGCAGCTCCTCTCTTGACTTAATTGTCTGGTGGCCATGCCCAGCCCCTTGCTGACCTTCAAATGATGCCTAGCCTGTCATTGGCAGGACAAGCTCACACCCAGTCCTTCCTGCTTTGTTTCTCTAGTAAGGCTGCACCATAATCAGTGGGAGAAAAGGAACTGACCAGAACTGGTTTAGTGGTGGATAATGGGTTTCCCTCCACTCACAGGCTGGTACTTGTCATAAAGGTGGACCCTCATAGAGCTCTCCTCAGAACACTCCTGGACCTGTAAAGAAGGACTGGCCTGCTGTCTGGGACTGTAAGGAAGACTGGACTTGCTTGCCTTGAATGCAGGACCCTCTGAAACTACTCCAAGGATCAGTGTCTGACCTCCTGTGTGAGCAACAAGGACACATTAAGCTTCCAGATAACCTTACTGTTCATCTGCCCAGCTGACCAGTAGCAATTGGACATGCCCTAGAACCTGCTGCTGGCCTCTGATAGATTGAGTCTGGTTGGAAACCAGAGTCCCAGTCCCGCACCAGTTTCACCAAGTGCGAGAGCCGGGGCTCCCCACTCAACGTTAGGCCAACTAAGGACACCGTTTGAGACAGCCCTGCTTACCCCCTTAGTGGCTTGGCATGAGCAGCCAGGTCTATCTCCAAGGTACAAGTGTTCTGTATGTGCAATCACACCCACAGCAACCCCCTGGTGACATCACAAATGGACTCCACCGAGTTTGATAAAAACGAGTATAAACTTTATACAAAAAGACCACATAATACATAAGCCAACAAGGTAATATTCATCTGGCTGGCTGGTAGATTCATAATCCAACCACCGCTTTCAAAATGCTATGCTGGTAACAATGCTAGAATCACACACGTTACAATAGACAAACAATAGTGCACTGCGTTAGGATACAATCCTTTGGTGGGCAAAGGAGAAATAATACAATGCGTAACAATACACCCCGGTACCTGCAACGGGAGAACTAATACAATGCGTACAGCTACATTCATGTACTGTGCAATGAAGGAATAATGCAATGCGTCACATCCCAATCATGTTCTTTGCAAGGAAGAAATAATGCAATGCGGGTTGCTAGAATCATGTACTTTGCAATCAAGGAATAATGAAATGCGTAACCACAATCATGTACTTTGCAATGAAGAAATAATGCAATGCATACCGCTACAATTGTGTACTTCGGTAGGCAATGTTAATGTCAGTCGTCATAAGACATTCCGGCAGTTCGGTAGCAGCAATATTGGCAATGTGTATTACGATAATCAGCCTCTTCGATAACAGTTGCCCCCCCACACGGTTCAACAATGACACAGAGTACTGCTTTTTACTCTGGCCCCTGTACTGCCACTCCTTTCGTCAGTACAGGCCCCACTCTGAGCCGAAGCAACGGCTCATGTCGTAAGAAGGAGTGAGAGGCAAAGAGAGTGTCCCTCCGAGGGCCGCACCCTGCCCAGGTTGTAATCCACGATACCTGGGGGCGCGACCCCACTCTCTTCTCGTTCCCCGAACTTGGCCTTCCGTGCAGAACTCTCTCAATGGGCCTCAGCGGCTCGACCTGGCAGCTCAGCTCCTTCGGGGCTGCCGGTCTGGGCCGCGACTGTTAGTAAGGTCTCAGACAGCCCCATGGCACACGTAGCCCACGCCTCAGAGATTACTTTTACTTCTGGTGCACATTCACCACCGCACCCTCCGGGTTTCTTCTGGCACAAAGCCACACACACACACAACACTGATGGAACTCCACGTCAACTCCGAGTGCACAATCACCTCCACCATCCCAGGTTTCACCAAAGCACGCACACTGCTTCACTGAAACTTACTCCAACTCCGGTGCCCCGATATCCAGGGGTTCTTCACCAACGCCTTCGGCTGCACCACGACATGCTCACTGTATTCGAGCCTCTCTTCTCCACTGGTGCACTCGACGACCAGGCGCTCTTTACCAACGCCATTGATGCGCCCCAACACTCACCATGCCGTCCAAGACTCACTCCATTTCAGATGCACACATTGGTCATGTGCTCCTCACCAATGCTTCCCATGCACCATGACACGCACCCTCCCCATCCAAGACCTCTGGTGCACACGCTGACCAGTGCCTGGGGTGCACCACGACACGCACCCTGCATGTCCAAGTCTCACCCTGCATGTCCAAGTCTCCCATCGCTTCCGAGACTCACTTCACCTGTGATGCCCAAGTTGGCCAGGCGCTCTTCACCTGCGCTTCCTATGCACCACGACATGCACCCAGCGCGTCCGAGTCTCACTCCTTCTTCGTGTGTCCAAGATCACAGGGCACACCTTCTGAGGGTCTCAAGCTGCCACAACACGTACCCACTGCGTTGCTTGAAACTTCTCCGGAAACTTTTATGTTCCTGTGTTTCGAAACAGGGAGCCAGCTCACCTCGGGCCCTTGGGGTTACAAGACACAGCACAGAGCACAGTCTTCGTCAAGCAGGGAGACCCAGAGCCTCAAAGCACAGTCCGAACAGCTTCTTCTTTGGTTAGAACAGCAAACTGCAGACCAGCCCCAGATCACGAAGCAAGGGTTGTTCTTTCCGCAGCAGTCTCTTCAGTTGCTCCTTCCTTAGCAAAAGTTCCTCTTGACCATGAAATGGGTCCATGCCTTTTCAGTTTCAATCCATTTCTGTTTCATTCCAACGTTCAGGGGTTTCAGCTCTCGTAGTTATACCCCTTAATGTCTTTGAAGTTTGTTGTGCTCAGGGGTCCCTGACCCCTCCCCAAATCAGTTCTGAGTGTCTCACTCCCAGTGTCACCTTTCTCCCTTTGATACTTGGGATCTGGATCCTTAATCACTCAGCAGAGATGGGTCAATTGTTTTATAGCAGGAACATAGACCTCCTCAGTTCCCGGGGCTTCTCCTCACCTACTTTCCAGATGCAGGTCAGCCTGGTGCCATCTCAACTCCCTCCCTGGAGCAAGACCTCCCCAAGCTCCTCTCACCTCTCAGATACAGACAGTCAATCCACATTCAGCAAAGACACACAAGAATGCTTAAAGCACAAAACTCAGCCACTTTCTAAAAGAAGGGTTTCTGAACACACAGTGACAAAAGCACTTTCACAGAAAGATGTGTTATGACACTGTGAGTTCATACATACTAAACTTCATCTCTCCATTTTACACTTATAGGACGCTAGGCTAACAAACACAACACCCAGCCTCCAACCATTCTGTCCTATGGGCAGAATGGCCTTTCAGCAGTGAAAAACGAAATTGAGTGTTTTTCATTGGAAGGACATTACACACACCTTAGTATATGTCCTGCCTTTTACTTACACTGCACCCTGCCCAGGGGTTACCCAGGACCTACCACAGGAGTGCCCAATTTGTATGAAAAAGGGAAAGTAAGGCCTGACAAGTGGTTGCACTTGTCAGGACAACATGCTAATTTAGAAAACTGCGTGCAGGCCCTACACTGCAGGCCTAAGTTCCCTTCTCTGCGCCTTTGCATTACTAGCCCTGGCACACACAGTGCACATCACTAGGGACTTCACTAGTAAGGCAAACATACCAATCATGGCCAACCAATTACCATTACACTTTACGTAGAGAACACTTGTACTTTGACACTGATCAGCAGTGGCAAAGTACCCAAAGCATCTAAATTGGCAACTCTATGTCCGGAAAACGGTCTAGGGGGAAAGCAAAAAGTTTAGGGAACTTTAGCCAAAAAGGCCAAGTCCTACAAGTCCTAACCCCTAAGTGGTGCCTCCTGGCCCTAGACCCTTTTCTGGTGTTAGAGTGTGACTGACTTGGCCTAGAGGTGGACACAGTGTGCATGCGCTAAAGATACTATCCCATGAAACGCACAACCGCAGACTGACTGGGGGACCCAGAAGCACCTTATTAGGTCTGGTGCTCCGTTAGGCTTATCAACAGTAATTCACTAATTACTCAATTAAGTAGAGTATTTAAAAAGTACCCACCGTGCTCCGCATTGACACTGCAGAGCCACGGAGGGGGCGCTTGGAGAAAAGAGTAGCTCGGGATTCCGTAAGTACGGCATAGCCGTTGTAAGACTGCAAGCTTTGGACACCGTCCTTTTGGAAGTGAGTACCAGTGCAAACCAAGACTAAAAGTCCTTTACCTCATTTTTCAGATGGCTGATTAGCACGTGACCCCTCCGTCTAGGCTCATGATACCATTCAAATTTTGATAGCAAATATGCTTTTTCTTACCTAGGATGTCTCCTTTGGATGTTAACTCTAAAACTATCAAACCAACTAATAGATTTTGCCTAGAGTGTGTGCTTTATGTTTTGTGTTTGTTTGTCTAGTCTGTGGCCCCCTCTTATTTACAGGGCACTGCACAAAAGTATGATGACCTATTGGGTCTAGAGAGTGTTCTTTTCACTTGTTCACTCTTTTAGGTACCAAGCTGGATATTACTACTGCAATACCACAAGTACATTTTTCTCCTTGTATTCTTTTCACAGGTCCTCAATGCAGGTACTGATGAGCAAATGAACTAAATAGGCACATTTAGTCTATCCCTTTCAATTAGTGTATATATAGTAGTGGCATATTAGGCCTTTATACACCCTGGCGTGAGTAAGGTGGGGATCTGTACACCCCGTCCTGAAGAAGAAGCTGTTGCTTCAAAATATGTCGACGTACACCAGAGGTATTGTACATTAAATACAAAGTACCTCCAACACACACCCCTTTTACTAATACTAGCACGGAGGCCCTTTAAAAATCTTTTTTGGCCTTTTGTGACAGGTATTTTTGTACATTCACTAATGTTTCACTCATGACCCCACCACTCACCTAATATCATAAACCCTCACGCACCACACATAGACGTTACATCAGTGCTCCCACATAGTCGTTAGTCAGTAGCATGCCGCATTCCGTAGAGGGATGCGAAGACCCCTATGATGAAGCATCACACCAAGGGCCCTTTTGGTGTGTGAGGGGTATTTAAAGAACACAGTGTGCTCCCCACCATTGTAGGGACCATACATAGTACACCTTCTTCCCTGTGGATTCTTTTTGTTTATGAAACTTATGGCCGGGGAGACCGAATCCATTAACCTCTCCACTCCCCCTCTTGTTATATTTATGTTTATGGTGTTTGAGTGTACTCTTTCTTTTCCAGAAACTGCAAAAAGTGGGACTTTAAGCCTGAAGAAACAACTAGGATCGCTGTTGAAGATGCAGTCATCAATGTCAAATTGTTGGTCAGTCTCAGCTTGCTGGTTTGCCATGCTGAAGGAGATCTGACATCCAGAAAACCTTTTATGTTAGAACATAGAGGGTTTTATCAGGAGCAACAAGGAGCATTATCAAACTGACCTGAAGGCCTACCTGGGTATAGACTTCAGAATTCACACACTTAGAGCTTCCTCGCCTTTTTCAATTGCACAACAACACCCTGCTCTTCAGCAGCCTGCCGTCATTGAGCCCTATTTTGGATCCAGCTTATAACTGGCTTTGCTTGCAACTCATCGATGAACAGTTTTCTACCATAAATGTTTCAAAGTTAGAATGTAAACTTTTCATCAGGGTAAACCTGGTCTTTTTATCTGCTCCATCACTGTCAACTTTAAATGTTGATTTTGACCCTTTCTAGCATGACCAGATACCCGTCTTTGGAGCTTTGTGCTTTTTGGCACTATTTTTGATTCAAACGTTAAAACTCCTATCTCCGTGCCTCTTATTGTTGTTTTGATGTTATATTAATATTAAAAGTGACTCTATATTTCACAGTAAAACACAAACTCTAGTGAGTGCCCACCAAAAAAGTAATTGCTAAAATGTGTCAAATTAAAGTAACACTAATCAACAAAATTATAAATCAAACTAACCATTAAAAATACTTAATCAAGTAACACAATAATATATAAGGAAGAGAAAATGTAAATACTTCTCACAGAAAAAAACTAAACCTGCAAGAGCATGACACTCCTAAAAGACGCGTGCAGAAGAAAACTGTCAAAGTAAACCACAAGTACCTTAACAAATAAGTTATAAAAAATGTTATACCAGGAGGAGGAGCTTGGCGGGCATCCGTGATGGCCGCGTGAGCACAGCGCTCCCCGGACCCCCGCCGCTCCCGGCATAATATCCTGCATGAATCCTGATTTTTCGCGAGGATTTGTATAGAGGACGTTGGGCTGATCTTTCAGAACTTTATTTTGACACCGGGTGCCTGAGCTATGGTGAATTGCACTTTTGGGCTCCACCCTTGAGGTGCGCCCGGGACTGGGTGAGGTTCGGTGGCCGTCTTGGAGTTGAACAACAACGGCAGGGGGATTGGACTTGTGGGTCCCCTTCTTAAGTTTCGGTTTCGATTCTGCCTCTGACTGGGACATCGGTGAGAGGGTCGGGCCAGAGCTGGTTCCAGGACACGCGTCGGCTGTCGGGCCTTTGGCTGGACTATTCTTCTATTTGGCTGCCCCTCTCCTAGTGATACCCTTGTTGTGGTCCTTTGGTCCCGAGGCCTCCATTTCTGGTGCCCGGTCCGTTGACCCTGGTGAATCTCCTTGTGACGCATCTCCAAAATGGCGGGCAGAGGGGACCGGGAGACGCGCAAGACGAAGACACCTCTGCGCGGGGGTCCGGTCCAATCTAATGTTATGGACCGTTATACCCATTCTAAGGGGTCCCCCGGAGCTGCCCTGCCCGGTCCCAGTGCGTCTGACCACGTCGTGGATGCGTCGACGGAGCCTTCCTTGCAGGACATCATGGGCGCCATTTCTGGCATGAAGGATTCAATAGGCCAACAGTACGAAACCTTGGCCCACAAAATTGACACCGTGGCAATCGAGGTAAACCTAATTCGAGCCGATCTCTCCAAAACGAACGAAAAGGTGAAGTCGTTGGATATCAAATCATCCAGCCTCACGGCGGACGTCTCTGAGATACAGACGGAGATTGGCAATCTCCGTAGGGTGAACGATTTCATGACCCGGCGCTTGGAAGATTTTGAGAACAGGGCACGTCGCTGTAATGTTCGCGTGGTTGGTGTGCCGGAGAACCCAGAACCCCACTCGGTTGATCTCCTGGTTGAAGACCTGATCCAGAACCACCTTTCCCCATCTGGCCTTAGTAAATTTTTCGCAGTGGAGCGTGCACATCGTGTTCCGGGGGGCCAGGGTAAGCCAGGCGCCCCGCCGAGACCTATTGTTGCAAAGCTTTTCCACTATAGAGATCGGGACGCTATCCTGCAGGCGTCGCGGGTGAAGGGCCCGGTGGCCTTTGAGAATGCCACGGTGAACTTTTATCCGGACTTTTCCCAACAGGTCCAGAAGCAGCGGATGGGATTTCGTGGTGCCAAGAAGCGCCTTAGGGACATGGGGATGCGTTACGCTATGCTCTTTCCGACCAGGCTGCGGGTTGAGTATAATGACCGAACTTTCTTCTTTGATCGGCCAGACGCTGTGAATGACTGGCTGGACTCCTTGCCTAGCCGACCTCCGGAGACTGAGTCCGATGCCCACCCGGGCGGTGCTGAAGGTGGTGTAGAGAGCTGAACATATCGTTTATGCCTGGTGCCTTGTTTTGAATAACTCTTCCAGGAGTGTATGCCTATGTTCCTCTATTGCTTATGTGATTTGATGTATGTTCTTTTTCTCGTCATTGGTCTTGATCGGGGTGGCGGGTGGGACGGAGCCTTTCCTCCTCCGGGGTCTTTGTGTAGAATAGGGGTTCTTGGGCGACAGGCACACTGCAGGTTGGGGTGGCTTTTTAGCTTTTTGCAGGGGTGCAGGGTGGGGGGTGTTTTCTTGTTGTTTGGGGGTGGGTGGTTCGGGAGTTCGTTGTTTGTGTGTTCTGTTTTCAAGGCGACTTTATCCTGTATTTGAAGAAGTTTCTGGTGTCATGCTCATTGGTGGGGGGTTTTGGCTTTGTTGGGTGGGATGGGGGGTAGCGGGTTGAGATTTGTTTCGTGGAACGTTAACGGTCTGGGAGATCGTATGAAATGAAGTGTGGTGTTGAAATGTATACGACGTTTATCTCCTGATATTGTTTTCCTGCAGGAGACCCATTTGGTAGGCAATGTTTGTCATGCAATGAATAGGTGGGGCTATCGCCTCGTAGCACATTCGGGGTTTACCTCGGGTTCTAGGGGTGTGGGTATCCTTGTTCGGGCGTCCCTCCCCCTAGCTATTGATGATGTGATTCAGGATGATCGGGGGCGATATGCGGTCCTTGTGGGTCGCTATGAGGGTCGTGCCCTCTCCTTATTTACTGTTTATGTGCCCCCCGGCTTGCAGACTTCTACCTTTTCAGATTTGGGCCGTGTCTTGTTGGACCTCCCAGATAGTACTCTCTTTCTGGCTGGTGATTTTAATTTGGTCTTCTCCGGTCTCCACGATCGCCACCCCCCTAGAGATACTCCTGCGGCCCAACAGTGGTTGGGTGGATTTTTGGATACCTTTGGCTTGGTGGATTGCTGGAGGCTTTTGCATCCTACTCGGCTTCAATACACCTTTCATTCTGGGGCCCATGGGAGTCTGTCTAGGCTGGATTATTTCCTGATGCCTGCGGCTCAGTCGCCTGCGGTGCGTGAGATTGTACACCTACCCAGGGGTATCTCTGACCACTCTCCGCTCTGGCTTCGTTTTGAGGTTGGAGTGGAGGCAGTGGGCCGGGTGGCTCCCATCAATCCGTGGTACCTTACCTCCCCCGAGACCCGCAGCCTTTTGCTTAAGTCTTTGGACGCGTATTTTCTGGATAACGAGGGGTCGGTTTCCTCAGCTGTGTCCCTATGGGAGGCCTTTAAGACGGTGATTCGTGGGCAGGCCCTCTCCCTTATTGTTGAAGCTAAGAGGGCGAGGAATAGGGAGGTGGTGGATCTTGAGGGAGAGATTTTTGCATTGGAGGATGCTTTGGAATCTGGTGTCACGTCTGCGAAACTCCACGCCCTGGGTCTGAAACAATTTGCCTATAAGTCCATGGTCACGGATGCTGCTAAAGTGATGTTTCGGGAGCAACAGGGTCGTTTGTATGATGTGGGTGACAAAGCGGGTAAATTGTTGGCGTGGCTGGATAAGAAGGAGAGAGCTAATCGTGTGGTACCCGTGATTCAGTCTTCGAGTGGTGAGAGTGTGACGGACCCGATTGGAATAGTTCACCGTTTTGCTGAGTACTTCCGTGTGGTGTATACCCCTGTGTCTGTGAGAGATGTGGCTGACTCTCGCCTTCTATTGCGTGATATAGCTCTGCCCGTTGTTTCCGATTTGGATCGTGCAGCGTTGGATTCCCCCTTTACTGTTGATGAGATAGCTACTGCCATCCGTTCACTCCGTTCGGGCAAAGCATTGGGCCCGAACGGGTTGCCAATTGAGCTGTACAAGTTACGTCCCGACAGGGTGGCGCCATATCTTCGCGCCATGTTTCTGGAGTCCCGGGAACGGGGTATTCTCCCTTATGATCAGCGACTGGCCACGATAGTTGTCATCCCCAAGGATGGTAAACCGCGGGACCTTTGTTCATCCTATAGGCCCATATCCCTGCTAAATGTTGAACCCAAGGTATTGGCGAAACTCCTGGCGTCCCGCCTCCTGACAGTCATTGGTGGCTTGGTCCATCCAGATCAATCCGGATTTATCCCGCATCGCAACACGGCTCTGAACCTACGTCGTCTTCACGGCGCGATTGCGAGGGCGGGGCTTCTGACGGAGCCGGCCATTTTGGCATCGTTGGATGCCTCAATGGCTTTTGACACTGTGGAGTGGCCTTATCTTTGGGCGGCTCATGAGAAATTTGGTTTCGGGCCTGAGTTTATTGGTTGGATCAAGTTATTATATGCGGAACCTCTGGCACAAGTAGTGGTAAATGGTAGAGTTTCGGCCCCTTTCACCCTTGGTAGGGGTACCCGTCAGGGATGCCCCTTGTCTCCGTTGCTTTTTGCACTCGCCTTGGAGCCATTGGCTGCTTGGCTTCGGTGGGAACCTTCGCTCAAGGGGATTCGCTGGTCTCCGGACTTTGAGGACCGCGTTTCGCTTTACGCGGACGACATTCTTTTATATCTCACCTCCCCGCGTAAATCTCTGTCTGTTTTATTTGACGCTCTTACTTCATTTGGTGCCAACTCAGGCCTTGTTATTAACTGGGCCAAGTCCTGCGTGTATGTTCTTTCGGGTGTTTTACCCCCATTGCCGAGCAGACTTCCTATCCAGGTGGTCCAGTCTGGCTTCAAATATTTAGGGATTTTTATTACGTTGGACTCCTCGCTCCGATTTGAGCGTAATCTCCTCCCCCCGTTGCTTAGATTGCGACTGGACGTGGCCCGTTGGCGTAAGCTTCCTTTGTCTCCTCTGGGCAGTGCGGCCCTGTTTAAAATGATGTCCTTGCCGCGGTTCCTCTACGCGCTCCAGAACTCCTATGACACTATCCCCAAGACCTATTTCCGAGAGATCGAAAGTCTTCAAAGGCAATTGATTTGGGACGGGCGTCCGCGTATTGCCCTCGCGAAACTCACCATCCCTTGGTACGACGGGGGCATGGCGCTCCCCGATATCAAGCGATATTATTATGCTTCCCAGTTGTCTGCTATTAATCACGTGATGTTTTCACCGGGTCGAAATCCTGCATTCGAGATGGATAGACTCCAGCTGCCGGGTGGGGACTTTAATAGAGCGCTTTATTCTCGATCAGCCGGGCGCCATCTTGTGGGCCCGTCCAGGATTGCAGTAACTGTGTGGCGAGCCGCGAATGTGAGTTTGGGGTGGGAGGATCGAATGACGCTGGCAACGCCGCTTTATGCCTCGGAACGTCTGGGGTGTCTCTGGTCTACTAAGGGCTTCGACCGCTGGGAGGTGATTGGGATATGTAAGGTGGGTGATGTATGTTCGAAAGGTAGTGTGAAGTCGTTCCAGACCCTCCAGGTGGAATATGGTTTGAATGGTAGGGAATTCTTTCGTTATCTGCAGGTCCGGCACGCCCTCGCCTCAGTCTTGACTCCTGATAGGGCCCTGCCCGAGTCTTCCCCCCTCGAAGATCGTGTCCTTGATGGGCACCTGCCTGATAGCACTATTTCCCTGATCTATAAGAAGCTGATCAATAATCGGGCGGACTTATTGGTCCGACTTCGGGAGGCTTGGGTTGGCGATGGGTTGGAACTGGATGACGAGGATTGGCAATCGGCACTCTCTTCTCCCAAGGAGGTAGCCATTCCTGCCCGTCTCCGTTTGGTTCAACTTAAAATCCTTCATCGAGTGTATGTCACTGGTCCGCGTCTGGTGGCGATGGGCTTTTCCTTGGATGGGTTATGTAAGCGTGGTTGTGGGTCGAGTGCTACCTTTTTACACATTCTTTGGGAGTGCCCGGTTGTGGCGGCTTACTGGACTGCTGTGCTTGAGGTGATGACTGCTGTGACTGATGTAGCCCTGCGGCCGGAGCCTCGACGATGTCTGTTGAATGTGTGGGAGCCCTCTGACTACTCTGTGGCCCAGACCAGATGGGCTACCTTGGGTTACATGATTGCGAAACGGGATATTGCGCAACTCTGGGGCGCTTCCAGGCCCCCTGAGGTCTCGAAATGGGAGGACAACATGGACTGGTCCATGTTTCGTGAGAAGACTGTTTATGTGGCCAGGGGCAGACCCAGGGCGTGGACGAAGATTTGGGGCCAGTGGAATGAATATCGTGGGGAGATCTGTGCCCCTCCCCTTGTAGGCACTACTGATGTTGTCCTATCTCCCTAGGCGAGCGTTCCCGGAACCCTTTCATACTGTTTTTTTAAAATTTCCGATTCTCCCCGCTGCTCCCCCCCCCCCGACCTTGTTGGAGCCTCCGGGCTCTTGCTATGTTCTCCTGATTGTAGACCATCCCCTCCGTTCTTTGGGCTGACCTTGATTACCATGCATTCGCCTTTTTAATGTTTGTTTTTCTTTTTGTATAAAATAAAAATTCAATATGCTCTGTGATATGTTGGGAGTAATGCTTTGTGCTGTATTTGTGCCTGACCACGGGTGTACATTTTTAATTCATGCCTTGTGCCTTATTATTAGCGGCCAGCCCGTGAGGTTGTAGGCCCATTCTTGTATTTTTCTATGCTTGCTCAAATAAAGGTTTTTGAAAAGAAAAAAAAAAAAAAAATGTTATACCAAATTGCATATTAACTACATTTAATAAAGGTAAACTACAAATCTTTAAACAAACTCTCTATTTTTATATCTCTATCAATCTTCTGATAGTAAATAACACATGCATTAAAATCAATGAACTACAGAAACACCAATTAAATTCTACACTTAAAAACCTGGAGAAAAGGCACGTAAAAAGTAAGTAAAATTAGATACCCTCTAAAAATCAAACAAACCTTAAATGTAAAAATTAAAAAATTAAATCCCAACAAACAAACCACAAATAAGTGTTTTAAATGTAACTAAAATAATCCAGTTCACCCAACAGACTCATCTTTGACCTCTCCCGACAGACATACATCACCCCTACCTCAGATAACACCACTGACTCCCTCAACAGAAGAGATGCCAAACCAAGCTGATGATCCACTCCTACAAAGCACTGCGCAACCAAGGACTTTCCTACATCAAGCACTGACTGCACTTCCACCAACTTACCAGACAATTACACTCTGTCCCCACTCACACACCAACACCCTCTGCATCATCCGAAGCAACAGCAGAGGACGCTCCTTCTCTTACCTCAAGGTGAAAACCTGGAACGATCTCCCTCTGCAGCTACGAACCTCTACCTCACTACTGGAATTACAGAGAGCATTCAAGACCTGGCTGTTCAACTGACTCACCTTAACCCTCATGACCCGCACGCGCCTGGATAACCTCCCAGGTGATTAGTCTCTCTATACAAATGCACTGATTGATTGACTGATTGAACAACAAAGGATTATACTTCTTAGAGGTAATTGCAAAATCCTTATCATAAAACATCTACCTACCTATGTACTAAGCAGCAAACCTTAACAAATTACAACAGAGCCACAACTTAATCATTTATCATGTTTTTATAAATCCATAAAAAAACATAAAAATAACAGGCAAGAAGACTGATTAATAAAAATAATATGTTTTAATACTCAGGGCCTGATATAGATCTTAAAGGTCTTACCACGAATCCTCTGCAGTATTGGTTCCAAATGCGCTGCCGAGTTGACAGTCTTTCACCCTCCATATTTAGATTCACACAGGCTGACTCGCAGTCGGCATTGACACAGTGTTTCCAGTCACAGCAGTGGCTCACTGTTGCAGATACGGCAAACTCCAATGCTGGCTTATAGTACTCCGTCAGGGCGGCAGGTTCCCACAGATAAGATTTAGATGTCACAGTTGTACTGGCGATCTCCTAGTGGTAGTTCACTTAGAGAGGGAGTCTGTTGCAGTAGGCACTCATCAATGCAAGGTCACAGTGGCCATTGGATGGCTGCTAGTATAACACATCCAATGTCCACTGGCCAAATGGAAAAAAAACTGCATACAACCTAATAAAGCACATTCCATTTCAGACCATGATCATTTGCCATTCCAGTGTAGCACAACATTTTCTAGCAGAACATTTGCCAGTTAAGTGAGGTTCTTTTGTTGCTTTTCCCTTTTTTTCGTCCCTTTATTTTCTTTTGGTTTTTTTCCTTGTTAATTATTTGATTTCATCATATCTCTTTGTACAACTCCTGGGCCCAAAAAACAATTTTTTTACTGGGATAGGATTATCAGTTATTGAGGAAGTAGTCAAAAGAGTAGAGGCAGAATTATTTGGAGCCCAAGTCCAAAATATACCCCTATCGCAGAAAAGGTAAATATGGGTCAGAATAGTCAATGGAATGAATTCTGTAGCAAACAACCTGCGCACCCATGAGGAAAGTAGGAAGATGTGGAATGACCTGCAGGGGGTATAGTTCCCTGGCCTCCAAGCATCACCTGGTAACCCAGGGGACTGGTCGTGGTTCTCACAGGCCCCCAATACAATTCTATCACTAGGTGCAGAAGATCTTACAGATCCAACATCCTGAAGGCCTGACAGAAATACTTGGTGGAGTGGAGTCTGGTAAGTTACACTTTGCAAATTCTGTCTAAATCTCAATGTTCCATTTGGTCTTAATGCAGCTGTTGCCCATGTGTTCACCCCAGATATTGCTGATATAGAAACTTCAAGGTATCAGAATCAAATAATTTGGATTGTTCATGTAAATTCATTGTGTTGCATCTAAGATTACAGGTGTCAATCTCCATTACATATCACATGATGGTATGGTGCGTGTAAGTGTTAGAACACCAAATAACCCATAACACATATGTGCCATATTGTGTTTCTCCGATTTCAGCTGCTTATTTCACACAGGTATGTTCCATTAACCATTTTGCAAGTGTTGGGAAGCTGTCTTTGAAATGACTGCAACTACCATGATACACTGTTTCTCTTTTGTCAAAAGAATATTGCAATGTCATATTGAACTTTCTTGTCTAACATATTTCCACATATGGTAAAGTGTCATGTGGTGATCAATCCCTATTCAATGCTCTCTTCTGAAAATGGTTTGTGATGTTTTCTGAATGTTGTCCTGTTCTCAAACAATTGAATTGATGTCATAAGTTTCCCAAATCAAATAGTGTTGACCCAAAAATTGTAAGGTATGGAAATTACTATACTGAATATAAAGGATAATTGCAAAAATGTACTCTACACTGTTCACATGATGACTAATGCAAAAATCCATCCAAGTTGTGTAAATGTCTGTTTTGAAGTCCGCTAGACCTTGAAATTGTCAATTACACATTCCACCTCTACATTGTGTTGGGTTGAATGTTTAGAAGATGTTAGGTATACTTCCTAATCACTTTATAAACATTTCAGAAGATCTTTATACCTGCTTATTTGAAGTTGTAATATTTGAATCTGTAAAACATTAGGGTAATATGTTCAATACAAAAAAAAACTATAATCATAATATTCTCTACCTTTTTAACTTCTAGATATCTACATTGTTTGTCTCAAAATACTTGGATGTATATTCTGCGCTTGAACTAATAAGAATGTTCTCAATTTATCTATAGGTCCATTTGCCAGGGAATGTGGCCAGGAATCTGCCACTGAAGTGACATCCACCCTAGCCCAGGACCAAGCCTTCGGTGAGGACAATACTCCTGGTAATCTGGATAAGTATGAGAATCCTTGTCCATATGATCAGCTTGGGCTTACAGCTCCAGTAAGTCTCACTGGGCCCATGCAACACCTCCCAACCGAGCTGTGACACCTCAGCTAACCGAAGCCTCCACTTCTGTGTTCCTATGACTGTAACACCAATTGTGTGCCCCCCCAGTCCTGGTTAATGTTGACACTACAGCACCACCAGCTCCAGCTCAGCCAGGACCCAGTTGGAACTGGCAGAGTGGGTCAAGGAAACAGGATAGTGGGGGTATGGATTGAGAGATGCCTCTGTTGGCCACCATAGTGAGGCCACGGGGTCACTCTCAACCAGACCACCATCAACCAAGTCTTGTGAGCCCATCATCAGTCCCAAGACATGATAGGCCAGGTACTTAGTGAGCTCCAGGAGATGGAGCAGTTGCAGAGCTAGCTCTATTAGCGGGATGGAGGCTCACAACTCCATTATGGGCTCCCTGACTTGAGTTCTGCAGGACATTTACACCCATATGTGCCGGGCTTTCCAAGCATCATTTACCCCCTTCTTGTGGTCCTACAATATCTAGCCCATCTACATCTGCACAGCCACAGGAATCGAGGGCCTGCCACAGGACAAACCACCTGCAACTACCCTGGGCACTGCAAATGTGGATCCCCCCTCCCTCACAAGAGGGGAAGTCCTCCCAGGTAATCAGGAGGTGAGGATGGCAAGACTTCTACCACCACCAGCAAAAAATAAAACCCTAATATCCTCCAGTGGGACTACCATTCACTCTGTGGACCATTTTGTGGAAACATTTACTTTTCTGATGCCAGTCATGTTTTGGGCACTGGACATCAAACAATTTTGGTTCTTCATTTTCACCCTATTTATTTCTACATGCTTTGTTCAATGAATTCATAACTCAAAAACTCATAGACTGGTGTTGTATATCTCAACTATATCAATGCATTTGTTTCCATTAATCATAATGTTACAATGACAAGAATCAAATAATTGTGAAAACATAATTTGCAGGTAGGTAGTGTTTTTATTAAGTTCCTAGTCATGACTCCCCCAAAAAATACCATTGAATTACCTACTGCTATGGTTATTCCATTTGATCAATAATTGTCAAATTTTTCACTAACCTATTAATCCATTAAATGATACTAATACTCAGTGCCAGTTTTCGCATTTCCAGTTCCAGACCTTGCCAACATGGAAGAAAGGGATAAATCCAAAACAATCCGATTGAAAGGCAAATTATTAAAGACTCTTGTCATCAGCTAGAGCCAGATCTTCTGGCTCACATAAGGAATCCAATATCAACAACGCCAATGGACAAAAACATGGCAGTACTATATTTTGTAGACACAGGATCATTCCAATTCATTGTTCCAGTGTCTGGTAGAATGTCACAACCACGTTTCAATGTTGTGCCTCAAGAAATATGTCCTACAATGATGAGACACATCAACAGTTACATATACTTTACACACAATGAGGATTTTCCAAATGTGAAGGGAGATTAGCATGATTTGGCTCCACTACGACATGTGTTTTGAGCTAATGATGGCACACAGCTTGCCTTAATGACAACGCAAAACAGAGAACAAATCCAATGTAATCTTTAAATCTCCCATTCAATCACTGTGCAAGTTGCCTTGGTACAAGATTTGTACACCCAAAGTCTGTGCCTGTCTTTCCCAGGATCAACTCATGTTCCCTATTGTTGGACCTGGGGTCTCCAAGTCACATAAGGTAGCTTGGCACTAAGTGGGAAGGCTTATCTCAAAGGTACATGTGTTAAGTTTGCGTCACACCCTGCATCAACCCAGCGTCCATCCACTCGACAACAACACTACACCAATTATTTAGGAAAATACAGATTGCTTTATAAAATATTCTTTAGTAGTTTCTTTTTACGTCTAGCACAGTCTTCCTCTAATACAGTACATATCTCTGTTGTCAAAGTAGGGGCTAAGCACAATTAAATACAGCAGCATTAAATCTTTTCTCCCTTCTTCAATTCAGTAACACTAGTATAGTACTTGCAACTTGAGCATTGAGTATAGATTCTACAACTTTATTTAGGATCCACAGAATGAGTTCACTCCCCCGTGTGACAATTTGGTTATTGCTCAAATCAGATATTTTCCATTTGCACTTTTACATAGGATAATTTTTCAGCAATCAATTCACAATATAACATTACTACTCCCTGGGAACACCCCGTCCTCCTAAACTGGTCTAGTATATTGGTAAACAGAGATCAATGCTCTTCCAAGCCCAAGTGAGTAACCACAAGGTTTTCGATTGAAAATGAACTACAGATTACATTCAGCTTGATCAAACTATTTCAGAGGCGGGCCAGGAGACAGGCCGTAGTTTTCTTCCCCCCACCACCCCTGGAAGGAAAAGGTTACACAAAAATCCCCGTCTTCTCCAGCAGGAAGAGAGTTCAGTCACTCTCCTTCACTTTTACTTATTTCTCCTCCTCACTAGTTCTGGCGACCTCACAGTCTTGGACTTCCCAACCACTTCCGAACGGTATAACCACTTTGATTCGTTGGGGTTCTTAAAGATCTCCCTTCAGGGACGTGATTTCTACAATCCCCGGCCCCACAACAGCCCCAGTTTCCACCTTACTTGAGGGCAATCGAGCACCACTCTGTTACCGCTAACCGGCACTCGCCGACAGTCGTCTTCGCCTAGCAGCGCTTCCCTCGTGGGCCAGGCCAGGCTGAATCCAAGCCGTCACCGAGGGGGGGAAGCCTCACTGAGATCACGGCGAGGCACGTTCCTCCAGATGGCTTCTCTGATCTCCCGGCTTCCGCGCCACTGGGCAGGCGCAAGAAAGCAGTGGCTCCGCTTGTTGCCGCCCCTCTTCTTCCTTCCGATGATCAGAACTCCTCCTCCGTTGACGATCCGCCCTGCTTCTGTCAAGCAGGCGGTTCTTCAGAGTGGGTCTGCGCGGAATCGCGCCACCTTCCCCGACGCTTTTCTCCTTACCCGGATCTTCACAGCGGGCCTGCGTGGACTCGCGCCACTACCTCAGACACCTCTCGCCCTGTCAGGGTCTTCCGGCGTGGGAAAGGCACTTCGCTCCTCTTCCTCTAGCTGAAGGAGCACCACAGCAGTCCCGCTGTATCGCGCCACCTCCTCGGCCTCTTCCCTCACTACCAGGCACACCCAGCGCTAAGAGGGACACCTCCAGATACGCTCCCAAGTGCCGGTAAGGGGGAAATTGTAGAGGGCCAGTCACCGACGGCAGGTATTGTCTTGGAGAGGAGAGGGGGCAGGCAATCTGATGTCGCTTCTTCCAAGAATTGCACTAAGAGCTTTTTGCGAACAAAGTCCATAAACCAGATAACAGGGGTCGGTCCAAGGCTAAGGGGGGAACGTCCTCATGCAGTGATTGTCCACTTATAGCAGGAACTAACCACCTCCAGCGCGCCCACCTCCCCAAGCCTCTGCCTCACTCCTCAACTTACTGGTCATCACAAAATGGCTGACCTCCCTCTGGCCTTTATATAGGCAGGTCCTAGGCTACTAGAACGGGCTGGATGGTTCTAGATCATTCCTATACTATCCTATGGGCCTTTGTCCTGAAATTACAGTTATGGCAGTTAATAGCCACCATTTTGTGTATCTCGCACTTTCTAGTCAGAAAAGGCACCTAGGCCTCAGGAAAAAGGACTATGAGGGCAAGGAGCATCTAACCCCTAGGTCAACACCTCATAAAAAAAAAAATCCAGTGGACATAAAAAAATGAAAGGTAATGAGGGGCAAAAAGGGGACAAAATAAATAATTAATTAGGAGGGACTACCCAAAGGGCAGACAGGTCTAACACGCTTCCCCCCCAGCTGAAAGTGGGGAGAGCTACCCAACCCCTTGGGAGTCCTCATCACTAAGGCGGAAATACCTAGAGAGACCGTCTGCATTGGCGCGGTCCACTCCAGGCCGATGTTCCACCCGAAAGTCCATTCCCTGTAGGGAGATGGACCATCTCAACAGCTTGGGATTCTCCCCCTTCATTTGCATCAGCCAACGAAGAGGTCGATGGTCAGTCTGAACCAGGAAGTGCGAGCCAAACAGGTATGGCCGCAACTTCTTCAGAGCCCATACCACCGCAAAAGCTTCCCGCTCAATTGCACTCCACTTCTGTTCCCGGGGAAGCAGTCTCCTGGACAGGTAGACTACAGGCTGATCCAGACCCTCTTCATTGAGTTGCGATAACACTGCCCCAATGCCATGCTCGGATGCGTCTGTCTGGACGATGAACTCCTTGGAGAAGTCTGGGGCCCTCAGGACCGGTGCTGCACACATTGCCTGTTTCAATTTGTCAAAGGCTTGATGACAAGCCTCTGTCCAGACTACCCGTCGAGGTTGTTTCTTGGATGTGAGCTCTGTGAGGGGCGCTACAATAGTGCCATACCCCTTCACAAAGCGACGGTAGTAACCTGTGAGGCCCAGGAAAGCTCGGACCTCAGTCTGGGTCTTGGGGGGTTCCCAGACCATAATTGCCTCAATCTTTTCCTGGAGGGGCTGCACTGTTCCCCTACCCACCAAGTGGCCTAGGTACACCACCAACCCCTGCCCAATCTGACATTTGCTGGCCTTGATTGTCAAGCCAGCCTGTTTCAGGGCCTGGAGAACAGCTTGCAAGTGACGCAAATGGTCCTCCCAACTGCTGCTGAAGACGGCAATGTCATCCAGGTAAGCAGCGGAGAAAGCCTCCATTCCAGAGAGGACCTGGTTCACCAGCCGCTGAAAAGTGGCAGGGGCGTTCTTGAGCCCAAAGGGCATCACACAGAACTGTTAGTGTCCCTCAGGTGTGGAGAAAGCTGACCTTTCCTTTGCTCCATCTGTAAGGGAAATCTGCCAGTACCCTGAAGTAAGGTCAAAGGTACTCAGGTATTGGGCAGCTCCCAGCCGGTCAATCAATTCATCCGCCCTAGGGATCGGATGAGCATCAGTCTTGGTTACTGAGTTCAGTCCCCGGTAATCCACACAGAACCTCAGTTCTGGAGTGGTGCCTGGTGGGGCAGCTTTTGGTACTAACACCACCGGGCTGGACCAGGGGCTACTGGAAGGTTCAATGACTCCTAGCTCCAGCATCTTGGTAACCTCACCGTAGATGCTGGCCTTCACCTTGTCTGACAGCCGGTAGGTCTTTGACTTCACTGGTGGGCTGTCTCCTGTGTCCACATCATGGGTACACAGGTGGGTCCTTCCCGGGACAAGGGAGAACAATGAAGAGTACTGCTCCAATATCTGGCGGCAGTCCTACCGCTTCTCAGGAGTGAGGGATGGGGAGAGAATCACTCCCTCCACCGACCCATCCTTTTCCTGAGACGAAAAAAGGTCAGGGAGAGGCTCGCTTTCCGCTTCCTCTCCTCCATCAGTCACCATCATCAAGATGACCTCGGGCCTCTCATGGTGGGGTTTGAGGCGATTAGCATGGAGCACCCGGAGGGGCTGTCGAGGGGTCTTAAGATCCACCAAGTAGGTGGCCTTACCCTTCTTCTCTAACACCTCAAAGGGGCCTGTCCTGCGATCCTGAAGAGCTCTTAACTCTCCAGGTTCCATCCCCCACACTTTCTGGCCAGGCTCCAACTCCACAGGGTGAGCGTTGTGGTCATACCACTCTTTCATCACTGCTTGGCTGGCTTCCAAGTTGTCAGAAGCTTGTTTCCACAACTTTGCCATTTGGCTCCGGAAGCCAGCATATAACTCACCACATCCCGGGGAGGCTTTCTGGGAGACTTTTCCCATCCGTCCTTCACCAGGCTGAGAGGTCCACGCACAGGGTGCCCATACAGAAGCTCGAAGGGGCTGAAGCCCACTCCTTTCTGTGGCACTTCCCTGTAGGAAAATAGCAAACAGGGTAGGAGGACGTCCCATTTCCTCCGCAGGCTCTCAGGCAGACTTCTTATCATGCCTTTCAAGGTCTTGTTGAACCTTTCCACCAGACCATTGGCCTGGGGGTGATAAGGAGTGGTAAACCGGTAGGTAACTCCACACTCCTTCCACATAGCCCGCATGTATGCTGACATAAAGTTGGTCCCCCTGTCAGACACAACTTCCTTGGGGAAACCCACTCGGGGAAAGATCCCCATCAAGGCCCTTGCCACCACAGGTGCATTGACAGTCCTCAGAGGAATTGCCTCTGGGTACCGTGTGGAGTGATCCACCAGAACCAGGATAAACCTGTGACCAGCTGTAGTTGGTGGATCCAATGGCCCCACAATGTCGATGCCCACCCTTTAAAAGGGGGTGCTAACGACAGGATGTGGTTCCAGGGGAGCTTTTAGCTTCACCCCTGTTTTCCCACTTGCTTGGCAGGATACACACGTCCGACAATATGTGTCAGATGCCACTTTCGTCTGGGGCCAGTAAAAGTGGGGGACAAGCCGGGCAAAGTCTTGTCCTGACCTAAGTGTCCTGCCAAGGGACTCTCATGAGCCAATTCTAGGAGAAAGGCTCGGTATCGTTGAGGGACTACCAAGGCCCGTGATGAACCGGGCAAGGGTACCTTGGGTTCACTGTAGAGGAGTCCGTCCTCCCAGTAAATGTGGTAGTGCCCTGCAACGTTCCCTGCTGCCAGGGCTTTGGCCTGTTGCCTCAGTCCCTCAAGGGTAGGGCACTCCTTCTGGCCCTTACAAAACTCCTCCCTGGTAGGCCCTCCCTCCACATGCCACTCAGCAGGGATGGGTAGGTCCTCCAGGGAGACTACTTCCCCCTCCACGGACTCCTGTCCCACTACCGCAGGTAGCCAATCTGTCTCATGGGGCGTGGAAGCCGAAGCAGGCTTCTCCTGTCTTCGGGTCTTTCCCTTTTTGGCAGCGGGCTGGGCCATTGTTCCAGGCTCCAGCCCAGGCAAACTCCACCTCCGGGCAGTCGCAGACCTTGTGCTTGCACAGGCCCAGTCAGGTGTACCCAGCATCTCCGAATGATTCCGTTATTCCACCTCCTTCCAGACATTGTGCTCCATGTCATTTCCCAGCAGACAATCGACTGGCACGGCAGGGCTTACGGCAACTCGAAGTGAACCTGCAACCCCTTCCCACTCAAATGGAACCTCGGCCACAGGATAGTAGCCCAATCTGCCGTCAGCCATCGCGGCGGGGTGGAGTACATGTGGAATCACCTGCTCTGGAGACACCAGTTGACTCCTTACCATAGTCATACTGGCTCCTGTGTCTCTCAGAGCCTCCCCTCTTTGGCCACTGATGGTGACCCATTGTCCATACTTTACAGTATTTGAGGGCACCTGGATCTTAGGAACCATCTCCCGATCTCCCAGGGACACTAAGGTGACACCCGCCCACTCACCCCCCCTTATTTAAGGGCAACTCCTCCCCGAGCACTACACTAGCTACTCCTGGGGCTCTTCCTCCAGTGGGAGGGGATGGTCTCTTTGGGCACTTGACATCTCTCTTATAATGTCCAACACCACCACACTCAAAGCAGTGGACAACCCTTGGCTGCTGACTTTGGCCAGGATGAGGGTTTCTGGGCAGGTTAGCCTTAGGGGTGAATCCTGTTCCCTTACTCTGGAAACTATTTTGGGGACCTTTAGAGAACTCGCGCTTTTTGTCTCCCCCCTCCTTCTTCTGGGGGGCGCCCTGTCCGGCCCTTTGGGAATCCCCTCCAGTCCCCTTTGAGGACACCCGGGTACTTGCCCAGATGTCCGCCTCCTCTGCAAGCTTTCTGGGGTTGGTCAGCTTGCTGTCCACCAGGTGTTGACGCAGCTCGGGAAAACATTTCTCGAGTAGGTGCTCTTTGAGAAATAGGTCGTACAACCCCTCATAGTCCTTCACCTCGCTGCCTTGTATCCAACCCTCTAGTGCCTTCCTTGCATAGTCCAGGAAATCCACCCAATTTTGTGTGCCTAATTTGTGACTTCCCCTGAACTTTTGCCTGTACTTCTCTGGGGTCAGTCCAAACTTTTTGATCAGCGCCACTTTCATGGTGGGGTAGTGGGTCTGCTCATCCTGCTCTAGGGCCAATAGTGTATCCCGTCCAGTAGGAGGCATGTATTTGTATAAACCACCCCCCCAGTGTTTTTCCTGGATCCCATGGGCTCTTAAGGAGACCTCATAGGCAGCCAGCCACTTGGCGATGTCATCCCCTGAGCTGTAGCTGGCAACTATATCTTTAGGTAGGTAGGGTCTGGATTCCCTGGTCAGTTCTTTGGTTTCGCTGCCACCATTTGGAGAATTAGAGGGTCCTATCTGTAGGGCCTTGAGTTCTAGCTCCCTCAGTTTAAACTTGTGAGCCATCCTCTGTTCCTCTTTCTCCTTTTCCATCTGGGCTAACTTCCACTTCAACTGTCTCTCCTCCCTCCTATCTGCTAGTTCGGCTTCAGTCAAGCTTCTCGTGGAGACACTGCTGCCCTCTCTTGAGAGTGTTCTGGGACCTGTCAACAAGTTGCCCCTCTCAGATTGATACAACTCATCTATCCCGATGACCGCGTCCCGCGTCCCGCTCCCCCTCTTCCTCCTCCTTCCCCTCTGAGTGCGCCGCCACCCATGCCCTCAAACTGGTCTCGAGTTCCCCCTTCTTGGCACCACGCTTAAAAAAACTCCCATCTTCTGACAAAAGTCTCTAAGCTGGGCTGTAGTATAGGTCTCCAGTTCCTCCAGAGCAAATTCCATTTTGCTTATGAGATATGTAGGGACAACCACTCGGGAAGAATTGGTTCAAAAGGGACAAATTGAAGCTACCTCCACCCACCACCAGGAGTAAATTTAGAAAAAGCAAAAGAAGTAATTGGGAAATCCGCCAGGAGAAAACTCCAGGTGTAGGCCTGTGGAGTACACTTAGTTACTGCAGAGTAGACGCAAACACAGTTCTCATCCCACCGCTAGACACCAATTATGTTGGACCTGGGGTCTCCAAGTCACATAAGGTAGCTTGGCACTAAGTGGGAAGGCTTATCTCAAAGGTACATGTGTTAAGTTTGCGTCACACCCTGCATCAACCCAGCGTCCATCCACTCAAAAACAACACTACACCAATTATTTAGGAAAATACGGATTGCTTTATAAAATAATCTTTGGTAGTTTATTTTTACGTCTAGCACAGTCTTCCTCTAATACAGTACATATCTCTGTTGTCAAAGTAGGGGCTAAGCACAATTACATACAGCAGCATTAAATCTTTTCTCCCTTCTTCAATTCAGTAACACTAGTATAGTACTTGCAACTTGAGCATTGAGTATAGATTCTACAACTTCATTTAGGATCCACAGAATGAGTTCACTCCCCCGTGTGACAATTTGGTTATTGCTCAAATCAGATATTTTCCATTTGCACTTTTACATAAGATAATTTTTCAGCAATCAATTCACAATATAACATTACTACTCCCTGGGAACACCCCGTCCTCCTAAACTGGTCTAGTACATTGGTAAACAGAGGTCAATGCTCTTCCAAGCCCAGGTGAGTAACCACAAGGTTTTCGATTGAAAATGAACTACAGATTACATTCAGCTTGATCAAACTATTTCAGAGGCAGGCCAGGAGACAGTTACAAAAAGGGGGGTTGAACCCATGCAGTCGCGGGGACCTGGGCGCTATATGGTACATATAAGGAGAGGGTCCCCGCGAGGGAAGCGTGTTGTATGCTACACACACTAACACTACTTTAAACTAACAAACAAAAATATCACAAGGAGTTCTCAGGTATTGTCATTTATTTTCAACACCAGATATCTACCACTGTAGAATTACTTCACATTCAATAAATAGCCCCAAACGGGGAGAGGAAAGGAAGGAGGGGAAGGGGTAGTGCTCAAGGGAGTGTAAAGTCAAAGAAAATAAGCACAGTCAAAAACAAACATGTGATAAATACAATGCTCAAAACAAAATCATAACAAATTAAATACACAAGCCAAGAATCAAGGCATCCATTGATAAACTGCTAACCAATGACATTCAACGGTCACCCACTAGAATCAAAACTGTCAGGGGCATGTGCCGGATGTCCAAGAAAGATGCCTTGATTTTTGGCTTGTGTATTTAATTTGTTATGATTTTGTTTTGAGCATTGTATTTATCACATGTTTGTTTTTGACTGTGCTTATTTTCTTTGACTTTACACTCCCTTGAGCACTACCCCTTCCCCTCCTTCCTTTCCTCTCCCCGTTTGGGGCTATTTATTGAATGTGAAGTAGTTCTACAGTGGTAGATATCTGGTGTTGAAAATAAATGACAATACCTGAGAACTCCTTGTGATATTTTTGTTTGTTAGTTTAAAGTAGTGTTAGTGTGTGTAGCATACAACACGCTTCCCTCGCGGGGACCCAGGCCAGGAGACAGGCCGTAGTTTTCTTCCCCCCACCACTCCTGGAAGGAAAAGGTTACACAACAATCCCCGTCTTCTCCAGCAGGAAGAGAGTTCAGTCACTCTCCTTCACTTTTACTTATTTCTCCTCCTCACTAGTTCTGGCGACCTCACAGTCTTGGACTTCCCAACCACTTCAGAACGGTACAACCACTTTGATTCGTTGGGGTACTTAAAGATCTCCCTTCAGGGATGTGATTTCTACAATCCCCGGCCCCACAACAGCCCCAGTTTCCACCTTACTTGAGGGCAATCGAGCACCACTCTGTTACCACTAACCGTCACTCGCCGACAGTCGTCTTCGCCTAGCAGCGCTTCCCTGGTGGGCCAGGCCAGGCAGAATCCAAGCCGTCACCGAGAGGGGGAAGCCTCACTGAGATCACGGCGAGGCAGGTTCCTCCAGATGGCTCCTCTGATCTCCCGGCTTCCGCGCCACTGGGCAGGCGCGAGAGAGCAGTGGCTCCGCTTGTTGCCGCCCCTCTTCTTCCTTCCGATGATCAGAACTCCTCCTCCGTTGACGCTCCGCCCTGCTTCCGTCAAGCAGGTGGTTCTTCAGAGCGGGTCTGCGCGGAATCGCGCCACCTTCCCCGACGCTTCTCTCCTTACCCGGATCTTCACAGCGGGCCTGCGCGGACTCGCGCCACTACCTCAGACACCTCCACCAGGGTCTTCCGGCCTGGGAAAGGCACTTCGCTCCTCTTCCTCTAGCTGAAGGAGCACCACAGCAGTCCCGCTGTATCGCGCCACCTCCTGGGCCACTTCCCTTACTACCAGGCACACCCAGCGCTAAGAGGGACACCTCCAGATACGCTCCCAAGTGCCGGTAAGGGGGAAATTGTAGAGGGCCAGTCACCGACGGCAGGTATTGTCTTGGAGAGGAGAGGGGGCAGGCAATCTGATGTCGCTTCTTCCAAGAATTGCACTAAGAGCTTTTTGCGAACAAAGTCCATAAACCAGATAACAGGGGTCGGTCCAAGGCTAAGGGGGGAACGTCCTCATGCAGTGATTGTCCACTTATAGCAGAAACTAACCACCTCCAGCGCGCCCACCTCCCCAAGCCTCTGCCTCACTCCTCAATTTACTGGTCATCACAAAATGGCTGACCTCCCTCTGGCCTTTATATAGGCAGGTCCTAGGCTACTAGAACGGGCTAGATGGTTCTAGATCATTCCTATACTATCCCATGGGCCTTTGTCCTGAAATTACAGTTATGGCAGTTAATAGCCACCATTTTGTGTATCTCGCACTTTCTAGTCAGAAAAGGCACCTAGGCCTCAGGAAAAAGGACTATGAGGTCAAGGAGCATCTAACCACCTAGGTCAACACCTCATAAAAAAAAAATCCAGCGGACATAAAAAAATGAAAGGTTATGAGGGGCAAAAAGGGGACAAAATAAATAATTAATTAGGAGGGACTACCCAAGAGGCAGACAGGTCTAACACCTATGTACTTCGGAAAAGTACCATATATCAGCAAATGTCACAACTCAGAAATGTCCAAATGAAGATGACATGGTGAAGGAACCTAAAATAGATCAAAACAAAAATATTACAAATGAAATATAACATGATAGACACATTACAAAGTCAACTTTTGGAAGAAACAGTTTCACAAAACAATCCGAGATAAACAATGTAACTGAACACAGTAGTCAATGAGTCAAAACTTTGATCAACAAACACCTTTGGCCTGATCTTCCCTGATCTTGCCTTTCCTTAAAAAGTATCACTATCATCACATCAATAGTTGGTATAACAGTGAAAGTGATAACATGTAAAGATATACTTACACTCATGAGAAGTTGTTAATGACATCTTGACGTAAGTCACCTCATTTCTCTTCACCACTATCATCTTCATTAAGCATTTCAGGATCCTTACCTGGCGGCTCTTCATGGTCTCCCTCTACTGTGATGTAAGGGTTGTTACATCACTGGGCAACGTTGTGGAGCATGCAAGAGGCCACAGTGATTTTGCACATCTTATCGGGTGGGTAGAGGAGAGTTCCAAAGGTTTTTGTCCAGTCAATGAAATCTTGCCATTAGGAGCACAAAAGCCCGGTCCATTAGCCAACGTATTCTTCCATAAGCCTCACTGAAGCAGGCTTACCCTTCCGTTGTTGGTTTCCTCAGTGGTGCCAACAACCATGGTCGGATCACTGACATAATATTGAATACAAAAATATAGACTTACCAAAATATCGTTGACAAAATATAGAATGCAAAAGTATTGAATTCCTATCTACAAACAGGTAAGTGCAAAAATATTGTGGTAAAAAATACAGGGGCCCCTTAGGATGGCGGGCGAATTGCCCCCGCCGGGCCGGTGGTAGCTACTGCCGGCCCGGCGGGGGCAATCCGCCCACCATCCTCAACAAAATGACCCCCGCCACATTAGGATGGCTGGGAAGTCCGTCCGCCGCATTTCCGCCGCCGCATTTCCGCCGATTACGAAGTTGACCGGCGGAAAAGTGCTTTTCTATGGTGACGGGGTCTGCGAGACACCGCCCACCATATTACAATACCTGCGGTCCTATGCCTTTCCACAGCAGGCATACAGCCTTTGCTTTGCGGGCCCGTTGCGGGCCCCCAGGGTGAAGGGGGGGTGGGGGGGTGCACATGGGGGTAGCTATCGTAACCCCTGCATTTCAAAGTACAACATGGCAGGCACCGCGCTTTGAAACGCACAACATGCTTTTTTTAGCCTTGCGGCGGGCTCCGCAATGTTAAAAATGCAGGATGCACCCGCCACGCATGGGACCCCCGCCCTTATAGCGGGCGGTCCCTTCCCACGACAGGATGGCGGGCGGACAAAGTCCGTCCGTCATCCTAATGGGCCCCTAAGTAAGTCAAAATATCGATTTTTTTTAAATGTCTTAAAAGTAATTTAAAATTAATGAAATAATAAATATAATTAACTGAAACATACTTAAAAAATACTTAAATAACCTTAAAATTAATAAATAATTAATTTAAGTTAAAAATGTACACTTTTATTTTTTAATACATATATATATTAAAGTAATATTAATAAAAAATATACACTATTTTTACTGTAACATAGCGGGAGGGTAAAATTTACTATTACCACTCCAGTGAGAGCAACAGTAGGGAAAGCGTTGGATAGCATAGGGGTAAAAATTACCATTCCCACTCCAGTGAGTGCAACAGTAGGGAAAGCTTTGGATAGCGGGAGGGTAAAAATTACTATTCCCACTCCAGTGAGTGCAACAGTAGGGAAAGCGTTGGATAGCGGAGGGGTAAAAATGACTATTTCCACTACAGAGAGTGCAACAGTAGGGAAAGCGTTGGATAGCGTAGGGGTAAAAAATACAATTCCCACTCCAGAGAGTGCAACAGTAGGAAAAGCATTGGATAGCGGGAGGGTAAAAATTACTATTCCCACTCCAGAGAGTGCAACAGTAGGGAAAGCTTTGGATAGCGGGAGGGTAAAAATGACTATTCCCACTCCAGTGAGTGCAACAGTAGGGAAAGCGTTGGATAGCGGGAGGGTAAAAATTACTATTCCCACTCCAGAGAGTGCAACAGTAGGGAAAGCGCTGGATAGCGGGAGGGTAAAAATTACTATTTCCCCCTCCAGAGAGTGCAACAGTAGTGAAAGCGTTGGATAGCTTAGGGGTAAAAATTACTATTCCCACTCCAGTAAGTTTAACAGTAGGGAAAGTCATGATTTAATATAATAATAAAAATTAATTAAATATCAATACCAATAAGACATTATTTAATATTAATTACCAATTTAATATTATATAATAATGAATTAATCAGAAATACAAATAAATATTCGTTATTAAAAATGAATTACATATTCATAATAATTAATTAACAACTAATAAATTTCCTATAACAAAAAATAATTAATAATACAAATTAATACCAATTAATAATTAACAGTCAATTAATTATCAATACACAAAAAGTATTTTTAATATGTAATTCATTACAATTACATTACTTCCCACCATATTCCCCTATAAACCCACAACCCACTACAAAAAAATAAATTAATAAAATAATCCTAATTATCAAATAATTAATTAATACAAATTAATTACCAATTAATAAAAATTAATTACCAATTAAAAATTAACAATACATTGAAAATTAATACCAATAAATAAAAATGTATTATTTACTTAATTACAATTAAATTACTTCCCACTACAGAATTTAGTTACACAAAAATAAAATAACATCAAATTGATTACTTAAAATAAATTAAACATACATTACAAAAATAATATACACTTTTCACACATATACTAACATACAAAACACTTTAAAAAATGTGATATTATAAAAAATGTGATGTATTTTAATGCCTATATTATATACTTTGATATTTTAAACTTCTATATTTTGACAATCGATATTATATTACTTACCTTCAATTCGATATTCTTAACCACTATATTATGTCCATTCGATATTTTGTCCATTCTATATTTTTACTGCGATATTATGTCCATTCTATATTTTTACTTCGATATTATGTCTAGTTACCCCATGGTCAATTGGGATAAGCTCAGTCTCCTAGATGGAAGACATGAAAGTGCCAAAAAATGTAAAACAATTTCTGATTATTCATCTAGAAATTCCCCAAACAATATACTGAAAGATTCTACTGATCAACAAGCCAGGCACTCTCAGGTCCAAGTTGTGGCATTTGCAGGGGTATGGAGCTGTTCCATAGTATAAAGGAACATGGACAGAGCCAGAGAAATACGCAAAGATGTTTGTGATGTACAAATCTAGTAAGTAGACAACTTGCACCTTGAATGAATGGTAGTGTTTTCGATTCTGGTAGACCTCTTCTCTAGCATGTGGTGGCTGATCAACAAGCCATGCACTTTCAGGTCCATGTTTTGGCATTTGCAGGGGTATGGAGTTGTTCCATAGTACAAAGGAACATGGACAGAGCCAGAGAAATACGCAAAGATGCTTGTGATGTACAAATATAGTAAGTAGGCAACTTGCACGTTGAATGAATGGTAGTGTTTCCGATTCTGGTAGACCTCTTCTCTAGCATGTGGTGGCAGTAAGGCAATATATGTGCCATCAATTGCTTCAACCACATGTGGTAGGTGACCCAAACAGTAAAAGTCCACCTATGCGTAGGCTAAATCCTGCTGCTCTGGAAACTGGATGAAGCTGTTGACGTGCCTCCTCATTGAAGATATAACTTCTTGTACCATACCAGTGAAAGTTATTTTTGTCATTCCACCAGATACTACTACAGTGTATTTTAAGGATCCTTTTGCCACAAAATGAAGTATTGCACAAGTTTGATAATTGGTGTAATTGATGTGGGATTTCTGTTGTTAGGCTCAGGATCTGGATCCAGCTAATGACATACGTCCAATATAGTTTGCCAATCAAATCTGAACTTCTTGATTATATCCCTTTCTTCCATGGTAGCAAGGTCTGGAAATGGGGGGTATACCTGAAGAAGTCATATCCTTACTCTCCCAGGGTTCAGGGTTCCTATGTCTACATTGGAATTTATTTATTTATTTTTTTAATTCACATTTTCCACAGTCATGTATATGGTTTTACTACATATTTTAATCAAACATTTGCTTTTTGTCCTTTATTCTTCACAAATGACAAGTATATATAAACAATGTACAACTAATACATTTCAAAATTATTATTTACACATTCTTTTTAAAAAAGACAATCATATAAAATGCAGTCAATGGAGGTGTAAACAACACCGTGTAAATATTACATTTCAGCAGAGTAACATACTACATATAAATGTTTGATATTAAAAAACTGAATGTGCACCTAAGTTTGAATAGTTCAACAAACTAGCCCCCATTTTGAGTGGTGGTGACACACTTAACAGTCACAAGCACACCATTTTGAACTTGTAAAATGGTGAGTGCCTGACCTCGCGGATAGGACACTTGGAATCAGATGGGCACATCGGAAGTAGACCTCGCATTGGGCAATGAACTCCATGACGGACACAGCCATAAGCTAACATTGTTTAAAGTAATGTATGAAGGCCAATGGCTGTGTCTGTCTCCACTGACGATCACGTACATCACATGCATGTATGTGGTAGATAGAAAAAGAGCTCACTTCTCGCCCAACTAAGGGAGTGCGCAAACTCTCCTCCACCGGTGGAGTTTAGCTACTCCACATTTCAAGTGGAGTGCGAAGTTTGTCGAAAACTCTGCAAACCGTCGCAAAGCAGAGTTTTCTACCCACTCTTATATACCTGGCGCTCTCGGGTAGTGATGCACCTTTGTTGCCCTATGGGAATGCTGCTTTGGCTGCTCTTTCGTCTGGTGCAGTGATATAGAAAGATCCAGTTGGAGTTAGAGCTGACCTCATGTAAGCACACAAGCGGCTGAGAGGATCTAAGACATCTAACATAGGTACGAACTCAGAAGTGGCGTATGCCACTGAGAGTCGGAGACCAACAAGTGGGATGAGATTTCTCATTTGTCAGGTCTTAAGTGTTTACTTTTCTCGGTGGAGCATTTGCTGCCAGTGTAGAATCCTCCAGCAGCATTAGACTTGCCGAAAAACCAAAGGGAAAGACCTCCACTGCATTCATAATTTCACCTTCAAATCAGAAGAATCTCTATTACCAGCTAACAGGCCTTTATTTTACCCAGCCCTGCTGGCCTTTCATATGATAAAGTCTCTGGAAGGGAGGGAAGGTGGATGAATGGTGAGAAGAGTTTGCAGAGAGAGGGAACAGAAAGGAGAGAGCTCTGCTTAGTCTGTGTGTACATTAAAGGGATGCTGGGGTACAGTGGGGAGTCATGCACATAGCAGCAGTCCAGGGAGTGCGACGCAGATTGGGACAGAACGGGTAGACCAAATGTATTCAGAGGCAGACTGATGCGGTGTAGGGTAAGGTTGTGCAGATTATGGCAGTTTGAGGCAGACTGATGTTGACTTGGGCAGAACACAGAAGACTTGTGTACTCTGGAGATAACTGGGAATGATTGATGCAGTGTGGGGTAGAGTTGGACAGAGCATGGTCATCCACGAAAAACTGGTGCAGACAGAGGTTACTCGGGCAGACCAGCATAGTCCAGTTCAAAGTGGTACAGATGATGGCAGACTGTCGCAGTCTAGGGCATACTGACCAGGGCAGAAGTGGTAGACTCTGGCAGACTAGGGCAGTCTAGAGGAGACTGTTACAATCTAGGGAAAGCTGATGCAGACTGAGGCAGATCATGGTAAAGTAGGGAAGTCTGAAGAAGACTGATACACGCCCAGATTGATTTGTGTAAGCTTGGACAGACAGGGACAGACCGCAGCAGATTCATGACAGACAACAACAGAGAGGGAGTCAGTAAAACAGGGGTATTTCTTGACAATTTGGAGTGCAGAAATGAGGCTAACATGTGGACGAGCCAATGAAGCAAGCAGCTCTGCCCCAGTGCAACAAGCCTTTCAACTGCAATGGCTTTCAAAAAATAACTTCATTTCTTTACAACCTCGGCCACCACTGGCTACATAGAGTCAGTGCCTAATTTGAGCCAGTAATTGCTAGTGGGGGCCACAGCACAAATTATTGGGGGCCAACACTTATTTAGGGGCAAACGCTGAAACATTGTTGCTACTTTGAGGTGGGCCAGGACTATATTAAACATATAAAATAAAATGCTAATTATAAAGTCTGAAGGGTCCAACGTTCGGTCAAACCTGTGAGCATGCTACATTGTTAAACATTATGTATTCATGTATTTATTTTCCTATAGACCTTAGACTACCTTACCAATGTTTTAAATCCCCTGAAATGGAGAAGGGAAACAAAGGAGAAAGTAATTCTCATGAGTACAGCAACCGAATAGTCAAACAACCATCACCCGGGAGTGACTTTTATGCAGGTTTCCCTAGGAGGACTGTATCTTATCATTCAGTATAATAAGTGGATTGAAGCAGCAGGTTGTGAACTGCAGCTACTCTGGAAGCAGATTTGGTTAGTGCTAACACGTACTTTAGTGATCTGAAGGCTTCTTTTGCAGGCACTCCAAATGGCAGTAAATTAAATTGCTATGCAGCCAGAATTATATGTGTTGAAACTATGTTTGTGCTTTAAATGCTGTATTAATTGGGTGAAATACTGAAATGTATGAAACAGCTACTGCATTTTGAATAATATGTTTGCTGAGAAGAGTTTAACAAAGTGCCTACATTTGGAAAGGCGTCAGATGTTTATACAACAGCCTGCAGAGGTGTTCTCTCAAGGTGTTACTGTTTATTCTGCGAGCTCACAGAACTCTACAGAATCTCACAGATTTTTTTGGTAACTCCGCAGGAATCCACAGAGTGAAGCTCTGCGAGCTCTGCCCAGGCCTACTCGTAACATTGCTGCCATCAACACCTCCTCCACTTTTGCTGATGTTTGCCACCTCTGAGAGCAACCACCATTCCAGGCCAAGCAGGTGAGATGGCCCCTGCCTTCACGCCAGAAGTTGGTGGCAAAGTAGGCATTTTCCCTGTATGGCCAGCTCTATGGTCACCAGAGGAACAGGTACAATTTTGAAATACATATGTGACTCTGTCTAACTGTTTTTTTTGTTTCCTTTAATGCAGACTACAATGTCCCTATGAGTACTTGAGTAAAGTGTAGTCATTGATGTTAAGTGTCATTTAATTTGGTTCTTATATGGGACAATCATTTTTGGGATTTGTAAGAACTTTACGATGAAAGAAAACAACAACATTATCATGTGTTGTATGTTTGAAGCCTTAGATTATATTTGATGTGTATGTAGAGACATATGTATGTATATGTTTGATTTACATGTGATATGATGAAGGCTCACTTCATGGAAATTAGAAAATACATTATATACTCTTAACAACTGGACATAAGTATGTATTCTGTACAAACCAAATGAAAATGCTTTTAGCTATGTGTATCACCCCACAAACCACTCAGCCTAGAACAGGGTTCTCCAAACAGTTGTTTGGGAGCTTCCAGTACCTCCTAGACCCCTTCAGAGTTGCACAGAGCGTTGAAGTCCCTAATTAGATGGGCACAAGGTCATTTTGTTCATGTACATGTTAAGGGAATGCTGTACTCATGTGACATCATGATCATCAGGATGGAGACAGCTGGGCCTGACTCTGAGCAGTGCTCATTCAGAATCAAAGGCCTGGCTGAGGCTGAGTCACAGGGACAAACAACTGAAGCACTGAGGTAAATGTGTCCTTGCCAGAACAAAACTTGAGGTTTACTCAAAAATATGCCCCTGAGAGATTTTAAATGGACGACAATTGAAAAGCAGTCTTGCCCAACTTCTTAAACTAACACTTTATTTGATTTTACTGCCATTTCAAAGTGTATTATGTCCAAACTGCAGGCCCCTTACTTCCAGTGACCAATATTCACAGTTCCATAAGTGTTTATGTTTAGCTTTCAGTAGTTTACAATGTTTTGCACTGATCAGAAGTAGGACACATCACAGATTATGTAGTAGGCCCCTGGGCTAGATGCTGTCACCGGCATAGATTAGTGAGTTTAGGCCTTGACATGGGATGAGTGTAGTCAACATGTCACTACAAAAGTGTGCTTTAAGATATTTGTTTTGGTCAGCATGTGACAATGCACATGTTAAACGGTAACTTATAAGTCATGCTTTGGATAGATGTAGAAAAACGGTGTTACATCTATACAGACAAAGAAAATGCCACAAAACCATTGTTTTTTCTTTCATTTCTAGTATTCGTACAGGCCAATGCCCATCAGAAGCAGGATACTTGGAAGGCCATCGCCACGAAGGTCCATACCTTGGGGTTCTACAAGTGGCGCAGCGTACATTGCCGCAAGAGGTGGGAGGACCTAGGACGGTGGACTAGAAAGTAAGCCACAGTCCAGCTTTTGGGAAGCATCTTTGCCACACCCTGACACCCCTGATGGCCCCCAATCTTGCAGTGGCCTATCTGGAGCATGATGTTCAGTTGAGGGCCCAACAGCAGCAACAAGGGCGTAATTTCTTATCAGAGTTTCATCAGTTACAAGACTCATTTTTTATTACGGCCAATATTTTACCCATCAACATTAAGGGTGACCCATGTCCAATTGACTAGAAAAGGTCTTGATGGTGTACATTTTGCACAATGTATATGAGGATGTGCTTTGTCTATTAAGTGTTTAGAAATCATCCTCCCTGATTCCTATTCACTACCAAAGGACTGTTCTGAGCAGACACATTGCTGCCTAAACTCCACATATGCATCAGGTTTTTTGATCTCATAAGGGACAGTAGTATCGAACAGGCCAGTAGACTTTTTTGTGTCAGGTGTGATGCACCTTCACTACTGTGAATGATGTAATGGTAGACCAATTACATGTGAAATTGCATACTATGCAGTTCTGAGACTGTGAATGTTCTCAATATCACATTGTACTAATTTGAGATATTTTGAAGTCAAATGTGAATATTTAGCTGCTCTGTACTAAAGTCGATTAGAAATGTATCAAGCCCTATGAAATTTACTTATGTTGTTAGAGTTATTTGTCAATCTACAATGACAATATGTCTACATGCCTTCAATAGCATAGGTACATACATGTTCTGTGCTACATTGATAAGCTAATCCAGTGCTGAAAGCATATAATATGTTGAATATTTCTATAATACTTGAGGTACTTGAGGTGTTACCATTGTGAAATGGCCTAACAAAGGAGACAGGCTTTCAGTTTCCACAAATTTTTTTACAACATTGCAGTATTTGTTGACACACATTGATTCATATTTTACTTTTAGTGTATGTCATTAAGGAAGCTCTTTAGACCTTGTATTTGGTTCTAAACACAAAACTCTTTTGCACCTTCAGTGAGAGTTGAATTTAGACACACGGTTACCACACGCTGCCTAGAGCTTGCAAGTGTACTCACTTTGAGGTAGTACAATTTCGGCAGAGTAACTTTGGAAGGGTAGCAAATATTTTGATTGGGGGAGATGTAAGCATAGAATTACCAGACAAGAAAGGTGTTGGATTAAGATGTTTGGATTTGGACTTCCAATAACATTTGTGAAGAACAGAAACAAGGAACAGGTACGTGATAAAGTGGTTTGCCCAGGATGGAATTAAACTGATTTGAAGGACTGATCTGACAAAGGAACCAAGAACAAGACAGCCCTGAAAAAGTCATGGTTTATTCCCTACACAAAACAGCATGTGTTGGTTGGCTAAAAGAAGAAAGAAAAAATAAAACAATGAATTACCCACATGTTTTGTGATAGTTTCAAGCATGTGCTTAGGCATTTGGTGTTTACAATCGTTAGGGTTCATTGTTGATCCCATTTGGAGGGTAGAGTGGCAATCCCTCTTCCTTTAGAGCACTGAAACATTTACAGATGTTTATTACCATAGCACAATATAGGTGAGCACCTTCTTTCACCCTACATGTATTCATCCCACTTTATGAACCTTGTATTTTGTGTATATCCTAATTGGTGACACAAGTTCACTATTCTGGAGAACAAAGGCCAACCATTCAGAGGTGTTCACCAGTTCCATTAGAGAAAGGATTATGGTTGAGAGACAAGACCATATTTAATGTAGGAGGTTTCATGTGGAATTACAGATCTTTCAGCAAATGGTATCTGAATATGTCTACATGGATGAGACAATGATGTAAATAACTAAAGTTTGTGAGCCTTGTAGCAGGTGCAATATGGAAACAAGGAAAAAAAGTTGGCTCAAGTTGTTCATCAGTTCTATTCACACAGATACAGTAAAACTACTATATACGTACTTTCAGCAGGCTATGTAGACATTGGCTACTAAGGTGGGGTAGCAACTGGACACTGTGTCTCATCTGGTGAGACCACGGAGTCACACAGTGACATAGAGGACAAGGGGACTAGCATGGAGGGCTCCGGATCAAAATCATCTCCAGAGGCCTCCCCAAGCAATCAGTCCCTAGTGGTGGTGGACCCTACTACTCCTGTTACACCTGCATCCTACTCTGACACCCAGAGTACCATCTGCACCCTTCCTCTTGCTCCCCCAGTTGGTCAACCCTACCTCCCCTAAAAGGGGGGGCTTCTCCTTCACACCAAGCACCTCACCTCCTGCCCCTGTCTCCCTGGCTGCTCTGACTGAGGACGTTTTTGATCTCCTTTGCAGCATTGCTGTAGGCAAGACTGAACTCCTGAATGTCATCAAGTGGCTTAACTGAAATTTGCAACAAATACTAACTTACCTGGAAGATATTCATAGTGGTATGTTTGGTCTATCAAAGTCTGGCCTCCTAAGGAAGCCTCAGCCTTCCAACCATACCAACCTTGTACCCTACCTCAAGCCCCTTCACCATCCCAATTCCCTATTCTCCAACGCTGTCCCAAGCACACTCACACCTTTTCATACACCCACTCCAACACACACAGGCAGCACATACACACATAAACACAGGCACACAACCAAATATACAGCCACCACCACACCCTCATGCATCACCCTCATCACCAGCACCAGCACAACTTTAGACTCTGCAGATACCACCACACCCATATGCACAACCCCCAACACAAGCACATCCACAGACATCGCAGTCACCACCACAGCCACATGCACAACCCCTAACACCTGCACCTCCACTGACACCGCAACCACCACTACCACCACAATCACAGCACACCCATCCTTTCTTCCTCAGAGTCTGCACTTGATGATACAATGCACCCTTCTCTCGATGCCTCCAACTCTGAATGGCGTAAAACCACAGAGTCTCAGAATGATCAAGTGAATTAGAAAGGGAACAGTAGTGAAGGATACCTGTAAAGAAAAGGTTAATAATCAACAAAACAAATAATCACATTGCTGAGCCTCAACTATATATTGAGTAGTGACACCAATGAATCCTTGGTGATATTGGCTTCCAAATATCCAATTACGGAAAACATTTGCAATGAGTGCTGTGGAATAGATCAGACCTTGAATTTAAACCACATGTCTTGTTACTTTTCTCTCATGTGTTTCCCTATTGCTTCATCATAATGAAATGTCATGTTACTTTTCACTCATGTGTTTCATTATCGCTCCATCGTAATGAACATTAATATCAATTATACATATCAAATAATCCACCTTGACACTGATTCACAACAAGGCTAATCACAAATAAATGTCTGAATTGTCCGAAAACCATGCACCCCACATTAAGATGTCGTAAGCCTCATTTAATTTCCTAACTCACTCTCTTTTACTTCTTACTGTACAGAGTACGGGTTACTCAGACTGTGTTCACAATGCGAACTCGCAATACGAAGGTAATTAAATTTCTCACGAACTGCGGGAGCTGGCTACTTGACCAAACTCACAACAGAGAATCGGGAAACACGTCCCTGATAACCGAAAACAGCCATGCAGGCCCCGGAACCAAGACGGAGAAAGAAGAGCTCTGCACTCTAAGCACTCTGCTGGAATAGTGAGCGCTGAGCTTAGGGTGTGGCTGGCTTTATGCGGTCTGACACACCCAAGATGGCTGCCAGCAAGAGTACTGGGATATGTAGTCCAAAGTGACTAAAAGAACATAGAAGATAGAGAAAACACCATGAGGCCTCCCTAAATGTCTTGATAGAAAACAACCAGCAGAAGTCTGTAAAATACCAGAATTGCTTTCTGCTGAGAGACTTTCTTATTTACATTTTTCTGGCAACTACCTCTATCTAACATTCATGATAGAAAACGACAGCAGAGTTCAGTAAAATAACAGAATCACTTTTGAATTCTCTAGATTACAGTCCATAGAAATTGTCTTCCACGAGCACCCGTAGACAATTTTTTCAAATCTTGTATTTTCAGTGATATGACCACCGAAGGCCCTGACCTTATATTAAAAACAGAGCTTTGAAATGTACCATTTTCCAGTGAAAGGCAATATTTCTTTCCATGTGTTCTCATACCTGGGGTGTCACGCAGTTTGGTACTTATTTTCCCTCCATGATAAAGAACATTAGATGTTTCAGCACCCAGGCTTATGTGCTGCATAGCTAAATGCTTGTTTTTTTAATGTCTACTTTGTTACGTGCATTCACTGGTTACCATACTACGCGATGGTCATTTGAATTTAGATGTAGGCATTTATGATAGTAATGGCCACTTGCATTAACTAATTGATGTTACACATTTTATTTGGTTGTGCTACTACAGGTGTGTTTGTTTCACCATGACTTCTTATTAGTATGAAAGATTTGTGACTGTTGAAATTGAATACATTACAGGATTTGCCCTGGACAAGGGGAAATGTTACATGGATGTATACGGTGAATACTTCTAAAGTGTGAGTGACATTGATTTTACTGTTCATTTCTAAGGTTACACTTTGTGTAGTGCAATTTCTACATCATGTTACATATCACTTATCTCTAGGATGAATCTCTTTAAACACACATGTATGGATCTGCATATTTTGTGCACAGCAGCTTGCACCAAATTTGTACATACAATGCAATCATATAGGTGTGTTCCTTTGAATTTCTTAAACGTCTAAATTATACACATATGCATTGCACATTGATATGCTATTGCTTCAAAGAGATTTATAAATGCATGTGTCCTGTGCAAATGTTAACAGACAAGTCAATTGGTAACAAGCAAAAGTGGATCTTACAGTCAATTGCTTCCATTATGGTTTTGGTTTTGTCAGTCATCAAGCCGCAGCAGCTGCAGGACTTGGAAGATTGGCTCCATGGTGGAGAAGTAAATGTGAATGTGAGAAAAGGTAAGCTTCTGCCTTATGTCCCTTCCATTCTGCCAACTCAGGTGTGGAGGTTTTACCTCCAAAGTCACTTCTGACGGAAGGCACATCATGAATGGCCCACTGGAAAACTTGTGTTCCTCCCTCTGACTGCTGCTCTTGCCTACCCCGCCTTCGATGCGGTCAAGATTTTATTGATGGTGACACCAGGACCACAGTAGTCCTTCATATATGCCCACGCTAATATCTAATATTGAGGGCGAACCAATAAGTTATTTTTGAAGTAACCGTTTTAAAAGTGATATTTAGGTACCTGCATGTTGGATTTTTGTCACCTTGGTCTTGTTTGGTTTAGATAAAGATACTTTATTTTTCTAAACTGATGTAGTGTCCATTTCTGGTGTGCGCACTGTATTGCTGTGTACTTGATTATGAAAACTTTACAATTTGCCTTTTGGATAGGCCCGTCTGCTCATGCCAAGCTACCAAGGAGGTGAGCAGGGGTTATCCAAAGTATGTAACTCCCTTATGCTGAATTGAAGCAAGCGTCCCAATTTGGACAGGGTGTAGACCTCTGTCGACTAGAGAGCCCCATTACTAATAGTATTCAAAAAGTAGGACATGTACTTTTAAGTTTTACATGTCCTTGTAGAGAAAAACTATTACATTCATTTTTCACTACTGCAAGGCATACCTCTCTCATAGAATAACTTTCAAATTACCTTATTACATTTAATAAGTGTAATTTCCAAATGGAACAGGTAAACAGTTCCTGCTTCGTGTCTATGGAATTGGAATTTTAAATCCTAATTTATGGTGAAATCTTACTTTAAATTACAATTTCAAAAATGCCACTTTTAGAAAGTTGGTGAGTTGGGTTTGTGAGGAGCACTCCGCTTTTAAACTCGTGTTTATTTGGTTATCTAATGGTGCTGCGATTATGTAGGGTTGTCAATCCTTGAATCAATAAATGGTTATGATGGGTTTTGTTGCCCACCTAATCGCGCACTGTTCACCTGGTGCTCCGCACCTTGTTTGTTTTATATTTCTATCACCATGCTTTAGACAAACTGTTTTTCCTTGTTATTAGTTTTATTTTTAATCATTTTTTCTTTAGCATATCATCTTGTTATTCACAATATTCATAACAATTTGCATTTATATTCTTTTCTTTACTAATATCACATTTTCTTTAGTACATCGTAACATTATACATGACACATTTAATCAGTTTTCTTTTGATGAGCCCAATGCATTTCGGCACCTATTTGGCGCCTTCATCAGGGGCAATTCTGCAAAAGTAAAAATACATAGTGTAAGTGTTGTGTTCTTCATTATACATGGGGGTTCATGTGAGTGTAATCTGTTTTATGCGTACCTTGTGGCATCTGTAATATGGTGATGTGTCTGAAACGAGTATCCACCTCTGCCGCAAATATTCTGTTTAAACAAAATGAATTGAAATCCCATCTTTAGCTGACTGTGCCATAAATTATATGGACCAACTTAACCTATCCTGATTTAGTTACGTACCTTGTGCTCTTCCTCACAAGACTCTGAAACAACAAATGTAAACATACTTAGACAACTGCTTCTGCCGCCATTATACACTCGACTGTTCAAAAAAATGTTCTCACCGTACCTTATCTTCGCTATAACTCTTGCGTCTAAAAGAATCAGAAAAAATACCACGTGATTACCGTCACGTATCAAATTTTTCCCTCAAGTCTCCCCTAGTACATGTTCCGCCCGTACCTGGTGCTTTTTGTATATCTCCTTCGACCAAAACCGCTGCCTTGTACTATCTTCTGTGTCGCCACTGCTCGTGATGCCAATGTTACATAAACTCCGCGACCTCCGTAAGCTAGCGTAGTTTTTGAAATAAAAGAAGGACTCACTGTTGACTATGGTGTAATGAACAAAGCTTACTCGGCGCCATCTTAGTGTGGTGTAGATCACCTTACCCACTAGTTCTATTATCAATGCCACTTGCTCATTCAAGTTAGTAATCTTCAATAATCACTATTGGATCGAAGTGAGTCTTATATCAATCCGAGATACACTATGCTTCCTAGTGCTTTTCTATGAAAGATACACTTGCTTAGTTCGTCTCTGTGTAATGTCTAGGTGCCTTCTTCATCTACTCATGCTTCAGCATCGGGAATGTGTTTTACCCAGGGAGTTCGGCCATGTTAGATATCCATTACTAGGTTCGCCTGCATTATCAAAGATGAGGATATGTCGTGTGTTTATAGTGTCTTCTGATGGGTGCTATGTGTAGAGCAATGTGTTTATGTATACATTTAACTCGGTTTACATTGATCACGCTTATATGTATTACATACTGTTTCAGCCAATTATAACACTATCATTTAACAATCAGTTACATTTCGAAATGAATTAAATTATCATTATATACATAAGTGTACAACGGAGATGGTGTGAAATTCAATTAACAGTTTCGCTATAATGTTCATCCCTCTGTAGGTAACATGTTTAGTTATATTTGTCAATGAGACCTGTCTCTATAGGTTACATGCTAAATCATATTTGTCATTGAGACCTGTCGTGCCATTGTATTAAGATATTTAATCCAGAACAGTTCTCGCTGCAACAACTTTTTATGATTATCAATACCTAGTATGATTTGTACCTGTTCTATGACTAGGAATCTTAACTGAGAGATACTGTGTTTTTCTTGTCTCCAATGTTGCACCAATGGTGAAGTCAAGTTTTCATTACGGATCCGGCTTTTATGTTCCGTAATTCTTGTTTTTATTTTCCGTTCGGTTTTACCGATATACATTTTGCCACATGGGCATTTAATTCCGTAGACAACATTCTGCATATTACAGTCACTGATGTGTCTTAAATATATCTGTTTTCCTGTGCTCGGATGGGTACATGTGCTTCCTGTTATTACGTTGTTGCAATTTGTACAGTTGAGACATCGGATTGTCCCCTTATGTATTGTTGTTGATGGTGGTCGTTGTCTGTATTTCAATCTCTCTCTTAGATTTGATCCTCTTGTGTATGCATGTAATGGCAGTTCTTTAAATAGTCCATTGAAATCTCGTTCCATAGATAATAATTCCCATCTTTTGTTGATGATATTCTTGATTGTTTGTGATTGGGTGGTATATTTAGTCACAAATACCATTCTGTTTTGTGTTGTTTTTCTCTTGGGTTTCAATAATTCCGTTCTGTCCATTTGCGAGACCTTGTCCAATTGCTCCTGTAATGTCTCTGGTGGATATCCTCTATCCTTATATCTTTGGACTTGCTTTGCCAGAGTGTTTTCACATGTTCGTGTGTCCGAACAGATGCGTTTAATTCGTATGAATTGTGACAACGGTAGATTCCTGATTAGGCTCCTGGGATGAGAGCTTGTATAACAAAGAGCATTATTCCGATCAGTGGATTTTGTGTATAATTCTGTTTCAAATCCACTCTCTGTTTTGGTGATTCTGACGTCTAGGAAGTCAATGACATCTTTATTGATTTTATGCGTGAACTGGATTCTTGCATCAACTTGGTTCAATGTTCTAATTAATTGTTCCAGTGTTTCTTGAGTGTCATCCCAGATTAGAAAAATGTCATCGATAAATCGACAATACATTTTCACATGTGGCCATTTACACAGACTCATCAGATTTTGTGCCTCAAATTGGGCCATAAATGTGTTGGCGTAGGCAGGGGCCCCTGCAAAGCCCATGGAAGTTCCATTGAGTTGTGCATAATATTTGTCCTTCCATATGAAATAACTGTTGTAGAGACAGAATTTAAGCAGTTGTAACAAAAAAAAAATTTGGTTGGTGGGTAAGTCTTCCATTTTGAGCAATGCCCATTCTACAGATTCTAGTCCCGCTTGATGTGGTATCGAAGTGTAAAGCGCAACCACATCTATGGTGCACATGATCCAATGATTTTGGAAACCTTCTTGTATGCATGTCAATTGATTCAAAAAGTCCGTAGTATCCCTTATGTAAGGTCCCCATTGCTGTACAAATTTCTGCAAGAAGTGATCGATATATTGTCTGAGGGGGTCAAATATTGACCCACATCCCGAAACAATAGGTCTAAATGGTGGGTTGGTCGGATGTTTATGGATCTTCGGGATCATATATAGTTTCGGTCGTCTAGGGTTTTGTTCTGTTAGGTATGCCAGTGTTTGATCGTCTATCCATTCATTTGCTTTGGCTGTTTGCAAGATCCCACTCAACATTGCTTGGAGAGTAATTGTAGGGTCTGATGGTAACAATAAATACGTGTTTGTATCCGCTACATGTTCATCAATTTTATATTCATAATAATGCGTGTCCATTATTACTAGAGCACCGCCCTTGTCTGCCGGTTGGATGGTCAACGTTTTGTTGTTTGCCAAATTGTTTATGACATTTTGTTCTGTTTTGGTTAAATTGTTGTGTCGTATTTTTCTAGAATCCAATGATTTGAGATCTTTTTTCACCATTATTTCGAAGGTGTCTAACATTTTGTGTGATACTGGGGCCTGATACACACTTTTCGGTTTGGATTGTCTCTCTATATTCTCAACTCTGTTGTCTGTTGGTTCTGCCACATTTTCAAAATAATGCCTTAGTTTTAATGTTCGCATGAACTTGAAAAATGCACCCTCTATCTCCATTTCGTTTGTTGCCGTGGTCGGTACAAATGAAAGGCCTTTGTTTAAAGTTGTTCTTTGTTGTTTTGTTAGTGTTGTAGAGGAAATATTAATGATTAGACTACAGTCCGTCCGCTCCGTAGAGATTCGCCTGCCACTTCCTCACCTTGTCTTTCACTTGCTGGTGGTGTTTCTATTTGTATCGTTGGTGGTTGTCCTTGATCCTGTCCCCGTAATAAAAAAGCCGCATCTCTACTTGTTGTTGCTTGTTGGCTACCATCAGTGGTTAATACTAATCCTTCTTGTGTAGTTCTGACGGGTCCTCTTCGGATGGATGTTTCCTTCTCCGTTACCAAACTTTCTTCTGAGGAGTGTGTAGTTGGCATCGTTTTCCTGGGAATAAATTGTCGTCGAGCATAGATGTCAGCCCATGTATACACCTCGTTAAGCTTATAATCTATGGTGTCGCGTATATATTTGCGTAATTTTCCCTCTTGTAGCTCCTTCTCATATTTGTCTAGTTTCAAATTAATGCCGTCCAAACTGATCTTCCAGGTATCAGCTTCCATCCTTGTTTCCAATTCTGTTTTGATGGTGTAAATCTCCTCCTCTAAGTCTCGTATGGTTTTAGCTAGTTCCTCTATTATAAGTAGAATGAGGTCCAAGGAGCATTTATTCAATATGCTATACCACTTATCCATGAACTTTGAGTTGAGATTGAAACGGAATAGCATTGGTTTTATAGATAAACGAAGACCTCTTGGAATGCGCTTTGCTTTGTGGTATTGTATAAGCATCGAGGCGTGCATCCTTTGATTTACTTGACGTCGGGTTAGATATTCAAGCTGTTTTAGTTGTTGGGTTATTGAACCCCCATGGGCATCCATGTTTCTTACTTCCTTTATTAATGAATAAATTTGATCTGCCTGGTCATTTGTGTAGGCCAATGTACTGGCCCTGTTGTCCGTTATTCCTGTTATTGTATCGAACTGCATTGTTGCTTTGGGTGCCTCCTCACTGGGTTGACTGAGTTATAACCTTGGTGAGTTGGGTTTGTGAGGAGCACTCCGCTTTTAAACTCGTGTTTGGCATTTTCTTTTCTTAGGGCCTATTATGAGTTTGGTGGTGCGGGAGAGGAACCGCCCTGCTCCTGCACTGCTTCCGCACTGCCAAACCCATATAGTAACCACCCACCAGATCAGGAGTTTTCTTCTGTCTGTTGGGTGGTTCTTTAGCATTCCCAGGGTGGCACCTATGAAATATGCACTGCAATGGGAATGTCAAAGGCAGTACCTTTATGGTATAGACTGCTGCACTCCATTCCGTGCAGGAAATGGTGTGCAAACACATAGGAGAGCACATGGTATGCCTCCCTGCATCCATCCAGATGGCGTGAGGCACCAGGGTCCCCTATAGGGACCTGTTTATTTCCTCACTGCTTCACTTTTCATGGTGGTCACACCGTCATGAAAAGTGTGGCAGTGAGGAAACTCGTAATATGCTTCGGTGGCCACAGCAGCTCCATCAAGCATATACTGCTGCACCCCCAACACAGATCTCTGATCCCCGGTGGTGGTCCCAGGGTTGCCCACCACCACTGCGCCCTGGAAGTCTGGCAGTCTGTGGACTGCCAGATTCTTAATATAACCCTTAGCCATTTGGTGCCTGCAGCCTGTCTCTGTGTCATCTGACTGGGTGTAGCTGACAGTTGGGCTTTGTGTATTCCTTATAGACAACCACACATGTTGGGGAGCTTAGGTGTGACTGGATGGGCCATCACTGAAAGATGGGATGGAGGAGCCGATTCCAACCGACTTACACTTTAATAGGCTGTGTCCTGTCTCCATACAAAGGGCTGCGTACCCCCTGTGGTTAGTCTGGAACCAGGGCCAGTAAGGCAGAACAACTGTGCACTTCAAAGGCATGCTTCTAGAAGGTTCCCCCCACTTCAAAAGCACAACTGGGTATAAACACTGGACGTCAGAAACCAACTCTTTAGTATACTTCTGGACCTGTGGACACTCTGCCAGGAAGAAAGACTGCTGTGTTGCTGAAAGGACTTTTGCTCTGAAGGAATTGCTGCCCTGCGGTGCTGACCTTCTGCCCTCTTGCCTGGGTGAAAAGAGAACTAGACCTTCAATTTCACCCTTGAATTCAGGACAAAATAGTGACTCCCAGTCCCACAAATTGACACCACTCTTCTAGAGCAACACAGGCTTGAATGAAGCACAAAACACAAATACCCAATAATGAAACATTTTGATACTCTGACAAATGCCTTTCATTTGCTTGAAACTGTGTCTGTGCATCACTTCCTGAGAACGAAAAATGACATTGATTTACACTATAGTAAACTGCATCTGAGTGGGGGGTCAACAGACATTAGCTTTGCACACTCCAATAAGAAAATGGTAATTTATTCTCACCTTAAAACTGTTGTGATTAAAGAGGGCCAGACGTAGCCTCTTCTTCTCCTACTGGTGTTCATAATCTCAAGCATTGCAGAATGTCTTATAAAACGGAGTGGAGAACTCCGCACATAAAAGCAAAGGGCAGGCCTAAATATACAGATTCACAGCCACAAGTGGGAGTCTTCGCAATAGTAAGATTATGAAAAGTAGAATTTAACGTGTACTTTGTGAATGCTAAACACATAGTAAAATTACACATAAATGCAAGTTGACCTTCATGAGTCAGGCCCATAGAGTCTGCATCCAAAAAGTGTACAAGAAACACTAAAGGCCTTATTTAGAGGAGGCCTGCAATGCCAGATTGTCACTTTTCATGATGCTCGAGTGACACAGGCCTTTCTATGAGGCAACGCAAAGCCACCCTGTTACCCTGCGTAGCTTTGCATGGCCTCATAGATATGGAGTAAGGCAAGGCAGCGTAAAGCGCTCCTTTGTCTTATTCTACTTCATGAAGGCATTGCATAGGCATTGTGGTTGGCTTTTGACACATTCCCAGATTTACAAGGATCTTTAAGCCTGGGAATTGTTTTTCAAACTGACAACCTTTTCAGGGGAGGCGTAATGAGGAGAAAAAACTTTATTCTGCAGCACACATAGAAAGAGGTAAACAACTCAACTGGATTTTTTTTGTAGGAAGGTGTTCCTTCCAGCACAAAAACAATCATGACAACAATGCAGACACCTTTGCACCATGGTGCAAGGGTGTCTGCATTTGTGCCAGGCACCAATTTGTGCACCAGCGCATTCAGTAAGGACAGGAGTGTGCTGCATTTAATTAATACACTGCATGCCTACCCTTTCCTTTTGACGCAGGGCAGTGCTGCAATAGGCCTTGAGGTGCTACCCTGTGCCAAAGAGTTGTAAATGAGGCCCTAAGTATAAAGTAAGTAAACAGACTGGGCCTGTCTCTTCATTTCAAAAGGCAGAGGAAGTCTCTTAGCATAAATAACATGGAAGATTGGCATAGAGTCTGCCCAGGTCGGACAGCAAGGAAACAATGTATAAATCAATAGACCGATTAACAGAGATTGCTCTCTAGGCAAGTGCAAAAAACTCTGTGACATATCCTAAAAACATTATCTATTATCAGGGGTTAGACAGGAAAGGCACACACTGAGTATGTTCTGACATGAGTTTAAAGAGGTGGTTTAACAATGAAATATTCATGGAAACCAATCACTTTTCAAATACAGATGCTACCTCAAATAACATACATTTAATAAACAGCTACCTTGCTGCATATTAATACAGAGGTGTGCATAGGAAATGAAGGAGATTATGTTATTGACACACAGGGATTCTAAATGTGTTATTTCTCTGCCGGCATTGTCTTTTAGTTCTTTGTTATTAATCCAGTGTACTACCTGATTTATCTGGTAATCATATATTGGAGTGGGACATGTTTGTCCCTAATTGTTTCAAGAGGGAAAGGGCACCCATTATCCAAGACCCACCCTAAAAATGGTGTGTTGTTTTGATTCCATTCGCAAAACCCTGGGTCTGAAAGGCTCAGGTAATAAACTACTGATGAAATTGGGGAGAGGAACTTTTTTTCCTCATCACCTGTTGCCAATAGTCTAGCAGATGCAAAGTGGCCCTAAGATGTGCAGTTGGAGCAGGTCTCACTCTAGGGGAGAGCTAAATCAATCATTTGAAAGGGATGCTGGATTACCTGTTCAGGTAGTATTCGTGGGGTTTCTTGCACAGGTCTTGTTTCCAATGTAAGGTCAGACGTATTTGAGCTGCGTGATATATGTATCTACATTAGGAGAGCCCAAGATACATATTTGTGGCAGATTTAGAATATTGTATTTAGAGAAACTCAATACTCAGTCAATTAAGTTCTCAAACAGAGACATTTAAAAAATCTAATGTTTTAATGTTTTCTGCTCATGCAGAGCAATATCACAACAGTTTTCTTGGTTAAGATGAACTAAAGCCAATGCGCTACGAGATCCCTCTACAGCTTCTTCAAGATCAAAACTATATGAACATTTATGATTAATAAGTAATCACATGGAATGGCAGGGATAATCATACAAGAAAAGGAAAATATTTAGGTTATAGACAAAAATGTTGGCTACGTAGTAACTAACAAACTGACAAGAAGACACAAAATCAAACTAACATTACAGTGATAAACCAAGAAGTTGCATAAAAGGGTGTAACAATTATAAATTCTGTGGTAGAAAAGACATACATGGTAAATACACAATATAATAAAAATGTAAAATTGCAAGAAGTTACTTTGGTTGAGAAATGTACCATAATACTAACATAGCATACATGCTTTGACTTATTGATTGTCAAATCTGTAACTGAGAGCAGACTTACATAGTGGAAAGCAATAGTCTAATGGGCAGGTTTGTAAGATCACATATGGTAAAACCAAAAGTGTGGCCAAGATGGATAATATCCAACACCTTAAAGTGATGTCAAAAACATGCCATACTGCAAGTTAGACCAATCACCAAAATGTTCAATAACTCAAGTCACAGTGCAAGTGAGAAATACCATTATTGGTGTGAGTCACAAGTAAAGGTTTCCAGATGAAAAGCATGCAGAGACTATTAGTCAAAGGGGACAGTCTATTTCTAAGTATACAGAGAAAGAGAGATAAGGAGGAAGTGATGTGGGAAGGCCTTTCCAAGACATACGCCCAGAAAAAATAAATGCACAAAGATAGGCCAATGGAGAATAATATGTGTTGGTGCTGTGCTGTAACACAGAAAATGCAAGTATTGTGAGATGAATGGCTTGATTAAATGGAAAAGAAATGTTGCAGGGATGCGTGGATATTCATGTATTCTTGGCAATAGCAGCATGTTGCCACTCTATTCTGAGCCTCGTTTACTTGCCCAACACGTGGCATCGACCTAGACCTTTTCGAAGTGTAGTCCCTAATCGACTTTTTCAGCTCTCTGATGGACCTCTGTCTATTTAGTTAAATCTCACTCATTTGGATTAAGCTGTACACAGTCTCAATATGAATGTAAAACAAGGGCTAAAATGTGGAAGTTTATTCAAAGAATATACGTACTAAAATACATAAACTGCACCATCAATCAATTAAGCATATGGGCATATAAATCATAGAGCACAAGAAGAACTCAGTAAAGTTCTGCTGCAAACCCAGCATATATTAGCCTTCTGAGAAAGGTAAAAGGTGAGAACCCCAGTCAGAGAAAACACAGGTTCTTTTATAAGACTTCAGACAAAGGATTTCAAACATTCACCACACCAATACATGGTTCACAGGATATATACCAATGGGGAACAAACAAAATTAAACATTTAACTACAAAATACTTATAAAGATTCTATCACAATTCTACTTTGTTAGGTTTCGGCATTCCCAGAGTCTATTCATGTAACATGACTTGCTACATAGTATGTTATTCAATCTGAGACAGTTAAGATGTTTGTGATTGGGTACATAATGTTCAATGTGAAGGGAAAAGTCTCAGTCTTTTCAGTGTGTAAAGTCCACAATTCTTTGTTACAGTGAAAAAAACAACAGGGATCATGTGATATGCTAAGTTATCATGAGCTTAGTTTTTGATGCATTAAACACTATAGATAAATAAAAAAGGTCCCACAAATATATTGACTAGAATAAGTAAATGATTAAAGTTGATTTCGGAAAATGATATGGAGATACCTGTAGGGCAATACATCACTTGAATTTACAGTTATATGGGAGTTTTATTAATTCATACAGGGTACCCATGTAGGAAACCCATTTTCAGTGGGTCAATTGCATCGGTATAACTTATCCTAAGACTTGCAATTAGAAGAGGGATGCAGGAAGATGGCTCTGTATTAAGTATGCCACTAGGTTGTTATACTGTGAACAGAGTCCAGAGATTCTCTCAGAAGTGTATAGGGCTCAATGTAAACCCAAAGTGCTCGATTAGTTGTTGTGTGGGCGAACAGCTTTAAGCCTAACACAGAGGGGTGTAAGACATTTATTGCACACACATTGACCAATAAGGGGCACATGACTCAAAAAGAATATACACAACCAATTTTATTTAAAAAAATGCATTGTTTGAGTTTTAATTTAAGACCAAGAAATTCACATAAAGTTAAGTATGTTTTTCATTAAAAAATACTTTAGTCTTTCAAGAGACAAATTGCAATTTACAGACAGTTCAATGTTAACTTATGGAGGAAAACAACAATGTGGATTCCCTGGTAAGTACCAAACTTACAGTTCCAGTCTTCAGGGTTTAAGGTCACCAGGGGGCAGGGTTCAAGTCAGTACAAAGTGCTCACCATGAGAGGCACAGAGGCGGCCAGAGTCACAAGTCAAATTCGGAGATAGGTGCAATGCGTTCCAAAAGAGACCGGAGACACTTGAAGCCATGATGCTTGCAGGTAGGTAAATTGTTTGCAGAACAAGCACAGGGTGGACACAAAGAAGCACCAAACAAATACCCACCCGTGGCGAAGGGGTGGCTGGGTACAGGGTGCAAATACAGCGTCAGGCAACCAATGCTATTCTTGGGGCAGAGTCATCAGGACTCGCAGTTAATTAGGGCACCGGAGGCATTGTGTAGATTTTTTGGGGATAAGTCCACTGTCCTCTGGAATTCTGTTTTTTATCAAAGGTCAGGCAGTCTTCGTCGGGTTCTGTAAGTCAATGCAGGTGTTGTCTTCGGTCTTTGAGCTGGGGACAGGCTAGTAGGGCTGGGGACAAGTCAGTATGTGTCTTCAGGCTCTCTGCATGGCATCTTCTTCATCCTTCCTCTTAGTACTGCAGGAACTAGATTTCTGGTCTGTTGGGGCCACCTAAATACTAAATTTATGGGCGTTTTAGGGGAGTAGCAGGTAGGGCCAATGGGCACTTTACCTGGGGTGTCTACACCTTCAATTATGCCACCCTCCTGTGGGTGGGGCATAGTTCTAGCCATGATTGGAGTGATCTTCCCATCTTCAAGATGGCAGGGGCTGAAAGATGTGCTTCACTTTCCCTCCCCCACCATAGGTGTAGAGTAGGTTTTCCTGGTCTAAGTGGTGGTGTAAACTGGGGGCTGCCTTCTGTAGCTAGCAGCATAGTCTGGGAGTTGCATTACAAAGGCAGGCAGGCAGGCATTTGAAGCTTCCCTCTTATGCACTGTGCCCATCCTGGAGGAGGAGATGTGGCACCTTCGCCCAGGATGTGCTTTGTCTCTGGTATGAGAGAGGAGAGGCTCTCGACCAAAGGTTTCAGAAACATCCCTGGTAGTGGCAGGCTACCTAAAGTTATTCTTTGACTAATCCAGGTAGATATGTATGAATTGCAGTTTTTTAGCTTTTGATTATTTTTTTTAACACACAAATGTTTTTGCGTCCTCTCTTAAATCATGTTTTATTACATGTTACTTTAAATTTAAGGATTGTTTTAACAAATGATGCATAGGTGTTTGTAGAATACCTTTTATGCCGATATTGTATCAGCGAAATAAAGTTATTGCAACTGACTGATTGACTAGTCCAGGGATGGTAGGTTTTCAGGGGGAATCTCTGAGGTACCCTCTGTGTACATGTTTCAGTGAATCCCACACTGGCATCAGTATTGGTTTATTGAGAGGAGTAGTTTGGTATCAAACACTCATGTGGCCAGAAAAGCTACCATGGTGCTGGGGAGCTGAAGTTGTTGGGTTTCTAGCCCACATGCTCTTTATGGATTCCCTGGCACTTACACTATCTAAGAATGGACTTACATATTGTATAGGCATACATTCTCATAGAGATATGCCCACACGTGTGGTCTAGTTCACCCTGCCTTAGGTCTGTGAGGCTTGCCAGAGAGGTGGTTTAACCTATACTTTAGGCTGTGCTAGTTGACGTGGCGCACAGTGTGCCATGTCAATGTTGTCATTTTGTTTGCTGTATCAAACTATAACCCATATTTCATGGGTCGTGAGAGACTAGCCTGTTTGGAAAGAGTGCAGGTCTTACCAATTGGTATACCTACTTGGAAAATAAAATTATTTTCTTTAGTCCCCTCACTCACCAAAGGTTGCCCTTAGGTGACATGCTTCATCATTGGGGCTTCCCAAGCATCTACTCCTTGGGGCGTGCTGCGACTTGCGATGGATACGTAGGAGCACTTTTTGTGGAACTATGTGTGGTGTGGTGTATGGTGGAGTGGTGTTAGATGTGAGTTAAAAATACGTAACTAGTAAGCCTACACATTTATTCTTGCTTCTAGTTGGTATAGTAAAAAGGGGTTAGATGTAGGAATTAGATCCTGTAATGTGGTCAAAAACCTAACTATATCGTCGACATGTTTCAAGGTGTCCCCTACACCTCTTCTTCAGGACTGCATGAGGGCCCGCCTCATGTTTGCCACTCCGATTGTGAACCTATACTATGGTATACAAACAAATGCAAAGACACACCTATTGTGTGTATCTTATATACATACGGTTAACGATGAATCCGTAGTATTTCATTTTAGCAGTAATATGCCCCATTGCCCAGGTGGAGGGACCTGTATAACTTTGGCTCTGCTTCCCTCCGTCTTATTCAACCTATTCATACCTCAGGCGGCCGTATCTAGGTAACTGTCATTTTGTTTGCACCAGGCCAGGCTTGCCGCTGTGGCAGTTTGCCTGGCATAGGTGAGGGGTTCCTAGGGGACCCTCTTTAGTCCCAATGCCCTAGGTACCCAGGTACCATTTACTAGGAACTTGCAGAGGGCCTGAAGGGCCAATTGTGGAATAGTTTTAGGGAAGAAGCACTGGCACAAGGGGACCAGGTTGGCAAGATCTGCTGCCTCAGCTGGCTACTTGCAGAGCGTGAAAGTTTCCAGGTCCATCACGTGACCCTGACAGGTCCTACCCATCGAAGGAGTCAGACCACCCATGGGAGCCGACCAAGGTAACAGATCCTGCTGGATTGGGAGACAGTGTGTGCCACTGCCCGGGTTTTGCAGGAATTTGTAATGGATTGAAATTGCTGAGAACAGAATTGATGATATTACCGAATCGAGTTGCAAAAATGTGTTTTTGCCCTGAGAAAATCCCTAACGGGGATGAAACTCATTGGCTGGGTCTGTCAAAAAAATTATTGAATACTGAATCATAATAAAGAACATTTTGAAAAAAATTCCAACACTTGGAGAATAGTTCCCAAATGAAGGAAATACTGTACTTATGAACTAGGATATAAAGTGATGAAAGCGATACATAGAAATCATGGGTTTATGAACAGATCATATGATGCATCCTACCGAAAAGAGTTTTGATTTATTGTTGAATTGTTTGAGGAGTCAAACCTCTAGAAGTAGACACAAGGAATATAAATATTTTGGGATTTTGACTAGTGCAGTTTTACAGGATTACTGCTACCATTGTTTTGAATCTCACACTGTACTTAAAGGCAATGTTTACAGTATTTAATTTGCACACAAACAGTAATAAAGTGAAAGCACAACACAAGAAAAAAGTATTTTTTTTAATTAATAATATGACACCAAAAGGAATTAGATCCAATCAGTAGAACAGGAGCAAGGAATTTCTTTATATTTTTAAAGGTCTTAGAGCAAAATAGCTGCTAAAAGAAATAGCTGCTAAAAGACTTAAGCACCAAGTGTGGGTGTCTGGTCGCACGAGATCGGGGCAAAGTAAAAAAATAAGACTGAAAGTATATAGTGTGGTTGGGACACACTATTGACCAATTCACAAAGATAAACTTACACTTTTGTGTAAGTTTAACTATTTTCAGTATTCACAGAGGTAAACTTTGACCCAAAATCTAACTTTGCTACTTTTTTGATATTTAGAAGAATGTTTTTGATATTTAAAAGAATGTAGCGGGAGATACTTTGAAGTCAGGCTGACTGGCCACGCATCTTGGGTGCATCACCTGGCAAGGAGGCCCTGGTCTTCTGTAAGTTCTCAGGGCACGTTAAGGTAAAAACATTTCTGAGTTTCAACTTTTAGTGTTAGGCAGGAGCAGCACCTCTCACACCACTCCCAATATCCAGGGCCTTGGGGTCATCACATGGGGGCAGGGTTAGGACCTACTCAAGCAGAGAACAGGTGCAGGTTTCAGGGTCTTTGGAGCTTTTTGTGTCCTTGTAGCTCAAACAGGCGACCAACCAACCATCCCTCTGAGTTACTTCTAGTGTTATGGGTTCAATTAGGTGTTTCAGTTCTCTTTCAAGCATCAAGGCAGGCCTTCAAGCACCTGGGCAGTTTTTTGGGGTTCCAGGTAGTCTTTCTGAAATCTCCCAAAAGTCTATTGAAGTGGTGTTCTGAGGATCCAATATGTATACCTGATGCCAATCTTTGAAGTGAGTACACTTCCCTATACCACCCCACACCTGTTTCTGGAAAGTTCTTCCATTCCCCTATCAAAGCTCTAAGAAGTCTAGGGTAACCAAAGACTAGTGCCAGGTACCTTTATGTGTGTTGTAAGCAGGGCCCTATAAAACACAAGTGGGGAAGGGACCAACTGTGCCCCCACAAGTTTAGCAGAATGGTCAATCCTACCTGCATCAAGTGCCCTTTGTCTCACTCTCAGGCATGAATACACACACCCCCAACAGCAGAGCCATTCACAGTCATGTGACCCAAAACACTGTCAGTAGGCACTAAATGGTAAGGACAAGAAAAATGCACTTTCTAAAAGTAGCATTTTCAGCATTGTGACCTTAAATCTGACTTTACAAATAAAGAGTATTTAAAATTATAATCTATTTGTGTCCAAACATGAACTTTCTACCTGCCCCGAATCAAAAGGTATCAACAAATATATTTAATAGGGATAAACAATGTTATCTAATATGGAGATAGGCCTTATAATAGTGAAAAACAAATGTACTTGTTTTTCCTTTCAGGACACTCAAAACTTAAACCCACATGCCCTACCGTTTTAATACAATGCTACATGCCATATCGGCAGGTAAAAGCCCACCTTAGGGGTGACTTGTAGTTGTCAAAAAGGAAGCTTTAAGCCTAGCAAAAGGTTTATTTTGCCAGGTTGAACTGGCAGTTCAAACCTGCACTACAGGCTGCAATGACAGTCCTGATACATGTTTTAAAGTGCTTCTTTAGTGGATGGCTCAATGAGTGCTGCAGGCCCACTAGTAGAATGTACTTTACAGGCCCTGGGTTCTATGTAGTACCATATACTAAGGTCTTACCAGTATTATAAATATGCCAACCATGTGTAGGCCAATGTTACTGTGTTCCAGGGAGAGAGCACAAGCACTTTAGCACTGGTTAGCAATGGTAAAGTGCACAGAGTTATAATCCAACAAAACCTAATTCAGAAAACAGAGGGGATGAAGACAAAACATTTGGGAGTGACCCTACAGAGGGGGTGAGATTCAACATGACCTACCTGAAGCCTAAAGTCAGGGTAGACTAAGAAATAACTAGAGGTGGGCAGAAAACTCTGCTCGACCAGCAGAGTTTGTTGAGTTTCGCCACTCCGCGCTCCGATTGAAGTGTCGAGTTTGCAAAAAAACTCCACCACTAGCAGAGGGGAGTTTCCCGGTGGGCAGGGCAGCAGTCATGTTGGTATGGGAAACTGAAATAAGACCTAAAATTAAGTATACACATGTGTCTCTGAATTCCAAGCGCTTCACCTACCCGGAAGGGAGAATCTGGGCTTGGATCCTCATTCTGCAGTCTCTGCTCCCAGTGCTCTTGTGAACCTATGAACAATGCAGTGCCCAGCAGACTTCAGCCACTACTATGGCCATCTTCTTCTCGGAGCCGCTGAAGAAAACTTCAGAGGTGTTATGTTATGTTAAATTAATTTTATATTGTGCTCAGCTACCCAAAAAGGGTTTCCCAGCACAAGCCTGGAGGAACCATAAATTTATGAAAAGTGAAGGTTATTATTTAAACAGCCAGGCTTTTAGTAACTTACGAAAATTACAGTACAGTGTTTCTTTACGGATCATAGTGGGGAGAGAATTCCACAAGAGCGGACCGAGATACGAAAAGGAACGGGCACCCATTCTTGTAAGTTTGATCCTAGGAATCACACATTTGTCTTGAGTTGAGGAACGTAACAGACGGGAAGGCTGATAGGGGCGAATACGATTTTGTAGGTATAGAGGAGCAGTGCCATTCTTGATCTTGAACATATAATTCAGAGATTTAAATTTCGTCCAATTTTTCACTCTGAGCCAATGCAGATCTCTCAAAGTATTAAGAGTGGAGGACATTCTTGGGATTCTAAATAGCAGTCTCGCGGCAGAATTCTGCACCACCTGGAGCTTACGTCACACATCCCTATTAGCTCCCGAGAAAAGGATGTTCCAATAGTCCAGTCTGGATGTTACAAGTGCCTGGACTACATTCTTTTGGGTAGCATTCGGGAGCATCCAGATGATTTTCTTCAACCATTTTAAGATGGTAAAGGAGGTGGCTGCAGTTTTTACCGCATGTTGCTTCATAGATAATGTTCTGTCAATGATGAATCCCAGATTGCGGACTTGGGTGAAGGGCAAGGGTAAAGGCCCCATTACAGCAGGCCAATGTTGGGGACCCCAGAGGTCTGTATTTTTCCCAAGAATAAGGACCTCCGTTTTTCCCCGTTGAGCTTGAGTAGGTTCATTGCATCCAAGAAGCAATATTATTCAAGCCCAATTGAAGGGTTGACGGTTCAGGCAGTTTTCCGCAGAAAGGGCATAAATGATCTGGGTGTCGTCGTCATAGGAAAAAAGCGACAACCCCGCCTCTCGGCAATTGCAGCCAAAGGTTGTACATATATATTGAACTTAAAATTGACCCCTGTGGTACCCCATACGGAAGGGAGTAGACATTAGAGGTAGCCCTGGATGAAAAGACTTGAAAGGTCCGCTTAGATAAGAAAGAAGATAGCCAAACAAGTGCTGTCCCTGTAATGCCAAGAGACTGTAAGGATTTAATTAACACAGTATGAGAAACCGTATCAAATGCGGCACTTAGATCTAATAATATGAGGGCCACTGTGTTACCTGCATCTAAACGTTGTCATAACATTTCGGTAACACCAAGGAGAGTTGTCTCCGTTGAAAAACCCGCTCTGAAGCCGGACTGAGAGGGATGCAAGAAATTAGAAGATTCAATCAACTCGGTTAGTTCTGAATTTACATGTTTTCCCAAAATTTTGGAAAGACAGGAAGTAAGGAAATGGGCCTAAAATTGGATGGCTTGGTAGGATCAGCATTTGCCTTTTTCAACAAAGGAAGGACAATGGCATGTTTCCAATCAGGCGGCACCATAGCCACTTGAAGCGAGGCGTTAAGTAGTTCCATAACGATTTTTAAGGATGGCTGTTCAAGTTGTAGGAGTACAGAAGCAGGGAGAAGATCACAGGGCGAACCAGATTTAATGCAGCCCAATAATTATTTTAAAGAGTTGATGTTAAAGGACACCCTCTTGTCCAGATTAGTAAGAGGTTTAGCAGCAGCAGTAGGCTCGGGAGGGAGAGGTGGACCTAGCAAAGCCTCTCTGCAAGTTTATCCAAGTGGCCTACTCGGGGGCTGATGATGAGCAGGCTGAGTATTGATGCACAGTTGAGGAGCTCAACACACTCCACAGGAGGGCCACCAGGCACCCACTGGACAAGCTGGTGAGCAACCTGGAGACCGTGCTCAGACAGGCCTTGATGGCTTCTGCTGCTAGGTGGAGGGCGTCTTTCATAGGCTAAATCTAACTATTTGGGGTGGGGTGACCAATGTTCTGTAGTTCCAATTTTCTGGTAGCGTAATGTTCCAGCAGTACTGCCTGATAACTTTATACTGGGAATCCTTTGCCTCTCTAACAGCAGCTTTGAATTGCAGTGCATTTGAATGTGGTGACAGACAACTGCATGACTTGGCCTTTTTTTAACATTGAATGAGTGATGGATTTTCCAAATGATTATTATTTTGGGGTTTATACTACAGCTTCAAGCTGCAGCAGTGAAGAAGAGGACCACTAAGGCTCTGTCAGTGTAGTCCTGTGCCTCAGCTCTCACAGCCCAAAACTGCTCGAGTGAGTTAAAAGAAACGCGACTAATTCCTCCTGCCAGCCTCACACTGCTCCAGCACAGAGTCACTGACACCAACCTTTGTCCACATTAAAATGTCTCAGGTAGATTTTGCACAGCTTTGCACTGCTCCAGTGAATAAGAGCACAGCTAAGGCTCTGCCAGTGTGGCCCAGTGCCAGTCACAGCAATCACAGCCCCACACTGCATCAGTGGAGAATAACACAGCAAATGCTCAATGTTAGTGTAGCTCTATGCCAGTCATAGCTCCCACAACCTCACACTGTTTCAACAAACTGGCACTGCATCCTATCTGTACTGACATAAGAGTGTGCCAGGGGGGTTCCTACAGCTTCACAATTCCCCAATGAAGAAGATCACCAATAAGGCCATGCCAGTGTAGGCCTGTGTCATTCACATCAATCACAGCTTCACAGTGAAGAATGAGCACTTCCAGCACTCTGTGCCAACGCAAGCATGTGCCAGTTGACACTTTTCAGACCTATGGTATTCCTGTGCAGAAGGGGCTCTACCAAAGCCATGTGCCCATATAATCCTCTGCCAGCTAGGCATACTACAGGTTGCAGCATGACATCATCCTAGTGCATAAAGAATATGTCTAATTTACTGTGCTATGCAACAGCTCACACAGACAATAACATCAATCAAACATTACCATATTTACCTTCTTAATCATTACCCTCGTGATATTTTTGTACAGTTCTTTAACCCACCATCGAGTACTGTTCTTAGCACTTTAAAAGGTAAGGATAAACTAGATGAAGCCACTTACTTATCCAAAATAGCAGGATAGCCCCCTTTGCCCTCTTTTGCGTCTTGACCATTACATGCCACTATCAGGAACACGGCAAGGAGCAAATATGGCATGGCAACTAGGATGGCAATGCTGCAAACTGTGGCATGTATTTGTAAAATTCAAATGCAACCTTTCCATAAATTAAACTTTTCCTGGAACTTTCACACAACAGTCCTGCGTTCCTTCTCCAGAGGGTGCGTCAAATCCCGGTTCAATCAGTTTGGACTTCTTCGGCAGCCCTTCTTGGCAACGACTACTCATCTGAGCCAAAGTTTGGATTTCACCACAAGGAGCATAGCCAGTTAATATTTTTCTTGCTGTGCTATGTTTTGTTTAAAGAGTTTATTTCTAAGTACATCCGGTACTTTCTCCCCCCAGCATAGCCTCAAGTCTGTGTTTTGCTAACAGAGCAAAGTAAATCCTGACAAGTCATCCGTGGGTCCAAGATCTGAAAGGATGCATATTCTCCCCATCCTAATGTCCCTTCATTATATGTGGTGGGTGAACATTCAAAGAGTGCCATCTTCTAGCTTCAGTAGGGTCCAAGAAAGAGTTGTTGTTTTGTATGTTTAGGTGACTTACTCTGCCCTCTCAAGTAACACTGCAGAATTTGGCAGAGTTTTCTCATAACTCCACCGAATTCCATGGAGTGAAACTCAACAAGCTTTGCCTGGGCCAATGAATAACTTGATAGGCTTCCCTCCCTCCTCAGGCAATATACAGTGGGCAATTGACCTCTTCTGCAGTGGCATTTGTCAATTCTATGCCCTTCTCCTCAGCTGTGGACCTCACCTGTGAAGCTCCTGACCTTAGTTTGCTCACTGATCCTTCCCAGTAGGTAGACAGTACCACCATGGCCAACAAAGTAATGTTGTCCAGTATGCCCTGTGGGTCTGACTTCTGTCCCCAACTCAAGGAAACCTCTGGTAAAAAAGACATCAACCAACAGAGGTCACTAACAGCTGTCAGTGTCAAGAGCCAGGTCTCAGTCCATCCACTGCCAGGTGGAGGATTCAAACGGTGCATTAGGCAGGTTTCACTTCTAGCCTTGGGGATGGCAAGGAGTTCCTTACTTGCTCTTGAATTTTCCCTGACCTCTGAGGTATCTCAGAGTGAGGAGGGAGCAACATACCCAGGTGTTAGTCACTCTACTTCCTCTCTCCTTCCCACCAGCACAGGGGTAGAATTCTGAGAATTGCCTCATAGCCCAGGGTCTGTACCCTGAGGCTAGACTAGTGCCTAGCAAGCCAGGACCTCCAGGGAAGACCCACTGTCTCCCTCCTGGGTTACGCATTCTGTGTGTGTCCTGCAGGTTTCTGCTGGGTGTAGATCTCTTGTCCTCTGTCTTTGTGACAGCACAGACAGCATCTTTTGGTCAGACGTTACCTCGCCAGGGTCAGTTTCTGGATGCTCTGCCCTTGGAGCTGGTAACCCCTGATCCACTGTTCCTTCCACTGTGGACTGTCTCCACCTTCTATCCTTGCTTTCCATCTTAGCCTCCTCCTTACCCTCCTAATGGGAGGAGTAAGCCCAGAAACCAAAGCTTTCAGAGTGCCCAGGGCGACCACCCCTTCCAGTTTACTAACACTGGTGGCAACTATTCTATCAGCATGCAGTCAATGGGCATCCAGTGACTACCCATGACATGCCTCAGGGCCACTTCCCCACTCCATTCCAGGGCTACTACAACCATACATCAGAAAACGTCCTTCCCAAGAGTCTAACTTAGCCTACACACCTGTCCTGGCAGGTACCATTCTAGAGAAAAAAGAAAAACCAAAGGTGGTGATGGATGGAGCGTTGACAATACAAACACTCACCCCCAGTCAACTGATCTGGGTTTAATCCATCACCGTTCTTTAGCTCACTCCGCCACCCCAGTTCAGACATATGCAAATCAGTCTGACCCTGTGCCTCATGGGAACAGTCCAGCCTGAACTGCCAAGCCATGTCTTCCCTGGACCAGAATCAAGCTTCCCAGGACCGGTTTCTGGCATTACAGCCGTCTTCAGCCGGGCTTGCTTGACTCCAGTGGCAAAGTGAGCAAGGGACTCACGTTTGAGAATACCCTGCCAACTTAGGGCGAACAAAGAAAAACCAAAGGTGGTGATGGACAGAGCGTTGACAATATAAACACTCACCCCCAGTCAACTGATCTGGGTTTAATCCATCACCGTTCTTTAGCTCACTCCGCCACCCCAGTTAAGACATGGCCATATGCAAATCAGTCTGACCCTGTGCCTCATGGGAACAGTCCAGCCCGAACTGCGAAGCCATGTCTTCCCTGGACCGGAATCAAGCTTACCAGGACCGGTTTCTGGCATTACAGCCGTCTTCAGCCGGGCTTACTTGACTCCAGTGGCAAAGTGAGCAAGGGACTCACGTCTGAGCATACCCTGCCAACTTAGGGCGAACAAAGAAAAACCAAAGGTGGTGATGGACAGAGCGTTGACAATACAAACACCTATTTGGAGTCACTCCCAGGAACCTTATTGTAGACCCTGGTACTGAGCCAGTGGTTCTCCTCCTTGGCATTCTCCCTAGGTGCAGTAAGCTTGCTGTCAATCAGGTGCTGGTACAACTCTTAAAGCAAGTGCTGACCATGTGCTCTCTCAAAATGAAATCATACAGCACATTAAAATCACTCACTTTACTACCCCAACCACTCAACACCTTACTGCAGCAATCAACCCAAAACTGGGTTGGCATTTTCTGACTTTTCCTAAACCTCATGCAGTTCTTCTCTGAGGTTAACCCTGACTTAGTGATGAGAATAACTTTCATGGGGGCATTCCTCACCTGATCCTCTACCTCTAGTGTTAGCAGGGTATCCCTCTCTCTGTAGGTTGTGTTTCCAGACACTTGCCCCTATTTCTTGTCTGGGACCTTATGCATTCTTAGGGCTACCTCATAGGCTACCTCATAACTATTTGTCAATGTCATCCCCCGGTGGATACTTAGGCACCAGGTCTTGGGGAATGCAAACCGTAATGTCTCCACTAGACACGGATACTTACATTTACTAAAGTTTTCATTGGGGTTGCATCACTTTTATGGTGCAGCCCCAACACAAAAACCTTTTTGGCATTTACTAAGCCACACAAAGTGGCTTTGTATTGTTTTGTAAATACAAAGTAGCACAAGGCAACACAATGAGCTGTATTGCATTACTTTGCATCAGGGAGGTTTAAATGGGTGGAGCAAGGGTGTTACCATGCATCTACCCATGTATTTTGGCACTTTCCTAGATTTACAAAGATGTATAAACCTGCAAATGCATCTAAAAGTTTTCATTGGGGTTGCATAACTTTTATGGTGCAGCCCCAACACAAAAACCTTTTTGGCATTTACTAAGCCACACAAAGCCACCTTGTGTGGCTTTGTATTGTTTTGTAAATACAAAGGTACACAAGGCAACACAATGAGCTGCCGTGCATTACTTTGGATCAGGGAGGTTTAAATGGGTGGAGCAAGGGTGTTCCCATCCATCTACCCATGTATTTTGGCACTTTCCTAGATTCACAAAGATGTATAAACCTGCAAATGCGTCTAACAGCTATGCCTCACTGAAGCAGTCACAACAAGGATAAATATCTTTATTTCTACCTGTTACATCCGCATTTTATGAGTGCTGCATTCTGCAGCACAAAACAAAAACTGAGGAAATGCTTTTAAGGGTTGTTTTTGTTGTGGAAGGTCACCCTTTCTGCACAAAAACAATCCTGCTTATAATGCAGACCCCTTGCAATATGGTGCAAAGTGAAAAGTTGAGGCAGACCGTGATGGAGTGCGGGTTGGATGCACGAGGTAGATTGGTCCCTGTCTCAACTTCCCTTTGGACTTTGGATGAGTCGTTGTCATCAGGAAGCCACTGGACAAGGACTTGGGGTGAAGCTGTTGATGATGACAGGAAAAAGCTTTAAGTGGGAAATGCTGGATTACTAGGTCGAGGGGGTCATCGCTTTAGATGGAGAGCCAGTCACCACGAGCCTGGTGAAGACGTCCGACAACTGTTTGAAAGGATAAAACCTCCAGCAGGACCAAGATGCGGGCACTAGCTAAAGAGGGCTCCACTTGGCCAGATAGTGTTGCCGAGAGGCCCTGCTGAATAAAATGTAAACTGCGGGGAAGAACTTAGTGGGAGCTACTGCAAAGTCAGGCTAACCGGCGACGTGCCTTGAGTGGATCAGCTGGCAGTTTGGGCTCGGTTAGGGATGAGCGGAATTCATGGAGTTTGGCTGCAAGGAATCATGCAGAATTACATCAAAATGTGGCCAGATTCTGCAGAATTCTACAACAGGATGGAGTGGGCATTTGAACGTTATTTTCTTAGAGCAAAATGCATCATCGCATCCAAAAGTGGCTGCGCGAATACATGTTGCTAATAAAATAGCACAGTAAAGTATCTTTTGGTGCTCTTGCATACTATGCAGTGATTACAACCTTTAATCACTGTACAATATGTAAGGGTGAATACGGGTAAGCAATGGTTTCTAAATTTTGAGGAACTGCTCCCTCTTCCCACCCTATTTAAAAGCTCCCTATTACCACCATGGTTAGAAACCACTACATACCACTCAGCGCCCTTGCACACGCTGCAGTCATTAAAACATGTAATTACTGCAGAGTATTACGGGCACTGAGTAATACGTTTGGAACTGATTCTAGTAATATGTACATATTTATCTGACATGCACTGTTTTCGCACAGAATTAGGCCTGATGTTTTTCTAATGACCAAATATTATTGATCTTGTGTTTAGCGTTTCTCTTTACTCTACATATAAGAAACCAGGGTCCTTGGTGGTATGAAGGTGCCCGCCAATCAACAGCCAACTTAATTTTTAGTTTGTGGCAAGAGGCATGCAATGCACAAAACTGCTTGTCAGATGTGCTGCATACTTTCAGTGGCAATAAGATGTCACACGTCACCTATAATGTATTACAACAAGCAATCGGGGACATTTTCCATTGCTATTTCCTAGCGAGATCTGCCTTCTGAATTAATTTATAATAACATAGGGAGAGAATCTTTATAGCGAGAGTACTTCGTCCCCCAACGGCACCAACCCCTCCTTAAGGGTAGAGGAGCCAACCCCACCATCTTTTTTCCAAACCTGTATAGTGTCTGTCAAGATGAGCATTGGTCAGCCAGACAGACACTCTTCATGTTCAAGTCAGGCAGCCAAGCACTGTACTTGCGCTAAATGTGCAAGCGCCTGGCTGCCTAAACTGAACTGTGCCCTGTGTGTGTGACCTTCTCGGGCCAGCAAAACTCTTGATGGTCCTCCCCCTCATGATAAGGCGGAGGGTCACTGATAGCCCAGGACCTCTGTGCTTCAGTTTAAAGCTGTGAAGTGCCCAGGACCAAGTGTCCATCAGTGACGCTTGTCATGGAGTGGGGTATGTCAGGAGTCTCATGTACCCCATCTCACTCAGTGATGGGTAAGGGACTGCCATCTCCTGTCCTTGGCTGACCCAAAACAAGGTCAGCCAATGGAAGGAGGCAGCAATCCCAGCTGTCAGGAACCACATAGGCTTACTTCACACTACCCGAGAGTACTGCTGCAACTTGGTAGGTTTTACTTTTTATAATATTTGGTGCATGCATGGATGTGTGAGTGTGTGTGTGTACATATGAATGTATGTGTTTTTGTAAGTGCATACTGTGAATGGATGTGTGTGTATGCATGCGTATGTGCATGGGAATGGTGAGTGAATGTGTACATACGTGTGAATGTATGAGTGTGTGCATGTGTGGCCAACACCCCTGCTTGAATTACCGGCCGCCATTGACCTCTCCTGTATTGCCCACTAAAAAATTGAGTGAGCAAACCATGTATGCCCTGCTCACTTTTTGCTGTCAAAAGTGTTCAATAACACTCAGCTTTCTTTGCAAATTGTGTTCACCTCTAAAATATCACTTTCAATTCTTGAAGTTTCATTACCATTGCATAAGCAACACGATCACTTTCAATTGGGATGGGTGACAATAGCAATTTATTATGTAATATAAAAAAAACTTCAGCTTTATCAACTTGCCTTGAATTAACCACCTCGAACAGAGAAGCCACAAACATTACAAGTGTACCTCAAAGACAATTGGTGCAGACTCTCCCCTTGATGTTTAATGTCAGCATCTGCAGTGTTTGGCAATTAAAATTCAGAGCATGTAGTTGATTACAAGAGATAAATTATTCCAGCTGTTCCCATTATACCAAAGTAATGAAGAGCGCAAATCAAGATGTATTGCTTAAATATGATATGTGACTTTCTAAAATCTATTTGAGAAATAATGCACGTGGATTTTTCATTGATGGCTACGGACTCTAGGGTAAATGGAGGTCTTAAGGAATCAACACATTAAGCAAACCGATTACTCATAATTGTTCTCAAGAGGCAAGACATGGTGGATTAAATTTGCAGACAATACAAGTGATAGGCATCGTATTTCATACTGTTTGCAATTAGAAATGACAGAGGCAAAACGCTGTCGTTTTAAATTTGTGTTTTGACTTCGTGTTTTGTTTTGTTCAGAAAAAATGATAAACCTTTCAACAAATGAAAAACACAGAGTACACTTTTAAACGACTTTGAAATTGTATAGTTAGTGTACTATGAAGCACAATTGCACATACAAATTAAATGTTACTGTTGTGGCACAAGCAAACACACCTTTCAGAAACGTCTCACACCTATATGCGTTGTAAAGAGCCTCTGATTAACAGAATTCATGTATCGTGGAAGACGCCAATAGCCTCGTGTGCAAATGTGTTTGGTAGGTTTGCAATTCACAAAAAACTCAGGTTTTTCAAATACAAAACATCCTTCTTAAATGGTTCAAAGCTCTTTTAGGATTCGGAAAATTCTACACGACTAATATTAGTACTTTTACGATCCTCAACGCACCACAGGAAGGGGCTGTGAAGAGGCATCCCCACTTCTGTTTAAGGTTTACAGTGCAATGCAGCAGTGGTTTGCGACCACTGCCAGCTCCCTATCGATATGTTCCAAAACAGGATTTGTTTTTTAAAGCAGCGTCAAATGCAATGCTTATGAACTTCACCCCTGAGCTCACCACCAGAGACCACCCCCCCACCCCCCCTCTGCATGCCTTCAGCCATTTACAGCAATAGCTGTCGGTCAAACCACCACTGCAGCGCCTACTAGAAGCTTATAGAGACAAGCTCTTTTTGAGGTCCCTGGTTGTTCTGCGAAAATCAAAGTCAAAGTCAAAGTCAAAATACGCTTTATTCGAGATTTCACTCATAAAAGCAAGAACAGTCGACATTTTAAAAATACAATTAAATTGTCAATCAATTACATTAAAAAGATAAAGCATAATATTTACAGTTCATGAATCATCATACAGTTCAACATTTTTTAAAATGACCTATAGCAATAATTATCCATTGTTAAAATAGTTTAAAAAGAGTTAAAAAACACCCAGGACTAACAAGATTCTAAAAGAAAAACATGAATAGATTATTCGGGTAGTTCACCTAGACAGAGAATAGTCAAATGACTAGCAGTCTCTGTCTGTTCGGCCATACAGTTTTCCCAGACAGAGAATAGTCAAGTGACTAGCAGTCTCTGTCTGGTCGACCATGCCCATCCAAGGTATTTGGCAGTTGCTATTAATATCCATATCTCGCTACTGGTGCATATAATACGCAAGGCAACTGTGCTACTGGTAGTCCCTAAGTTCCTACACATCGGTTTTAGCCAAACATGTCTTGGATCCAAGTAGGCTGTGCAAGAAAATAAAAAATGACCCATAGTTTCATTAGAGGAACCACAAACAGGGCAGCTAACGTTTAAGCCACCTTCCCATTTAGCAGTCAGAGATCTGAGGGGTAGTGAACCTGCTCTTAATTGGAATAGAAGTTTTCTGTCGCCAGGCCTAGTTATACTATCCCAGTAGGGCTCCAGGGAAGGGTACAACTTAGCCTCTAAGAATCCTTCAGTCATAGATCCTAAGCTAGTGCTACTCCAACCCCGAGAGGCTACCTTTTCCCAATAGATGTCTTTTAATACACTTTTAGTAGGGAATGTTGTTCCAACTGGGTCTGACCAAAGCGAACCCATTCCGAGCTCATTCAAAATACCCTTCAAGGATTTAGGCCACCTATTTTTATGGAATATATCCGCTTTAATGATGTCTAGAAACCCCTCGGCATAGTGGGAAAGCTCAGGCGTAGTCCAGAGCCTTCTCCAGTACAGAATCGGTCGGAGTCTGACCAAGTCTGTAACCGCTTTTCTGCCCAAATCATACCTGAGGGGCAGCAGCGGAGTACTTTTCGGGACACCAGTTATAGACCGGAAGAACGTATTTTCCGAAATTTGCAGTGCATCCACCTTCTCGAAACCCCATAACTCAGCACCATATAGTGCAGAGCCAAGAGCCTTTGCTTCATATACCTGCAAAGCAGGCTTTATAGGTTTCGTCAGGGACTTTCTATGCTCAGATCTAATAGCACCTGATAGTTGCCTGTGCCTCAATGTAGCTATATCTATATGTTTTCTCCATCCGTTCCTATTTGAAATATGAATACCCAGGTACGTGAAAATGTTCACCACTTCTAAAGGCCGACCATTCATAATGATTTTAGATTTAAAACTGGGATGGGGATTAAAAATCATAAGTTGTTCTGCGAAAATCTTTTTTGGGTTGTGGATTTGTTATTGGATTTTAATAATTTCACTTATCACTGATTGTACAAAAAGTTTTTATTTGCTCAAAAAAATGACAATGAATACTTTTTGGGTGCTACACTGAATATGGAAATATTGTATTCAGGGGACAAACTATTTATGTTCACTCTTTTTGTCTATTAGTGGACGGATGGTAGGGTACTTTAGCAAACACCTAGAAATATCATAACAGTATGTGGGCAACTTAAGTGGTGTACATCCATTCTAGAGCGAGTGTCTTTTCTTTTACTCTGCGATGTATCAAATGGACCTCTGATGAGGATAGTGTACCAATGAGGTGGAATATCAACAGGGTTGTGTTAGAATATCATTTTAAAAATACTGTCTGACAGAAGATAGCATTTGCACTTGAAATTTAGTTTTGTGTAACATACTAACTAAATGTTGTGGATGGTGTGTCTGTTCCAGTTGTAGCAGATAAAAGTTACATGTGTGTAACTTTTAAATGCAAGATATGTATGAATGGTGGCCATTATGGTAAGATGAAACGAGATTTATTGTAGAATGTGTGCTGTGCGTGAGAAAGTGACATGCCCTGTTTCATGGAGTTTTAGTGCATCGTGCCTTTCTCATAATGCCTCAGGTGATACATAAATGATGTCTCCAGTGCGTCTCAGAATGTATGAGTGGAATGGCATCATGAAAGACGTAAATGCGTTGCTCGGACTCGTCTGCAGGTCGGACACGACTTGTGCTGCCTCTGCTTCTCAGACCCGGGGTCTGAGAAGCAGAGGCAGCACAAGTCGTGCACGCCTCAGCACGCCCGAAGAGGTGTCAACTCAAACACCGTAAGGTACTTTCAAGGCCTTTCGCATTTCAAAAATTTCCCAAGACCCAACCTACAGTATAAGGTTGTTTTCATATATGTTTTTTCTTAATTCACTCACTATAGTTAATTGGTCCTGATGAAAGCCAACCCGACCCCTTAAGGGCAACCTATGGCTCAAACATGTCGACCTTTTTAAGGACAATCAGTGCGGAAGCCCCCTAATACAGCTTCCTACGCACACCTACTATTGTTAACAGGCTTTTTCTCTAGTAAATATTATAATTAACCTCTACTGGACCTATAAGCCTTTTTAGAAACACCTCACTTCTTCCTTTTTCTCTAATCACTACTGTATTAACCAGTGGTTACCTCTGGAAGGAGGAAGCATACAACTAAACCCAATGATGATGCTGTCACGTGGCAAAAACAAAGGCGGATAATCAAGATACACCGCCAATCGAGCCTTGGTACGTTAATGAGGGGTTTTTATCGGAACAGGAAACAATTAGAATACAAAACCCTGGTTACTCAGGACTAGTGATCCTTTCTCCCCCCTATTGATTTTTGATATTGATATTAAGGAAACTGAAGGGATCATAGACTTGTCCTTCTCCCTCACTTGATAAAAGAATGTATTATTTAACAAACAACTCAAACCCATGAAATCAGGAAAAACTCAGGACCTCAGTGTCATAACATGCTAATAACATGTATGCCCAATGGACCCCGTGAGGATATAGACAGAGAATCCTCACAACTAAAACTTGGTGAAGCTACCTAGCTATAATTAACTTTATTTGATGGTGCTAGCTTCCCAGATTAAAAATGGTTCCAATCAAACCATAATCAATCACGCCAACATGTTTCATTGCCCATGAAGATTTTCGGGCAACTTCTTCAGGGCTGCTGGGGTTCCAAATGCCAAACTTTGCCACTTTCTAATGTAACACTTTTGGTTGCTTTTGTACGTCCGCACACAGTACAACCTCCACATGGGTAATGATCCGAGGGGAGATTAGAAGTTGGTTGGTTGATCCACTATCTACCAAACTGAGGCAGATTGTGCGAAAACACTGGTCCATTCTGGACACCGGGACCAGCAAGATGCCCCCGCCTCGCTTTGCTTTTAAAAGGGCTCTCAGTATGGAAGATAAACTAGTACACACTCGCACTACATTAACTCCATCAACTTCTAATCTCCCCTTGGGTCATTACCTATCTGGAGGTTGTACTGTGTGCGGACTTACAAAAGCAACCAAAAGTGATACATTAGAAAGTGGCAAAGTTTGGCATCTTAACCACCTTAGCAATTGTAATACAAATAATGTCATCTACAGGATAACATGTAATTGTGGATTACATTATATTGGGCGTACCTCTAGGAAGGTGAAGATCCGAATACAGGAGCATTTGAGTACCATTAAGGCTAAGAAGCTAACAACAAGGCTGGTTCAGCATTTTCAAGATAAGCAGCATGACCCCAGGGATCTGAGGTGGACTGTTCTTGAAATGGTCATGGATGAGACCCATAATATTGAATCTATCTTGGCTAGGAAGGAGGCGAAATGGATCTTTTCAGAGAAAGCTGATAAGTTTGGATTAAATGATTCCATTGAGTGGAGCAAATGTTCGAGACCATAGGCATGCTCAGAGGTAGTCTGAGGAGTCTGTGCCTGTTACCACCCATCATTAGTTTTGTGACCTGTGGAAAATACATCCTAGCCAAAATCCTAAAAGCGCAACAAGAAAACATATGAGCAATTCAATGTGTAAGAAAAAGACACTCCTATTTGCATTTCAGACATCTATAAACCACCGTAGTGGTTGTATAGTAGGGCCAATTCCTGTCATTTTCTATATTGCAAACCTATACAAACTATAGAGTCATATTAGGGAAATCAATGAAGGGATTCAGGCCCCCACAACGGACTGCTGTTCACCATGCAAGCACCTTTGCACCATGGATTTTTCCTCTTTCTATGTGTGCTGCAGAATGCAGCCCACATAGTAAAAGAAAAAATTAGGCGAAATAAAGATATTTCTCCATGAGGCATACGTTTTTTGCTCTGCCTCAGATTTATGGTTTCTCATAAGTCTGGGACAGTGTCGAAAAGCCATGGGTGTTGCTGAGAACACCCTAAGCAACAGCCATTGTAAGCTCCTTTAACTCATAAAACTGTGTTAAAGTGAACATTATTTACGAGACAGCCTTAAGCTCAAAAAAGTGGCTTATTGCTGCCTCGTAACTATGGAGCAGGCTCCTGCACCACGCAACGTCACAAAGCGTCTATTTGGAATGACAATGATCGAGCATCCAGGAGTGTGCTGAAACCAGCCCATATATATCACATGCAAAGTATACATACCTCAGGCTTGTCCTCAGCAGCATGGTTGTTACAGGCCGCCACAATAAATAGCCTGTTCTTTGGCAAGGTATCTCCTCCATCCGCCGGGCTTTGGTGGCTGGCAGTTTTGGGCCTGCCACCTAGGCCAGCAACTATTTCAATAAACTTGGGCATAAAATGGGAAATGGATCTTACGTTTACAGCCCAAGTACGTCACATAGCAACCTCATGCTTTGGTAAGCTGAGAAGCTTAAGGAAATGTCTACATCTACTACCAGAGGACTGCCGTAGAATCATAGTCCATGCCACAGTGACATCTTGGCTGGATTATACAAATTGTTTATACCTGGGTCTATCTACCTATCTGATTAGGAGATTGCAGATGGTACAAAATACAGCTGCAAGATTAATTAGAGAAGTGCCTTATCGGCACCACATCTCTCCGCATATAAGACAGCTCCATTGGCTACCAGTAGCGAAAAGGATAGAATTCAAGGCTCTGACCATGGCCTTTCGGGCACTGCGTGGCAGAAGTCCTAGTTACCTTAAGTATCGGCTGTTCCTATACCAACAAAAACAATCATTGAGATCTAATTCTCAGCACGTGCTCTGTGAATCTAGCTATGCAAAGTCATGCATTGGGGCAGATCGTTCACGGTGGTGACGACTAGATTGTTGAGCTCCCTGCCTGCCAACATGCGCTTGATTCAATCTGAAATGGAGTTCAGAAAGACGTTGAAGACTTGGGGCATATTATCAAAGTCTTAAAATTATCGCCGCTTTAGCGGGAGAAAACTGCAGCTAAAGGGGCGATAATGGGCTTGATGATATGCCCTTGAGAATTCCGATAGAAGCCCATGTTCTGGTGTCAACATGGGCTTCTATTGGAATTCTCAAGGGCATATTATCAAGCCCATTATCGCAGCTTTAGCAGAAGTTTTCTGCCACTAAAGCGGCGATAATTATATTGCCGTGCTTGATAATATGCTCCATGGTTATTAAACCAAAGTTAGACTCCTGGAAACCCCTCTATACTGCTTGCCCGCTATAGCGCCAGGACACCTCTGTTTGAAGAAGATGTTGCCCTCTATAAATGCCAATATTATTAATATTAACATTGTTATAGTCACCTTACATTGATAACTGATGTGTGTAACCACTGAAATAAGGAGAGAACTGGATCAGGATAAAATCTACTACATGCAGCTTATCAAATATTACAGATTATGAAAACACATTTTTTCCCTGGATAGTGGCATTTCCTTAGCCGTATTGCCCTTATTTCAACAGCATCCAGTAGCTGGTCAACATGCCTCACTACTTAACTAGGTCAGGGTGATGTAAGTTTGTGTAGTGTATATCAGTCACACAAGTGCACTAAGGCTGCTCTTTACAAAACCGCCTATACACATTTTTTTACATCCTGGCTATGAATTCTGTGGAATTACTTCCCCATGGTTGGGAGGTTCCTCATTTTATGAGTGATCAGGTTCCATCTCCACCTGCAGCTACCATGCATTCATTTTTCTGCAAAATGACGTGTAGCCATGAATCTGTAGTATATATCAGAATCATACATTTGATGTATATATCCCTCTGAAATGTCACTTCAGTATGCCATATGCTCAACAAAAGCATGTGTGGAACTAGGAATATTGATGTGTATTCCAGCATGAGTTCTTAGGTGTGGGATATGGGTTAAAATCCATGCATAGAAGGCTCAATCCTAATCTTTAGTAACATGAAAAAGTGGCGTCCTTAAGTACAGGGATATCCCTTGCTTAATTTCATTCCTGATACTCACCTACCCCAAGGGTCGCTAGCAAAACCAGAGATTGAAGCACACCCAGAGTCTGGTAAATATAGCATCCTTTGTGGAGTAAGCAGTTTCACAGGATCAGAGGCATCAAGGGGTGGACAAAGGGGTTTGGAGAAAGACTGTGTGCACAATTAGCAGGTAGCTTGTTGATGCTCCAGGAGGAAAACCACAGGAACCCATCCTAGAGAGATCACGCAATCGCTGAAAAGTTCAAACTCAGCACGATGACCACAGGGAAAGTGATGGTCTTGATGCTGGAAAAGTAAACATTCCACTCTGCACCAATGCTTAAGGAGGGTTTCCCTGATATCCCAAGCAAAGATAGCTTTTAAAATATTGAAACCATCTAGCATCCCCAGGAAGATGCCCTTATTTTCTTCTGAAAGAAAGAAATTTGGCTAAAAATACCGTTTTCTAATTTCTGTGTCTTTACAACTGCTGATGACAACACAGATGAAGGGATCGAGTCCTGACATCTCAACCATATAGCCATGAGCTTCTTTCAATATGTGTATTTTATGAGAGACTTCAGATAGACGTAGGTAATTGGATTTCACGTTCCTTATTTCCATGTAAAGTCAACGAATTAAAACATAAAGGCAAAACAGATTTCACTTGTACTAATATGATTTGCATTTTGGGTACTTTCGCATATGTATCCTGAGGCAGATTTACTAGGAAGTGCCGCAGCACAACAACACAAGCCCTTTGGCTGCGCCACGCTGCAGCACTTTCAAAGCACAAGAATGTGACATATTTACAATAATATGTCGAATTCCTGTGCTCTCCTTTGCGCTGGCTCGTAAATCTGGAAATGTGTCTTGTTCCATGGGTGTTGCGTGGGAACACGCATAGCAACACCCATGGAATGCCCATTTCATGCAAAGTGCTGCAGGTAAAGGGGACATATTTGCAAGGACAGGAACAGCCACGCAGAGTGGCTTTTCCTGTCCTTGTAAATATGGAGCAGTAAAATGCACCATTAGTACTTTGTTGATGTACTGGTGACGCAGGGGGCTTGTAAATCTGCCCCCTATCTCTTTCTACTCCCCATGTCAGGTACAATTTAGGACAAAACACAACAGTACTGCATGAAATACAATTACAAATAAGTCTTCTTTCCCCTACATTTAAATTGTCATGGCAGTCGTGGACATAGTCATAGATATATGCACTTCACCAGAATCTGGGAAATATGTAAAGTGTGAAATTAGTGACATTGAATGTGCCTTGCATATGCTGTAAATGCATAAGCAATATATTAAGGTGGAAAAAAATGTGTTGGGTTTTTGACCGGAGACCAGTACAAAATCATTAGAGATGATGCTAGCTTATGGAAAGTATTGGAAGCATTAATATGATGCAAAAAAGAAATCTACTAGGGAAATGATGGTTGCACAGACTAAGTTCTTCCAGAAAGGAGATCAAGGTATTTTTCAAGGTGGCAAGCAAGATGAAAAAGGGAGTTTAAGAGGTAGAGGGAGAGGTTTTACTATCAAAGTTAATGTTAATATTGCTAACAATGGCCATATGTGCGGGAAAGAAGTACATTAGAAAAGGAGTTGTAAGTTTAATATGAAAAGATTTTACAATGAGGCATACATGGTCCCTCAAATGAATCCCATGCAGGTGAATCAGAATTTGAGTTCTATACCGATGGCACAGAATAGGTTGATGTAGTCATTGGTCCCAGCCATTCTGGTATCTGTGCAAAACATGTAGAATACAAGTCAGATCAACAGGAATATGCCTTTAGTCCCAGTCCTACGGCAACCTTTGCATAATACATCTGGATTCTAAAGAAATGTAAGATTTCAGGAGAAATACTCAGCCTTAATTAACAATTTTTCACAATTCACAGATACACTCAGAGTCTCTTCTAGACTGAGTAATGCACAAGAACTATGCCCTAGAAGGATTGAAGATTGCATAATTAGTGCAATCCAAGAGGTAGACCAGAATGGTTCATATGTGGTAGGAGAGGTTAATGGCCAACTCATATAATATTTTATTGATGTAGGTGCTAACTGAACAATGGTTAGACCGGTGTAAATTCCAAACGAATCCCTCTTGATAAAATAAGTCCGATTTGTAGGCTGATCAAATAAACAAGTGACTTATAAGCTGTCAGCAAATGTTCCTGTGAAAATTGAATCAACTACAAATAGTAATTAGTTTAATATTAGGGGTACAAGTACAGTCAATATGCTGAAATGTGATCTATTGTGCAAATTAAATCATGTATTGCACACCTAATGGAGTTTGCGTTCAGACAAAAAATGATGATGTCAACTTTATATTAAAATCTCAAAGAGCAAAGGTTGTCATTTTTCTGGTTCTAACACCTGAGTACTTACCCTGAGACTTGAGAAACATTGTAAATGGAGAGGACTGAAAATTTCGAGGGAAAGAAATTGGCTCATTAAAGTGCAAAACCAGTGTAAATTTCAGTAAAACCGATTAGAGTGTATCCACATACTCCTCAATATACGCAAAGGACCTTATTACGAGTACAGCGGTCCTGGGACTGCGCTACATGCGGTGCTGGTCCAACCACCACCACACCAGGCGGTCTGACAGTTTTATCATGGTGGTGGCAGTGGGACCACGACAAGTCCTCTGCCTCTGCCGGGATCATGGATCACACCGCTGTGACGGTCTGAAAAGGGACGGAATATGTTGGTTGTTCCAATGCCGGTACAGCCCAGCATATTATGACCTGCATTTCCACTGCCCATTTCATGGCAGGGACCCCGCCATGAAAAAGGTGGTGGAAATGGATGGGCCCCCAGGTGCATCTGGCCATGGGGGTGCATAAGGGGGGTCACATGTTGTGCTGCACTACCATAGCAACTTGGTGCGTGCACTGTGTGGCATGAACAACATGGTGCATGCAACACCATGCACGTACGTGTTGCAGGCTCTATCATTTCTGACAGGACTGGAGAGCAGGGTCAAGAGTGATTTGCATATGACTGAATCTAGCCTGGAATGGCATGGTGTGCAAAGCAAATTATGGATGTAGTCCCAGATATCTGTACTGGGGGTGAATATTTGACATTGTTTCAGCATTCCATCCATCAATTTTTCTTTTCGTATTTGTTGCCCTAAGTGGAAAGGGTATGCCCAGACATAGGGATGGTGCTCTCCATGTCACTGGAGGAAAGCTAGCGTGGCTGATGAGGGGTGATACCCTGAAACCAGTCCCAGGATTCTGGTTTCTGGTCCAGGAAGAACCTAGCCTGGCAGTTTGGGCTGGACTGTTCGCATGGGGAATGAGGTCAAGGCTGAATTGCATATAGCTGGATCTAAACTGGTATGGCATGGTGTGCAGAAAAAGGATGGATTTAGGCCCAGATCTTTGTACAGGGGGTGACTGTTTGGCATTGTTTCAGCATTCCCTCTATAAATTCTTCTTGGTGCATTTGTCTCCCTAAATGTGAAGGATATGCCCAGATTGATTTGCATATGGTTAGGTCTAAGCTGGAATGGCATGCTGTGCAAAAACACTATGGACTTAGGCTCAGATCTCTGTACTGGGGTGAATGCTTTACATTGATTCAGCATTCCGTCCATCACTTGTTCTTTTATCAGGCTCTCTCACAGCGGAGGTATGCAGTTTAGGCTCTCCTATGAGCCTAAAATACCTGCGGAGGTGACACAACCACTGCTCCGCCCGTCTGCCCTGGATTTAACTCATAAACTTGTGGGTGGGTTCTACACAGGCTTGGCGGTCTTCCTGGGACCACTGCGGTCCCAGATGAAGACTGCCAAACTCATAAAAAAGGGCCTTACTCATGAAGCAGTGAATGGAAAAGCACCTGTCACTGAAACACTTATTGAACGGAACATTTTGAGAGAAGTCCTAGGGAGTCCCTGTGACTCATCTATAATGGGCTTACCACAAACTGAACAGAAAAAGGAGACTGGTACATGACCTGCACAAAATAAATGGCATAGAGATCCCATGTTGTCCTGTTGTACCAAATCCATCAGGGATTTTTTGTAAATAGGTGGTTTACTGTGATTGACTTGTGTTTGGCATTTTTCTCTATTCCTCTTCATGAATATAGCCATTTTTTGCATTCAAATGAGGACATAGGATTCTCTTGTTGTGTAGGATTCCACCGGTGTATGCTGAGAATTTCTCAATATTTTTCCAAATACTCAAGAAAGATATTGAATCTTTAAAATTGCCTTGTGATTCACTACTTATACATTGCATTGATGAATTGATGCTAGCAGCAAAAGAAGAAGGCCTGAAATTCAAAACAATTGCACTGTTGAATCATTTGGTAGAAAATGGGCATACATTATTCCCACTAAAATTAAATATTGTAAAAAAGAAGTGATTTATTTAGGACCTAAAATTGAGAAAGGAATGAGGAAGGTGTCTAAAAGCCACTTCTCTGTCTTTGTGAGAATGAACCTTCCTGCAACACAGTGAGAAATGATGTTGTTTCTGAGGAAGGTTGGCGACTGCTGTTAGTGAATTTCCAACTTTCCCTTGATTGCAAAGCCTCTAGAGAGACTTACAAAAAATTATGTGATTGATCCAGTACCCTGGTATGATGAATGTATGGAAGCCATCCTAGAGCTGAGATACTATTTGTATTCAGCACCTGCTATAGGAATGCCTGACTATAAGAAGGATTTTTACCTATTTTGTCATGAAAAAGAAAGGTGTGCCCTGTCCGTTCTTACGCAACAACATTCAGATACAAAAGAGACCATTGTCAGATTTTCTGCAACACCAGACGCATTGGTGGAAGCTCTGCAAGGGTGTATTTAAAATATTGCTGCTATAGTATTAGCCATCACACAGAGTGAAACAAATGTAATGGGACATACATTGATTGCATTTGTACTTTGCTCGGTTTAAACACTGTTAACTTGCACACTTACTCAGTACTTGACAAGCAGTCTTTTTACTGAATATGAGTATATAATCTGTTCCATAATTTGTACCACGCTCACGAGGAACACTAATTACTCACACATGTCCTCAGCATTTGACAAGAAACCATTTACCTGAATATGAGCAAATAATCATGGCTGCAGAACACATTTTTATAAAGAGGTGTGATATATTGATTCATTCTACATTGTTGTAAAGATGAAAATGACAATAAGTAGATTAATGATGATGATCACATTTACAATGTAACATAATTTGTTACCAATACCAGATATAGGATGTACTAGTCAAGTTATTTGTGTATGGCTCATGTTTGACAGACTACCATGGAGCCTTACTAGAAACTGATGCAATTTTTTCATTGAACTGCATTGTGAAACTATCATATTTGTGTAATATAACCCCAGCACAAGTAGAAGAATTGATTTACATCAAAAGAGCATGCTGCATAGCCAATGAGTCGAGTGTTACAGTTCAGATGGATAGTCAATATGATTTTGCAGAGGTCCACGATTTTGCTCAATTGCAGTCCCAGTGCAGGTTCATGGTGCCCACAGGCTCGCCAATTAGGACCTGCCCAAGCATCTTGGACTTTCTAAATGCTTTAGAGATGTCAAAAATATTCTTGTTGTGAAATATGCTGCACATAAGTGTAGCAGTGACATTGTTATGTTGGTTAACCATTTTCCAGATGGGACTGCAAAATGCTGTGCTCCTATGTCTACCGTATTACCATATTTTAGATGACAATTCAGAACCAGATGATTCAGATGCTAAAACTGTGAATGATTTTCTTTCCATGACAATTCAAACTGTGGATGAATTGAGGGATTTGCTGAGTGAGGCACCGGATGAGGAAAAGGGAAAGTGGAAAATGTCAGGGAAAACAAAAATGAGTTCTGGAAATCAAGGGAGTAGAAGTTTGCTTTGCCAGACACCTTGCTATTGCAGATGGCGAGATACATACATAGACCTAAACACGTAGGATGTGATGGAATTGTGGACACATTTAGAAAGTACTGGATTAATCCTCATTTTTGAAACATTGCAGAAAATGTGTATTAGAAATGTAACACATATCAGAAGATTATTATAGTAGTTACTATAAGTCATGTTTGAAAATAAGAAGGTTCCTTCACAAAGTTGCAGGTGGAATTCGCGGAAATTTTACCTTGCAATAACTTGAAGTATATTTTAGTGATTGTTTGCTGGCTCTAAAAAAATTGATCAAAGCATATCCAAAAAAGAGGTGTGGTGCCCTTTCACTGGAAAAAATATTTCTGACAAAACTAACCCCAATATTTGGTTTGCCACCTTCTACATAGAGAGATAAGTACACACTATTAAGAATGAAATTGTGAACATTTTGTGTATAGCTCTGAAGTTTGAGCAGTAGTTTGATTCTAGCTGTCTCGCAGAAGCATCAGGAGCTGTGAAGAGTGCCAATGGTACATAATTAAAGCAAAATTAGCCATGCTGTGTTGCCAGATGCTCTTCCTTTAGTCATACTTATCTTGAGAAACACCCTGAACAGCAAGACTGATTTGGAACCCATGAGGTACTCATAGGGAGGACCATGAGTATTACTGACATTCCATCATCTGCTGCTTTTGTAAATATTACTGATGATTTGATGTGGATTACAGAAACATTTTTGACTGCTGTAGTTTGTTTACTCCCACAACAGGTAACGTTTCCACTGCCTTCTTCGTGTATATAACCATGCCATGACCAAGAATCTGGCAACTGGGTACTGGTGAAGAAACCTGGGAGAAAGCTGTGTCCTGAAGCTATGCAGAGGGGACCATATCAAGTCATACTTCCGGTGAATACTGCTGTGAAATGTGGAGGATACATGCATATCACACATAAAAAGTGGGTACTGCTAATGAAGAAAACCTAACACAAAGCGTTGATTCACAAGGTCTAGCTTTAATTTGATACGAGGATCCAGAGGGGATGGAACAAAAATGTCAAGTAGAACTAGAAACAAAAGAAAATCACAATTTTCTAAATCAAAAAATCAACAAGAAGAAAATCAAACTCTGAAAACCCCAAGAGCAAGTCATAGAGCAAACAAGACCTTTCAAGTTACTAACAGTGCAAATCAAAAAGCAGAAGACTGTGAGACAGATCACGCTTATGAAACTGAAGATTCTGGATTGATTCAAGCTGAATGGCTTGGAAGTGGGAGAGACAGATGCAGCCCATTACAAGAAACGGATGGAAGTTCAGCTGATGCTGCATTAGAACTGAATGACAAAGAAACTGGTGAAGCAATAATCAGAAGAACATCAAGAGTAAGAGTGCCAATTAAGAAATGTACAGCTCCTGAATGTGCATTTTAGACAAAGATACTGCCCGATGAAAGAGGCATTGACCTTAAAATCTATTGTTGCTTGCTTGAATAACTCCATGTAGTGTCACATGAACTGAGAAATTAAGTAATTAAATGCTGAAAGGCTTCTTGATGAAGGCGTTAACTCTGAACGTTGAATGTTTGATTTTGCTTAGTGAAAAGCCTAAATGAATACATTTTAGGCCTTTTTATTTTTGATGACTTGGATTTCAATTTATGCCTGTATTAAATCTCCTTTTAAATTGCATGCATTCCTTTAATTGCCCACATTAAAATACTCACATTCTCTGTCTAAGATTTGCATTTAATATTTTAAAATGTGTTAGAAGTTTGTGTCCGCATTTATCATTTAAAAATCTGCTCACATTTTACATTTTTGGAATTTTATTTTTGAAGGTTTTATTTTTATTTTGCATCCACATAAATTGTCTCTCAGACTTTTTGAATTTTTGATAGTGACACATCAAATACTAAAGGCCCACAGGATTGTTTGACTGCATGAACTTTGAACTTGTTTGAATTTTGTACCTTGCTTTTGGAGATTAAAGAATTATTGAGAGACTACATTTTGAATGGAATAAGATAGCATCACGTAGATAAAACGTTTGTTTAGCATTTCAAATACTTTTCATGATTTTTCATTTTGGTAACCATAGTTGGCATCCTGTTATATGTATATTTCCCTGCTGGTTATACTCCAATTAACAACAGTAGTTCAACATATGGTAATAACACAGAGAGGGATAGGTTTGATACTAGTGATAGTTATATCGAAGAGTTTGGAGAAAAGTCTTATATAAACTTACTAAAAGCATATGAAAAAGTCTTGATGATTATATATGTACTCATCTACCTAGTCTTGTTTTTAAAGGTGTGGCTTATACTTTAGTGCCGCGTAGCTACGGATTGTCCTGGACAATTATTTTGTCCTTGATCAATCATTATAATGTTTTAGAAGAAAACAATGTAGGTTATAAATAATAACCAACATTGTTTTCTCCTAAAACATTTTGGAGATTGCATGCTACGAATACTAAAAATATTAAATCAAGCAGATTGTGTACATTTAGTAAAACTGAGTGTGATTTTATTAAAGAATACAATAGAAGTTCACGAGAGTAATGAGAGTTTCAGAAGAAGTAAAGTCTAAAATGAAAGAAAAGACAATGATTTGGAGTTCATAGAAACATCCTAGTCTTAAAATGTGGAAACAAAAAGATAGAAATCTATATCTTAAGCGAAAAAGACGTAGCATGCATAAAAGTACAGTGGAAGTAGGGTATAGTGAATCTAGCTCTAGCTAAATATTATATAGTTTCCACATGTTAAGAACAATTAACAATATATTTCAAGGCATACATAATATCTGTAGGAGTGTTTATTTTACTCTTCCGCCAAGTTGCACAGAATTTTTCTTATTTAGCTTTAGCTTTCTCAAATGTGTTTAGCTAGAATAGATTGAGCGAAGTAAGTGCAATGCATCGTGGAAGAGTGAATAGAGAGAAAGTAGGACAAACATTTTTTTGAGAGGGATATTCATTTTTTGGGGATATATCCTTACATATTTTTTTATACTGTTGATCTTGTGTTACATGTTTCTTTGTACATTTTTTTTTCCAATATAATTTACTTCTATATCATTCTTCTTGCCAAACATATTGTTACAGTTACATATCGTCATGTTATTGTATTGCATTACATATAATTTTGCAGATAATGATGTCCACAGTTTAGAGCAGGAGTTACTCCTGGACTTCTGTATAGCATGAGATAATCATATTACAACATTTGCAAACCTTCAAAACCCAAAACCAAGTAAAAGGTAAAACAAAATTAACCATATTAATATCACTGTTTGAGGTTATTGACTCTATTTCTTTCATGATATACCATGTTTTATTACAGTCTATATCAAATACCCCTAGCTGGAGTGTTAAGTCAGTGTCGCGTATTGGAGGAGAATTTCCACTGATCTGCTGGGTATTAGTAGGGAGGGTTATGGTTGATGTATTTGGTTCCTAGTGCCTTGACTCATCGTATTCGGGTGGGGCTATTCAATCTCTATAGTTAGCTCAATTGTTATGGTTTATCACCCAATCTTGTTTATGTGGTAGTCTAGTCTGCTAACAGGATGTTGTGGTGGGTTCTTTATCAGTTTAGTCTCTATGGTAGGAAGGTATGATCTCCAATCTGGTGTATTATTTATATTTGGGCGCTCCAGTGTTACATCTTTGATTCTCTCAACTTCAGTTTATCAGGGCAGTACACAGGTTTTAAGCCATAGGGAGTCTGAGGGGGATTGGCGTGCCTTCCATTACATTGCCAGTCTGTGTTTGGCTACTACCAGTGCTAGTTCTATAAATGTATTTTGAGCTTTGCGATTGGATGATCGTTTGGTAATTCTTAAAATAAAACTCAGCCTAGTCACTTGTATCATCCTGGTAGTGGTTTCTGTTAATATGTCATCTATTTCCAACCAGTATGCATTTATATGTGTGCACAACCATACCATGTGTGTGACAGAGGCCTCAGGGGTTTCGCAATGTGGGCAAGTATCCCCTGCACCTGGGAAAATTTGTGCTATCCTATGTGTGTTTAAATATGTGTGATACAGGTAATTAAACTGCATGTATTTTAGCCTTGCATTGACTGAGAAGATTTTCGGGATTCCCAGACATTGTTTCCATTGCTTATCTAACAGCGTGACTTTTAAAGCTGTGTCCCAGGAATTCCTTAAGGTAGTTAGTGAGGAAGTCTCATCCTGTCTTAGTGAAGTGTACAGCATGGTGATGGCATGGAGAGCTGCATCATGTATTAAAAGCATTTGGAGTAGGTGGAGGTCATTAATTCCCCAGGTTTTTCGCAATTGGTTCATCAGTGCAGCATATAAGAGACATGGGCCCGCTCGTATACCATAGTCATCCATCAGTACGTTAAATGTCCAGAGAGTTTTGTCTGTAAACATGCCCATCCATGTGTTTAGTCCAGCCCATATTGTCATTTCAGCTCTATGCCTTTGTGGCGTGTTGCCCATGTTCATCCCAAGCTGTAGTGATCGTGCGTAGGGGATAAAGGTTTTTTCTTGTGTAGATAATGTTGCCAATTGTAGTTTATCATGGTCATCAATAGATTGTATGGTTCTGAATTGTCTGGGGGGTTTTACTCATTAACCACAATCGGTGTTGCGTGTAGAGGGGCAGTCCAATTTCCCAATTCTAAGAGATTTTGTTCAGCTAACCATTTCATAGGCCATCGTACTTTGGCCGCGGCATAATAATATTCATAATTCAGGGCTCCTAGGCCCCTTCTGATAGCGGTGCATACCATTTTTTGAGTGAAACCGGCTTTCTGTTATTCCCCCCGGTCAGGGCAAACTGTATAGACCTTAGTTCTCTAAATATTCTCTGAGGTATTTACAGGGGGATGGCTGCAAAGTTATACAATAATCTGGGTAATAACATCTTAGAAATAGCAATGCAACCCATTGGTGAAAGAGGTAGATCCGTCCAAAAGGGTAATGAGGCTCTAGCGCTAGCCAGTACCGTGCCTGGGTTCCCTTCCAGGTGGTCCGTGGGTGGGTGGTAGACTAGTACCCCTAGATATTTAAATGTATTGTAAGAACAGAGGAGTGGACTGGAGTGCCCCTCTTTGAACCTGCATTAGGTATGTCATTGGGAATAATAGCGACTTGTCCCAGTTAACGTTTACACCTGACGCCTGTCCAAATAGTGACAGTAACCTCATCAGTTCCATGAGAACTGGATCATTGCCACATAGGTACACCAGCGCCTCATCCGCATATACGGATATTACATGCCATTTGTTGCAAGCACATATTTCGCATTCCAGTGCCCGTCGGCGTAGCGCCCATGCAAGGGGTTCCATTTCTAATGCAAATATTATTGGCAACAGGGGGCATCCTTGGCGGGTGGCCTGTTTAATCCTGAATGATTTGATATCACAGAGCCAGTTCATACCCAAGCTGTTGATGTATAATATAATAAGGTTATCCATCGCAGGAAGTTAGGTCTTAGCCCATATCTTTTGAGGACCTCCCCCTGATAGCACCAATTCAGGGTGTTGAATGGCTTTTGAATATCAAATGAGGCCACCCAGCAATGTGTCTCTGTGGATTTGGCCCAGTCCATCAGCATAAAGAGCCTAAGCAGGTTTAAGAAAGTGTTCCTATTTGGTATAAGCCATTTTGGTCCGGGTGCACCAAAGTTCGCACCACATTAAGCAGCCTATTCGCTAATATTTTCCCCAAAATCTTATAGTGAGCATTTAATAGGTATAGGAGGTGATATGATCCCCGGAGTAGAGGTTCTCTGCCTAGCTTAGGGAATACTATCAGTATTGCTTCTCGCTGGGAGCGGGCAGTGTGCCTGGATTGAATGCTTCTGTATATATTCGGTGTAACCATTGTGCCAGCTGGGTTTGATAGGTTGTGTATAATTCCAAGGGCCAGCCTTTAACACCTGGTGTTTTGCCTTTAACCAATTGCTGAATATTGTCTTCTATCCCATCTACCGTGATAGGAGAATCTATGTCTGTGAGCATTGCTGGTGTGACCTGAGGGAGAGTCACCTCGCCTAGAAAAGAGTATAACTCCATTTTGTCAATAGCCCCTGGGGCACTGTATGAGATGGAAAATAAGTGTGAAAATCTTGGTTTATCTCTAATTGCGTGTTGACTATATTTCCCTTGTCATCTTTTATGGCTAGTATTGGGTTCCTGAGTGTGTCTGTGCACAGCAGCCAATCCAGTATTTTACCTGCTTTGTCTCCTTCTGTGTGTCGTCTGGCCATGTATTCTTTTTAATCTATAGCTCCCAAGCGGTCTAATGTTTCCTTATGTTTTAGTTTAGTGTCTGCCAGTAGTGTTGCCTTAGTTGGGTCCACCCTGAATCTCCCATTCTATCTGGCCTATTTCTCATTCCAGTTGCATCAGTTCCCTATTGAGGGTTACTTTGATGACATATATGGCTTTGATCATGTGTCCCCGCAATACTGCCTTGAATGCATCCCATTCAATTGCTAAATTTGCTGCTGTACCTCCATTTTCTTGGAAATAAGTATCTATGTATTTGGACAGCAAGCTGAGTAATGGTAAGTCACTGAGCGCCTCATTAGGTAGTCGTCATGTGTGGATTCTGGGCCTACTTATTCCCCATGCCAGCTTTAACTGTAGTGGACTATTATCTGATAGTGTGCACCCAAGATATTCTGTTCAAGCTACCTTAGTCAGGGCCTTTTGTGATCATATATCATATCTATGCGTGTGTGCAGGTCGTGCAAGCCCGAATAGTAGGAATATTCTCTGGAGTTAGGGTACAATTCTTGCCATATCTCGCATAGTTGGACATTTTTTCCTCATTTCTGGAGGCTCTGAGCCATCATAATTGACTTAGCCCCTGGGAGTTGGGGTCATGAGTGGTCTTTGTCAGGATTGTGCGTACAATTGAAATCGCTTCCCCAATAGACGGGAGCCGTTGTGTCATGTAGTAGGGTGGGAGCAAGAGTTTGATAGAAGGCTGTCTGAGTGTTATTGGGGGAGTACAATGATACCATTGATATCGGGAGGCCATCCAATCTACCTCCGATCACTAATTACTCTGTATTGATGCACGAATATTGTATCTCTAGAGGTGTCCCTGAGGCAACCCAGATCAGTGTTACCCTGGCATAGGGTATGTGGTCCCTATAAGTGTTCCCCTCCAGCATTTACGCATGGCTGTCAGTGTTTGAGACATTAGGCGAGTTTCCTGTATTAGAGCTATAGCTACCTTGTGCCTTCGAAGATACTGATATATTCTATAACGTTTTGTATATCCTGCTAAACCGCGGACATTCCAGGTTACCAGTGATATTTTGATTTCTAACTAGACATCTTTATTAGCATTATGTCGAAGTCAGGTTTGCGCTCCCCTGGTGTGATTTTCCCAACAGCGCTTCAGTGTGTGTACCCTTTAGTGACAAAGGTGTATAACTCCTCCCCGTGTGTGCGTAAGTACAATCTCAACACATTTTGTGAATAATACAACAATAAGACTAACTGTGGGCAGAGAACTCTGTGCCACTGGCAGAGTGTGCAGAGATTTGCCTACTCCGTGTTCCACAGAGAATGCGGAGTAGGCAAATCTCCGCACAGTCCATAGCGGAGCGAAGTTGGCCCGCCACTCGCCTCCACTCCCATTAAGATATAAGTTACCAGTGATTTAAAAAAACTAATAACCACTTACCTCTTTACCGTGGCGTCCCTTAGCTGCCCTCTTCCTTGCCATATGGGTACCTCTTGAGAAAAGTGGTCATGCGCGCATGCCAGCGCATGTACATTTGTTGAAATGTGCATGAGTGGGTGTGCACGCATGTGCTGTTTGCTTTGCGCAGTGTTCTCAAGCAGTACCCGTATGGCAAGGAAGAGGAGGAGGACAGCCCGGGGAGCCGCGGTAAAGAGGTAAGTGGTTTTTAGTTTTTTTTTAATTACTGATAACTTATATCTTAAAAGGGGGTGGAGGCGGGCGGCGTAGCGGAGGTCCATGGAGTTTGTTTCCAACTCCGTGGCCCTCCACGTAGTTCTGCTATGCACACTACACCCAGGGTTAAATACGACTCAACTCCCGCTCCCTGGCAAGTTCACCAACGGGCAGGCAGCCATTAGCACTATAATGAAATATTAATTAAGGCAATAAGTATACAAAATTAACAGTTACAAATTGTCTTTTAGATGCACCTTGTGGCTGCCCTAGGCCTGGTTTGTTGGGTATTATTCCCGGCTCTTGGAATAGGGATACATTATGGAAATATTGCTTTATAACTGTTTAATCTTAACTGCCCTGCCATTCTACCAGCCTCCAAACCTGATCTGGACCTCATCACCCCAGTTAATTGGAATGTTGATGCGTGACGGTTGGGCCATCCCTCAAGGTCATGGCAATCTGTGGGGCGTCTAACATCTGGGGCGTCTAACATCTGGGTATCTTCTTCTTGTGCATCTGACTCTGAACCCGAGGGGGATGAGGCCATTACATGTTTTTCCACCTCTTTTACCACCTTGGCTCTCTCCTTTTTTTTGCCAAAGATCTTTTTATTCAGCATGACTTTCATGTGACATACAATGTATTGAGAACATACAGGACTTCATATAAGCAGTCGCGACTAATAGAGATTCAGCTTCTCTTTTTGCAAAGTCCCAACGCCCCACGCCCTTAATTCAAGTCATGTCCGCTTTATTAAACAAGGCAGTAGAGTTACTAAAACATACAATTTTTGTTACCAAACCCGAACCCCCCCCCCCCTCCCCTGGTGGTGGTGGTTTCTTTGTATATAAACTATTGGATAGTCAGAAATGTGTCAGGTAGTAGGACAGTGTTCTCCTTTAGCTCAACTTGCTCTCCGTATCACCCGGAGCTGCCTCATGTGCGTAGTGACATATTCTGGCCTGGACCTTGACTAAGTTAGAACTGGAATAGGTGCATGGATCATAAGGAGGTTGGGCATACTGCCGAGGAGAGACCACGGGAGAGAAAGGAAACCAGCAGCCCCCATTTATATTCTTAGTTTTTGCATTAATCTCTAAAAATATCTGCTAATCTTTCCATGGTGAGTATGCTCCATAAACGTAAGTGCCATCGTAAGTGCCATAGCTACAGGGCTGGCATTTCTTTCTTTTTCCAGGCTGACGGTATCGTCGTTTTGTCCGCCCCTAGACAGGCCCACATTACTGCCTTCTCTGCTTTTGTCTAGTGTTCTAGGTCTCGATCCCTGATGCTCAGGAGTACTCCCTCTTAGATGTTTGTATAGGGTAGCCCAGCATGTCTTTGATGTGTGTTAGGATCTTCTCCCAGAAAGTTCAGATAGTAGGGCAGTCCCATCATATCTGGCGGAAATCCCCAAGAACACCAAGAGATCAAAGGTTTCTGAAATTTTTTTTGAGTTTAGTGGGATAAAGATACCAGTCAAGAAGGGCCTTTTGGGACTCTCTCAATGCAACTGAGTGATTGCTCTTGGCTATATCAGACCATAAGTGTTTCCACTCATCTTCTGTAATTTCCCTCCTGACCACCTGCTCCCAAAAGGACATGTAGCGCGGTCTTGGTGCATGTACTGTTGAGATTAACAAAGCATAGAGAGAGGAAATCGCCCCTTTCTTGGTGCCCGGCCTCTGTACAAACTGTTCTATCAGGGTACGTTCTCTGGTAGCGACTTCCCTTATCTGAGGCTAGGAAACCTGGCTGGGAAACCCAATGTTTAAGTTGGAGATATTGGAATTGGTCGCTGCTTGGGACCTGAAACTCTCTTTGGCAGCTCTCAAAAGTGAGCACATCAAAATTGTGAAACAGGTCAGAAAACATCAGGCAACCTCCCTCCCACTATGAGTCAAATGGACCCTCACGCAGTGCTGGGGGGAAGTCTGGATTAAAGTGGATAGGGGTGTACGGCAAAGGGAAGGATGTCCAGCCCCCATCCCTAGTGACCTCGCCCCATACCTTGAGGGTGGTACGTGTCGGGGTGCTAATGTATGCGTTAGCCAGCCTATCTTTTTTCTGATTCCAAGGCACATCCCAAATCGACCTACCTACTATTGCCCTGTCCATGTGGAGCCAATGTTTATCGGACTCCCTTATGGAACACTCGACCACCACCCTTAGTTGGGCTGCTTTGTGGTACAGGGAGAAGTCTGGTAGAGCCACATCCCTATCTTTCTTCAAGCGCCATAATGTATGGATCGGGAGGTGAGCTCTACCTTTCTACCGTATGAATTTACTGATAAGAGAGCGAAGCTTGGGCAAGAGATCGCAGTCTAGGTCAACAGGAAGTGCCTGGAACAAGTAGAGTAACTTTCGGAGCATTGTTATTTTTATGGCGTTTATCCATCCGAGCTAAGAAATGTACAGCGGTTTCCAGCGCCTGAGATCTTGTTGGAGTTGAGACAACAGGGATGGGTAGTTGGACTTATAGAGGTCCTCTATCCTTGGGGTGAGCTGTATTTATCCAAATATTGAAGGGAGCGTTTGGCCCACTGAAAGGGGGTCTGTTCCCAGAGCTGCTGGACTTCTCCTTCTGGGATTGTGAGATTTAGAATGAAGGATTTCAATAAGTTGACTTTGAAGCCCGCTACCGCCTCAAATTTACGCAGCTCTGCCTGCTGTGCCTGGGTCTGTGAGTGTCATCAGGATATCATCCACGAAGAGTAAAACCTTGTGTTCTGTACCCCCAAATTGTATTCCTTTGATCTCCAGGTTCTCCCTGAAATGAATTGCCAAAGGTTCGATGCTGAGGGCAAATAGAAGAGGTGAAAGTGGGTAGCCCTGCCTTGTGCCTCTGCTAAGTGCAAATGGGAGTGGCGTAGACCCAGAGACCTTGAGTGTGGGTGCTTATAGTTAGCCCTGACCATATTAATGAACCTTTCCCCAAACCAGAATGTTTCATGGTAAGAAAGAGGAATGACCAATCCACACTGTCAAAGGCCTACTCAGCGTCTAAGCCCACCAAAATCCCCATAATTTTAAATTTGGAAACTTTTTCGATCAGATGTATAGTCCTCCAAATGTTGCCATGCATTTGTCTCCCTTTAATGAGGCCAGATTTATCGGGGTAGATTAGTGCGGGCATTACGTTTTCTAATCTTGTGCCAGTATTGCTGAGAATATTTTAGCGTCTAGGTTTAAGAGGGCAATATGCCTATAAGAGGCACAACTCTGGGGATTTTTCCCCGACACCTTGGAATCCCCCGCTATTGCATTGAATAAAGAGATGAGGTGGGGTATAAGCTCTGTCGCAAATATTTTGTAAAAGTGTGCCATCAGCCCATCGGGCCCAGTTGATTTGTGTGGTTTGAGTATCAAGATTGCCTTTCTTACTTCTTCTGAGGTAATCAGGCCGTTTAGATGGTCATTCTCTGAGGGCGGGACTTGGGGCAGCTCCAGTGAATCTAAGCAGTGTTGTTGCACATCTTTCTCCGGTGGTCTAAGTGTGTATAGATCTTTATAAAACACTCCAAAAATGAGCGCTTCCACTTCATCCGTATGAGTTAAAGGACCGTCCCCGTCACAAATGCCCCCTATGTAATCACGTTCCATTTTTCGCATAGGTGTCTTGCTAGGTGAGTCCCCACCGTACCTCCCTGAGCACAGGATATCTGGCGGAGCCACAACAATGTGTATTCTGCCCTATTTGTATTAATTGCTTTGATTTTCACCTTCAGTGCACTAAGCTGTAGTTGCAATACCCGGGATGGCACCTTCTTATGGTCTCTCTCTACTTTATCTAGCTCCGCCTCCAGCACCACCCTTTCCTTAGCCCTCCTTTTATTCAATATGGAGTTTAATTCAATACATTTGCCTCTAAGGACTGTTTCAAACGCGTCCTAGTTGTTTTGGGGTAATGTGGCGTGGGGTTGATTTAGTTCAAAACAATTGGAAATGCTTGCTCTCAGCTCGTCCCAGAGAACCCTGTCCCTGTTTACTGAGAAGTACCATCTGTGTGTGCCTGCCCAGTTACACCCCCAAGACAAGCTGATGGTCACTAGACTATGGTCTGAGATGGTGATTGGGAGTATCTTCGCAGACTGGAGGGAGCCTAGTAGGGATTGGCTTATAAAGATGTGGTCCAACCTAGAATAGGTCAAATGTATGCGTTAGAAAAGGTGCAGTCTTTGGTGGTTGGGTAAAGCGCCCGCCAAGCATCCCTCAGACCTAAGGCTTGTATTCTCTGTTTGATCCCTTTGAGGAAGTTGCCTGTGGCCGCCCTGTTGGGGTGAGTACTGTCCATCTCAGCATGCCAGGTCAGGTTAAAATCGCTCATGATAACCGTTGGACCCTCTGCAAACCCTCCTATCAGGTCAAGTAGAGAGGTCAAAAACACTGCCTGCCTTGTATTGGGACCATACACGAAGATGAAAGTACAAAGTCTGCCTCTCAATTTCCACTTTACCTGATTATCCTGCCCTCTCTGTCTGTCTTCATGGCCTCAGGTTGGAATTTTGCAGAGCTGCGGAATAAGAGAGTGACTCCCTTCTGTTTAGAGCTGGCAGATGACCTATAGACTAAGGGGTAGCTTTTGTGGCAAAGTCGTAACTCATCGTTATTTTTAGGTGCGTTTCCTACAGTGGTACTACCTCAAATTGGTGGTCTGTTTGATACTTCCATATTTTTTGCCTTTTGAGGAGTGCCTTTAAACCTCTTACATTCCATGAGGCTATTGAGACTATCTTATAGAGATCTACTTCCTCCTCCTCTCATGCGTCTCTCCTGTGACCTTCGGCCTCTACCCCATGCCCCCCTATCGTGGTTCGCAACCGGCCACAGTTGCAACGAAGAGAACCCCTGCACTTCCATCCTACATGAATTGTCCGACTGTGCCTTAGGTCCATCACTAGGTCACCCCTAACATAAAAAAAGAAAACCACACAGAACTTAAGCTGAGTAGCCAACAGGCTCCCAGCAGATTCAGTCTTAAAGAAAAAGGTAATGGTAACTCGGACAGTGCCCGCAACCATGACTGTCAGTCGCTTCATGCAGAGAGGACCAAATAGAGTTATGTTGAACCATTGCCCCTTGCATTAAGCCAATTGTGATAAACGTGCATGGGAGGTCTCGTCGACATTTCGCCCATCATTGTGTATGTCCAGGGGTAGTGCAGCACCGAAGAAAAGAGGATATATCATTCACAGTATCTTTCCGTTGACCTTTTATCTTCACTTTTGGCTGGGCTTGCCTTTGGAAATCGTGTCCCATTGGTAGGAAGATCCTTTTGTCGCACCCAATCCTTTTGCAGGACCTTTTTCTACTCTCGCCTTCAGGTATAGGGAGACCTAAAATGCGGAGACCCCCTTCCAGGTCAGAGATGTGCTGAGATTTGTTATTGAGTTCAAAGGCTAGACCGAAGGGAAAAGTCAATATGTATCATATGTTATCTTCTCGGAGTTTAGTCGTTATCAGTCTGAGTTGTTTTCTGTGCACCAATGTAGAGGGAGCCAGGTCCTGGAATATTAGGCACTTGTAGCCTTGGAAAGAGGTCTCTTCTTTTTTCCTTGCAGCTTGCAGAATCGCCTCTTTTGTGTTAAAAGAGTGTAGTTTAACAAGAATGTCGCGTATGCGTGGTTGATCACCCGTCTGTTAATTCACTACGCGGTGTGCCCTGTCAATCTTGATCTTCATCTGACGCATGCTCAAGATCTCAGCAAAGAGCCCCTCCACGAAGGCCTCCAGGTCTGGCACCCGCACCTTCCTCTAGGTCCCTTTTTTGAATGTTCTCCCTCTGGGACCTGTGTTCTACGTCTTCTGCCTACAGGAGCACCTGTAAAAATTGCGACTGTAGATCCTGTTGTTTTTCATGTAGCCTAAGTGTGCGAGTGCCCAGCTCTTGAGTCTGGTCCTCTATCTCCAGGACCTTTGGAGTCCATAGCATCCACATATTGCTGGAGGGCAGACATGCATTAGTTGATGTCGGTCTCTAGTTGTTCTATAGAGGTCCACAGGTCTTGTTTGATCTCTACGCATAATTCAGATTTACAGTCTCTGAGTGAGGCCACTAGTTCCTCCCTGGTGAGAGCCATCATGCTTGTTTTACCCCCTTCGTCGTAGACTTGTCTCCTCTCTGTTGGTGTGAAAAAGTTAGAGACCTTATTCACCACCTTTTTCGGTGGCATATGGCCAGTGTTGTAGGCCTTCCTCACATGGGCGGGAACTCCCCTACAAACTTCGGACTCTTTATGGAGGTAATTGCTGTGTAGTGGCCTTCGATTAGGTGAGAGCCGGATCGGTAGTGATTCTCACTGAGTTCAGCCTGAGGCAGCCATCTTAGGGTCAGGCTCTCTGTGTGGCAACGCGATGTGCATCAGTCTTTTTTCTTTTGCATCAGGGGTGACATGCTTCAGTTCATTGCCCTTTATTTTCTGCCCCCTTCAAACTGCTGGCTTAGGTTTCATCCACTATCTTTGGTGAGTCCTTGGTCCGGGCGCCATTTTGAGATTAAGCATAACTACCAGCCCTCAGCCCAGCTTAGGGCCCACACACTCTCAACCCCAATGCGGTGCAACTCTATGGAGGGGCCCCTCCAGTCAACCTCAACGTGCCACTCTGCCTTTTCACAGGGCCCGCTCTCCTCCTCGGCTTGTCGGAGCAGGTAGGGCGCCGCTTTAACATGAGGCTCTGCTCCAGTGCTGGGCACCTCCCAGGTCATGTGGGCACTTCATCGCAGCGGGGAATCTGTCGCTGCCCTCACCTTCCCCTCTGCGCATCACCTGCCGATGGGTTTACTTCCCAGCTGCTCGTTGCTCAGGTTGTAATAAAGCTGCGCTGCCTCATTCTTCCCGCTGGCTCAGCACGGACCAGGTTGGGGTGCCATTTTGGGCTCACTCTCCGCTCCGGGCTACCTCAGAATGTCCTTAATTTCTCCTCGAGCATGAAGCGGGATCGGGCTCCAAGGTTCTTGATGGCATCACTACGCCTTTCCGGACCGTTTCTGGAAAAATGTGGCCCTCTTGCTGTGGTTTAGCTGTGTCTGCCAGTTATGGTGCTCCGGAGCTGGTGTGGATAACATCAACCCAGCCACCTTGCCTGGCCACGCCCCCCCGGCTCTTGCTTTTGCAGCCTGTTCCTTCATGGGGCCCCTCAGTTGCTTCCTTTGGTGTATTCATCTGCATCCTTGTGTTTGCCAGGCTGAAGTAGAGTCTTTTCCTTCACCTCTCTTAGGAGTTAGCCCTTTCTACTCGAGCCTAGCCCAAGCTGCTTTTGAGGTTAACCAAAACAGTGTGGCGCCGTCGTATTGTACATGTAGGGTGGCAGGGAAGTGCTTGGCATATTTTATATTGTGTTCTCATAGCGCCTTCTTTATGCCGAGGAAAGAGGACCTGCATTTTTTTACTTCAAGGGCGTAGTCTGGGTAAATTTGCACTGGTGTATTTTCCATGGCTCTTGCACCCTTGTGCACCCTTGGAGGATGTGCTCTCTTTCTTTGTAATTGAAGAGGCATTCCTCCACCGTGCGTGGGGCAGCACCAGTGTGAGGTGGTCCACCTGGAACTCTATGTGCTTTTTCTACCAAAACAAAAGTTGACTGCCTTCCTTTTAGTATAGTGTCAACTAGTCACTCTTTCAGGAACAGTTCCATGTTTGCCCCTTCTGCCTCTTCTGGAAAGCCCACTATAAGTATATTTTTGCATCAAGCCCGCCCTTCCTACTCTTCTAGTCTCTCTTTTAGATACTGTACTTCAGATTGTAGTTTTCGTAATTTACGGTCCAATTCCTTTACAGTGGGTTGAATTGTGGCCAGTGTGGACTCTGTATCAGTGACGCGATCTTTTAATTTTTTATGTTCTTCCCTACTTTCGGTTCCAGTGTGGATTTAATGTCCACTGCTGTGAGTAGTGGATAAACTTTATTGTTTGATTAATTAAAATCATTACCATCGTCCATTCATGGAATCACAGAATATTAAAAGTAGCATTCATCTGAACTTTGTTTAAAAGAGAAGAGAAGAAACAACAAAAAAAACTAAATAAAATTAATTCACATGGTTAAACAACTTATTTATCATATTAAAAAGGACACTTGGGAGCCGTTGTTGTGAGTAGTTCCTCAAATTTCCGAGTATGGTCAGTGAGCGAAGCCACCAACGCTCCTTCTCCAATTTCTTCCTCTGGAGAGTGGGCATTTGATTCCTGAGTTCCCCCCTTATTGGATGCCGTTTTACTTGGCTTTGGCCTCATCATGTCTGTTCAGGCAATATGTTTGGTATCTTTGCGTTGTTCCCCCCTGTCTCCTGTTCTATGGGGGAGAGGAAAGAGGCAGTAAGGGTGTTCTGCATGCTCATTGCTGGTGTGCACACTCTCAAAACTATACTATTATGTACATATCTTAGTCTTATCTTCCATCCACCATGAGAGTGTGTATAGTCACACTTTTGTTAGCCAGATTTTCCATTATATACTGAGGTCTGATGACCAGGTCTTTTATCTCTTTTTTGGGGAGATGGGGAGGAATATAATAACTGGGTATTGAAAGCAGGCCCACCAGTTTCCATATACCTCTTTATATTTCTTTTTCCTATTTCAAGTGATAGTTCAGTGCTGTACATTTTGCAGGTGTGTTGATTTGTGTTGTTGGAGAACCTGTGTAGTAGGCCTAGGCTCGTCGTCCAAGATGTCCGCTTGTAATGTAATGTGTATACTTGTAAAGCGCACTGTTGCCAGCTGGCGTCCTGGTGCTGTATACCGCTGGGGAACCCGTCCTGGCTTTCCCTGTGGGATGGTCCCTGCTGGGAATCCCCAAGGTGGAGCCAGGCATCCCCGGCGTTGATGGGGCCGTTGTGGAGATTAGGCAAGCTAATGCCCAGAGTTGCCGAGTGCGACCCCTGGTTAGAGTAGGCACCGAGGCAAGAATGATCGAGTCCGCTGACCATGGTCCACGACCCTGCCGCGTCGGGAATCGAACCCTGGTCCCGGGCCGACTTCTGCTTCCGGGTCTGCCGCCTCTAACCAGTGAGCCACACCACTCCACTTGTTATCAGCGATGGGAGGGTGAGCAATTGCAGGGCCCCCTGGTTATCCTCTTTAGAAGTGTCAAAAATTAGTGAAATTGGCAGGAGGGACCCCCTTTATACCCCTTAATGTCGGTATCATGGAGGGTGCCGCTGCTTCTGCTCCAGTTGAGCTGTGTGAAGGGAGAGAGGAGCAGCGGAAGATCAGAACCCACATTCCTCCCCCTCTACCACCACGCTGTCCATACTCCTGGACGCAGGGCCACACCCGTGTGTGTGGGCCTCACTTCATTGTGGCTCACCACGTCGCTGTCCGTCACCTCCGCTATGGCAACCAGAGCAGGCATCATCCGTGGACGGAATTGAGTCTACAACTGGCAGTAAGTATGCTTCTCCATCCTTTCCTCGGCACTTGTTGCCTCTGCTTTGTCTGTCCAACCCCTTGTGATCAAGTGTGTGGTCTGCACTGGTGTGGCCCAGGTCTCTCGCACTACCGGGTAAGTCCCGACACCAACCAAGTGGCAAAACGGGGATTGGCGCCACTCACACTCCCTGCCTCTCACTGGTGCCTCAGTTGCAGGCAAGTCTGCCCACCTCCGGCTGATCAGCTCCACACTCTCTGCACTTCCCCATTACCGTGTCTCCTCACTGCCACCAATCGTTTCTGGACCTCATCAATGTTCCTGATAGGGTGTGCAGGGCTACCCAGCAGTTCCAGAGCTCAGGGGCAGGATTTTTTGGGGGATTTTGCCAGGCCTGGTTTTCACAGCGCGTCCATCCTGGCCGCCATCTTGGCCACGCCCTCAAGTTAGACAAACATTGTTGGAAGTGTTTGATGGTTTATACCTCAGATTAGTGCGGCTTCTTATGATGCTAAGTTTATTCAATTGCCTACTTTAGTGGAACGTTTGGCTGATAACACTGCTGGTGTATTAACTAAGATTAATGAATAAGTGTTTGCTGTTCGCTCAATGGTTATACAAAACTGTCTTGCTTTAGATATGGTTTTGGTGAACGAAGGTGGCATGTGTTGGGTAGGTAAGGTACAGCAATGTTTGTTGCACCTATGACCCTGATAACTCAGGGAGTATTAATAAATATATTGATAACATATCCAATATTGTAAATGGGATTCACCCAATGGGGGAATCTAGTTTGCAGGAGGTGATTGTTGCATGGTTTAATTGCTTGGGTAAGGGTTTACTAAAGAAAATAAAAACCATACTAAAAATAACAATATAAATTACAATGAGTATCATTCTAATTTTTAAGGCTTTAGAAGCCATTTATATTAAGGGCCTAAATTGTTATTATGGAAGAGGTCAATAAACGAAACGAGGAGAAAATTATGCTTGATGAGATGATGCAGAATGTTTCTTTATTCTGTAACATTTTAAAGCTTTCTGCTGATGCTCTTCGAATTGTATTCATTAGCTGAACAAACCGTTGTTTTACTGTGTTACATAAATTGTAAATTTGGTTCTTTAATTTGGTATTATAAGAAACTGAAGTATTAGTTGAATGGAGTGAGTTCCCACTTCAAATAATACTCACAATCCTTGTGGCAAAAGGCAGTCAGGCTTTTTAGAAACAATGTGAAAAGTATGTATGCAGTACTCCAACAGTACTGAAGTGAAAACACAAGAAAAATACCAAACCAATTTAAGAAATAGAGGATATTTTAATAAATAACTAGACATCAAAACAATAAAAATCCAATAATAAGTAGGACAAGAGATATGGATTTTTAAAGATTGAATTAAAAATAGTACCAAAAAGCACAAAGCGCAAACAATGGGTTTGTGGTTGCACTAGACCAGGCCAAAATCAAAATGTAAGGCCGGTCAGATACTGAGATGAGGTTCGTGCTGTTGGAAGGTTTACCTTTTGACTTCGATGAATTATGGAAAAAAGGGTTCAGTGACGAGTACTGTTAGACCTGTAAGCATTAAGATGGTTTTCCCCAAAACCTTTTGTCTGCTACCTCCTCTTTTTGATGATTATTTTTGTTGGCCTTAGTACTTTAAGCAGTTTACCACTGTTGACTAATGCTAATGTGAATATACTTCTCCCCTAACATGATAACATTTGGTGTATACACAATTGGCATATTAATTTGCTTGTGAATCCCTTGTAAAACAGTATACTATATACCCAGGGCCTGTAAATTAAATGCTAGTAGTGGGTCTGCAGGACTGATTGTACCACCCACACAAGTAGCATTTCAATCCTGTGAGAGGACTGCCACTGCACTTCGTGTGTGTACAGTTTACTGCCACTTTGACTTGGCATTTAAAACCGTTTAGCAAGCCTTAAACTCGCCTTTTATTAGACATATGTCACCCCTAAGGTAAGCCCTACGTAGCTCATAGGACAGGGTACTGTGTAAGTAAAAGATAGGGTCTTAACAATAAGAGAGAGAGGGAAAGGGGCACCCTCAGTCCCCCAGGCTTAAATAGTCAAACAACAAGAGAGTGTCAACAAAATTATTTAAATTAATAGCACATGTTCAGAGATTGATATGGACCTATACACCACACATTGGAAGTCGTTATAGGTTTTAAAGAAAGCCCTCACTCACCACCCTGGGTGGTGACAGGCTTCATCATCGGGCCCACCAGGAGAAGCCGAATGCCTCCCTGGTGTGCTACAACGCCAGGTTACTGCGGAGCTGGTTTTGTGACAGTAGTTTGAAAAATGTGTGATATTTAAAATAGTCAAAGAACTGTACCAGAAAGAAATTTTTTTATTCTGTGGTCAGTCTGACAAGGTTAAAATTATGTGTCGGGAAATCTGCCAAATAATGTATTGGTAATTTCCACTATTAAAGTGGGGTCGACATGTTTCAGCCCTTATGTGTACGATTTACCGGGTTTTCATCAGGACCAATGTAATGTGTACCTCGGCGGTGTGGGCGCGCTAAGGTCCACCCTACCAGAGGACGTGAAAGTAAAAAATGGTCGTGTAAAATAAAGTGCAAAAAAACCACCAAGGGGTGAAAATAACCTCTGATTTAGAGGGACCTGTGTGGTTTGTATAAAAAACGATCCACTCCCCATAGGTCTCGGGAGGTGGGTGGGGCGACAATGGCACACCGCCCGCTACGCCCAGCACCCGTTTGGCACCTAGCGTTCCCTGCAACCGGACCTCGTGGATCAGAAGTAAAAGATAGGGCATGCACTCTTACATTTTGCATGTCCCGGTAGTGACAAACACTCAAGTTCGTTTTTCACTACTGTGAGGCCTACTCTCTCATAGGCTAACATTGGAAATGTCTTACTACTCTTTTAGCTTTAATTCCTGATTAGAAAGGAGTAGCTGTGTCATGTTTTTTAATCTTTGAAATGAGCAATGATAAATCCTCTTTACTGGTAACATTTGATTTATCATTACTATTTTAGAAATTGGCTTTTTCCGCTTTTACTGCTCTGTTTGCTTGCCACCTGTCTCCAATACATGTATGGGATGGGTGACAGATACATTCCCTCTAGACAGTCACAAACACAGGAGGGTTAGGTGTGTCTGAGCACTCATCTGCATTCAGATGGCTCTTCCTGGGCAGGAAGGGAGGAGGAGCTGATACTTGCAGCCGAATAGGTAGTGTCCAGTCCCCACACAAAGGCTGATTACCCCCTACTGATAGTCTGCAGCCAGGGGTGGGGAGAAGGGACCTTTGTGTACTTCAAAGACTCTTCTTTATAGTCACCTCCACTTCAAAGTCACAACCTGGAATACGTACTGTGTCTCTGATCCCACCAACTCAGACACTTCTGGACCTACAACTGAACTCTATCAGAAGCACTGTTGTGCTGCATAAAGGACTGCCTGCTGCTCTCTGACCCTGCTGAGAAAAGCTATACTCTGCCGTGCAACGGAAGTGATCTCCAAGGACTTATTGTCATGCCTCCTGTTACTTGAGACTCAGGGCTATAAAAGTCTCTTACGCGGCTCCTGTGCCTGGTTCACTAGATGTGGACCCAGATATTTGCACCAGAGAAATTGATGCATCTCCAGTTTGCATGAAGCACAACTGGCGCATCATCCCTGTTGCGGGAGTAGGATCATTGCATTGTACTCGGAACTGCTGCATCACGTCTGGAACCATCACTTTGCAACCAAAGCATCACTGCAACTTCATTGAGAAGATCAATGCATCACCCCTCCAGTATGGATTGACCTGGTGCATTGTCTTCAGAACCGTCGCACTTGGAACCAGCACTTTGCTCCACTGACCTGATGCATCACTGCCACTCCATGAAGAAAATCAATGCATCACCTCGACCATGGGCCCAAAACTTGGCCATCTCTCATCACGCTGCTGTGAACAAGATCAAGGTACTCTGGTCACTAGGCCTGTGTGGCTCTTGTCCAGAGCATGCGCCCCTTTGCGTCAGCCAGAACTCTTGACTTTGCATTGGTCCAGCACGACATGATAACCCCAATAGGAAGTTATTGCTTCTAAGCACTAGACACACTTTTACTCTTTAAAAAATCATATCCCCACTACTTCTGTGTGGACTTTTGTTGTTTTGGTCTTGATTTACTTATAAAATTATTATCTGTTTTCCTAAACCTATGTGGACTCATCATGTCGTGTTTTCATTGTGTTACTGTGTGTGTATGTGTGTTTTGCCCAAGTATTTTACCCTTTGCCTCTTTAGATTACCCTGTTTGCTCTGTGCCAAGCTATCAGAGGTTGAGCACAAGTTTTCTTTCACTGTCTATTTGACTAGATTGACGATCCTTACTTGGACCGGGTGCATACCTCTGCCAACTAGAGACCCCTTTTCTAACAAGGACAAGCTGCAAGATGGATCCGAAGCCCTGCTCAATGACAGCGGGCTGCAGAAGAGCACTGTCCTGATGTGGTCGTCATTGAAGGCAGGAAGGCATGCGAAGTTAGTGCCAAGGCAGGCCTTAGTGTCGATTTCATGCTGCTTTGCATGGGTCCCAGTGAAATTCTCTACGTTCAGACTTGGAAACTTCCCTGGAAGTCATTGATAACCATAGGTTTTAGGCAAACATGCCCACAAGAGGATTTTAAGAGTTGTTTATCTCTGTCTGAAGCTTGACAGTCCCCGAATTGAACATGCGACAGTTAAACCTCTTCCACTGACTACAATTAAATTTGCCTTTTTCTCAGGGGAACAAAAGTGTCTTTGGTAGAAAATCGCAGATATCTAGTAGCTTAACAGGGGGAGGTTCATTACACACTCCTAGTTGTATGTGAATGTAATAATAGGAAAAAGCAAAAGATAACTTACAAAGCGGAAACTGGAAACCCAATATAAGCATTTTTATTATACTAAACATAATTATGATTTCAGTTTACCTTTGGTCCTGGCATTACCCATGAGCATGCGGGCTTGTGTCTCCAAAGAAGATCCTGAAGTAGTCTTGTCTAGTTGCTTTCTGGGGGTGAAGAAAATGTTCTTAATTAATGAGCCTCCCCTGATGGAATTGACAAAGCTTTATAAAGTACACACATAGCCCCTGGTATTCCTCCATCTTTGAAACCCCTTGCATGACTGTTTTCTCAGACTGCTATACAGCAAACTAGAGAATATGCTGCTAATGACCGGGGGTGTTGAAGGTTTAGAGTTTGCTTTGCATGGGTTTGGACCCCAAGACCAATAAAAAGCCAGTGACTAATATAAGAACGTATGCCATGCTAGGCATTTCAGAATAAATGTGGGCTTAGAAGGGAAAAGAGAAGACCTGATGTTTATGTCAGCTGAGGGAAGGATTGAGGGTTGGTATCCACTTTCCCTTGTATTAAAGTGTCCAAGAGCTTCTCTGCCTGTTGTAGACCAGTGGCATTAATGAGAAGAAAGACATCTTTACAGACTTATTACTTGACCAATGGACTGAACTCTTTCAGGGCCCTGGCTGAAGAGAGACGATGAGGCTGCTATCCACGTCCTGATAAGCCAATTTTTGGCCATTGCAATTTTGAAGCTTCGTAGTGACTAGTAGAACAAATACAGCAAAGAAGGAAGTTAAGGCTTAGAAACTTTTTAACCTCTTCACAAATGGGATGAGATTGGGATGTGGCCTCTGTGGACAAAATGTCCTGTTTTACGAAGCTGGGAGATTTTTTAAATTAGGCTTCAGTGACACTCCAGTACTCAAGTATCAGGCCAGTGAGAGCGGGCAAAGACAGCAAAGTAACCTTGGTAAAGAAAAGACTAAGTTGGCTATGATATTCAACTTTGACCTGCTCTAAATTTTTCATGAGAAAGCCCAATGATTTAGCAGGCGCCTGAAAAATACACATACGGCCTCATCGTGCCTTCACCAGCTATGACATTCTCCCTGGCATAACTCAGAGATTTTGAACTTCAAAAAGAATAAATAATGGAATTTTATAGAATTTGACAAGTGGCCTTCCAACTCATCTGTGGAAAGGTACTCCTGTCTCTGATGTATTGACTTAATGCAAAAGTGTATGCTGAGTGGACAAATGTTGTTGTCGTCCAATAAGCATTCTCTTTAATTGTTTAACCTCCTACAATTTCCAGGTCCTCCCACTTGGAGACAGGCTTCCATCTACCTTTATCTGGTCTCAATGTGAGGTTTTCCTTATATCCATGCATTGTTATATGCCCCATTGTTTGGGAATCTGGTAAATTAGCTTGAGTGAGCAAAACTGATGACATAATCTGCGATGTGACTCCTAATGCATCTGGTGCTGCATATTTGTTTCGGATTTGCGCATCGAAGCACTGCTGACATTAGTGCAGCGCTGTGCTGTGTGAAAAATAGTTAATCTGAGTCTAAGGGGCATATGTACAAGCCTCTATCGCTACTACGACGTCACTTTTTATGACATCGTAGTGGCGGTTGGGGTTTGCCTTATTTACAAGGCAGCGTAAAGCCACTTAACATGGCTTAACACTGCCTTGTAAATAAGGCCCCCTTTCAGGCTATGCTTAGAATGAAAGGGGTGGGCAGTGGGTGTTGTGGTGGGCGTTCCACTGCAACACCTATTGACTTTGACGCTGCCCCCTATTTACAAGGGCAGCGTAAATAGAAGGCAGCACCACAATTGTAAGACCAGGTAAAACATGATCTTATCATGGTGAAACCAGGAGAAAACATTATTTCTCCTCGTTTTTTGATTTTTTCCGAGTGTGCTGCCTTATGCTGCACTCATGGAAAAAGTAAAATGCTTTGGATTGTTTATGGACAAGAAGGTCGACCTTCCTGTACATAAACAATCTTTCAAAGAAAATGCCATTTTGTGACTTCCATGTGTGCTGCATTAAGCAGCAAACATTGAAGTGATAAAAGGGCATTTAAAGATTGTTTATGTACAGGAAGGGAAACCTTCCTGTACATAAACAGTCTTCCCCTGCATGCAGACACCCTTGCCCTATGGTGTAAGGTTGCCTGCGTTGGCGCTACACTGCTAAGTGTAGCACCAGCGCAGGGGGAAATGCAAGCCTGCACCATATCCTTGTAAATATGGTGCAGCTGTGCATTTCTGATGTGGCTAACGTCTTACTCCGCCACTTCCTTGAACATATCCCCCTAAATTGTTTGTTTATTTACAAATTGCTTGGCCCTAAAAGTCGATTGTGCGTGCTCTAATGTTGATTACTCCTTCATGCTTGTATTACATGCCTAATGAAAATGTGTCTCCCAGAAGCCAATAGTGCTTTCAGTGCATGCCAAAGCTAAAAACTCAAATGTTGATTCTAGTTATAATACGCTATACGTGAACCTTTCAGCTTAACACTCTGATTTATTGCTCTTCGTGATTTTTATTAAGATAAGGTAAGTACATGAACGGTGGATGAAGTCTATCATTATTTCCAGTGTGCTCATTAGCTCATCAGTTTTATTTCAATAAATCCAGATGCTTATGCCCGTTTGGAAGAAGAGGATGAAGCACAACAATGTTCATACCTTCCTGAAATGTCTTTCTAAAGTAACTTGCCTTTGAAAGGAAACAATGCAGTCCTCTCATGGTCCTACCACTTGGTGGCTACCTGATTGGTGACCAACTAATATCCTGCATCCTGTTCACTAATGTCAAGAATCTAGGCTTTCACTTTTAAAGTGATCTGAATTCCTTCAACAAGATTACCTGCAACTCCACCAATTCATTTTCTATATCTGGGTGTTTAGAAAATGAATTCCAATTCTTCCTTGATGTTCTAGTAAATTCATCGTCCATCTATCTTTCTTGCTTCCTTTTTTTCGTTCTTTCTTTCTTTCTTTCTTTCTTTCTTGCAATAATTCTATATGAGAAGGGATTTCTAACGCTATCTTATCTAACCTAAAATAGTCAAAATGCAGAGTCAATTTCATTATTGGGATTTGAGGTAAGGCTTCTGTTTTTTCCAAGCTGTCCAGCTTATATTGGCTCCCTATTGCACACTGTGTCCTCTTCAGATCTATTTGGTGAATAGTGTAATCCATCGGTCAGCCCCCTTACCTTTAGTCCCTCTTCTACCATTACATTTCCTCCTGCTCCCTCCAGTATTCTAAAATAAACCCCTTTAATCTACTGTAAGCAAATCTCGCATGGGAGGCAGGTATTTCTCCTATCTGAACTGACTGAAACTCCCTTAAGCTGCTTCTTGAACTTTCAATAAACCTCTCAAAACTTTTCTGTTCACATAATTCTGTTCAGGATCTCTCTGTCTTCCAGCTGATCTCCCTTTCTTAGCACCAGAGCATCCTCATGAGTGACTGAGCACTCAACAAATCTCAGATTAATCACTCAGTCATCCATACTGGAATCTCTGATCATCAGGTCAACACCTGAATCCCTTCTATGTATATTTTCACCATTCATTTGGTCACTCTCCGTTTTTAGCATTACGCTTAATGGGATGTACGACATTACAACGCATGCTTTTACATCGCATGCTTTTACAACGCGAGTTTTACAACGCATTCCATTACAACGCATAGCGCTTTGGGGTGCTGGATAGTAAATAGTTTAATTTACTATTCCAACTCCAGTCCCCGTGGACACTAGGGAAGGTGTTGGACAGTAAGTTAAACTTATTCCCTATCCTAGAGCGCCCCCCAGCGCAATGCGTTGTAATGGTTTGCGTTGTAAAAGCTGCGATGTAAAAGCATTGCGTGGTAAAAGTTGCGTTGTAAGTGATGTTTCCCCGCTTAATGTATATATGTGAGGAAGAAATAGGCCTATGGCACCTCCCTCGGGTTTTTCCCCTGAGAAGACCAGAAAACTGTGGGAATCACCCTTTTTTGTTCTCTCTAATAGCTTTTATCCTCCTGTCACAAACATAGAAGTCCTTGATTGACTGACTTTCCATCAACCCTCACCTGCCAAAAGTGTCCCAATAGGTCATAAATAAGGCATGCCAATCCGACAAGCACTGTACGTATTTAGGCTTAGGGTTATGATACCAGGCTGCTGGTTCATGCTATCCGCTGGTCAAATATGCTCCCAATGCCCAGGCTTCTATAAGCTACAGGTGTACTTCTTTATGCCAGTTTTAATCAATTGGATTGTGTAAAGCACTTCTTGCTAAAAAGCTATAACTGACTAAGGTTGCCACATACAAGGGGAGACTTGCCAGCAATGGGAGTAGATTTGACTCAAAAGACCAGAAAGACATTTAAGGGCATATTTACAAGGACATTTTGGAGCATGGTGCTGCGCCAAATTGTTTTACCTAGCCCTGGTGCTAAAATGTAATGCCTAGTACCAACGCATGCACCCTTGCACTATAGGTGCAAGGGTGCCTGCATTGCAGGGAATTATTGTTTATGTGCAGGAAGGTGTCCCTTCCTTCATATAAACAATCAATAATGGTGTTGCTCTTTCTATGTGTGTTGCAGAATAAGCAAAAACCAGGAGAAATACAAATATTTCTCCTCATTGCAGCATTCTAACACCTGCTATTTTAGCATGGCATTTGTTTTTGGTGCGGCCATAGATTTATACATCCTTGTAAATCTGGGGCAGTGTCAAAATGCAATGGGTGTTGCAGTAGAATGCCCACAGCAACACCCATTGCAAGCCCCTTTTACTCAAAGTGATGAATGTAAAGCGGCCATATTTACAAGGCGACATTAAGCCACTCGAAGTGGATTAGCGCCACTTTGCAAATATGAAGAAGGGCATAGAAACCAGAACGCCGCTAAAAGTGACGTTCAGGAGCATCGCTAAAAGTGACGTTCTGGTGGTGCTATCCCCTTGTAAATATACAGCTTAGAGTTTGATGTGCTGAGCCATTTGCACATGTCAGTCTGGCATACGTGACAAAAGGGCTTGATTTACAAATGAAAGGTGTTCACAAAAGTGGATTTTAGTTGTGTAAATTATATTTCCCAAGAGTAAATCTCACTCAAGGGCAGGAAATGTGCTTTCCACGTCCCTATTTGCTTGATAAATATGAACAAATCTCACAAACTCAAGAATTAAGAGTATTCTCAATCAATTCTTCGATCCACTACCGTCCCTGGAAAACACTGGGGGCCTCATTTATGAAAAGTGACGAATCGCTGCGTGAAAACAGCGATGCGTCACTTTTCACTGCGCTCACCTTGCGAGACCATTGATGTGTCATATTTACAGTATGACGCATCATGGCGCAAGGAGTTACAGATACGTCAGTATTTCTGACGTATCTGTAAGCGAAAAAGTCACGCATTGCTGGAATGTGTCACAAAAGTGACGCAACTCCAGCAATGCGTCCTTTCACATGGGGAAAGGGCCATGTGAAAGGGCTTGCGTCAGTCTTACGCCTGCTGTGAGGCAGGCGCAAGATTTTGACGCAACAGCGTCCTAAAAGTGACGCAGTAAAATCTCATAGATTTCACAGCGTCACTATTACGAGGCTTTTTGCGGGGGAACGCCCCCTCTGCATACATTATACCTGACGCAGGTGTAATGTAGCGCAGGGGTTTACAAAGTGATGCATCTGCTTAGATGCGTCACTTTGTAAATAGTGCGCAACAGGAGGCATGTTTTACGCCGCCGATGCTTCACAAAAAGTGACGCATCGGAAGCGCAAAACTGACGCAAGGCCTCATAAACGAGGCCCCGGACATTTACTCCTGCCAAGAGCAGAGAAAATCTCTTACAAGGGTGACAAGAGGAAGGAGAACACTGCCAAATTAGGCGTGGGTGTGTGAAAAGTGGTTTCTATGCAAGAAAAATACTTTTCCCTAAAGAACAAAAAACAATATGATGTTGCCAATACACAAATGTGATAGATTTTCCGCATGTGTCGTAGCTATACACCATGTCCAATGGCACACCAGAAAATGCCTCCATATTGTCAACAACAGACGTCCACCTAGAAACCCGCAAGTACGGCAGTTTTTAAAGCATGCTTTTAGAAAATGTTGTGACTGAATGAAAGTTATAAACTGTCACCCATGCGAGCTAATAAACCTTAAGGTGCAGACGGACAACCTGCAATAAACTTAAGTAAATCTTAGATCTACTGCAGATACGCCATCAGGGGCTCCATTTTATCCACACTGAAAGCTCGGTTGATGCAGACAGGATTTTCATAATCCATATGCTTATCGCACATTTGCATGAGACTGAACTGGAATAGAGATTGAGTTCATGAAAGAGCAACAGAATCTGAGGGATCAGCCACCTTCATTTCCTCAAAGAGCGCGGTTGCGTGTGTCGTACATACAAAGCGGGTCCTCTCGCTGCTCTTTGGGATTTTGTGGCGTGCGGGATCTGTGCCGTTGCCAGGAATGGAAACCGTAGACGCCCAGGCATTCCCTGTGAGGGAAGCGCACAGCAAATGTTACCTCACAGGCCCCCGTCAACAAATCCCAAACCTTCCATGGTGTGAAAGGACCAGAAGTATCTAAAATGCTAAATCTTGTTATTCTTTGACCTCAGTGCTGATGCTGGCAACTAAATTGCAATTTGGAAAGATGACTTTGCAACCTGCAAAAATGCCCAGGCTATAAATATTTAGCAAAGTTTAGCATATGTTTAACTTTAAAAATATATTAATATATATTTGTTTAATTCTGTCAATATTCACGTGTACAGCAGTAGAGATGTTATGATGCAATCTCATAAACTAGACTTCCATTTAGAATTATACAAATAATGATTCTTCTATGCTTTGTAAAAACGCGTGTGCTGTTTTCAAACCACATAAACAGCGCAGTTTAAAATAAGTATTAATGCATACACCCAGAGCTTCACATTCGTCTGTGGTTTCATTGCAAGCCATTTAAATTTTTTTTTTTTTTTATTCTGGTATTTTCTAGCAGTTGATAAATAAATTGATTGTACTGCAGTGTGACATCAGAGAAACTGCAGCAACGTGAGCAGGGGCGTAACACAGGCAAGCTCCAGGGGGGCCCCTCGGCACTGCACTCTTGCCGGAGAGCTGCTGATTGAGCTGCAAGGGGGTCCTTCAGTTTTCCTTACGCCAGTGGAGGGGAGGAAGCTGTTGCTGCCTTCTAGGCAGTTGCAAGAGAAGCCGAGATTGTTAAATCTAAGGTCAAGGGACAATCGATATTTGCCCGGCGGTATCGCCTCTTTAACCCACGAATTATTAATCAATGAAGAGGCAGGCGCTGGAGACGGGAAGGCAGGAAACAAGGTTTATTCTCTCCGGAGGAGAACACATCAGTTCAGACAGCAGGTATCGTCATGAGGTGCTCTAACTGCATCTCTGAGGCCTGGCCTCTTATACATAGGTTTATTGCTTTATTACATACAACACATCTGTGGCAATGCTTTGATGTACGGAAGGATATCCTCCGAACCTCCCCCTCAGGCCCGTTCCCATACACATTTACAGTAGAAGTTCTCACCCCGGTCACAACAGGTGATGACTACCGCGCAGCTGGACATTCCGCCGATTCATGGAATGTGGGGGTTTGGTCGGATCTCATAGGGTGAGGGCTTTGATCAATTCGGGGGTCCTTTGATGAGGGAAGCTTTCTACTGTACGGGGAGGGGCAATAAACAGTATCGGCAGAGCTAGGTGTCGGCCTGGGAACGAGGAAGACAAACGGGCACAGGAAAAGGGTTTTTTTGCATCAAAGGATCTGGGACCATGAAAGGAATGAAGGGAGGGGTCGCGCCGGGAACAGGATGGGGCTTTGAGGCAGAGCTGCGCTAGAGAGGGGTTTATGACCCAAGGCATGTGAGAGCGGGGGGTTGTCAGCGCACGGGTTTTGTGAGGGTGAAGGGTTATGCTGGGGGGGTCAGTGGCGTGCAGAGGGTGGTTCTGATCGAGGAACCTAAAGTGGCGGGTGCGCACGACAAAAGTGTGGCATCCGGGGAAAAGGCAAGATGGCGCAGATAATGTTTACCAAAATCGTACTAATTTTCCACAGTCCTCCCTTTAACATATCCAAGACATCTTGCTAGTCTATTTCCTATTCATGTCTATTGTGGCGGTCATAAGTAAAAAGTAGGAACCCAGGTGAAGGAGCTATAAACATTACATTTAAAATCTTTCGTCTTAGGAGGCGGGTCTATCGAAAAACTCGTTCGCAGGAAAGTCATAGTAATGCAATACAAAAATGAATCTGTAGTGAGAGCAGTGAGTACATTTCATAATGTGAACTGATAGGTTATTACATATACAAGTTCTGTTCAGATTTGGGTTGGAGCATAATCAATACAATGGTGGCTGGGAGAGAAATGAGACGTAGTAGAAACGATGATTGACGGTGTCAATGTTCGAAGTTAATGAGTTCTCAGCATTCTTTGTCGTCTTTTGTTGGCGCTGTGGAGCACCGGCGGTGGAGCTACGGGTCCAGCTCTATTCTAGGTCCCGCGTTGCAGGGCACGACCTTTCCCTCGCGTTTCTGGTCAAAAAGGTCCTTTTCGCCCTGTGTCCTTTGAGTTGATTGTCAAAAAGTTCAGATGGAAGAAGGGTGCGTGTGAGCAGTCCTTTAGGGTAGGTCGGAGAAAAAGGGGGATGGAGCAGGGCCAGATCGGGAACAGACTAGGGGGACGGAAAATTTCAGATAGGCGGGCTCATGACCGAGTTTAGAGAGCGGGGACTTTTCGGCATACATTTGAACATCGAGCAGGGGCATCAGGTCAGCCCTTTCCTCTCATTTTGTCGAAAACAGTGCCTCGTCCTGCAGCTCCTTACTGTCGCGGTCTCGCCTTGGCCAATGTCGCAGATGTTCCATAGTCTGTAGTCAGGCCACGTGCTCCCACATCCGGTCCTTCTTTCCTCCGACAGTCGTACCCTTAAATGAGTTTGAAAAGACAGTCTTTAGAGAATTGGCAGAGGAAGGTAATCACATAAGTCTATTTCTCTCCCAGCTCCAGGCAAACAATGGAAACGTCCGTTATATTGGGGTTCACAACTAACATATAAATGATTGGTGATGGGCCTGCTGGATTTACTATAACTTTCCTTCTCAACTATTTCTTTGGTGTTTGTTGGTCGTGGTACGGGATCTGGTACCTTTTGTTGCATTACAGTTACGACAGTTCTTCTGATGGAGACCCACCTTCGTAATACGAGCCTTACAAAGCTATACCGTTCTCTAGGACTTTATATTTGCAAAGGGTGCTGTGAGCTATCAACACGGTCTGGTAGGTGTCCTGCTGAGGGACGAACATAGGCTAAACATTTTTCATTCTATCAATGCATCCTGCCTTTCAACTAAACATTTTCGCTTTCAATAGGGTTCATTGCAATGATTTCTTCACTTCGGTCTAATCTTTAACTTTGTAAACATCATTCTGGTTCCTACACAGCCTCTTACGGCCTTACTACTTAATTAGAAAAGACAGGGGTCTTATGGGAAACAACTAGGGACATAAAAAACTGTGGTAAGGGCGTAAATCGACCCATCTCTTACAACCGGGGGTGAGGGACAGTTTTATAACTCTCATCTGGGGCAGCTGATACGGAACAGGGGCGTTCCGGGAACATGAGGATGTTTCGATCATCTTTTCTGTTTGGGTATTGCGACAATTCGGGGCGGGGAAGGTCGCGTTATCTGAGGCGTCTTTTTATGACACAGGAGCCGCTGACATGTAGTTCCCTCATTTCGGGTCAGATTAGGGAACCTCAGTCGTCTTACCTGTCCTTTCCCTTATGGCCAAATCTCGGTTTCATCAATTTTTTAGCGGCAAAGAGAGGTAGTGACACAGCGTCAGGGTGATTTTATTAAAGACAAGTTTTGTGCAAATACTGGCTGTATTTGGAGCCAATTGGGTGGTACGCTAGGGGTGGTGGTTTGCCAATTTCGGTGCTAGTCGTTCGGAAGAGTGAGAGTGTGGAGGGGAGAGAGAGAGAGAGAGAGAGAGAGAGAGAGAGAGAGAGGGAGAGAGAGAGAGAGAGAGAGAGAGTGAGAGAGATGTGCAACAATAGGCTAGATAGTACACGTGCAACATAGGGAGCGGCCGTGTATTAAGATAGGCTATTCAGCGCATTACTCGACACGAGACATCGCGGGTCGGTGTTAGTATTTCGAAAGCATGCGGTTCAGGACGGGCAAACATTAGGCAGGGTAGAGGGGACATGCTTTAAGTAGAGAAAAACACCATTGTATCGCACTTCTCGCATTCTCGGACCTTCGATCAGTCAAGTCCACGTCTCAGTCGTACAAAAAACATTTCCTCATAGGTTCAGACATACGTGACACGTGTCCATTCACGTAACACGGCACAGGTTCAGACATACGTGACACGTGCCCATTCACGCAACACGGCACAGGGGTGACCGTGTTTTATCGTATCATACAACCTCTTGGCTCTCCCACTACAAGGGTAGTTTGCAGGTGTGCTTAGGTGCCATCTGGCAACGTTAGTCCGCTTCGTGCATCAGGCATGGCGTGACTTCGGATCTCCACCATACCTAAGTCGTGATTCTAATGTAACCTGCAGAGGGAGGGAAAAAGGGGGGGGAAAGGAGGGGGACAACATTCACGTTTTTTCAAATGCATGGGCACAAAAGTTCTTTATTTACCTCATACTCGTCTTGTCTCCTCGGGATAGAATCCCTGGGGTTGTGGTTTCTGGAGCGAAGGGGGGGGGGCAGTGTGTCCTTATAGGTCGGGTGCAGGGAAACGTTAAAAAGGAAACCAGAGGTACCTAGTGCGAGGTATCTAGTTGGTAGATGTATCTAGCTATCGGGGTCCTTAAATCTCTTTCAACGCTGTGATGTTCTAAGGTTTATCAGTTCTTCGGTCAACTCTGTTCCCTAGTACCTTTGAGTGTCGTATTTTTATAACATTCTATCAGTTACATCGTTTCATTTTACCCATCTTTTATATTCCATCATTTATACCGTTTTGTTTTACCCATCCTCAGAAGTCGAGGTCTTTCTCCATGCGCGAGTTCATGAGTCAGTCGCGTATCTGAAGGCAGAGTATCGTGTCTTAGATTCGATCCTTCATCCGGGGCTGGGCAACCATCTTCTATTAACCTTAAAGAGAGAGCAGAGTAGGGTGCACAAAAAAAAACTCTCCCGCTGATCCCATATTTTTTTTTAAAAAAAGCATGCAATACCTGTTCATAGTTTGAAAAACCTTTATTTTGCAAAATCATTCAGTACGTAGATTATGAGGGTGCAGTCGTACTTGGCCGGACACGGGAATGGCTAAAGTGCGTACAGTAGGGGGGTTGTTTTGCAGCAATAAAAAAACATTAGAAAGGTTTATTCATTCATTCGTAGGAAACTAAAACGTCTATCAATTGGTTGGGGGATCGGGGGCATTTATTTCATAATTTAGAAGCATAGTCAGACTAGTTGCAATCAGATTTCCTATATGCATACCTGGTGCGTGCGTCATAAGCGAGGTTATACATCAGCTATAAAAAAATATAATACATCTTACATTTGTAATCAACATTTTTAACGGGATCCTTTTACATGTTCGTCGAGTGAGCTCTCCTTCTTTCTTGTCAAGTGTACAAAGAGTCATATATATGTCTTAGAACATCAAGTTTTGTACTAGTAAAAAGGTACACCACGAGGTGTTCGTAAGTTCCTATTGATACCGGCGCCATTTTGGGCGTTAGTCCGGAAGTAGCATCAAGGAAAAAATTTTCCTACAACCGGCAGTTAGACCAGAGTCCTTTTCGGCAGTTCAAGAATTCATGCTAACAGAAGGAGTGGCTATGTCATGCTTATTTCGTTAGCGATCAAGGCAGTTGTTCCTTACCGGAAGCCTGCAGGGGCCGAGGGCTCCTCCGGGGACTTTTGTAGAATCTTCAAGGCTGTGGAGATGCTGTCGGAGGTGGGGGCTCGTGCCCCGGTGGGCAAGCGTCCGAGTTACATTGCTGGTCAAAGTCATTCTAGCGGCCTAGACCCGCCTTCCAGGGGCTCAGACGCCATTTTGAGGCCCCTGCAGGGGCCGCCCTTCGTCGAGCCTGCAAGAGTGGAAGAGACCCTTTGGAGTGAAAGAAAAGGAACTCTGTGTCGTAGGAGCAGGACATTCGGCTAGGGTGCAGCTGTGGCGCCCCCACCTGGGGGGGCGGGGGGAGACTCGCTCGCGCCATCTCCCTCTCCCGGTGCACCCCACGCTGCTCTCTTTCATGGGCCTGCACGAAGGTCTCTCCACATCCCGTGCTCCACAAGTCCCATGCTCAGTGCTGTGGAAGTATGGCCATCTGCAGCGCACATTCGGTGCGGTACAAGTATCGGTGCAGTCATTGTATGTTCGGTGCTGCGCAAGTATGGGCACCGCTGCATGTTCGGTGCTACGCAGGTATTGGTACCGCCTGGCTGGAGGATTTCGGCACCGGGCCGGGGGGCTGGGAGACCTCCTATCCATGGAGGTGGGAGAGGCTCATCCGCGTCGCCTCTCCCTCCCAGCCCAACCTGGACAAATTTCTGCAGAGGTATTTGTGATGGCCGGACTGGGGCTGGGAAGCCTCCTATCTGTGGAGGTGGGAGAGGCTCGTCCGCGTCGCCTCTCCCTCCCAGCCCGACCAGGACTAATTTTCGTGGAGGTATGTACAGGACATCCCGCCGCCCAGAGTTGTCGCAGCCATTGTTCATGATAGAAGTGGCGCCTGGCGTGCTGCTGCGGCCATTACGGAGGGGAAAAGAAAGAAGTGTCCCGTCCTTCTCTGGGCCGGGCTTCCGGTGGATGTCGGCCGGACACCCCTGGCTTTGGCCCCATGAACGGGTTCCTTGGGTTATCGGCTGCAGCCGGATCCAGCCGGCCCCAGTCCCTGGCCATTGGTGGCCGGACCGGGGGGACATGTGGCGGGACTACCTGCAACTCCCAAGGGCCACTGTGGCCGGACCGCTGGCCCCTGTCTCTCCTCTGGCTCCCGCCATTGTTACGATTTCCTGGCCGGGTGTTGGCAGCAGGACCCGCCTTATATGGGTTGCTGCCGGCTGGGCGTAGCCGCAACCCTGCCCCACCTTGGAAGTTTCCAGAGTGGGGGGGTGTTCTGCTGACTTTCATTTTCTACAGTTTACCGTTCTTGTTTCTAACGTTTCCTGTTCTTAGGGCATTAATAGGTGTTATTATTAAGTATTGTTATTGTTTCTTGCTTGTTATGTTAAATAAAAGTTCGTGTTCATCAGTGGCCTATTGATTTCTTTTTCCCATTCCTTTCTTTCCAGGTTGTTTCATGCTAAAGTTTCTATTAACAGAGGTTAAGTAACACGGAAACACAGGCAGAGGGATGACGTAGATTCATGACTCACGTACACACAAATTCAGACGGGGAGACAGTACAAGTATGACACACAAAGACCCAAAGACAAATATAAAACAATTATTGGCCATAATTATCTCTTTCTGTCTGTTAATTTAGAGCTAGACTGGGTTCCCGTCTTATCATTGTCCGATCTATGAAAACTCGAACATGTCACTGAAATCAGTCTGGCGAAATCTTTGCCATCGGGCATAATCAAACGTGGTGGTTCTATCTGGCCTGACCATGTCAGTCTGATTCTTCTTTGTCTCGCGCTTTTTCCCTTTCTTCCGGACTGTTATTCCTGTCGGTCCTCTGTTCCTACTCTCGCTCAGTAAAGTCGGGCATTGGGCTTTCCAGTGCCCGACATATTTACAAAAAGCACATTGGTCTTGCCCTAAGTCTGGCCGTCCTGTGCGTAGTGTCGGGGGATTACTTTCGGGTCATTGTGTCCTGGGATTGTCCTGTCGGTATATTCCTTTATCTACTCTGTCCTCGTCTCTTTTCTTTCGTAACATTGCTTCTTTGCGCCACATACCGAGACTGTCGAGCATAATAGGCGTTGTCTTATTATTACGAAGGGCTATTTCTAACGTTTCTATTTTATCAAGATCGAAGGATCCTATCAGTGGCCACTGTTTGTCTTGACTTTCTTTGGTATACCTGTGCCACAATTTATTATAGGCTATGGTAACTAATCCATAGTTTATGAACATGTCTTTATTAGGGGTGCCTTCCAGCGGAGCTAGATGATCCACCTCTAATAAACGGTCCGGGCTGAACCAGCTATCAATCAGTGGGGAGAAGACAGACATGACGGCTCGCAACGAGGGACAAAAAGTCAGCACTGCCTATCTTATCACTGTATGCAAAGACTAGACAGAATATTTCTATTCTACGTTGTTTGCAGGCAGTGAATACCTCATGAACCAATAACAAAACAGTAAAGAACGACCAGTGGGGAGAATAAGTAGATTCGCAAAGGTCTGCGTCCTCTACCCTTTCACTATCTGCAAAGAGGAACCTGTTCTTTCCTGTTTGTAGACAGAGAATCTCCAGAAAACAATCGGCGAACGGTAGTTCGGGGTCAAAAAAACCAGTTAATCAGTGTGGGAGAGGGAATCTCCCGAAAACCGTTAATAAATAATCAATTCAGTGGGGGAGAAAAATAGGCACGACGGCTGCGTTACCTATCCTTCACTGTTTGCAAAAGGGAAAGAGCCTACTGTTTCTCCGTGTGCAGACAGTGAATCTCCAAATAAGTCAACAAAGAGTAATACTAGTATTTTCTGAACAATTAAACAATCATTTTGCAGTTCGTCGTGTCTTCCGAATCCAGCGCCCGATCGTCCTCTTTTCCTCGTATTCCTCGCAGCACTCCTAATGGTTCCCAGTCAGGACCGTAGATCACTCGAGAGAGGTCTGTTCGGAACTAGTGAAGTTCGGATGATCGGCTGCCAGACGAGGGTCTATTGGGCAAGAGCTCTCCCGATCGTTGCAGTCGTTCACTCTGTCGTCAGGACCTCTCCCACTGGATCCACGAGTCGCTGATGGGCCCCATGTTGGGCGCCAATTGTTAAATCTAAGGTCAAGGGACAATCGATATTTGCCCGGCGGTATCGCCTCTTTAACCCACGAATTATTAATCAATGAAGAGGCAGGCGCTGGAGACGGGAAGGCAGGAAACAAGGTTTATTCTCTCCGGAGGAGAACACATCAGTTCAGACAGCAGGTATCGTCATGAGGTGCTCTAACTGCATCTCTGAGGCCTGGCCTCTTATACATAGGTTTATTGCTTTATTACATACAACACATCTGTGGCAATGCTTTGATGTACGGAAGGATATCCTCCGAATCTCCCCCTCAGGCCCGTTCCCATACACATTTACAGTAGAAGTTCTCACCCCGGTCACAACAGGTGATGACTACCGCACAGCTGGACATTCCGCCGATTCATGGAATGTGGGGGTTTGGTCGTATCTCATAGGGTGAGGGCTTTGATCAATTCGGGGGTCCTTTGATGAGGGAAGCTTTCTACTGTACGGGGAGGGGCAATAAACAGTATCGGCAGGGCTAGGTGTCGGCCTGGGAACGAGGAAGACAAACGGGCACAGGAAAAGGGGGTTTTTGCATCAAAGGATCTGGGACCATGAAAGGAATGAAGGGAGGGGTCGCGCCGGGAACAGGATGGGGCTTTGAGGCAGAGCTGCGCTAGAGAGGGGTTTATGACCCAAGGCATGTGAGAGCGGGGGGTTGTCAGCGCGCGGGTTTTGTGAGGGTGAAGGGTTATGCTGGGGGCGTCAGTGGCGTGCAGAGGGTGGTTCTGATCGAGGAACCTAAAGTGGCGGGTGCGCACGACAAAAGTGTGGCATCCGGGGGAAAGGCAAGATGGCGCAGATAATGTTTACCAAAATCGTACTAATTTTCCACAAGAGGAGCAGGTAGCAAAGCAACAGCCAAAGTTGCTGCTTTACGTTGTGCAAGGGGAGAAACATGGGGCCTCATTTATGAGGCTGTGCGTCACTTTTTCGCTGTGCACCAGTGGCGTAAAAAATGCACCCTATTGCGACATATTTACAAAGTGACGCATCTAGGTAGATGCGTCACTTTGTAAACCCCTGCGCCACATTATACATGCGCCAGGTATAATGTATGCAAGGGGGGCGTATTGACTGAAGAAAGGGTCGTAGAAGTGACGCAGTGAAATCTATAAGATTTCACGGCGTCACTTCTAGGACACAATTGCGTCAAAATCTTGCGCCTGCCTCACAGCAGGCGCAAGAGTGACGCAGGCCCTTTCACATGGGGCTTGCCACATGTGAAAGGATGCATTGCTGGAGTTGCGTCACTTTTGTGACACACTCCAGCAATGCGCCACTTTTGCGCTTACAGATACGTCGGAAATACAGATGTATCTGTAACTCCTTGCGACATGATGCGTCATACATTAAATATGACGCATCAGGTATGTCGCAAGGAGTGCGCACTGAGAAGTGACGCATCGCTGCTTTCACGCAGCGATGCATCATTTCTCATAAATGAGGCCCATGGCCCATAGTCATATCTACAAATATATAGCGCTGCTTCTGTTACCCCTGTGCTGGTGCTCAAACAGACTGTCCGGTGCCACACACAGACACCTTGGCATCATAGTGCAACGGTAAGTAAGTATGTAAGTTTATTTCATGCATAGTTAACAAAAACCATTAAACGTACTTAAAATTAAAATATTTCCATGATATTACAATATAGCCATTAAACATCTTAAATAGGAGAAACTGCATAACTTTTGAGCCACAGAAGCGCACACAATAATAATTTAATACAGTCGATTATTTAATAAGAATAGACCAAGGCCTGCTTTTTAATTTAGAAACCCATCCAACAAGTGCTAGTAAAAGTGCAAACGTGCTGTGCAAACATGTTTCCATAAGGTGCTTTTTATGCAACTTTATGGTGAACTGAGTTAAGTGTTGTTCTCCTGATGGGAGAGATTTCAAAAAGATACGGGGATTAATGTTTATAGGATACTACAGTCACTGGCCTGGAAGTAAAGTTCCACTAAAAAGGTAAAATACTGCGAAATCCCAAGTGTATACGTCCTGTGTGCCTGTTATCTCCAATGGAAACCGACTGAGAACACAGGTCCAAGAGCTATGCTGCATTTTCCAGCTCCTTAGCAGCAAGCTTCAACAATCTCACTCTCTTACATACCAGTTGCACTGAAACTCTCCCCAATGAAAAAATAACAGCGGGATGACATGACTTAATTTGCAGAGCTCTTATAGATGGCTTAGAGCTGGACCTACGAGTCTTTGGGGCACATTTACAGGAAAGTGGCGAAGTGTGTCGTTAAGCCAACAAGGCTAACAAAACACTTTGGGGCATATTATCTAGATGTGCCTTATCTAACGCACATCGCACATTTCCATATCGCCGCCTATCGCCGGATTTTTTCGCTGTGTTAGCGCGTAATTATCAATGCGTAACACGTAGGCGAAATTAAATCCGGCAATAGTTGGCGATATGGAACATTAGCGCATGAAAACAAACGTTGTTTTCATGCGCTAATGTGTGCCTTGATAATATGGGGGGTGGATTCAGAGTTATGATCCACACCCCCATGTTATCAATGCCTTAACACCTGGTTAGAGCAGGCGTTGGGAGACCTGCGATAAACAAGTTTATCACAGGTCTTCATCTCCCAACGCCTGCCTTGGTATTAGGGTGTTCCCACCTCCAACCACATTTTACATGTGGTTGGACGTGGGAACGTCCACTTTGCCTGTCATTAGCGATGTTTCTCGCTGACATGCAAAGTGGGCTTGAGGCAGGCGTTAGCATGCCCTTGTTAATAGGGCGCTGGAAGTGTCTCCGCTTTCTCGGCACAATTCGCCGAAAAAGCGGCGATACTACAGCTTGCTAATATGCCCCTTTGTCACTTTAGAAACACTGGGCTGCACCATATTTACTATAATAGGGTACAGCCCTGCGTTTCCCCCTGGGCTGGCACGAATTTAAGTTGCCTAGAGGCAAAGCAGGCACCCTTGCACCATAGTGCAAGGGTGCCTGTGTTCAGGGGAAGATTGTTTATGTGCAGGAAGGTCCCTCTTCCTGCACATAAACAATCTTTAAATGTCATTTTGTATCTTCCATGTGTGCTGCTTAATGCAGCCCACACAGAAGTTACAAAACTGCATTTTTTTTAAATGATTGTGAATGTGCAGGAATGGGGACCTTCCTGCACATAAACAATCATTGGGGTTTTGCTGTTTCTATGTGTGCTACCCAAGGCAGCACACATGGAAACATGCTCTGGTAAATATCGGGCAGCATCAAAATCAATGGATTCGTGGTGGAATACCCACCACTTTCACGCTAAGTGTAGCGTGAAAGGGGACTTATTTACAAGGCAGCGTTAAGCCACATTAAGTGACTTAATAATGCCTTGTAAATAAGGCAAAGCTCCTATCACCATCACAACATCACTAAAAGTGACGTTGTGGTGGCAATGGGGGATTGTAAACATGCCCCATTGTGTTTTAACAAGGCCAGACATACACGCAGTAGATGGAGCAGCGATTTATTGTTTTGGCCACACAGCTAGCTCTCTGAAGTGGTACAGTGGTGCTTCCAAGGGGGCATAAGAACTTTCTATATGAGCACGCTCATACGAATACGATTGTGTTTCTTGGCCTCTGAAAAGTGCACAGATAAATATCGCTGGGATCCCCAAGATGCGTATGATGGTATGACTGCCCTTGCATGGATTTTCTTGCTGTATTAGCCTTATCAAAGAGGAATTATGAAAATATGGCAGATTTATATGTAATGCGATTTAAATGAGATTAGTCCATGGGGTTGTGCCAAATATCTTCTGATCAGAGAGCTGCAATTGAGAACTGTAGTGCTGGCAACATCAAATTCTTTATGTGGGCCTGCCTTTTGATTTTCCATCCAACACTGGTGTGCCAGCAAATTTGCTTTGGCTGCCCTCGTCCTCCAGGAGAATTTCACCAGAACACCCAGCCCGGATCGACTCTGGTGGAGCAGGCCAAACTCAAGTCTGATTTGGGTTTGCAAAACGTACTGCATACTTGCATAGACTTTTTTTAAAGAGGCTCAGCTTCAAGATGATTAAGGTTCCCACGTCTTTCCCTTTAAGCAATTCTGACCCATAAGATATTGAAGGCATTAATTTGGCTCCCACAACCTGAAGGATTTGAAGCTTCGAGTTGTACTGTGTTATGTTTTTTTAAAGTTTTAAATGCTGACAAAATACAGCAGATTATTAGCAATGCTTCGTCTAGATTGTAGATGCAGCTTGTATGTTAAATGGTAGTGCAGGTGGTCGCGGAGATACCTATAGGTCTTGACCAATTCTAAAATGGTACATTTAGCCGGATGTATGACGGTACGACGCGTACCATTACAACGCGTCCCTTTACGACGCAGTTTTAACAACGCAAGTCGTTACAATGACTTGAGTTGGGGGGCGCTGATAGTGAATAGTTTAATTTACTATTCCAACACCAGTCCCCGTGGATAGTAGAGAAGGTGTTGGATTGTAGATTAAACTATCCCCTATCCTAGAGCGCCCTCCAGCGAAAGTCGTTGTAACGACTTTCGTTGTTAAAGCTGCGTCGTAACGCAACCGCGTTGTAGTGGTTGCGTTGTAAAGGATGTTCCCACATTTAGCCCCCAAGGTGAATTAGGGCTGCCTGCTGCTACCTTGACATCTAAAGCAAAGAACCTTCAATTTGCTGTAGTACAAGCTCAGTTGCAGATTTTTTTTTTTTTTTTTTTTTTTTTGAAAACCTTTATTGGTGCATATACAAAATACAGATACAGGCCTACAACCTTCAGGCCGGCCACAAATATTTTGAGCAGGAGCGCATGCAAAATGGCGACGCAATAGCACAACGATAGCAATAATCGAGCAGTCAGGAGGTACACTGTAAATCACGTGATATCGCGCCTCAGGAGCACTGAAGGTTAATTTTAAAGGTTCAGTAGCAACTATTAAAGTCCAACTGTTCCGTTTTAATTGAAAATAGCAACTATAAACTAAGAAAAAGGGGGTCCATGTAGGCGTGACATAACAGTAGCCACAGAATTACACATAGCCAGCAACCCAATGTCGAGTCCCCTCAGGCGGTATGGCGGCCCATGAAATGCACAGCAAGGGTATCAGAGCTAATATCTCAATAAATAACCACCGCCGCCCGCCCACCAGCAACATCGACATGGACCCAAGGTAGAAAAGAAGAGAAAAACTAAAAGAAAGAAGAAAAACAAGGCACCATAGAAACAGAAGAAACCGAAAAACCCAACCCCCAACCCCCCACCCTACAAGCATGCAGAGGCTACGGCCTACCCCCCCCCTGCAGTGTGTCTGTCGCCCAATAAACCCGAAATATAGAATAAGAGAATAAAGAAAAGAAAAGAAGAAGTATCATAACACCGAAGATATAGGGAGCAAGAAAAGAACAACCTAATCTAAAACTCCCATGTAACACCTAACCCCGGAGGAGGGCCACAATCACCGATTCCCGGACTCCACCGCCCGCACTAAACTTCCGCCCCTTACACAAAGTCAAAAAGAAGACAATCATTACAGCCATATGTGAAAAGGGATATCAAAAATAGCGCCCCTAAGTATACCAAAATAGCGTTACAGTCCGGGTCCCCACCAGCCGATCAACACAAATTACAATATCACGAACAGCAAGACTCACCCCCAGCCCACCAAAACATCCACCCCGTGAAAAAGGAGCAAAATCGGACACATCCATTGCAACCTAAAATAGAAAAGGATCATTGCAAATAGCGCGTACAAATGTACCAGGAAAGCAGCTCCATGCAGGTCTACGCCAGCCAAGAGATAAAAGCAGCGCAAAATTATGCAGTTCGGGGGAACCTAAACAAAGTAAGAATGCAGCAGCACGACTCAAGCAATTTGGCACAGTAGGCGCACATAATTACAAGGAACACATCAAAAGAGCAGTCCGAGTAGAGTCTCTGTCAGCCAGTCCATAAAGAGCATTGATGAAGATTCCCTCAGCCCTGGCCAGATCTTGAGCGTTTCTTCAAACATGGCCACCGGGGGAGGTCCAACTCAGACAAAGCCGGAGGACAAAATGGCCACCACCGATGAAAAGAAGGGAGGCAGAGACAAAATGGGCACCACCAGTCACTTGCCGAGCCGTAGGCAGACAGGATAATCACCCCCGAACACAGGAAGAGACATCCAATCCGTCGCCAGAAATCAAATGTTTGCAAAGCTGCAGGTTCAAAGGGGACCGATGTTAACAAAGTCAAAGTTTGAAACACTAACCTCTCCGTAGACAAAGTCTCAGACCCCGACAAAAGGGGAAACATTGTAGCGCCACTGAAGCAGTCGGACGGTCGTTCACAGGCATCACGGCAAATAGGGAAAGTCAAAACCTTCCCGCGCTCATTCCGAATCCCGGCGTCCCCAACAGAGACAGACAAAGGCGAGCCAGAATAGTCCTGAGAAGTGGTCGAACTCCCCCGAGTCGAGAGAGGGATACCGTCGAGCCGCTCACCCAATTCACCGAAGAAGGCACGCCAGTCACGGCGGAGCCCGGCAAGTTCGGCCAGGATGGCCCCGTACGTTGGCATCGATTGCCGACACTCCAGCTCCACAGTAGGGAATGGTTCTCTAGGTGCAGTATCCGGCTCACCAACGGGCAGGGTGGTATAATCGTCACACGAGACAGCCCTCACCATCTCAGGGAAGGCAGCCGCCATTTCTTCTGCCCCGGGACGTGCACACGGAGATGGGGGCGAGCGCGGGTTCAATTAAGCGCACTCCGGGTCACCGCTGCAAGCACAACACATGGCCTGGGAGCGCCGCACGGGGGATGCCATTGCCGGTCCGCATCCAGGCGAAGGCGAGCTTAGGGGCGACCATCAAGATGAAGCGGCTGCGAAGAGTCGCAGTGTCACCCAGGGAAGGCAGCCACAGCGGGTAGACGGCTGCACGACGAGTCGTCCTTATGGAGCGGGGCACTTGGGTGGTCAAGGATCCGTCAGATTCCCCCTTGAACAGCAACAGGAATGAGCGCACCGGCGCACCTCGGGTTCAGCAGGCCGTTGCCGGGCCAGTGACCACCGGCGGAGAGGAAGCAAAGGGGTCCCAGAGCCAGGGCTACGGCGGTCGTCCAGTCAGCACGACGATATCTTTCCCAATACAGCACGCAGGGACCTCGGAAGATCACAGATAGAAGCAGCGCGGTCATAGCATCGCCACACAGCGGTCAAAAGTCAGGATAAAAGTCAGGATGTCGGTGCTGGGTGCACAGGCTCGCGGAGCCGGGAATCAACACGTCCGTTCAGGTCGCCATCTTGGCTCCTCCCCAAGTTGCAGATTGTTGGTTTACCCCAATAATTGATCTATCGAGGGCTGCAGCGCACTTGGGGTTTTACTCAGGAGGCATATTTCAGGCTTCTAATTTGTGCTGAGCCCAACCTGAGTGAATCACCCTGCACTAGGGCCAAGTGGCGGTTGATGTTAGCCATAAATATATTAAATAAACTGAGTGCAAGGATGAACCTGTTTTAAGACCACGTTCATATAGATTTTTTTTGTGGTTCTTCAGCCATCCCCTATCTTAATTTGTGCCAATGTGTTATAGTATAGGTTGATTATAGACTACAGCAGCTTCGCTGGTACACCCCATCCTGCCATTTTCTTCCACAGCAGAACCCTCAGGCCTCTATCAAAGGTGGCTTTCATGTCAATAAAGCAGGAGAGCAGCTTGTTGGATTTGGCGGTTGCTTGTTCAGCCCAAAGAGTAACCATCAGCAATGTTGTCAAAGTGTGAATTCCTACTATGAAGCCAGTCTGAGTTTTTGGGATTATGTTTGAGGGGTAGACCCAGTCCTCTAAATCATTGAATGAATGTGAGGCATAGATCGTGGCTTCTATGTCTGTGAAGATGATTAATCTATAGTTAGACAGATTTGAGCATTCGCCTGATTTATAGATAGGCTGAAAGATACTGCCACACCAGGATTCCAGAATGGTGTCTTACCATGGCATAATTGAACAGAAAAGTTAAGTGTGAGGACCTGAAGCAGACATCCTTTTTAAATAAGTTGTTTGGAAGCCTGTTTGGCCCTGGTGCCCCCTCTGAAAGGACCCTTTTTAATGTTTGGGCTACCTGTTTAGTACTGATCAGTATAGTGCAGAGGTGTGCATGTGTGTGTTGGGGGTTTGCTTGTGTGTGTGTGTGATATCTAACTTAAGTTTTGTACTGGAAGGGGACACTAGAGGGTGGGCTAGCAAGATGTCTGTGCACTAGTGAGGCTCCTGCAGTCCGGGAGGAATAAATAACAATATCTTGCATTCGCCACAAAGAACGAGGGCTGTAAGTGCCCATAAGCTGGAGAGTAGAGTGTGGGGAAGCGCTACATCTCTCCAAAATAGGCAGGAGGGACCAGGTTAGTGCCAACTTAGGCGACTGCGAGTTTGGCCTGGATAAGCAGAGTGCGGTGCTGCGGCAGCCTACTCTGTCTGGAGACTGGCCATGGGTGAGAGGCGAGAACCGGGAAGGGTCAAGGCTGCCTGAGGCACACTGGCAGATGGAGGATGAGACCGTGAGGTTGCAGCAAGAAATTGATCCCTGAAGACACGTGACAGAAGAACAACCAGGGCTCGAAAAATCTAAAAAACTTTAATAATCTACTACACCTAACTGTAATGAACTTGACCGGTGAATTGTGTGATTCTAGGCAGATATTTTGTTTTATAGAGCCGCCCTTTTCTTTATTATCACATAAGAGAGCACCTTCAAATATGTTCACTATTTCTGCTGTACAAAAAAATGTTTTATTTACTAGACTAAATGTTTGTTCCATATACAACAAGAATCCAGCCCATATATAGGGTACACGTGATTCCTGGTTTTCCTCTTAGTTCACTAATAGTATTGACATCTGGGCAGAAGCAGAAATAATTCCCAGTTCATGTTTAAAAACTCACTTTTCATAAATATATTACCAAAGTATGATGTGGTCGTGCATTGCCATTTACAAATAGCATATTTTCCATTGAAATGGCCACAAAACTTTCCCACTAATATGTAGTTTTACTGATAATAGCACATAAACACATTTTGGAAATTGGGTTTCAGCAAAAATATTTAAAAATGCACAACACCAAGTAAAGTGTTCTAATTTGTTTTGATCCTATAAAAAAAAATCACCACCGAATTACAAAAATGGGTCTTCATAACTAGTGAAATATATTTGAAATCTTTGAACAGTTACCTTAACTATTTCAGTGTTGACATCATACTGCCTTTCATTTAACATGCTGTGCATAGTTCAATTGTTCACTTTACAAAATCCTCTAACTTAAGTCCCAGAAAGAAAAATAAATGCAATAAGATAAGCTGACTTTCGATCTCTGTCTCCAAAAGCCAGCAAATGTGACAAGCTACCAATATTTAATGGCATTTTCACTGCTCTTTCACCTTGTGAGCAATAAAGATGCATTTAAATCTTGCAACATTTGCTCTGCTTTCAGAGCCAGAGGTCCAAAATCAGTATGTCTGCCCTGAAGTTAGGTGATTTTCAACTTGCCAGAAAGGGTGAATAGTCCCTAAATATAGCTCCTCCTGAATAAATTTGCTGACAATGCAAGTGGGCTAGTGGATTTTCTAGCCCTGAGGACGCTGCAAGGAGGAGAGTTGGGAGGCTGCTGTGAGCTGCACTGAAGCACGGGACAACCATTGTGCGTATGATGTTGGTGGGGGGGGGGCGGCTTGCACCCTGTACTGTTGCTTTCCATTAGCGGGTAGCTAAGCTTTCCCTCCCACCACCCCATGGCGTTCTGACTTTCAAGACAAACCAGGAACTGATGAAGAGCCCACGCTGTGCAGCTTCTAAGATCGCCGCTTGGGATATGTTGCTGGCCACCATTTTGATGAGGGTGCGTTCTGGAGATGATGAGGCCTACGATCTGTACAGTGAACAACCGGCACACTCCGCCAGAGAGTGGGGGAGTAGTTGAAGAGTGCACAGACACTAGGACACAGTGTGAGACCACAATCATCAGAAGTTAGCACAAGAAAGATTGGCTTCCCCCCTCCTCCCCCTCCCTCAATATTTTGAGAGGCAGGGTTGTAAAACTACTTCCATCCCTCGTTAGAAAGTGCTTGGCTCTGAGAAGGGCTGGAACTGGTGCCTTGTACCCAGCTGGATGCCCTACTTCTGTCTGAAGGGGTACTGAACAGAAAAGGGGGGCTCCATGGAGAGATTGTAGGACCCCCCCATGCAGGCTGTCTGAGCCTAGGGGCTTGTCAATTTCTTAGCCATAGGGGAAGGCAATTTGGGAGTCAGAGTAGTCCCACTTCAGTTGACTATGCTTCCCAAGGCGCTTCCCATTTCGTTTGCTGTGTGCACTTTTCCTGCACTGTACCATAACAGTTTATTTGCCGTAAGCGCTGAAGTTGAAGTCGGACTGATTTCCGTCACTTGGGGTAGAAGGGTTGTCTCCAGCCTCTGAGTCTGTACCATCCGATACTGAAAAGAAGTGGTCGCCGGACGGATCAGGAGGCAGGGCGCCCTGAGGCAATGAGGCAGGACCATTACCTTGATGAGTGAATAAGCTGCTGCTGATTTGCTGTTCAGACCCTGGGCAGGGTATGTCATATCAGGTATTTGAACCCGATGTTTGGGGGACTTCAGCCCTAGTAGCCAAAGGAGGAACTACAGGGAAAATATGTTCAGGGTTTCATTTCAAGCCTTCACTGTGCTCCCTGAAGGTGAGCCCCCAGGCTGTGCTGGCTCTTCATTTTTTTTGTACAATTGGCAATTGGGTGTCAGGCAGTCCTTGCGCATTCCTTGTGGAGTTGGGATTATCCTCTCCTCTTTCATGAATTTTAAAGATCTTTTCCCTAGTTGAGGCCGTAGAGCTCACACCGAGGATAAGTTAGTGATTGAAGGCTGGGAACCACCTCTCTCTTTAAGGGCACCCCCTTGATTTCCCCGTCGCTCTCTTAATATTCCCATTGTCCTTTTTACCTTTAGGCGCGATGTCCATATCAGGGGTCGGCCCCCGTGCTTGAGGAACCGGTGCTGTTGTTGGCTGTCTTTGATTTCGACGACACCCAACTGGTGTTAGCAGTCCACAATGATGATGAAGCAGTCGCGGCAAGGTTCCAGGAGGGAATGTTAGCCATCAGTTCATGGATGACGAGGAATTGCTTAAAACTAAACTCCAATAAGACAGAGGTAAAGACCTTCGGATCCCTCACCCCACACTGGTCCCATATTTGGTGGACCAACGATTTAGGTCCCCCACCAGAACCCGTCACAAAAGTCAGAAACCTGGGGATCCTGTTTGATGATAAACTCTCATTTATTCATCACGCCAATGCGGTCGTATCCTTCTCCTTCAATACACTAAAAAAAATAAAGAAAATACTGCCTTTCCTTCCACCCTCCGCAGGCAAAACACTGATGTCCACATTATTACTTTCAAAAATAGACTACTGCAACGCTCTCCTGCTCAATGCTCAACAGAAAGTCCTCAATAAGCTACAGTTGGTCAAAAAATTCTGCTGCCAGAATCTTAGCAGGCACCCCTAGGTTCCAACCCATTTCACCCATCATCCGCCAACTTCATTGGTTGCCCATCAGAAGCCGGACCAAATTCAAAGCATTTTGCATCGCATACAAGGCAATTAACTATACTGGACCACAGTTCCTAAAACAATCACTAAGCTTGTGTGCCCCCAACAGAACCACTACGCTCCTCCACAGCACACTTACTTCCGGTCCCACGCACCAAGAAAGCCTCCTGGGGAGACCGACGTTTCCTAGTCACCACGGCAAGACTCTGGAACACCCTTCCCCTCCCCATTAAAACTAGCCCTACACTCATGATCTTCAGGAAACAATTAAAGACCTGGCTCTTCAGCCATTAATCTCCACTCTCACCATTCATCCCGAGAATTACTCCTGATGCACCGAGACACGCCAGGGTATTTGCGCGCTATATAAGTTGCCTAAACATAAACATAAACATTTCTTGCCTCTGCCTCTGCGGGATGCCATCATCCGTGACAAGGAGCTTCGGGCTCTCCTGAAAGTTCGTAGAGCCTCGTCAGGAACCGTAAAACAGGTGAGAAGTGTTACGGCTCCAAGTTGAGAAAAATCCAAGATTGCTCCCGCATCTGTTTCACTCAGCCACAGTTTGGTAAAAGTGCTTGTTCTTCTGCTGTGATGTATGTGGCAGCAGCCTTCCCGCAGTGAGATCAGGGGCTTGTGAGCCGGCGTGTCAGGGCCAGGTAGCATAGCCGATAGCCGATAGCAGAGTTTGAGTGTGGCGTTAGCGGCGGTCTGACCGAGTATCACGCAGGCGCCTTCTTGCTCGCACAGCTGAATTGTTTAATTAAACAAACTGTTCCTGTTTTGCCAAACGCCTCTTGTCTCTTGAGTTTTCAAGGTATTTCATGTTCAAGAAACACGCATCTATTTTGCATTTGTGAATAAAGAGAATTTGCTTTTCTCACAGTCACCTCCATTGCATGCAAAAACATTGCTACACAATATATTTTCCATCTGCAGAAGTTAAAAAAGGTTTAGCTTTTGCTTGCCCCCTTTTCCGTTTCTATTGATATTTATTTGATTCGTATAATCATTGGAAGCTTGTTAGCTACAGAACATTTAAGCTGTATCTGCAGAATTCAGATGATTAAATGCATGGAGTGAGGCCAATGGAGGTTAGAGATCCCCACCTTTAGCAATTTCTGCTTCCAACATCTGTATTTGCAAAAGAGCAAAGCTAAGTACAAAAAATAGCTGACCCTGGTTAGATAATGCTCTAAAGAGCGCTGTTGTTTCCTCTTGGAGGGGAATTGATAACACCATTAGCACTAATGTCTGTTCATCACTTCGTTGTTTCTTTTCTTCTTTTTAATGGGGTAAATTGAACTTGCAGTACAGGATCGCTGGAAGATCATTTTACTTATAGCATCATAATTTCAAACTAATAGCCAATTACAGCTCAAAGATCCTAGGGAATGGCAACTTTTACTTGTGTAGATATATGCACTTTTAAAAGGTTCTATTCAGGAAATCCTTCCATTATGACAGGGGCGTATTATGGGTGTCCCTTACCACTTACAACACAATGGTCCCCCTAACTGCTTTTTTTGGTAGTAGAATACAGCAATAGTCATAATTTAGTGAGCTCCTCAGTCCTCTGGGCCTCCGTGCCACTGCACTTGCTGCACCGTGGTGGCTACACCCTTGCATTACACAAAATAAACTATTTACTTTGAACAGCAAAGCACTATGGCCAAATGTACTATTGTCTATTTTACCAAATTGTAAATAAATGTTTTTAAGAAATCACATTTTGCTATTCAATAAATAAAATGTGCTAACACATACATGTTCCTAGTAGGGATTTTTTTAGGAGTTGCTCCTAAAATACCTGAGTCTTTAAAAGTAATTTCTACACGGAGGCAAATTGCGAGTGGCGCCTAGACACAAAGTGATGACATCTAAATGAGGAAATACATTGTTGCCCTACCATTCTGAAGCATAGGAGCTTGCTTGCAGGCAAGGACCGATTTGCAATTCCTGCTACTTAAAAAAATATGGCGATTCAGGAAGGGCATGAAAAATACTCATCAAGAAAGAGGAAATACAAGTTCTCAGATGATGAGTTAGAGATGACATAGCTATACTGGTGGAAGATTGTGCAGCTAACACAGACGAACTGTTTGGCAAATCCTGCCTAATTATGCCTGAAGCCACAAAGAAGCACTTTGGTGTTGTATCCAAGAAAGGATCAATGCTGTGACCATAAGAACTCACAGTATTCCTTAACTTGGTAAGTGAGGGGATGTCTTTCGCTCATGCAAGAAGGAGAAGGTTGCTTGTAGGAGAAAAAACCTGCTGCCAAATTAAGAGGACCTTCTACTCAGCCACCATCAACTTCAATTGTAAAGACCATCGAAAGCACACTCAATACAGAGGCTATATCTGGCCTCACTAATATTGATACCTCTCAAATGCCTCAGTGTACACAAGTTAGTGTTTTTTTGGTTTTTTTTTAAATTAGCACAGTACAAATGCAGGAGCTTGCTTTTTTATTTGAACTCTGATTCAATTATGTAAAAATAGATAATATCTGTTTGGGTATGATGTAACATTTCACTCCATTTTATTTTGCTATGTTCAATAAATTGCATTATGGGATTTGTAGTCCAAGTACAGTCTTATTAGTTTTAGCGCTTCAAGAACCCTTGTTTAAATATATGTTACAGTGTAATGACACAACAAAAAAACAATAATGTAAAACACTTATACCATGAATCTGGACAGATAAGATAAATAGTGCATCATAGGCTGTAGATGATTTTATGTGCAGTTCAAAATTACATTCATAATAATTACATTTACATGACATGTTATATATAGACAAGAACATTGCAGAATAACATCATGGGTACAATGTGGAAGATGTGACCGATGTGGAGTCTAACAACAGTAATATGGTTGAAGCAATGGAGATCATACCAATAGCAATATTCTCTGAAACAACTTTGCTTACAAGAAGAGACACACCTAGATCTAATGACATGAAGTAGATCAAACACTTGTATACAGAGTCGAGTGAGTCAAAGATTCTTACCACTCTGACCACAGTTTGCAATCAGACCTGCTGATTCAGATGCCACGTCATCTTGATCAGAATTTTTGAAAAACGAAAAAGCAGTGTTAGACATCAAAACAAAGCAATCTGAGAAATGAACATGCTTGCAAGAAACATGGACGCAGGCATGTCTGCTATGATTAATAGTATTCACAATTTTAAATGAGACAATGAAGGCACTAAGAGATTCTAATGTTAAGGAGTCAACAACAAAACAGAAGACATTGTCACTTCATATTTATAATGCAACATTTTGGAACATGTTTAAGAAAATTGGCAACTGCAGCAGCAGTACTCAGTCGTTGCACCATACATATCCACCAAGAAATGTCTCACAGTTGCAAAGATGTTGTAAGAGTTTAGGGAAGATTGCATCAGGTCCTACATTTCTACAAAGAACTCAAACATGTTCTCGTAATACTACTGCCTTTGCTATAGAGAGGAGACTTCTAGCCACAGTAGTCCGTCTATATTTTAATTCTATAAAATGTAAGCTTACACATGGTCTGACTGATTATTTAGAAGAGGATATGTTGGCAAGTGACTTGGGGCCAGATGTATCAAGATACCCTTTTGCGATTCTCAAATAGCGATTTTTTGAGAATCGCTATTTGAGAATTGCAAAATGGTATGTATGTAGAAATTCGCTATTTTTTAGCGATTTCTTAAAATTCCTTAATTGCGATTAGCAAATTGCTAATCTCAATTAAGGAATCATTTCCTATTCACTTCTGTGGGCCAGGAGGCCCATGGGAATGAATGTGAAATTATTCCCAAATTATTCCCAATTGCGATTTGCATTTTGCTAATCGCAAATTGAGAATAATTTCAAGGGTGCAAGGGTGTCTTAAGGACACCCTGCTGCACCCCTGAAATTGACATGTGTGCGCATATGGCGCACATACATGCCCTAAGGGCATGTATGAGCGTCACATGGCACCTTTACAAATTGCAAAAAGTGCATTTGTAAAAGAATTCGCAAATTACACCAACTACAAGTTGGTGGTAATTTGCGATTTCTTAGCCTAAATTTGCAAAACTTAAATGCTTCATACATAGCATTTAAGGAATCGCAATTTGCGATTCCTTAAATGCTTACCCAATATTAAGGAATCGCTAAATTTGCGATTTCCTAGTATTGCGATGCTTTTTTCTTGATACATTCCATTTTCTATCTTTTTTGTCGCAAACGCTGCTTTTTAGCGATTCGCAGCGTTTGCGACAAAAAAATAGTTTGCCCCTTAGAGGCCCACTCCCAGCAAACACAGAAATATGCATTTAACGTCTGTTTTGTAAAATCCAAAAGATATTTATTGTGTTACATTATTGTACCTTGAAAGATGTAACAAAAACAATGTTCGCTTATTTCTTGTGAAGAAAAATGGGAATAACAATTACTTTCCTGCATAATGACTAACTATCGCTGTATACATTGCATGGTTTACTTGAACTACACTTACCTTACAAATAACTGTTGGTAATGTAGCTGTGTCTTTCATTTACATCTACTAGGACTACTATTAAATTGAGAAAAATCCTAATTTTAAGACTTACGGTATTCACAGAATGCATTTAGGAGTCCTAAAGTTAGGAGTCCTAACTTTACTACTACTAAATTGAGAAAAATCCTAATTTCAAGACTTTCGGTATTCACAGAAGGCATTTAGGAGTCCTAAAGTTAGGAGTTCTAACTTTACTACTACTAAATTGAGAAAAATCCTAATTTTAAGACTTACGGTAATCACAGAATGCATTTAGGAGTCCTAAAGTTAGGAGTCCTAACTTCTGTGAATACCGAAATGAGTAAGTGTCTTCTGTGAATACCAAAATGAGTAAGTGCCTTCTGTGAATACGAAAATGGTAGTAAGTTTAGGATTTTGTCTTAAGTTAGTTCTGTGAATCGGGCCCACTGTGAGTTGTAAGGTTATGTTTGCATTGCTATTATTGCAACTGTAGACGAAAACCATTTTGATACATTCCAAACTTACCTTTTACCAGTCATTAACCTATTTGCAACCAACTACCGGATCGCAATCTGTTCGTACATCTGTCCCTAAACTCATTTTAAAAATATCCAAATGACTGCTGCCTAAGCAAGTAATATACCATCAACTATTCAATCATATTTCATTCAATAATTTTTATGTTAGTGCTGCTGTGCAGTGGAAGCACTGAGGTGAAGCCATTGGAGTTAACATAGAAATGGGCTGAATGGATGTCGCGCGGCATACCACACATCCCGTTGCTATGTGATCAGAAAAGTGTGCCCATCCACTGATATATCAAGGAGTACTAGTGCAGCGCTGCCTACATTACCTCACCAAGCCTAGGGAGATACAGTGGCGGAGGGAAGCAAATTCATCCACCCGAGGCACCACTGTGCTGACACCTTCACCTAATCCCCTGATAGCCCTATCCCACTGTGCATTCTTGTTGTGTCCCTAGTTCTCCTGGGCCCATCATGAGCTCAGGCCTTACACTGAGGTGCCCATGTACATGCTTTGGCTATCTTGATACACACCTTCCAAGGTTGCTTGCAGCACTCTCTGATCAGGTGCTGCGGAGTGTTGGAGGGAACAGAAGAAACAGGCATGTACAGCAGCAACATAAGGAGTATTTCCATAGGGTAGGAAGTATGCACCCTTCTCACTACCCTTTCCACCACAACCAGTGAACCTTCTTGCCTAACATTCACTCGGGCTCTCTAAGGCACTGCCCCACCCCTATTTACTTGGAGACTTGGAGGTGCTGATGAGGAGCTGTAAAGCCTGGGAGAGGAGGTAAGAGCCATCCCACACCAGATAAGGAAGCATACGTCATTCAAACTGATAAGCTGAAAAAAATGATTCTACACTGTGTGTGAGCACAAGTGAGTATGTGCATGTATGCTTGTGTGTGCGATTGCACTTCTGTTTGTGTGTTCATGTCTGTGGCATGCGTATTTATTTGTACGCACGTATGTGGGTGTATATCTGTCAGCATTTTTATGTGTGCATATATGTATTTAATGTGCACAAGTGCATGTATCAGAGTGCATGACTGTATGTTTGTGTTTGTGTATGCGTAAATATTTGTGAGTGTTGGTGAGGAATGAGTGTGTTGCCGATTGCCATGCATGCAAATTGGTTGACCTGAGAAAATGATGGTTATGCCTGGAAGTTGGGACTGGTGGGATAGTGGTATTACCTGCCAACACGCAGGCACTGGTTCAATGGTAGAAATCCGTGCTAAAATGCAGACCATGGCTCGCTGGTGGCAATCCCTAGCAATATGCTGGCCATGGCCAATACTGGTAGTTTCAATTGGTAGTTCTGCCCTGGTGCAATGGTGGTAATCTCTCTCAACATACTGGTCCGGGAACACTGGGGTAATTGCTGGCAACATGTCAGCTTTGCACATTCCTGGTAGACTGCTTGCCTTAGTTCAATTAAAGTAATTCCTGGCAAAATGATGCCCCTGTCACAGCGGTGGTAATCCTTGCTTACTGTTCAACAGTGGTGGTGTTTCCTTGTAAAATATTGGCCCTGGTAGAAACCCCTGGCATCCTGCAGGCACAGGCACCACGGTAGTAATGGCTTCCAACATGCTTAACCTGTCAGAATGGTAGTACTTCCTGGTAAAATGCCATGCCACCTCTAGCACACTAGTGGTAATCACTTGAATCACATTGACCCGGGCACAAAGGTGGTAGTCCCTGGCATAGTAGAGCACATTGTAACAGGTATGGCATGATAGTGCGTAGGCCAAATGTAAATCATTTGAATAGATTAAAGTTCATGCAGGCTCAGAAAAGCGGCGAGAAACCAGAGCAAGTGAACACAAGTTCTACAGTATGTTAGTGTATTGCTTAGCCAACCTCTCCAAAGCCCAAAGCAAATGCCTCTGCAGTTTGGGTTTTAGGCACAGCGCTGACGAGCCACAACCTACTTCATTTTAACTGCTTGTTCTTTATCTTCTCTGACATACCATCACATCCAGCCCTGAAGTTACTGTGAAAATAATTTGTTTACAAACACAGTCTTAAAAATGAATCCCATTCAAAGTAATTGACTTATACCGAACTAATTGAGTTGGAAAAGAAATCACTCATTTGATTCTATTTTGAATACTGTTTTATATTGTGTGTGGAAACCAAAAATGGCTATATATAACAGTATTTTTTGGGGGAGAACCCTTTACTGTTTAAAAGAGTTAAGAAGTCATATAATAATAATACAACATGAAAATATAATATTGTTAGTTTTTTTGTGAAGACTAAACAACTATTGAGAATATGAAGCAACACAGCCACACTAAATCAAATGCATAGAACAAATACAGTGGACAAATGATAGAAACCATGTTTGAATATGTTCTGAAAGAAAACAGGAGTACATTAGTATAATGTACTGCAGAGAAGACACATTGCTGAAATAAATAAATAAAGATTTTAAGATGCATTGTTTTCTTTTGTCCTTTCTATTTTACATTGCTAAACTAGTTAGTATATATGTTCAGTAAAAGTATGATTATTTGTTAGAACCATTCAATGATAAAAAATATTTTTTTTGTAGTATTGTATATCAAGCTGCCCATTTGTTATTTACCACCAATAACATGATTTTTGTGGCTCACAAGCATTTTTTATTAAGGTATTAGGTTCCCGATGTACAAAGCGATTTTAAAGTGTCAAAATCCAAATTTGTGCCTTTGTGACCACAAAATGTTTTTTAGAAAATGAACAATATCCCAGATTCCTTAACTTTTGTATCATTATTTTACGACCAAAATTCTCCCTCAAAACAATGATATCTTTCAAGCTAATCCAAATTAGTGGTAATCGTTTCCATTCGGGAGGGGGTCCCTTGGTGAATGTATGCTGACTCGCATATTTTAGGAGCAGGCAATGTCTTTCTTAAACACACCCTTTTTTTGTTTTTTTAACATTTACAAAATACAATATTGCTTTATTTAAAATTAATCACAGGCATGGAGGTCTGCTGACCCCAGCAGGCCACCATGACTGTGAGTCTCCCCAATCGTAGTGGGTCTCAATTTGCAGAATACCTCATGCATATTTATTAGCTAAGTTGAATTGAGACTCACTAGGAATTGGAATTTTGTGAACCAACCTCTTTATACAGAGATTGGTTCACAAAATACCAATGCATTCAGTAGAAGTTGGTGTGTAAATTTTACCCACTTCTACTAGATCCATTTTTAATAGATTCATTATAAGAAATCGCAAATTGCAAATCATTATTTGGTGCAATTTACAATTTCATATTAGGAATCTTTGTACATTAGGCCCTGAATACTACGCATGGGGCTAAAGGCCAGATGTAAGAAGGACTTTTTTTCCCATTGCAAACACTCAGTTTCAGATTTCGAACCCAAAACCTGCTTTTAGCAAGGTGCTAAAGTCATTTAAAGAGACCTTTTTGCCAACTGCTAAAATCGGTTTAGAAATGGATAAAAAGTCGTGATGTGGAAGTGGCATGAAGTGAGTCTCCTTTCAAAATATTGACCCCTATCCACATGTATCAATGGTTTCGGACCAAAATAGCAGTTATGAAAAGTTACTTAGCCCAAATTGGGGTGGTAACCCATTCACAAAAGTGAAGGTGTCTCTTGGGGACACCCTCCCCTTTGTGAATGAAAAAACATGTTTGTTTGAGAGTAGGCAGTGGTCCACATGACCACTGCCAGCTCTTACCCAAACAAAAAAAGTAATTGTTTCTGTTTAAACACAGTCCTGATTCCTTTGAAGAAAAAGGGCTACATTTGAAAAAGTTTACTTCATTTAAAGGTAATCATAGGCATGGTGGTCTGCAGGCCTTTGCAGGTCCCCATCACTACGATGGTCTCCAATCATAGTGAATCACAATTTGTGACCTATCTCATGAATAAATATGAGGTTGTTCAGGTTGTTACACAATATGATTCAATTGATGATATTTTGAAGAACAGACCTATTAGGACACACAGGCCGGTTCTTAAAAATCTTTACTTGATCCCAAAAATACCTGTCACAATTTGCAAGCAGTATTTTTGACCAGATATTACTACATCTGGACCCACATCATTCTTTTAGTGAATGAAGGGAAGTGTACACTCATATGGAAAGGCTTACTTAGGTCATATTTTGGTTTGGTCCACATAGAGGAGAAATAACCCAACGAACTGGAATTAAACGAATACTTTTTTTGATAAGCAGATTTTATTAACTTTTAGAAGAAGGTAACCAGTGCAAAAGGAAAATTAATACAAAAAAATAAGGAAGGTTCTTCAAGTTAACATTACAGCCTCCCACCACCCTTCACCCTCCCCCTTTAAAAAAGAGAAAGTTCAATAGACTTGCTGTACGAAAGATCATGATGTCGAAGACAAGCCATAGTGGTTCCACCATTTACACCAAATTTGAGAGAATTTAGTGGGGCAACCCCTGGCAGTGTAAATAGTTTCTTCTAGTTGAGCACACTGGTCCATGCCAATGCACCATTGCTTCAGGGTCGGTGGAGATGGTTGTTTCCAGTGCGCGCAATGTCTCTCTTCGCAACCAACGTTTCCCAGTCCAAGTACCATCAGACCACTCCAGCCCATCTAGTATTCCCAACAATGCTAGTTTGGGTGATAAATCCAGGGGAAAGCCCAAGATTGCTAAAAGGGTGAAGCTCACATGCAACAATTTCTAGACAATCCCGGAACATAGCCATCCAATGTTCAAGAAGTCGGTCTCTTGGGAATGGCATTGATTGCAGCCGGCATCAGTAAGAAGATGCACATGACCCGGTCTCAGGTGGTTCATATAAGTGTGACGGAGATGATGGAATTGAATTTGCCTGAGTTGAGAAGATATTGCCATTTCTCTGGGAGCCATAAAGGCCTAACCCCATTCCTCCTAGTCCAGTTCACTGAACCAGCCTTTCCTCTCTGATGCAATCAGTTCAACAACGTGGGTGCGTTACCCACCAAGGCACGATATAGTTGGGCAATCAGACCCTTACCCAGTCTCCTGCGTGGCAAGGGACCTGAAGGGGGTTGAAGCTTGGAAATCATGTAGCTTTGCATTTTAAGGGGCAAGCCATATTTGGAGGTAGCGGTGGAACTGGGGGGTGGAAAGGGAGATCTGCGATTGAAGGTCAGTAAAAGTAAATATTTGTGACACATGCCAAATATCAGCTAGTGTAGCAATACAGATCTGACACACATCATCCCCCTGGTGGGTTTGCAATCAAGGATGTTAAAGTCCAAAGATGCAGGGGATCGAGCATGGCCTGCCCTACATCTCCTCGATTTGCGGCATTGATGAGAACTGGAAGGATTCACAGCAGGTTGACAAGGTTGTAAGGTGATCCATATAGCGCCTCCTGAAGAAAAGTGACTACAGAGAGATCTTTGTTCCATGCCCCGTTTCCATGCCGCCTCCTGTCAAAAAAAGTATTATCAGTGACATGTACCTCCCACAGTCTGGAGGGAAAAGCAGGATGCAGGGGATGGGTATGGCTCTATGATTTTGTTTTACCACTGCATAGAAGAATTGGGTCACCCTAGTATAATCGGGGAATATCAGCTGATGTGGATTGATAGGTGAGGTTCCTCTAGGTGCGTGCCTCACGCAGAACTGTGTCACCTTCATGGTAATTGAGTATCTGTATGATCAATGGCTGAAGAGGAACCCCGGGGGGTTTCTGTGTCAACAAACAATGGGTTTGCTCCACAACTAACCTTGGGGAGAAGGTGCCCTCGAGCAGCCAGGATTTGAGCCAATTCTCAACTAAGTACGTCACTCTGGGAGTCTCGACGCCCTCAAGGCAGCCCACCAAAGAGGTTATTTTGACAGGATCTGCTTTTCCCATCTTCTGCACTGGCTTTAAGGGTGGGCATGTGGTTTGCAGGGTGGATACTTTGGTTTTCATGTCTGAAGAGTCTTCGTCGAGGGTAGAGACGCATCCCACAGCCACATCATGCGGCTCGCTACTTTCCCAATGTCTTCTCATAGGAGTGTCCCATCCATCTCCACTTGCCCTATTTTACACTCAAGCATTTCTTTGGAGGCCTGAATGGCTTGAAGAATATAATGCACATCCGGTGAAACTATGCTGATTGGTGAGGAATGACTTCCACACAAGAGTTTCTGAAGATCAGGAGCCAAAGTGGAACACCTGTCTATTTTGGGGGGATAAGTCAGGACAGGAGGCTTGTCCTTCCCCATTGGTACACCACACAGGTAGCAGAGAGTCCTGAATGAATTGAAGGCCACAGCAAGCAGGAACATTGGACACACAGACAGATGGCCAAGGGGCCAAAATTGGAGCACACCCAGCCTGCTTGCCCCACCACTGGGGCAGCATGAGCAGCTTGGAAGAGCAAACACAGACAGTTAGTAGAGCATTTCAGTAGATGAGGCCTGGGAGAAGCCAAAGTGCCTGGTGTGGCAAAGTAGGACTGTGTGGTTACAGTATTCCTGTGCGATGGGGCACTATACTAACCAATAAGTTGTAAGGTATGACATAATAGCCATCTTGGTGCTTGTGTCTAAACATTGAGTCATGTGCACATAGTGTTATTATCTTATTTTATTTGTGATTCCCTCACTGATTGTGCATTGGAAGTTGCAGAAATTCTACTGTGTCATCTCACACTGCATGAGCGAATAGAGCAAAATGTCTTGCAATATCGAAAACATCAACTGACAAATCATGTGCACCACTATTTTGGATAATATAATAACAAAGGATAAATCTTATGCAAGTGTGAGAGATGTGCATGTGCAATGGTGTGGCAAGTCTAAATTAGTTTTCAATGTTCTACTAAAATACAGGTTGTTGAACAAATCATGTGATACGAAGCATATGTGTAATTCATGGCAGCATACCTGTAGGCTGATCAAAGTATCAGGAGCACAAATGGAAACATAACATCTAAATTCCATGTATGTCATGCACTGAATGCGTAGTATCAAATCTTGTGTAAATTTCAACTCCAGGTACATATGTGATATCAAAAGTTCAAAATGCACCTGAATTTCAGGCATTCCATCATTCTAGGTCCAAATATGCACATAGATACTAAGTAACACTGACATGCCTCATCATTGTGATAGATGAATACTTTAGTGTCTCAAGTTGTCAACATTTTCTGCATCTCAGTACTTCAGTCTAAAACTGACATAGTCATTAAATAGGATGTAAAAGATGGTATGAAGGAGGAAATAACCTAGGTGAAATGTAAACATTGTATGGTATCACAGTGTACTTCTAATCAAAATCTCAACCGGCTCATGCAACAGAAAGGGTTTAAGAATCAAGGCATATAAGTACTTAATCACCTACATGGAAAATCACATACATACTTGTGAATACTGAGAGGGTTGTGTACAGGTGTGTAGTACAAAGCCACTTATATCAACATCTTGTTGTCCCATGCGAAAAATGGCTACATTGCCAGACCTATATATTGATCTAAGTTCAGGAAGACAACTTGCCATACAAAAAAAGTAGCTGACGTATGAAAAAAGCCAATTAAACTATCCATTTAACATGCTGAAAAGTGGTAACATTTACTGAGCAAATATCCATGCTAAACCATGAAAGTAATCTTAGGCTGTGCAACTGTTAAGCAGGAAAGCAAGTACATCATATGCGAAAAAAGAACAGGTGTATGTGGTAGTGTCAACATGTTGGCACTGTCACTACCTATACAGTGCAAAAAGTATGCAAGTTAATCTGATCCTAAGTTTGATACTTCGCATACAAATTGTGTGCAATTCTCATATAACTGACACAAATATTTTAAATTAATTATCATAGTAATCTACTGGCTAAACATGAAAGTTAGCTTGTTGATGTGTTGTCTGTCTTTTACACCATGTACAATATGTGCAGTGACACGTATATGTTGAATATACATGGGTAAAGCAATGGTCAACAGTACCTAAGACATATCTGTCAAAAGTCAAAGAAATGTGTATGGGTTTGCTATCATACATAAAACCCATAGTTAGTTATGTCTATGTTACAATGTACCAAATCATTGAGAGTTGGTATTTTCCACTTTTCAGCTGACCAGGGATATGGTTTATAGCAGAGCGGATGTTTGGGGTCCTAAAGTCCCATTTCGGTTGCTTGGACAAATCAGGCATAAGACTCCTGTACGCATCGCCTATGGTCTGCAAGATAATATTAGTGCAGAGGTCTTCAATCTGTGGGGCATGACCCCCAGGGGGGCTGTGGAGTCCTGGGAACGGGATCACATATTCCCCAGCCTCATTTGTCCTTGCAATCCACAATGTTTGCTTTTCTTTTAGAAAAAGTCAGCAGCCCTGGGAGGGCAAATTGCGATCCTTATGAGCTGCTTGCCTGAATGAAATACAAATCACTACAAGCATTGTGATGGCAAAGATTTGGTATTTTGAGTGGAAGTGCAAAGAGGTAACAACTGGGCTGAGAAGTGCTTGATTTTCATTTTAACTGCATTTACACATCCCTTGGTACCCCTAAAGAGGTGTTGAAGGGACAGTTATGTGAAAAACTAATTGTATTAAACACACTCTGGTATTACTAAAATCTACATTTTGGAGGCACCATTTTATCGTAAACACTATTTGCACATTTTGCAGCATTCTATCTTACACTGTGTGTAATGCAAGCATAAAATAAGACTTACATATTCACAGTGCTTTCTGTCACAAGCTGTGACCTCGTAGCACTAAACACACATCACTATTCTCCACTGCACCAATCAAGATTTAATTCTGTGGCTCTCTGGTTACACACAGAACTCTGCAGTGCATAACCTGATAGAGGTTTCATAATGTTCTACAGTGCATTTCCCACTTTGCAACAACTTTTTAAATATATTTTTCATTTACACGGCCCAATATTTTATATGTAGATACCTGATAGTGAAAGACCTAAAAAAGTACAGAATATTTAGGGGCATATTTATGAGAGGCTTGCATTGCCAGAGCATCACTTTTTTTGATGCAGCAGTGGCGCAAGCATCTCAACCATACCTATGAAGTGGTGCAAAGTCACCCTGCATGTCTTTGCATGGCCTCACAGATATGGAGTAAGACATAGCATCGCAAGTCACTGTGTTTCCTCACTCTGCGTCAATGAGGTGTTCCATGGGCTTTGAATGGGGCTCCCATGCAACACCCATGAATTTTGATGCTGACCCAAGATCACGTAAACTGGGGGCAGTTCCAAAAACAGACATCTCCCCAGTGGAGGCTTAACAAGGATTTTTTTTTAAATTTCTCTTTGTTTTTCCTCTTTCCATGTGTGCTGCATTCTGCAGCACACATAGAAAGAGGAAAACGCCTCTCTGGAATGTTTCTGTGAATGAAGGTGCCCCTTCATGTACACAAACAATCCTGCCTATGTTGGTGCAAGGCATCAATTTGTGTGTGAACGCAAGGGAAAAGGACAGGAATTTTATAAATACAGTGCATTCCTGCCCTTTCACACTGGCATAGAGTAGACTTGCAGCGCTGCCCTACGCCAATTGATCATAAATGCAGCCATTTGTTTTTAGCTACACATTTGATTACACCCCCACACTCACTGACCTTTGGTTTGCTAAACACTGTTTAATTTTATTTCCCCACCATAAAAATGATTTGCTGTGGGAATTGGAGGCGTTTATGGTTTTTGATGATGAGGAATCCCAGGTTCTGGAACTTTTTGGCAGTAGGGGGTTTTCATGCCCAAAAAAGTGTGTGTAGTAATCTACCTTCTATGTCTACTATCTTGCATGCTCCCACTATGTCATTTCCATTCCCATAGTGATAGAATGTTGACGTTTGAATATTCACCTGCTCCTCTGTGTTGGCAGTTTCCTGGGAGCTGCTGAGACTGATGGTCATTAAAATACATCTGTCTTAACACAATTGTGAGTGTGTACATCACTTCAAATTGGCAACGAGGACTGACCATTAGTCTACTTCCCCACGTGTGCTTATGCTTCTTTGGTGCCATGGCACATATTTTGGTGAAGTTTGATTGAGAATTCAAAAAATATTGTTGGCACATAACGCTGATGGGATCGTGGATCTCAGCGTTTATCTGAAGCATTTGGAAACTCAGTCAAGGCTTGGAGATATGTTACTGACTTATTTCTATTGGAAGAAAGGAAATTAAACTCGGAAGAAATATATCTGGAGGAGCGTTCAAAGAGCGTCTTAAAGCATCAGGATTGTATCTGGAGGAGTGTTCTTCTGAGCCTCTACAAGAGTCACAGTTTCGTGAGTTATTTCTGGGATGAATGTGTTTTCATCTAAAACAACTGTTAAAGTGACTCACCAGATCGTCGTTACGAGCGCTTGTTGATCACTGTATGAAGTTCTCTGTTCTCCAGCTGCAGCGTGAATGATGACGCAATAGAATGTTGTACAGTCTTGGTGATTGCGCGTGTTGTCACTGCAGAATCTGATCACGCATTCAGAAACAATATTGCTCCGGCTTTGAGTCTACGTCTTCAGCGTCATTCCTCATCACGTCGGAGTGAAGGTTGTTTTCTCTTTCTACAGCTGTATCTACGTCTTCAGCGTCTTTCCTCTTCATGTCGGCGTGTAGGTCGTTTGCGCTTACCACGGCTGTGATGCACTGTCAACTTTTATCTTTACGTTACAGCTGTGACGGCGCATTCTCGCTTCATGTTATTGTGTGAGGGGAAGGCCAAGGGTCAATTGTAACGCCGTACAATCAACTTTAATGGTAACAGCAGCTGTGTTTCATATTTTGTTTATTAATGGTTATGTTCCTGATGCATCGTAATTTCACTGGATGACTTCAGTGTGTTGAAGGTCAGAAGTTTTTTCAGGACGTTTTGATTCATCTTTATTAATGTGTTTTCAAGCTAGAAATACAGCATATCATAGCTTGGTGACTGCAATATCTTAGGAATAAATCGACAATTTAATATGAACAAATTATTACAAGAAATATTATTTATTCAAGGATATATGTGTGAACAAAAAGGTATTCAGTTTTGTGTACTAGCAAAATGTACAATAATTCAAAAAATTTAATAATATAATTGATATATAGATAAGATGCAGGATGTACAAGCTCCTCCTCCATTTTTGCAGCTTCCAGGTGAACCACTGGTCAAGTGGAAAGTGTGGTTTAGGGTCTTTGAAAAATATTTAGGTGCAATTTGAGGTAGTAGATTTAGTGCTCAAAGGAAACCGTTTATACTTGAACACAATTTAGGTTTTGAGGGACAAGCAGTTCTTGAAAATCTTCCTCCTGTTGAAGTGAGGGAGGGGGAGGAGGAATTAGATGAATTCCAACAAGCTATTAAAAGCCTACAAAAACAATTTGATGTTGAAAGTAGTTTAGTGGTAGCTAGACATACGTTTTTTTCTAGGAAACAAGGAAAAGATGAGAGTATAGTTGCTTATGTTGCAGCACTTCGCATACTTGCATCTGAGTGTGAGTTTGAACATTTCACATCACAACTTATTCGAGATCAGATTGTTGTTCATACAAATGATGGGAAAGTACAAGAGAAGCTGCTCACTCTCAAAAATCCTTCATTAGATGAAACAATATCTATTGTAAAAAGTATTGAACTTTCTCAAGAGTCAATGAAGGAGTTAAAACCAGATAAGAATATAGTTGGTGTTGTCAAAGAGAGTGAATAGAAAAATGTGAAAGTTCAAGCTCCGTTATTTAGGCCACACACTGAATTTAAAGGTTCGAAGTACATGCCTAACAGGTTTGAGAAAAATAATGTTATTTCTAAAAATGTGTGTACAAAATTTGGGTTTGCAGCTCATTTTCCAAATGCCAAAATATGCCCAGCAAAGACTGTGTCATGTCACAAGTGTGGAAAACAAGGTCATTTTGAAAAATTGTGTAATTACAAAGGAAGTGTTAGTGTGGTTTATGATGAACAGTAAAAGGTATTTGAAAGTGATTCCGAGGTTGTAAGTTCATTATCTGATCTGGTGGTTGTTGTAAAGGATGAATCTGAAGATTGTGTTGATCCAGTGGTTGAGATTGTAGTGGATAATAAACCCCTTAATGTGTTAGCTGATTCGGGGGGACGGATGACAATGATTACTGATGAATTATTTGAGAAAACTTGGAATGAAAAACCACTTAATCCACCGGATAGGAGTCCAGTTTCCTATGAGGGAAGAAAAATTGAATTATCTGTTTTTTTTAAACTTCCCTTGTATATAAGAACAAACACATTGAGGGTAAAGTGTATGTAGCAAAAAAAGGACTCAATATTCTAGGATGGTACCATCAAGGAATATTTGGCATGACACTTAGGCCAGGCACTAAAGAACAGGTTTCGGTGGTGGAAGACTACAGTCTTGAGGGAACATCTTTAACATGGTTTTCAAAATGTCCAAAAGTTTTGGGAACTAAGTTAGGATGCATTTCTGGATTCAAACATCTTATTAAAGTAAAAGAGGGTGCTATTCCTATTAAGCACAAATTACGTAATGTACCTTTTAGTGTTAGAGATGATCTGTCCACGGAACTCAAGAAAATGTGTGAATCAGGTGTAATTGAACCTGTTGAATCTTCTCTTTGGTTGTCTCCCTTGGTAGTTAGGCGCAAACAAAATGGAAGTCTTAGGGTCGGCATTGACCTTCTCAGTGTCAACAGTGAAATTTGGGTAGATTCTTATCCCCTTCCCCGCATTGCTGACATTTTGTCTAAGTTTGCTGGTGCCAAGTATTTTTCAAAAATTTACTTGGCATCAGCCCATCACCAAGTCCAATTAGACCCTTCATGTAAACATGTTACAGCATTTGTTTCACCCATAGGTACATTTCATTTTAGGATGATGCCGTTTGGTTTAGCTTCTGCGGCGTCTGTATTTCAGCTTATAATGGAAAGGGTTTTAGAGGGTGTTGCTGATACACTTGTATACCAGGATGATATTTTTGTAGCAGGTGACACAAAAGAGTTACAAGATCAGAATTTGTGCAATGTTTTGAAAAGTTTAGAAACAAATGGAATTATGGCAAATAAACTTAAATGTATCTTTGGTGTGCAATCCATTGAATATCTGGGTCGAGGCTCCCAGTCCGGCATCAAAAGAAATGGTATCTTCATTCTTAGGAATGTGTGAATTTTATTCAAAGTTTATTTTAAATTTTTCAATGACAACTGTACACATGAGAGATCTACTCAAGAAGAGAGCCATTTTCAAATGGGATGAAATCTGTCAAAATGAATTCACTAGTTTAAAAAAGGAATTGGGATCTTGCAAAATGCTTACACCATTTGATCCTAGTTTAAAATGTACCTTATCAGTTGATGCTAGTTTATATGGCTTGGGGGGTATGATTTCTCAGTTTAAACAAGGAAAGGAATTTACTGTGGGATTTTCATCACGGAATTTACGTCCAAGTGAGAAAAATTACTCTGTAATAGAGCGTGAGTTACTTGCATGCTGCTGGGCCATTGAAAGGTTTAAGGGCCAGATGTAGGAAAAGCGTATTTACCGATTCATAAAAACCGAATTTTACCGATTCGGTATTTATGAATCGGTAAATATGAAGGAGGTAGATTTAGGTAGATTCGGTAAGTGAATTACCGAATCTGTAAAAATAGGTATTTACCGAATCGGTAAATACCGATTCGGTATTGCGCATTGATTCCTATGGGCCTTGAAGCCCATAGGAATCAATGGGCAATACTGAATCGGTATTTACCGATTCGGTAAATACCGATTTCAGCAAGGGTGCAGAGGGTGTCACTTTGACACCCTCTAGCACCCCGAATACAGGCATGTGTGCCATGTGGCACATAGACATGCCCTAAGGGCATGTCTGTCTGTCACATGGCATTGGTGTGCATGCACACATGTGCATGCACACCTGGATTCGGTATTTTACCACCCAATTGGATTGGGTGGTAAAATACCGATTCTGTAAGGCCTTTGGGACTCTGAAGAGTCCCACCTACATCTGCAAGTTGCCGAATCGGTAAAAATACCGATTCGGTATTTTACCGATTCGGTAAATTTACCGAATCTGTAAAATTGGCCCCCTACATGCCAATTCTTGAATACCAGTCGGTAACGGCCGAAATCGGCCGTTACCGACCGGTATTTTGGCTCCTACATCTGGCCCTAAATGTTTTTTGTGGGGGAGAAGTTTTACCCTACTCACAGATCATAAATCTTTAGTTCCAATTCTTCAAGGAAAAGTGGTGAAAGATCATACTCCACGGATTGCTAGGCTTAGCTCGAAGGTATTACAATACAGTTTTCATGTTGCACATATATCCGGTGGTAAAAATTTGCGTGCAGATTTTTTATCTAGATTTCCAATTCCTCTTTCTGTTCATGATTTGAAAGAAAACATTGACGAAGATTGTCTGATTGCTGCTGTTGATGCTTGTTCAATGGGGGCTTTTACTGAACATGAATGGTTTTCAGCCATGGATGCTAATTCAATTCTCAAAGATGTCAAGAATTATATTGTTTCAGGCTGGCCTAAAGAGAAACACCTTGAAAATCATTTTCATCCTTGTGCTAAAATTGCTGACGAACTCACTTTGGAGGAGGGTGGAATGATCATGAGAAGTGATACGTTTGTCCCACCTGAGTCTTTGAGAAATCGTATTAGTAATTTTGGACATGAGGGACATCTTGGACAAACTAATACCAAAAAGAGAATTCGCAATTTTTATTGGTGGCCTTCTATGGATCGTCAAATTATTTCTGTGGTTGAAGATTGTTTGACTCGTAATGCTAGTGATAAGGTGGTAAAGATTGTTTCACCTCCCACTCAAGATGTCAAGTTGCCTGATGGTCCCTGGTTAAAATTGGCAGTGGATTTTGTAGGACCATTAAAATTTTGCAAAGCAAATATAAATTTACCCTGGTTGTTGCTGATTATTTCAGTAAATGGTGAGAGGTTCATTTTATGTCTGATCCTAACTCTATGGAAGTCATTAAATTTTTTCAAAGTTTATTTGCAAGAGAAGGATTTCCCAAAGAGATCGTTTCGGACAATGGAGTGCAATTTACTTCGAAAGAAATGTCTGATTTTTTGTCTCAATCAGGTATCATTCACAAGCGAGTGGCCTTATATCACCCACAGGCAAATGGTTTTATTGAGAGGACAAACCGCATTTAAGTGGAATGTATTCAGTGGGCGGTTTCCTCAAAGATTGACATCAAGGAAGCAGTTCAAAATATGTTGTGGGCTCATCGTACCACACCAAGTGTTATCACTGGCTCAAGTCCATTTAGGCTATCAAGAGGTAGAGAAGACTCATTCCATTTGTGACCTGCAAGGATGAAAAAATGTGGTTCCTTTATTCAGAAGAGGGGCGTACAGAAGGGTTGTAGTTCAACTAGTCAATCTGAGTTGGTTGTTAGGAAAGAAGGTTCATTCGGAAAAGATGACTCTGTAAATCAGCCAAAGTTGGATAATCGCAAAGTTTTCAATTCTAAAATCAGAATAGGTGATTGGGTCAAAATCAAATTACCTCACAATGTACCTAAAGGATTATCTAAGTTTGGTTCTCCGGTGAGAGTTGATGCTCTTGCTCGGTGTGCTGTAAGAGTCAATGGGAGAAACTGGTGGAACCTCTCACAAATATACAAACTCCCTGAGAAAGTTGTGTTTCAACTGTGTCTTAATCAATCTGATGATGAAATTGATATAACATCTAATTCTAAAGGAGGTTTGAACTCTGATCCAAAATTGAAATATGTTCCTTCAAGGAGGAGTAGTAGGATCCGTGTTATACCTAAACGTATGGATCTTTGATCTATGTTTTTGATTGGAATTTTACTATGTAGTTTCACATGGTATTTATTTGTGAAGTAGTATCTCTACTGTTAATCCATTATTTAATTTTCTTTTTAGTTTTTATTTTCTATTGTTAATCTTTATCATTTTTGTTGTTATTATGTATTCACACTTATTTTCAGATCTATTGTCATGATTATAATGCATTTGTCTAGACATTTATCTTATATTTTTATATTGTAAAGTTTTAGAAAAGTAGGGAGATGTTGTAGTAATCCTCCTTCTATGTCTACTATCTTGCATGCTCCCACTATGTCATTTCCATTCCCATAGTGATAGAATGTTGACATTTGAATATTCACTTGTTCTTCTGTGTTGGCAGTTTCCTGGGAGCTGCTGAGACTAATGTTCATTAAAATACATCCGTCTTAAAACAATTGTGTGTGTATACATCACTTCAGTTTGACAAGGGGGACATCAACAAGTCTGAATACCTCTATCTTAGTGTGTGCAATATTGCATAACATTTGTATCAAAAACAAATGTGCCATGGGACAATGTGACTGAAATCCACATGAACTGGAAGAGGAGGATGAAAATGATGCAGATGCAGAGCACAAAAGTCATGTGAGACATGACATGAATTCATAATGAAATAAAAATGATGGTAATAAGGACGGAAAATACGTCAACCTATCATCCAATAAAAATTTATATCAATCCTTCCACTTTGTGGTGTTGGTGTGAATGTCGAGGTACATATATCATTAATCATTTCTTAACTAGATGTAGGCCACAACATGTATGCATCTTAATTTCTGAGCTGTTGATCAACATTGGGCATATCTCAAAATTAGAACAAATCAACGCAGCAAGCCAATGTGATACGGTGCACTGCATGAAAGGGAGAGGGCAGGATTACCCTATATCTAGATAGGTATGGGGCATTTCTGTCCTCTCTCTCTCAAGCAATGCGGTGCAGCTCAGCAAGCTATCTTGTTGTATTCTGCTGCACAAATGTGTGTTAAAAATGGGACTCAGTGTATGATTGATCCCAATTGTCCCAATAAGTAAGTCCCTAGGGCAATCTTCAACTTGATGTGTGTTTCAGATATGGACTAGCATGTAGAGTGGCAGTATTTTCCTACCATCAGAGATCATGGGAGTCATCTGTCATGGCCAAAGGCCTAGCCTTAGATGTAGATGTCAAAATGTAATTTGTCAAATGTGCATTCATGCATGTGTGGGTATCCACAAAACAGCATACATGGAACACATTTCCAGAGCAGATTTATATTGCTTTTCAGAGCAATGCAAGGAGGCTGAAAGGACCTACTAACTGCAGAAGTAGCAATGCGTAGCATTTATCTGAAAATTAAGACAATGGAGATGTTTGCCGATCATCACATCTCCTCAGGAATACAGAGATGTGTAATGTGTGAAGCATGTATGTCACAATTGAAACAAATGGTTGTGGTCAGACACAAATATTTGGAATATGGTGAAATGGTGGTGTTGGGTCAGAAATGTCCCCTGCCCTATGTGCCCAGCTGTATTACTGTATGGCTATATAATGGAAGTATGTTCTCAAAGTGGAATATAGACTATACATGTGTGCCATGATGTAGGCCTGTGTCATGGATTGTGGTCTTGTTGGACCAGGAGGAGGACTAAAAGAGCTGCCCTCACTGTCATGCAATGCTGCTGCCTTTGCCAGAAGTAAAACAGTGCAAGTGTTGTGGTGTCAGAAAGCCATGTAGTAATCAGTAGTAGTGACATCCTCGGTCACTGGAATGAGGCCCTCAGGCTCACTGGCCTCTTACAGAATTCTGCTTCTGTCTGTTCAACTCATCCCTTTCCAACTTCAGGTTGATCTGGAAGTGTATGTGTGATAAAATCATGTACTTAATGCTTGTGCCTATTCAAGACATACACAACACATAGAGTCAAATGTGGAACAGTGTGCAAATGATAAGTGTGTGTGTGCTGGTATTGTATGTTCAAAGTGAAACTCTAGTATAGTACAATGGGACTGTAGTACTGAAGATTGTGCGCCAGATGAGTATGCGTGCTGCATGTAAGTATGCCAGTGGAAGCACAAAACATGTAGATTACAGTATTTTGCACTGAATGTGCTGTGACTACACTGAGTGCAGTAGTACCTGCACTGCAACATAAAATGGAGGACCTTGGCTTCGTTTTTGGGTAAGGCCATGCCTACCTAGGGAAAATATGACAAGTAGACAAATCCCACCATACTTAGTTTTACGGCACATCAAAGCTGCAAGCTGGGTGGGACATACACTAGAGGATGGGAGAGCCAAGCTGTCACTCCTTAGTGTTTGATGATTCAGTGATAGGTCACAAGGAATGGGCCTGGGCATATTTCAGAAATATAGAGATTGGGCTAAATAGAGAATCAAAAAGAGTAGGGCAGATGGCCTGGGATTAACCTTTTAATGCACAAGGGACTTTGGCTGAAATGGGTGAGAAGGAATGGATGTGTCCCTTGAACCCAGAGTGACTCCAAGGGCTGAAGCCTCAGGGACACAAGCAACTTCCAACCACCCTGCGTCTGCACCTGGACTCTGTCATATATCAACCTGTCCTGCCAAGTGGTGCCACCTCAGTCCTTGGCCCTTCGAAGTGGGCATAAGGAGTTTGCTCCAGCAGAAGCAGCGCATCTTCTGCGCAGATCAGAACCGGCGCATAGTCTCTGTACATGGTTCGGAACCAATGTATCACCTCTGTTTTGTGGATCAGCACAAATGCTTTGATGTCATTGCAGAGCCCTTAGCGTTGTTATATGAGTGCAGATGCATAGTGCATCACACAATATTCCGTTGTGTAGCAATGCCCCAAACAAAATTGATGCAAATGTCACGAATGTGCTTGTCACACACAGGGAATTATGCAATGGGTGTGGCTGGCTGCATACCAGGAAATGCAAATGTTCCTTTCACTTTCTGTTAGTGTCTGTTGTTTGGTGCTGGTGCTTTGTGGCATGCTGCTAGAGATTGGTGGAGGTTTGGCTGTTTTTGTTGATGTCTATGTCTGTTCTGTCCCTGTGTATAACATTTGGTGTTGTTTTTGTACTAATTGTTTTGTTTTTGTAATTGTATTTGTATTGTAGTGTGTTTGTCCAATTTGGGGTTATATATTAGGTACAGTTAGGGGTGTAAAGTTTTTTTTTGTTTAATTTGTTAAGGATGGGTAGGGCTTGTTCCATTGTGGCATTGTCAGCAAAGAAGAGAGGGAAGGATTTTATGGGGGAGAAGTTGGAAGTCTAATCTGGCTGGGTGTGCACCTCCTGCCACTGATGTTGCTTCAAGGAGAAAGAGTCAGCAAATGTTTCAGAGCACAAGACTGCAAGGATTGATGGGAGCAGGTGTGGTGGTATATGGGCAAGGTGGCCCAAGAGGAGCGCTCATCTGAAGCATCTTGGGCTCCCGCCCTCTCCTAAATACCTAATTAAAGCTAAAGATACTACAAAAGTAAATTAAAGGCAATTACCTGGTCTACGGCATCCCGGGGCTCCCTCTTCTCTTTCGGGCCGCCGCGTCTTCCATCCCAATACGCATGCACGGCCGCCTGCGCATGCGCGGGTCGGCCGCGCATGCGCATTGGAATCGAAGACGGCGGCACAAAAGAGAAGAGGGAGCCCCGGGATACCGCGGACCAGGTAAGTGCCTTTGATTTACTTTTGTAGTATCTTTAGCTTTAATTAGGTATTTAGGAGAGGGCGGGAGGGAGGCGGGTGGCGGGCAACTTCGCTCCGTCCACGGAGCCTGCGTAGTGTTGCCTACTACGCCTACTTTGCAAAATGCAAAGTAGGCAGCATTATGTACATTCCGTGGGCGGAGCGTAGCACTACGCCCAGGGTTACTTTGGATACTAACCTTAGGACTTGAGTGTGCTTAGAACTGCCGTGCAGTGTCAAAGCACTGAGCTCATCATAGACATACTGTGAATTGGTGTAAATATGATTGACTTTTTGAGCTAGTTGTAAGTCTCTTGCCATGTGGTAAGAGCTATACCAGGGGCATGTATCTCGAATGTGCCTCCGTGGTGGTAGCTCATCAATTGTGCCAGAGGTTTGCACTGCTGGGCCTGTGTGCACTAGTTACTGTTACTCAGTTTGACATTTATAAAGCTATGCCTCAAGGTTCTGTATGTCTCCTCCTAGATGGGAGTTCTTCCTGGTGAAAATGTGTGGTGTTGAGAAGAGGTTGGGCAACTGTATGTGTGTTACCTGCAACAGATGTGAATGACACCGGATGGTGTGTTTGGTACAAATGGGGTCTGCTTCTCACATTGGATTACCATGTGGGGATGTAGGGTAAGGCTGTTTTGCATTATTTCCTATTTGCAGAATAGTCTTTCGTATCTATTTTGTAAACAAATTTTATTGCTTTTTACATGTCAAATCATATATCTTTTTCAGGATATCAGTGTACAAAATAACAGTGTGCGCCTGGGTGAACATATCCGTTGTTGCCCCATCTTGGCCTCTCTACGAGCTGTGGTTGTAAGTCACATCTCATACTGACATCAGTCCAGTACACATTCAATGGCATTCAATGGCATCCCCCCCTGGTCTTTGGTATCTATAACTTCATAGTGGTGAATCCTCTCTGGTAATGAGAGGGGGTTTGACATTATTCTGTTCTATTGTATTGTAATTGCATTTATATAGTGCTTACTACACCTCATGAGGCATCGAAGCGCTTTTTCAGCAAGTAGCACGCTACTCCGGGACCCATAGAGGATTAGTGTTGAATTAGTATAGTAAAACAGTAAAACATGTAAGTACATTTTAAGAGGTGGATAGGTTATGTGGAAAAGTAAATTTTGCCATGTTCTGTGTCCCTACGTGTTCCCCATCCTATGTTGTATGTGCATGATTAATATGCATATGTATTCTCCGTGATCGATTAAAGACGCAATTACAGTTGTGTCCATCTCTAGTATGCCAGTTTCCAGTTCTCGTGAAAGCTACGAGTATTAGGCCTATGTAAAGTTACGTTGCCACGTTTCTCAGTGTGCACGTTATTTCATTGTAAAGTCCCCGTTTCTAGGCCTCAAAAGGGCCCGGACACCAGATTCAGCTCCCGTCTCCTGAGCCCTCGCTGAGGAGCGATACAGCCCCCACCTGTATTCCTGACCCTTCACTTACTTCCTGCCTCACAGTGCCCGGCTCGGCCTGGCTCTCTGCCTGCTAGTCTGCCAAAAGTATGTTATGATTCTAGTTATCAGTCCAGCCCTCCTTCTCTGCATTCCTAAGCTACTGAATCGCATCAATAGTTTCCGTCATGGTCTAGCCTTTACGTCTCCATGTAAGAGAAATACTGTATTTATGGTCATTTAATATTCTTCAACACGCACTACATGTAGAATAATGCATGCACCAGTCTTAGTGTCTGTTAGCCTCTCCCCCGATAACTTTTGGATTCTATCAACATGTTCTCTAAACATCAGATACTAGATAGTGTTTAGGTACATGTCGCCCTGACTCTCCAGACTTCAGTCTCTGTTCCTAGCGCAGAAGTCATAGCCCCCAGCTTCTCCTAGTAACACGTCATTGTCAGTTTGCGCGCACCACTAGGTTAGAGGTTCCAGCTCCTTAGGTAGCCCCCTCCATGTTTCCGCCCCATTTTATGACATATTCTGTTACGTTTACATCACATGTCTATGTTCACGCCTCTTGTTACACCTACTTTCACCCTTATCTTTCGCGACTGCTATTGACCACACCCACTGCTCCGCCTATTGTATGTACTGTAATGCAATTGTTTTAGTATATATACTTGTGCACTGTTATTAAATGTTACGCCGATTCCGATCCTGCCCCCGGCAGCGCTGCCATCCTAGTCCTGTGCAGGTTGTCCTGTTCCTGTCCTTATGCTGTATTAAACCTGCAAACTCCTACTACCTCGAATCTTGACTCTTATTTATTGAGCTATCTGTTATTACTATATCCAGTCAAAAATAGATCCGGTATTATTTATTTATATACCACATAATGGCGCCCGAACAGGGACTTGCCCTTTCCCCACGCGCCGGTGAAGCCACGCAAGCCCCCTGATCCTCTGCAGCCGTGACGGAACCATACCGGCCACGTGCAGATATTTCTGCTTCAAGTATCCCTCAGGCCCACGGAGGAGACGGAGGTTGCGGTCCAGCATCCAGACGAGGCGGTGGAGGAACGCGGCGAGTCCCGACCAGAGCCCAAGCCGAGAGTCCAAGGTCCGAGGTATCCGAAGGCCCACCCGTAACAGAAGTACCGAAGTGTGTCCGTCCGGCGTCGTAGCAGTCCAGTCCAGTCCGAGGCCTTCCGTTCTTGCTGCCCGGTGAGTACCGTTGCTGGGGTAGTATCTAGACAGGGTCAATCTAATTGACTCTGGTCCGTGGGTTTGGTGGTACACAGATCCAACACGAAGTGTCCACTTAGGTGGATGCGGGTCCTGACGCGTCTCTTTATGAGACCGGTAAGTTTCGTACTGTTTCAGCAGTGCATCTAGTTTCTGTTCTAGTCAGTTCTGTTCTCGAGAAAATTCATGTATTCTGTTTTCAGTATTCCAGGTAGTATTTTGTCAAGACTGTTATTTTAAAATGTCATTCATGTATTTTAATGTCGTGGAATGAAAGTGGTGTAATTATCGTGTTCATTGTGTATTGTATTGTGTCTAGATTACAGTCCAGTCATGCCTTTGTTTTCCAAACTACGTCAGTTATAAACTAGAAAAGGTCTGTTAGAAGAAGCAGTTCCTGTCCCGCCTAGGGACAGTCCAGGTCATTTTATGTATCAAAAGCATGGCATAAGTGCCATATTGTATCTAGATTTATGGGTGGAGTACACCAAAGAGTTAGAGGAAAAGTATAGATGGCCCGTCTCAGGTACGTGGGATGCCGAGTGCATCATGCGAGTAGAAGAAGCATTATGGAAAAAGAAAGCCAGACAGTCACAGAAAGATGCCATCGAGTTATGGCGCAAAGAATCTCATAAAAGAACCGAAAAAGAAATCAGAAAGTCAGAATTAAGTAGAGAATCCATAGAAAGAGCCCAAGAAAGGGAATTAATCGAAATAGGTGAACGAGTTAAAACCGAACAGTCAGACAGACAGAGGAATGCCCTCATTAAGGGTATGTATCCTCTTCTTGCCGAGGGCTTGCCAAAAGCGACCCCGGAGGCATCCAGTAATTTTCCGCCACCATTAGTTCCGACCAAGCTACGTCACAAACCGACCACAGCTGATATTTTTATCTCGTCCTATTTGGACGACACAGTCCCAGAATATGCAAATCCTGTTCCGTCAGTTCCTGTAAATGATGAAATTCCTGCTCCTCCAGTCACCAGGGCACCTGTTGCAGTATCTGCTACGGTACCCCCGGTCCAGCCCGTAGTACAACTTCCCGCCACATCAGTCACTCTGCCAGCACGAAGAGTATCAGTCGACGATTCCAGTTTAGGGGCCGCAGGAGGAGGTCCTCCTGGTACCCCGCCGCCACACCAACGTGTAACGTTAGTCGAGTTACATGAACGTGCGTTACAGCGTACGCCCAAATACAAGTCCGTTGCAGAAATCCGACGAGCTCTTACTGAATGCCGCTATGATCCAGTCACAGGCGATGATAGTACGGTTATATATTCCGTACGTGTAAGACGGGTGACCGGGTATTTGGACACCCTACCGGATATGAAAGAAGATCTAGACAGAATATATCGTTTCATCCGTACAGGGGATGATCCAGAAAGTATTGGCGAAGCCATGTCTCAAAGGAAAGCTGAGATCCAGCTCATGATATTAAAATTTCTGATTAATTGTTTAATAAGGGAACAAGATTATCCGACCAAAGATCCGGCCGAAATGAGAACCCTGACCAGGTGGAGTGATAATATAGCCGAGGGTAAGCACAGAACCATCAGTAGTATAGAGAGTATGTACAAGAAAATTCGTAAGGAAATAATAAGGTTACACGAACAACGTAAAACAGCACAAGTAAGTGAGAAAGAGAATGACTCTCCTACCGAAGAGGTAGAGGACGAGAATCCCGCCAGAATAGCGTATATAGGTAAATCTAGATTTCCAGGCCGACATTTACGCCTAGAACCCAAGAAAGTCTTTCATCATCCAGCACCAGAACAAGGCTCTCTAGAACAAGTGTTTCAAGCTACCGATCACATTCTGAAATCACGAATCGGTTATAGTGAGTTAAGTACTATGCATAAACAAGAACTAGCCCGATCAGCAGTCCGATGGGTTACTGATTCTACCACCTTTCCAGACGAAATAGTGGCACAAATGTTTCTGAAACTGCCCCCAGCCGAGCAGCGACTGGTGGGTATGTATATGATTCAGCACCTCATTATATTGTATGAGGGTCAACATTCTGATCCAGGTCCGTCACATGATGTCCTGAACGAGTTACTCCAGTATAGATGGAAAGGTTTAGGTACCGATTTAATTAGTGTCATTCTAGAACAGCGTCATAAATATAGTATGTTTTTGAACCCGCATTTTGTTCACGTCTCACCTCCAGAAAGTAAACCGTTTTACATAGATAGACAGAATCCGTTACGAGAAGTACACCCAGTCACGACAGCAGATGGTGAAATGCAACGAGTATTTGTTTACACCCCGATTACAAAGATGGAACTCTTAGAGATGAAGAAATTAATCCCCTGTCACGACAAAGATCCAGCAGGGTTCCACCGAGAGTTAAAGGACATGCTCCGTATGGGAGAATATACGTATCCAGATATTATTAAAATGCTAAAGGTCCTGTTGCCCGCAGGGGTATACGAAAAACTCAAGGAAAAAGAATGGGAGATGGGAGAGAAAAAGATCGATTGGGCAGTTCTAGAAGCTGAAGATAAGATACGAGTACCAGGTACCGGTCTTGGAGAGAAATGTAAAGAATTACCAGAACTGTTAATACAAGTTTTGCCCAGATTGTTAGCCACTAAAAAGGAAGACTGGGATGCAATCTCAGCCTGTAAACAGAAACAAGATGAAGACACTAGTGATTTTTATTCTAGATTTGAAAAATGTTTCATTATAAACAGTGGATTGAAGACGAGTAGCGAGTCATACCCTCATCTTTTTGTTACTAAACTAGTCGAGAATTCAAGTCCACAAGTTAAGAATCGAGTTTTGAAAGTCGAAAGTACATGGCAAGCTAGTACCCCGTCCCAGATGTTACAGATGCTCCAGTATCACCAGAATAGAATCAGAGAAGAGCAAGAACACGAGAGAAGACGTATGAAAGACACGAAAATGAAAGTACTAGTTGCACAATCTGTTCCACAAGACAGTCAGAAGAGGGGTCCGAATCAAGCCAGTCATCCTGCAGCTCCCGTTAAAGGGACATGCAATTATTGTAAACAGCCAGGTCATTTTATAAACGAGTGTGCAGTTCTGAAACATAATATAGCCACTGGTAAGACTAAAGAAAGACCACGTCCGCCTAGACAAGAACAAGTTTCACAGACTTCTCAGCCACAGAATGCACAACAGACAGTTCCAGCGCCGCAGCCTATCGCTGCAACACAGCATGTTACACAGCAGATGTATCAGTATGCTCAGACAGAGTATCCAGAGTACCAACAATACTCATGAAACAGCCTAGAGAGGGAGGTAGGCTTGCCTCTCATCGAGATTCCTGTAGATCAAGAAGGTCCCTATATTCATAGTCAAATATTAGGAAAAGACAGAAAGTTTCTGATTGATACAGGGGCAAGTAGGACTACCATAAGTCACGACGAGGTTCCAGGGGCTCCGCTCTCAGGCTCTAGAAATGTTTCCCTTGGATTTTCAGGAAAGCCTATTGTAAACGAGATTTCAAAGCCAGTTATTCTAGAAGTAGGTCCATTGTCCCGCACTACTGATCTATTACTTACAAAATCATGTCCAGAAAATCTGTTAGGCATTAAGACACTGAAAGAACTAGGTGCAGTTATTTGCTGTTCCCCAGAGGGAATACGTTTGTTTTTACGTGACTTCAAGGGTCACTATGTATTACGAGATTTTGATCCGAGATTGTCTAATGTCCCGCAGCATCTATGGGCGCAAGGTCCAACTGATGTAGGTTACATGCAAATCACACCCCATCGTGTGACTCTCAAACACGGTGTAGTGTTACCACGAATCAGACAGTACAGATTACCACCTGAGGCTGTAGCAGCCTTATCTAAAATAATTGACGAGCTCATGGCTCAAGGAGTAGTTGTAGAAACTGACTCCAATGTATGTAATTCTCCGATCATTCCAGTCATGAAACGTACTGATCCAAATGCACCCCCAGTATATCGATTAGTGATTGACCTTCGAGAACTCAATAAATGTATTATTCCCCAGTACCCAGTTGTTCCAGATATTTCATCCCTGTTGACAGCCATTGATTCTGAGGCAATATTCTTTACCGTAATTGACCTCAAGAACGCGTTTTTCAGTGTCCCCATTCATCCGGACAGCCAGTACCTTTTTGGTTTTTGTTTAAATGGAAGGAGCTATAAATTCACACGAGCTCCTCAAGGTTTCACAGAAAGTCCTAGCATTTACAGTCAAGCACTTAAGAGACAACTAGACAACATTCACATGCCAACTGACACTGCCCTGCTCCAGTATGTCGATGATCTACTGATCACAGCCCGTTCTGAACGTGCTTGCGAGCGAGCATCACTTACAGTCTTGTATTTCCTTGCCGAGATGGGGCACAAGGTGTCCCCTTCAAAGCTTCAATTCTGTGTCCAGCAAGTGATCTACTTAGGCCACTTACTGTCCAAGTGGGGTAGACAGTTGACACCCGATCGTATCCAGTTAATAGCGAGTCTTCCTCAGCCCAAGACACAGAAGGAGGTACGTGCTTTTATCGGCCTTACTTCTTATTGCAGACAATGGATTCCTCAGTATGCATTTCTAGCCAAGCCACTGATACAGTTAACGACACAGGAGGCAGCCGTATCGACTGTCCTCCCTTGGACATCTGAACATACACTTAGCTTCAATGAGTTAAAGAAAGCTCTATGTCAAGCTCCTGTTCTAGCTACACCAAACTACAGTAAGCCTTTTACACTTTTTGTTACAGAACGTGATGGTACAGCATTATCTGTTCTCACACAAGATCAAGCAGGACAATACAAGCCCTGTGCTTATTTTTCGAGCACATTAGATCCAGTAGCCCAGGCTCTGCCTGCGTGCCTCAAGTCAGTTGCAGCCACAGCACTAGCTATCAGACAAAGTGATTCCATAGTATTAGGACACTCCTTGACAGTACAAGTTCCACATTCCGTGGAAGTTCTTTTAAACCGAACACAGACTCAGCACTTGACAGTTGCACGTTTAACAGGTTATGAACTGACACTGTTCCAGCCACACATAGAAATCAGACGCTGCAACGTTCTAAATCCCGCTACACTGTTACCGTCAGTTAATTCGAATCCTGCCACACACGACTGTGTGGAAGTAGTTAACACTATGACTAAGCCAAGACAAGATCTGACAGATATTCCATTACCAGATCCTGACCTGACACTTTATGTGGATGGTTCATGTATGAGAACAAGTACAGGAGAACTAGTAGCCGCGTATGCAGTGACTACTGACACTGAAGTTATAGAAACACACCGTATTGACACTAAGCATGGGCGGATCTAGCGGATCTCGCGTACGCGAACTTGCGGATTTACGGATTCGCAATCCGCGAAGATCCGCGAACTCTAGCGGATTTGCGGATTTTCCCGTTTTTTGTGTTGGCGCGCGTTCGCGCCGATTTTGGGACAAGTTCGCTATTGCGAACTTACTTTTCGGCTCGCAACGGCCGCGACTATGTTGTTTCAACGTCTGGTTTATCATCACAGGTTCACAGCACCCTCTGTTTCACCACTGCCACCCTCTGGGACACCCATGCCACCCTCTGGTACATCCTCACTGCCACCCATTAGGTTTATTTATCACTGTAGATTATGGTGGTTGAAAAAAGCAAGCACACCTGCCCTTCTTCAACTGGCATCAATTAATTTGTGTTTCATTAATGTGTCAGTTATTTAGAAAGTTCCAGTCTGGCTGGCACCTGCTTCCTTCCTTATCTGTAATTTGCTTTTTGTTGCAGTGAATTTTTTTTTTCACAGGACCTTTATGGTCTACTTGTAGCTATTCTATGAGCCTGCTGTTTGGGTCATAGCAGGGTCATAGAATAGTTGCAAACTTTGGAGGGGCCCATCAGGAAGCACTACCTTGAATGTTACTAATGTTAAGTTTGAACTTTTGCACCTGCTCATTGCTTTCAGTTTAGCTAAAATCGGTATTTTCTGCAATTTCGCGCGTTTTTTGGGGCGCGAATCCGTGCGAGATCGATTTCGGAAGCCGCGAATACGTGCGAATACAAAATTGTTTTTTTGCGACGTGTATGTTCGCGTGATCTTGCGCGTGTTCGCGAGGCGCTTCTAGCTATACGTTTGCCAAGTTACCCTATCGGTCGTACACGGGCGCGGCCATCTTGTTGGCGTGACGTAATTCCGTTTCCGCCCGCTATGTGTAATCTCGCAAAGTGTGCTGCTCGCTAGTACAATTTCGCGCGTACTCGCAAGGAAAATCTCGCGCGAACTTACCCACGCGGTCGTGAACGGGCGCGGCCATCTTGTTTCTCATTCATTGCTATGGTTCTGGGCATGCTTTCTCTATCCTCTCTCAATCTCTGCCATCCTTTGCTTGTTTGAAGTTTTTTTGATCTAATTTTACTTATTATCTATCCCTCTATTTTTCTAGCTCTATATTTTTGTGTTTTCTGCAGCTTTTAGTTACTTTTAAACTACTTTTTTAAACTCTTTTCTTTTCTTCTTCACTATTCTATTTCTTGTTTATCATTTAACTCTATTTCTGCCCAGACCATGGTAAAGGGAGCCGGGAAGCACCCTGAGAAGGGGAAGGGTCCCGCACCCCGTGCCCGGCTCCCGTGCGGGCGTTTAAGGGGGGAGCAAGTGGTCCCGAGGGAGATCTTCAGCGCGGAGGAAGTGGCGGCACTGATCTTCCATGTCCAGCGCCGCCTCCCCAAGACGATCCTGGGAGGCGGCAAGATCGCGACCGGCTATGGCATCCGGGAGCGTCGCAAGCGGTGGGAGAAGGTGTGCCGGGCCATGTACAAGATCTCTGGGGTCCGGCGCACATATAACCAGGCCACCCACCGCTGGACCGATGTCATGGACCGGGAGCGGGACTTGCTGGACGCGCTCGGCGTAGAGGTCCCCGGGCTTGGTGAGTAGTAGTAGTAGTACATTTACTACTCTGTTTTATCCTGCTCTGTTATTTGCAAATCTTTGTTCTTTACCAAGAGCAATAATGCTGCCGATTACATTGAGGTAAATTATATTTCAAAATCTTCTATGCATTTCAGGTGCACTGCTCTCCTTCTCAGTAGCCTTGCTTGCTACTATGCTTCTTTGTTTTGTATGTTGTGTTCAGAAGCATTTCATTGGCCTGAGAAATTATGTATGAGTGTAGTGTAAAGAAAAGAACTGCGTACTGCTAGACAGTAAGGGTCATATTTTCAATTACCGGCGCATCCCTGCAAAGTAGCAGGGATGCGGCAGTAATTGTGTGCCATGCCACCACCACCCATTGGCCCAAAACGTCACAGAAGCCTTACGCATCTGTGCCGTAAAGGCAGCGCATTGCTGGAGTTGCGTGCCAACGATGGCGCAGCTCCAGCAATGCTCTGGGGTACCCTATCTCCCCAATGCTGCATCAAGCCGTACGTCGGCTTCAAGCGCGCAGGGTTTGAGTCATGCATCATTGTCCTAAAAGTGACTGATTGACATCTTGTAGATTTCCCTCAGCCACTTTTAGGATTCGTTCCTGCGCAGGTACGCCCTCCCTTGCGCCGGAACGCCCCCTGATGGCGCAGGGCTTTACAACGTGATGCATCGCCCATATGGCCATATGTGTTTTTTTTTAATATATACGCCGCACCAACACCATGGCGAGTCTTTTGTTCTGCCGCTGCGTCAGAAAAGGCACGCAACAATGGAGGAAAATGAGCCGCAACTTCCGCAAGGGACTTCTATCAGCCCCAACAGACTGAAGTCCAGTCCTTCCTTTAGACACATGGCTATAAGAAGAAATAGTGGCGGTGGTGGCGGGTGGATTGATAGTTTGAGTATTCACTGATCTGCAAGCAGGATGGACTTTGTCTGTCACGTGTTGCGCACTGCTGCCTGCAGTGCCAGGCCTAGGCAAACCTCTTTAGTAGTCTGTTTATTGAGTTACATAGGAACTTTCTAAGTCAACGTTCCGCAAATCAGGCAATACGAATAACGTAGTATACCACATGAGATAGATCCCGTGGAATAGTTGTCTATCTATTTCCTATTTTTCCAAAATATGTTGTTATTGTTCTTTTGAAATGTTTGATTTGGTTGAAAAATCTCATCCATGTTTTCGGGTTTTTCTTTCTTTCATGTTGTACATCAGCTCCCCCCAAGGGCAAGAGGACACAGGAGGAGGGTGCTGAGGATGCAGGCCAGGATCGGGCAGGCGAGGGCTCCTTTGCTGGCCCCAGTAAGTTTACATTTTAATAAACAGTACCTATTTTTTCCTAGCGTTCCTCATTCGATTTTTTCTAAATCGTCTTTGATCTTCTTGTAGACTGGATATAAATTCTTATCCTGCCTCGAATATGACTCCCTGTGGTATTACTAGACTATTCTTATTAGTCTGTCTGTGTAGCTAACTAAGATTGGACATTTGGCAATTCCATTGGACTCCCATTATATTCAGCAATACCTCTATGCACTGTCTCCTTACTGACTAGATAGTGTGGCAGAGTCATTCAGCTCCCGAAGTCACCGATTATAGATCCCCAATGATCTCTAGATTATCGTACGCAGGACAAGAGAGTAGTACGGAGTCACAGCACAGTCAAGAAGTGTCAGAGGCACTCATGCTTGCAAAAATTCCAAAACCTTTAGCTCATCCACTCTAGTCTAGAGGAACAAAAACCACAGAGTCTATTTAAGTTTAAAAGCTTTATTAAAAGTAAACACATTTATTAAAATCTACTTTGTCATAAAACTATTTAACTGAAAACGGAAAAGTGGTTAGTGCTGACGATTAATTGGACACATTTCTTGTGGTCGAGCCGAGCTCTCACCTGGTTTGAACTTGATCCTGGTAGTGTTCTTAGGACTCAGGAGTCAAGCTTCTGTCTGTTAGGAGAAAAAGTGGTGCGTGTTAAAAATCAAAAGCAAGCATTCATCAGTTGTGCATAAAAGTGCAGCAAGACAACAGCCTTCCCTGGAAAATGGGACATTTTTACTATGGAGTAGACAGTCACAAATTATTACATTGTATTCTGTTTTTTTAACATTTCTCCTAGACCAAATATTATATAGTAGTGAGTGGTGTATTCTAACATTCTTAAATGTACTTTGTAGGTGTAACATCTGGTGACGGGGCCAGCGCGGAGGTGGCTGTGTTGGACCAGGACTCGCAGGCCTCTGGGGAGGAGGCGGTACAAGAGCCGGCGGACGTTCCTGTGGGGGATCAAACGGTGGTGGCGGAAACAGGTAAGCTATATATTCCTTACTTATTGAGATTGAAGACTGCATAGTGTGCTTTCTGCACGGGTGTATTACAATTACAAATCAACCAGGTAGTAGCCTCCTCGAAATGTACTTCGACTTAGCTGTGAAGTTTTTGGTGAGAAGAATCCCAATAAGTTCTTAGACGAACGTGATGGATGGGATGAACGAAAAGCGAAAGAAGGGTGTAAGTAAGTGGGACGCGAACTTGTATGATGGCTGGCAAAGAAGAACGATATGTGTTTGCTTGGCCCCCGAGGTGGCTGGGAAGGAAAGAATATGGTATGGTGCATGGCTGGGTCAATGATGAAGCAAGGATGGGTGGAAGGACAGCAGCCTGGGTGGGTGAAACAGAAACTGTATGTGTGCGTATACTTTGACTGAATGGATGCCTGGAGCATGGTATTCTCTGACTCTTAGATAGCACATGTGTATCTAGAGAGAGTAGATGGTCGCCAGGTGAAGTAAGTGTTACCTTGAAGAGCATGTACCACCGCACCCGCACGTCCGTTCCAGTGCAGGGAAGGCAAGGAAAAGAAATTGTAAATGTGTCCAATACTACCATGAATAGTAGCAGTACTTTGTATTGCGTTTGCATTCACAGCATATATCTGGTTATTACGGTGGACACTCCGTACCTCTCTTAATAACTTTAGTTTACTTGTAGTACGTCATTCATGTGTGGGTGTATCACTGTTCACTCAATATTAAGCAAAGCACCTAAAGTCATCTCATCTGTCATTAAATACGTCCCATGTGAAGTGATAGATAATCAAATTAGTTAGCTTCTTCATTTTCCTTTTCTAGTATTCATTTGCACTGTAGGGTGAAAGGTAAATTAATTAAGCAGTAGCCCTTGTAACAGAGTATTCTCAGTGCCACCCGTAATAGAAAAGTAATAGCTTCACCACCTGCATGTACTGGACCGGTACAGTAACGCAAGTCTGTCTCACTCATCATGGTGTGCAACTTTTTTTCTCGGGTGCAAGTTCACTGTGCTGTCCATGTCATTCTGCCGGCTTGCATAAGATAACGTACCAATTTCCCTAAACAAGAGAGAAGAAGAAGAATAAGACTGGTGTACTGTCATAGTCGACTGTAATGGAAGTCCATAGTGGTCGTAGAATTTGTTCATTAAACTACCACTAATGTTAGTGCAAGGATGCAGAAGTGGGAGGTTACATAGATACTGTCCTCAATAGTTATGTACTGTGCTTTCAATTTGCTACTTGTACTCTGTGACCCAACTTTCGGCTCAATCACTTTGTGTTATTAATAAGGAGCATTGGTTACAGACTATGTCTTTCTTTCTTCATATAGTTGCTCCTTCCAAATCAACAACAAGGAGGGAGCAGGCTAGATTGGCCCGGCAACGGAGGCTGGAGGCCACAGTCGCCGAATATCGGCGGCTGGTGGCCCTGGAGGAGGAGGAGGAAACGCAGTCGAGCGGGGGTGCAACAACGACATCCTCGACTGTGACCACTGCATCCTCCTCCGTGACTCAGCCAGCGGGACCGAGCCGGGCTAAGAAAGATGACCGCCACCGCCAAGCAACCGAAATACCAGCTGCCCCCCACAGGAGCTGCAAGGACCGCCAACGCCGCCTACGAGTCCGCATGTCCAACCTGGAGCAGGAGGTCCTGAGGTATAAGAACTTGGTTAAGGGCCTCCGCTCCGAGCTTGCCACCCTCCGCAAGGAGTATGATGCCCATGCCGCATCATGCACCAGCACCAGCACCCTCCAGTAGTGGAGTGTCCCTTGCCCTTTTTTTATAGACTTTTGGGGGGTGGGATTTGGGAGTTGGGATCGTTTTGGGACGTTTCAGAGACAATCGTTGGGGTTAGGGTGGGTGAGGGAGATTATTTTGTTAGGGCTAAATAAATATATTTTTCAACTTTATCTGACCATACCTGTTTTTTACTGCTTTTCAGTCTGGTGGGTGGGGGGCGGGGGTGTAACAGTAACTTTGTTTTCCTGAACAGTCGTAGGACTTTAGTAGTACAACCGTCAATCTCTTGTCTACTCCGAAATAATACTCCATTATACTACCTCCCACCAAACGCTTATCTTACCTGTAATTTGTGTTAGAAATTAGGGCTAGGCCCAGGGCTGGCTCCAGGTGAAATGGGGATTAACGTTGTCAATCCTGGGCGGGTGACATTTCCTCATTGCGGTGGTACTAGTGGTGTGACACAGTGGCAGTTGCATGCCTATGGAAAAAAAGAAAACGAAACCT